>NC_136071.1:963806592-965145759 GCF_964261635.1 Lissotriton helveticus | reverse complement strand
GCCGGATCAAATTGGCATTGCCAAAACTATATTTTTTCAGAGGATTGCCTCTGGATAAACTACTCCCACATATTTTGCATGTTACTTTGGGAGCGTTGACTTTTTTCTGTCCTTCTGGGATGTCGTAAAATTTCCAAATGAAATGGGTTTTTTTCTTTTGCTGAGGAGGGTCCTCATCCAAAAATCCCTCTGAATCACTGCTGGATGACTCTCTTGCAGCCATTGCTGGAGATCAGAAAAGTAGGAGATAGAGTAGACACAACAGCTCTTGCTCTCTCCAAGTACAAAGCAATAGTGAGAGAAATGGGTGGGTTTCACACAATTTGGAAAAAAAAAAGTTCTGAACCAATGAAAAGTGTTATTTTAAAGTCACATGGTTTGACGCGCTTACGCTACGCGCCCGGGGCGCGTCCCGGGCGTGTATCGTAAGCGCATCGGGGCGCTTACGTTGCGCGATCGTATGCGCTTCCGGGTGCGCTTACGCGGTGCGTCATAAGACGCATCTCGCGGCTACGCGATACGTGTCTTATGACGCAAGGCGTGGCGGCTACGCGATACGTCACGATGTTGTTTTCGTTCTCGGCAATAGCGCTTCCGGGACGCGCATTAGTACGCGCCTCGGGGCGCGCCGCCAGATTGCGCTTACCCGTGCGTTCACCTGTCCGCGCCCCGGGAGCGCACTAAAAATAATATTAAAAAAAAATAAAAAAATTATAAAATATAAAATTAGATTTAAAATGTATTATTTTTATAAAGATTTGCTATTAAAAAACCTATGAAATTCACTGAAAAAACCATAGGTTATAGACCATATATAGTTAGGAATTAGCATTTACAAAACCTTGAAAATTCACTGAAAAAACCATAGGTTATAGACCATATATAGTTAGGAATTAGCATTTAAAAAACCTTATTTTACTCACACAAAACCATTGAAATTCCATATATAGTTAGTTGCACTAACTATATATCGCGCACCCGCAATCCACTGCTGATCATGTCACATATTACATCATTCATGACATGGTCAGTGACATCACTGATGACATCACTGATGACATCTCAAATGACATCACTGATGACATCACTGATGACATCTCAAATGACATCACTGATGACATCATGACACACCAATACCAGTTACTACATACGCACTCACTGATTCCTACGTCTACACACACATTCACTCATTCACCCATACAATCACTCATAAATACAGTCACTCATTATTACAACACTATCATATGCACTCATACACCTAGTCAGTCCTGTGAAGAATCAATCACACTTCGATTTCCTCATCTATACAGTTAAACACAGAACACCATACTTTTCACACATAAACTAACACATACTTACTCTCTTATACAATCACTGATACAAGTACACATTGATATGCACAGTCACACACCTCCCAGCCAGCCACACACACACTCAGTCTTCCATACATCCACTCATTCTTCAATATGTAAAACATATTTAAACTTTACAAAAACACACAGACACTAGATGATGTCATCAGTGATGTCACTGACCATGTCATGAATGATGTAATATGTGACATGATCAGCAGTGGATTGCGGGTGCGCGATATATAGTTAGTGCAACTAACTATATATGGAATTTCAATGGTTTTGTGTGAGTAAAATAAGGTTTTTTAAATGCTAATTCCTAACTATATATGGTCTATAACCTATGGTTTTTTCAGTGAATATATATATATATATATATGCTGCCTACATGGCCATTCCGGCACCCAAAAAAGTCAGGCAATCTTTCTTTCCCCAAGGTAGTGGATTGGGGTGATTATCTGGGGGGAAGGAAACCCCACTAGACATTAGGAACTGCATTTATGCAGTATTTGTTTGCGGGGAGAAACCCTGTCATAGGCCTCTGCTCTCCAACACCCCAGGGTCCGGCAGACATTCTGCCCCATAGGGTGAGGATAGGGATTTTCACTCCTAATCTGACCCTTGGGGGCAGAAAGATCACTAGATACCAGGAACTGCATTCATGCAATTATTGGGGGGAGTGGTGCCCATGGGCATGGACCCATGCCCCCCCACCCCAGAGGCCAGTACACTTTCTGCTCTCCCAAGGGAGTGGATAGGGGTACTCCCCCCCAAATTAGCCCCCAGGGGAAGAAACCCCACTAGACACCGGGAAGGGCAGTCGTGTAACATTCTTTTGGGGGGACAGGCCCACTAGCCACAAGTGATTTTGCATTTGGGGCAAAAAAGGAGTGCAGGCATTGCACTCTGACATGAGGATTTCCCCCCCCCCCACAAGGGGACAAACCAGTATTTTGGCCTCCCTTGGAGAATGCGGGGTAGAAGGAAGTTTGTGGCTCCTCACAGATTCTAGAACTTTCCATCATAGAAATGTGAGGAAAATGTGTTTTTTTTGTCAAATTTTAAGGATTGCAAGGGATTCTGGTGGGAAAAAAAACCTGTTGAGAGTCACACAAGTCATCCTAACTTGAATTTCTCTAGGTGCCTAGTTTTCAAAATTTTGCAGGTTTGCTAGGTTTCCCTTGGTGCAGGCTGCGCTAGGGCTCAACATCCACAGCTATCCGCTTTGCAAAAAGGGCCAATTTTGGGTGGAGAAAATGTGATGTCTCCATTTTAGGTTTTGGGCCCTTTCCTGTCACGGGCGGTAGGCCTACTGATGCAAGTGAGGTACCATTTTTTTTTTATCACACAAATAAAAAGAAATGTGTTTTTTTAGTCAAATGTTGACGTTTGCCAGGGGTTTTGATTAAACAAATCTGGTGAGAGCCAATCAAGGTGCCCATTAGGCTCGAGCCCTGAGTTGGAGGGAACATCCGCATGTGCTGTGGCGTTCCCTCCTGTGCAATTAGGATGTGACTGATCCTCTATTTTTAACATTGCGGCGGGTGCTGCTTGAAGCAGCACCCGCAGCAATGTTAAAATGAAAGCTGTGCATTTGCATGCACAAAGCGGCAGGCACCGCGCGGTGCCTGCTGCTCTGTGCACGCAAATGCAGGGGGGTACCATAGGTACCCCCATGTGCGCCCCCCACCCCCCCTTCACCCCTGGGGGCCCGCAACGGGCCCCCAAACAAGAATCCGTATGCCTTTGCACGGCAGACATGCCGCCCTGTAAACGCACCGGAAGAGCAGCGGACCTAAACCAGGACCCACCAGCCATCCTAATGTGGCGGGGGGGCTTTGGTGGGTCCGCAGAGGATTTTTCGCATCCGCCGGGCCGGCGGTGGCTTCCGCCGGCCCGGAGGATGTGGAAAATCCTCCATCATAATGTGCCCCCAAGTCACCCCACCCTGGATTCCCCTAGGTGCCTAGTTTTAAAAAATGTGCAGGTTTCCCTTGATGCCAGCTGAAATAGGACCCAAAATACACAGCTACCCACATTTAAAAAAAGGAGTCAGTTTTCAGTGGAAAAATGTAATGTGTCTATGTTGTGTTTTGAGCTCCTTTCCTGTCGCTGGCACTAGGCTTACCCATACAAGTGAAATACCATTTTTATCAGGAGACATGGGGAAATGCTAGGTAGAAGGATCACTGTGGCTCCCTGCAGATTCCAGAACATTCCATCACAAAAATGCGAGGAAAAGGTGTTTTCTTCCTTAACGTTTGAGGTTTGCAAGGGATTCTGGGTGAAAATCATGCAAGAGCCACACAAGTCAGCCCATCCTGCATTCCCCAAGGCGTCTAGTTTGAAACATTTTTCAGGTTTGTTAGATTTCTCTAGGTACTGCCTGATCTAGGGCCCAAATTCTACAACTTCCCACTTTGCAAAAATAAGATATTCTTTCCGTGGAAATAAGTGACATGTTCACGTTGCATTTTAACTTGTTTCCAGTCACAGGCACTAGGTCAACCCACACAAGTGAGTTATCATTTGGACCAGAAGACATGTGGGAACATAGAATAGTAGAACAGTTGTTAGTACCAATTTGATTTCACTGCATTTTTGCCTTCCAAATTAAAGCTAGTGTATAAGAAAGAAGGCATTCTGAAAAATGCCCTTTCTCATGCTAGTATGGGTACTCAACATTTTAGAGATTTACAAATAACTACTGCTTCTAAACTCCATATCTTGTGTCCATTTCAGAAATACATAGGTTTCCTTGATACCCATTTATCACTCTACATATTTCACCATATGAATTGGTCTATGTGTGGTACACAATGAAGCGTCATTGTACAGTGAAGCTCCTTTGTTATCTCAGGGGACTTCTGGCTCTAATACAGCATACAAATCCTACATATCTCCACAACCAGAAGATTCCAGTGGATGTAATTGAATATTGCTTTTGTAAATTGGCCATCATGGCAAAAAGTTATAGATGAAAACATTGTCACAAATTGCTGTTTTTCCTACTTATTTTCAATATTTCTTTATTTCAAAAGTTAATTTATTTAGGAAACCTTGAGAGATATACACATATCGCCCTTTTATGAATTCAACATTTCATCTACTTCTCAGAAATCTATAGCTTTCATGGATCACCCATGGGTTTCACACTGGGTTCTAAAACAAACTGGAAGAAAGTTAAAAGCACAAAAAATAGAAAAAATAGGCCACCTCTTTGAAAAATGACAAACCTGTGGTAAACACAAATCGTTTTTTTTATTCAGCACTTTATGTTCCTGAAAGCTGGGAAGAAGGGGAGCTTAGCACAGCAAATCTTTTCTGGATTCCATTTGTAGGAAAAATGTCACTTGTTTGCTGAGCATGTGTTTCCTATTTTTCCTCCAAAACTCAATATGTAGCTATATTTTGCCTATTTTCTCTGTCCCCTCCAGGGGAATTCACAAACTGTTGCTACCTTTAGAATCCACTGGATGTTGTAAAAGAAGCATACACATTTCACATAGGTACCTTATGTGGGAGAAGAAGTTATGGAGCCCTAAGCACAAAGTACCACAAATAGCCAAAAATGGTTTAGCACTGCTGGGCGGTGGGGGGGTAAGGGGGGGACGGGATTTATGAAGCCTCAGCCGATAAGGGGTAAAAGCAGGAGTCACAAGGAGAAATGTTTTTACTTCCCTTAGCCTTTACAATATTGCCTGTGTGCTGTACTGTACATCCAATGTGGGATGCAGGTGTAGGCTTTTGTACTGGGAGGGTACCCTTCTCTCTAATTTGTAAATCGACCCCTAACTTTTATTCATAGGTCTCATTAACAGAACAATCCATTCAATGGCTGTTAGGGATCATTTTAAAGTAGTTGTCATAAATGGGGTCTCTAGTTGGCAGTGATTTGTTCCCTGTTCAAGTAGGGGCCCTCATTATAGTCAGGGTAAATAAGATACACAGCTAAGATAACCCCTGCTCTCCCACTTTGTAGTTTGACACAGAGCAGTCAGGCATATCCCAGAGGCAATGTGTAAAGTAGTTGTTGTGTACACACAAACACATACACACCCAGTAACACAGTGAAAACACAGCAAAAGGAACTTTCAGAGTGGGGAAACCCACAATCCAGAATCCAGGTTTTCGGGGTGATCGCCGGCCAACCGTAGTGCGCGAGTGTGGAGGAGAAGGACGCTGATTGCTGCCTTGCTGCCTTGCCGCCTGCCACAGGTCACCGGTTCCCGCGACTCCCGTAAAATCTCCCATAAATCTTTTATGCCATTGAGGTGCTGCTTGCGGCCCGCGGCCCCCTCTGAGCTTGCCTTTTTGCCTAGAGCGCCGAGAGGCGCAGACAGCAGTCAGCCCCAGCCCACCCCGGCACCGGCCCGAGTCGGAACTGGAGCCGGGACTGCTCATTGGTGTGCTGGTGCTGGTGATTGGTGCCGGGTGCTGGGCAGATGGGCTCAGAGAGAGCACCAGCAGCACGGCAAAGCAGTAAGAGCTGCAGTGCCCACTTGTTGCCTGCACCGCGGAGGGGTAACACTGCAGGAGAATTGAAATTAATATAGCTGCTAGCAACATTGTACGCTGAAGACTGAAAGTTGGTTTGCACGCTGACCATCGATTGTAGTGAATGTCGAGGAAGACGCCAAAATTGCTGTTTCACCCCGCGTTTCCCCACGCAGCTCTCAGTCCCAGCTTGTGGTCCCTGTGCTGTTCTTGCCTCCTTGTTCTTACAAGGAAGGAATTGGCTGAGTTTCGCCCTCCGCAGTGCCTCTTGGTGTGGAGAACGGCAGACACCACAGACACGGCAGAGATCAGGTGAGCCTACCAGCGCAACCACAGCACTGCCACAGCAATCACAGTAGATTCCAGCTAGCACAAATTACAATTGTTATCAGTAGGCAGTCAGGAACCGCTTGAACTGCTCTCTTCTGTTGTGGACTACAGATTCCAGGCTGCCACTCACACTTTCACGCCAGAAGGCGCCACCATTCATCCGCGCCTGGGGGGACGCTGCTACGAACGCCTACCTGGCAAGTGACTTTTGGCCCTTTTTTGTTCTGTTGCTGCCACGATCATCTGGGGGTACCCGGGCCTCTTAAGGACACCACTTTAACCTATAGCCGCGCTCTCCTCGCGGACCCCCGACTGCCGGGGAACTTCATCCCCAGAAGGCAGTGCGGTCTTGTGGGAGGAAGCGCGGAAGGGCCCACGTGACCTCTACAAATTGCCCGTCACTGGCGGTAAGAGGCTGGGCTGTGCCCGGTCCCTTGGTTTTCTGGTATTTTGTGTTTCCATTGGGGATAACCTATCGGTTATTGGCAATTACAGCTTTATTCTTATTTAATTCTACCAGATAGTTTGTGCAATCTGTATAAAACTATGGGTAAAAGAAAATTACCGAGCCCCAGAGGAAACAGGCCACGTATTGATACTCAGCAAACCCTATTGAACTACTTAACAGGAGCGGTTGATGTTCTGGATAAACAGATCTTAACAGTGGAGGAGTCTATTTTGGGTTCTTCGTCTGGGTTAAGTCAGGAGATACTTCATAAAGAAGATGTCACCAGGGAAAGAGCTCTTACTGTAAAAAACGGCTGTATACAACCGAGTACTGACGATCTCCAGTCCATTAGTAGTGACTCCCCTACTCAACCCCCTAAAAAAAAATAAAAAAAACAAAACAAAGATCTAGTGGTGGCAAAGATTCCCAGCAAGACATTGAATTAGTTCTTGTTTACTCTACTTCTCAATCACATGAACAACCAAAAAATGCCCCCTTGATCAAAAAACGAGTAGCCCAGCCTAAAATTCAACTAAAACAAAAGGCTAAATCAGCTGGTAAAATAACTACTCATATAGAGTCTCAATCAGAGTTACAAAACCTTAAATCCCTAGTGGAGAGACTGGACTCGTATATAAGGGTTAGGCTACACCAGATGTCAGCTAGAATGTCCAATATGGAAAGTCATTTGAATAATAAATTTAAATCAACAAACTTAACCCCAACCATTGATCTGAGTTCAAACACGATCTCAAATACACATCCAGGGGACTCTCATATTCTTCTAGGGGAAGATAGTAAAGAAAAGAGGACATTTTCTGCTATAACTACCACCGCTGTAAAAGAGCAGACGCATAAACAGATAGCTGAGGGACGGTCACAGTATGTGTCACAAACACAGACTAATACTAATACCAATGTGATCCCGCAGTTAATTGCATCCCAGGTACAAATCTCCCCATCTTCTCATCTGGACCTTCCTCCAGAGCTACCCTTTATGTTATTGTATTGAGTAATGTACCACCTAACCGAGCCTCAAATGAGGAAACATGGGTTACCCTCAAAAACAAATCACTCCATTGGCTGAGTAATAGGGTAGGATTGGCGAATCAAATATTTCAAAATTTAAAGATGGTCAGACGCGTCCAATGGGTGGGAGAGCGGGAAAACGTTTTGAAAGGGGATTGTATTGTCATGACATTTGGCTCTCACGGATTGGTAAATGAAATTTTGAGCCTAGGGATGAGCCACACTGTCAATGCTGTAGGGATTAATATACTACCACTGGGCTTTTTTTACCCCCCTAAAAAAAAAATGTATCCTCTTGAAAATTTGAGAAACCCCCTGTCTATGTTTCAAGGGCCACTACAACTTATTCCAACTTACAATAGATTTAACACATTGTCGGGCCTAGATGATAATGAGTGACTGGACTCGGCACCAGTAGAATCAACGGCAGTGAGCCCTGTGGTGCCCCGCAGTCAGTTGGAAATACCAATCTCAGAGTCTTTAAGCGATAGATTAGAAGCAGCAAAACCCCTATATATTGTACAAATAATGGGGATAGGACCACACTGTTCGAGGATGTGGTTTCCTGTCCCAAAATGGGAGAATTGGTAAGAGATATGTTAGTTCTAAGGCCAATTATAGAGTAGCGAGTGAGTCCTCACCCCGAAACGAAAGTTTTAAACTTAAAGATTGTCTTTTGGAATGTTGCCGGCTTGCTTTCTAAAATTACAAATGGAAATTGGATAAAATTAGCTAGGAAGTATAACATTATAAGTCTACAGGAGACATGGCTTTGTTCCCCTGTACACTTGGAGGGATACAAAACGTATTTTTCAGAAGCGATCCAAACCTCTTCGGGTAGGTCAAAAGGGGGGCTAAAAATGTATATATCGAATGTTCTAAAAGCTACCAAAATAGAGGCTCTGAAGCTAGAAAGTAATTGTCAGGTTCTTTTGATATCTGTAAAGAAGACGGCCATTTTCTTTGTAGTACATTTTTATAAAAATTTAAATCAAGTTGATTTAATTGATGTTTTAAATGAGGTTTCCTTTTTACTGCAAGATTTGCGCTCAAAATATATTAATTATTCGTTTGTATTAATTTGGGGCGGTGATTTTAATTTGTCACTTTGTAAAAAGAACAGTACTAACATTTGTGGTATTAAGGATGAGGGTGGAAATAGTTTAACTCATTTTACGCATACAAATGTTGGTACCCGAATGAACGAGATAATGACTTCCTTGGAGATAGGTTACGGAAATGAATTAGTTAGTCCCCCTGTGCCTTTTTCTCCCACTTTTAATGGGAGAGGCCTTACAAGCACAATTGATTTTATGCTTGTTTCTTACTGCATTGCACCTAATATCCAAAAGTTTGATACAACTATAAATGCAGTAAGTGATCACTTTCCCAACACTATCTCAATAAATGTTCCTACATCATTGAAGGAGTCAGCTTATCGGAGTCTTTTGGATCAACAATCCTTGAAAATAAATAGACGTAATGGCCTCTCCTTGAAATGGGGAAAACTAGACCAAGAGCAAGTTACGGCCAATGTGGTCAAGCGAGCCTTGCCGTCTCTTGAGATTTGTCTCGATCTTAATTCTACATCGGAACAAATACTGTATAGTTATACAATTATTACCAAAATTATTGAAGAAGAATTACATGGGAGGAAAATAGGAAAGGGGACTGCTAAAAAGGGATGGTTTAATTCAGAATGCACAAAAAAGTACTCAACACTAAAAGTCGCACTGAGTAAAAGTAATAGGGATAAGGAAGAAATTATAAATCTCCGAAAGGCCTACAACTTGGCCTTAAAAAAACGTAAAATTCAGATTAAAAATGGCCTATGTAAGCAACTACATGATAGCTGTTCCGTAAAGGATAGTGCCACATTTTGGAGAATAGTTAAATCTCCCTTTCTCTCTGAAGCTAGCGATTCCCCGAAATTAGACGTAGCAGTAGATGCGAACACTTGGGTTCAACACTTTTCAAAAATTTTTAGTAAGACGATATAACTCTGGAGCAAGTCGAGGGCACAGAGAGGGAGTCTCATCCAACTCAGTCGTGTTTCCCCATACACCTACGTTTTACCCATAAAGAGGTAATAAATGCCCTAAAAACATCTAAATCAGGGAAAGCGCCTAGGCCGGATGGGGTTCCAGTGGATCTTTTTAAGCATAAATTAGACCTATGGTCCCCAGTGCTTACAAGAGTGTTGGAAGCAGCCAATGAGGTCGGCCTAGTTGATTCATGGTCCACGTCAATTTTGGTGCCAATTTTCAAAAAGGGCGACCGCCATAGCCCAAATTGCTATCGGCCTATATCCCTTCTGGATTCGTTAGGAAAGGTCATTGGACGTATCCTTCTAGATTGACTCCAGGATTGGGCAACAGATCATAAAGTAATCTCTGATCTACATTATGGGTTTCGTGAGGGACTGGGCACCGTGGACCAGGCCTTGAACCTTTCACTCTTAATTGGGAAATACGTTCAAGCTAAAGGAGGGTACTTGCACATGGTTTATGTTGACCTGACTGCAGCTTTTGACTGTGTCAGTCATACTAAACTGTGGGCAATTATCCTAGCTATGGGAATGGACCCTGTGTTGGTAAACTCTATTCCGGGGCATCGGCTAGAGTCAGGTACGGAACAGGGGGGGAACTTACTGAGTCCTTTCGGATAGAGAGGGAGGTCAGACAAGGCTGAGTCTGGCCCCCTTCCTATTCACGTTATATACAAATGGGCTTGAAGCGGCGATGGTGCAAGGAAGCCAGGACCTGCCAACAATCTGTCGTCGGCCTATACCAGTGCTACTATATGCCGACGACGCAGTGATCCTAGCAAGAACCCCCCTCCAGCTTCAGAGGTCGCTAAATAAGTATTTTACTTTTATGAACTCCCTGAACCTTAAAGTAAATATATAAAAGACCTACGCCATGCATGCTGGCCCCAGACCAAAAAAAATCAAAGCCATATCTGTTAATCACATCGTATTAGAGTGCACGGCAACCTATTTCTATTTAGGGATTCTGATAGATAACAAGTCCAAATGGACAATAGCCATAAATGCAAGGAAACTCTTGTTTCTGAGGGCTACCACTGCTTTGGTGGTATTTTCTCAGAAGTTGGGGAAGAGACCTTCGCAAGAAATGTTAAAGATCTTTCAGGCTAAATGTGTCAGTGTTGCCAGTTACGGCTCGGGGTTATGGGGACATCTGAATACGGAAGCACTACAGAGGGTTGAGAATTCTTTCTTGCGATATTTATTAGCGGTCCCTCAAAGCACTTTAACATAAGGAAAAGTGTTCATTTGACCGACATCATTTGTACCAGGACTCCATTGCTTTTTCATTGCCATCTCGTGTCAAACACTTCCACACAACCCACCTGGTCATTTTCTGCTGATGCCTGAGGAAATTCTAAACTGACACGACAAAAACCATCTTGCAGCCTGCATTTCTGCCCAGGAACTGTCGCACACCCAACCCCCCTGTTCTTTGCAGGTCAACTGAAAGCCACAAGACACTAACACCCTAAGTGAATGATTCATTTTCCATCTCCTGCTCCCAGCCCGGTAAACATCTTTGACACAGTGATCAAGTTATCTAGACAATGGTCTGACTGCTGGACTCTAATCAGGTTAAATAAACAAATGACTTGAAAGACCAGGCTTTGATCAGGCAATTGAACAATGACCTGAAAGAAAGAGCCCTGATCAAAGCAGAGTGGACAATGCTCTGTGTACCAAGCCTTGACCAGGTCACCAACTACAAGCATAGAGTGGACAATGCTCTGTGTACCAAGCCTTGACCAGCTCACCAACTACAAGCATCGCCTTGATCAAGCTATCAACTACAAACACTGCCCTGATTGGACAAAGGACTGACAGCCAAAAGAATGGTATGAGAAATGTATAAAAGGCTTGTAAGCTACAGAGTAAAGTAGCAGCCTCCTGGGTTTTGTCTCTGACTAGCTTGGGGCTCTGTTCCATAGCCCGGGCTATTGAATAAATCTGGGTTCCTCCTGCAGACAAAGGCTCCTGTGTCTCCTTTTTTTTAAGTATGCAAGGTATGAAAGACTAGGGCGGTTCCGCCGTCGCCGAGACCCAGTGAGTGAGTTATTACGGTTCTTCAAATGGCGCCCGAATAGGGACTCCACGAGTACGGAGGTCAGGCCCGGTGGACGTGAGGAGGTGCATGGAGAGACTCCGACGGAGGTGCCCTACCCAAGGATTTTTGTTATATTCCGGTAGACTGAACGACTCATCCGTTGTTCCTCCCCACCCGGTCTGGGCCACTTGACCGCCTTCTCGCTGGTGTCCCCTAGCAAATAATTTCTGGAGCAGGACACAGCCCTACGTCTGTAGAAGAGAACTACCCCTATAAGGTAATGGTGGACTGATCATCCACCAAGTCTGTATGATTCTGTTATTGACTTTCGCAAAAGTCAATTTATTATTGACTTTTGCCAAAGCCAAGCAAGCGAGGTGAATTTTAAAACCCGCTGGTGTCTGTTCTGTATGAAATCTGTATGAATTATTGTCCTTTGCAAAAGACAAGCAAGCGAGGTGAGTTTTAGGAACCCGCTGGTGTCTGTTATCTGTTTAAAAGCATGCCGGTCAGTAGTAAATTCAAGAGGTTATGTTGTTGTATGTGTACGCAGGACTCCCAGCTGGAGGAGGACTGCTCGCTTCCTCCAGAAGGAACTCCTGGCTACACTATGTATATTAAATATGGCCTGCTGCCATAATGTTTTCCTCGTTTTGGGTGAATTACACCAAGAAAAGTAACGCGGAGTTACAGTGGCCATTTTTTGGCTCCTTTGATTCCCAAGTCCTTGCAAACTTAGAGGAGCAATTAATTAAAAGAAAAATACGCCCATCCATGTTTGAGTCTGTCCGATTTTGGAGGAAAGAGATAGAACAGAGAGCTAGGAAACAGAAGGCGCAAGAAAGAAAACAAGAACGAATGTCTATGGCCGACCACGCCAGAGAAAATTGGCAAAATAGAATTACCAAATCGGTAGAAATAGCCGATAGGGAGCATGGGGCCCGGGTACAGAAATGTTATCCAGTTCATGAGGAAAAAGTAAAGGTCCATATAGAGGGGGGAGAAGAAAGTGATTCCTTGCTTGATACCATGCTAGAAAGCCCTCCTGCATATGCCCAAATGTACCCTGCCCTGACGCCTCACACCCCACATGTCCCCCTACCACCACCCGCTCCAGCACCCACTGCCCCTCCTACCGTTTCCCCTGTCACACCAGCCCTCCCGAGTTTTCCCATGACTTCGACCACACACATTAACTCTGTCCTTGCCGAGGGAATGATAACAAGTCT
Organism: Lissotriton helveticus; assembly: GCF_964261635.1. Lineage (NCBI taxonomy): Eukaryota > Metazoa > Chordata > Amphibia > Caudata > Salamandridae > Lissotriton > Lissotriton helveticus. Next base: position 965,132,780 of record NC_136071.1, on the reverse strand, counting down.
CAATCAGTCCAACTCTAGCGACTTTACCCCTACCCGTCCTTCTCCTGCTTCCCCGTGGTCTAGAGTCAAACAAGACTTATGGAATTATTTAATTCCCCCCGAATAGCCTCCTTACGCTCAGCAGTCAGCTTTTCGTCCCTTCAAGAGAAAGACCTACAGAGGCAACAGTGTGAATGTTGGATGAATAACAAAGATACTTATTCCTTTAAAGAAATATGGTCCACCTTTTCACAATGGACAATTATGGAACAGACCACCTGGGCTGAATACATGTGTGCTTTGGTCATGCAAAAATTTTAAAATGTGTCTGTTCAGAAACCTACCGGATTGATGGACCTTAGGTCACAAATAAAAAGGGGTGATGTTCAGGGAGAGTGGATGTTTGGGGTTATATCTGTTTTAGTAGCTTACCGTGACATGACTGACTTTTCAAATGCCCCTTTAGAAGCAGCTATGCCAATGAGAGAGGCGGCCCCTGTCTTTGTTAGTACACTTACCGACGCCCAAAATAATGGCCGAGGGGCTGTCGAAGCACACTGGCGCAGGCTTTGGGTTCATGTTGCTTGGAAAAGGTCAGAAGTAATGCAGTTAAAAGGACAGTTACCAGATCCCCGGAAGAATCCGGCTGCCTTTTACAGGGAATTAGGTCAGATTATATCTGCAGGTACTCTCGTTCTTGAGGATATAGATTTACTTTTTGGTGCGGTTGTACCCACTGAAATATGGGCCAAGATTCGGCATACTGATCATGAAGTGGCATTGGGAGGTAAATGGGCTGACCTAGAGGCTATGGAAGAAGCAAGGGTAGGAGGGGCTAAACCAGAAGCTGCCATCCTGACTTTGCCCGGTAAAATAATGACGTTTATGAAAACACTTTTACCGGAAACTGTCATCATTTGGGATAAAATAAACGCCTGTAGACAGCGAAAAGATAAAAATGTGGCTGACTTCTTTACCCGTTTTGAGACTGAATACAAGGGACATAGTGGTCTGGATCCCCGGACCCCAGGTTCTGGCCCAGTGTTTGTTGACAAATTTGTCAGCAACTTACTTCCCGAGATCTCTGCCAGGCTTAAGAAGGTTGAGAGTACATGGTCTGCCCAAATTATGAACGGTATCTTGGCTATGGCTCAATATCATGAGAATAGGGAGAACGAAGATAAAGATAAGGAAAGTAAGAAGGTTAGGGATCTTAGGACTAAGGCACTTCTGCAGCAGGCTTATCCTCCCGAGGTCCCAATGCCCGCGGACATTTTAGACCGCAATCCCAACCTCCTCCAAGGGCTCGCCAGTCCACCCCCTCCAGTCCTTAAGGTTCGGAAGCCCTCCAAACCGATCAGTGTGCTTATTGTAAGGGGTACGGCCATTGGATAGATGAGTGTCCTGTATTAGCAGAAAACATAAGAACAGGGAGGACTCGGCCTCGCGCTCCCAGAGAATCGAGGCCGACTCGGGATCATGGAGCGCCCCATCCACAGGATAAAGAACGTAGGCCCAGGGATGACGCCCCCATCCGGCAGCGCCCGACCAACAGGTTTGATGGGAACGAAGCAACACACACTTATTATAATGATAATTATGACGAAGTTGATGAGATAGGATCCTACCAAGCATAGGACAGCCAGGAAAGGGGTATTACCAGAGTGCAAATTCCAGTGGATCAAAAGGACCCGTATGTTAAAATGTCAGTTGTGGGGAATGATAAGAATTTTATTTTGGATACTGGGGCCACCAGCTCTTCTATTGCACGTCTGTCAGTCCCGGAGGCACCCCTTTTTGGCAATATGAATGTCTCTGTGGGTTTTGCAGGGACGCCTGTGACCAGTCCTGTCTCTGAACTCCTCCCTCTCGATATTGACCCTGAACATGTTGACGCTCCCTTGGTCCTTACTACAGGTTGCAGTGAGAACTTGCTAGGTTTGGATTTACTAAAAGCCCTGTATGCAACCATATCATGTAGTCCCCAAGGTGTATCCCTAACAATCTCTCTGACTGCAGCTTCCTACATGTATCTGTCCGGTCCCCTCCCACTAGAGTTGCAGTCTTTACCTTCCTCCCTCTGGGCATCATCAGGCACTGATGTAGGGTGTCTCAACATACCCCCTCATGTGGTACGCATCCAGCTAGGTGCACTTCTCCCCCGCCTTCGGCAGTATCGACTGCCCGCGAAAGGAGAAATGGCCCTGTTGACAATAATATCTGAATTGATGGACAAGGGCGTAGTGGAGGAGACACGTGGCAATATCTGTAACAGTCCCATTATTCCTGTTCTTAAAAAGACTAATGGAGATGCTCTCTCCCCTAAAATATACAGATTTGTGATTGACCTGAGAGCCCTTAACAAAATAACAATATCCCAATATCCTGTTGTCTCCGACATCACTGCCCTCTTGATGATGGTTCCCTCTGACGCCACACACTTCTCTGTCATTGACCTGAAGAACGCCTTCTTCAGCATACCCATACTTCCTGACAGCAGACAATTTTTTGGTTTCTCCCTTGGTGGGCGTAGTTTCAGATTCTGCCGCACCCCTCAAGGATTTACCAAGAGCCCCAGTATCTACAGCCAAGCCCTAAAAAGCCAACTAGATTCCTTTCGAACTTCCTGACAATTCAACACTATTGCAGTATATAGACGACCTCCTCATTGCAGCAAATTCTGCCCCAACATGTAAAGAAGCTACTCTCTGTCTGTTACGCCACCTTGCCCTCCACAACCACAAAGACTCTTTAAAAAAGCTTCAGTTTTGTCAAGAGAAGGTGACCTATTTAGGTAATCTCCTCTCGAAGGAGGGAAGGCAGCTCACCGCTGATCGTGTAGCCATTATCAATGCTATGACGGACCCACGAACACAAAAGCAGGTACGAGCTTTCATAGGCCTAACCTCATACTGTAGACAGTGGATTTCAAATGTTTCGGCCATGGCCAAACCCCTTCTTGCCCTCACCACCAAGGATGTATCAGACAGTTCCTTTCCATGGACTACAGAGCATGCGCAGGCCTTCGAAGATTTGAAGAGGGCCCTGTGTACTGCTCCAGTCCTCGGTACCCCTAACTATAGCAAACAATTTTTTCTTTTTGTACATGAGACAGATGGCTGTGCATGCACAGTCCTGACCCAGATGTTTGGAGGTCACCAATGGCCATGTGCCTATTTTTCAGCCACCTTGGATCCTGTTGCGAGGGCTCTCCCAGGATGACTACGGGCGACAGCTGCGGCCGCCCTCATGATCCGTCAGAGTGCGGGAATCGTCATGAACTCCCCTCTGACTCTGATGGTCCCCCATTCTGTAGACACCCTCCTTAACAACACCAAGACACAGTACCTCACTAGCGCACAACTTACAGGGTATGAACTAACACTCTTTGCCAGCCACATTAACATCAAAAGATGCACTGCACTAAACCCCGCCACATTACTCCCACTGGACACTCCAGATGCCCGCTTAGACCCACATGACTGCATATTAAGTAAAGAGGACGAGACAAAGGGACGGGTTGACTTACAGAATACCCCAATAGAGGACCCAGAAGGTACACTATATGTGGATGGATCATGTCTCAGAAGGCCAGATGGTAACACCTCACCTGCCTATGCACTCACAACATTAGAAAAGGTAGTCGAAACAGCTCAGATTCCGCAGTGCTCTGCCCTGGCAGCAGAACTAGTGGCCCTCACTAGAGCCTGTGAGTTAAGCAAGGGTATACCGGTAAATATTTACACCGACAGTCTGTATGCCTTCGGGGTGCCCACAACTTCGGGAGGTTATGGAAAGAAAGGAATTTCCTTACTTCCCATGGGACCAAGATCCAACATGGCTCCCTAATATACCGACTGTTAGACTCTCTGTCACTCCCCAAAAAGGTGGCCATTATGAAATGTCAAGCCCATAAAAGGGTGACAGACGATGTCGGGAAAGGCAATGCTCTGGCTGATCAGACGGCCAGGCAAACAGCGCTGAGGAAGAGGGAAGGAATGTATGTAGGAGGTCCCGTTAGGTGGGTGACAGAAGGGGGCATGGTTGAAAATACAGTACAAAGTGTGCTTGACATGCAGTCCCATACTACTCCTGTAGAACTAAGAGTGTGGGAAGTTCACTTAGCATAGGAGGGAAGTGATGGTTGCTGGGTCCGTACAACCGCGGAGAGACAATGGATGTTGCCTGACAGTCACGTGCTGGCCGTAGTTACAATGGCCCATGGTCCCGTCCACATTAGCGTGAAAGGAATTTGCAAACTGTTGGAACCTACATGGTACAACTCCAAAATTACAGCATATGCTGAAAAGCTGGTTAAAACATGTATGGTTTGCCTAATGTACAACCCCGGAAAAGGCACCGTTACTCCTAAGGGAGGATTCTCACCTCCTACCTTCCCGTTTGAAGTCCTCCAAATGGACTACATTCAGATGGACAGGTACGTTAACTTAAAATATGTCCTGGTGGTGGTCTGTGCATTCAGTCGATGGGTGGAAGCCTACCCCGTCAAAGACTGCACTGCTATCACTACTGCCAAAGTACTACTCAAGGAGTACTTCCCACGCTTTGGTTTGCCCCACTTGGTCTGGAGCTACAATGGGACACACTTTACAGCTCAAATCATGAACCATGTCTGTACAGCATTAGGCATGAAACAAAAATTTCACGCCACCAACCACCCCCAGTCAGCAGACCTATTGGAGGTATACAATGGCATCCTAAAAACTAAAATGGCCAAAATAGTAGCTGAGACTGGTGTCACTTGGTTTGATGCTCTGCCTTTGGCCCTACTTTCCACTAGAACAATGGCCCACACCAGGATAGGATTATCACCACATGAGATTGTGTTCGGGAGGCCTGCCAATGTCTGGGGTGTCTCTCGACCCACGAAACTGTCAGATGTTGAATACCCTGTATTGACTGATTACCTGTACAATCTAACCAACAACTTTTGTACTCTTTATCACCAGGTGCACAAGGCCATACTGGACAAAAGCGAGGGCCCAGGACACGTCATCCAACCTGGCGACTGGGTCCTGGTGAGGAACTTCCAGCAGACCAAGAGCCTCGAGCCCTGCTGGACACAACGCCGCCAAGTCCTATTGGCCACCCGCACCGCTGTGAAAGTGGATGGTCGACAAAACTGGGTCCACTCTACCCACTGCCGGCGTGTCCCTCTGCCTCTCCCCTATGATCAGTGGGTGAGGGAAGGACTAGGAGACACAGAGACAGAGACAGTTCCAACCTTTGTCCCATTCAGCGATGCCAGGCTGCATTCCACATCCACTGAAGCGGAGAGTGACAACGTCCTAAAAGGAAGGGTGGAGCCCTCCCTTAACACTGCTCAGCATCAAGAACAACTGTTTCCTGATCATACCGTCCCTGCTTCCGACAGGTATAATCTGCGTTCCAGAGGGAAGGCTTGCCCTTGACTTCGCTAGGTGCCAAAGGCTGTAGGGCTGTGATCCTCCCAGGCTGAGAGTAGTGCCATTTGTAAGACTGAGGTAAATCATAAGGGCCCTCGGCCACTGCATCTGGTGAAACAACCACCAATCACAGACAGCCACCTGGGGTCCCTGGCTTTAGCACAATGGCCGCCTTCCCAAACACCCGTATCCAGAAACGAGATGCCAGTCTCCGACATAGCAGATGCTTCCTGGTCACCGTGGTGATGCTGTTTGTCTCCCTCCTCCTATCAATCCTTATTTGGCTCTTACTGATCTACCATCCTGCTTCATCACCGACTCCTATCCCGACTCCCGGCGAACATCAGTACTATTCCTTACCAGCCCACGAATTACCCCGCCGTGCAGAATTTTTCAATAACACCTTCATCCAAATGTTGCATCACCACCAACTGATTATGAACACTTCCAACTGCTGGGTGTGCGGACTGATGCCACATCCCATGCTACATCCTGTCCCATTCTTTCCTTATCCATTTTCCATCTCTGGGTCTTGTCTTGCATGGTGGATGTTGATGCAGGAGGCCTTCACTGTCAACAGCACTGCCCATCCTGTCCTTGGAACATTTTGTGATGACTTCTGGGGGAACAGATCTGGCAATACCAGTGCTCCTTTTTGCCCGACCAGCTCTTCCACATTGCTACTACCACCAGATGAGCTCGGTGAGATGGTAGTATTCAATTCCACCACTCGACAAACATTTTCCAGGTTCCGCACAAGAAAGATACTGCCTAATGAAAGAGACACTTTGAACGGCATAAATGTACAAGGCCGTGTCTGCATCCATGGCCTAGGGACTAAGAAAGTTACAATCTGACAATGAAGGGCGCCCTGCGCCGCTCACGTAGGGGTGTCATATCGGCTGAAGATACAGCAGGCCAGGAAGCTGGGAACTTCTTTAACGGTATGCTTCCATTCTGGGGCCCCATGGCAAACAGTCGAGCTATACGAGGACTGACCAGGGCCCTTGAGGCCACCATCACAGTAACAGCTGGTGCCCTCTCCAACATCACTGCAGAGCTGCAGGTGGACCGCCTCATATCGCTCCAAAATCGCATGGTCCTGGACGTCATCCTGGCTGATCGTGGTGGCGTATGTAAATTGATCGGCTCCAGCTGCTGCGTGTATATCCCAGACAAGGCACCTACATTGTACGATGCCATCCAACACCTGCATCGTCTCTCTTCCAAAGTGCATCTGGATGAAGGCAACTGGTCCCTCATCGGCTGGATCTGGGGCCTTCTTTCCCAGTGGGGTTGGAGGGTCCTCATCTTCCTTGCCTTAGGAGTAGCTGTCCTGGTCTCCTGCTGTCTGTGTTTTCAGGGCCTGCCAGTGCTCTGTACTATGTGTGCCCAGACTATCAAGCCTCCGCCATCAAGCATTCACAACACTAATATGATGGTAATGGCCCAGATGGGCTTATGAACATTGACATTTCATGAAGTATTTGCCACTCTATGGCAAAAGGAGGGTCTGAGGAAAATTTGATCGACATCATTTGTACCAGGACTCCATTGTTTTTTCATTGCCATCTCGTGTCAAACACTTCCACACAACCCACCTGGTCATTTTCTGCTGATGCCTGAGGAAATTCTAAACTGACACCACAAAAACCATCTTGCAGCCTGCATTTCTGCCCAGGGACTGTCGCACACCCAACCCCTCCTGTTCTTTGCAGGTCAACTGAAAGCCACAAGACACTCACACCCTAAGTGAATGATTCATTTTCCATCTCCTGCTCCCAGCCAGGTAAAAATCCTTGACACAGTGATCCGGTTATCTAGACAATGGTCTGACTGCTGGACTCTAATCTGGGTAAATAAACAAATGACTTGAAAGACCAGACTTTGATCAGGCAATTGAACAATGACCTGAAAGAAAGAGCCCTGATCAAAGCAGAGTGGACAATGCCTTGACCCGGTCACCAACTACAATCATAGAGTGGACAATGCTCTGTGTACCAAGCCTTGACCAGGTCACCAACTACAAGCATCGCCTTGATCAAGCTATCAACTACAAACACTGCCCTGATTGGACAATGGACTGACAGCCAAAAGAATAGTATGAGAAATGTATAAAAGGCTTGTAAGCTACAGAGTAAAGTAGCAGCCTCCTGGGTTTTGTCTCTGACTAGCTTGGAACTCTGTTCCATAGCCCGGGCTATTGAATAAATCTGGGTTCCTCCTGCAGACGAAGGCTCCTGTGTCTCCTTTTTACTAAGTATGCAAGGTATGGAAGACTAGGGCAGTTCCCCCGTCGCCGAGACCCAGTGAGTGGGTTATTATGGTTCTTCAAACATATGGCTGCCATATAGAACTAGGGCTGGATTACATATCAGATATTCTAAAAATTCAACCGATTATGTTATTGCGCCGCATTTGGACTACGGTCCAGTGCGATTTAACACAACGCCTCCTACAGGAGTGCATGACGCTCGATAATATGCACAAGATTAAATGGCTAGCCTATGTGAAGTCCTTTTTTAACGATTTAGGTCTCCAGAGATATTTTAACTATCCATTAACTATATCTGATATTTCCAAGAAAGAGCTGAAAAACAATGTCTCTTGCACCTAGGCGAGTTACGACTAACAACTGAGATAGGGAAAAGCTCAGTTCAGCATTCATTGGCCATTCAAACTACTTTTTCTATTCAACCGTACCTAATATCCAACTTGAACCAATATGAACATTTTTGCTAACTCGTTTTAGATTCAATATCTTTTTCCGGTTAATTTCCTTCCCGCAACAGAATGACTGGTCAAGGAATCTACCACCATGCCCATGCGACACTATTTCTCCACAATCCTCAATCCATATAATTCTGTTTTGCAGATTCTATGAAATTCCACGTAGACGTCGGATTGTCCCCATACTGAGATCTATGGGGTATTACAACTTACAAATTATACATATATATCAGCATCTAACTAAGGTTGGGGCGGTGTTTTATACAGAATTTCAAGCAGAATTTGCAAGCTTGCCGCCCAGCATTTTTAGCGCTCCAATTTTTGGATAACGAGGCACATCCTAAATCTATAGCTTGTTTTTTGAAATTCTGTATAAAACACCGCCCCAACCTTAGTTAGATGCTGATATATATGTATAATTTGTAAGTTGTAATACCTCCTGAGGCGGAAGCCGGGAAGGTTTTGGCGCGATTTGTTTGCAATTTTAACATTGGAGCACTCTAATTTATTTTGGTGCATTTTACTCTGTCTGCAATTCCTTCACGTTCGCTTCCCACTCAGAGCCGATTAGGAGCTGAGAGTGGGATCGAACCACAGATCTTCTCCTTGGCCGCCATCTTGCTGGAGGCTCAAGGTCAGCGTTCTAGCTGCCCTGCCCTCCCGCACCCTATGGCATAAAATGTCCAGTACGCGGAGGCGCAGCGAACGGGCGCAGTGGGCGAGATGATGGCCCGCCTAAGGCAAGCCCGTCTGCGCCCGTCCGCGCCGGGACCGGGCCGAGGGCCAGAAATCCTGGCCTTTCTACCATTTAAACGGAGCCAGCAGTAAATAGGCATGAAAATAAGTGCCTAGATGCTAATAATTGCAGCGGGATTAGTCTCCGTAATTTAAAGTATAGTTCCAAGCAATTGAGGGACTTAAGAATTCCTATGCTGCAGGACTGCACATATTTACATCTGGATGATGGATTTAGTAACTATCCGAATTGTGACTTATCCATTACAGTTAGGCATAGAGGCAAAGGCAGGAAAAAGCCAAAGGGGGAATACTCACATTTGCATGATAAAAGGTTCTCGTTCCTGAGCCTTATTTGTAGGTCACTACCAAAGCTTAAATACGAAATTTTTAATCTGTTGTCAGAGGAAAAACCGGATGCCCTGTTTCTGACTGAGACATGGCTCCATGACAGTTGAGGACCAGATGTTGCAGTGGCTGTGCCTGATAATTATGCTATTGTTCGAACCACAGATCTTCTCCTTGGCCGCCATCTTGCTGGAGGCTCAAGGTCAGCGTTCTAGCTGCCCTGCCCTCCCGCACCCTATGGCATAAAATGTCCAGTACGCGGAGGCGCAGCGGACGGGCACAGTGGGCGAGATGATGGCCCGCCTAAGGCAAGCCCGTCTGCGCCCGTCCGCGCCGGGACCGGGCCGAGGGCCAGAAATCCTGGCCTTTCTACCATTCAACGGAGCCAGCAGTAAATAGGCATGAAAATAAGTGCCTAGATGCTAATAATTCCAGCGGGATTAGTCTCCGTAATTTAAAGTATAGTTCCAAGCAATTGAGGGACTTAAGAATTCCTATGCTGCAGGACTGCACATATTTACATCTGGATGATGGATTTAGTAATTATCCGAATTGTGACTTATCCATTACAGTTAGGCATAGAGGCAAAGGCAGGAAAAAGCCAAAGGGGGAATACTCACATTTGCATGATAAAAGGTTCTCGTTCCTGAGCCTTATTTGTAGGTCACTACCAAAGCATAAATACGAAATTTTTAATCTGTTGTCAGAGGAAAAACCGGATGCCCTGTTTCTGACTGAGACATGGCTCCATGACAGTTGAGGACCAGATGTTGCAGTGGCTGTGCCTGATAATTATGCTATTGTTAGGCTCGATCGCCCTAAGAAAATAGGAGGTGGCATAGCCGTTCTCTTTAAAAAAGAATACAGTTGTGAGTTTACAAGTCTTCCTAGTATTAAAGGGGAAGCTGCAGTCTTTAAGCTGGCGATTACTCCCAACTTTACATTCTCTGGTCTGCTGGCCTATCGACCACCGGGTCCAGCTACGGAGTGGATGACGACCTTACCGGAAATCATGTGTCCCCTAGCTTTGTCAGCGGCTAATTTCTCTCTTCTTGGAGACTTCAATATACATTTAGAGACTGTAGCCTGTACCACTAGAGCAGAATTTATATCTGATTTAGCTGCCCTGAATATGACGTTATTAAACTCAGGAGCAACCCATAGTGCAGGGCATTTATTGGATCCTATCATCTCTAATCTCACGACAGTCACTGTTCTACCTGCACTACCACTTAGTTGGTCAGACCACTATTTGGTTAGATTCTTAGTGCAGGCAGTCTCACAGGAATCTAACACCCCCATGGATCAACTAAGGCAGATCAGAAATTGGAAAAAGTTACATCTGGAAATTCTGAATAATTATTTAGATGCCCATCGTCCTTGTTTCAAAGGGTCTGTACAGTCAAGGTCAGATGAAGTCCAGGATTGGCTAAGGACGGCGATAGACACTTGCCTCCCTCTTTCCAAAGCGAAATGCAAAGGTACTCGACCACCTGCTCCTTGGTTTAACGAAGCATTAAAAAAGGAAAAATCAGAATGTAAGACCCTAGATCGTAGATGGAGAAAACACTATCTCCCAGAGGCGAAAATAGATTACAAAAACCAGCTTAAAAAATATCGAACCCTATGCGACAAAGCACGAGCAGAGTTTGTCCGCACTTCGATATCAGAGGCCTTAAACCGCTCTCAAATACTATTTAAATTAGTGAAAGAACTGGCAGGGTCTAAAACTACAGCCATTCCCCCTGATTTAAGTAAAGATCAATGTGAAGCTTTAGCATCTTTCTTTATACAGAAAGTGGATAAAAGCCATCAAGGGATAGCGAGAGCCAAGAATTGTGAGGGACACTCGGAGGCTATGTATCCGCCTCCTTTGGGTCAAGTGGATAGATCGAATGCGGAGATGCCTCAGAACAAGATAAACACCTTGGAGGAGTGGCCCAATCTGAGCACGAAAATTTGATTCAAACTGCTCAGTTCTATTAAGTCAGGATCACCAAAAGATCCCTTACCATGTAAAATACTTTAAAAAGTCACCACGCATTCTCTGGATATTGTTACAGATTTACTCAATACCTCTCTCAAAGAAAATACAGTACCCTCTGAGTGGAAGCATGCTATGATTCACCCCTTATTGAAGAAGGCTGGAACAGATCCTAATCAGCCTTCAAACTTTCGACCGATCTCGTTACTATCTATTTTCTCTAAAATTTTAGAAAAACACGTAAATCAGACCCTAACCGCCTTTGTCTCCACTCATGAATTACTACCTCCTTGTCAATCTGGGTTTAGAGCGGGTTTCTCGACGGAAACCACGCTACTAGGTGTCACTGAAAACATCCGAGATCTTTTGGATAAGGAGAGACGGTGGTTCTTGTATTACTAGACCTATGTGCCACTTTTGATTTTGTTTCACATACGGTCCTAATTTCAACATTGCAATCACTGGGCATCTGTGGTCCAGCACTGGAGTGGCTTACGTTCTTCCTGAGGGGAAGGACGTTTCAGGTCTTCTCCCAGGCAGCATGCTCAGACGTCCATGTTTTTGAGCATGGCGTGCCTCAAGGGTCGATCCTGAGTCCCCTGCTATTCAACTTATATATGAGCCCTTTGGCCAAGATTGTTGAAGAAACAGGATTAGTAATGTATTCCTATTCAGATGACTCCCAACTTGTCTTCTCTTTGACATCAGAGACCAGGAAGGGTGAGTCTATCCTTAAAAGTGGCCTAAAGAAAATAGCAGGTTGGATGCAGGACAACTTTCTCCAACTTAGCGGGGACAAAACGGGAGTCATCGTCTTAGGGAACAACAAAAACCTGTGGGGGCCCCCACCATTGGCCCACAGAGATGGGTAGACTCCCGGTCCCAGTATCGCAAGCACGCAATCTAGGGAACATCATAGATGATGCACTTAAGATGCACAAACAGGTGGAAAAAACCGCAGGAACGTGCTTTACCATTCTAAAATGGTTAAAAAAGATATGTTGGATGTTACCGGAGCAAGTTAGGAAGACGGTGGTGAATGCTTTTATCACCTCATGCATAGATTACGGAAATGTTTTGTATCTAGGGTCAAACAAAGCAATAATTCGCAAGCTCCAGGTAGTCCAAAATTCAGCAGCTAGGCTAATGTGTAGTATCCCAAGATATACCCCCACCACTCAATATCTTCGTGATTTGCACTGGTTGAAGGTGGAAAATCGGATTAGATTTAAGGCACTTTGCTTTATGTACAAAATCAACTCTGCCAAAGCCCCGAAATACCTGCTGTCACTGGCCCTCCCTTATCATCCATCTCGCTCATTGCGTTCCGCAACACAAAGGAAATTTGTTATCCCTAAAGTTAAACTATCCCGTGTGGGAGGCAAGTCCTTTCGGTATCAAGGCCCCATGCTGTGGAATTCAATGCCCATTGCAGTCCGTAAGAGAAGACAAATACGGCAGATTTCGCAAAAGCCTAAAAACCTGGCTATTTAACATCTAGTCCTCTCTACCATCAGAATCATGATTTCTTTACAAATTCGCGCCGGGAAACCCTTTGTGGGTAGCTGTCGCGCATAATAAATGCAACAATAATAATAATAATAATAATATCTAATTTGGAACATGAAGTTTTAAACCTTTTAAAAGTTGAACTAATTAATAAGTATGTAAATGGATTGTTGTATGACTTTTGTTGATTTCAACGTATGCAACATATTGTTTTAATTGTACTTTTATGGTTTTTCTAATAATTATGGAAACCGATTAAAGAAAATTTTGACTTTGACTCCACACCAGTTGAGAAACATAGCCTATATTTATATGAATACAAGACCAAAATGACAAAAATCCGGAATTTTCAAAGATTAAATAAAGTTGTTGTTCTTAAAAACTAATGGTTGTGCTTGATCAGGGCAATGGACCTAAGTTGCATCAAAAATCAAAGATGATGCAAGGTGCAGGGAAGGTGAGGCATCAAAAATGCAGGTAATGCGTTCGTTCATTACTGCTACAGGGTAGGTGATGCGCCGGTACCTTACTGCTAGCCAACAGAGGTGATGTGTCGGTAGCGGACACAATGTGTTGTTTCCTTACTGCGGTGTGGTATCAATGAAGAAATCGGCGCCCAGGGATGATGCGTCGAAAGTCAAGTCTTGCTGCGTCGATTCCACAGCATTAAAGCAGGCGATGTATAAGTATCCACTAAGTATAGCCATAAATCATTTTTTTTAATGATTCACCTGACCTGATTAAGTGACCAGTTCCGCAATGGTGATGTTTTCACAGATTTTGTAGTATTATATGGTATGAAATCTAAAATCTAAATTCAAAGACAGCTAATCTGAGGATAGAGTAACAAACGAGCACAAACTGATAATGTATTTCTTCTTCACATGCCAAAGTGAAAGAAAAATGAATATATAACTATTCTCAGCTGAAGGACAGTTATTTATGAATATAATGAAAAATTCATATCCTTTAACCATTCCAAAAGGTCAAGTCGAATGTGGGCCAATTTACAGAAAATGCCCAGAGACACATTTTGGGTGTTGGGTATAGGACATCCTAAAAAATAATTGAAGTCCAACTATTCAGACATTACTCATGGATTTTAACTTGGTGCAAAACTGTCTCCTACGTTCAACGAGTTAAGAGATACATTTCTTTCAAAAACAATATCCCTGACATCTGAATATAGATGAGCAGCTTCAGACGAAAATTTGTTCTCAGGGAGGTATTACATTAAAATATAGTATTTCATTCTATGGGGTATCCTAGCCCAGATGACATTTTTCAGAATTTTACAAATCTGTAGATGAACGGCTTTTAGAGAACCTTATAAAATTTTTGCTTGGCTTGTGCCTTAATTGAGAAAAATATAAAGTGTTGGGAGCAATGTTCGAATTAATCTGAATTGGAGTCATGGCCTATGGGGAGACATGCATAGGGTCTCTGGGGTGAGCTCCAATGCCTGATCTCCAGCCTGGGACCTTTTTGCAGTTTCGATTGTTCCTGGAGGAGCCACCCTCATAAGAGGTGGAGCATCTTCTAAGATTGTATCTATGCCAGGCAGTACCATTATAGATGACTGACGTGTACCCCGGAAGCTTAGAGCGACCTTGTCGTGGTAGCCACCATCTTGGGCCTCTGAAATTATCAGAGAAAAGAATGTGAAGGCATGATTGATTTTAAAGCTTCCCCAGCATGAGGTACATAATGTGTGACTGGCAGATGGCATGAAAGCAGAGAGCTGAGGGTTCTGCAGCCTAACAATTCAAACCTGCATTGAAGGAAGTCAGTGTTGTGTTGGAGAACCTCTCCAGTCCGCCCGTATCGTAATCAAATGTAGTTCTAAGGCCCCACCAGGTAAGCACTTACTGAACTGAGCAACACCCTAAGCCTCCTTAGTTGAAATGTGCTCATTGTCTTGGACAAATAGGCTACCAGCTATGTGTGCTCGATAGTTAATTAGAGCTGAAAGCACCATCAGCCCTGGTGGTACTCCAGAGAGGGGGTACATGCACCTTTCATTCAGCCATATCCCGATACCGACAAGGGATGCCTTTAGTGGAGACTTCAATAATAAAGAATAGGTGATGCCCGCACTCACATCCTATGACTTGAAATGGACATGAGACCTCGGGCCATTAAACCAATCTGTTAAGGAGACATTGCAGCTAATCTGGTGTCTGGAATTTTGTAGATTTGTTAAAGAGCTCTCTGCTACAGTGAACTCTGTGCTGCCTGGGGTGACCATCTCTTGATGCCACCAAAGAGACCCAAACTGCAGAGAGATAGTGCAACCTACTAGGGGATTACTGCTGGGAATTCACAACTGGAGACAAAAAGAGCACATCATCTAAACCACTAGTGAAAATGACATTAAAGAAAGGAGAGTTCCTTTCACCACTTAGAAGAAAAGGACCTTCAAAGCTGTCTAAGTGACCTAGATGACAACATTTCTAATATGGTCATGACATAAATGCAAGCATTAACTTCAGATATGGCAGCAACTTTGTCAGATCTGACAATAGACTTGCAAGCACTTGGGGAATGAGAATCAACAAATGAGGATGACACTGTGGCAAAGAGCCAGAAACTGGAAAAGACCCAAGACCAACGGACCAAAACACAGGAAGAAATCAATGCTTTGTGATACAAATGAGCTGATCTCGAAGATAGCTAAAGATGCAACAATATCAGGATTAGAAATGTGTGAAGAAAATGCAATTGCAACCCTTGTTTCGCTCTTTCATACAGAAAGACTCAGCTACGACTATCCCTATCATAAGAGCCCCTGGAGCCACTCCAGGGGTCCACCCTACAGATATAATATTAAAATTGGCATTTTTCGCTGCCAAAGATAAAATAATGAGGGCAGCAAGGTAGCAGGACATAATCACCTTTTGAGATCAGACATAGATCTTTATCAAGATATTCCACAAGATACCCCCAATAAGCAACGCTCACTGGCACCAATCACAGTGGAGCTTTGAAGGAGGTAATTTAATATTGTTGGTTCTTTCCATTTGCATCATAGTTCTAATTTAATTACCGACCCCACATGATCCAAACGATAGACGAAGCACAGGAAATTCTTGGTCCAGTAAAGAAACAATGTCAATACAACTAGAAGAGACCATCCTGCGTAGATGGGACCCAAGGACAAAAGTGAAAAGCTGCAGCCTTCACGCTAACCTGGAGCAAGACAACCTATTTGGTCGGAATGGCAATGTGGAACTCTAGGACGACCCAGTGGGTAAAGCACAAGCATTGACTGGCTCAATTGACTACATATTCACAATATCACCTTAAAATGTCCTGAATTACTTGATATTTATAGGCATAGCCTACCTATGGTGGGGATAAGACATATGCAGGATCTGTGTGGAGGAGATGGTGGGAGAAAAGTAGGATAATATGCGTCTCACCAACGCATCCTCATACTTTCAGCTCCTGTTTTTGTGGGTGGTAGGGAACAGAGGGTGAGATGGGAGGAGAGAGAGAAAGTTTGGGTAAATTTTCTGTTGGGGCTTTGAAGTTACTTAGCAGGCACAAGACAAACCGGCACTGGCGCCCCACAGGGAGGAGAACATGGCGGCTAGCAGGTGTGGCTAGTCGCGAGACTCCGGAGGTCCGGGTGTTCCTCATTGCGAAATGTAGGCAGAAATGGTGAAAGCAGTGTATTACGGCGGAAATTTTGCTCGTTTGTACGGCGTTTGAACAGAGAACCTACAGAGGGAGCGTTCACTTACTTTTGGTGCCGTTGGTGCACTTCAGCGTGGCGTGGGCAGCGGGCTTCGTAGTGGTGTGGCCATCACCACCGCCGCAGCTACGGAACAACTAACAAACGGTTCCGAGCGGACTGAGCAGACTGACTGAGGCAGGCGGGGCTGTGGCTGCGGCGCTGGTGGTGAGCGGTGAAGTAGTTTGCAACGTGGGGCTTCGTCGTGGAGTGTGGCCACTGCCGCCTCTGCTACAAACTGGCAAACGGACGGACAACGGTCCTGAGTCTGTAAAAGCACGCAGAGCCCTGAAGCGCGAGTCAGCTACGGAGGGAAAGCAGCTGTAGCAGCGAAAACGGACCATATTACGGATCATATCACAGTACATTGTGAGGAAACAGACCGGCTTTTCAGCTCGCAGCAGCAATTTGATATTCTTCTTGCTGGGAGTCGGCAGTTGAGGCAGCCTG
This sequence comes from Lissotriton helveticus, assembly GCF_964261635.1. Lineage (NCBI taxonomy): Eukaryota > Metazoa > Chordata > Amphibia > Caudata > Salamandridae > Lissotriton > Lissotriton helveticus. The sequence continues at coordinate 965,115,883 of NC_136071.1, read as the reverse complement.
GAGAGGAACATCCACACTCTTACGGCGGGAGCCGTAACTCCTCTGTTTTCACGAACTGCTCCCTGTATCCCAAAGGTAGGATTATATAATAAGGGGCTGATACGATGGGTAAATGCAGCGCATGAGCTGAAGAAGGGGAGAAGAGCTGGCTACAGATATAGGTCTCTCTGTTTAGGGGGCAGCATTCAAAGTACTAAATTAAAACTACTAAGTCCACAATGCAATGGGCTAAGTAGGTCTCTTACGAAACAGATTTCTCAGACCCTGATATGTATATGTCAGAAAAAGAGACTTCAGGCTCCCAGGCTTTGGGATATACCCTCAGAAGCAAGAGGGGGAAGCAACCTATACTAAATGTTCCGACAGACATCCCTTCTTTAGCCAAAACTAAGGTTAAATCTTTAAAGAAAATTGGAAAAAAGAACATTAAAGCACAGAAGACAGTTGAAAGGGCAAAGCCACCTCGGTCTCTGAAGGCATATTTTAAAACCGTACCTTCAGTTTTGGAACTTAAATTGTCCGACGAGACCTCAGCTGGGGTGCCAATAAAGGGGGTGTTGACTGCTAACAAATATTAACCCTTAGAAGGTTTAGGGATGGATTCGGAGCTGGAGCAAATGTTTGAATCAGCAGAAACCTTGAAACAATATACCACCCATAGTTTTGAGGGCAAGGAACCTGAACCTGAACCTGATTTAGAAGGGGAAGCTTCAATGCAAACAATGAATACTAATAGTAAGGATCATGTACTCGCGGCTCCCTCAAACGTAGAAACAATGGACCAGTCGGTCATAGCGATGTTAAAAGCTCTGAGCTATGAGGTAAAAAGTGGTTTTGAAGCGACACTAACTAACCAGCAGGAGTTAAAAGACAAATTTGATGCATTAGCTGCCAGAACTACTGAACTGGAATCCTCAGTGACAGATTTAAAAAAGCTTACCACTCAACATAATAAAAAGCTTGAGGACATTAGACTAAGGGAGCAAGGACTCCAAGAAAAAATGGAGTCCTTAGAAAACGCACAAAGACGAAATAATCTGAGCCTACTGAAAGTCCCAGAAGGGGCAGAGGCGGGCAATATTAAAGAGTTTGTGGCCAGACTGATTAAGCAAACCATCGAGCTGGAGGTATCGGAAGAAGAAATATTAAAAGATATTCAACGAGTCCACAGAGACCCATTCAGGCTGAATCCGAATAAAAGCAGACCTAGAAAGATCCTAGTGCATTTTCTGTCTTACACTCTAAAAGAAGAGATCCTCAACAGAGCCTTAAGAACCAGCAAACTTTCGTCAGATGGGTTTTCTTATCAGATTAGATCTGATGTCTCTTCTATTACTGCGTCTAGGCAATGGGAGCTCGGTAAGCTCTTAGAACCCTTTAAACAACTAGGCGCTACTGCTCAGCTTAAATTTCCTGCATCACTGAAAGTGATGTATAAAAATAAAATGAAAGTCCTAAAAAGATTGGATGAGGCAGAAGAATATTTACAACTACTTACAGATGATAATCAAAGAGAGCAAGCTAATAAATATTGAAAACTACTGTAGACCTCAGATTATGCATTCTCTATTAATAACATGGTTAGCCGTACTTTTTTCACCACTCTTAACCCATATAGATGATACACCCGGGTGGAGGAGTCTCAATGGCCAAGTCAGGCCAAGAAAAGGAGGGGGGTTCTCCAGGGGAGCACGGGAGGACCAGGACTGGGGGGGGGGGAGGTCAGGGCACTGGGTGGGGAGCATTGGGAAAAAAAGTTAAAAAAATTCCAAATCGCCATATTCTAATTTTATTTGTTTTGTTTGCTTATACCTTTGTCAGGCGATATAGCACAGGTAGGGTAGGTACTGCATCATACATCAAGATTTTGTCGTGGAATGTGAACGGGTTACGAGTTAAACATAGAAGAGAGAGAATTCTCCAGTATTTAAAGGACGCACCTGAAAATATATTTATTTTACAAGAGACTCACTCTACCGAACAAGAATTAAGAGATATCTTTATGAAAAAAAAATCGATCCAGCAGGTGATAACCTCTTCGCAACACATGTCCACTAAAGGGGTTGCCATATTGATTAAATCCAATTCAGAGATAAATTTGCTACAATCTAAGTCTGATAAAAAGGGGAGATGGGTTATAGCAAATATAAAACAACATTCGTATAAATTTATGATCGTAGGATACTATGGTCCTAACTTAGATGACACCCTCCCTTTAAAAGATCTTTTGGTTGAACTCCTAGATTTTGAGGATCCTATCATTTTTGCAGGGGATTTTAATCTAGTACTTGATCCAAAGTTGGACAAGTCATCCTCTGCTAGATTCTCACATAATCCTAAAACTAGGGCTGTATTATCCAATGCGATTATTCAGTTTGGCTGGAAAGACATTTGCCGACAAAAAAATGGTACAAAAAGAGAATTCACATTCCACAATAAGAAATTACGACATAAATCTAGACTAGACTTTTTTTTAATTGCAGAACACCTAGCTATGCAAGTGGAGGAGATAAAACATCTTGGTGCCCATATTTCTGATCACTCAGCGGTTACTTTAACCTTAAAATTGTCAAGTTCTCAGCTGGTTAGGAGATGGACGATCGATAGAAGTATTCTGTTGGAGGAAGACGTAGTAGATAAACTGATAGAGGAATCAAATTAGTTTTTTACTCTCAATCTAGGTACAGCTACACTCCCAGTTGTCTGGGACACGTATAAAGCGTTTTTGAGAGGGCGATTATTAGCACTTCAAGTTGCAAAACATCAAGCATATAGGGCGCAAATTTCACAGATCGAAGCAAGAATTAAAGCCTTGGAACAAGTTGTATTAGCTCCCAGTCTACCAGATGAAGAGAATAACAATAAAAAAGATCTGTTAACTTGTAAATTACAGTTAGAGCAGGTTTTAGATGGAAGGCTGAGGAAGCGTTGGCAGGCTGGCTCATTAGCTCACTTTGAATTCGGAGAGGTCAGTGGAAAGCTCTTAGCCTGGAAAACAAAAAAGGATATCAAGAAGAACTCTATAAAGGAAGTACAGAACATAAATTCGGATGTGATTTCAGATAATAGAATAGATATTGAGCAGGCTTTCTACCATCACTTTGATGAAGTCTATAGAGAAGATTTACTCCCACAACAACAATCAATACAGTCATGGCTTGACCAATATCAGGTTCAAGCTTTAGATGAACAGGCCTCGCATAATCTTAATAGAGAGATTAGCTCCACTGAAATAGCATCGGCGATAGATTCCGCCAAGAGAAGTAAGGCCCCAGGCCCTGATGGGCTACCTTCAGAGATCTATAAACTATTAGCACCTGTAGTAATACCAATTCTGAAACTGCTATTTACCTTTATATTCGAGGAAGGAGGCAAAATTCCTGTCTCTTGGAATGATGCCATAGTGGTTCTTATTTTAAAACCAATGAAGAGAGCATTTCACTGTGATTCTTATAGGCCAATCTCCCTCCTTAACACTGATTACAAGCTCATGGTAAATATATTAGTGGAAAGATTAAACGGCACAGCAGGTAAACTTCTACACCTAGATCAAAAGGGCTTTATCAGAGATCGCTCTATACAAGATCTTACACAAGCTTTGGTGGGTGCAATAGATGTTGCTTCTCAATATAAAGTTCCACTAGCGGTCATTACATTAGATGCCGCAAAGGCTTTTGACCGCGTTAATTGGGAATTCCTGGCCAAAGTATTAGAAAAGGTTCATTTAGGAAAAAACTTTCGTAGGGTAATAGCAGCATTCTACCAAGCTCCCTCAGCTAGATTATTAATAAATGGCAGCTTATCTTCTCCTATAAAAATCCAAAGAGGGACAAGACAAGGGTGCCCGTTATCACCCTTGCTTTTTGACCTATATATGAATCATTTGCAGAAAAGATCAGACAAGATCAAGATATTCTTCCTTTTAAATATAAAAATTGGGTGAAAAAAGTCGCTTTATATGCGGACGATTTGATGTTATACACTATTGACCCTATCAAATCAATTCCTCTCATATATAAAGCTGCAGAGCAGTTTGGCCAAGTTTCTGGATATCTGATTAACCAAGCCAAATCAGAATGTATGTGCTGGAATATAACCTAGGCCAATCACATTCCAATTGTAAAAAAACAAATTAGATATCTGGGAATTCAAATCACACAGGACATAAATCAACTTTCAGAAAAAAACCTTGTAAAGATCGATAAAGAAATGGCGGAATCCTTAAAAAATTGGTCATTTCTGCCTTTGTCTCTAATTGTTAGGATCAATATAGTAAAAATGATGCTGTTACCTAAAATAATATATATATTCCAGAACATCCCACTCGCGTTTAAAGAAGCCAGACTAACTAAGATCCAAGCCAAATGGAATTCTTTTATATGGGCCTCAAAAGGCATAAGAATTTCTTGGAAAAAGCTTCGTAGAAAAAAAGGCAAGGGTGGGCTATGCGCACCAGATTTGAGAGTATATGCCTGGATCCTATTATTGAAAGCTGGAATAAGCCTTTTTGATACTTTAGGGGGTACAGAAACAGACTTCATGTTTCAAAATATGCTATCTGAGATTCAGGGAGGGTCTCATGCATTTATGTTTAAGTTTGGAGATATGCGTTTTTTCAAAAAAGTGCGCTTAAAGGTTCTTAAAGATATGGCATATGTGTGGGCCAGAGTAGGAAAAATGCTGAACATCCCATATTATGCTGCTATAGCCCCAATTTGGGACTCCCCCGGCTCTCCCGAATGGACTAAAGATCTACTTTCTATAGCTCTGCAGAGTGCAAACATCAGAATATGGGGTCAGCTATTGCCTGCAGGGAACCTTTTGAGTTGGGAAGACATTTCTGTTTTGACAGATAAAAATGTATCCAAATTCAAGTACTTTCAAATTAAAGGCTGGGACCAGGCTGTTACAGAGGATAAAGGTGTTAAATCTATTTTGGATGAACTTTTAATGAAGAAAACAAGAATCCTTAAAACATCAGTGCTTTATTGGACAATACTCGAGGGAGAAGATGGAGAGTTTAGCCTCCCGGAACAACTTTGGAGGGACCAAGTTTTAGATGTCGACTTGCAGAATCTATGGCAAGTATCCTTTGATTTACTACATCTTACGGTCTCACCTGCCAATTTAAAGCGGAATCACTTGTTTTCTCTTCACAGGGTATACTGGTCCCCGGCTAGGCTTGCTAAATTCTCAAAGGGGCCTACACCTTGTTGTCCAAAGTGCAATTTGGAAAAAGCAGATGAACTCCATATGTTTATGACCTGTCCTGCACTTACACAATTTTGGTTTGAAGTACATGAAGGTATGAAAGCCCTCTTTGGGTATGAAATACAGGTCAGTACACAACAAGTTTTTTTTGGAATTCTCTCCAATTATGAGGAAGTACCTCAAGATAGTAATAAGTTATTTTTGTATTTAATCATCTTACCCCCTAGGGAAATATGTAAAATGTGAGTGAGCACCACTGCACCATTATATTTGGATTGGATTAGGGCAATCAGGCATACTCTTAGTTTGGATAAAGTGGTATGGAAGAGAAGGAAGCATTTTGGACTCCTTGTATTAACTGGCTCGATGGACTATGAATTAACTTTGTCCCATGATTATGCCTTTTTGCGGAATGAATCACCCTAAGATCAGTCCAAGGGTCTGGTAAAATGGGAGACTGAGTTGATTGCTGACATGGTGGTACCGTGAGACTTATACTGGGTGTCTGCAAAAAGAGCTTCCATAAAGATTCTCTGTATAATCAATATCAAAAATATCTTTACTGGCGTATGAGGACAAAAAAAAAAAATAAATAACAAACCGGCACTGCTTTGTACAAATTATTAGTTTTGGGATCCAAAACAATCACCTAGATTCCACATCCCTGATAAACAGAATAACCCTTCGGTAGGAGTATGATAAAGGTAATGTCATGGCTTGTATGGGTACTGAATTCTCAGGTCTAAAGACATAAGATATGGAGAAAGATAGTGGAGATCCTACCAAGAGACAAACCTCTGCTCTGCACTATATGAGAAGCAAACTGCATCCCACACAATTTTTGCGATCGCTAAAGAGAAAGACGTGGGGGCGAGTCATGCTTGGCCCGCACAGGTATTGCTCACTATATAAACTCAAGAACGTCACAGAAATGAAAGAGGGATATTTCCTTTATATAGAGGGTCAGAGGCCATATGGGTATTTTAATATTCTTAATATATTTGCTCTGAATATGGCTCATGATGCTTTCTTGGCCCAGATTTCAAATAAATGTAAAACGCTGGAACCCCTGTGAGTTGATGTGGGTACGTGATTGTAATAATGTAATAATCTTCAGAGTTTTAATAGAAGTAGTGTTTTTTAAAATCATGTGCAGCTGTAAATAATTTAAAAAGTTGAAATAAGAACTCACCAAGCTTAAGTTGATGTTGGCAAGCCCAGGTGAGGCTGACCGTTGGCAGTTGGTCACTGGTGGGGCAGGGGCAGCCAAGATGTATTGTTGCAAGTAAGTGCTTGGCTTCTTAGTTGTTGTTTTTGAAGAAGTTGATGACTTTGAATCATTAAAATCAATTTAGAAATCCTTTAAAATTAGTATCCACGCAGGGTTTGTAGTCCAATCGTCGCCAATGTAATAATGTAATAATCTTCATGGAGTCAGGGTGTAGTTCCAAGTTGATATTTATTGTAGTTGAAGTTACAGGTGATACAGGTGAATCAAGATGGTAGTTAAGTGGTTAATTAAGTAGGTAAGTAAGCCCCACCAGGAGCTGTCCTCCTGGATGCTCAGCCTTCCATCACCAAGTGAAGACAGATTTCATAGTAAGTATTCTATGACATATGTAACATTCTAAATACAGGTATGCTGGAAAGCATGAGAGGATAGATGACAGATAAGTAGATTAAATTACACCTTACAACAGTGATTTTAACATAGTACTAAATGAACAGCTAGGTTGAGATCCCTAGGAATAATAATACCAGGGAGCTGTGTCCCAATCTTTAATGGGAGAATTTATGTAAGCCGGTCTAAAAAATGTATGGCGCAATAAGTTTCCCATGGCACAGGACTACACATCCTTCTTCATGGGCACAGTTCTTACTCACCCATAAACCTTGCTTGGGGCACACCCAGCTCGGCAGAGCACACACACAGCATATCACATGGATTGATAGCAATATCAGACCAATCCATATTACTATGGGAAATGGACAAAATCGGTGGCCCATGCAAATCCTGAATTTTGAGGTTTGACCGGACCCTCCGTAGAGGTAGGTTAGCTGTCCAATCTTTTAGGGAAGTTTTAACAAACTATTTTCAGGAGTGTGAAAATGGAGGGGTTTCTATAGGATCTCTTTGGAATGGCTCTAAATAGTAATTAGAGGTGAGTGTATCTCTGAAAGGGACAGACAATGCAGGACATACAAACTGCTCTGAAATAAACTAGAAATGAAGGTTGTGGCAACAGAAGATGGCTTTGACTGTATGGGGACATTGGGACCACTGCGCACCATGACTAAATTAAGGGGACAGGTGGACCTGCTGGCAACTGAGAAGGCATATATGGTCTGATTGTGCCTATGGCAAAAAATCTACGAAAAAGCTAACAAAACAGACTCTCTGTTGGCCCACAGGCACGCGCCCCTGGCAATAGTCGGCTGAGGGCTCCCATGCACCGGACCAGCGGCGGAGTCGGACAGCTAGAACCTGCTGCAGATCCTGCAGCCACGAGTAGTCTGGCATTGCTGGGCACGACTGGAGTCCACCGGGAGTGCTGTGCTGCCCACGGGAGACCTCCAAATCGCCTATAGTCACTCCCATCATCACCGGATCGGTCCTAGAGACAGGACTCGCACCGGGAGCAACGCGCCTATGCCCAGACGGACGGTCGCGCCTATGCCCAGTGGTCCGGGATCGCCTGGGAAGCGAGGGACTTCAGAGGAGGTCAAGCCTGGGATCGCCTGGGAGGCGCTGGACATCAGAGAATTTGAGTTGGCTGCGGGTTCCCACGCTTGCACCGGACCAGCGGCGGAGTCGGACATCTGGAGCTTGTTGCAGATCTAGCAGCCACTGAGGAGACTGGCATCGTTGGGCACGACTGGAGCCCACCAGCATCGCTGGGCACGACTGGAGCCCACCGGGAGTCCCCACGGGAGGTCTCCGAATCGCCTATAGTCACTCCCAACATCACCGGATCGGTCCCAGGGACAGGACACGCACCGGGAGCATCGCGCCTATGCCCAGACGGACGGATCAACTGGATGCTTCTCGGCCCGACTGCGACAACGATCTTCACCCTCGTCCAGCACCACAGATGCGCGCTGCCGCCCTGGTCAACTTGGTTAACTTGGCAATCGAGCCGCCTCCCCTGTGCCCGGCAAGTATTACTGAGCAATATCAGAGCAGCATGCTGTTATCGAGCAGCCTCAGGGGAGCCTGTCCGCTGTGGGCCTGAACTGCAGCGCTTGGCCGCCCGCCTGCTGCCCAGACATACAGCTCGGCTATCATCCACTCCCCGCGCCCCCTCTGCTGTCACCGGGATCTAGGGTGAGCGGAGCTACAGTCCCTGCATGGGGTGTTATGAACGGCCGCTAACGACCACGATATCCTGAATGTTAATAAGGTATCTGCACGCAAATTATTATCTTGAACACTCATGCCGGTTTTACATTCTCTGTCCGGAATCTTAAACTGGTCTCTGCATTCAAATTATTTTCGTGGACATGGCGGTCTCTCCACGTCTAAAATGGCTGGAGCCATAAACTGGAGCAATAAATCGCCTCCACTGCCCCCAGATGACCACAAGGCTGCATGCCAACTCGGTCAGGGGTCACCAAAACGGAGATAAGTCTCTCTCCTCCCCACCTAGCAACATAGAAGCTGGACTAACTCGACTTGCCCCAGAGTAGAAAGGGAAACTAAACTCTCTAAACCCCAACAACAACAGACAAAGGACTACTACTCTTGTCTCTCTATACTCTACTTTGGCGGCCATCTTAGACTAGTCCTCCACTTTGGTGGCCATCTTAGACTAGTCTTCCTCATTAACTGTCCATACCCAAAGCTATCCTCAATTTTTCTTTTCTTTTCATGCCTACAGCCCTGTAACTTCACCCACCCACCCACACACACCTCCCCCCTCTTCTACCTACACCTCTTCCACCATGGAACGCATGGGCAAGCACACATTCAAAATGAACTACCCACCCGATTCCACCAAAAAAACGCCAAACGCTTCAAACACAACTTCCTGAAGGCCCACCCTGAAACCCCATTTGTGGACACCTACTTCTCACTGATAAATGGAGCCACGAGCACCAATATCATCCTCTACACTCTACGTAGAGCACAGTGGAGGAAAGCATTCCTCGCCATTCTCACTATCTCCACCACTAGAAAATCCGCTCATGGTCTAACACTTTCTATCACACCATCCCAACTTTTCCCAGGCAGAGCCACCATCACCATCTACAACAACGGGATCATCCTATTCCAATCCACAGATAGGAACCTTGACCTACTCGGCAACCTGTTCCCCACCTTCATAGATCATATCTCCAACCAGGGGATCTCCACTCCTAACACCTCAGACTACACAACACCCTCCACCTCCAATCGTCAACCTAACATGCCTAATCTATCACAACATCTGAACCACACTCACCTCTCCCCTCCACTGAGCTCTGTAGTCAGTCTCCCACCCGATGTAACTCCTCCCCACCCCTCACCCACTGGCGAAGATCTCTCCCCTTCATACATCCTCCATTCCCCCACCTTCCCTACCCCCCACCTCACACCTCCTACGAGTCCCGCAGAACCCACCACCGCCCTGAACTTATCTCCCCCGCCCCGCGGCAGGACCATCTCCCACCCTATCTCCCCCCCACTCTCACTCCCCACTACCCTACTCTCCCAACTAGACTCACAGAACACACCACCTCCCTTACCTTAACCCCGCCCCCTCTCTCCCCCCATTCTGAGCACCCACTACCTTACTTGCACCCCCACCATCTCCAGCCTACACTCATCCCTCAACTCACCTGCGCCACCTCCCACCAGCCTCCTCACCTACGCCACCAACCTCCCCCCTATTTCATACACACCCCACACCCACAAATTCTCTCACCCATCGAATGCCACCCCATCTACTATTTCCGCAAAGCCCTGCTCTAACGCTAGCACATCCCTCCCCCCCCACTCCAGTTCCCACACCAGTTCCCTACTCAACCATTCCCCCACGGCTCTCATCCCCAACACCTTCCCCAACCCAACTCTGGACATGATTATATCCACCCTCCTACAAGTCAAAGAAGATCTCCACACCATCAAAGAACTTCTTTTCACACACCCCAGACACCCCTCACCCACCACCACCTCCGTGCCCATCAAGTTCCCCACTCCCCCCACAGACACTTTCTCTCAATACTCCCCGCGTTGGCCCTCTATCCCCGCTCGCAATCACACCTACCGCCCCTGTCGCGCCCTCAACCCCCTTTCGGACCACGACTTATACACCCTCCTCCGCTTATATGGCCCAAGTCCCTTAAAACACACAACCACCACACACCTCCCCATACCCACGATTCTCACTAACCCCCGTCAGGCCCCCCACACTAAGCAACATAAGTTCCGTCCCCAATAATCTCAGAAAAGTCCCCCTCTCTCTAGAACACTCGACCACCCTTCTTACCCCCAGACTCAAATGCATCCTACTCAACTGCAGATAGGCCCCGAGACACTCCTCCGACATCGCGGATCTCATCATAACAATGGACCTTGACCTAGCCATTCTGACTGAAACGTGGCTAACTGAAGCCTCTACACCTATAATGGACATACTAGTCCCCCCCAACTACCACATCATTAGACTCGACAGGACCGGCAAGACGGGCGGGGGAATCGCATGCATTTTTAGGAGCAACGTCACTGTTACTAAAGTCACCTCCCCCTCCCTCACCTCCTGTGAACTCGTCTGCCTCGATATCACCAGTGAGGGCAAACCTGTATGCTCCTTACATGTCATCTACCACCCGCCCGGGGACAACCTCACCTTCACCCAACAACTCATGGACACGATGTCATCCAACGCCGGACGGCATATCACTCAAATCTACCTGGGTGACTTCAATCTCCACTGGAACAACCAGAAAGACGCAGTGGTGAATAGTCTCAAAACTTTCCTTAATGCGCTTGACCTCACCCAAATCTGCAACAGCCCGACACACGACAAAGGCTCTATCCTCGACCTTATCATCACCAAAGAGGATGCTACCCAACTGGGGGAAATCCAACCCTGTGACTGGTCAGACCACCACATTATCACATTCTTCATCAACGAAAAAGTTAAACTCAACCCGGCTCAACCCACCAAATCCAAGATCTGGAAAAGGGACATGAAGAATCTTAACCCCAACTCCTTGCCTTCCCACACCTGCAGTCTCCTCCTTCCCCCTTCGGGCACCTCTGATGTTCAATCTCTGACCGACCTCTACCTACTCTACTCTACTCTGAAGAAACAATTCACAAATTGCTCTGCAACTTGAAGCCCTCTAATCACCTCACAGACCCCCTACCTGCTAATGCTGTAAAAGACTTCACCCCCCTGCTCCTTCCACTCTGGACTAAAATCATTAACAGTTCCCTTCAACAAGGACTCATCCCAGACTCCCTCAAGGTGGGGCAAGTCACGCCTATACTCAAGAAACCTACAGCTGACCCGGCTGACCTAAACAATTACCGCCCTATCACCAATATCCCCACCTTGGCCAAACTGCTGGAAAATTGCGTAAAACTCCAACTGACAAAACACATTGATCAGTTTGACCTCCTCAACCCTCATCAATCAGGCTTCCGAGCAAAACACAGTACGGAAACGGCTATGACGCACATAATTGATGACGCCCTCCAAATCCTTGACCGCAACGATTCCTGCCTCCTCATCCTTCTTGATCTCTCCTCAGCTTTTGATACTGTCAAACATGAGAATCTACTGGAGCTGTTAAACACCAGAATGGGTTTATCCGGGACTGTTCTCAAATGGTTCACTTCCTTCCTACATAACCGGGCTCAGAAGTTCAAGATCAACAACGAGTTGTCCTCATCTGTGCCTGTAACTTTAGGCGTCCCACAAGGATCTTCTCTATCCCCCACATTGTTCAACCTCATCATGGAACCGCTCACCACCTTGCTTCAAGCATCTAATGTACACTTCCATATGTACGCCGATGACACTCAACTTTACCTCAAGCTACATTCCCCGGAAGACATCAAACTTCTGAACTCCACACTCAGAAGCACCCAATCATGGTTGGCCAATAATCACCTCAAACTAAATGCTCTGAAAACTGAGTTCCTCCTGATCTCACCTCCTGCGAAAATCGCCATCACCCAAACCTGGCTCAATCACCTAACTGCACTCAATGTCCAACCCACCATCGTGGACTCCGTGAAATCCTTAGGCATCACACTTGACGCCAATCTCAACATGCAGCAGCACATTAGCAAAGCAACTAAAGGAGCTAATTTCCAAATCAACACTTTGAGGAAACTTAAACCCTTCTTCCCAGCTAAGGACTTCCAAACTGCTGTACAAGCCCTAGTCATCCCTCGCATAGACTACGGAATTGTGGCTCTCAGCGGACTCCCCCTATCAACAACTGCACCCCTAAGAGCCTCCTTGAACGCTGCCCGAGACTTATCACTGGTTCAAGAAAACATTTGCATATATCCCCTGACTTAAAATCCCTGAACTGGCTGCCTTTTGAAGCCAGAATACAGCTGAAAATAGCCTGTATGACACATTTGGCCCTACACCACAAGTCAGCCAACTACCTCACTCAAAAGCTGACTATTTCAGGAGGCTCGAGATCCAATAGAAGCACAAAAAATCTCCTCCTGAAACCTCGAAGATTCCGGAAGGAAAAAACATAAAACGCTCCTTCTCAGGAATGGCACCCAGGATCTGGAATGCACTCCCTCCTGAAACCAGGCTTATCTCCTCCACTGCATTTTTTAAGAAAGAGGTAAAAGCCATCCTTATGGCTAAGTTCACCTGAACTCTATTCTATTTTTGTTGGATCAAAGACTTTGCACCGTTTCTGTATTATTGGTTACCTGATTGTTTATTGTTATTATATTTTCACATGATTGCTTATTGGTATTATATCTCTACATGATTGCTATCCTATCCTGCTACTCATTTACTACCAACTTCTATATTGTACTCAATAGTTTGTTTAATCACCCTCTTGCCCCTACCCCTTGGTTCTGTAAAGCGCTCTGATATCAGCAAAGATCTTGTTCACGCTATATGAAACTTTGAATAAATAATTAAATAAATAAATAATGAGAATCCCAGCCATGAGAGGACCCGGAGGTGAGTCTATTAGTGGGGAAGATGGGAAACCGCAGGCATTCAAAAACTACTACTCATTACTTTATATGACCAACCAAGTGAAACGACAGGACAGGCAACTTTGTTAGATCCGCAGCCATACCCAGACTGTCACAGACAACAGAAGTCCTTCTAGGGGGTATCATTAAACATTTAACATTAAAGAATTTTAAAAATCACTTGCGCGCTCTGTTACTGGATTCAAGCTAGCCTGGCTGATGAAGGGTGTTACCCCGAAAACGGTCCCAAGATTCTTGTTTACGGTCCAGGGAGGACCCGGTTTGGCAGTTCAGGGTGGACTGTTCCCATGAGGAGCATGGTCAAGACCGGTGTGCATATGGCTGGGTCCAAACTGGGGTGGTGTAGTGAACAAAAGAACAATAGATTTAACTTAGATCTCCTACTGGGAGTGAGTGTTTGATTCATTCAGCATTCCGTCCATCATTTGTTGCCACAGCACTTTTCACCCTAAGTGAGAGGGGTATGCCCAAACATGGGTCTCCTGCTTGCTGTGCCACTGGATTCAAGCTAGCCTGGCTGATGAGCGGGATACCCCAAAACCGGTCCCAGAATGCTTTTTTTCCAGTCCAGGGAGGACCCAGTTTAGCAGTTCTGGCTTGACTGCCCCCTTGAGGAGCAGGGTCAAGACTGATTTGCATATGGCTGGGTCCGAATCGGGGGTGAATGGTTGATTCATTCAGCATTCCATTCATCATTTGTTGCCGCAGCCAATGCCCAGGAAGCTTTTTCTTTTGTCTGCCATTTTGGTACAGTGGCACTATGGCAACTAATCTGATTAGGTGGCCATGCCTCTGAAGAATATGTTGCAGCCACCAATACAAGACCTGGGGACACTGTCTCTGTGCCCTACATTTTTTTTTTAAAGGAGTTAAGTGGGAGGGTATGGCCTCTGTCACATTTCGGGGTGATGCAGAGGAACTCCACCAGAAAAAAAATATATATATTTTGGGTCACCAATACCAATGTCTTCCTGTGGAATTCAGTGTATCCATCCTGTGATGTACTGTGGGAGTACAGTAGGGGCTATTGTACCAGCTTCAACCCAACGGTACCATGGTAACAGACAAACTTCCTGGATGAGGCTTGCATGGTACCACTATATCATGGGGGGGACAGCGATACCTAAAAAATCATTTCATAAAAAGAGAGTGCAGGTTGTGCATCTGTAGGGGGTTCAACACTTGCAGGGGGTTGAATGCATGGCTTGGCCAGAGGCCAGGCTGGAAGTGAAGCCCTCACTGCATTCGTCTGAAGGGGTTAGCCTTATGTTCAACTTGAAACATGATCTAAAATCCCAGAAAATGCACTGAAAAAACTAAAATGTTAGGGTGACATTATAGTTATGTATGATAATAAGACCTTAGCTAACCTTAAAAACCAACTGGAATGTTCAAGTGATGTTATAGGTAGGTGTTGTGATAATATAAAAACAATGGAGTTCACCATTTACAGTTTACTGAGCTAACTATAACTAACACCCCTGCCATGCACTGCTTACGACCTCATATCACTCATGACATGTTGAATGACATGACATCCCAAAAGACATAATTGATGACGTATACGATTGCATCATCTAGTCATTGTTAAAATGTCCTATATGGTTTGTGGACTTGAAGGAATTCAACTTTGCTATACCTGTGGACAAATTTCAAACACCAGTCATGTGATAATGGGCATATCCTTTGACCATATGCTGAACACACAGCATATCTGTCAAGTCACCCACATCTGGTGCATGTTTCCCTCTTTTAACTGGTATTCATCCTCCTAATAAACAAAATACCTTCATAGACTTTATTGGGGACACCCCCTTTTCTGCTGGGCTAGATACCTGAGATGGGTAGGCGTCAAAATTCCCTACTATCCTGACCTGCCCATCACAGTGCTAAATTGTCTGCAACAGGGAGAGCACTGGACGGGGTTAAAGGACTGGCAGGGGGTAGGACTGAATGTGGTGGGGGACTTATACCAAGACTTTATTACTCCCATTCTATGTATTAAAAGCAGCATACGACCTACCGGGAGGCCACTTCCTGAAGAATGGGGCCCTTACCAGAAGGATTAGAAAACATTGGGGAGTGGGAGGCACAAAGCCGCAAGCGCTAGCCGGATGTAGGTATATTGCGCTATCTGCGGTGAGGATCAAGACAGTCTACTGCCTCTACAAGGCAATGAGGCAAGACATGCAAAAGCCGCCAGAGCGCCTGCGATTACAGTGGGAAGAAGATCTTGGGAAACAGATCCCAGAAGTGAAGGGGGATAAGATCCTAGAGCGAACCTCGAAAGTATCTAGAAATGCACGATTTAAACTAATCAATTTCTACATACTGCATGCAGCGTACCTTACCCCATCTCGCATTAGGAGATATTTTGGGACGGAAACAACCTCTTGCGCATGATCTGGGGAGAGGGAAGCACACATAATTCATATGTTTTGGAGCTGCCCTACACTGCAATTTGTTTGGGAGGAGATACGACAAGTGGTGGGTGATCTGATTGATAAGGAGCTCCCACATACCCCAGAACACTTCCTGTTAGGATGCACACAGCCAAAACCAACATGACTGGGAGGTTTCAGGACCTGGCTTATGTCCTAGCCAAAAGAGAGATAGCCAGTAATTGGAAGGCACCGGGGGGGGGGGGGGGGGGCTGCGGATTGCTTCCTGGAATAAAAAACTCGAAAAGTGGTCAGGAGCAGAGAGTAGAGTGCTGCTCAGGGAAGCTAGTCGAGGGATAGGTAAAATATATAGGGCCAGGGTGCAGGAAAATCTAGTGAGTGACCTGACAGTAGATAGATGAGAATATAGCGGGATGAGCTCCCCGCAGCCAGCGAAGCCAGAATGGGAAGGAGAGAGAAATGAGCATCCAGAACAGAGACAATAGACACCATAAAATACTGAAACTAAAAGACCCAACTAACGAGAACCCAATAATATCTATAGATTAGGCTACACCTACTTAAGAGCAACTCAAGGGGGAGGGGGTACTGTTTTGCTTAAAGGGGTGTTAAACCAAGTACACCAGAGAATAACATTACTGTACAACATGTATTGGTTATGACATGAACAATGTTTATGTATGTCAATGTTATCCTGAAAACCTAATAACATTTGGTTGTAAATAAAATTGTGGATACCCCCATTTGAAAAAATGTTTAAACAACCCACAAAAAGAGTTTGTACTCTGTTCAACTTAACAGGATTACTCTCCTAAAAACTAAACATGACTCACAATTTTAAGTCAAGAGGTTGATAAGTATGCATGTACCACTGGAACGACACCTGCAGTCAGGCCCTGTCGTATATGGTCCTGCATGGCCATTGAGGAGTTTTGGTGATGTACTTGTTTGCCTGAAACTGCAGATATGCCTTCAGATATGTCTGTCAATGTTTTGAGAAATGCGGGTTTATACTAGGGTTACTTTGCCAATATTTAAGATATGTTTTATGCAACAATATGTTCTACTGTAATTCGAATTTAAAATGCAATGTGCGTTGTAAGGAAATTTAAAGCATACGTTCTAAACTGTTGCTTTCAAGACATTTATAACGAAAGAAAATAAAGTGCCATGTGGGACAGTATAATTCTTTTCTGACAGGGTTCTTTTACGTTGTTTATTTTCATACACTGGGAAGGAGTCTGTGGTAAATACTTGCGCCTCAGATGGGAGTGCAAGGATGAGCTTGTTAGGTGAACAGATTAGTGGTCTAAGTACAGCACTGTCATTGTAAAAGTGTTTTTACCAGTACTGAAAGAAAGAAGAAATGCTTTATTTGAAAAAAAAATGTGTTTTGCTGATAACTTTGTCTGCACTTGATAGTCCAAAAAAAGTTCATAGACCTCAGCTCCTTCATGAAATGTGTTTGCGCAGATCTGTCAAGCGGGAGACAAGATAAAATAGCATCTCAAAACCTTGATATCCCATGGTAATTCCCGTACGAAACTTTGCTCTCAGATACAGAAAAAACAGCTGAACAGAATTACACCAAATTTGGCAGACACAAATGTACTCAGAAAGTGTACTTTTTGTAATTTGGTGTAATTCCATTCAGCTGTTTTCGAAAAAGTAGCTTTAGAAAGGGGCTTGGATTGGCCATGAGAGGGCTAAAAAGTTAGGTTTATTGATATGGTTGGTCCCATGGCAGTTCTACAGTTCTAACATTCTTTTTCAAATGGGGCTTTCTGATTGGCAGAAGGAGCTTTTTCTTCCATCAGCCATTTCGGTACTGTGGGACTGGCACCTGTGACGTTATAGTTTGGTGTTAGGTAAAAAGTAACATTTAAAAAACACCACTGAATTTCACAAGTTATAGTTACTGAGCTAACTGTAACTTGTTCACCTGCTATGCACTGCTTATGACCTCACATATTACACCGCTCATTACATATTAAATAACATAATTGATGACACCATGGACAACATCTTAAATAAACTCCATCAAAGTCGTTATCTTCCACCTTGCCTCATCTTGACCTCATTATTCTCTCGGTATTATGCCTTCTAAGGAAGTTGAGGTTGGGAAGGTGGAGTTGTCATTTCTTCAAGATTTTCGATGCATCACAGTCATTTTAACCATTAGCATTGTTGTGCATTGTGTGGCCACAGAAAAGCATACCAGAAGTTTCAATTGTGGGTATCTAGACGTGACTGTGTAAAAATGAAGCAAATCTTGAAATTACAACCTTAGAGATTCCCTAGAATCAGGCTAGTTGGTGAAGTTGATAGCACCTGTCTACATGGACTGTGTTTGTGAGTCTTCTAGAAAATCTAAAAAGGCCATATCTTATGGTAGCACACTGCAAGCGTGTGCCTTGCTGTTCTAGTGGGTTTATCATGTATTCTATTAACTGTGTTGTTTCTAAACACATTCACATATAGACAAATGACCAATGAGCCTGCAATGCTTTTTTATTGTGTCTTCATTTTTTATTGGTTTTCTAGACAACATTTTACAACATTAGTCGGTGCGCTAATGGGTGAGGGGGTGGGAAGGAAGGGAGGAGGGATGGGGAGATAGGGGAGGTGTAGCAACGGAAGAGGGGAGGGGGCAGGGAGGGCTGGGTTGTCTGCTTGGGGGGTTGTGATATCACGTGGGTGCTGTAATTGGGACAATCAGACCTGTGGCCGCTGAAGTGGAGCACCAGGGATCAACAACCCTACTCTCTAGTGAACTGAGCGTGCCATTCCGCATGGTTGGTGGGGAGAAGGGAGGGGGCAGCAATGACATGACCCACTTCAGGGTGCATCATGCTGTAAGGGGGCCCATGTCTGTGCAAATTTCTATGCTTGTTCCTGCATTCTGAGGATAACGTGCTCATTTGATGCTGTCTGTATCATGGCCACCATCCAGTCCTCCTGTGAGGTGCCATTTTCTACCCACATTGGGCATTATGCACTATAGAGTAGAAGTATTCTTGTGCTCAATTAATGGAGGCATGCGAGCTAGCTACTCTCTGCAGTCTGAAGCTGGAACAGCTGTAATGGACAAATATCTTACTTTAATTCCAATGGTCCGGCTCTTCTCCAAATGCCTTTCAATTCTACCCTCACTCCAAAGAGGCAGTTGTATGATAATGATAGTACATCACACACATCACCTATACATTGCGGATATCCAGTCTGCTGTAAGTAGAGGGTGGGAATGATGCACTGCAGTACAAGGAAAGGAACGGGATATATAGATTGTATTTGGCATGTTGGTCACAGAATATCCCATCTCCAAAACTCAAAATCAGGCACTTATTCTCACTTTACCCCCTGGCCTCACCCTCCACCACAAATTATTTTCAACAAATGCATTTACTTGGCAGTAAGAAAAGGAAGCCTGAAGTACTCTTGATTGCAGGGTAAGTAAAAAGGATTAGGCCGGATAGGTAGAGGTTTTGCTATAGAGTACTGGAGTGTCACTGAACATCATCATTTGCCTAAGCTTTGGCTTATTTAGTCACTGTAGTTTACAAATGTTGAAAAAAACTTGAACATGTGTAAATCCATTATGGACACCAGGAAATATATGAATCACTTGGCCAGAAAAATGTGGCGCATGCCAAGAATTGATTTTTCAATTTCTTTGGTAGACTGGGACAGAACTTAGGAAGGAATAAAGGAGTGAAGTACTAGGAGTTGACTGAGTGGGCACTGGGAGGGAAGGGAAGCACACATTCTTTTTGGTTTGCACTGCATAGAAAACGTTGTAAATGCTGCATTAACTGAAGAAGATGTACATTGCAACGCCAAAACACTGTAGTGCTGAATTGAACTATACTGCAGTTAGGTCTTGGGTGGTGAAATGCCATGGGTAGGGAGGTGATGAATGATAATGGGTGGGATA
The DNA here is from genome assembly GCF_964261635.1 of Lissotriton helveticus. Classification (NCBI taxonomy): domain Eukaryota; kingdom Metazoa; phylum Chordata; class Amphibia; order Caudata; family Salamandridae; genus Lissotriton; species Lissotriton helveticus. The sequence goes on along the minus strand of NC_136071.1, from coordinate 965,096,145 downwards.
AATATCTGCCTCGCTGAACAAATACAGTGAGCCAAGGGAGTAGAAAGAAAATGAAAATACTCCCCAATTTGAAGCAAAACTTAGATAAAACCAAGAAACCAAAGTAGGTGATGCCGAGCCTCTCTAGAAGAACTCCCATATTTCTTCATCCAAGCAATTATCTATTCACCCTTTGATGCCTACCAATTAAGCTTTGCATTCTCTCATCCAGTCTTTGACCATTCCAGTCCATCCATCCATATATCCATCCACAGATCCATCAGTTCATCCATTCACCTATCAACCATTTCACCCATCCATTTAACCACCCATGCATCCTTTCACCCATCAAATAACCCACCCGATCATCCTTTCACCCATCCAACCACCCAGGCATCCTTTCACACACATATCCTTTCCTCCATCCTTTCACACACCCATGTGTCCTATAACTCATATACCATTTACCCATCCTTTCTTTTAACTTCCCTTCCTTCTCTCCCTTTTCCATCAACCCATCTTTATTTTAGCATTCATTATGAGCTTTTTTCTACTGAGTTGCAGATAGAAGAGTCCATAAGAACTCAATAGCTGCTGTAGCTACTAAAGCGGGGTGTTCATCACGTCCTTTCAGAGTATAATATTTTTTTCAGCAAGCAAGCAATGTGACTGACCACCACCCGTCCCTGCTGCCACTGGGACTCCCCACCAACTGCTGCTACGTCTGCTTCACTGGTGCTGCTGCTGGCCTAGGCACTGTTGGTCTGTGTGGCTAGAAATAAACATCAAATTTTTAGATGCCAGATGCACCCCCCTTTATTATTTTTTTAACAAAATAGGACTACCACAATAAGCCACTACAGTTCGGTTAGCAGTAGCTTCTATCAAAAATATCACTTTGGGCATTTTGTTGGTTAACAATGTTAGGACAGCTGATAAAGATCAATTCAAAATGGTCAGGCGATTTCAGTAGATGTTTCCTAAGTTAAATTTGCCCGGCGTAAAAACGCCTCTAATACCATACGAAGTTATTCAATAAAGAGGCAGGCGCTGGAGGCAGGAAGACAGGAAACAAGTTTTATTCCGACGGAGTAGAACACATCAGATCGGACAACAAGGTATCGTCTCGAGGTGCTCTCTCAGCCTCTTTGAGACCTGCTCTTTTATACACTGGTTTAAGACATGTGAACGTTCTTTATTACAACAAGGACATTGTGAAGTATGAGAACGACATCCCCGGCACCCCCCAATTCCGGCCCCTTCCAACACATGACAACAGTAGAGGCCCTTTCCCCTCATATGATTGGGAGGGGGCTATCACGCAGCTGAGTGTTCTGCCGATTCCTTTGGAATGTGTGCGCCTGATCGAATCTCAGGGGGTGGGGAGGTCATGATCAATAGTGGCTCCTTTCAGGAAAAGCGAGTGCATACAGTAGTGGGCAATAAACTATATCCTCGGGCTAAAGGATGACCAGCGGTTCGTACAGGCAGTCGGGCTCAGAGGAAGGGGTCATCAAAGGAGGGGTATTCATGGACGGAAAGGAGGTGTTGGTCAGGCGCGGGGTGTGATTCCCTGAGACAGAGTCATGGGAGGGAAGGGTTCATGACTTGTGCATGTGAGTGCGGGGGCAGCCAGGGTGTCGGAAGGCTTGCAAGGTTCAGGGAAGTGTGCTGACGGGCGATCGTGAACAGGGAGACCATGGTACATAAAATGGCTGTCATGTATGCTCATACGTGAGTCTGCAAGATGGCGTAGATGATGTTCAGTACACGAACTAAAATTCCACAGTCCTCCCTTTAACATGTCTCGCCAGCTTGTCAGTTCGGATCAATCCCCATGAGACCACGCACCTCTATCTCATATAGGGGACTCATGTGCTCAGTTTTAAAGTTCAAAGTCTTTGGGCACATACAGTTGGAAATGAGTGCACATAAAGGTGGTAAACATTGAATACCTAAACAACACCCACACAGTATCATGATTGGTATCAATAAAAATGTGAACAATCTCCATCCCCAGTTCTTCAAAGTGTCCCAGAACCAGCCTCCAAGCGACCATCCTTCCTGCTCCTGGTGAACCTCCGAGGACAGTCTGTGGAGGTGTTCGATTGCTTTGTAGACTGAAGGTGAGTTATCTGGCACGTAGGTGCAACAGCTGGAGCCGATGATGCGGCATGCACCTCCACGGTCAGCCAGAACCACATCTAGAACAAGACGGTTTTGAAGAGCCACCAGGCGGACTGCCTGAAGCTCAGCCGTGTTGTTAGCAAGGATGCCAGCGGTGATGTTAATGGTTGTTTCTACTGCCTGAGTCAGGTGTCGGATAGCGCGGCTATTTGCCATTGGTCCCTACAGAGGAACAAGTCCCTTTGCTGCATCCAGGAACTGTGCTCCGGTGGAGTCGGCTTGTTCAACATCTCCGGCGCGCTTTTGCCGGTGGTGGTAGGCTGAAGCCACATACGTGGGAGGAAGAATGAAGGCGATGTAGCACGTACCCCTCCAGCCTTTTGGGAGCCAAGTGTAAGCTTTGGTGCCACAAACAAAGTACATATTCGTGGAAGCAACAAAGGAGGGGGGGTCAGCTGAGACCAATGTTTTGGTGATGCGACAAGAACTGTGACCCACCAGCTGCGTTCCTTGTCCTTCGAGGCATACGAGTCCTGTGACATTGATGACAGACAGGGCCACGGTCAGGGTGGCAGCCGTTTGTTTCCGCAGGTGGGAGAAGGTGGGTCTGGCTGGATTGTGGAGCACTTGCATTTCGACCCTTTCTTTGGCAGGGATGTTCGTAAGGAAGGTTGAACCTGAAATTGCAGGACAAAAGGGAGCAGACATCTTTCCTGTTTTGTTCAGCCAGAACCCATAGTAGAAGTGTGACACTGTTTGACCATAAGTGGCGTTGTCCTTGTGGCTTTCCTGCATGAGGATCAACCAGGCGAGGCAGGAGCCGTGAACTGAGAAAGGAGAAGGGATGAAGGGGATGGAGTGTCCGGTAGCATGTGGGAGCAACCCACAAATCCAGCAGTTCGTGGCATTTGCAGCAAGGTTGTGCTGGTGCCACAGTTGTACGAAGGAATTGTTCCAGAACTCCTTACGCCTTTCTCGGAGCTGAGGTGAAAGGGTGATCAGGTGGTGCTCTTTCATGGTGGTTGGCTGGACAGTGGTTGGCAACATCTGGTGAGCGGGTGTGCTTTCCTCCAAGATCCAGAAGGAAGTCATGAGGAGGAGGCAAAAGAGGAAGACAATGAAGAAAGCGATTGTCTTTGATTTGTGCAAATTATCAGTCTTTGGGTTCCTGTAGCGGGTATTTCCTGTTGCTTCCGACGTCTTCTTATCTGGCGCTTCCATCATCTTCCTATCTGGCGTTTCCATCATGTTCATCTTCAAGGTGCTCGGTAGTGGGCAGAACCACAGACTTTGTTTAGCTTCTCTCCGGGTAACCCTTGGTTGCTTTGGTTCACCGTTCTGAGATTTTTAACTTAGTCAGTGGCCTACTTAGCCGAAGCTCCCTCCTTTCGACGCAGGAAATACCCTTCTCGGGAAGGCACAGTGGGATCAGAGTGTTTTGCAAGTTCAAGTGCCTCGGTATCAGGATAGCAGTTCAGTGATGGTCGGTCTTTGTTCAGGAGCTCTTCTTGGGTGCTGACGTTGTCTGTCGTGGCCAGGGTCGAGGACACCTTCTTGCAGTGGTGTGCGTGCAGCCAGTTCTTCTTCCCCTCCACTCGAAGAGCCGTCCGAGTGGTGATCAGTACTTGCCAGGGGCCCGTCCCCCGGGGTTCCAGACTCTTCGCTCGTTGAAAGTTCCGGACTAGGATGTAGTCCCCCGGTTGGATATCGTGACCGGGACCCCTGGAAGCATCGGGGATGGCCTGCTGCACCTGTTGATGAATGACAGACAACGTTTTAGTTAATTTGTACAAATAATCTGACAGCAGGACGTCAGGGACGTCGTGAATGGAGGTCGGTTTGGGGGCAGTCCAGAGGTTCATAGGCCGCCCAAACACAACTTCGTAGGGGGTCAAGTGGTGCTTAGTGGGAGTGGAGCGCATCGATAGTAATGCCAGTGGAAGGGCATCTGGCCACTTAAGTCCTGTGGTGGCCACTATTTTTGACAGTTTCAGTTTCAGTGTAGCGTTGTGTCGTTCAACCAGGCCAGCGGATTGGGGGTGGAAGACTGCATGGAACCTCTGTTTTACCCCCAACCCCTTCAGGATTAGTTGGATAACTTCAGCTATGAAGTGGGGGCCATTGTCGCTCCATAAAATTCGACAAAGGCCGTAGCGAGGGAAAAACTCTTTCAGTAGTACTTTGGCAGTAGTCATGGCAGTGTTATCTCGGGTCGGATAGGCTTCCACCCATTTGCTGAAGGCACATACAATGACTAATACGTACTTCAGGCCTTGGCACCTCTCTAATTGGATGTAATCCATCTGGAGGACCTCAAAGGGGTGGTCGGGGATCCCAAACCCTCCCCGGGGTACCACAGTTCCTTTCCCGGGGTTGTGTTGTAGGCAGATAAGGCACTGCTGGGCTAGGCGTTTGGCCGAGTCGGGGATCTTGTTATTGTGCCAGACTTTGGAAATGAGTTCAATCATGGGGCAGAGCCTATGTGTGCAGGGGAGTGTGCCATTGTCAGTATGGGGATCAAATATGCATCAGGCAGTAACCATTTGTTCGTGTCTTTTGTCCGCCAGCAGCCTTCATCGTCCCTTAGACCCACCCGTGCCCATTCAGTCAGTTCGAGAGGTGTGCTAGCCGACTGGATGTCCCTAATTGTTTCCCTAGCGTCGGTCCATTTTTCTGCTTGTGACCTGGTCACATACATGCGTGTCGTTGTCATATTCTCAGCGGTGGTTCGGGCAGTGATGTCTGCTAGTGCGTTTCCCTGTCCAACTAAATCTGTCACCTTCTTGTGTGCCTGGCATTTGATCACTGCTAATTGTTTGGGGAGAAGAACTGCTTCAATCAGGGCGGAGACTAAATCTCCGTGAAGGATGGGCGTACCGTGGGACGTCAGGAATCCCCTTTCCCTCCACAGGAGCCCAAAATGATGAACCACCCCGAAGGCGTACTGGCTGTCCGTGTAAATGTTTGCCGTGGTTCCTGCTGCTATGATACATGCTCGTGTGAGGGCAATTAGTTCTGCTGCCTGTGCGGATCGTTGTGTGATGCGAGCTGTTTCGACTACTGTTCGAGCTGTCGTCACCGCATAGGCAGCAGAAGTGGTGCCGTCTGGGAGTTTGATACAAGAGCCATCTACCCATAGTTCTCCATCAGGATCTGTAAAAGCAATGTCTCGGAGGTCAATTCTACTCCTAGTCTGTTCGTCCGTGAGGGTCACACAGTCATGTATAGGGGGCACATCGGGGTCATTTTCGGGCAAGGGTAACAGTGTAGCAGGATTCAATGTCGTGCATCTCTTCAGGGTGATGTGGGGTGCAAGTAGAGTCAATTCGTACCCTGTCAGTCGTGCACTAGTCAGGTGTTGAGTCTTGGTCTGGTTCAAAAGGGTGTCAACTGCATGGGGCACTAATACCGTGAGAGAGTTCGAAAGCACAATTCCCTCACTCTGGCGGATAGAGACAGCAGCAGCGGCTACTGCTCGAAGGCAGGCAGGTAGAGCTCTGGCGACTGGATCAAGAGTGGCAGAGAAGTAGGCACAAGGGCGTTGTTTGGCGCCGATGGGCTGAGTTAGAACAGACAATGCGCATCCCTCCCTTTCGTGAGTGAAGAGGGAGAAGGGCTTGGAGTAATCTGGTGTTCCTAGAACGGGTGCCGAGCAAAGGGCATCCCGCAACTCCTTAAAGGATGCTTGGCATTCGGGGGTCCAAGGGAGTGGGAACGGAACATCTTTGGCCAACAGGGAAAGTAGGGGTTTTATAATGAGACTGAAATTTGGTAACCATTGTCGGCAGAAAGAAGTAAGGCCCACTAATGAACGGACTTGCTTCTGTGTTTTTGGAATGGGGGTGTCTAGGATGGTTTGGATTCGGTCGGGCGTAAGTTTTCTCCCTTCTTTGGACAGGAGATGGCCTAGGTATGTCACTTGGGACTGGCAGAACTGCAGTTTCTTTTTGGAGACTTTGTGGCCATTCTCCGCAAGAAAGTGCAAGAGTTGGATAGTGGCTGTGATTGCAAGTGGAGTGGTGTCGGCTGCCAAAAGGATATCATCGACATATTGGATCAACACTACTCCATCTGGTAGCTGGACGGCGTCCAGCTGTCTTTTGAGGGCCTGGCTGTAAATGCTGGGACTTTCAGTGTAGCCCTGGGGAGCTCTACAAAATCGGTATGAACGGTTTTTTAAAGTGAAGCCGAAGAGATGACGGCTGTCTGGATGGATGGGGATAGAGAAAAATGCATTTTTAAGATCAATAACGGTGAAGGTGGTGGCAGTGGACGGGATGAGAGTCAGAATGGTGGCGATGTCTGAGACTACGGGGTACTGTGGCACCACCACTTTGTTGACTTCTCGCAGGTCGATGATGAAGCGGTACGCTTTCTCATCTCCCTCACCTTGCTTCTTAACAATGGGTAGGATAGGGCTATTGCAGACATTACTAACCACTTCCTCTACCACTCCTGCATCTACCAAGGACTGAATAATCGCTACCAATCCCTTCTCGCCTTCGGGCGATATCCGGTACTGTGGGAGTTTCGGGAGTATTGCATCTGGTCGAACAGTTATGTGTACAGGATCGATCATCATTCGTCCTACATCCGAGTCGTTTCTGGCCCATAGGTACAGGGGTAGGGTATCGAGCAAGGATAGGTCAGCATCTGTTATGGCGTACATATGTCGTGCGGGGTAGGGTCTGGACATGCTCGGGTTGTCGTACAGGATGACTCGGACTCCATCCGGGGAACACCTAATAGTAGCTCGGAAATGTTTCAGTAAATCAATACCCATAATGGCGTCAGGGGAGTTGGAGGAGAGCAGAAACGTGGTGTCAGTGGGATTGTTTCCTAGGTCAAAGGAGATAGGTACAGACAGGGGATTAGTGGAGGGCGTTCCATCGAAACCTATCGAGGTAATGTGTGAGCCAGACAAGGGTGCCCTTGGAATCAGTCGTTTTGATAATACACTACGTGTCGCTCCAGTGTCTAACAAAAATGGAGACTTTGTACCCAGGACCTTAGCAGTGACGTAAGGACCTTGCTGGTCAACACAGAGCTCGACTGGATCCCTCCCTTGCCCCTGGCAGTCCTATGCAGAGTCGTGAGCATTGTTACAGTCGGACTGTTGGCACTGATTCTGTCGGGGGCGGTCAAATGTGTTTGGTCTGCCAGGTCGGTCATTGGTGGTGTCGTAGGTCTGCCCTCGCCCCTGCCCTCCAGTTTTTGGGCCATTTGTCATGTCCCTTGTCTCTTTATTTTTAATCATTTCCCGAAGGGCCGGGCATTGGGACTTCCAATGTCCAAATTCTTTACAAAATGCACACTGGTTCTCATGGAGGTCGGTTCGTGGAGCACCAGGTGTGGGGTTGCGGCCTCTACGGGGCGAATTCCTAGGGGCATTCGACTGGTAGTTTCCCCTATACCGTTCCCTTCCTGTAGTCACTTCTTGTAATTGAGCAATCATCACTCGTTCCTTTAAGTCCTTTTTCTTTTTCTCATTCGCCCTCTCGTTCTCATTCTTTTGGTGTTCGTAATACTGAGCCATCTGAAGGATAGCTGCAGGTTTGGAGGCTCCCCAACTACTCTCACTCGTCTGTAACTTTTGGGAGACCTCTTGCGATAGCCCTTTTACGTAGTTTTGCACGAATAGGTGTTGTCCGGTTGCGGTGGTCATGTCTTGGCCACTGTAGTCGGAGAAAACCGTCTCAAATCGGGAGAAGTATTCCTGAGGTTTCTGGCGGCAAGCCGTGACTACCGACCAGTCTACCTTCTTTTCTGGGATCAACGTCTTTAGCTTCTGCACTATTTTGTCGGGGAGTTCCAGTATGTCTTTTACAGGTTTCTTTCCGGGCTCTCGTTGCCTATCTAGTTCATCGAGTTGTTTCCAGGTGTGTCCGAACAGATCTGTGTGGTCGGCTTTCCGGATTTGCTTCCACACATCAGCCGGTAGACACAACCCGAAAAACAAATCAATGTCCGATAGAGTCATTATGGTTGAGCCCAAGGCTGTGCCTAGTTCGGTATAAAATGCCGTAGGGTTCTTTCTTAAATAGGGCAGGGTTTGCCTAAAAGTTAAAATATCTTGCCGATCCCATGGTTGGTAAACCCAGTTGTACACAACCCTCCCTTTTGCATCTGCGTGGTTGATATCATCGTTTGTTCCCTGACCTCTTGGGGGAACCCAGTAGGGGGCGGCTTCTCTGATAGGCATCATAGCGTTGGCTGCTTCTAATGAGGGCTCAATCGTCTCAGGGACTGTGATCTTGACCTCTGGTTTCTGTTCCGCGAGGTGGCGGAAAACCTCAAGCGTTTGCATGAAGAGGTCCGTCACATCGCTCTCAGTCCCATCTCCAACATCGACCCTTCTATATAGAGTCGTCAGTTTTGCAGGGCCCTTATTCTGGTACCTATCCTCATATGCGTTCAGGGTGTGGTAGCTGAACCGTAAAATGAAATGCCGTCTGTGACTACCGGCATGTGAATTATGCATATTCATCGTATATTCTTCGCTCTCCTTCCGTTCTACCAGGGTCTTTGCTATCTGGTCGATTCCATCCCGCTCATCTTTGCTCAACCTATTTGGTCTGGCTGTTAGCTGTTTGCCAGTCTCGAGTTCGTCTGGTGTTGTTACCAATGCGGCTGGTGCGAAGGCCGTAAGAGCCGGGGCACTAGCGCTAGAGTCACCCACGCCTGCACTTTGAACTGGTGAGTGTTGTGCTAGAGGTTGGCAGGGAGCATAAGGAGGGGGCATGTAGATAATTGGAGGACCGAGCAGTAACTCGTCATTTGCCCGCTGTTTGGAGGGCATCTCCGGGTAGAGCGTAGGGGTGGTCCTGACAGGGCATTGGCCTGCCAGTCCTGATTCTTGTGTTTGTTTAACTTCCTCTCTTTTTCTTATTTCTTCATCTAGTTCTTTTGCGGCCAGATGGGCTGCTTTTCGTAACTCCTTCACTATTTTTGCTTCCTCTCTTTTTCTTCGCTGTTCTGCTTCTTTGCGCCACATGCCAATACTATCGAGCATAGTGGGCGTTGCCTTATTTATTTTTACAGCTGCTTCTAGTGTTTTTATTTTATTTTCATCAAAAGAACCTATCAGTGGCCACTGACTTTCAGGATCCTTCTTTGTATATTTATGCCATAACTTACTATAAGCTATGGCGACTAGTCCTTGCTTAGTAAACATGTCCTTATTAGGGGTGCCTTCCAGTGGAGCTGGATGGTTCATCTCTAATAAGCGGTCCGGGTTGACCCAACTATTAACCAATGGGGAGAAGATAGGCATGACGGATTACAATGGGGGGCAAAAGCCTGCACTACCTATCTTTTCACTACTTGCAAAGACTGGATAGAATATTCTATTCTACGCTGTTTGCAAATAGAGAATACCTCCAGAAAGAACCAATTCCAAACAGTCAATGTTTGGACAAACAATCAATCAATGAGGAACGAAATAGGCACGATGTGTTAAAGGTGTGCGTTACCTACCCTTTACTATCTGCAAAGGGAGAGAGAATATTCCTATTCTTCCCCGTTTGCAGGCAGAGAAGATCCTTAAGAGAACCAACTTCGAACAATTCAATGCTCGATTCAATCAATCAATCAATGGGGAGAAAAATAGGCACGGCAGATTACATTGGGGGACAAAAGTCCGCGTTACCTATCCTTCACTATCTGCAAAGACTAAACAGAGTATGGCGACTCTGTGCTTGTTTGCAAATAGAGAATCTCTCAGAGACAATCAATAAGTAATACTAGTATTTTCAAACAATCAATCAATCAATTTCGCAATTTGTCGTGTGTCACGACCTTACCCGGACCGCATGGACAGTTTCTCGTCTTCCGCTTCCAGCGCCCGATCGTCCTCTTCTCTCTGTTGCTATCGCGGCACTCCTGGTGGTTCCCAGTCAGGACCGTAGATCACTCGGGAGAGGTCTGCTCGGAATCAGTGAAGTTCAGATGATCGGCTGTCAGACGAGGGTCTATCGGACAGGAGCTCTCCCGATCGTTGCAGTCGTTCACTCTGTCGTCGGGACCTCTCCCACTGGATCCACGTGTCGCTGATGGGCCCCGCGTTTGGGACGCCAATTGATAAAGATCAATTCAAAATGGTCAGGCGATTTCAGTAGATGTTTCCTAAGTTAAATTTGCCCGGCGTAAAAACGCCTCTAATACCATACGAAGTTATTCAATAAAGAGGCAGGCGCTGGAGGCAGGAAGACAGGAAACAAGTTTTATTCCGACGGAGTAGAACACATCAGATCGGACAACAAGGTATCGTCTGGAGGTGCTCTCTCAGCCTCTTTGAGACCTGCTCTTTTATACACTGGTTTAAGACATGTGAACGTTCTTTATTACAACAAGGACATTGTGAAGTATGAGAACGACATCCCCGGCACCCCCCAGTTCCGGCCCCTTCCAACACATGACAACAGTAGAGGCCCTTTCCCCTCATATGATTGGGAGGGGGCTATCACGCAGCTGAGTGTTCTGCCGATTCCTTTGGAATGTGTGCGCCTGATCGAATCTCAGGGGGTGGGGAGGTCATGATCAATAGTGGCTCCTTTCAGGAAAAGCGAGTGCATACAGTACTGGGCAATAAACTATATCCTCGGGCTAAAGGATGACCAGCGGTTCGTACAGGCAGTCGGGCTCAGAGGAAGGGGTCATCAAAGGAGGGGTATTCATGGACGGAAAGGAGGTGTTGGTCAGGCGCGGGGTGTGATTCCCTGAGACAGAGTCATGGGAGGGAAGGGTTCATGACTTGTGCATGTGAGTGCGGGGGCAGCCAGGATGCGCGGGGAAGGCTTGCAAGGTTCAGGGAAGTGTGCTGACGGGCGATCGTGAACAGGGAGACCATGGTACATAAAATGGCTGTCATGTATGCTCATACGTGAGTCTGCAAGATGGCGTAGATGATGTTCAGTACACGAACTAAAATTCCACACAGCCAGGTAGTCAAGCCAACAGAAATCTTTTCATAATAGAGGGGCAGAGCTATGATGACTCTGAGCTATTGAAACGCAATGAAGGGGTTGATTAATTGGTCAATGAAGGGCATATGGTCTTCGTTGACAAATTCAATGGGACCGTACACATACTACTTTCCAGCATGCTACACTGTCATCAAAACTGCTGGTATACTACTGTATAAATGAATGAGGATAATACATACAACACAGCATTGGGGGATCCGCCATGACCTTGGTCACTCTCTCGTTTGACTGTTTGAGCATGAGCTAGAAAAAGAAAGTCCTCTCAACAAACATGCAGAGAATAGCCTACTTGGGCATGCAATGTTCATAGTAGACTACCTGTCCTGAAATTTGTTCAGTTGGTCTTACAGTGCCAGTCCACAAGATATACAAGGGAGAGGGAAAGCTTACTAACTGAGCAGAAGAAAGCTACAGACTAGTACAGACAGGAGGAAGTCAGCTACAAACATATGAAATATAGAAAAAAAAGTAGGATAATGCAGGGAGACCAAGAATCTAGCAAACATTTGATAGAACGAAGAGGAGTTGAAAAGAAAGGAGGCAGGTTCAGCAAAAAAAGGAAACAAAATCTAAATGGGAAGAGGTAAAGTTAGGGAAATGATAATAATATTAACAGAAGGACTTACTGGGGCCAGCAGCTCTGTCAGCCTCAGCAGTGGTGGTGGCACCCTGGCTCCCTGACCCGCCTCTGACGCCCTCTTCTTGTCCTTAGGTCATGATGTACAAAATAAAAAGATTAAAAAATAGATTAGTGGTACAATTAATCGCCCCAAAAATATTTTGACATGCAATGGCAAACACAGTAACATTGTACTTTTCTAAATCAGATGCCTATAGTACTAGTATTGAGGCGACCTATTCCAAATTTCCTAAACCTAAGGCCTATTCCAAATTTCCAAAACCTAAACTACATTTGAAATTACTAATGTATTGCAACAAATAATCTTTGATTCTCATCTCAAACCTCCTTTGATGGGCCAACTCAGTCTCCCTTTTTTAGGTTGAGCCTAGTGCAGTGCGCATGCGCTGCTCTAAAGGAGATGACCTTTAGAAATCGGTCAGCTCTTTTTAAGCACTCGTGCTTGTGGTGGTATCCACCTTGCGGGAAGGAGCAGCGGCGTGCAGGGGCCATCTGTTTTCAATTAGCGTGGCTGCACGCACTTATTTTTCTTTCTCCAGATAGCTTCTCTGTCCTGTCTCCAAACGCTCGCTCGTGGCGCATCATCCAGACACACAACAAGAGGCAGAACAGGACATGGCATGCACGTGCCCAGTGCCCTGTGTTTTTTCTTTTCTTTTTAATTTTGCCATGTGTCTAATCTCGATGACAAGAGTGCGGCAAGACAACTCAGCGGAGACAGACACTGGAGCACCCGGAAGAGCCCAATAAAGAGACATTTCAGAAAGGAAGTTTGTCTGTAGCCTGACATTTGTAGTTCACAACACTTTCACTCATGAGCATAGCGGAGATACCTCTGAGGCAGACGCCCAACAGCATCCCAATAAAGAAGACCACATTTTTTGTAAGAGTAAAGGCAGTAGTTTATTGGGTGCTTTCACTTACAGGCAGTTTTTTACAATTCACTTTTCTATTCTAATTTAAATAGAACATATGCATGTAGCATTTCCTTCCTGCGAGATAGGTTTGTAGTATTTCCTTCATATGAATTTCCATGCTAGGCACTCCTTTCTCTACTGCCTGACCATTTTACCAGTGCCACCAAATGCTTCATCAATCAGGCATACCAGGTAGGGGTGAAGTTGTGTGACCCTAGAGTAGCTATGCTTAATCATCTATGACAAACTAAGCAGAAACTGTGGTAACAGAGAATAATGTAATATGCCTTAAGTTAATCAGGCATGACGGGTAGCCTTCCCCTTCCGGAAGACGTACATCATTCATTCAGGCACACTGAGTGAGTGACCCTTTACGTCCAATCGCTGTGCCTTAGTTGTCACAACTGTGCACCAGACATGACCAATAAATTCAGTCTATCAGACTTTCTGGGTGACTGTCAATTTCCGATTGCCATACCTCAGACAAGCACATTGGTGAGCCTTCTGGTGGCTGTACTTCAACAGGGACCCTCAAGCATACTCCCTGTTTCTTTTGCTTTCTGATAATCAGGCATGCAGGGGTGGCTGCTCACATCCAGTGGCCATGCTTCACTGACCTTCACTTCAAACAAGGCTACCCTTGGGAAATCCACTCCCTATGCACACTGGCCCATGTAGCTGAACGTTCACTGCTGACATTGTATCCAGTGCCAAATCATTTCTGTCACTCTCCCCTTGGCTGTGTCTTTGTGACTCATTGAATGGCCCGATTCGTTGGTGCTACATTTCGGCGTGGGCTGACGGCTGAGCTTGCGGCTGCAGTGAATCAGCTTAAAAGTTGTATGTAGGAACAGCTGTGACAAAAAAATGGTTATGTTGTAATATTATTGGTACTCTGCACATTGTCCCCTCTGCACCTGCTATGGTGGGGAAGAGTGGCATTTGCATCAGCTTTCTGGGCTCCAACTGTGAAATCTAGCAAGGTGGTGAAGGCTCCCACCTACATCCTACCAGGAGTGTGGGAACTGACCTTTGACATCATTGGGCGTAGATATCAATCCTTCCTGAGCCTATAACTAAACTCTCTGGTGATGGAGAGTGTCCTAGTGTGTAACACGACCCACTGTATGCCTTGCCTACCCCCTCATGCTACTTCTGTTCAACGGAAATCATGTTTTTCGTGGCTATATATATTTGGTCATGGTGATATGCTCTGGATACAAACAAATGCCCCATCACCCATACCCTCTTGGCGACTGCAAGCAAAGAATATAAATTGGCATAAATAAAGTGCAACTAAGTCCCTGTTTTTTTTAAATGTTTTTTACTTGATTTACTATTACTAATTTAACCCACAGTGAAGATTAACATTAGGGTACTGTCCAATTTAAAACTTTAACAATTGAATAAACAACATTCTATATCTACATACAATTACGTTATAAACCTACTAAAGTCAACATCAGCATAGCATCATCTTGTCAGCACAACACCACCTCTGAATCAGTGCACCAGCACCAGTGCAGCCCCCTCTCTGCACCACCGCAGCCCCACCACAGCAACAAACCAGGACTATTTTAACATCAGCGCAATAACACCTCAACGTCAGCACAGCACCACCTCACCATCACTAAGCACCACTTCGACATCTGCACAGCACCATCTAACAACCAGCGCAAAACCACCACCTCAGCACCGTTATAGCATCACTAAACACCAGGACTACATTCCTCAGTGCAGCCACAGCATCACTCTACACCAGCCTCCGCATTGGCAGAGCACCACCTCAGAACCAACACAGCCCCAACACTGCATCAGGCAAGACCACCTCAGCACCAGCGCATCACCACCTCATTGTCAAAACCAATAGCTCTAGCTAAACACTTACAAGGCTCCAGAGGCGAGAGCTGTTGCTTTACCAATGCTTGTTTCAATGCTTAGCTGCACATACTGCACATCACTGGGAGATTGCTTGTGACTATACGAGCTACATAAAGAAAAGCACACAGAACACTAACTCACTGATATCACTTACTACTACTACTATCTTAGCCACAGAAACGAGGAGTCTGCATGGCTTCTTAAATAATCATCCCTGATGATTTCTAATGGGTACAATTAGGCGGCACCAATACCTGGCTAGCTCAAAGTGGATCACATAATATTTATAATGTGAACATAACTTACTGAGTATGAGCAGCATTCTATTTGGCAAAAAAATTAGCATTGTAAAACACAACACGACAAATAAATAATGTCTAACTGGTTCCTGCAATCTCGATACCCAGCAGGTCGGGCAGGTCCTGCTTCCGGTCCAGTATATCTGCCCAGTGTGCGTCAACTGCTGTTGGGTGTGCCGAACCCCACTGTTCTGACAGACACACTGGCGCACCCTCCCACGCATCATCTGACACTACCGCAGGGCATACCGTCTATCAGGCCTGCTGCCAGCATGGAGAGGAGATGGCGCTGCATGTAAAAAATAATTGCAGCCACGTCCGCCTCTGAATAAATGCCGCTGGGCTGCTCCATTAGGTGGTGCCGGAAACCGCAAGGTAGGCGGGTGGCAGCCAAATAGGAGCCACCACTCTCAGTCGCTCCTTGCTCTTCCATGGTGCTAGGTGAGAAAAAAAGAAAAAATAGGAAAAGTGAGGAATTAATTGAAGAAGAAAGGAAGAATCATGGAAGTAAAGAGAAAACCAAACGAGCATTTGCAATTCAATTGGTCTCACCTTTGGGACCTTATATTTTTTTAGCTATGCAGCACATTAGCCTGGGAGCTAAAAACATCTACTGTTCTTTAACATGAAGGGAAAGTAAGCACCAAACTGCATGACACGCCAGGTATGGAAACACATGGAGAGAAATATTGCCTTTCAGCGGGAAATGGTATAATCCAAAGCTTTATTTTTAATATAAAATCAGGGCCTTCAGTGGTCATATCACTGAAAATAGAAGATTTGGAAAAATCTTATTGTCTACAGGTGCTTGTGGAAGACAATTTCTAGGATTGGAATCTAGAGAAAGCTAAAATGACTAGTATTTTACTGACCTCTGCTGATCGTTTTCTATCATGAAAGATAAATATAGGTAGGCTTTCCTGTTTTCAGTTTCAATTTTTGGAAAATTCTGGTAGGGTTATTTTCAGTGTTTTTCAAGTGATTTCAATACGTTAAAAAAAGTGGTTATCAGTGGTTACACATTTTCGCACCATCAAAAAAACCAGAAACAGTGTTTTTTCAGTGTTTATGGAACGTTTCGCTTTTATTATTGCTTGCTTTCTGCACTGATAGCGCATGGTACATTGACAGCGTACATATAGTGTATATGAGGTCCAAATAGATTTTTACAAATTAGACTAATTGTGGTACACCATACAATACTTCTTCAGTGAGTCTGTGGTCATGTGTGCTCGCTCTTTCCTTCCCATGTAAACTTCTGTGAAAAGGCCCTCTTAACATTGGCACTTGAGAAGGGCAACACCAAATCAGCCAGTACACAATTTGTTAACTCTGGCCACTGACATAGCTTTCCATGCCAATACTGGTGCACTTGAAGATTGTGATTCTCAGGGCAGGTTCTGCAACAATTGCATTGTGCTGGGAGCTTATGCCCTCAGAGTTATTGAAGCGGTCAAAAATGAAGCAGCACTTTAGAAACTACAGAGGAAATTCCCATTTACCGGAAGAGATCGAGAACTTGTACAGAGTACCACAGTGAGTTTTCATTGACTTCAAATGCATCTTGCGTATTTGCACAAAGCACATTATGAGCTATTGATTAACATTTTGATGTTTTAACCGTATTGTTGATGATCTATTTCTCTTTTTTTATTATGAGCATGTGTATTATGCTGTGCTTTTATGATCTTGCTGTTTAAGATCGAATAAACAAATTGATTGATTGATTGACTGCAAATGCCATTGGTGGTGAAGGGACATTTCTGTGCATCATTGCAAGCCATTTCTCATACATTGTAAAATAAAAGTTCCTGAATTGCTCTTCAACATTGCTTTGCCTACCAAGTGGCAAGCACTCTAAAATAGAACATGTTGCAGTGCCAAAGTCACTAAAGGTGTCGCCCAGCCTACTCTCCAGGAGACGTTTCACATCTACGCAAATTATGTTGAACACTTGACAGACAAGGGTGTTTTCAGACTCTAAGGGGCAGATTTATGATAACTGGCGCATCCCCAGGGATGCGCCAGTTATTTTGCGCCGCTGCTCCGCCACCCATGGTGCGCCGCATTTACAATGCGGCGCACCATGGGGCAAAAACGACACCAATGCGTGACGCATCTGTGCCGTAAAGGTGGCGCATTGCTGGAGTTACGTCGCAAGCGCGACGCAGCTCCAGCAAGGCTCGGGGGTGCCCCATCTTTACAATGCTGCGTCAAGACCTACGCCTGCTTCAAGCAGGCGCAGGGTTTTGATGCAGCATTGGCCTGAAAGTGACTGAGTGAAATCTTATAGATTTCACTCAGCCACTTTTGCGAGGTGCACCTGCCCCGGAAAGCCCACCCTGCGCCGGAACGCCCTGCCTAGATGCGTCACGTTGTAAATGGGTCGTAGGAATGTGCCACGTTTACGCCACAGTTGCGTGACGCAAACCTGGCGCATTCCCAACATAAATCTGCCCCTAGATTTTTTATTATGTCCACGATGGCAGTTATGTTTTCCTGTAAAAATCTAAGAATGCAGTAGAGTGTATTTTTTTCACATCACTACCAAGATGCGACCAAAGATTCTCACATTTCTTGCCTTTGGCATCATCACTCATCAAACATTCTGTAAATGGTTGCCACATTAATAATATATCAATCATAGCCCCTTGGACTGAGAACCATCAGCTAAGGGACCCAGTTGGGATTACTCTTTCTTTGACGCCACACAAAGCACAACATGATAAATATTTGCATTTTAGTTCCTGTGCATAAGAAAACAGTACACCAGAAGGGACTAAAAATTCAATAGCATTCCTCATTAACTCTGAAGATTACAAAGATGCTTTCAGCATTCCATCTATGAAGTGGCTAGTATCTCTTACAGAGAAGCACTTCAGCTCAGGTATCAATTTTGACAGGTCTTCACACAAAATGTTCATATACATAGATGAATCACTGCAAATAGGAACAATATCACTCCAATCTTGGTTGAACTTGGAAAGAACCTTTTTTGCAGAGCATTCCAATTGACACTGCGTTCCATGTTTTCCAAAAGTCTGGTGTCAGGTTTTCACCACTATCCGAGAGGCTTGTTGATAGAACTCTTTTCACATTTACTTGTCACTATACCTTACATTGAATTCTTAAAGCCTGAGGTATTGGCAATTCACCTGCTATCAGTACTGACTCACTGGAAACTGGGGGCTGATGTATTAAGGGTTTTTACCCATTCTCTGTGGGTAAATATGATGACATATATTAGGAAAGATTCTTATGAAACTAGCCATTTTACCTATCAGTGAAAGAATCAAAAGCAGCCAAAATATCATATATGATTTTGATATTTCCTGATTCTCTACAGTTTATTAAATAATTAAACAAGACCTTAAACATGCTTCTGAACCCTCCATCTTTAGACAAAAACACAAAAAACTGAAAAAAGCAAAAGGAAGAAGAAACACTATTTGAGTGGCATCCCTAAACAATAAACCTCAGGCAGAATAATGTTACTCTAGGCTTTCTTACTGCTAGCTTGTATAACAAAGTTACATTGTATTGGCCCCTTCAGAAAGAAAGAAATTACTCTTTCACTCTCTTTTTCCTTTCTTTGAATGGCATTTAGTTTGTGGTTGTCCAGGTTTTTTTCAGTGTTTATGTTTTCACTGGTGAGGACCATTTCTCTTTCAGTGGGGTTTTCTCAGTTATTATAGGTTTAAACCTAAAACCGGGCAGCCTAAATATAGGCAGTTGCCAGAAAAATAAAAAAAATAAACTCCTTCAGCAGAAAGCAATTCTGGTATTTTACTGACCTCTGCTTGTCATTTTCTATCAAGACAGTTAAATAAAGGCAGTTGAACAGAAAAAAAGTCCCTAAGTGGAAGCAAGTCCTAGGGCCGATCTCCAGAACCCACAAATTGCATACACATATAAGTATATAATAAGTATATACTAAAGTATATACAAGAGGTCTTGAATGCTCGACCTAAAAAGAGTACAAAAAAGTCACAGAAATAGAAAAAAAGACAAACACGTAAAATGCACAAACACAAAGACACACACTAATAAAATAAAGGTAAATGAGGGGTGGATGAGTGGGATTGGAAGAGGATTGCAACTATTTAATTTAGATACAAAAATCAGGCCCAGCACATGCACAGAAAAGGAAAGCAGGTAAAACAAAATGACCACCGTCTTGCAAACCATATAGTACTATTCACGCTGGTTTTGCAATGTGGAAGCATGCATTCGACTACCGGGTATGCAAAAAAAAGTGCAAAAAGGCTGATGGGCATCTGTACAAGAAAGTGACAAAGCGTATTGTTAAGCCAAGAAGGCTAACGACACGGTCCGTCACTTTAGAAACACATGGCTGCACCATATTCACAAGAATATGGTGCAGCTCTGTGTTTCCCCCGACGCTGGTGCTAAATTTAGCTGCCTAGTGCAAGCACTCTTGCACCATAGTGCAGGGGTGTCTGCTTTGAGGGGAAGATTGTTTATGTGCAGGAAGGTCTCCCTTCCTGCACATAAACAGTTTTTAAATGGTGTTTTGTAACTTTTATGTGTGCTGCTTAATGCAGCACACATAGAAGTTACAAAATGTAATTTTTTTTAAATGATTGTTTATGCACAAAGCAGCACACATGGAAACAGCAAAAACGGGGAGAAATAAAGAATTTCTAGTCATTTCGCCTGTTTAAGACCAGGTTTTCACTGTTCTTAATTTTGGCCCTGCCTCCTGTTTACACCGCCCTTGCAAATAGGGGGCAGCATCAAAATCAATGGGTGTTGAGGTGGAATGCTCACCGCAATGCCCATTGCCCTCCCGATTGACGCTAAGTATAGCGCGAAAGGGTGCCTTACCTACAAGGCAGCATTAAGTGGCTTAACGATGCCTTGTAAATAAGGCAAAGCCCCTATTGCTACCACAGCATCACTAAAAGTGACATTGTGGTGGAAATAGGGACTTGTAAATATTCCCCTGAGTTATTTGGGCACTCAGTGGAGTTCTGCCCACACCATGTCACATATATATCTCTTATAGTTTTGCAATAAGGGGACTAAGGGGCACATGCATCAAGCCCATATTTTGCGATTTCTAAATAGCGAATTTTACCGATTAGCTATTTAGAAATTGCAAAATGCAATGCATGTAGAAATCGCAAAAAAATGCAATTCCTTAAAATTACTTAATTGCGACTCGCAAATTGCGAGTTACAATTAAGGAATTCATTCCCTTTCATTCCTATGGGCCTAGAGGGCCATAGGAATCAATGGGGATTGCATGCGCAATTTGCAAGTACTCCATCGGTACACACAAATTGTGCATGCAATTTCAAGGGTCCAAGGGTTCCAAAAGGATACCCTGCTGCACCCCTGAAATTCCCCTTTTTCCATATCTTGCGCACACATGCCCCAAGGGCATGTGTGTGTGTAAAATGTGACTTTGAAAAATGCACTTTGTGCATTTTTCAAAGCAATCGCAAATTACTATCAACTTTAGTTTGATGGTAATTTGCGATTCCTAATAGCGAAATTGCAATAATTTTTTGCTTAATGCATTGCATTCAAGGAATCGCGATTTGTGATTACTGAAATGCAATCACAATTTAAGTAATCGCAATTTTAACTATTCCTTAAGTTGCGATTTTTGCTTTTGGGATGATGCATCCCAAATACCAAAATATTGCGAATTTGCCCGTTTGCAACCGTTTTTTTAGTTTGATGCATGGGGCACTAAGAGTCACAAATATCTTCAGTTCCATTATTTCGAGTTGATTTAGATAAAAGAATGACATTTATTTCAGAAATTGATCAAGCCTAATTTAATTATTGTTATTGTTGTTATAATTATTTCCTGATATAGCATGTCTGGGCACAGTGTGATAGAGTGCTTGCAGCATGATCTAGTATTAGAGTGAAGGGACATAAAATGTGAATAAAGCAGATAGTAAGATTTTTAGTACAAATTAAGGATGACCAATGCAAGAGTGATGAATACATATTAAGAGATCTGCAGTTGTGAAGTATGGAAGTTATGGTAGTTATGCTCACAATACATTAATATACAGATATGGCTCAAAACCCACTTTTAAAGTGATCTTATAGTCGCTGATTCCCAACAGTAAAGAGAACATTTGTTTTGCAGTGGGGGTGTTGACTGCAGGTTGCTAAGGGGGTTGGGTGTAAAAAACCTAAAAATTCACTGAAAAAAACAAAGGTTAAAGTGTCATAGTTAGGCGTTGAAATTAGACAAAAAATTAATGTTAAAAAAAAACACTGAAATTTACAAGGTATAGTTTACTGAGCCAACTGTAACTTGTGTGCCTGCCACGTACTGCTTTTGACCTCACATATTACATTACTTATGTCATGAATTTCCATAACTGACTTGTATTTGCATCGCAAGCATACACAAACTCTGTAAGTACCTGATCTATCTTTGGCTGAAGCTCTAGCTGCATAATAAGATCCTCATCTTCTTTATGTCTCTGCAACTGTCCACTCTTCACATGAGAGAAAGGTTTGGTAGCTCCTCAAACCATTCCTTGTCAACAACAAAACCTTACAGGCGTTAGCGACAGCTTTCTGGCGATAGCGGACAGTTTTCCTATCGCCTTGCATGCCAGCGGTGATTATCGCTAATGACATGCAAGGTAGGCGTTCCAAACTGGACACGACTGAAAATAGTCGCTAACACAACTTCCCGCTATTAGCAACGCAAATGAAGCGATAAAAAAGTCACTCTAAGCGCGATTATCGCTAATATTTAACACCTGCTGAAAACCTGACTTACCTGTATCCTCAATGGGAGATGGATTTACAGGCTAAGTCCACCATAGCGTTAATGCTTGAATACCGCTGGATTTCCAGCGATATTCAGGCATTTGGCTGCTATTGCTGTATATTTTATGACAGTGGAGATAAACGTTGCTAATAGCATGTTTTCTCTGCTATAATATCCAGCGATAGGCAGCGATAAAAATAAATGCACTAAGCGTGTTTTGCGATAAATATCGCAAGTTCTTGCTAATATCTCCCTATGATCCTTATTTTTACATCATCTCATGCACAGTAACCTTCCAATGATTTTTCTGTGATACTCACAAGTCTATGCGTAAGTATTCGGAGGTCTACGAGGGATACAAATGGTTGCGCATTTGCCCTATTGCATGGCTTGACTAATTTCGTTTCCTGTTTTTTAGTTTGCAGGAGCTGCTCAGCCAGGATGCTATGTTCTACCTTAACAGAACCAAGATTTAACAATGCACAAGAAAATTCCTGTTAAGCATCGCTGCAAAGATGAATAGAAAACCTTATCCAAGATTGAAGCAGCGACATTCCACATGCTTTTTCGCAATAAGACCCAGAGGTGATCAATACTTGTATATGTATGAATTTTACTAAAGCGATGCCCCTAACACAAGCCTCCATGATAGCCAGATTCTTCAGAACTTGACCTGTCAGAACTAATTTTCTGTCAAGTGTTCTGGTGAGAATTTAGAACATTTCCAGTTATATTCAGATCTCAGAATTAGCTCAGATAGAATTGTGAACACTATTTCCAATTATTACCATTCAGGCTTTCTGTATTTCCCTCCAGACTAGATCAAGTCTATTGCAGAAATATTGCTTTATCTTATTAAAGGTATTGAGCTGACTGAATCAATTCATATGTACTCGACCTTTCGTTTCTGTTTTTTTACTGTGTTTCTTCTCATCCCAAGAAATCTATTGAACCATATGTTGATGCTTGCCGGGTATACTCTTGAGGTTTGCAAGGTAGCTACCTAGATGCATATAAAACATTTGGCAGTATTATTAATGTTTTCTTTCCTAATATGCACCATACAGATAATCTACAATGATCTAAGCAGTTTATTTGGTTCAAAGCTCCTGATAATAACTGCAAAATGAATATGCATCAGAAAAACAAAGATTTGTGTTAGTACTTTCTAACTAATTTTAACCTATGTGAAACGACAGTTTCCCAAGTTCTTGCTGAAATAATTGTCTTCATATAAACCCACAATTTCTTTTCTAGGCGCGTTTATTTTGCAACCATAGTGCCAAGCTCACTGCAGATCCTACACATCTGTGTCATTAACAATTAGTAAATGATCAACATCAGTGGATAATATGCATTGATTGAAAAATATGAGCTTAGCTGAACCAGTTTGTTAAAGATTTCTTTCTCGAAAAAGTCTTGCACGAGATTTTGCCAACTGTGGAATTCAGAGCAATTGTTTCTTAATATAAAGACTAACAATGATATGTTTTATCATAAGTTCATATGGAGAATTAATGGCATTCTAGTAATGCACGGTGCATCGCAGCACCCATAAGCAATATTTCTAGCTAACATCATGTCATAAACCTGCCTAAGAGAACAAGGTGTGGCTGAAATAAAACAGTTTTGGAACTGTGTTGCAACTCGAGCTGCAGTGCATATCTGATACAACATTGCCCTTTAGCAAAACATTCACTCAAAGGCATTTTTACACTATAGAACAATAGTGACTGATAGAAACTAATGAATGCTTCTGAACTGTGACATTTAGAGAATTATGTTGTCAAAGGTCTCTTGAACTTTGATGGGTCTATTTCTTGATGCAGGAAGACAGGCAATCCATAAAACTCAACAGCCACAGCTCCACTTTTACCCATTTTGGGGTAGACTTATGAAAAAGTCCCACAGTGCAGCATCAGTCACCTTGCTGCGCTGCACTCCTGACAGGTAAAGGGCAGAATTGTGCAGTATTTAAGACAATGTGGCACAATCCTGCCTTTCCCCTGTGCTGCTGCCATTTCAACTGCCCAGTGCCAACATAGGCACCCTTGCACCACGCTGCAAGAGTGCCTGTGTTGCATGCAGGATTGTTTTTATGAGGAAGGAGCACCTTTCGGCACAAAAATAACCCTGAAAGGCAGATTTCTGTTTCTATGGGTGCTGCAGAATACAACACACATAGGAAGAGGAAGTAACAAAGATATTTCTCCTCATTACGCCTCTCTTGGAAGGAATATCTTTTTGGTGCATTCCCAGGTATACCAGTTCTGGTAAATCTGGGAATGCGTCAAAACCCATGAGAGTTGCGTGGGAACACCCACGCATCACCCATGGAACACCTCTCTAGTGCAGTGTAAGGCAACCGTGATTTCTTGCTTTTTTCAAGATGTATGGAGCCACTCAGGGCACAAAAAGCAACCTTGCGCGGGTTCATAAATCGCACTGAAGGTTTGCGTGGTGCATGTACCACGTTGTGTGATACATATGCGATGCAAGCTGGCTCATAAGTATACCCCTTGGTTTTTGCAACACGATCCACAGATTATCTAGTGGATGTTATGAGTCAGGAAGAGCAGCGCCATTTTTCAGCAGAGACCTATGTTTCGGATTGTAGATGGTTTTGTGCACTAAGCACAGGGGCATTATTTCACCGGAAATTAAAGCAGCTTCAAAGTTCACTGCCTGGGCAACGTTTTCATCACTTTTCCTGTTCCAGTGAAAAGCCCGTCAAAATGTACTTTTCATAAAATGAATTGCAATCTGATGTTTTTTGTTTTAGCATATTTTGTTAAGTTTTTAGGTACAGCATATATCTACATGAAAAAAGAAATGGCATATTGCATAAAAGAGTCAGTGAAGTCGATAAGGAAAAGTAATAAACATTATTCATCTGAGGGAGAAAGGATCTAACATATGAGGTGAGGGGGTAGGTGAACAAAAAAAAGAATAGCAATAACAAATGCTTCAACTAAATACTACTGGGGTGGTTCTGAAATAAGGATACAAGTGTCCCACACCTTCACAGACTCCTTTGTGCCTCTTGAGTTCAGGAAATCGCATTCACATTTAGTTAGTTTGTGTCTCCACCCCTGGAGGGTAGGACCTGAGGGAGACTTCCAGAACACCTGCAACTGTTGTTGGGCCTGGATAAGAGCAAAGTCTGTGAATTTTGTGGTTACTAGTTTAGCCGCAAGTTTAGGGAACAGTCTCAATAAGCAAAGTGATAGGGCTTGTTAAGGTTGCGAGCAGTAGATACATTAATAAGGTTTAATACAGTATCACAGTATGGTCGAAGAGTTGGGCAGTCCCACACCACATGAAAAAATTCACCACTTCCCGCTCACATCGTGGACAGGCTGCCTGTGTGCTGGAGAATATGAAGTTTATCAAGAAATTGTAGAGTCAGATACACCCTGTCTAAGTAATAGTACTGGATTAATTTAAATTGGGCATTGCGGGAAATATAAGAGGTGTATGCTAGGATATTGGTCCAATCAGTATTCTTAAGTGCTTGCTCCATATCAGTGGCTCCTGGCTCGCGTAACCCAGTCAGCTCACTTGGTCAAGAGTGACCAATAAAGGGGAGTAATTGCTTGTGTACGACCAGTGATGGTCCCGATAGCTTTCAAACAACTCTGTTCAGTAGGCTCATTGTTGCCAGCCCCCCAAGTTTGCCACATAGACAAAGCCACCATGCTGTACAGTAGGAGGTGTTGGGGGCGAATCAGATCATGGAAAAAATGTAGTTACCTCTTTGTATACCAGCTACTTAGAGTGTTCATTCCGCTGCGGACCTAGGTTTGCAGCCCTGACCAGACATCCTCATTGATGAGGTGCAGCAAAGCTGTGAGGGAAAGGGACCTTGTGCCGGGAAGCTTTGTTCTCATATGTTGGAGCGCGCAGGCCCAGCTGTAATGAAGAGTAATGAGTAAAATCCCAACTGGATGCTCTCATCTCCCAGGCCAAGGTTTAAGCAGCAAGGACAGCAGAGCTGCACAGATAGGGGTAAATCAGGTGTCAGCAGTTGACCCTTCTAAGAGCCCGCCCCTTTTGGAAGCCGCCCATTTCAGCTGTGCAGCTAGATAGTAAAGTCCCAGATTTGGGACCGACATCCCAGCTTCGTCAGTTGGGAGTCCTAGTTTTGTATGTGCAATTCTATAACTGCTCGTCCCCAGATAGGTGAGTCAGTAGGCTATCCATCTCATGAAAGAAGGATTTGGGAAGGGGAATCGAGAGAACAGTAAATTAAAATATAAGACAATGGAGAAAAACCATCTTAGATAGTGCAACCCAACCCATCGCAGACAGAGGTAAAGATAACTAGAAATGCACTGATTAGAGTAGGGCAGCACGCGCATCTCGAAAGTTGCCCTCAAGTAAGTCAGTTTCAGTATGATAGATGTTTAGTTGCAAATACTAGAATGTAACAAGATCTAAGCAGAGGGAATGGCCTAATCAGAGGGTGGTACCACGTAGTTGGGGGTATAGAGGGAAGACGTTGTTCTTTTCCCAATTCACATACAGGCCAGAGAGATAGCCAGAATCCTCATGCATATGAAAGGCATCCTCAACGTCCAAAAGTTGACCCGTAGGTAAAGCAGTACATCATTTGCATAGAGGGAAACATACAGGGGGGCTGTGAAACCAAAGACATTGACAGTGTTGACCCATTTGGAGTGTTTGAGCCAGGGAGGTTCCAAACCCATGGCAAAAAAGTACCTGTGGAAGAGGGCAGTCTGTTGAATGCCACTTTCCACCTGGAGGGTTTTTGGAGATGACAGCCCATTCCTAACTTAAGCCATTGGGGATGTGTAAAGAAGGAAGCACGTCCAGCCAAGAAGGAATCCTGCTGCAACAGACTGAGAGAGGGACTTATGAGAGTCAGTTGGGGCACGTGTAGCTCCTATACCAATTGCTGGATATTCTCTGCTTAGGAATTAAACCCATCTGGTCTTGATGGATGAGGTTGCCCACATGTGGGAGTGATCGTTTGACCAAAGATCTTGCTAAGCACTTTGTCATCTACATTAAGGGTAGACAATGGTCTATAAGATGTCACAAAATGTTCATCCTTGCCTTTTATCAAGAGGGGGGCGGGTAAGGCCCTGCACATCATTAGTGGGAGACAGCCAGCTGCCCTGCGTTGTGTAGTTTGGCCAGGGCAAGGTCTTCAATAAAGGTGGCATAGAACTTGATAGGCAGGCCACCTGATCCAGGCGCCTTCCCCCGAGTCAATGTCATAATGGAACCCCTCACCTCCTGGAAACTGATTTCCCCACCCAATGAGGCAGCCACTGTAGTTGGCAATCTTGGTGTACCGGCAGGTATGACATTGTTGTGGTCTGTGAGGGCAGCTCCAGTCTAGCTAAACAGTCCTCCTGACGAAATATCTCAGCTTGCAATTGGGTGTGAACCCTTATCCATTTAGCAATGCAATTCCCGTATATGGCCAGTTTGAAGGCCTCTCACTACACCAAGGGGTAGGAGGATGTGCCATCCTTCTCAAAGAAGTAATTGCTAATAGTTTCTGCCAAGCTAGCTTGAAAGACCGGAGCATCTAGGGCAGCAACATTGAGTTTCCAAGTTGGAATCAAGGTACATCCCAAGTGAATGCTAGAAATAGGGAGTTATGGTCAAGGTATTCGGCCCAAAACACTCTTTCATGCAATTGCTTGGTGCTGAGAAATGTGTTGAGATGAACTGATAGATTGTGTATACCTGAGTATTAGGTGTAGAGAAGGCTCACAGGTTTACAGGTTCTTCAGGAGTCCCAGGGGCCCAAGTGACGCAAGAAACAAGTGGATGTAGTGATTGGATATGAAGACAAGGGGGTGTGATCGATCTAAGTGAACATCAGCTACACCGATAAAGTGATTAGTAGAGGAAACTGTAGCAATGCGTTAATGTGGGGGCATTTGAGCTGTCAGAAAATTTAGTTGAGCTGTGATAGGGGCGTAAATATTTGTGAGAGTTATAGCTCTGCTGTCTAGCTTGCCCCCCCCCCACCCCCCAACACTATGTAGTGCCCTTCCGGGTCAGTGATCTCAATTTGTGGTAAAACTAGCATTCCGGGCAATATCCAGATTATTACTCTCCTCACCAAAACCAAGTAGGCAGTAGCATAGATTTTACCGCGCCATCACTTCTGCAATGCCAACTTCAGTAAGGTGGATTTCTAGAAAAAAAAGCTATCTGGGCTCTGCACTGTTTGATAAATGTTTGCACCCTATGCCTTTTACTTAGGGAGTTCAAGCCGTGTGCATTCCAAGTGAACTCCTTCAAAGGAGAAACGCCCACCCCTAGCAATCAAGATGGGTGTGAAGTGAGCACTTAAGAAGAAAGCTGGCCCTCCTTCCCCAGGGCCTTTCACAGGAAATCCTGAACAACACAAATGATTAATAATAGCCTGGGCCAAACAAGAATAAGGAGACTCAAAGAACTGCCCAGCCCTCCCCAAGGAGTGTAAGGAGAGAGGAGGAACCATCAAATAATGTCATCTGCAGTTCTAAGTGTACCCTTTGGGAGCAAAACGCTTGACTGTGAGCCAGGGACACTCTCAGTTCAACAGTAGAGGCCATCTCGCCCTTTGCTCGGTAGTGTTGCCCACTAGTGGAGCCAGAGCTTGTTCCCTGCCTGCCCATGATTCATGTTATGAGAGGCAAAGATCTTTGCACCTCCTGGTTTGCGTCTGTGGACACGGGCGTGCAGCGGCAACTCTGGGTGAGTTTGAGTGTCACAGGTGTCGATCCAGTTCTAGGCCTCAGTGGGGTTATCAAAAAAGGTTTACTTACCTTCGCACTGTACCTGCATGTGTGCATAGAATGGACTGGTCTCTAAGCCTTTTTTTGTACTGTGATGAAAGATGCTCTGTGCTTTTGTACAGCTTTTGCATAATCAGGGAAAATCGAGACCTGCATGTTATTCTCCATGGAGGGGCCCGCAGTGCATGCCTGTCTCAGGAGTCAAGCTATCCTGGCTGAAGACGGCTGATAGCCAGAAATCGGTCCTAGGATGCTTGATTCCGGTCCAGGGAAGACATGGCTTGGCAGTTCAGGCTGGAGTGTTCCCATGAGGCACAGGGTCAAGACTGATTTGCATATGGCCATGTCTGAACTGGGGTGGCTTGGTGAGCAAAATAAAGATGGATTAAACCCAAGGGGAATGTTTTGCCATTGTGCAACATTCCGTCCATCATCTTGTTTGTTTTGCTGTTCACCCTATGTGGGAAGGGTATGCCCAGACGTGGGTCCCTTGCTCACTACGCCACTGGAGTCAAGCTATCCTGGCTGAAGACGGCTGATAGCCAGAAACCGGTCCTAGGATGCTTGATTCCGGTCCAGGGAAGACATGGCTTGGCAGTTCGGGCTGGACTGTTCCCATGAGGCAGAGGGTCAAGACTCTGCGACAAACTCAGCACCTTTTTCCACCACAAAATCAAGAGCATCTACGACAACTTCAGCGAAGACAACCAACACACTGAACCCTCACCAACCACCCCCGACACCCGGAAACCAGCGATTGATGACTGGACAGCCCTCACCACCGAAGACACACTGAAGACAATGAAGTCAATCCACTCAGGGGCCCCACGGGCCCCTGCCCCCACCACATCTTCAACAGAGCCGCCGACACCATCACACCCATGCTCCGCCACACCATCAACCGCTCCTTGGCGACCGCCTTGTTCCCCGACGACTGGAAACACGCCAAGGTGAACCCCCTCCTAAAGAAACCCTCAGCGGACCCCACTGACCTCAAAAACTACAGACCCATCTCCCTGCTCCAGTTCCCAGCGAAAGTCATCGAGAAAGCCATCAACAGCCAACTCGCCACATTCATTGAAGAACACAACATCCTCGACTCCTCCCAATCCGGCTTCAGAAAAAACCACAGTACGGAAACCGCCCTCCTCGCCGCAACAGACGACATCCGCACCCTACTGGACAAAGGAGAAACAGTAGCCCTCATCCTCCTCGACCCATCAGCGGCGTTCGACACAGTCTCCCACCGCACCCTAATACGCAGACTCTACAACGCAGGAATCCAGGACAAGGCCCTCGACTGGATCTGCTCCTTCCTCTCCGGCAGGACGCAGCAGGTCAGACTCCCCCCTTTCCTCTCGGGCCCCACACCTACCACCTGTGAAGTCCCCCAGGGCTCCTCCCTCAGCCCGACGCTCTTCAACATCTACATGGCTCCACTTGCCCCCATCGTCAGACCCTACGGACTCAACATCGTGTCATACGCAGACGACACCCAGATCATCCTCTCCCTATCCAACGAGCCCAACACCGCCAGACGCAACTTTCGAGAAGGCATGGAAGCCGTCGCCAAATGGATGAAAAACAGCTGCCTACAACTAAACACCAACAAAACAGAAGTACTCATCATGGACCCAAACCCCGACGCCTGGAGCGACACCTGGTGGCCCACCACCCTCGGAAACCCGCCAACCCCCACAGACCACGCACGCAACCTGGGAATCATCCTGGACTCCGAGCTCAAAATGGACCGCCAGATCAACTCTGTCTCATCTTCCTGCTTCCACACCCTCCGCCTCCTTCGTAAGACCTTCAAATGGATCCCCCTTGAACACCGAAAGACAGTCACTCACGCCCTGGTCACCAGCAGACTCGACTACGGCAACGCACTCTACGCCGGAATAAACAAAAACCTCATCCGCAAGCTACAGAACATCCAGAACGCCACCGCAAGACTTGTCCTCAACCTGCCAAAACACTGCCACATCTCCCACCCCCTTCGCACACTCCACTGGCTCCCCGTCGAGGCGAGAATCACCTTTAAGCTGCTCACCCACGCACACAAGGCCCTCCACGGCACCGGACCAGCATACCTGAACAGCCGACTCAAATTCCACGCACCCCAAAGGACCCTTCGATCAGCACAGCTCTCCTACGCCATGGTCCCCCGCACCAGAAAGACCAGATCGGGAGGCCGCTCCTTCTCCTTCCTCTCGGCCAAAGCATGGAACGCCCTTCCGCTCCACCTCAGACAGACAACATCGCTCCCCATCTTTGCAAGAAACCTCAAAACCTAGCTCTTCGACAGACCCCCTCCTTGATGGAATGGAACCTGCACCCCCCCACCCCTAGCGCCTTGAGACCCTTACGGGTGAGTAGTCGCGCTTTAACAAACTCCTGATTGATTGATATTTGCATATGGCCATGTCTGAACTGGGGAGGCTTGGTGAGCAAAATAACGATGGACTAAACCCAGATCTGTGAATGGGGGTGAATGTTTTGCCATTGTGCAACATTCCGTCCATCATCTTGTTTGTTTTGCTGTTCACCCTTTGTGGGAAGGGTATGCCCAGACATGGGTCCCTTGCTCACTACGCCACTGGAGTCAAGCTATCCTCGCTGAAGACGCCTAATAGCCAGAAACCGGTCCTAGAATGCTTGATAGCGGTCCAGGGAAGACATGGCTTGGCAGTTCGGGCTAAACTGTTCCCATGAGGCACAGGGTCAAGACTGATTTGCATATGGCCATGTCTGAACTTGGGTGGCTTGGTGAGCAAAATAACAATGGATTAAACCCAGATCTGTGACTGGGGGTGAATGTTTTAGCATTGTGCAACATTCCGTCCATCATCTTGTTTGTTTTGCTGTCTCTGTAAGTAATCACGATCTCTGAAGTGAAGTATGCAAGCAACAACCAGCCTTGGAGGTGCACCAGGCACGGGGAGGGTGAGCTTGTATTCTGTGCACTCTCTCAAGGGCATAGAATTTGAATGGACCCTCAGGGACAACCACCTTCTTTAGCCGATTCTCAAACAAGATCCCCCTCAATGTTCTACAGTACTCCAATAAATCTATTGTTATAGTGTCTGGCTGTGCCCTCTTGGTCCTAAATCCTATTTTCAAGTATTCTAATGTGCTTAGGCATGATGGTGGGCATAGATGAGAACTCTTTCATAACGGGGGTTAAATCTGATAATGCAGTTTCCATTGTGTGTACTTTTTTAGCAGTTTTCAGGTGGTTATCCCTCAGGAGGCTTAGATCCACTACTAGTGTAGCAATTTTATTTTCCCGCTCCTTCCACGTGAAACCTGTGGAGGCCAGGATAGCATCGAGCATGTCTCTGAGATCATTACCCAGGCCAAAATTCATGGTGGAGGCAGAAGCGTCTGATGTTGCTCTCCCAGTATGAGGGTACACATGAGGGTTCTCTCTGGGCGTGTGCATGCATCCCATCATGACAGGTGGGGTAAGATGAGAAAAGGAGCAAAAATCCAAACCCAAAAAGCCACATTTTAGCACAATAAAGGTGACAAAAGGAGTGGAGCTTTGGCAGGTCCAAGTGCCTAGTTATCAAATAGCAGTCCAAACACGGCCCTAGTGTGGCACTGAAGGGGCGGGGTGAGGATGTTGAGGCATCCCTTCAGGTATGGGATGTACAGCCATGAGAGGCATTCTGTACAGTAGGGAGCAGCTCTGCTAAGTGAGTGGGGGGGGGCTCCCGTGCAATTAAATAGTCCACCAAAAGCTTTGTAGATGGCGCATGAATGGAGAACACCAAGATAGGTGGAGGAAATGAGGTGCAAAAAAAAAGGGGGGTGCCCAACTGAATTCGGTTCCCAAGCAGCAGTTCAAAGCAGCAGCAAGACATTTATGGTGGGGGAAGATGGGTGCTCCAGAAGTCACAGAGAGACACAGAACCAGTGAGGGAACGAAAAGGAAGACAGCACTGTCCTCACCAGATGTTAGAGCTGAGTGGTGAAGCCGTACTCCGGACTCGGCTCTCCTGCAAGGCATGGTACACCACAGTGAGCCATTGGTAGCATTGCTCACAGAGTGGCTCCCGCACAGCTCTCTCCAATGTAGCACCTGGTCCACGTGGTCACGCCTCTGCCACAAGCCCAACTTGGGTGCTGCCACTGTCCCAGGGTCTGAGTCACAGCCATGATCACTTCATGGCCAGCATCTTGGAATATTAAAGGCTTTGGCAGCCGCAATCTTTCGGGCACTGCAGCAGGTAGCAGCCCACACCCACATTGTCTCCCAGTCTCCTACCCGCTCCACAGACTAGGTTTGGAGACCCCCCTGCACTCAGGTCTGGCTTAGGCAGCAGATATGGAAAGGATACAAGGGATTGGGAAAGCTCTGTAAAGCTGCTCTTGAAAGCATGGTGGCTAGCCCTGCCACTCTACAATCCAATGTTATGTGATTATTTACTAGGGGTGTGCGATAAACTCCCTTCTGCTGGCAGAGTTTTGCCCACTTTGCAGTCTGCTTGGAACATGGAGTTCTTGCAAAATTCCGCCATTCACCGGGTGGTGGAGTTTTTTTCGCATGCATGGCTCGCTAACAGTAAGTTGGTGAGGGAGAATTTGCATACCCTTCTGTAATCTTTGGGAGCTAGAATGCCAGCTTCTGCAATGCCTCCGGTTGCACACCCGCCAGATTTAGCAGTTTGCTATGGCTTTACGGGAACTTTACCGCTCCCGCCAAGCCATAGAAAACTCTACTCCACTTCTAGTAAGCAAGAGCAGAAAAATGCTCTTGCTTTCTAGAAGCGGAGAAGTATTGCTTTTGCTTTTTCAACAGCTCCCTCTGTTCAAAAGCCGGCAGGATGCGGGGAGCCAGCAGGGAAATGGGCGACTGCAGCCCCTGCGGTCCCCAACAAAGTGTTTGAGTGCTGTGGGTGGGACCAGGGCACTCAGACTAGAGACCGGTCCCCAAGGGAGGGTGTCCTAGGGAACGAAATCAGCCCAGGGAGTCGAGTTGCCCCCTTCCTTTATTAAAAAATACAGAAATACAAAAAGTGGCAGGCCCCAGGGGATAGGGTCCCCGGGGCCAAAAAAGGCCATGGGAATGGGGGCCACGCAGCCCGCCCACCCTTAAAAAGAAAAAAAAACTCCGGCAAAACACCAGAGGCCATGCCCCTTCACCTCCACTCTGCAAACCCACCTCCTGGCACACTGCTGGTTGGGGAAATAAGTCCCCTGGGGTCCATAGGGTCCTTGGGGGCCAACAAGCCCACCTGCTACCTCCTGTAAGTCCCCCACAGTGGAATTTCAGAGAGGTCTTTGGAGGTCACGCCTCCTTTCTCCACCACTCTGCAAACGTGCCTCCTGGTGGACTGTAGGTTGGGGATAATGTCACCTTGGATACTCAGGGTCCTTGGGAGCCAACACGCCATCCAGTTACCTTCAGTAAGTCCCACACAGCTTGATTGCTGAAAGGACTTTGGAGGCCATGCACCCTTTTTTCATCACTCTGCAAATGTGCCTCCGGTGCACTGCTGGTTGGGGGATGAAGTCCTATTGGCTGCAAAGGGTCCCTAGGGTCAACAGGCCCTTCTGTTACCTCCAGTAAGTCTCACACAGCCTGATTGCTGAGAGGACTTAAGAGGGCACACCCCCTTTCTCCACCACTGTGCAAACGCACCTCCTGGTTGGGGGATGAAGTCCCCTTGGCTCCAGAGGTTCCTTGGGGACTAACTACCCCTCCTGTTACCTCCAGTAAGTCCCACACAGTGGGATTGATGAAAGGTTAAGGGAGGCCACACCCCCTTTATCCACCACTCTGCAAACGTGCCTCCTGGTGCACTGCTGTTTGGGTGATGAAGTCCTCTTGGTTCCAGAGGGTCCTTGGGGGGAACTACCCATCCTGTCACCTCCAGTATGTACCACAGAGGAAATATGCTGTAAGGACTTCGGAGGCTGTGCCCCCTTTCTCCATCACTCTACAAACAAACTTCTTTGCCCACAACTGCTTGGGGAATTACGTCCCCTTAGCTGCTTCGGGACCTTGGGGGCCAAGAAGCCCTCCTCTTACCTCCAGTAAGTCCCTTACAGCAGGTTCCTGAGAGCTGATCAGAAGTACAGTCCCCTTTCTCCACCCCTCTGCAAACGTGACTACTAGTTAAACAACCATAGAAATTCACTTAAAACAACAACGGTTACAGGGACATTATAGTTAAGAAATAGAAATAGAAAAACTTTAGAAATTCACTAAAAAAAACAAAGGATATGGGGAATTTATAATTAGGAAATAGAAATTGAGAAACCTTAGAAATTCACTGAAAAAACAAAGGATATATGGATGTTATAGTTAGGAAATAGGATTTTAAAAACCTTAGATATTCACTGAAAAAGCCAAAGGTTACAGGGACATTATAGTTAGGCTGAGATTTCAGGCACTTCTTATGACCACGAGGGCCGAATTATGCCAAAAAGACTACTTGTCTAAGGAACACCCTGATTTGCAGGGCTTTCAGTTTTCTAACATGCCCACAGGGCATTGAAGTGCCACCTGCCTCACAGCCAGGAAGTACAGCAGCATTGCAAGTGGCTACTTCAGGCCACATGATGCCAAAAAGACTACATGTCCGATGAACACCCTGCTAGACAGGGCTGTCAGGTTCATCATATATCGACTGTATGTCGACCGTCTTCTCCTCCTGATACAACACCCTCCACAGGATGTATGACGTTACAACGCATGCTTTTACCACGCATGCTGTTACAACGCAGTTTTTTACAACGCATACCATTACAACGCATGGGGTGCTGGATAGTGAATAGTTTAATTTACTATTCAGACTCCAGTCCCCGTGGACACTAGGTAAGGTGTTGGATAGTAAATTAAATCTATTCCCTATCCTAGAGCGCCCCCCAGCGCAATGCGTTGTAATGGTTTTCGTTGTAAAACCTGCGTTGTAATAGCACTGCGTGGTAAAAGTTGCGTTGTAAAGGATGTTCCCCCCCCTCCACATGCTCCGCAGGATCTACAAGTGGATCCCGACCGAACCGAAAGAAGTAAGGGGCCTGCCCTCAATCTCGTTGAGTCAGGGCAGAGCAAGGCTTGGAGTGTTCCTAGATGCAGTTGTGCTGTTGTGCTGTTGTGTAACTGATTTCGAACAAATTGTGACCAGCTAGCCAGTATGCAAACCACTGTAGCTGCGCAGCTATACAAAACACTTTAATGTCTAGGGGTCCCATACCGCTTCTGGTCGCTGGTAATTGTAGTTTAGAGAGACTAATCCAACGGCGACCCAAACCCCATATCAGGCCTACCAATAATGGGTCTAACAGTTTAAATACCGATGCAGGGAACACAATTGGCAAATTGACAAAATGATATAATAGTCTTGGCAACATCACCATCTTGGCCTCTGCCAGTCATCCCGCCGTGGATTATGGCAATTTCACCCCGAAGGCCACTTGTAATTTTAGGTACTTCATTGTGTGATGTGGATTCCCTTTTAGTGTATCCTGTGTGTTTCTAGTGATCTAGATACCTAGGTATCTAAAAGTGACCGGCTCCGGCCTGATTTTCACCGTGCCGAATTGTAAAACAGGTAGATTGTGTGAATTGTAAAAGGAGTATACAATTGATTTGGAGGCATTTAACAGTAGCCCTGAGATAGAGCCAAACTGGGCAAGGAGTGTGGCCATAGTATGAATGTCCAGCCATAAATTCTTGGGATATAATAACAGATCATCAGCGTATAGGGACACAGAGTGACTAACTGGGCCCACTTGTATGCCAAATGTTCTCATTGCTCTTCGTAAATGCTGGGCAAGGGGTTCTATTTCCAATACAAACAGAAGTGGTGATAGAGAACAGCCCTGGCTTGTCCCACAAAATAATTGGTATGAAGGGGAGATGTTGTGACCAGTTTTCACTCTAGCTGTGGGCATTGTGTAGAGCAACTCTACCCAGCTGCAACACTCAAGGAGAATCCCGTATTTTCTCAATGCTGCGAGCATTTAGTGCCAACCTAGGGTATCAAAGGCTTGCTGACTATCCAAGTACATCCGGCATATGGGAATTGGTCTCTGGCAGTGTCAATTAAACTGAAGAGGCGGTGCATATTTAAGGAGGTGTTTCAATGGGGTATAAAGCCGCTTTGGTCTGAGTGTATCATTTCAGGGAGCAAGGAAAGGAGGCTGGAGGCCAGATTTTACTAATGATCTTTTATTCAGTATTTAGGATTGATAAGGGTCTATAGGAGTAAATCTCAGTCAGGGGTTTGTTGAATTTTAAGCTCAGTGGGGGTTTGTTGAGTTATAATAATGAGGTCACTATCGCTTCTCTAACAGTGGGGTGTAGGGTTCCCTCTGGTAGGTAAGGACACAACAGTATAGGGATTGATTCAGGTAGTATTGACAGTAAGTAATGTATGGATGGGCTGGTTTCCACTACACAGTTCCTGTTATGGGCAATGGAGTAGTGTTAATCACTCTGCACTACAGTCAGTAGGTCAGCATATGAGTTCCAAGGGGACCTTGAGTGCCAGTTCCTGGAGGGGGGAAAACTTTCTGCGGGGATTTTCCCTAATTCCAAAACCCGCGCCCCAGCAGAACAATTTGGGGACCCTCTGCTTCTATCCAGCTGATTAAGCACAGTTATGATGGGTAATTGCAGTGGAGGGGGGCCTCTCCGGCCCCAAGCCCTGACAGTCATGCAGTGTTTGAAATGAGAGAAAGAGGGCTGGTGTGACGGCTCTCGTGTAGGCCTCCTCCATTGGGGGTACTTTACTATCCAAGCCCTCTCTCAGGGGGGCCCCCCGACGTGTGACCCCTCTCTCTGCCTCCTGCAAGCTGACTCCAGGGCCGGCCAGGAAAGAAGCAACACCGGTGCTGGGATCCAGGCTCTCACCTTCCTCCCAGGAGCAGAAGAGGGAGCCGTTGGCAAAGCCCTCCACTTAACGGGGTGTGTGCAGTAACCATGGGGCCATGGGGGTTGGGTCGGGTCCAGCCCAGTCACCACTGACCTGGTCGTCTGATACAGCTGGACCGCCACAGTGATGCCTGGGCCAGCCAAAACTCACCCCTCGGTACGGGGGCAGATTCCTGGCCAAAAGCATTGGGTCCAGTCCCCCTCTCCTCAGGGCTCCGATAGTCCCAGCAATCAGCAGGCCGACTAGCCGATGCACACAGTCATCTCAGCTGCAGCACGGTCACACTTGCGTCCTTCTGTAGTCGGTACGGTTAATAAAATGTAAGGTTCTCTTAGATGAATAATACAATTCACACTGACGCTTAGTCCTCTTATGTATCTCTTACACAGCACAGTGCCCCAGCAATACACACTCACTCAAAAGACCCCAGACCATACTGGCCAATTATGGTACATGTGATACAACAAAGAAATGCATTAAAAAGATTTTTTATTTATTACGAGAGTTTCTTTTACCAAGTTCTGATGGTATCCTCTAAAAGGTACAATACATTAAAAATTCATTAAAAACACAATATTATATTCATATGGCAATGAGAGACAAAAAACCAAGTGCAAACAATTAATCATATCTAATATCGGTTGTTTCCTATGGAATTCGTTCTGTTATTTGTTAAGATGTCCACAGCCCCTTGTATTCTATTGGACATAAACAAGTTCCTAGGATACAACCAATTATAAAAACCAAAAGCGTCGACGCTTTTCGGTGGTATTTTTCTGATGTAAACTACCTTCTTCAAAACTAAAACTATATAACAGTCTCTCTTGTGTAAAGACCCAGCAAAATCCTTAGTGATTTCAAGGATGGATAAGAAACTTATATCCTTCAATCGATATGGGCGGGGCTCCTTAGGACTCCAGGCGCAAGTTCTACACAGCCTCTAGTGCATAGGCGCAACACTCCTCCTAAATTGTTTAAGTGATGGAGGTGCAATCGAATATTCCCAACAGCCTTGATCCTGTGTGGGAATCTGAAAATACTTGTTAATATGCGGCACTGCGATATTACTGGGATTCCGTGAACCGGTTTTGTTCATATATATAGGATCCCAAAATACATCCACTAATAGTGGGACCTTGCTATGATAAAGTGCGTGTTCGGCGGTCCCGACCCTTAATCGTCAAACGTGTAAACCAGTTCCGCTGGTGCTTGAGTAGTCCCTCTCCCCCTCCAGGGCCAGGTGTAGTTGGGTGCCGCTGCTCAGCGTAGAGTCTGTTCAGGCCTCAACCCTGCATGTGGGATTGAGTCAAAATTAAGGGCAGGATATCACCATATCTACAAGATACGGTGCATTCCTATCCTCCACTGCGCCAGTGCACAAACAGCAGCCCTGCCCCAATGCAGACACCCTTGCACCAAGGTGCAATGGTGCCTGCATTTAAGGGGTGATTCTTGTTGCCCATTTCGGGGCACCATCCTGCACAAAATCTATAATTAATGGCATTATGCTCCTTATATGTGTGCTGAGGAATGCAGCACACATAGAAAGAGCAAAAAAAAAAGGAGAGATAAAAGTATTTCTCCTTGCTGCGCCACTCCTACGCCACCTCTGGGGAGGCATAGTATTCTGACGCATTCTTAGGTTGACAACACTTTGTAAATCTGAGAATGTGTCGGGTTCTAAGGGTGTTGCGTGATAACACCCACAGCAACACCCATGGAACAACCCTTTCATGCAAAGTAATAAGTGAAAGAGGCCCATATTTACAAGGCCATGAAAAGTCACGCAGGGTGATTCTAGGTGGCCATGTAAATATGGGCAGGAACATTGCACCTAAAACAGTGATGCACTGGCGGCTCAATGGGCTTGTAAAAAAGCCCCTGTGGGCCTTTTTTACAAGATTTTGCCATGAGGAAGTGCCGCAAGCTTTCCTTCTGCACTGCCCTACGACAAAAGAAAAGGGCAGGAATGTGCCTTATGTATCAGATATGATGCATTCCTGTCATTTTTCCCTTCACTGGAGCAACATGGGCTGCCATGCTTCAACACAGGCACCTCTGCGCAATGGTGCAAGGGTGCCTGCATTGCAGGGGTGATTGTTTTTGTGCAGGAAAGGAAACCTTCACAAGAGGCTTTTTCCTCTTTCCATGTGTGCTGCTGAATACAGCACACAGAGAAAAGGGAAAAAAGAGGAGAAATTAAGGTATTACTCCTCGTTGCACCTACCTTACACCTTCCCTGGAGAGGGATATGTTTTTGGCATTCCCTCAGTTTCGATTCCTCGTAAATCTGGGGCAGTGTCAAACAGCCATGGGTGTTGCTGGGAACACGCACAGCAACACCCATTGCCTGCCCCTTGGAACAATATTTACAAGGCCGCATTAAGCCACGCAAAGTGGCTTAGTACTGCCTAGTTAAAATGGATCAGACCCCTGCGCCACCGGAGCAGCGCAAAAAGCGACACTCCGGTGGCGCAACCTCATTGTATAAGAGGCCCTGTGCATTTAGATGTGGCAGTCCGTGTTAAGTGTACATAATTGTTCAAAACTTGGTAAAAAGTGGCTGTTAAGCACTGGGAAGTAACACTGGTTACCCAATTAATTTAGGCCCGTAAGTAGGCAAGCATGCACAAGGAAACAAGGATGCAATTCAGTTTTGGGGCAGTGTTAAGTTTTTGTTTGGCCTGAAGTCAGGATGGGCGCTGTGTTTGTCCTGGAGGAGTAAACATGTCTACATTTCATCGGTTATTAGTTGCAGTTCTGATAAGAAAACGAATATCTTACATTGACTTTCGACAATCCTCTGCTCTGCACCTCCACCACGTTAAGCGTCCACATTCTATAGGGTTGAACCAAATCCGATTTACCAAATGTTATTGTTAAACACAGTTTACCCCCCAGTATAGTTCAGTGCAGCACACTGTACAATCACAGCCACTTTGTCTTTTTTTGTGGGTGCCCTTCCTTTCCAAATGATACACTTCGGAGAATGGCTAAATCGTCGTTATGCAGGTTGCACCAGGGAATGATTTGATTATGCAGAGGTTTCTTTTTTAATGTGTGCATGTTTTGCATGATTTATAGCCCACATGAATTATGCAAACAATTTGGAGCATCTTTCTCGGTACTTCAAAGTTACTTTCTGCTCTGTCACCAGAAAAGAATACTCGTGATGTTGACCTTGATGCACTTCCTATCCTTGGATGGTATCTCAGGCAGAAAACAAGTGGAACTCCAAAAAAAGAAGCCGGGGAGTGATTATTAATTTATAACATTAGCTCTATTTTAATGCAGCTCGCCTAATTAAAAGCTGTTATAAGATGCACATGGCTTTCAATCAACTGAGAGTGGTTTATGAATGCCCGACCTCGCCTTAGCTAAAGGCGAAAATAAATATTACCCCACAAGGAACGCAGGTGAGAAGAAGTTGAATTACTGGATGTAATTTATTTTCTGCACATATAAGATCGAACTCCAGAATTTGCTTAGAAGACAACGACGACTAGCAGGACAACCAGAAATGTAACATGTGTTTGTGATATAAGCACCACAGGGGAATACTGTAAAAACATGTAAATCCTGAAAATAAACTGACATTATTTCACTGCTTGCCTACGTTTGCAGATATGTGTTTGCTCCCAAAGAGATGTATTATATTTTGAGATGGGGCGAGGTCGCAGGTGAGGTCCTGCTTTCCGAGGCTGTACCAAAGGAGAAGCATTATAGGGCCATATGTATCATCATCACCAATTGCGATTTCTAAATAGCGATTTTTAAGGAATCGCTATTTAGAAATCGCAAAATGGTATGTATGTAGAAATCAGCTTCTTTTTAGCGATTTCTTACAATTCCTTAATTGCGATTAGCAAATTGCTAATCGCAATTAAGGAATAATTTCCCATTCATTTCTATGGGCCAGGAGGCCCATAGGAATGAAGGGGAAATGTGCGATAAGCATCGCAAATTGGGAATATTTTCAAGGGTGCAGGGGTGTCCAAAGGACACCCAGCTGCACCCCTGAAAATGACATGTGTGCGCACATGGCGCACATATATGCCCTAAGGGCATGTATGAGCATCACATGGCACCTTTTGTTTTTAAACAAAATGCTTTTTAAAAGGAATTTGCAATTTACCACCAACTTGAAGTTGGTGGTAATTTGCGAATACTTAGGTTCAATTAGCAATATTTTTTTGCTTCATACATTGCATTTAAGGAATCGCAATTTTTGCGATTCCTTAAATGCAATCGCAATCGCAAATTGTGCAATTCCTTATTGTGAACCACATTTGCATAATACATACCATATTGAGAATTCGCATTCGCAAAGGCCTAAATTCTGCGAATTTCGGCCTTTGCGAATGCGAATTTCAATGATACATATGGCCCATAGTTTTCCAGACAATCAAGAGTAACGTGTACCTATGGCGCTGTCAATGAAATCAAACGTTAATTTTATAGCTGTTAGAAATATGCTAACATGGATTTTTGTACGTGATGGGGCCGGAGCTCGGACCGAGGCCCTGTGCAGCTGTTGTGGTTGGGGACAGGGTGTACTCGTAAACCAGGCCTGTAGCCTGAGGCCACTGCGCATGACGGAAGTCTGCACGCAGGTGGTTCCGGTGGGAAACAGGAATTCACTACGCGCTTCCGAACTTCACGTGGTGCTTGTTTTGATGGGACATGGCTAGCTGCAGGCCTGGCTACAGGCTAGTCCCTGAATCAAGAGGCTGCTGCCCCCAGCCAACACCTGCTGGCAAGCAAGACCAATGACCATGACAGTTGGACTGAGTGGTGTAATGTTTAGAGGGGTGACGGTCTAGTCCGCCAGCCAGAACCATCATCATGTCATCCTCAGGCCAGGCGTGGCCTGCGGGGTTATAATGAATGGGGTGACCTCGCATGTGGGGTCATTCTCCCACACCCAGCTAGTGTGTGTGTGTGTCCCGTTATTCTGTGCTACCTCTAAGTGTGTAATAAGCCCTGGTCTACCAGCATAGCGCCACTTCCACCAGCACATTGGCGACAAGGGCGGGCGTGTCCCTCGCCTCGGATCAGCTGCTCCATGTGCTTGGTCAACCACAGTGCACATCCCCTGCCACGCTGCAGAGCCGCGACCGCCTGCGGTGCATGGAACGTTGCGTGAGGGGGAGGAGCGACCCCGTGGGTTAGAGCTGCCGGCGGTGGTGTCCCGCTGCACAGGAGAGGCCCACATCGCCATCCGGCTCCTGACCTGCATCCCTAGCGGGCCGTTTCTGATGCTGCGTGTATGAGGAGGAATGCCCCTGTACCTGCAAGCACACGCGAGGAGCGCGTTGCCAGCCCTAATCCAAATCCAAATCCAGTATTTGTAAAGCGCACAGCCCGGCACTGGGGGCTGTCGGAAAGATTAAGCGAGCTATTGCCCAGAATCACATGGTGCTGGGCAGACCCCTGCCGCCGGTACCGGGGATCGAACCGTGATCCCCAGCGTCCGGTGTTAGTCGCCCTGACCGCTGCGCCACACCTCTTCACCTCGCCCTGAGACACGTTAGGTGAGAACATTGGCCCCAGCACATGTAGAGTGCTGCAGAGAAGAAAAACAAGGTGAGCGTGTGCCCTGGAGGCAAGGCGCCTGCCAGACTTGGCCCACGACATAGTAGAAGTGAACCAAATGCCACATAAGGGGGACGGAAATATCAAATCTTCAGCAGCGCACAAGGCTATTCACCAAGAACACGGTGAGGCACAGTCCTTTCTAAAGGAAATCACCAAGGAACACAGGCTGGCACACAAGGGATAAGCTCCAGCAGAAGAGTGGGAAGCAAAGTGCCCTACAACACAGATGTGGCACAACCCACTGGTGGGGCTGACAAGGGACATCAAGGCTGTGGTAGCACAAGCAGCACACACGTGGGAGACAAGGTCAGAAGAGAGAAAATAAGAACAACCCCCCACAAGCAACATGGATGATAAAGACCGAGCACCACAGAGACCCCCAGTCCAACATGCACTGACTTGGGTATTGGCACCTTTCAGCAAACTAGAAGATCCGGCCACAGCGTCTCCAAGTTGCAAGATATGGATAGAGCACCTGAGTAACTATTTTGTAGCCACCAGGGAGACCGATGGAGCAGTGAAGAGGTCGCTAC
This sequence comes from Lissotriton helveticus, assembly GCF_964261635.1. Lineage (NCBI taxonomy): Eukaryota > Metazoa > Chordata > Amphibia > Caudata > Salamandridae > Lissotriton > Lissotriton helveticus. The sequence continues at coordinate 965,052,760 of NC_136071.1, read as the reverse complement.
TCCTCCACTACGCGGGAGAAAAAATATTCAAGTTGTTCAAACACTCGCGAAATACAGGTCTAGGCATGGATTACGATGGTGCACTGTCAGGGTTAGATGCGCATTTCGACCCCAACTCAACCCCGATTTCGAACGATTTAAGTTAAGCTAGGCTCACCAGCGAGAAAGGGAGTTGATTGGTGCGTTCTATTCCCGCCTGCATGAACTGGCAGCATGCGCACGGAGGATGATCAGCCAAAGGAGATCAGAGCCAAGCTCGTCCAAGGGTACCGGGACAAGACGCTACGAGGCCTCATCTTGCACCAGCCAAAAATTGCCTTAGAAGACAGACTCGTACTAGCAAGGACCCATGATCTATAAGCAGCTAGAGCCAAAGAGATGGACCAAGCCCTGACCAAGCCTCAAGGGCGACAGGAGACCATCAAAACGGAGCATGTTGACGCCCTCAGAGCGAGACCGAGGAGTGACGCGACCAGGAAGACAAAGCCTGATACCCCCATGGCGCTGTGAATATTGTGGGCATGAACCACATGCTGCAAAAGACTGCCCAGTGCAAGGAAAGACCTGCGCTAATTGTGGGATCCCCAACCACTTTGCAGTGGTGTGCAGGAGGAGAAGTCGAAGCCGGGACACCCGAGGGCAGAAACCACCGTCCAGATTTGCGCCTAAATTGTCCCTAACTCACTCCGGACAGAGGGAAGAGACACCAAAGACTGGCCAAAGATATTAAGAGCCCGAAGATTCATACCACGAAGAAGATGAGGTAAAAACATACCTGATCTTGTTCGCTCAGGAGCTCAAGCGCCGCAGAAGGCCTCAACCCACCTGCGTGGTGCACATTGCAGGATCAGAAGTGAAGGCAATCATCAACACAGGGGCGTCAGTAAATGTGATGGGCCTCCAGCAATACAGGCACCTCCGACCCCGACCGCCAATCACCCCGTCCCAGACCAGGATATTTGCCTATGGGAGCCACACCCCTCTGCTGCGGAAGGGCAAGACATCCATCCCAATCAGGCCAAATGACCAGGAGGTCACAACTACTATACACGTAATTGATCGTGAAGCGGACACACTAATCAGCAGCCACATAGTGGAGGACCTGGGCCTAGTGTCTTTCGCCAAGAGTGTCCAAGAGCACCAGGTCAACGAGATCCTTGACCAGTTCCCAATACTTTTCCAAGGGCTAGGATGCATCAATAGTGATCCTATCAAACTACACATCGACAAATCTGTCACATCAGTCACGCTGCGACACCGGCGAGTCCCTTTTCACTTAAGGCCCTTGGTAGAAAAAGAGCTAGAACATCTTGAGACGCCTCTGTATTGACATGAGGTTGCCCAACCAGGCGATCAAAAGAGAACGCCACATCACACCTACAATGGATGATATAAGTGCAGATGACAACGAATCGAAGTGGTTTTCCAAAATCGACCTGAACACAGGGTATCACCAACTGCTGTTAGCAGAGGAAAGCTGTTATATTAAAACATTTAGTACTCACCTAGGATTGCATCATTACAAATGAATGAACTTCGGGATATCTTCAGCAGCAGAGGTATTCCAAAACACTATCCGCGAAATGCTTCCGGGCAGCCCGGGGCGATAAACGCCAGCAATGACATTTTAATCCATTCTGCCACAGCTGCTTACCATCACAGACATCTGAAGAGTACGTTACGCCGCCTCAGTGAACATGGTGTGACCCTCCACAGGGAGAATTGTCAATTCTTTCAGTCGTCATTGGAGTTCATCGGGTACGTGTTCAGCCAAAAAGGCATTCAAGTATATCCCAAAAAGTCACAAGCTATCCGAAATGCCCCAGACCCATCCATGCCTACCGAAGTAAGTAGTTTCCTTGGCATGGCCAAATACTGGACACAAATTTTAGAAAAAGGGGACCCCTATATATCTAATAGACTTTGCTATACATAGGGCAATAGATTAGGAAAGGTCTATAGCTAAGTCAGTCGCTACCTGGAGAAATTCACATAGTTTTTATGTTAGGTAAACACCCGAATACATAATAATAAGATACATAAAGAGAGTCACACAATTTATAACAAGATACATATTTTATAAACAATTTATTTGTTGATATTTTTCAGAGTTTAGCATCAATATTAACTTATTTTCTTTTTATATACAACTTAAGTTCTCTCAAAAGTTAAAAACAATCAACATAGCAATAGAATACATATGAATGGAGGCAAAGCGGTAGATAACAGTCAGTCTGTTATCTACCGCTTTGCCTCCATCCATAAATTGTGTGACTCTCTTTATGTATCTTATTATTATGTATTCGGGTGTTTACTTAACATAAAAACTATGTGAATTTCTCCAGGTAGCGACTGACTTAGCTATAGACCTTTCCTAAAAACAAATACTGGACACATACTGGGGGAGGTTTATCCCTGATCTCGTCACCTGTGCCGAGCCATTGAGGGCGCTCATGAAAACAGAAAACAGATGCCAAGTGGAAGTGGGGACCACGAGAAGAAGAGGCCAATCAGAGTATCAAGGACGCGCTACTGGGAGAATCTACCCTCACCTATTTTGACCCATCTAAGTGGACGGAACTGCTAGTGGACACCAGCCCCATAGGCCTGGGGGCGGTGCTTGCCCAGGAACAGGAACCAGGTCAGTGGGCAGCTTTATCATTTGCCAGCAAGTCGCTCACTCCCACGGAAGCAAGATACGCCCAGATTAAGCAGGAGGCGCTCGCGATAGAGGGGGCCTGTAAACATTTTCACCTGTTCCTGATGGGCCAGCCATTCACCGTGGTCACGACCATCAGGGACCATTAGCCTCTGGTTCCCCTTTTTAAGGTGACAGCCCCTCACCCACCTCCCCAGATTGAGCAGTGGGCAGTGCAACTTCAGTCGTACCAAATGGACAAGTTATATCGGCCAGGGGCGAAATACCCAGCGGATTTTCTGTCCGGACCCCCAACACCGAAATGAGAGGAGAACAACCAGGAAAAGTCAGAGCAATACATCAACACGATCTCAGTGGCGGCGTGCCCTCAGGCGATGACGCTCAAGGAAATCAAAGAAGCCGCCAAGCAAGACACAATATACACACAGACTCTCCAAGCGGTCAAGGAAGGGTCGTGGAGAAATTACCTCCAACAAACTAACACATGGGCGCCTGAGGACCGAGAAGAGCTGACAAAGATCTGGAGGGTGAGGAGTGAGCTGAGCGCCACGGCAGACGGAATACTCCCGACAGGCTCGAGGCTAGTGATACCGAAATCTCTAAGACACCAAGCAACCCAGCTGGCCCATGGAGGCCACCAAGGCGTGACAAAGATGAAGGCAAGGATGAGGGAAAAGGTCTAGTTTTCAGAACTCGAGGTGATGGTGGAGGATCTAGTCTGACGATGCTCAGCCTGCCAGATAACCAGAGCTCCCGAGAGGCTGACCCCGGTAATGACGGAAGAGGCCAGCACCATACCATGGTCAAAAGTAAGCATGGATTTCGGGAGTTTCCCTGGAGGGAAACACACGCTCATCCTTGTAGATGTGTTCTCCAAATATTCCATAGTGGAACCAGTTGTGTCGACCGCTTTCACAAATGTGGCCCCGGTCCAGGAGTAGGCATTTGCCACATTCAATGGCAAGGCGCCTGCCAGACTTGGCCCAGGACATAGTAGAAGTGAACCAAATGCCACATAAGGGGGACGGAAATATCAAATCTTCAGCAGCGCACAAGGCTATTCACCAAGAACACGGTGAGGCACAGTCCTTTCTAAAGGAAATCACCAAGGAACACAGGCTGGCACACAAGGGATAAGCTGCAGCAGAAGAGTGGGAAGCAAAGTGCCCTACAACACAGATGTGGCACAACCCACTGGTGGGGCTGACAAGGGACATCAAGGCTGTGGTAGCACAAGCAGCACACACGTGGGAGACAAGGTCAGAAGAGAGAAAATAAGAACAACCCCCCACAAGCAACATGGATGATAAAGACAGAGCACCACAGAGACCCCCAGTCCAACATGTACTGACTTGGGTATTGGCACCTTTCAGCAAACTAGAAGATCCGGCCACAGCGTCTCCAAGTTGCAAGATATGGATAGAGCACCTGAGTAACTATTTTGTAGCCACCAGGGAGACCGATGGAGCAGTGAAGAGGTCGCTACTCCTCCACTACGCGGGAGAAAAAATATTCAAGTTGTTCAAACACTCGCGAAATACAGGTCTAGGCATGGATTACGATGGTGCACTGTCAGGGTTAGATGCGCATTTCGACCCCAACTCAACCCCGATTTCGAACGATTTAAGTTAAGCTAGGCTCACCAGCGAGAAAGGGAGTTGATTGGTGCGTTCTATTCCCGCCTGCATGAACTGGCAGCATGCGCACGTAGGATGATCAGCCAAAGGAGATCAGAGCCAAGCTCGTCCAAGGGTACCGGGACAAGACGCTACGAGGCCTCATCTTGCACCAGCCAAAAATTGCCTTAGAAGACAGACTCGTACTAGCAAGGACCCATGATCTATAAGCAGCTAGAGCCAAAGAGATGGACCAAGCCCTGACCAAGCCTCAAGGGCGACAGGAGACCATCAAAACGGAGCATGTTGACGCCCTCAGAGCGAGACCGAGGAGTGACGCGACCAGGAAGACAAAGCCTGATACCCCCATGGCGCTGTGAATATTGTGGGCATGAACCACATGCTGCAAAAGACTGCCCAGTGCAAGGAAAGACCTGCGCTAATTGTGGGATCCCCAACCACTTTGCAGTGGTGTGCAGGAGGAGAAGTCGAAGCCGGGACACCCGAGGGCAGAAACCACCGTCCAGATTTGCGCCTAAATTGTCCCTAACTCACTCCGGACAGAGGGAAGAGACACCAAAGACTGGCCAAAGATATTAAGAGCCCGAAGATTCATACCACGAAGAAGATGAGGTAAAAACATACCTGATCTTGTTCGCTCAGGAGCTCAAGCGCCGCAGAAGGCCTCAACCCACCTGCGTGGTGCACATTGCAGGATCAGAAGTGAAGGCAATCATCAACACAGGGGCGTCAGTAAATGTGATGGGCCTCCAGCAATACAGGCACCTCCGACCCCGACCGCCAATCACCCCGTACCAGACCAGGATATTTGCCTATGGGAGCCACACCCCTCTGCTGCGGAAGGGCAAGACATCCATCCCAATCAGGCCAAATGACCAGGAGGTCACAACTACTATACACGTAATTGATCGTGAAGCGGACACACTAATCAGCAGCCACATAGTGGAGGACCTGGGCCTAGTGTCTTTCGCCAAGAGTGTCCAAGAGCACCAGGTCAACGAGATCCTTGACCAGTTCCCAATACTTTTCCAAGGGCTAGGATGCATCAAGTGTGATCCTATCAAACTACACATCGACAAATCTGTCACATCAGTCACGCTGCGACACCGGCGAGTCCCTTTTCACTTAAGGCCCTTGGTAGAAAAAGAGCTAGAACATCTTGAGACGCCTCTGTATTGACATGAGGTTGCCCAACCAGGCGATCAAAAGAGAACGCCACATCACACCTACAATGGATGATATAAGTGCAGATGACAACGAATCGAAGTGGTTTTCCAAAATCGACCTGAACACAGGGTATCACCAACTGCTGTTAGCAGAGGAAAGCTGTTATATTAAAACATTTAGTACTCACCTAGGATTGCATCATTACAAATGAATGAACTTCGGGATATCTTCAGCAGCAGAGGTATTCCAAAACACTATCCGCGAAATGCTTCCGGGCAGCCCGGGGCGATAAACGCCAGCAATGACATTTTAATCCATTCTGCCACAGCTGCTTACCATCACAGACATCTGAAGAGTACGTTACGCCGCCTCAGTGAACATGGTGTGACCCTCCACAGGGAGAATTGTCAATTCTTTCAGTCGTCATTGGAGTTCATCGGGTACGTGTTCAGCCAAAAAGGCATTCAAGTATATCCCAAAAAGTCACAAGCTATCCGAAATGCCCCAGACCCATCCATGCCTACCGAAGTAAGTAGTTTCCTTGGCATGGCCAAATACTGGACACAAATTTTAGAAAAAGGGGACCCCTATATATCTAATAGACTTTGCTATACATAGGGCAATAGATTAGGAAAGGTCTATAGCTAAGTCAGTCGCTACCTGGAGAAATTCACATAGTTTTTATGTTAGGTAAACACCCGAATACATAATAATAAGATACATAAAGAGAGTCACACAATTTATAACAAGATACATATTTTATAAACAATTTATTTGTTGATATTTTTCAGAGTTTAGCATCAATATTAACTTATTTTCTTTTTATATACAACTTAAGTTCTCTCAAAAGTTAAAAACAATCAACATAGCAATAGAATACATATGAATGGAGGCAAAGCGGTAGATAACAGTCAGTCTGTTATCTACCGCTTTGCCTCCATCCATAAATTGTGTGACTCTCTTTATGTATCTTATTATTATGTATTCGGGTGTTTACTTAACATAAAAACTATGTGAATTTCTCCAGGTAGCGACTGACTTAGCTATAGACCTTTCCTAAAAACAAATACTGGACACATACTGGGGGAGGTTTATCCCTGATCTCGTCACCTGTGCCGAGCCATTGAGGGCGCTCATGAAAACAGAAAACAGATGCCAAGTGGAAGTGGGGACCACGAGAAGAAGAGGCCAATCAGAGTATCAAGGACGCGCTACTGGGAGAATCTACCCTCACCTATTTTGACCCATCTAAGTGGACGGAACTGCTAGTGGACACCAGCCCCATAGGCCTGGGGGCGGTGCTTGCCCAGGAACAGGAACCAGGTCAGTGGGCAGCTTTATCATTTGCCAGCAAGTCGCTCACTCCCACGGAAGCAAGATACGCCCAGATTAAGCAGGAGGCGCTCGCGATAGAGGGGGCCTGTAAACATTTTCACCTGTTCCTGATGGGCCAGCCATTCACCGTGGTCACGACCATCAGGGACCATTAGCCTCTGGTTCCCCTTTTTAAGGTGACAGCCCCTCACCCACCTCCCCAGATTGAGCAGTGGGCAGTGCAACTTCAGTCGTACCAAATGGACAAGTTATATCGGCCAGGGGCGAAATACCCAGCGGATTTTCTGTCCGGACCCCCAACACCGAAATGAGAGGAGAACAACCAGGAAAAGTCAGAGCAATACATCAACACGATCTCAGTGGCGGCGTGCCCTCAGGCGATGACGCTCAAGGAAATCAAAGAAGCCGCCAAGCAAGACACAATATACACACAGACTCTCCAAGCGGTCAAGGAAGGGTCGTGGAGAAATTACCTCCAACAAACTAACACATGGGCGCCTGAGGACCGAGAAGAGCTGACAAAGATCTGGAGGGTGAGGAGTGAGCTGAGCGCCACGGCAGACGGAATACTCCCGACAGGCTCGAGGCTAGTGATACCGAAATCTCTAAGACACCAAGCAACCCAGCTGGCCCATGGAGGCCACCAAGGCGTGACAAAGATGAAGGCAAGGATGAGGGAAAAGGTCTAGTTTTCAGAACTCGAGGTGATGGTGGAGGATCTAGTCTGACGATGCTCAGCCTGCCAGATAACCAGAGCTCCCGAGAGGCTGACCCCGGTAATGACGGAAGAGGCCAGCACCATACCATGGTCAAAAGTAAGCATGGATTTCGGGAGTTTCCCTGGAGGGAAACACACGCTCATCCTTGTAGATGTGTTCTCCAAATATTCCATAGTGGAACCAGTTGTGTCGACCGCTTTCACAAATGTGGCCCCGGTCCAGGAGTAGGCATTTGCCACATTCAATGGCAAGGCGCCTGCCAGACTTGGCCTAGGACATAGTAGAAGTGAACCAAATGCCACATAAGGGGGACGGAAATATCAAATCTTCAGCAGCGCACAAGGCTATTCACCAAGAACACGGTGAGGCACAGTCCTTTCTAAAGGAAATCACCAAGGAACACAGGCTGGCACACAAGGGATAAGCTGCAGCAGAAGAGTGGGAAGCAAAGTGCCCTACAACACAGATGTGGCACAACCCACTGGTGGGGCTGACAAGGGACATCAAGGCTGTGGTAGCACAAGCAGCACACACGTGGGAGACAAGGTCAGAAGAGAGAAAATAAGAACAACCCCCCACAAGCAACATGGATGATAAAGACCGAGCACCACAGAGACCCCCAGTCCAACATGCACTGACTTGGGTATTGGCACCTTTCAGCAAACTAGAAGATCCGGCCACAGCGTCTCCAAGTTGCAAGATATGGATAGAGCACCTGAGTAACTATTTTGTAGCCACCAGGGAGACCGATGGAGCAGTGAAGAGGTCGCTACTCCTCCACTACGCGGGAGAAAAAATATTCAAGTTGTTCAAACACTCGCGAAATACAGGTCTAGGCATGGATTACGATGGTGCACTGTCAGGGTTAGATGCGCATTTCGACCCCAACTCAACCCCGATTTCGAACGATTTAAGTTAAGCTAGGCTCACCAGCGAGAAAGGGAGTTGATTGGTGCGTTCTATTCCCGCCTGCATGAACTGGCAGCATGCGCACGGAGGATGATCAGCCAAAGGAGATCAGAGCCAAGCTCGTCCAAGGGTACCGGGACAAGACGCTACGAGGCCTCATCTTGCACCAGCCAAAAATTGCCTTAGAAGACAGACTCGTACTAGCAAGGACCCATGATCTATAAGCAGCTAGAGCCAAAGAGATGGACCAAGCCCTGACCAAGCCTCAAGGGCGACAGGAGACCATCAAAACGGAGCATGTTGACGCCCTCAGAGCGAGACCGAGGAGTGACGCGACCAGGAAGACAAAGCCTGATACCCCCATGGCGCTGTGAATATTGTGGGCATGAACCACATGCTGCAAAAGACTGCCCAGTGCAAGGAAAGACCTGCGCTAATTGTGGGATCCCCAACCACTTTGCAGTGGTGTGCAGGAGGAGAAGTCGAAGCCGGGACACCCGAGGGCAGAAACCACCGTCCAGATTTGCGCCTAAATTGTCCCTAACTCACTCCGGACAGAGGGAAGAGACACCAAAGACTGGCCAAAGATATTAAGAGCCCGAAGATTCATACCACGAAGAAGATGAGGTAAAAACATACCTGATCTTGTTCGCTCAGGAGCTCAAGCGCCGCAGAAGGCCTCAACCCACCTGCGTGGTGCACATTGCAGGATCAGAAGTGAAGGCAATCATCAACACAGGGGCGTCAGTAAATGTGATGGGCCTCCAGCAATACAGGCACCTCCGACCCCGACCGCCAATCACCCCGTCCCAGACCAGGATATTTGCCTATGGGAGCCACACCCCTCTGCTGCGGAAGGGCAAGACATCCATCCCGATCAGGCCAAATGACCAGGAGGTCACAACTACTATACACGTAATTGATCGTGAAGCGGACACACTAATCAGCAGCCACATAGTGGAGGACCTGGGCCTAGTGTCTTTCGCCAAGAGTGTCCAAGAGCACCAGGTCAACGAGATCCTTGACCAGTTCCCAATACTTTTCCAAGGGCTAGGATGCATCAAGTGTGATCCTATCAAACTACACATCGACAAATCCGTCACATCAGTCACGCTGCGACACCGGCGAGTCCCTTTTCACTTAAGGCCCTTGGTAGAAAAAGAGCTAGAACATCTTGAGACGCCTCTGTATTGACATGAGGTTGCCCAACCAGGCGATCAAAAGAGAACGCCACATCACACCTACAATGGATGATATAAGTGCAGATGACAACGAATCAAAGTGGTTTTCCAAAATCGACCTGAACACAGGGTATCACCAACTGCTGTTAGCAGAGGAAAGCTGTTATATTAAAACATTTAGTACTCACCTAGGATTGCATCATTACAAATGAATGAACTTCGGGATATCTTCAGCAGCAGAGGTATTCCAAAACACTATCCGCGAAATGCTTCCGGGCAGCCCGGGGCGATAAACGCCAGCAATGACATTTTAATCCATTCTGCCACAGCTGCTTACCATCACAGACATCTGAAGAGTACGTTACGCCGCCTCAGTGAACATGGTGTGACCCTCCACAGGGAGAATTGTCAATTCTTTCAGTCGTCATTGGAGTTCATCGGGTACGTGTTCAGCCAAAAAGGCATTCAAGTATATCCCAAAAAGTCACAAGCTATCCGAAATGCCCCAGACCCATCCATGCCTACCAAAGTAAGTAGTTTCCTTGGCATGGCCAAATACTGGACACAAATTTTAGAAAAAGGGGACCCCTATATATCTAATAGACTTTGCTATACATAGGGCAATAGATTAGGAAAGGTCTATAGCTAAGTCAGTCGCTACCTGGAGAAATTCACATAGTTTTTATGTTAGGTAAACACCCGAATACATAATAATAAGATACATAAAGAGAGTCACACAATTTATAACAAGATACATATTTTATAAACAATTTATTTGTTGATATTTTTCAGAGTTTAGCATCAATATTAACTTATTTTCTTTTTATATACAACTTAAGTTCTCTCAAAAGTTAAAAACAATCAACATAGCATTAGAATACATATGAATGGAGGCAAAGCGGTAGATAACAGTCAGTCTGTTATCTACCGCTTTGCCTCCATCCATAAATTGTGTGACTCTCTTTATGTATCTTATTATTATGTATTCGGGTGTTTACTTAACATAAAAACTATGTGAATTTCTCCAGGTAGCGACTGACTTAGCTATAGACCTTTCCTAAAAACAAATACTGGACACATACTGGGGGAGGTTTATCCCTGATCTCGTCACCTGTGCCGAGCCATTGAGGGCGCTCATGAAAACAGAAAACAGATGCCAAGTGGAAGTGGGGACCACGAGAAGAAGAGGCCAATCAGAGTATCAAGGACGCGCTACTGGGAGAATCTACCCTCACCTATTTTGACCCATCTAAGTGGACGGAACTGCTAGTGGACACCAGCCCCATAGGCCTGGGGGCGGTGCTTGCCCAGGAACAGGAACCAGGTCGGTGGGCAGCTTTATCATTTGCCAGCAAGTCGCTCACTCCCACGGAAGCAAGATACGCCCAGATTAAGCAGGAGGCGCTCGCGATAGAGGGGGCCTGTAAACATTTTCACCTGTTCCTGATGGGCCAGCCATTCACCGTGGTCACGACCATCAGGGACCATTAGCCTCTGGTTCCCCTTTTTAAGGTGACAGCCCCTCACCCACCTCCCCAGATTGAGCAGTGGGCAGTGCAACTTCAGTCGTACCAAATGGACAAGTTATATCGGCCAGGGGCGAAATACCCAGCGGATTTTCTGTCCGGACCCCCAACACCGAAATGAGAGGAGAACAACCAGGAAAAGTCAGAGCAATACATCAACACGATCTCAGTGGCGGCGTGCCCTCAGGCGATGACGCTCAAGGAAATCAAAGAAGCCGCCAAGCAAGACACAATATACACACAGACTCTCCAAGCGGTCAAGGAAGGGTCGTGGAGAAATTACCTCCAACAAACTAACACATGGGCGCCTGAGGACCGAGAAGAGCTGACAAAGATCTGGAGGGTGAGGAGTGAGCTGAGCGCCACGGCAGACGGAATACTCCCGACAGGCTCGAGGCTAGTGATACCGAAATCTCTAAGACACCAAGCAACCCAGCTGGCCCATGGAGGCCACCAAGGCGTGACAAAGATGAAGGCAAGGATGAGGGAAAAGGTCTAGTTTTCAGAACTCGAGGTGATGGTGGAGGATCTAGTCTGACGATGCTCAGCCTGCCAGATAACCAGAGCTCCCGAGAGGCTGACCCCGGTAATGACGGAAGAGGCCAGCACCATACCATGGTCAAAAGTAAGCATGGATTTCGGGAGTTTCCCTGGAGGGAAACACACGCTCATCCTTGTAGATGTGTTCTCCAAATATTCCATAGTGGAACCAGTTGTGTCGACCGCTTTCACACATGTGGCCCCGGTCCTGGAGTAGGCATTTGCCACATTCAATCTACCCCTGGAGATCAGGAGTGAAAATGGGCCCCTATTCCATGGGGCAGAGTTTGCCACTTTCCTCCGTCAGTGGGGATCCACCACCGCCGTCTCACGCCGCAATGGCCCCAGGCTAATGGGGACGTAGAATGTTTCATGAGGACCCAGAATATAATGCTGCGCATTGCAAGTGTGGAGCAAGCGGATCTGGAGCGGCATCTTGACGAGTTCCTCAGGGAACCACACACACTGTACCACTTTAAGAAGTCCATGGTCTCTTATGTTCAACAGCCCATGGAGGGATCTGATCCCCATGTGTCCGGGGTGCACAACCCCGCCGCTGGATATCCAGGATACCCAAGCGAACGAGAGCAGCAGAACCATCGAGCAAGCATTCAACGCCATGCAGCACCCAGGATACTCCAACCCGGTGTCACAGTCATACTCAAAGACCGCGGCCTGGGGGAAAATTCCAGACCACCCACGAACCAGGCACCTGGACAGTTGTCACCAACAATGGAACTATGGTGATGGTCAGAAAGGGAGCAAGGAAATCTTGCGGAACATCTTCTGGTTCTAAGAGGTCTTCAGAATTCGGTTTTCCAGTCCCGCCGAGCCAGAGTATGAACTTACAGAGCGTAGACAAAGGCAGAGACAATGTACTGGAACCGACCCCCCTCCCAAATCAGGTCCCCCCCGGCTCGCCCCGAATTGGGCCGTCGACCGGTGAACCACCCCTCCTATGCCAACCTCACCGATACAGTCTATGACCCAACCCTCACCCTAGCCGACATCTTCTGGATTTTGCATGTTAGGACTGTTTCCAAGACTGATACAACCGAACTGTCCATGTCATCTGGACATATAGAAGTTTTGTTTCAAGAACCAAGTTGAGGAGGGATGTAATGTTTAGAGGGCTGGCAGTCTACTCCGCCAGCCGGAACCATCCTCACATCATCCACAGGCCAGACGTGGCCTGCAAGGTTATAATAAAACGGGTGACCTCGCACATGGGGTAATTCTCCCACACCCAGCTACTGTGTGAGTGTCCTATTATTTTTTGCGACCTCTAAGTGTGTAATAAGCCCAGGCATACCAGCACAGCGCCACTTCCACCAGCACAAGTGGGACAAGAACCACAATAGGGCCTGCTTTAGGCCATGTGCAACTGTTTGGATGGAATGAGGCCTATATGAAGGCCTTGCCCGGTGCTTTCTTGATTCGCTGAACGCTGGGCTTTGACAGGATGGAGGCTAAGTATAGGGCTTCATCAAAAGGCGAAGCCCTGCAGACAGAGGCCATTGTGTATGGCTTGGCCATGGGTAGCAGGATTGGGTGGGATAAGGACTTGGAGTAGGCCTGTTACCCTGAGGCTGCGGCGAATACCTGATCGGCATGAACAGCTGATTTACATTGGACAGGGCCAGTGGAATTGATCTAGTTAAAGACTGTATGCAGTGAGTTTTGCCCACTTCACAACTCAGGAGTGCAACCCTGAAGCTCATATTCAGTAAGTTATTTGCAAAAAAAAAGCTCAGTGCAGAGCCAGGGAAAAGTAAAGGATGTCTATTCAAAACCACCAACAGAATAGGGTGACCAGATCTTGAGAACCAAAAACTGGGACATTTTGGAACAGGAGAAGCAGGACTATAATTTTTCATCCACGGAATGGTGCAGAATGACAGCTCTCATCAACATAGGATCACAGAAGATGCATTAAGAAAATAAATTAAATGTAATTTCTACAAGCAAAATCATACCAATTAATTAAATTCCTTACTTATAACAGCTGTTAACTAGCACAGCTTTAGAACAACCAAAAAAGTGCCTCTCATTAAGTGTTTTCAGTCGACCTTCTTCTAAAAACCGGGACGTGAGCCAAAATTGCCAAAATCTGCCAGGACAGCTAGTTAAAAACCGGGACGGTCTGGGCAAATCCGGGATGTTTGGTCACCCTACACCAATGGTATATCCTTGAATGGAGCGCACCTCCCACTGTTACCGGGGAGAGTCAGTGTGCAGTGATTGTGTCCATATAGGAGCAGGGAGAGGCTCCATTCTCAATCCCCAGAGCAGACAACCAAATGCTGTATGCGATTGGTTATCCCCATGTGGCAGCTTGACGCAGGGCCAACTAGGCTTGGCCAGAGCCTCTGCACAGCAGCTTTGGGTAGAATGGGTCTGTGTGTGGTATGTGACAGAAAAAAACAACAAAACAAAATCACTGAAAAACGTTGGTAAAAGTTAATGTAACCTCTGCTTAATAAAATAACAAATTAAGGTTTATTCATAAAACATAAAAAATTGTATAAACAAACTACAGATCTAAATGGAATTATGGCTACAATGCAAAATCTATAAGCCCTGAAATTTACCAGTTATGGCAAGCTCACTTAAATTATGCCCTGTTTCGTGCTGCACATAACCCATGCCTCACACTTCTCAAATGATATTATCAATGATGTTACTGGGTGCAGAATGTCCAAAGACTAGACTATGTGCCCAGCCCACGCTTTGTATGGTTAAAGAACTTGCTAAGTCAGTTCTGAGTACTCGTAGCGTTGGGGCTTAATGAAAAAAAATGACGTGTGTGTGTGGTTGAAGTCCTTGAGCAGTTGCCCCACAAAAGATGACAAAATAAAGGCACCATGCACAGTAGGTGTAAGAGGTGTAGGGGATGGGCAGAGGAGATGAGAGATTGATGAAGTGATTACAGATGTCATTTGTGATACATGAGATCATGAACAGCACCTGTGGAAAACTGCGTTTTTGTTGCAGTACCCCCCCCCACACTTTTTGCCTGGTATCTGGTGCAACTTTGACTGAAAGTGTGCTGGCTTCTTGCTAATCAGGTCCCCAGCACCAGTGTTCTTTCCCTAAACTGTTCCACAGTTGGCACAACTCCAGCCTCCTGTAAGTCCCTATCGAATGATATCCCTGGTACCTAGGGCATTGGGAGTGACGAGGGTCCACTAGGTCTGCAGCATGAATTGCGCCACCCTAGGGACCTCTCACCAAGATCACGCAAACTTTTGTTGCAGGAGGTTGTGTCTTGGTGCAGACGAAACTGAACAGTTGACATGGCACACTGCTCTGTGTGTCATGCCTGCAGACCCTGCCTGAGACATAAGTAAGCCACCCCTGCAGCAGGCCTTACAGCCAAAAGACAGGGCCATATGTGGACAGATCCGCCTGAGCAGATATGACCTGCAAAGTCCATTCTTAGACATTCTAAGTGAACAGGGAAACCATACCAAGTACATGTGCTGGACATCATCATTACGAAGTCCCAAGCTACATAACTTCACTGTACCCCAAGATGTTTCGTATTATACATCTTGTCTTAATAAACCTGCACTGATGCCAGTGCAGGATTTAATAATAAATGCACACAAATCTACTACTAGTGTGGTTACCTACTGGTCTCAGCCAGCCTGCCACCACTTGACATGTTTCTGAACCCCCGAGGTGAAAGCCTTCGCTATCGGTGGTCAGGAACAAAGTCTGCTCTGGGTGGAGGTGTTCATACCTCCCCCAAGCAGGATGGTTATCCCTGGGCGGGACGCTTCAAAGGCCATGCCACCTTGGAAATGTGACCCATGCCTCTCCAGTTAGGGAAAGATGCCAAACCCCCTGTTCTGGCCCCACGTTTGTAGGGAGGAAAGGCGGGAACATTAGTTAGATTAGGAGGTGGGCCCACACTTAGCCAGCACCACCCCTAAGTTGAGGCAGCTGATGTGGACCTCACTTTTTAGAATCCCCCATCTTGTGTTGGAGGACATTATCCTATCGGGGTAAGGGCTAGGACGAATTCCCACAGGAAGTGGTCATAGTGAGGTCCATCACCACCCCCTTTTGTACCGCTTTTGGCCGCCATAAGTGTGTCAGGATATGCTCAGGCGTGAGTCCCTTGCTCACTTTGCCACTGGATTCAAGTAAGCCGGGCTGAAGACGGCTGTAATGCCAGAAACCGGTCCTCGGAAGCTTGTTTCCGGTCCAGGGAAAGCATGGCTTGGCAGTTCGGGCTGGACTGTTCCCATGAGGCACAGGGTCAGACTGATTTGCATATAGCCATGTCTGAACTGGGGTGGCAGAGTGGGCTAAAGAACGGTGATGGATTAAACCCAGATCTTTTGACTGGGTGTGAGTGTTTGATTGGTTCAGATGCTCCGTCCATCACCACCCCCTTTTGTACTGCTTTTGGCCGCCATAAGTGTGGCAGGGTATGCTCAGACGTGAGTCCCTTGCTCACTTTGCCACTGGATTCAAGCAAGCCGGGCTGAAGACGGCTGTAATGCCAGAAACCGGTCCTCGGAAGCTTGTTTCCAGTCCAGGGAAGGCATAGCTGGCAGTTCGGGCTGGACTGTTCCCATGAGACACAGGGTCAGACTGATTTGCATATAGCCATGTCTGAACTGGGGTGGCAGAGTGGGCTAAAGAACGGTGATGGATTAAACCCAGATCATTTGACTGGGTGTGAGTGTTTGATTGGTTCAGATGCTCCGCCCATCACCGCCCCCTTTTGTACTGCTTTTGGCCGCCATAAGTGTGGCAGGGTATGCTCAGACGTGAGTCCCTTGCTCACTTTTCCACTGGATTCAAGCAAGCCGGGCTGAAGACGGCTTTAATGCTAGAAACCGGTCCTCGGAAGCTTGTTTCCGGTCCAGGGAAGGCATGGCTTGGCAGTTCGGGCTGGACTGTTCCCATGAGGCACAGGGTCAGACTGATTTGCATATAGCCATGTCTGAACTGGGGTGGCAGAGTGGGCTAAAGAACGGTGATGGATTAAACCCAGATCTTTTGACTGGGTGTGAGTGTTTGATTGGTTCAGATGGTATATTTTGTACAAATATAGTGATGTGAAGACATTATTTTGAGGGTTAGGGAAAGTAGGCTAATAATCAGTGAGAAAAGTAATGGTTAAAGAAAAAAGAACAAAGAAGACAAACATGAAGGTCACTCAGTATGAGTACCTGGTAACAAATATGCTCTTTGACCATAAAAAAATCATAAACACTAATAATGTTTTAATGTGGTATTGCGAGCTATGTTGCAACTGTGCCTTAGACTTTACTTTTATAAGAGTAGTCCAGCAGCATTTTTGCAATCTTCTGTAAGACCATACTGGTGTTGGCTTATCCAGCTTTGTAGACGATATTTAATCAGAGAAGTAAGTAGATGAGACAGATGCAGAATGAATACCAGGCAATGCATGGATGCCATCCATTGCGTTTTGGAGAATGGAAAAGGGCAGGAATGGAGTTGGATACAAAATAAATGGGAGCATGTTTTATTGATTTTCCTAGAGCTGGGTCAGTGGTCCTCAATAATATGACACTCATTGTGGCTAACTCTGTCCAGGACAGATATTCCTAGCTGGGTGTCAATGACTGTTGGAGCCATCTTAGCATTCAGAAAGTAAGAGGCACCCTCTCTAGTATTGAAAAAGTCATTATATTAAATTTAAGAAACTATGATAAAGAGACATAACAATAACAAATCCCACACGTAGAAATGCCATCATTTTTCAAGGAAAATAATAAAAAAAATCAGGCAAAGTATTTAGTTTTAACAAACAAATGTAATAGTAATCAAAAACGGGATTAGGATCAAATGGCAGAATGGGAAAGTATAAACATTAGCAAAAGAGATTACACTAATGGCCTGATTTAGATCTGGCAGTCCTACTGCTGGACTGCCGCGGGATCGAGTACTCCACGGAGCTGATGGTCCTCTGCCTGCTGACTTTAGATGTATACGCAATACACAGAAAACTGCCTTGTTGCCGGACTTCTGTGCTAGCGAGCCGCCTTCTGTCGCAGTCTCAACTGCAGCGTCCCATCATGCAGATTTGGATGCTTCTATTGGGCTAGCAATTCATGTCAGCAAAGGACTGACGGGGGTGACCGTGGTAGTGGAAAGACAGGTAAGTAATATTTATTTTTCAGAAATCACATATATGTTGTGTATGTAGAATATTTGTTGTGAACATATGGGGGTATATTCACAAGAACGTGTGATAACTTCCGCAAGAGTAGCGTAACGCAACTTTCAATATCGGAGCCTATCGTGGGAAAATAACCCAGTGTAAACATGGAATTCACAACAAGGCGGTAGCATGCGATAGAAACCAGATAACGCAGCAAATGTCCACGTGAAAATTAATGCCATGCCACAAAAATGCGATACGCTGACACAAAAAAAATGCGATGAGGAAAATCGCGGGACAAAATTCTGAGAAAACCAGCCACAAGCCTGCAAATCCCATGCGTCATGCGGGAAAAAGCACTATAAAAGAAAGTTTTAAAAAACATGAACCAATTTTAACTGCGTAGCACAATGGATGCACCCGGATCAAGTGCAGAGGACAAGCCGAACCCCCAAGCCCCACGGAGGACCAGCATGGAACTGCATCGAGCCATTGAGCTTCTGCCAGGCATCAACTGATCTCTTCCAGACCCCCTGCCCTTCCGGACTGTGTCAACAGATCTAATCGACGGCATTGCTCCGTCCCCGATTCACTCGAAAAACCGGGGTCAAGACCTCCCCGCCATTGGCACGGCTCAGCTTATCTCTTTAAAGACCAAGTGCCTCCCGCAACAGAGACCCACTGTGGCCTCTCCAGCCAATTGACCCCCTTATTCTACCCTCACAAGGCCAATTGAGTTGTCTATACGTATATTGTTCAGGCCAACAGCATTTCTGTCCTGATGATGATACCACTAATTATGTAAATGGGATCGAAGTGTCGTCGACCTTAAAACATCGTGCACACAAACTATTCTGTTACTATGTGTAACGGTTGTTGATATTTATCATGCTTGTCTTATCTCTCACATTTTAGAACAAGCAACCTTTTTTGTTTCGCCTGACTGTTCTGTTTTTGTACACTGTCACTTTGTCACTCTTTGTCTATTTCTGTGATATTTGGATACAGGACTGTATCCCACTGTATATTACGTCCGCGTTTTGACACTATTTAAAAGTTGAATAAATCGCACTATCTGGCTGGATAGCTAACATAGAATAGATTCAGGTCTATATTTATTTCTTGTTTACAATTTTTCCTTTAACAAGGACCATTGTTTTCCTTAAAACTGGAGGAAATGGTGGCCACAGTCAGCAGTGTGGAGACGGTGGAAGGAATTGGGGGTCTGGACACAGCACGATACGACCTGACTCAACAGCAACTGGTTGAGTAACGACCAGGGACTGGGGGCGGCACACCCACAATGATCGTGTAACATGTCACTGATAGCCTTGGCACACTGCACCACACATAGAAACTTCAAGTAGGCCCCCATCCACAATGTGCACAAAGGGCCCCCCCTCCATATCACCAAT
Organism: Lissotriton helveticus; assembly: GCF_964261635.1. NCBI lineage: Eukaryota > Metazoa > Chordata > Amphibia > Caudata > Salamandridae > Lissotriton > Lissotriton helveticus. The sequence continues at coordinate 965,033,527 of NC_136071.1, read as the reverse complement.
ACTACAACCGACCCATGCACATGTGCTGAATCCAGCAAAGCAGCGGCTCTGTGACCCACACTGACTATGCAGGTAACACTGCATGCCCGATAGCATGGCAGCAGCCCAAAAACATGAGATGGCCCACGGATCGCCATGGAGGTAGCCCAATGTGGATCAAATCCGTAAAGAAGCACGTCACACTCTGACATGTTCACGTGCACACACAACCCATTCCGTACAATACATGCAGCAGATGATCAATACACCAGGCCACAAAATCTGTCCAAGAGCACAAATGACCCAAGTCAAAAACAAATCAGGGTCCGAAAACCACACAATTCAAAGGCACACCGCCTCAAAGGGAGAAGGACACACAAAATCTGAGCTGCAGGGAAAACTCCCCCACAATGCAGCACACACAGAGCAATCACAGAACAGCAGAAATGACGGCAATGTGGTACAAAATGGAACACCAACAGCATAGGCCACGGCTCACAACAGGTCCCGCACATGTGTAGTACCTGTCCACTCACATCTGGCATTGCCTGACAATGTGTGATGAAAATGAATCTATGCGCATGTGTATCTCTGAGACACATGGCAAATTGAGTAAAGATGAGTACTAGCTGTGGCCCCAATGCACATCAACAACAATCTCTCGAACCCCCAATGTAGACACACATCCATGTGTTGAATAGGGCTATGTGTAGGAGTGACCAAATCGGTAACAGGTCAGGAGTGGTGTCCTACTTCACATGTGACAACAGAACTTCACGACACACACCTACTTACACACATCTGTGTGGACACATTCTGTTATGATATATGACATTGCTCCACACGGTCAGAGGTTGGACACCATACTCACATTGCTAAAGTCACATTAGTGCACATATCGGCCAGCACCTATCCCAGAACAATGTCTGGCTCACAGAGGTTGAGCTTGCAAAAGGAACATACCCCATTGCACATGGATCAGTCAGTTCCTCCCTGTGTAGGGACGATGCTCATTGTGGCACACAAGTGGACAATCAAAATCAACACACCTCACAGTTAGACACCAGTAGTGTGGCATAGACTTTATTGGGATGTGTGTGTCAGTGTGGACGAGGCAACGGCCACAACAGGCAGGGACATGCTTAAGTCACATACACGCAGCATGGGTACATGTCAAGGTTCAGGGAATAGTGCTGAAAAAATGTACAACAATCATCACGGATGGCAATGCTCCCAGCCCACCTTGCCCTCCTGGATGAGTCATGTGTTGTGTGGTGTCTGACCATTGCCCCATGTGAGGGGGCACAACTCACTGCCCATGGGATCTGCATAGTGCTCTGCCACCGGAGTGCTCCGATTGTCTGCTCTGCTGACAGTGTTCAGGTGAAAGGGTCGGACAGGTTCACATGCCGTGCTACATTGCCATGTGTGTACTCTCTCCTAGCAGTGTGTCCGAATTGGCAACGTTGCCAAATGATGATGTGTTGCCCCGACCATGGACCTGCATCACATTGCACAGGTGTGTTTACACACGCGTTGTGCCACGCACATGCATCCAGAGTCCGGACGCTAGTAAACGTATTCTCTGTTGTGGTGGGATATGTGAGCAATCCCCATGATGCAACAAGTTGTTGGGACATGTGCTGTGGGTTCAATCGGATGTGGCTGCAGGGACGTAGTTACTCGGCCATGAATGCCCACGCTGCTTCATGTGCATTGTGTTCCAATAGTACGTTGTTGTCCTGTTCAAGGAACACCAGGGAGAGCCAATCCATTAACTGGTCCAGGCAGGTGTGCACAGCCCACGCCATTTCACCAATCCGCAATACAGCCCAATAGGGGAGCGCCTCTATGTGGTCACTGCACACGAAGAATTGTGCAATCTCTGATGCACAACTGCCAATACATACACAGTATGGCAAGGCATCCCATGCATGGCTGTCTCGGTCACACTCCTGTTCGTGTTCCAGCAGGGGGCGCACACTCAAGTCATAGTCCAATTCATCTACGGTTGTGTTGGATAGGCAGACATCCATGGGACACTCGAATAGGCATGTTCGGCAGTGGAACCAGGGCTGGACGCAGGTGACGTAGGCAATGCTGAAGCTAAGCCGGTAACTGATATGCAGCACTGCCAGTGGCACTGCGCCCAGTAAATGTAGCATACGTGCACGGTAGTGTTCCACGTGACGGAGGTTGTACATGTGCCCGGTTTGGCCTGCCATTGTCTTGGTGTGTCTCGTGGAACAAGCACTCTTCTGAACTGAGGCAGTTGTGTGGAGGATATGCCACAGCTCTGGGCAATGATTCGAATGTGTGTGCAACGTTGGGCTGAATGGATTGCTGTTTCCGTGAGTGTCAAGGGCATCCCATGCAGGGGTACATCCGACAGGGGCTTCTGTGTGTGGGGTGTGGATGAGTCGGATAGTTTATTTACGCTATGCGTGGTGTGAGAGTCGTCCACATCTGCCATGGCATCTCTCTCAGGGTGTTCCAGGCACATTCTGGACCAAGGTTAGAGGTGCAGGTATCCTCCCGCCTTCTGCATTGGGACAATGGAGCTTTCATCCCTGATGTTTGTCTGTCTTCTACTTGCGTTTTTGGAATGTGATGTGGCTTTGGCGCTGAGACTGGGATACGGCCTTGTGCTCATGGTGCACGGATGGCGATGCACACACACATGTTGGCATGAAGAGCCAGGTACCGTGCAGGCCTTGCGCTGCTTGTGCAATTTCACTCCGTCTCTCTCGCTCGCTTGCTCTCTCCCTCTCTTTCCTTTGTTGGGCGCATAGCACACCTTCTTCCTATGGGTTTAGTGATCTAGGCTCTGTCCTACAGATTGTCCAGTGAGGACCCGCTAGGTCTCATCCGAATGGTTGTTTTGGCATTTGTTTGTATGGTGTTTTGTGTTGGTAATTGCATTGCTGTATGACTGATTCTCCATTTTCTGCCCATGCATGTATGTTGATTTTCCTGCTTGTGCGATATCAGGCAGAATATTTGTTTTGGGATTCGTGGTGTTGGTGTGCAGTTTCCTCGACCGGGGTTAGGGGTGGGCCGGGGGGGGGGGTAGCGGGCCTGGGTGTGGTGTCAGTGGTTGTTGTGGCCCTCTTGGGTGTCCGTCCTTCATGTTCAGTTGCTCCATGGCATCTGTTTGTCTTCAGGTGTGGCTGTGGGCTGTGCTCCTTTTTGTGGTCCAGGATGTAGTCCGACAATGTACCAGGTCAGAGCAGGTGTAAAATTCCTGCTGCTAATGCACCTTATTGCGTGTTTTGTGTTCTTATCGCTGATCTGTCTGGTCGTTGTGAATGTTGAGGTGTGGTGTTGTCGCGGGTTTTAGCACGGGAATACCTACTCTGCATCTCATTAGCGATAGTTGCGGGGGTCCTCTGTGGCGATCTGTTTTGCGGCTGCTGTCGCAGGTAAACTGGTGCTGTGGGCTGTTAGCACCAGCTTGTGTATGGTGGTGGGGAGCGAAGCCCTGTAAGAGACGGCGGGACCATGGCAGACTTCTCATCCTTGCTAGCCAGCATCTAAATCGGGAAGACGGACCGCCAGCTGGCAGGCGGGCAGACCACCAAAAGACCAGTGGGTGGACCAGGCCTGCCAACATTTAAATCTGGCCCTAAATCTGTTGTCTATTTCCATTAAATAAATATATAAATTATGTTTTCTCGTGACACTGTTAATTCAAAAAATACATTTTGACAGGCAACAACATCATTGTAAACCCATTGTCGTTTGTATGGCAATAATTAATAGCATAAAATGGTCTACCTCTATTTCTTCAGCTTCCATGAACTACTAAAATAGAAACAGCGTCCATTGGAATATATAAAACTAACAATATTATTGTTTAAATCAGTATCTCTTTTTTTTCATGATCCGTAACAATGTTATACTTAATTTTAGTTTCATTCAGTTGTAGTGTATGCAAAAATATTGTTTTGTCATTACATAGTGTGCTATTTCCATTCCCAAACTTCTTTACGCCAACCCTCTGTTAATGTGTAAAGAGAGCAGTTCTACTGTGTCTATGGTGCATAGGTACAACATCAGATTTACTGGGTTTACTAACTTTGTGCATATCCCAATGGCAGGTAAAACCAGAAAAGCGCAAGGGCTCTGGCGGTGTATCAGCTGATGACTACTTTATCCCTCTCATTTGTCTGACCTTCTATGCGGATGTTTACACGTTTGAATTTGTACTGTAGGGTGCACCTCCAGCACATTTTCTAGGCTACACACTCCTAGCTAGCATTGGCCCAGATCGTGAGGCTGAGCATCACAAAAAACGGCCAGATTTAGCACAGGTGCTTCAGACCCCTCTTGCTAAATCTGGTGTGGCAGTATTTTCTACCCTTCATGCAAAGTGGCGCTGCAATTTTTAACGCAACATTCTGTTGTATGAAGGACAACAAATTCTGGGTCTCAGGACCAATTTGGAAATGTCTACCTCTGAAGAAGACGTTTATAATATATCACAAAGCAGATTGTTAAAATTAAAGGGCCTGATTCACAAAGGTAAACTTACACTTTTGTGTACGATTCTGATTGTTTGCTATTCATGCAGTATCTTACTAGTAGTATCTTTAAGAGTGCTAAGTCTCCGCGCATAAAACGATAGGACTGTTCTATATTTATTTATGTGGAGAATCCGCAGTTGTAAAGATACTACTAGTAAAATACCTTTGTGAAAATCATACAATCATAAACGTATACAAAAATGAAACAATAATCCAAAGTTCTTTGCTCCACTTTTTAGGTTAATACAAGTCGCTGTACTCTGGCATAGGTAGTTCTCTACTCATGATAAAAAAAATCAAGCATTACAGACTGCCTCTGGCCTTCTCAAGAGAGTGAAAGACAATAGGTCATGAGCTACCACTTCTGAAGAACTTCCTTCACCTCCCCCTCAAACCCTGGTTTAATTGTAAAGATATATGCATCGTTCGCAAAACAATACATAATGCATGACCCATTTACAGTAGACCAATATTTAATTTGGCCCAGATAGGAGGCACACTGAGATCTTGAAAAACAATTTGGCTTACTGAATTGTCTCTTTAAACATCCGCATGCAGCAGTAAGCTATCAAGGTGAAGCGAGAGTAAATGTTATTCAAGTATGAAGAATATCATCAAAAGTTTAGGAAAGCAGCTCGTAAATGCAGTGAAAAGCCCTCAACCAATTCCATGTTGCACACTACACAACATTAAAACACCATAACAAGGGATTGTGGTGCAGACAATTGTGCCTTAGAGCTGTGTATTCACATATAATTTGTCCTTCTTGTATTATGTGTAGCGAATGAGAGCCACTTTATTTATTTGAGTTTTTTGTAACGAGTTATATTAACTTACATTATGCCAGAGTGTATCCATAACCATAGACATATAGCAAGTTGTATGGGAGCATGAATAGATGTTCGTTTGGGAGAAAATACTGCTTTAGATGCATGGTTTAGGATGGTTGTATTGTGAGACCATATGAAAATTTTGTTTTCCGACTACAAATTAGCAACATCCAATGCAGGCAGACAATCAATCAATCAATCAATCAATCAAAACATTTATAGAGCACGCTACTCAACCGTAAGGGCCTCAAGGCGCTGAAGGGAGGGGGGGGTGCTGCTACTGCTCGAATAGCCAGGTCTTGAGGTGTTTCCTGAAGGTGAGATGGTCCTGGGTCAGTCGTAAGTGGGCGGGGAGGGAGTTCCACGTCTTGGCAGCCAGGTAGGAGAACGATCTTCCTCCGGTGGTGGTTCTGGGAATCCTTGGGATGGTGGAGAGGGTGAGGCTAGCAGAGTGGAGCTGGCGGGTTGGAGTGTAGAACGTGAGGTGGTTGTTGAGGTATTCGGGGCCCATGTCGTGGAGCGCTTTGTGTGCGTGGGTGAGGAGCCTGAACGTGATCCTTTTGCTGACGGGGAGCCAGTGCAGGTCTCTCACGTGGGCAGATGTGTGGCAGTGGCGAGGGATGTCGAGGATGAGTCATGCGGATGCGTTCTGTATGCGCTGGAGTCTTTTCTGAAGTTTGGCTGTGGTTCCTGGGTACAGGGCGTTCCCGTAGTCCAGTCGGCTGGTGACGAGGGCCTGGGTGACCGTCTTTCTAGTTCCGGTCGGGATCCACCGGAAGATCTTTCGGAGCATGCGCAGGGTGTTGAAGCATGAGGATGAGATGGCGTTTACTTGCTTGGTCATCGTGAGAGAGGAGTCCAGGATGAATCCCAGGTTGCGTGCCTGGTCCGTAGGTGTCGATGCGATGCCCAGAGCTGTGGGCAACCAAGAGTTGTCCCAGGCGGATGGGGATGGTCTGAGGATGAGGATGACGCTGGTTCATCTGCCTCGCCGTCTCTGATGTGCCTCGTCCCATCAACAAAACCCCGAAGGAAAAGGGAGAGAGATGTGATACAATGATGAATCTTGATTGAAAGTTTTGCTGAAAAGTGTGAGTTTCTGATATTGCCTGAATCTGAAGATAATGTGACTGAGCTCTGAGTGATCCAGAACTTTCAGAACTATGCTCTCATTGCTGACAATGTACTTTCATTGTGTGTTTCTTGTTTCTGCAATTAACTGAGGGACAGTGCAGAGTGGCTGGATTCCAGGTTTCTTTTAATGGGGCTTTATGTTTTTGTAGTTACTTGTGATTCTAACAGGTCTTGTGCATGGTGCAATGCACAGGGTTTTGAATTCTCTACTGGGAGGGAGTCCCTATGTTCCATGGCATGTTTTCCAAGATTTAAGCAGAGATTATCTGTTGCATGTTTGTGCCAGGAGAGACGTACATACTTTGTGTTGCAGTAGTTCAAATATGGGAGAGCTATAGCCTTTACTACTTGAACAAGGAGATCTGATTGGAGGATGGAAATAATTTTCCCTACTACAGGGGTTGGCTGTCGATTGCTACCCTCCCACCAATTTGATTTGTGGGTCAAAAACAGCTGTATGTTTAAGTGGATGCTCAAGTCCCTTAAAGTTTGGGATATAGTGTGTGACTCTCAAGCTGGTGAAGTCAATTAAATGGCAATGGGGCTGGATGCCTGTCTTAAACCAGAATTAGCTTTATCTTAAACTCAATCAATCAATCTAGCAAGTAAAGCTTTATTTGGCTATATATAAATACCATTTAAGCACACATAAGAATCAGGTCAATACATATTACAGCATAACAAACACATTTAATAATACTGGAATCAAATGCATCAAAAACAATACATTAAAATATCAACAAGTTACAGTAATTATTCACATATTTTAAAACAGACCCTGTCCCATAGCGAATTGTTCATTTGAACAACATCTGTAAATGCATTAAGGCTGGCCTACCACTAGTAAAGCCACTTGCTGTAATCTCAAGGAAAAAGATGTATAAAGTATACAAAAAAAGTATAAAAGGCAAAAGTGATTGGGGTGATGCCTTGTCACATGGGCAACAATAGAGGGAATCAGAGCAACATTGCTCCTTCACAAAGGAAAGGATGTGTCAAATTGAGCCCAATGTAAAGCAACAAAGGCGACTTGTCTCCCAGGGGTAAATGAGAGCTTGTTTTCATCTACCTATGTTCTCGTCGTTGGAAAGGAGACTATCTGCTGCGGTAGCTTTAATACATTTCAGCCAAGTAATTCTAGTGCATCAGGGGGGCTAAAATAATCAATAATAATGGCCCTATTGAAAGAGGCTTTACTGTTGGACCAAATTAAAAGCCATAGTAACAAGCAAGCCAGCAAAATAATATCATCAACATATCTCAGACCAACTAGTAAGTGTCAAAAAAAGTGAGACATTTTAGGCAGCAGACCCAAAAATGGGATAAACGTTGGCAAGAGCAATATTCCTCTTGTTTTATATTGGTACTGGAACAGTAACTCCAAATACGAGCACCATAGCACAAAATGAGAACACACTTCATTTTATAAATCACTGACATCTGCTCAAGAGGTTTCCATCCAAGTTTGGATTGCAATTAAAGACAGCTTCTGCAGATTTTTACAATTTCATGCAGCTGAGGTTACAGCAAGGAGACCAGGTAGTAGCAGAATCAAACATAACCCACAGAGAAGAGAAGTGCTAAACTCTCTTAATGATTTTGTTTTTAACACATAGTGACCTCGTCTTAGCTGTTTTCGATCATATGTGGTTTAGACAGATTAGTATGAACATCTAGGTTATTTACAAAGGTGATAAAAGTGTGTCCAAGTTTTTTCAGACTGTTAGCAGTACGCAAAAGCAATACAGCATTGTCTGCATAAAAATGCACCAGAATAGCCTTATGACCAATGTAAGGCATGTTTTGTCCCTTGGAGATTAAATAAGGCGCACCCACTCTATGGGGATAGACGCTGCATAAAAACTCGCGGAATTCCCGTGTGGACTCTCCTTATATTGCTAAGGGTCTTCAATTATCCGTGTGGATTGTAATTGCAAACTGGGCTCGTGGCAGGGGCAACCTTCACGCCCGAAATTATTCTTTTCAAGCGACTCCCCACTGTACACCTACAGCGTTCACGTCCACGGTCCGAATTGCAATCCACACGGATAATTGAAGACCCATAGCAATATAAGGAGAGTCCACATGTGAATTCTGTGAGTTTTTATGCAGCGTCTATCCCCATAGAGTGGGTGCGCCTTAGGGTGCGCATTCCACCGAGGGATAGCCTATGGTCCTGATGAATGCTGAGTTTAATTAGCTCACGATAGAAGAAACATGTCGACCACGATTACTATATAGGACACTTTGGTTCAAATTTACTCAACCATTAGTCGTCCGTCTTGCACTTTGTTTTTACTGAAGGACAGCCATCCCTTTATTAAAATAAGTACAGGGAATAGTTGCCTCTTCTTTTAACTCACTAAATTTTCACTTTGGCACAAACTCACAAGCCTTTTAAAATATTTAAAAAACGAACCCAATGATGAAGCCAGTCACCAACTGTGTTGGTGCATGAGGGTTCTTCTTTGACTCACAGTTCTCTCACTATTTTTCTTTGACTTGGGTTATAAGGTTATCAACTCATTTCCTGGTTCGTATTGCACCTGGTTTAACGTCAGTCTTCTGTTGTTTAATAAAAGTTTATTTAAGGGGTACAAGAGTGACTGTCTGACCCTTTCTCTCCTGTTGTTTAATGGATTAAATAAGGAATACAATTATTGATGTACAAAATGAATACAATTAGGGCCAAAACACAACCCTGCCGAACCCCCATATTTAATCGAAAACATTAGGAGCATTCACCGGAAACTCCAAATCTACCAGTAGCAGATAAGTCAGAAGCCACATTGGACATCAGCCAGAATGTTATCAGAAGACCAACCTATCTCGAGTGAAATTACACCCGACCACTGTGCACTGTTGCAAAACTCTATTGAGTTTATTTTTCAAAAAAAGGATTTTTTAACCATTTCAAAATCAAATTTTCAACGATGTCAACATGACTTTTTCAATTCAGTACATTTGGCCTGAACTTGCATATTCTTAAACATTGCAATTCTTTTAGAACTCAAGCAAAAACATTATAGAATACAGCGTATGTAACATAATATAACAACATGGCATTTATACAATGACAATATGCTTATAAGAAGCCCGATGCATTTCGAGCCTTGTGGGGCTCTTCCTCCGGGGCATGAAATCTACATGAATGTAAAAAACACAGCGTTACGAGATAGGTTGGTTCAAGTGGGCACGTGAGGGCAAACGTGCCACCACCGTTGCACGCATAGATAAAAGAATCTTTCTAAAAAACTAAAAATTAAGAAATAAGGTGAAAAAGGTGTGCTTCTCCTATCTAAATTCATATCAGAAGACCAAGCCACAATTCATTTCAGAATCACCATCCCCCTAATTTACCAATGAAATAAAGTAAAGAGATAGACCGATAGCATTGTAGATCGCTTTGACTACCATTTTTAATACAGGGACGATAGCTGAATTGGTCTTGGATCATGGTAATCTCGAATGACTGACAGAGTTCAAGATGTTAGTCACATAGGGGTTCCAGAACTATATTTTAGAAGGTAAATGGGAATGCCGTTTGGTCTAGGGACTTTCTGAAATGGCAGCTACCACATCCTCACAGTCAAAGTTAAACCAAGTGCTGAACTTTAAGGCGAAAGGAGACAATTGGGAATTCGAGCAGCTAACATTAACATATATAGGCTTAAAGTGAGTAACTCAATGTTCACTTGAGATGTGGAAAGCTAAGAAAGTTCCAGAATCCTCACTAAATAAGAAAGAGTTAATCACTCTCCAAAAAAGAGAAACATCTGTTAATCTGCTAGTCTGTTCCTGCTGTGTAACTCTTAGAATTGGATCATTTAGTATAGGAGGCTGTCCTTCAACCTGAAAGAAATGTGTAACAGTGGCACGTAACTGTGCAATCATATGTTTTGGACAAAAAATTCATCAAGCACCTGCTGTGCTGGTGGGAGATGTTTAACTTTGATGAAAAGGGTTAATTGACCCTTACCTTCTGGTTATTTGTTTGATTCCTATCTTACGTATCAAGGGTGTGGTACATATGTTTGTTTTGCATGCATAGGATCATGCCTTACTTAAGATTCATTTTATGCTCCGCTCCGATGTAAGCTGCTTTCTTCAACAAATGAGCGGCAGAAGTATTTCTGAAAATTCTACATATGAAATAACGTAATCCTTTTATTGAAATTACATTCCCCCCAAAACATAGAGCAGAGCTTGAAGACAAGATCCACAGGAAAGTACAGGTTGCTGGGTGGCCACAGTCCACACTCAAGGAAGATTTAAACACCAGGAATATCTGGTCATCTCCTCATAAATAGATTCCATCAAACACTCTTGACCAGAACTGACAGGTGCTGTCACAATTCTTGTAATTCTAGCTCGAAAAATATAAGGGGAGTAAACAACATTTAGTTTATATCATAGTATGCCATTTATAAAACAAATGAATTATTAGCCTGACTGGATGTCCACATATAAAGAAAGTATAGAGGTGGTCAAAAAACAAGTTAATATCTGAGGCAATATACAGGCTCTAGGTTTTTGAAATAGACAGTAAAAAAAGATGGTTTCAACATGGAACCCTGCTCCAAAATATAATATAAAGCTACAGTTTATGTCTATTCGCGAAATGTAGATCAGATGGATTGCCACTAAACATTTACACAATCAAGTGGAATAGGAATAATGACATAAGGGTTCAGGAAAATGCCATTTTAACTGTGATTGTAATGAAGATGTACCACACTTTATTACTGTTTGCCGCCTTCACAAAGGCCTGCATGCAAAGTGGTTAATTCTGCTGTTAAGAGCATTAGGTAGAAGAGACCATAGCACTGGGGGTTGTGTGATAGAAGGCCGAATGATTTTACCATGCGTGCCTCTACCACGCAGCCCAACCACGAATGCGTCTTAACCACACATTCCTTTACCACACATGCTTTACTACGACATTTCGTGTTATAGGCATGAATGGTAAAGGGTTATCTATGGATAATAGAGTGGGGGGGGGGGGTTAATGGGTCAGAGCCTTAGCAGTCCTGTAATAATAGAGCTGATCTGGTGTGGTTTACTTGTTCATGACAACTTGGGACCCTTTCCCCATTACTGGTACCATGGTACTGGCCCATGCCGACGGATCGTTGCAGACAGCAGACGCTTATTCTGCGCATTTTAAGATTTGCCTTTAATGCCACACATGGAAAGGATCTTATTGGATTCCTAACCCTTTATCTGATACTTAACGCCCTGTGAAAGCCCCAGGCTGGCTGTAAAATGTTTTTCCTTTGTCTCGAAGCACTACGAAATAAATTGGAATTTGTTCCAGAGAACAAGTGATTTGTCTTACAGGTTCTGGCACAGACAAGGATGTGTGGCTAAGTTCACCACTACCCCTCCACCCCTCCCCTGCACTGTCTCTTAAACTACCCCCAACCCTTCCACTGCCCTAAAACCCACCCCAGCCCCCAACACTAAAAACTACCCCAACTACCCATTCCCCTCCCACTGCCCTAAGGCCTAAAACCCAACACTATCCGACCCTGCTTCCCCCCACCTGCCATCCCTTAAACTACCCAACCCCTTCCACTGCCCTAAAACATACTCAGACACCTGAGCCCTAAAAACGAACCCAACTATCCATTACCCTCCCACTGCCCTAAGGCCTAAAACCCTACAACCTAACTTAAACTACCCTGAACCCCCCCCTGTGCTATGGCTTAAACTTCCCCAACCCCTCCACTGCCCTAAAACCTACCCCAACCTCCCAGACGTGAAAACTGGCCCAACTACCGATTCTGCTCCCACTGCCCTAAGGCCTAAAACCCTACACTACCCTGCCCCCCACCCCACGCTGTCCCTTAAACTGCCACAACCCCTCCCACTGCCCTAAATTCTAAATCCTGCACCCTAACTTACACTATCCCACCCGCCCCGTACTGTCGATTAAACTACCCTAACCCCTTCCACTAACCTAAAACCTACCTCAACCCCTTCGACTGCCCTAAAACCTACCCGACCCCCTCAGCCCTAAAAACTACCCCAACTGCCCATTCTCCTCCCATTGCCCTAAGGCCTAAAACCCTACACTACCATGCCCCTGTGCTGTCCCTTAAACTACCCAACCCCTTCCACTGCACTTAAACCTGCCCCGACTCACCGCCCGAAAAACAAACCCAAGTATCCCTGCCCTTCCCTAATGCCTAAAACTCTGCACCCTAACTTACACTACCCCACCACCCACCCCCTGCGCTGCCCCTTAAACTACCCCAACCCCTTCCACTGCCCTAAAACCTACCCTGACCCCCTCCCAGCCCTAAAAAAAACAGCCCCACTTACCTCACCCCAGCGCCTTCCTGCTTCCGTCTTCCAGCAACTAGACCGCGCAGTGCCTTAACCACGTATATGCGTGGTTACAGCGGGGAACATCCTTTACAACGCAACTGTTACAACGAAGTACCTTTACGACGCAACCATTACAACGCAACTTTTACAACGACTTGCGCTGGGGGGCGCTCTAGGATAGGGAATAGTTTCCAACACCTTCCCTACTATCCACGGGGACTGGAGTTGGAATAGTAAATTAAACTATTCACTATCCAGCGCCCCCCAACGCAAGTCATTGTAACGACTTGCGTTGTAAAACTTGCGTCTTAAAGGCATGCGTTGTAATAGCATGCGTTGTAACGTCATACATCCGTTACAGCATATGCGTGGTTAAGCGAAGTGTGGTAGAGCTTGCGTAGTCTGAACACGCCTTGTTTCAGACTGCGGTGTTCCAACTGTTTCCCATCACTGGGTCATATGACAAGACCCACATCAGTGGAATATTGACTTTGCATATATGTCCCATCTATTGTATTGTCTGGTCCTATTGTTTGGGCTTATTGACTAATCCATCATATGTATGTGGCTTATCATAGTTCAGAGGATTGTAAGTGGATCTTCTCTTCATGGTGTCTAGAGGAATTTCAATACTAATTTAAGTGAAATATGATTGTTAGGTCTCAGCTCCAAACAATGTTAGCTGTTCCTAGGCAGAATTGCTGTTTCCAATACATGACATGTACTTAGAGTGGGCTTTGGGTCAGCCCCTTGCTCATCATTGGATGCTTTATTGTTTTTCTCAGGTGTCATCTATTGATTAAATGGCTTTCCTTTCTATTCTTGTACTTGTCCCAACCAGGAGCATTTCAGTATCACAATGTTCTGATTAGATAAGTTGTATTTGTTAGTGCCGAAGGATTATGAATAGGGTTTTAAATCAAACACCCCAACTTACAGCATGAACCCTCAGAATCCGTGGTGCCTGACAGGGTTGATGGACCTTTGGTACCATATTGCAAATGGAGCGAGGATGAAAGCACAGGTCATAAATATAATCAACTGTCAGGTTGTATATTTTCAGTCAATGAAGAGATGTTGAAGAGGTTTCCGAAACCTTAACTTATCTTTAAGAAATTAGTTTGGTTGTGTCATCTTTATTCCTTAAAGAAAAAATTGTCACTAAACTAGCTAGGTGCCTAACCTACCCTAATTAGATAACCCAGGAAGAGTTATTTCTAGACAAGAGCAAGATTTCGGAACATAGAGTCTTGAGCTTCCCACAAAGAGTCATTCTAGAAACTCAGCCGAGTTCCCAACAGCTGCAGTAGCAACCGTTTAAACTTAGCATAAAAATCAGTGATATAAGAATGATTGTTGCAGTAGCATTGATCAAGAAAAGGCAAGACCAAAAGGAGGGTAAAGTCACTGTCAGCAGTATCTTTCAGCAATGGGGTGCAAGGAAGAGGACTTGAGGACTCTCGAAGTAGAGTCAAAAGGGGTCTCAGTATAGGTTCTCCTCTCTTAGTCAGTTTTGGAAGCTAGAAAAAAAAGGTTGTAGCTCTCTAACTAGGAACACTCAACTACGGTGTAGAAATGCACAATAAGGTAATGAAAATTAGTACATGTTTGATGCTTTCAGACAGTGGAAATCGCTCATCCGCGTGTGTCATCGACTTCCGCTGTTTCTCCTCCTGATTCCACCGGTAAATATTCATGCTGGTACATAGTAAATTCAATGAAGCAAATATAATAACATGGAGGAAAATTCTCATGAAAACCTTCTTACATAAGCTATTAGCTCCATCCAATGTCCAGTTGTGAATACAAAGGGCTAGTCAAATGCAGTGAAAGAACCTATCAACAATGTCCTGTTTAAGCATACTTAAAATATATCTAAATTATTCTGTCTTCTAACAGTCTATTCATTTTTAATCCACAGCAAAGTTCATTGTTAAATCAGGATGATCTAAAATGGTGTAATGAAGCAAAAGAACATAATCTTGAAGTCAGCCCATTCTTTAGTAGGATGCTGGTGCTAGGCAACATGTTCTAAATAAACTGCCATTTAGCTATGAGCAAGAGGTGAAACAAAATATGTTTGGGCCTAGTTACAGAAGCTCATTTGAAATTATAGCATACTACAATTTCTCTTCCCGTTATTTTCCTACATGTTTAAAGCAAGCACATTTTCCCTATGTGTGATTTACTTATGTATTTCTTGTGGCAAAATTTAAATGCATTCTAAGTGAGTCTTACACGTTTAAGGCAAACACATTTTCTCGATATGTTATTTACTTATGTATTTCTTTTAGCAAAACTTAGACGCATTTTAAGTGATTCTAACACATTTAAAGCAAACACATTTTTCCAACACGTTATTTTCTATGCAAATCATTTCTGCAAAGGCTTATGTGCAATCCAAAGTGAAATTCAAGTCAAAAATTGCTGTTAAAATTTATTGCTCACATATCCTTCCACTGCTGGCTCAATAGGACACTTGCTCTTCATGCTCTTCGCTCTCTCCTATCTGCTTTCAATTTTAAATATTTTGCCATCCGTCGTGATTGAACGGTAAATTAAAAATAGCAAAATGGTCACTGTGTTTCACATTGCAACCATAAGCATGCTAGGGGTGCAGGGTTGCTGTGCCACCGGGTGCAGGCTTGCTGTGCTACTTCACTGTGCATTTGTAGATTTCTCCAAGTATTTGACACTATCAATTATCTATTAGTGCGGAGAAAATAGACATATTTTGGATTTCTACTCCCCTCAGTTTCCATTCTGAATAATCTCGACAATCACATTTGGATTTTCAATGTCAACCTCTGAAACATCTTCTGTGAAAGCTCACAATCCTATTAGGTCAGGCGTATATTGGAGTTGCGTATTAGCTTGTATACTTTTCACTTATTTCTGAGTGATCTGAACCTTCTCCTCACAGCTGTAAATAATATTCTTCCTATTCTCAAGCTCACTGAAATAAAAGCATTGCATTATGCAGATGACTCAGTGGTTCTTGGAAGGGCCCTTCTTGTACTCCACTGGTCAATGAATATCCATTTAGTGATGGTTACTCCACAAAAGGCATACTTAAACATCAATACTGCAATAAAAGACATTATTGTGTTTTGCCCGACACTTTTTAATATCTATGTGGCACCTCTGGCCGGTATCATCAGATCCTTCGGCTTCCAGCTCACCTCCTATGCTGACGACACTCAAATTGTGCTGTCGCTGATGGAGGGAGCGGAGAAGAATGCGGGTGAGGGTTTCCATGAGTGTATGGGTGCTATCTCAGTCTGGATGTCCTCTAATTGCTTAAAACTAAACTCGGGTAAGACCGAGGTTTTGAAATTTGGTTACAACCCTTTGGTTTGGACACCTGATTGGTGGCCGGAGGATTTGGGTCTGTGCCCTGAACCATCAAGGAAAGCCAAGAATCTGGGGATCATCGTGGATAATAAACTCACCATGGCAGACCAAGTTAACATGGCGACTTCAGTATGTTTTATGGTCCTCAGAATTATTAAGAAAATAAAGGTCTTCTTGACCAAAGGCAATCTCAGGACGGTGGTGACAGCACTCATAATGTCGCATCCCGACTATTGAAACAGTCTATATCTTAATGTTCAAAAACAACATATGAACAGGTTGTATTTGGTCCAGAACACGGCAGTTAGTGCTGACAAGGTTTACCTCGGTCAAGGGAGATCTTAAAAAATGTCACTGGCTTCCAATTCCGTTAAAATCACGCTTTAAAGCACTGTCTCTTGTCTTTAAGGCAGTCAACGTTATTGGTCCGGATTTCATAAGGAAGACATTCTTTTAGTATACTCCAGGGAGGACATTGAGGTCCACTGGATCTAAACTCGTTCAGACCCCCCCTTTTTAAAAAAAACTAACTGGGGAGGGAGAAGTTTTGTTCATTGTGCAGCTAAAGCCTGGAATGAACTCCCGTTCCAACTTAGAAATGCTCCAGATCTAATTTCGTTTCGCAGTAGCCCTAAGACATGGCTTTTCTCTTATTATTAGGCTAATTTTATGTCTCTCAGGCAATCAGTACTTAGCACCAGGATACCCTAGGGTAATCGTGCACTCTATAAGTATTAATAACGTAACATAACATATCCTAATAAAAAGTAAACCAGGAGAAAATTAGGAATTGGATCAAACAGTTAAGGACAGAGGAGCTTGAATTGATGAGAAGAATAATGGGGGGTCAAAATATAGAGAAATGTCAACAGCTAATTGCGATCACTAAATCTAAAATCCATCAGCATTTAGGTGCAGAGGGAGGAACCAGATATATGCAGAATAGGGCTGGGCTATATGAACTCAGAGAAAACACAGGGAGGGTGTTGGCAAAACAACTACAACAGCGGGAAGTGACCAATCGAATCTGTAAAATTTAAAATCATTTAGAGCAGGTTCAGGATTCCCCGGCAGAAATGTTGAATGTATTCCAAAACTATTATAAACAACTATATACTGAGGGAGTGACTATGCCATTGACAGAATCCCTGGAAGATTCTTTTAAAGATCTAGAAACAACAGAGGTCACATACAATCAAAATGAAGTCCTTGCAGCCCGATAGCATGGGAAGAATTGGAAGCTGTCATAACCTCTCTAGCTACAGACGGCATTCCCCTGGAGTTCTAAAGAGCATTTCGGCAACCATGGCGGAAAGATATTACGCATTTATTTCAACAGGCCCAAAAGGGCTATATCTCCAATTCATGGCTTAAGACAACTATAGTTGTATTTTAAAAAATAGCAAGCCAGAACTCATTCCAGCCTCATATAGAACCATATCACTTATAAACTGCAATAGTAAGATCTATTCGAAAATACTCGCAACCAGGTTAGGAAAGATCATCACTCCTGTGGTCTCAATGTGCTAACACAGGTTTATCCCAGGGAAGGATACGACAGATCATGTACGTTGTGTCATAGCACTTCTTGACTGGGCCCAGGCCACAGAATCACCACTGGGGGTAGTTCTACTGGATGCTGAGAAAGCATTCGACAGGGTCTCCTGGTGCTTTCTGTGGTCTGTCCTACCTTAGAAGGGGATATGTGGGGGATTTATTCAGGCTGTGAAGGCACTGTACTTATCAATAGAGGCCGCAATTCATACTACAGGGCAGGAGTCAAATCTGTTCAATATCAGCAGAGGTACCAGGCAAGGGTGCCCGTGCTCTCCTTTGCTCTTTACTCTATATACTGACCCCTTTCTAAAATAATTAGAGCAGAATGTGAATATTAAGGCGGTGAGGGTCAATGATTTCGATTATAGAACACTGGCATATGTGGACTGCATTGTGGTACTTTCCAGTGATGTTGCCTCAGCACTTCCAGAGGTGAAGGCTTTAGCATAACAGTTTGGTATCCTCTCAAGGTATAAACTAAATATGGATAAAACTCAGATCCTTTGCTCAGGTAATATGTGCACTGTAGGACTCCTAGTTGTTCCAGAAGCAACTTATTTGGGGATCAAAATTGCAGCTGTGGTAGACAAAATTCCTGATCTAAATACTGCCCCAATAATAGAAAATATGAAATATATTAAAAATATTTCATTGCTTCGGCTTCTTTGTAGGCTAAGGCAGTGGTTCTAGGCAGCCACCACACATCTTCCAGAGGGACACACTATAGAGCCTTCTAAAAATACAGTAATTGCAAAGGCTGCAGAAACTCTTCATATTGACAAGTTTACTTTGAGTTAATAGGCTCTCCTAGTTTTCTGTGTGAATTTCTAGCCAGTGATTCGCAATGCTGACCAATCAATCAGTCACCTCTTCATATTGAGAAGCAAATACCCATTAAATTGGATTACACATACGTTTTTGTAATTACTGTGGATGTGTAAACATATACCATGCTTGTATGCATGCAACAGATGTCCTTAAAACCTCAATGGATTTTACTATTCAATGGATTGACAGACCGGGATTTAAATTTTATGCTACCTTTGAATGCACCCCAGTTCGTACATTTGGTGCTATCCTTTTGGGCAGTTGTCAGGACAAGGCAAAGTGGGAGTGAGAAGAGGGAGGGCTGCAGGATGATAAAGCTATGCTTGACAAGTGTTGGCCATTTTACTCCTTGCCTCTGATATATGGAAATTCAGCACAAGTTGTGGAAGATGGCTGCAGGCATTGTGACTGGACAAATTAGTTTGATTGACTAGTACGACATTAGCAACAGCTGCCATGTTCTTCCATGCTGCCAGTGAATTACAACAAAAAATATATTTCATATGTTAGAAACTAGCAGCACAAAACAAAATCCAAAGCTGTGCACTAGATGATGACGTTACATCTCTGTGACAGCTCCATTTTCAAATGTTAAGGTAAACACGATCAGAATTTGTGAATTTAAAAGAATATCTCCTTTTCAGTAATACATTATTAACTAAATGTCTGAGTACATCATGAAATGCCTTGTTATG
The DNA here is from genome assembly GCF_964261635.1 of Lissotriton helveticus. Lineage (NCBI taxonomy): Eukaryota > Metazoa > Chordata > Amphibia > Caudata > Salamandridae > Lissotriton > Lissotriton helveticus. Next base: position 965,014,291 of record NC_136071.1, on the reverse strand, counting down.
ATCTGTCAAGGATAAGCAGGTCACAGCTCAATTTAATTAATTTGCATTTCAAGACAATCTGAAGTGTGATGTAAGTAGAAGTTTTGAAACAAGAGAAAGATCATAGGTCCTGCTCTGATCAAAGAATATGGTTGAATGTATTTCACAGTCTGGGTCCTCATTTTGTGTTCATCCATTTCAGCCTTCAGGGTAGAGGTGACATCAAATACTTTTCTGCAAGTCAATCAAATGTATTTATATTATTAATTGCTCACTCTGAATGACTCATCTGAGCAGTTCTTACATAAACTGCATTGACAAAGGATATAAAGATTTTACTGTAACGTCCCTTTTAAATATATTTTACATTGAAAACAAGGAAAACATTAAAACATAAAAGAACAGTGCTTACATTTTAATTAGAGTATATGCCTCGGTATTTTGGCTGCTGAGAGCCTGGCAGTTTCCCATGCTTCAGCGACTCGCCTTGCAGGTGCTGCTTTCAGAGAATAGGTTTGTATTATTGAGTCTAGGTGCTATTTATCTGGACCTGAGCAGTGCTACTAGTCTCGGGTAAAAACTTACTATTTGCATCAGAGGTAAGCAGATAAAGAAGCTGCCAGGAATTTACGCATACAAAGGCTCAGTGCTAGAGCTGAAGGAAGAAGCTGATGGAACGTTGCAGATCTCTGCACAAGTCCAATTACTGCATCTCAAGATGAAATCCCACAGTTCGATTGCCCAATTACATCTTTGGTGGTCTGACCACCATTGCACAGCCGCCACCACCAGGGGTAGCGCAGCAGTCAGAGTCTCAGCAATATGCTGGTGGTGCCGCTGTGGCACAGCCATGCATAGTACGAGTTTCGGGACCGCCATTGTTGTCATGGAGGTCTTCACTCCATGAAAAGGCTGGCGGCCCTGGAACAAAAAGAGGGTCCTGCAGGGCCCCCTGCTACCCATGTGCATGGGGATGCATGCAGGGGGGCACGACATGTGTCCCCCTGTGTGCATGCACCCCAGTACCTGATGGCATGGACTTCATAGTCCATGCAGAGCAGGAACTGTTTTTGGCATTGCCATTGTCACTGGGATTTACTTGAGAACAAGCCCGACTTTCAGGGTATCTTTCGATTAAAACCATTGTTCGCATTCCCCAGATCCAAGAATTTAAAGGAGATTTTAAAGTTCTCATCAAAACAGAAACAATACAATTCATACAGAGGAATGAAGAAATGCACTAACTGTGTACATTGTAACAATGTAATTGTAGGAGCTAACATTCATCATCCGCATACTGGACAAGACATCAAATTATTTCACAACTCAGATTGTAACTCAATGAATCTAATCTATTACATAAAATGCCCCTGCGGCAAACTGTATGTGGGGAAGACTGAAAGGAAATTGATAATAAGAATTTCTGAACACAAAAGCACAATCAGGAACAAAAACCTCAAGAGTAGCTTAGCTACACACTGGATGGAAGCAAGGCACAGTATAGCACAGCTACAGTTTTCAGTGCTAGAACAAGTCAAACTCTTTGAAGGTACGGATCTTACTAGATCCCTCCTCCAAAGAGAGACATACTGGATAAAAAGGCTACAAACCCAGGATCCCACAGGCTTAAATGAACAAATAGATTATGCATGTTTTTTGTAATGATTCAAAATCATATTTCTTTGTGACTGTACAGACGTGTGATGCTATAAAAATGAAATTTGAGTTTTGTCGATTGTAATGCCTTCAGCAGTTAGCATACCTTTCAGCTGTTTCTTACTCTATTTTCTTGTTCTATCCTATTTCACTTGGGATTTTTGTTAGAGAAAGTTTTATAGGTTATGTTCTTGGACTGACCACACTCTGGCCACACATCCTTTCATACATTTAGCTCCTAATGTGTTTGTATAGAAATTGGGCATATTGAATGCGGTCCAGGCAATATACGTATGAAATGCTCCATTCCAAGATGGTGCAGTGTATTACATCAGCTACACAAAATGTAGAGGTTGATCATTTGTTTGGTTGCACTCTAGGAAGAGTGCTAAGGTAGTCTGCATAACGCGCCAGAGCTCCACTCAAAGATGGCTTCTCGAAATTTTACAGCGGAGTGCATCGTCGATGTTGATTATGAGTTTTGAAGTACTTTAATGAGGGCGTGAGGGTAAACATCATGGTACCCGCCGAGTAGTTGGAGAACAGTTTGGTGACGTTGCGATCGGAATTCTCTGGGGAGACTGGATCATTTATTCAATAGATAAATGTGTTTACCTTCAGTTGAGGGCAGTTAAGACTCTAAGCTAAACCCAATTGAAACATTCGCGCTCAATGCGTGTTGTTTGCTTTCAGACAAGTACGGGAGCTCTAACGGTGAGCGCTTCAAGGAAATACAGGATACTTATATGCTTATGGACGCTGTTTTCAGAGAGGAGGTAAGATGCAGTTAGTTTAGCAGATTAGCAGAGTGTTTGGGTACACACCCGTTCAGATTACTTAGTGGTCTTTCATTTTTGTTCATTCAGATTTTGAGGCAGTTCCTAAAAACGTTGGAAGCTGTAAGTTATCGTTTAGTCATTTTTCAGTTATCGCACACAATGTGGTGTGGTGAAGGGTCTTTTACAATCTTACTATTGAAAGGTGGTAACAGCATTATGACGGTAGATCACTCTATTGCTGATGACATGATGCCTTCGAATTTTGTGATGTTTAAATGTGTAAAGTGGAAGTTGTTACTGAAAATCGTTCATGTATTACTTTGTAGATGTAAAGGCTCCTGACGAAGGGCCATTTTTCGGCCTGAAATGCATTGAGCCTGCAACGGACATCTGAAGAAGATAGTTCAAATGATGTAGTGTTTTTGAATTTATTTTGTTCATTTGTGTATTATTATCTGATTCAAAAATGTTTTTTTGCTTAATCAAAAAATAATTGCAAAGTAAAATAGAAAATTCATGAAAAACCATTTCTTTGTGTTGAATATAAAAGTGTGTAATGTGTGAGACAAACAGCATATATACAATGTGTTTAGGTTTTTAAATCAATTGAAGCAGTGGGGGTATTCACCACAGCTATAGTGTGCAGTGGTCGAGCCCTGTGGGCTCCAGGTAGGTAGGTTTCAGTTAAGGCACGATTAAGACAAATGTGCTACCACTACAGCACGCTTGGTCTAAAAATATTGTTTAGTTTTTGAAAGAAAAATCAAACTTAAATTTGATAAAACAATACGTAGAGGGTTAAACAGGAGTGCTTCTCCACCCAATATATTGCCATAGTCACGCCCATTTTCAGAAGAACTGCCATGGGACCACCAAAAAGAGCCCACCAGACACAAGTAAACTTGTAATCTGGCAGGTGATGCACACACAGGTTTGGCAGTGCAGGAGCAGGCTGCTGGCATGGCGGTCCGCTCCCGGTCCGCTCCCGCACAGCCAAACTCATAATCAGGCCCTATGGCTGCATTTACCCCTCACCTAAATGGCTTGCTCCATGGACATTTCCATCAAATATAACAGTGTTGGGCACTATTCACAAAAGTCTTTGCAAGTTTAAGTTTAAGTTTTAAGTTTAAGTTTAAGTTTGAATTAAATCACAAATTTCTTTCTGATTCCTTTCTGATTCCTTTCCTCCCTGGAAAAGGCTGAAATGTACATATTACATCGCCCAGAAGAAAATTCCTTTCCAGGGTGGCAAAGGGATAGATTAGAACACCTCCAAGATTGGAGGAGGAGGAGTGTCGGAAGGAATTTCTTTCATGGTGCTATTCATCACAATTGCCCAGTCATTGCTTCAAGTTGTTAAGAGTTTCAAAATATGGGGCATGGCTTTGGCGCTGTTGAAGATAGCCACCATTACTTGAGGCTCCACAGTGGACCGGGGGACCAGGACGTCTCTAGGTGGCTAAATCCAAACTGCTGCTTCTGAAATTGGGCTCTTGTGGACATGAGAGGCTCCTGATCACCTTGAAATCAAGGGGAGTGTCTGGGGTGAGCCAGAACCAACACATTTCTTCTTTTTCTGTTGGGTGCGTTTTCCCTCACTGATCTCATGGCCCCCATTTTGTTTTTTTACCGTTTTGCGACCTTGGGCACTCCTCTCCTCACCACTCGAAACAACTCATAACATGACGCTTATTTATAGCGTTTACATGTTTTTCCTTGCTGCTCAGTGCCACATGAAAGTTTATCTATGAAGGAATTTTCTGTCACATTATTTTCCTTCTACAAGTTGCAAATGAGCTCCCATTGATGACTACACATTTTTATTTTTAAACCTTAATGTTTTTATCTCAAATCTCCTTTTTATTCTTCTTGTGGGTGTTACTACTTATCTGGTTGCAGAATGGTCCTTTTCATTGGATTCTTTGAGATTGTATCTAATTAGCCAAGTTGTTGTTTGTTCCTCCTTCAGCTTCATTCACAGGATTGTTACTGGAACTACATTGTTTATGGCAATCATAAGATGTACTCATCGTAGTTCTGATGGTCCTCCTGACTCTACATAATTGGCAGACAATAACCCTTTTAGTATCGTTCAGGAAAAAATGGAAGAGTCAGAGCAAACTGCATCATCCCTTTCCGTGGGTATTGTGCCATCTAACACTCCTCATCACACCTTTAAGCCCGTGCCTAAGTTGTCCTCCTCTTCGGCACTTTTGTCAGGTAAACAAGTTAAAAAGGATCCACCTTCTCCTGCTACATCTCCACCACCAATATCTATGCAGTTAACTCTTGAGGAATCTCAATGACAAATGGTCCAATATGGAACACAAAATTAATCAAATAGAGAACTGACTAGACTCTGTTCAAACAGGTACCTTCTATCCATGTGGAGATGTCTCAACTTAAGCAACAAGTGGAAAGCCTTGAGTATCGCATTAGACATGGCAACTTGTGTATTTACGGTCTAACGGAAGGTCTTGAAGGCCCTAATACTTTCTCCTTTTTTCAATCCATTTAAAAAAAAATCTGGGTTTTCCTTAAATTCCAACATTGAACATCCAAAGAGCATACCTTCTAGGTCATATTCCACGAACAAGTTCTTTGTCAAATAAACCAAGGGCATCATTCTGTATTTTTGGAATATACTGATTAACTTAAGATTTTACAGGCAGCAAAACTTTAAGGCAAAATATCTTGTGAGAGATCTGCTCTTTTCTTTTCTCAAGACTATGCTAAGGCAACCACGGATAGGAGGAAAAAGTTTTTGACCATGAGACCTGCGCTTCTGAGTTTGAATGCCAGATATGGTCTTTTTCATCCTTGCATCTTTAGGGTGACTTATAAAAATCAAACCACAAACTATGATGATCCTGATCTTCTAAAGCAGTTTCTGGATAATTGTAAAGGAGAGGAAATGGAAGTTGCTCATTTATCTACTACTTGATTGTTTTGTTAAAACTGTTTTTATATATATATTTCTTCTCCTCATTTTTTACTGTATTTCTTTATAACATATTTTCTTTTTCTAATGTTAGGTGCAGTCTGCATGGTTCCTCAATGTGTGATTTTTATTCCTTCTGGATGATGTCTTCTCTTCCCCTTTTAGTCCTGGAGTTTCCCGGTTGGTTGTGAAGTCTTCCTTATATGGCTCCATCAGCCCTGTTTTATGGTATGTCTTTTTGTTTATTCCTTAAATTTTTTCTGTCCTGGTCTTTTCCATTTTCTTGTTATGATTCAATGCTCTTCTTCTGACTTACTTTCTAGATTTTCCATATTTATATAATATATATTTCTTGTTTCTCTTTTTCTTGTTTCTTTTGTTTTTCTCCCCTCTTCTCTTTACTTACGAATTATTTCTTTCTATTTCATACACACGCTTTTCTCTCATATACTATCCACTTCTACTGTTATTTTGCTATTTCTTCTTTGCTAAATCTTAGTACTTATATGATATTCATACATTTTGCTGACTGTTGTTATTGCCATACCATTTTAGACTTGTTAATGTTTGTACACATGGCTTTAAGACTTATATCTTGGAATGTTAAAGGTTTAGGATCACCTATAAAACAGCAAAGTAAGTTATCACATGTTTTTGGTCTGAAAGGTGACATTTTTTTATTGCAAAAAATTCATGTAACTCAGAAGTAAATTTCCAAACTCAAACGTCAAAGGGTAGGTAATATTTCTGCTTCTCCAAGTTCTGGGAAATATAATTGTATAGCTATACTTGGTTACAAGCACTTAGATATTCAAATTATAGGTCAAGATGTTGATACTGAAGATAGATGGGTTTCCGCTTCCATATTAGTCAATAACATACCTATGACTATTTTTAATTTATATGCTCCTACTAATCCTGATAAATAGTTTTGGCTCCAGGTTTTGTCTAAATTAATGATGTATAGCGATGATTATCTATTAGTTGGTTTAGATTGTAACATGGTTTTTGACCCCATTATTGATGGATGTTCTAAATCTAAATGTATTCCTTTGCATGTTCCTTCTCAATTTATATCTAATATACATCAAAGATCTCTTGTTGATGCCTGTAGATTATGTAACCCCACTCTTCAAGAATATACTTTTTTCTCTTCTGTTCATTCTTCTCAATCTCAAATTGATCACTTGTTTACTGCTAAAGCTCTTACACAACATGTATATCACTCTGATATTGGCTCCATATTAATTTCAGACCATGCTCCGGCCTCATTAGACTTAGATTTACTTCCACCTATTCAGGGAATTAGGAGATGGGGATTCAACAACTCTCTTCTTTTGGATCCTAATTTCACCCATGGCTTTCAAACATTTGCAGACACTTTCTTTCTAGAAAATGAAACCCCAGATAGTTCTCCTCAAATTAGTTTGGACACCTTCAAAGCTGCTTCTAGAGATTTCATTATTTCTTTTGTAGCCCAGAAAAATAAATCCTCTTTTAATATTATACAATTACTTAACTCACATATTAAACAATTAGCACACTCTTTTTATTCTACAAGTTCTAAATCTGACCTTGAAGAACTTATCAAAGCCAAATTTGCTTTTAATAAACTTTCCACTGAAACTGCAAATTCATCTTTGCTTAAATCCAGTGCTAAATACTATGGTGATCAAAATAAAGCGGGAGACTTTTTGCTAATTATTTTAAGATTAAAAAAGACCATACCGAGATTGATTTGCTTCTAACTTCTACAAATATCATTGTTCATAAAAATGAATTTTACCGATTCGGTATTTATGAATCTGTAAATGAGATGTAGGTAAAAATTCGGTATTTTTTACCGAATCGGTAAGATTCGGTATTTACCGATTCGGTAAATACAGAATCGGTATTTGCTATTGAATCCTATGGGCCCTGAAGCCCATAGGATTCAATAGCAAATACTGATTCGGTATTTACCGAATCGGTAAAAATACCGAATTGCTAAGGGGGACAGGGTGTCACTTTGACACCCTGTTGCACCCCTGTAACTGGCGTTTGCGCCATGTGGCACACAGACATGCCCTTAGGGCATGTCTGTGTGCCACATGGCACAGGTGTACATGCACAGATGTGCATGTACACAAGAATTCGTAATTTACCATGCAATTGTATTGCATGGTAAATACCGAATTCTAAAGGCCCTGTAGCACTGTTAGAAGTGCTACCTACATCACAAAATACATTTTCGGTATTTTTACCGAATGGTAAATTTACCGAATCGGTAAAATTTACAGAATCGGTAAATTTACCGATTTTGTAATTTTACCGATTCGGTAAAATTACAGATTCAGTAAAATTACCGAAAACGTACGTTTTTCTAGCCCCTACATCTCTATAGCCCTTTACCGGTCGGAAACGCCCAAAAATCGGTATTTTTGGCCGTTTCCGACCGGTAAAGGGCTACCTACATCTGGCCCTAAGTTCTTTCAAAATCTTTATACTCCCGAATCTTATCCTTGTCAAGAAGATATTCTTCAATACTTATCCTCCATTGCTCCTCCCTCTTCTCGTGATGTGGATTTTTCTCCATTAGATGATAATATTTAGATTTATGATATTCTTATGGCTAATCATGCTATAAAAAAGGAGAGGCTCCAGAACCTGTTGGGTTCACTGTAGAGTTGTATGCACATTTCTTTAAAATTCTTATTCCTAAACTACATCAATTATTTCTTTATTTTATCTCTACCCAGTAATCTGGTGGGTCTTTTGAAGGGATTCAATATGTCTTCTCTCTAAAGAAAATAAGGATCATATCTTGTGCAAAAACTATAGGCCTATTTCTTTAATCAATTTGGACTATAAAATATTTACGAAAATTCTTGCCCTTCGTTTGGATTCTTTATTACCTCACTTGATTGGGAAGGAGCAATGTGGTTTCATTAAAGGTAGATACTGATAATACTACATTATTTTTAAATGTCCTAAGTAAATCTAAGACATGTAAATATTCACTGGCAGCAGTTTCTTTAGATGTTTATAAAGCTTGTAATAGAGTTAGTTGGCCTTTTATCTGCTCTACACTCTCTTGGTTTAGTTTTGGTTCAAAATGTATTAATTATGTTTCTCTATTATAATGGACTTGTATCTCCATCATTTCCCTTCATTGAGGTATCAGATAAGGTTGCCCCTTATCTACTTTATTGTTTATACTTGCCCAAGAACCCTTTTTAATAAGAATTCGGCTGAACCCAGATATTAAAGGTTTTCTCTATGGTGACAAGCATTTAAAAATTTCAGTTTATTCAGATGACATCTTACTTTTTATCTCACAACTGCAGACTTCTTTACAGCATTTTTTACAGAAGTAGATAATTTTGCTTTCATCTCAGGTTATAAACGAAATGCAGATAAATGTGAAATCCTTCCTTTAAAAAAAATATATGTTGAAATGCAGACTTCATCTCTTCTTCTTTCCTCTGGAACTCAGATAAAATGACATTTCTTGGACTATGATTCAATGCCTATTCTATTAAAGAAACTTTCACTTTAACTCTGAAAGAGTTACAGTCAATATTACTTTTGTCTACATCTCGATGGTATCCCTTATGTTTATCATGGTGGGGTTGTTTAGATACTATAAAAATGATCTTAGTTCCTAAAATATTGCTCTATTTATACAACATTCTGATCAATTTTCCTATTCCGTTTCTGCACACTTTTTACCTAGGTTTTGGAGTAGTATTTGAATAAAGCTATCTGTCTACTTCCATATCCTTTTTAACTTTCACTCCACTTTTTGCACTGCACTTTATTTTGGCACTTGTACATAGGTTGGAAGGCATATCTTATCTTCTGGTTCCTGTTTTCTGTACACTTTACTGCACTTGGCACAGAGTCACCTCTTGTGTTAATGAGGTGATGTGACAGGAAAGATGGAATTCCAGATGATGACACTGGCCACAAAGGGCAGTTGATGGAAATCCATAAGCCACTTTCCTATGTGATAATAAGATTTATTTAACTGTATTGTCGTGGATGGGATACCCTTGATAGTGAGTTGGGTCTTTCAGTAGTTGCATTTCCTCTTACCGTTCTCATTGTTTTAGTCCCTTGAGATGACCACCATATTCTACTTGTGTTTTGTATTAGTTGAGCTTTGGGGATTGAATCTGTTTAGTCGGTCGGTAAATATTGTCCCTTGGACCCTTGTTCTCTAGTGGAACTGTGTTTAATACTGTTGTGCAGCTGATGGCTGCGGGTCCTTTTTCTTCTTTTTGTAACTACGGAGTCCAAACCGGCTGGTTGGCTACAGTGCTTTGATAGTTGCTTTTCAAAGTAAGAAGCAACCTTTGTTTTTTGATTGGTCTTGTCTTGCCACTCCCTGCTGCAAGTCCCTGGCCATGGCGGAATTCAGTGGTCTGGCATATGATGATGCAACATACCAAAGTATACTAGACCATACACCAAGTATACTAGACAGTTTAATTAATTCTTCAGTACCATCAGTTGACGATTGGAATTTAGTCACTACATTAAAGAAATCACACTCACGCACCATGATACACGGGGCCATTATGGCGGAATATCTCCGGGATTAATCGTGACCAACGCCCCAGGCTATTCTTACAGGACAAGGCCTTCCACAAGGACTGGTCCTTAATAGCCTGGCTGTGCACCCGTGGTTGATTACTTCTAATCATCTGTACAGCTAAGAGAATAGCACTTGCCATTTTGCTAGAAATACAAGTGATGGAAGCCCAGATTAAGACTACAGTCATGAGTATTATTTTTAAGAAAAATCAGGACGAATCCAACAAACAAAACAAGGATTTTAAAGACTCTATCCGACGTGACGAGGACGCCGGCTGTGCGAGGTCCCGGCTTCAAAAATGGCCGCTTCCGGTGCCTCTGTACCTCCCACGAACTTGGGGTAGGACCGATGCACCGACGTACAGGTAGGCGGGTCTTCTCTTGTTTTCTTTCTCCCTCGGTCACACGGGGTCTGTTTTCCTGGGTCTTTGGTAGTGTGCGCGAGCGATCTCTACATCATATCTGACGCTCGGTGGTGCACCGGACTCTCTCTCTTTTTCCTTACTTCTTTTCCAACTGTGCGCGGAATTGACGGGGGCTAATGTAGAAAGTGCACGTTAAGCGATCCGTATTTTACAGATTTTTTCCGCATGGTGTTGCCGTATATATATATATTTTTTTTTTAAAACTATACATACGGCTTGGTAATATCCTTGGGTTCTCCTCTCTGATATGAAGGGATAATATAGAAGCTAGATCTAAGATCTATGTTTTGCTGGTTGTAGAAAGCCCAGTATAGTCGATACAGTTGGGGTTGCATCATCGATATAAGATAAAAAATACCAAATATATAAAAAAAAGGATAAAGAAAAGATAAAAATAAAATCTGACAATAATTAGTTTTAAGTCCTTTTTAAATATGTTCTCACTATAAATATAGAGAGGACATCATCTCGAGCTCCTCTTGTTTTCCTGGAACACCAGGTTTTCAAAGCAAAAACAATGAGGCTATTAGGTAACAGAGAGATTGAAAACATGTTATACAGTCGTTAACTTTCATTGTATTCGCATGGTGGAAAATTCAAGGATGGTGTTGGAAGGGCACTTTTGACAGAGGCCAGAATGGGGGAAGAGACTGGGTGCTCGACCACTATTTGCCCAAACACCCTTTGGATGCAGAGACCCGCACTAAAAGAATTTTCTCTATCTCTAGGGAGATTTAAGAAACATTAATGTTTGCGGGGGCATTTTAAAACTCACTTATACTGATCAGTGCCTTTCTTCTGCAACTGACCCCGGTCCACCGCGGCTGCCGTGCCGTTTGTGCGGAGGGCGGTTGATTTGATTCAATTTTTTCGACGCAATTCCGACTTCCGGCAGGACGCGGTCTAGTCGTCCACCGGAAGGAAAGGTATTTAGGCAAACGTGTAACGGGTGCGCAGTGGACTGCGAGTACCATTGCTGGCGCCGTAATTCTTGTGTGTCAGAAGTGTTTTAAACTTTGTCCATATTTTAAATAGTACTGTTTTAACCAATATTGTGTGAAGTGGGGCATCTTCTATTTTATTTTTTGCTTACATCACAGTTGCAAGGGAGATTTAAGAAACATTAATGTTTGCGGGGGCATTTTAAAACTCACTTATACTGATCAGTGCCTTTCTTCTGCAACTGACCCCGGTCCGCCGCGGCTGCCGTGCGTTTGTGCGGAGGGCGGTTGATTTGATTCCATTTTTTCGACGCAATTCCGACTTCCGGCAGGACGCGGTCTAGTCGTCCGCCGGAAGGAAAGGTATTTAGGCAAACGTGTAACGGGTGCGCAGTGGACTGCGAGTACCATTGCTGGCGCCGTAATTCTTGTGTGTCAGAAGTGTTTTAAACTTTGTCCATATTTTAAATAGTGCTGTTTTAACCAATATTGTGTGAAGTGGGGCATCTTCTATTTTATTTTTTGCTTACATCACAGTTGCAAGGGAGATTTAAGAAACATTAATGTTTGCGGGGGCATTTTAAAACTCACTTATACTGATCAGTGCCTTTCTTTTTCAACTGACCCCGGTCCGCCGCGGCTGCCGTGCCGTTTGTGCGGAGGGCAGTTGATTTGATTCCATTTTTTCGACGCAATTCCGACTTCCGGCAGGACGCGGTCTAGTCGTCCGCCGGAAGGAAAGGTATTTAGGCATACATGTATCGGACGCGCAGCGGACGCGCGCAGCGGGCGCGCCTAAGGCAAGCCCGTCTGCGCACGACCGGGGCCAGGGGCCAGAACCCCTGTCCAAAGCACAGGTATTCCCAGTAATATTCTAACTTACTCTAGATCAACTTTGATCAATCTAAATTTACATACCCATCTCAATTGTGCGGAATGCATCAAGGCTTCACCCGAACTATCTGAAGGGCCATTCACTTGTTTAAAATGCAAATGGTGTAGCCTAACGACTACCGAACTTGCCCACCACATAGGGAACAAAGGCGCAATAATTAAATGTCTATACTTCAATGCAAGATCAGTACCAAAGCATACACAGGAGATCTGGGACTCCATTAATGAACTGAACCCTGATCTAGTTTTTATTACAGAAACCTGGTTAAGTGATACTAATGGCCCTGACATTGCTACTACCCTCCCCCCAGGATATAAAATTATACACCAGGATAGACAAGGGAAGAGAGGAGGGGGACTTGCCATTATATTAGGGGTAGTCTTACCTGTCTCCCCATACAAACTGCTTTGTATGATGAACATGAACTACTAGCCTTTCAGATATCTAAAGACAATCATATTTTATTAGTTGGAGCTGTAGTCTATAACCCTATGGGACACTATGCAGATTTCAGTGCAAGGTTACTATCACAAATCTTCTCCATGTGTCTCAAATATAAACATTTTATGTTAATTGGGGATCTTAATATTCACTTTGAAAACACAGACAGTCATGCCGTCGTACACCGTAGCAATGACATGTCTATACTCCAACTCAAACAATGGATTCAAGGACCTACACACAGCGCAGGCCATACACTGGACTTGCTGTTTGCTAACATAGATACCATTCTGATTGAGGAGACCAAACTAGTAACATGGACAGATCACTCTCCAATTATTTTCTCGTTTGTTCATGCTATGTCAACTGCTAGGCCAACTTTAGCAATGCCTAAATTTTATTGACCTTGGAAACGTATTACCACTGAAGATTTTAAATCTCACTGGCCTGCTAATACCACCCCGGACCTACTTGGCACTTCATGCACGAACACTATTGCCCAGAATTTGGAAACTGGGAATAGCGACACGCTGGACCTATGTATCCCTAAAATTAAATCCAAAACATCGAAAAGAGTTACTTCCCAAAAATGGTATACCACTGAAATTAAAGTATTAAAAAGAAACTGCCAAAATAAGGAGCACATATGGCGAATGTCTCGCTTAGATATTGACAAACTTATCTATAAGAATGAGCTCCGAGCGTATTATTTGGCCATAAAAAGTGCAAAAAAACAACATTATACACAAAGAATAAATGAAAATGGTAATTCTGCCAAAGAATTATATAAAATCATAAATGAATTATGTAAACCTAACTGCTTGTCCCAAGTATTACATCCTTCTATAGGGAACTGTGAAATGATTAGTAATTATTTTACTGATAAAATAGAGGAAATCTTTGATACATTCAATATATTCAATACTAGTGATAGTATGAAAGTATCTACATGTTCCCCTGAAAATTCTGAAAATTCTATTAGCCTAAACAGATTCACACCAATAACAGAAGATGAAGTGGCCAGTACCATGTTAGAAATTAAATCTGGCTCACCCCTTGATCCCTGCCCTCATTTTATTTTTAGACAGTTTATATCGATTTTAACTCCTGCCATCACGCAACTTTTTAACAAATCTTTGGATACTGCTGTGTTTCCGGAGATATGGAAACAAGCTGTAGTTATTCCACTATTAAAAAAAGCAGGTTCGAGCGTAACAAATCCAGCTAACTATAGACCTATATCCCAACTCCCCTATCTTTCGAAAGTGCTGGAGAGACTGATAAACAGACAACTGTCTAAATACTTAGAGGATAACAACTTACTGGACCCAACTCAAACAGGGTTCAGAGCTACTAACAGCACAGAAGCCACTCTACTAGCCGTTACTGATAGCATTGGAAATTCTCTGGACCAGGGTGAGGCTGTGGCTCTGATCCTGTTAGACCTGTCGGCGGCGTTCGACACGGTCTCCCTTCATCTTCTGCTGGAGAACTTGTTAGAAAAAGGGATAAAAGGGAAAGCGCTTGAATGGATTGGCTCATTTTTGCAGAACAGAACGCAAGTGGTACAACTGGGAGCCTTTCTATCCAAACCCAAGCAACTTAGATGCGGTGTTCCGCAGGGAGCATCCCTGAGCCCCACTCTGTTCAATGCCTATGTATCGCCTTTGGCACAAATTGGAGCACGGTGGGGTCTGGGGGTATGCTCCTATGCGGATGATACACAACTTATAATTAGGCTTGGGAAGGGGCAAGCAGATAGCAAACTGAAGCTCAACAATTGTCTAACAGAAATGGCCATATGGTTGGCAGATCATTGCCTCAAACTAAATGCGGACAAAACCGAGATTTTATTGTTCGGTGAGGCAAAACACATATGGGACAATTCTTGGTGGCCTGCCACGCTGGGAGATTCTCCGTCACCTAAGCACTCAGCAAAAAATTTAGGCATCACAATTGAGGACACACTATCCATGCAGGCCCATATTCGAGCTCTGTGTGGGAAAAGTTTTGCCACACTAAAACTTCTAAGAAGACTCCTTGCATGGATCCCCTTGGAAAGTAAGAAATCAGTCACACAGAGCCTATTGGTTAGCAGGCTGGATTATGGGAACGCACATTTTGTAGGCATGCCAGACTACCTATTTCAACGACTGCAGGTAGTGCAGAATGCTGCAGCTAAATTAGTATGCGGGAAGGGCAAATATAGCTCTGCCGAAGAATGCTTAAAACAACTGCACTGGCTGCCCATGCACCAAAGAGCCCGCTTTAAGCTTTTGGGCCATGCCCATAAGACACTCAATAATAAAGGACCCATTATCCTTCAGAATAGGTTACACTTCTACCTTCCTGCTAGACCTCTGAGATCACAACATCTTGCTCTTGCCACAACAAAGAAAATAAAAAAGAATAAAGCAGGAGGACGCACCTTCTCCTACTTGGCGGCACGTCATTGGAATGAACTTCCAGTGGAACTTAGATTAACTACCAACTATAAACTTTTCAGGAAGAAACTTAAAACACACCTTTTTCCTCAAGACTGACCCATGACAATTGGCTAATCCAGCTTTCACCTGTTACTAGAGTCCTCAGCGCCGTGACATCCTTTGGGATAAATGTTGCGCTCTATAAATAAATAAATAAATAAATAAATAAATATCTCTTTTCTTCAGGACGGGGTCTCTCAAACACCTGAGTGAGTACTAGGTGAGGTGAGGTTATTACCTCGCACAGGACAGGTGAGTGTATCTGTTCTGAGACTAGACGGCGAGGGTGGAGGAGTGCAATTTACTGTGTTGATTGTATTATATGTACACACATATTTCTTTATATCTTTATCTCTTACAGGAGTGAAGCTCACCCTGCCTGTATGGAGGTATTTTTTACTCACCACTATATTTATTTTTATCACCAATTGCAGTAGCTCATGTGTTTTTGGTCCTGAGGAAAGCCAGGGAAAGAAGCCCCTTTTTGGCTGAAACTAGTAGACCGTAGTTGAAAACAACGGCATATTTGTTAAACGCCATTTCTGCACACTTTTTAACTAGGTTTGGGAGTAGTATTTGAATAAAGCTATCTGTCTACTTCCATATCCTTTTTTACTTTCACTCCAATTTTTGCACTGCACGTTATTTTGGCCCTTGTACATAGGTTGGTAGGCATATGTTATCTTCTGGTTCCTGTTATCTGTACACTTTACTGCACCTCTTGTGTTAATGAGGTGCTGTGACAGGAAAGATGGAATTCCAGATGATGACACTGGCCACAAAGGGCAGTTGATGGAAATCCATAAGCCACTTTCTCATGTGACAATAAGATTTATTTGACTGTCTTGTTGTGGATGGTATAGTGAATTGTGTCCTTCAGTAGTTGCATCTCCTCTTACCTTTCTCATTGTTTTAGTCCCTTGAGAGACCACCAGATTCTACTTGTGTTTTGTATTAGTTGAGCTTTGCGGATTGAATCTGTTTAGTCGGTTGGTAAATATTGTCCCTCAGACCCTTGTTCTCTAGTGGAACTGTGTTTAATACAATATTCCTAGCTCTCATTATAAAAAATTATATAATATTTTATCAAAGATTTTATGGCATAACAAAAAGATATAATGTTTATCTGTTAACTCAAAAGACCTAAACATATGGGAAGGGTTAACTTCCCAGATTTTTATTTACCATTCTATTGTCAGAACATTATTCTATAACCTATCCTTTGTGGCTAGACCTTGAAAAATCTGTCTTTCATCCTTTCTCTTTTGAGGAGTATATCTCCCTTTCTCATACTACTTATCATTATCTTTTCCTATTCTTAAGAATGCTTGTAAAATTGTCCTGCCACTTTTCATATCTTCTCAGAGTAAGCAAATGCAGTTTTTAAATTCATCAATCTGGTATAATCAACACATGAAGATCAATAACAAATCTGTTTTTTAGAAACATTGGTTAGCCAATGGACATAGATGGACTCATCAACTTTTTCAAGATTGTGTTCCCTCCTCTTATCAATGGAAGTACTTGTCCCTAATTGCAGTGGTCAAATCCTCTTATAATCAATTATCCTCTAATCTTACTCTTAGACCTTCATCGCCTGATATAAATTCGATGTTGTGTAATTCTCCTTCTGCATCTCAAATTTATAAACACTTAACTTCCTTTTCCATTACTCGAGATAAGTCAGAGGTGGAATGTTAATGGGAGTCTCATTTGCAAACTTCTTTTCCAATTCCAGTATGGAATAAAATTTGGAGTAAAATAAGGAAATCTTAATTACACCTGCCAAATTACATACAATTGACCCCAATATTACCTCTACCTGCTGGTCATGTACTGTTTCTCACGTTATTTGAATGCCCCTCTATTCATAATTTTTGGATACGAATCTATCAACAGATCAACCCTAATTTACACAAACACTTCCCTTTTTCTTTAACAAATATTTTCCTGGGGAGCATTTCAGAGGTTTGGTCATCTCAATCCAGAGACTTTCGTATAATTGATTTACTCCTTGCTATTGCCTTTCAACAGATTTCAAAATCATGGAAAGATGTCTTTTTCCAGCATGGTAGTGTGGAATCTACTATAATCATAGATTGGTTAGAGCATTTGTGAATCCAGTTACTCCTGATATTAAAAGAGATCTTCTCTGGTTACCTATAACACATTTCTTAAATTCTTCTTTTTATAAGACATACTCAGGGAACCCTTATATTGAGGAAGTACCTAAGCCTTCTTGAATTTGATATATTTTGTTTTTTAGTAATCTTATTCTATTAGTTCATTCTTATATTCATGGATTTAGAAATATTAATATATAACTGTTTGCTTTGCTTGATGGTATATGATTTTCCCCTTCAGGTCAAGCATTTGAGACCTATTGTAATTTCTTATGTTGGGTTAAAGCCATCCTCCAGCTTTTGATTTGTTTGTTGCAGTGTCCTTTAAAAAATTCCTGCTTGCAGTGGTCAATCCTGCCTCTTTGTCCCTCCTTTCTCTCTTCCGTTCCTCCCATGCAGCATGGACATAGGGGCACATTACAATGGAGGATTTTCCGCATCCTTCGGGCCGGCGGAAGCCATCCCCGGCCCGGCGGATGCGGAAAATCCTCTGCGGACCCACCGCCACATTAGGATGGCTGGTGGGTCCGGGTTTCAGTCCGCTGCTTTTCCGCCGCGGTTGACTTACAACCGCGGCGGAAAAGGCCTAATATGGTGGCGGTGTCTCTATACAGACACTGCCAGCCATATTAGGATGTCTGGAGTTCTATGCCTTTACACGGCGGCATTTCCGCCGTGCATAGGCATACAGATTTTTGTTTGGGGGCCCGTTGCGGGCCCCCAGGGATGAAGGGGGGTGAGGGGTGCACATGGGGGTACCTATGGTACCCCCCTGCATTTGCGTGCACAGAGCTGCAGGCACCGCGCGGTGCCTGCCGCTTTGTGCATGCAAATGCACAGCTTTCATTTTTAACAATGCGGTGGGTGCTGCTTCAAGCAGCACCCGCCACAATCTTACAAATAGAGGATGTGACCGCCAGGGTGGCGGTCACGTCCTAATTGCACATGAGGGAACGCCGCAGCACATGCGGACGTTCCCTCCTACTCAGGGCTCGTCCGCGATCGTAATGGGCCCCTAAGTACTGTCTCATCACACTACAGTTCTTTGTCTGTTCTCTGGGGGACTACTTTATTTCTTTGTTTCTGTTTGCCTGTGTGTAGTTTCGGCACCATAGCTGATTACATTTAAATATGTTTTTCCTCCCTCCCACCCCTTCCTAATTCCACAGTTGTATTGGGGGTAATTATTTCACCATGCCTCCCTCTTCGTGTTTATATCTTTTAGGCTTTTAACAATTTTTGCTGTCGAACGTCATTTGGGCTTTTTTTTGTAGGATTTTAGTTTGGTTTTTGGCTTTAATTTAGGGAGGATTGGGCTTGTTTTTTGGCTTTATTTTAGGGAGGATTGGACTTGTTTTTTGGTAGGTAAATCACTTTATCTCCCCATGCTCCAAAATCGGCAGGTATGGCCGTAAGACCACATCCTTTTATAATGGTAAGGGACTAGCAGAATGCCCAAAAATAAAGGTGTACAAAAAACGTGACTGAGCAGAACAAGCCTTAGCAGTGCAAAAAGCTGGAAGTGAATTGTCCGTCTTTTTGGCTTTGCCAGTGCTTGCTGTTCCTTCTTACAGAGCAGAGCGTTAGTCCTTCTGGTGCAGTGAAAGGATGCTTCTCTAGGTCAGGCATGGAATCAACCATGCTGGTGAGTCAGTCGTGGTGCGCATACGCACCCTACCCCTGGTTTTTCATAGTGTTTGAGGGTTCGGGTGATGCAACAGGTTCTTCCTCGTTTTAATTTAGGAATAGGAGGGGTTATTTTAGTTCAAAAGTCGGCGGCGTGCATGGCCTATACACCACAGAGCGTTTACATTTTAGTATACTTTTTTTTATGCTTTATAACGAACTGAACTAATGTATTTTTCTTCTATTGTATTATCAATTCTAATTGGTTTAATGATATTGAAAGAGACGCTGGCTAAAATTAAAAATTATGTTTATTTCTAGTGGAATTATTCAGAGTTCCCAGCTTTCCGTGCAAGAGTAGATCGTCCAGTCCAGGTTTTGGCTTTACACCCACAGGATTTGTAGTCCTTTGCCCCCACAAACACAAATCTTATTTAAATCGGGCAGGACCTCAACTTCCAGCGTACGTAGGAGAAACAGCGGCCGAATAAGTTACTAACATGTGAACTTGGGAAACTTGATAGCTCCGAATTATTTATTGCCATTTAGCAGTGAGAACAATTTCACTGTCCTAAAGTTTACTTCTATACAGAAACAGCTCTCAAGTATCCAGATCTGTGTGAGTAGCATAGCATGTGCAGACCAGGGTTTTGCTTTTCATTCCAGGTCTTGTGGTTCTGATTTTATTAGTTGAAATAAGCAGGAACAGATGCCAAAATGAAAAACCTAGACCGACTGGTTAATGAACTCTAAGTATGGACCTGCTAATCTTGGGAGCTGTGGGGTCAGGGTAAAAACACGAGGAAGAGTGTGTGGATTTAGGAGAGCTTCTATATTAACCTATAATTTCAAACTTTCTTTATCCAATAAAAAAGTATGGTTGTTAGGGTTTATTAGCTACTTCTTAACTAATGGATGCATATCCGGTCACATCCTGGGGAGAGAGATCGAGTTGATACTACCAGTACTAGTGTTCTGTTCCAGATACTATGGAGTGACAGACGGCCTCTTCCAGTTAAGAAATTAGTGACTGCTCGTCACTGTTGGCAGCAGTCTGCTGCGCACCTGCTCCTCGCTGCCGTATACACCAGAATTACCCTTGAGGCCATAGAATGTATGAACAAAATGAGTGCATTATGCGGGGTGATGGAGTGGACAAGGACGGGCTTAATCCAGGTGGGTGATCTCTAGAGTTATGGCATACTTCTTTCCTTTGAAGATCTTATGGAGGCTTAAAAGATTCACCCGGGACTCTTTCTACTGCACAGCGCACTGTCTATCACTCTACTAAACCACTGCAAAAAAGGGGACAGCAGTGCACCAAGGCAGCCACACATGTACTTCCTCTGGAAGGATATACTCCATCACTCCTCTACAGAGCAATAACCACAGATTTACACATGCCCATAGCTGCCAAGGTTTTAGATTGCTATGTGTGAAATTTTCATAATTTCAGTGAAATCATGAGTGACATTTCAATGACTACACTTTCTTACTTGAAAAATCAAGCAACGAAATCAAGCAATGAAAATGAAGGAAACATAAATACCATAAATTACACCGATTTGAGCCACAAGAAACTCCAAGAAGATCTTTCAACTTCTGAAAAGCACCGTGAATAGAAGGTCACTAACCACTCTGTCAATACAGCCCACCCCACTGTGATGGCATTATAGAAGGTATATCCATGCCACCATTTGGCGCTCCCTCTTCCCAGGCCACATGATTGGCAGGTGCAGGTGCAGGCTGCAGTAAGCTCCCAGGCATCACTTTCTACAGTGCAACACAAGGATGTTTAATTACAGGTGGCCTGCTCGCCACTGACTGAATCACTG
The DNA here is from genome assembly GCF_964261635.1 of Lissotriton helveticus. Taxonomy (NCBI): domain Eukaryota; kingdom Metazoa; phylum Chordata; class Amphibia; order Caudata; family Salamandridae; genus Lissotriton; species Lissotriton helveticus. Next base: position 964,993,583 of record NC_136071.1, on the reverse strand, counting down.
GGCAATTAAGAGAAACCTGTAAAACTACACAGCAGAGGATTTGCCTAATGCACAAAAGATGAAACCTGTCTTAATCAGCCTTCCACCTGCACGTGGCGAGTAGGCCCATGAATCAGGCTCTGGCCGAGGAGGGCTGCAGACGTGCCCCCAAAAAAGCGCAAACAATGACACATTCCTAGAAACTTGCCTGGAAACAAACCACCTTTTAACAGTTTTATTTCTGTTTCCGTGTATCGATGTTTCAGCATGTTTGAAACTCGTTTAAAGTGAAAGACTGGGGTTGTCTACAGAGGTCCTTATCTGCAAAATAGGCTAGGCAGCATAAAAAACACAATCACAAAACCTTTACTGAAACCTCAGGAAATGATAACTTCACTCAGGGCCGGCCTAAGGCATGTGCAAGCTGTGCACCTGCACAGGGCCGCCAAACCCCAGGGGCCGCCACGCCAATATATATCCTTAGATACATATTTGCGTGGCGGCCCCTGGCAGGGATTTGGCGGCCTCAGGCCCCCTACCTACACTCCCTGCTCAGGGCCTCCGTGAGCCTAGAGCCGGCCCTGCTTCACTACAGATTAACTCATCAGAAAACTCGACCTGTACTGCGGCCGTCAATAAGGGCGGCCTGCCGGGGCCGGTGCGAGCAGTAGCCAGTGCTGCGAGCAGAGGCCATGATTGCGACCGGAAACTCAGTAGCTGGCCGCTCACAAACTCCCGGCTCTGGCTTCAGGACGTGATGACGTCCCCTGCTGCGTCACGCCATATACAACCTAAATGGGCCCGGCTCTAGGGCACTACCTTGTGATGTTAGGCGGCAGGCTGTCTGACTCAGAGCAGCGCAGCGCCGCTTGAACCTCCTGAGACCGATACATTATATCACTACAGTCATTAACCTACCAGCAGCCCATAGCTCAGTGGCGAGCATACCAAGCCTGCAAGAGCAGGCGCACAGGCCACGGTTGTGATGCCATTGCCAGCTGCCACATGCAAGTTAGGCAGCGATTCAGCTTAGACACTATGGAGAATGCATCATATGCATGACAATGCATTTCAGTGCAGTGATGTGGAGCAACACACTGAAATGCATGGACTGCATGGCATTAGACGAGCTAAGTCAAAAATGGGAAGAGGACGTTATTATTAAATCGATTCTTGGTATAGCACATGGCTACCCTTAGGCATCCCAGTGTTGGTTGTGACGGCACCAACACGTTCCTGTTTTACTGCATCTTCTGGATTTTTAGTTGTTTCCTGAAAGGGAGGTGCTGTGATGTGGATCTAAGTTGTAGGGGAAGTGTGTTCCACAGAATGGCTGCGTTGTACGAAAACATACGTCCCCCTGTTCTTACCCTCCAGATCTTTGGAACTTTGGCTAGGAACAGATTGGCAGATCTCAGATTGCGCTGGGGCGGTGTAAGGAGACAAGGGTGGAATGAATTTTTGGGCCTGTGTCCCAGATGGTCTTGTGTGCAATGCAAAGCGATTTAAACCTAACACGCTGTGAAATGGGGAGCCAGTGCAGTGTTCTCAGTGCTGGCTTAGCTGATTGTTTTCTGGGGATGTAGTATAATAGTCTGGCTGCGCAGTTCTTTACCACTTGGAGTTTTCTTATTACGGAGTTAGGGATGCCCAGGTAAAGTGCATTGCAGTAGTCCAACCGGGGGAGTATAAGGGTTTGTACCATAGTTCTGCGTGCGCTATCTGGGAGAAGTGGTAGTATTTTCCTAAGTTGCCTTAGGATACCAAAGCATGTGGCTGCCACTTGTACCACTTGATGGTCTAGTTTAAGGGACTTATCCTGCCAGGTTCCAAGGCTCTTTATTCTGTCCTTGGGTTCGGGGATTGGTCCCAGGCATGCTGGTCCTCTTAAGTCTGTGGGCCCACTAGCTTTATTACCGAGGATCATGAGTTCAGTCTTATCCCCTTTAAGCTTCGGGTAAGACTGGTCCATCCAGATAGCCACCTTAGTCAGACACTCTTCCAAGTCAATTGTGCTGCCATCAGGGTGGTTAAGGGCTACCACCAGTTGGGTGTCGTTGGCGTATGTTACTATCTGGGCTCCAAAAGGGATGACTAGATCAGCAAGGGGTCTCAAGTACACGTTGAATAGGGTGGGGCTCAGTGAGGACCCCTGAGGCACCCCACAGGTGAGTGGGATCTTCCTTGAGGTATGATTGCCTTCAAACACTTGGACTGTCTGTTCGTTAAGAAGGACTTGATCCAGGAAAAAGCATTTCCTGTCACTCCCACCTCCTTGAGTCTGTCTAGTAAAGTGCCATGATGTACCGCGTCAAATGCGCCACTCAGATCCAATAGGATGAGTGCTACCGTGCACCCCAAGTGGAGGACTTTTCTTGATTACTCAGTCACTGTTATCAGAGCTGTCTCTGTGCCGTGTTTGGGACGGAACCCTAACTGGGATGTGTCTAAAATGTTATGTACTTCAAGGTAGTTTGAGAAGGAGGTGTTTACATGTTTTTCCAGAATCTTACTGACCAGGGGGAGCAGAGATACTGGACGGTAGTTGCTCCATATTTCTGGAGTTAAGTTGGGCTTCTTCAAGAGTGCTTTGACCATGGCATGTTTCCAGCTTGATGGTACTGTTGCGGTAGTTAGGTTGAGGACTTCCAATACCTTATGAAGCAGATGTGCTGGAGCTGAATCACAAGGGGATCTGGATTTAACTTTCGTGAAGAGTGTGGAGAGGGTGGTTATATTAAGTGTTGGGAGGTTGCTCAGAGAGTTCGCTGCCTTCGTGTTACTTTCCATTTAGGTGCTAGGGTTTTCCGTTTGCTGCGGTGGAGGCAAGGCGTTGCAGATGTTAAGGAATTTGGTGTTAAAAAATTCTGTCAGTTCCCTATATCACAGTGGGGCTGATTCTGAGGGCCTTTCTGGCTGGGGGCATAGAGATAGTTTTTTTGCTATTCTGGCGATTTCCCTAGGTGCGTTGGATGCCAGGTTAATTTTCTCCTCATAGTATTGTGCCTGGGCTTTTTTGATTTCTGTTTGGTATATTTTTATGGCCTCTCTATGTTTTTTCTCTGGGTGTTAGTCCCTCCTCCATGCCCTTGCCATTCGTTTGCATTTTTGCTTGGTCTCTCTTATTTTAGGGGTGTACCATGGGAGTCTCTTATTGGTGGGTTTCTTCGAGCTCCATTTGTATGGTATAATGGTGTCTAGAGAAGTTGGGATCCATTCATCAAATGTATCATATGCTATGGTAGGGTCGGTATTGACTATGGGGTTGGTGGTTTCAAGGGTGTTTGCCCAGACTTCGGGCTCTAGTTTTGCCCATGGTCGGTCCCACATTTTTGGGGGCTGTTTGCTGGGGGGAGTCCTTGATATCTTCCAACTAATTGGTATTAAGAAATGGTCTGACCAAGGGACTGGGGAGGGGTTGAGTATTGATATATTGTCTAAGTTTGAACCGTTGCAGAACCGATCCCTGAATCACACTGATTAGTCTCAGCATGGCTGGATGCTACCCCTCCAGTATCACACCAATGATTAACTCGCCTGCTGCATATGTATAATCTTTAAAAAACTATATATAAACAGCTGGAGTATAAGGTCAAAAAGAAAGGAGAAGACATTTGGCAGTATTTTGCCAATTTGAGAGAACAACTGGATGGATAATATATGCATACCATAAGAACAGCCCCTATCATTTGTATGGCAGCATTGAGATCCCCTTTCATAGTATCTGAAATCTTAGAGATTCTACGTATGCACCGTAAAAACGTTGCACTTTATTACTAGACTGCTAAATAAAAGATAACAATGTATGCATGTACACATTATTAATAGCTGATGACTAAGGTATTACAACATGAGTCTTGAAGGCCAATAGCGTTGATTACATTTTGACAATCTGGAGTTTCTGTTATAAAATGCGTCTGAAGCTAATTGAATCAGGATATGAAATGTGTTTAAAAGATTAGGTATTAGATATTGGAAATATATTTGATATTTTATGTATACTCCATGACACTGTACGAATAAGGAATTAGAATTGTATAATAAAACTCACATGAAAGCTGGTTGGACAAACAGCGGTAAGGGTGGGGGGGTGTTGGCACAGGGACTCATTTAAAAGAATGTGTGGAAGGGAGAGAGAAACTGTATTTTTCTGTTTTCCCACTCAATAAAAATATTTCTTTTAAAAATAAACCCAGGAATCCCTACTGAATCATTACTGGAATTGGGGACCGCCACTGAGTCGTTACCGTAATCCAAGGAACCCTGTCTAAGCATTTTCAATGCAAAATAATAGACAACAAATAAATACTTAAAAGGGCATTCGTCACCAAATACAAAAATGATGAAGCAATATTTAATTTGCAAGCAAATATAAAACAATTGAGGCCACTCATCATTTATTTTATATTCTGTTTAATTTACCTCTACTGCTCCCATGAACCAAGCTAAGGATACTGATTTAATTTTTAGTCTCCAATTCCAAATTCCTTCACGTTTATAGAATTAAATTAAAAATATTTCACATTTTGCTTCTTTATTCTTATCCTTGTGCTGTCTCTTCGAGACATGTCGTATTGGGCTCTGCCCATTTCCAGCCCATCTTTTCAGTTGGCTCCTATTTCTGTCCTTTTCTAAATGGTTGCTTTTGATTTGTGAATAGGCTTAGTAGTCTCTCCTTAGTACCGCCTTGTCTGCATTGGTAACTTCCCATGAGGACTGGAACTTTTACTGTGTTGTTACTCGATATGTTATTTATCAATAGAAAATAGAAATAGACAATAGAAAAACAACAGCATGATGATGAGGGGAGAAGATTGATAACCCACCTAAAGAGAGGGGAGGAAAACATACACGTGCAAACATATACGGCCCGAATGCAGACAACCCAATGTTCTGGGAGGGGATAACGCGCAAGCTATAAGACATCCCGCAAAACAACCTTACAGTGGTAGCCGGGGACTTCAACATCCCAATTGACTACACTGTAGACAGACAGTCACATGGCCATGCCCACCCCTCGAAGGCCCACAACACGCTAAAGAACATGTGCACCAGACTCAGCCTAAAGGGCCCATGGAGACGCCAGCATCCGGACACAAGAGACTATGGGCCAGATGTAGGTAATTCCTATTTACCGACTCCTAAATACCGACTCATACCAATCGGTATTTAAGAGTCGGTAAATAGGAAGGAGGCAGATGTAGGTAAAAAATTACCGAATCTGTAAGAGTCGGTATTTACCGAATCAATGTGAAATACCGATTCGGTATTTACAGATTCGGTAAATACCGAATCCTGCAAGGGTGCAGGGGGTGTCACTTTGACACCCTCTAGCACCCCAAGTACAGGCATGTGTGCCATGTGGCACACAGACATGCCCTAAGGGCATGTCTGTGTGTCACATGGCACAGGTGTGCATGCACAGATGTGCATGCACACCTGAATTCGGTATTTTACCACCCAATAGGATTGGGTGGTAAAATACCGACTCTTAAGGGCCTGTGGCACTCTTAGGAGTGTCACCTACATATGGATTTACAGAATCGGTATATTTACCGATTCGGTAAAATACCGAAGTGGTAAATTTACCGAATCGGTAAATATACCGATTCTGTAAATTCAGACCCACCTACATCTCAAAAGCCAAATACCGGTCGGTAACGGCCGAAATCGGCCGTTAACGACCGGTATTTGGCGACCTACATCTGGCCCTATACCTTTTACTCAAACCCGCACAAATCCTATAGCAGGATAGATTACATACTGATCACTGACACACATACCCAGCTAATTGAAGACACAGACATTGCAGCTAGACTTGTCTCAGATCACTCATGCATTGGCTTGATGCTTAATGGATGCCACAACGAGGACGTTCCCCGTAAATGGAGATTCAATTCCGGTGTCCTGAAAGATCAAGAAAATAAGACCAGAATAGAGGAGGCAATAAAAGACTACCTTACACATAACAACGTTAAAGACACGGACCCCAGGATTATGTGGGTCCGTGAAGGCGACAGTAAGGGGGACAATAATAAACATCAAAGCAAAAATCAATAAAAGCGCAAACCAACACATAGCCCAGCTCGAGCTAGACATCAAAGGACTAGAGAGGACACGCGGGGGCCACACAGAACACAGCAACACTACTAGAACTCACAAAGAAGAAATATGAGTACACCAAAATACTGAGCGAAAGAGCCGGGCTGTGGGTGAACAAATACAAGGCAATTAATCTCTGCGAGGCAAACAGAGCAGTGAAACAACGAGCCTCATACCTAAAATATAAGCAAAGACAGTTCACCATCTCAGCTATCACGGACACACACAACAAAACACACACAAAGCACAAACAAATCCTGCAAACATTCCAAGAGTCCTACCAAGAACTCTATAGGGAAGATCAGGCTGTAGATCACGAAAGATGTACAGAATATTTAAGTAGCCTGGGCCTTCCAAAAATTATGAACGAGGAAGCGCGATCGTTAGGGCAGGAAATAAATCCAACAGAAATAGAGATGGCTGTCAGATCCCTGAAAGACAATAAGGCGCCGGGCCCAGATTGGTACACCGCCGCCTCCTATAAGACACTACTACCATCTTGTTTGACAACTATGAAAAAGGTATTCAACCATTGTGCGGAGGAGGGACCAGTATTCCAATCAAGCAATCAATCAAGAACATTTGTAAAGCGCGCTTCTCACCCTCAAGGGTCTCAAGGCGCTGGGAGGAGGGGGGGCGAGGGGGGTTGCTGCTACTGCTCTAAGAGCCAGGTCTTGAGTTGCTTCCTGAAGGAGAGATGGTCCTGGGTCAGCCGTAGGTGGGTGGGGAGGGAGTTCCATTTCTTGGCCGCCAGGTAGGAGAAGGATCGTCCTCCGGTGGTGGTTCTGCGAATCCGTGGGATTGTGGCGAGAGCGAGGCTGGCGAAGCGGAACTGGCGGGTGGGTGTGTAGAACGTGAGGCGGTTGTTGAGGTATTTGGGGCCCATGTCGTGGAGGGCCTTGTGTGGGTGGGCGAGGAGCCTGAACGTGATCCTCTTGCTGATGGGGAGCCAGTGCAGGTCTCTCAGGTGGGCAGAGATGTGGCTGTGGCGGGGGGTGTCCAGGATGAGTCGTGCAGAGGCGTTCTGTATGCGCTGGAGTCTTTTCTGTAGTTTGGTTGTGGTCCCAGCATAGAGGGCGTTCCCGTAGTCCAGTCGGCTGGTGACGAGGGCCTGGGTGACCGTCTTTCTGGTAGGGATCCACCGGAAGATCTTTCGGAGCATGCGTAGGGTGTTGAAACAGGATGACGAGACGGCGTTGACTTGCTTGGTCATCGTGAGGGAGGAGTCCAGGATGAAGCCCAGGTTGCGTGCGTGGTCCGTGGGCTTGGGGGCGGTGCCCAGTGCCCAGTGCAGGGGGCCACCAGGAATCGTCCCAGGCGGAGGGGGACGGTCCGAGGATGAGGACTTCATCCATTCCGCGACGTCTTTCATTCCTTCCTGGAGGCTGGCTCTGACGGTGGCGGGGTCGTTGGTGAGGGAGAGGATCAGCTGGGTGTTGTCAGCATAGGAGATGATGTTTAGGTTGTGTTGGCATGCGATGGCTGCGAGGGGGCTCATGTAGACGTTGAAGAGGGTGGGGCTGAGCGAGAAGCCTTGAGGAACGCCGCAGAGGATCTTGGTGGCCGCAGAGCGGAAGGGGGGAGGCGGACTCTCTGAGTTCTGTCGGAGAGGAAGGAGGTGATCCATTCCAGAGCTTTTCCTTGGACCCCAGCGTGGTGGAGGCGGGTTGTTAGGGTGCGGTGGCAGACTGTGTCGAATGTGGCTGATAGGTCGAGGAGGATGAGGGCAGCAGTTTCCCCGTTGTCGAGCAGGGACCTGATGTCGTCGGTGGCTGCGATGAGGGCGGTCTTGGTGCTGTGGTTTGCCCAATCCATGTCAGAGGCAAACATAATTGAGATACCGAAGGAGGACAAGGACCCTCTACTTCCCAAGAATTACAGGCCCATATCCCTAATTAATGTGGACTGCAAGGTATATGCAAACATTCTCACAATAAGATTAAGCAACATAATGCCAAAACTAGTATCTAATTCACAAGTAGGTTTTCTAAAGACCCGCATGTCACACAACAACACTAGACTCCTATGCCACATACTTGAACTCACCTCTAAATCAGTTGATCCGGCAGTGGCGATCACAAAGAAAGCGTTCGATAGAGTATCCTGGGACTTCTTGGAGAAATACATGAGGACATTCAATCTGGGGGAGGCATACACTAAGAAGGTAATGGCACTATACGGGGACCCCAAAGCGCGCATAGTAATCAATGGGCGGTCTCACGACCTTTCGACCTACAACGCAGCACAAGACAGGGCTGCCCCTATCCCCCTCGCTCTTCCTATTGGCACTTGGAAACTCTAATTATGGACATCAAGGCCAATGAGGAAGTGAGGGGGATATGTATCAACGAGGTTGAGGTCAAACTAAACGCGTAAGCGGATGACATTCTCATCATGACACAGCAACCGAAGAGCTCCATTGAGACACTGAAAAGTACTCAAAACACTCAGGGTACAAACTGAACAAAGACAAGTGTGGGCGCAAGCCTCTCAACGTATACACACAGAAGGAAACCTTGGGATACTCGGGTCTGGCCTGGCAAACGGGCTTCATTAAATATCTAGGGATTTACTTCAACAATGACCTCAGAACTACACTAGACATGAATGAGAACAGAGTATTAGAGAAAACAAAGACCCTCCTAGAGTCCTGGTCACCCAAATTTACTACATAGTGGTGCAGAGTTGAAACAATAAAGATAATTATCACACCGATGATCAACTACCTACTGAGCATGCTTTCACTCACACTCACGGATGATTTTCCCCGCAAACTAGACAAGATGATTAATAAGTTCCTATGGAGAGAGAAAAGAGCTAGGATAACCCTAAAAAAGTTAAGACTAAGCAAGGAACTGGGGGGGGCTAAACCTAGCAGACTACAGAATCTATCAAACCGCATTCATAGCAAAACAAGGCGCTTACTGGCCATCACCACCTAAGGAATACACGCCGGTATGGCTACAAATAGAGTGAGCAGTCCTAGACAACCTAGACCCAATGGTTGTACAACAGCCAATAAGCACATACACACCTCCAACCCAATATTCAAGAACACAAAAGTGGCTCTGCTCAAAATAGATAAAAAAATGGAACACAGCATAAAAGACGCAAAGTGGGATTCCTTGTGGGCTAACACCAAGATCAAATACAAAGGGAAATCCCTAGCCATAGAGACTTGGAAGAGGTTGGAATCTCATTTCCAGCCCAACTAGAAGAAGAGGGTAACCCTGCCACTTTCGCTGCACTAAAGCAGACATCGAGCTCTACAGCTTTCTAAAAATAAAAACAGCATTAACAAAGGCAAACTTAGCCGAACATAAACTGTCACTTACACCATTTATGACAAGGATAAATAGAGGAGGACACCAAGTGTCTCACTTATACAAACTGTTACGCCCTAGAACCACCACAACCAATGACAAAGTAGCAAAATACTGGAAAAATCAGCCCGGCACCACACTGACTGAACAAGAACTTCAAACCCTGTGGGCCTCCCCCTCGAAGAACAAGATAACCCCAGTTTTGCCACAGACGAAATTCTGGCTTATACATAAAACATACTGGACCCCGGCGCGGCTAGCGGCACTAGGCCTCAGGGAAAATAATTTGTGTTGGAACTGCGAGAAAGAAAAAGGGGACCTAGCACACCTCATCTTCCACTGCCCTAAAGTTAAAAAATTCTGGAATGAGATATTCACGTTCATAAATAAAATGATGGGGTGCACACTAAAGCCAGAGTTCTCCTCCCTCACCAGGGCGTTCATAACCACTGACCTAGAGTCTCAGCAGGACAGGGACCTGTTAGACCTCCTGCTGACCTCGGCTGTTAAAATGGTGGTCTCCAAATGGAAGGAAACACATAGGGCAACATTCAAGTGGTGGCTCAACTGGATAACACACCTTAGAGGTGCAGACAGTATCACACTATGTAATTCGCCATGGAGACCAGCAACCAGGGGTATGTGGACAACATTGGATGAATACTTGGGTCACTTCAAGCCTCCGTGAACAGAGCCAAAAAGGGCTGTAGCCAATAAGTTACACACCCTCAGCCCAAGGTTAATCCACGACCAAGAGCCCTCTTGGTTGCACGAACCTCCTGAGGCGGAAGCCGGGAGTGTGATTTGATCTTTTAAACACTTTTTAAGTCACTTGAATAAATTGTACTTTTAACTTACCACTTGCCCGGAATTCCCCGCACAGCGGACTTAACGCTGCCCTGAGTATTGAAACCAACTCTTGATGCCATTCTGGCGAGCCCAGAGGCCACGCCCCCTGCCGCCGCACATAAATTGACGCTGATCACAAGCGCCACATTGATTGCACGAACCTCCTGAGGCGGAAGCCGAGAGTGTGATTTGATCTTTTAAACACTTTGTAAGTCACTTGAATAAATTGTACTTTTAACTTACCACTTGCCCGGAATTCCCCGCACAGCGGACTTAACGCTGCCCTGAGTATTGAAACCAACTCTTGACGCCATTCCAGCAAGCCCCGAGACCACGCCCCTTCTCAGAGGTCACGCCCCCCGCCACCGCATATAAATTGATGCTGATCACAAGCGCCACATTGATTGCACGAACCTCCTGAGGCGGAAGCCAGGAGTGTGATTTGATCTTTTAAACACTTTGTAAGTCACTTGAATAAATTGTACTTTTAACTTACCACTTGCCCGGAATTCCCCGCACAGTGGATTTAACGCTGCCCTGAGTACTGAAACCAACTCTTGACGCCATTCCGGCGAGCCCCGAGGCCACGCCCTTTCTCGGAGGCCACGCCCCCCGCCGCCGCACATAAATTGACGCTGATCACAAGCGCCACATTGATTGCACGAACCTCCTGAGGCGGAAGCCGGGAGTGTGATTTGATCTTTTAAACACTTTGTAAATCACTTGAATAAATTGTACTTTTAACTTACCACTTGCCCGGAATTCCCCGCACAGCGGACTTAACGCTACCCTGAGTATTGAAACCAACTCTTGACGCCATTCCGGCGAGCCCCGAGGCCACTCCCTTTCTCAGAGGCCACGCCCCCCGCCGCACATAAATTGACGCTGATCACAAGCAACACATTGATTGCACGAACCTCCTGAGGCGGAAGCCGGGAGTGTGATTTGATCTTTTAAACACTTTGTAAGTCACTTGAATAAATTGTACTTTTAACTTATCACTTGCCTGGAATTCCCCGCACAGCAGACTTAACGCTGCCCTGAGTATTGAAACCAACTCTTGTCGCCATTCTGGCGAGCCCCGAGGCCACGCCCTTTCTCAGAGGCCACGCCCCCCGCTGCCGCATATAAATTGACGCTGATCACAAGCGCCACATTGATTGCACGAACCTCCTGAGGCGGAAGCCGGGAGTGTGATTTGATCTTTTAAACACTTTGTAAGTCACTTGAATAAATTGTACTTTTAACTTACCACTTGCCCGGAATTCCCCGCACAGCAGACTTAACGCTGTCCTGAGTATTGAAACCAACTCTTGTCGCCATTCCGGCGAGCCCCGAGGCCACGCCCTTTCTCAGAGGCCACGCCCCCCGCCGCCGCATATAAATTGACGCTGATCACAAGCGCCACATTGATTGCACGAACCTCCTGAGGCGGAAGCCGGGAGTGTGATTTGATCTTCTAAACACTTTGTAAGTCACTTGAATAAATTGTACTTTTAACTTACCACTTCCCCGGAATTCCCCGCACAGCGGACTTAACGCTGCCCTGAGTATTGAAACCAACTCTTGACGCCATTCCGGCGAGCCCCGAGGCCACGTCCTTTCTCAGAGGCCACGCCCCCCGCCGCCGCACATAAATTGACGCTGATCACAAGCGCCACATTGATTGCACGAACCTCCTGAGGCGGAAGCCGGGAGTGTTATTTGATCTTTTAAACACTTTGTAAGTCAATTGAATAAATTGTACTTTTAACTTACCACTAGCCCGGAATTCCCCGCACAGTGGACTTAACGCTGCCCTGAGTATTGAAACCAACTCTTGACGCCATTCCGGCGAGCCCCGAGGCCACGCCCCTTCTCAGAGGCCACGGCCCCGCCGCCTCCCTGCCAGCTATATATCATGTGCTTATTTCGGACGCGCAGCGGACGAGCGCAGCGGGCGGGACGATTGCGGTCCGTGCTCGGCCGGGCGTAGGGCCCCCCCACCATGTCCAGGCCATACAATACTCCTCTGCACAACTCTACAAACTCCAAGGCCCCTGGCCTGTGGACGTCTCTGTGACTGAGCACATCGACAGGCAGGGACTGACTGTCTTGCGCCCTTCCCCTTCTCCCTCGTCCTCCTCCCCCCCACTCCTCCTCCCGACTCCCTTGCTCCCCCTGAGCCTACTACCCTCTCTATTTACTATCTTAACACCCGGTCAGCAGTTAAGCACTGCCATGAACTATTTGTCCTACTGGACTTGCACAAACCAGATCTCTTATTTCTCACAGCGACTTGGTTTTGTGACAATTCCCCCCCTTCCTTGTTAGCTGCTCTCCCCTCCACCTACTACGCACTGCGATCCGACCGATCCTCTGGCAAAGCAGGCGGTGGTGTCGCCCTAATCGCCTGTAGAGAATTTCCATTTCAGCCCCTAACTTTTCCCTCCATCGGCTCATCAGACTTCTTAGTCGTCCGCTCCCTATCCCTTAAAGTTCCACTCACCTGCTTACTCATGTATCGTCCCCCCCAACCCTCCCAACTCTTTCTCGTTGGGTTTCAAGATCTTGTGGCCACCTTAGCGGTCAACAATTCTTCCATCGTGGTCTTAGGTGATTTCAACTTTTGGCCCTCTGATCCCACAGAATGTTCTACCTCCAAAGAATTCACGGACATCCTTTGTTCCCTCAACTTTGACTCTCACGTCCACTCCCCTACTCATATCCAGGGCCACATCCTGGATCCGATTTGGTCTCTCAACTGTCCGATAGTCTCCTTGTCCATCTCCCCCTGTCCCTGGTCTGACCACTTCTTGATCTGTTTTTCCCTTCACCTTAGCCTAGTCACCAAGCCCTCTCTTCCCAAAAACATCTGGGCACGCTCGTGGAGCCGGGTGGATGTGGCCTCTCTGTCCGCCACACTCTCCTCCTCCAGTCCAGGCTTACTTGGTCTCTCAGCTGCTGCACAAGCAGACTCCATAAATTCCTGGCTTCGGTCAGGCTGCGACTCGGTCGCCCCCCTCAGACGAGTGTCCTCCAGAAGGCCGAACGATGCCAACCGCTGGTTCAACAAGGAACTAAAGGCCTTAAAACTTACAGTCAGCAATGCTGAGCGAGTCTGGAGGCGAGACTATTGCCCCAACCTTAAAGCTCAGTACACCACCCTTCTGTCTCAATATAAAAAAGCTATTCTGTCCACTAAAACTGCCTAATTCTCCTCAAAAATCTTGGCAGCTGAAAACCAGCCCAGAGAAATCTTCTCTATTGTCCACGACCTCGCCTACTCTGATAGAACTACCTCAAACCCTCTCCTTCACAGGCCCTTTGTGACTCCCTGAATTCGTATTTCCTCGATAGAATTTCGAAGATCAAAGCCAATATCCCCCTCCCCTCCCCTTCTTTTCTTGACCCCCCGTGCCCACGAGTCGAGGGACGGCTTGACTCGTTTCCCCCTCTGACCGAAGAGGCTTTCCTCTCCCTCCTCCCTCTGATCAAATCAGGTTCCCCTTTAGACCCTTGTCCCGCCCACATCCTCAGGCACATCTACTCGGTCTGTGTGCAACCCCTTCTTATTTTCCTTAACAACTCTCTGTCTCAGGGCACTGTTACTCCTTCCCTAAAATCTGCCGTCATCGTTCCCATTCTTAAAAAACCTGGCGCCGACCCTTCCGCTCCTGTTAACTTTCGCCCCATCTCCCTACTGCCTTTCCTGGGGAAAGTATTGGAGCGACACGTGGCCAAAGCGCTTAATACCTACGTGGAGGAAAACGGGGTGTTAGCCCCCCGCCAGGCCGGCTTCCGCCCCGCACACTCCACGGAATCGGTGGTGTTATCGGTCCTCGACAATCTCAAAGAGGGCATGGACACCAACCGTCCCCAGGCTCTGGTCCTCCTCGACCTCTCCGCCGCCTTTGACACGGTTAACCACTCCATCTTAATCTCCCGTGTCAGGGCGGCCGGGGTTGGAGGCTCAGCCCTCGTCTGGCTGTCCTCCTTCCTCAGTCACCCAAGCAGTACGCCTGGGTGACTTCTCGGCGGATCCTCAGCAGGTACATTGCGGGGTTCCACAGGGCTCCTCCCTTTCCCCACTTTTATTTAATCTGTACATTGCCCCCCTTATTTTTGCTCTTCAGCAAATGGAGGTCTCCGTCTATAACTATGCGGACGACCTCCAACTTATTTTTTCTTTATCACCATCCCCTGAGTCTATGGCCAAGTTCCAATCTATTATGATCTTTATCCGGGACTGGATAAACTACAACCACCTGAAATTGAATCCAGACAAAACCGAGCTGGTTTTGACGAGTGGTTGCTCCAGTCACTGGACCCCCCTTTTTTGGCCCTCCTCCCTAGGTCCCTCTCCCCCTCCTTCTTCCTCGGTGAAAACGCTCGGGATCAAGCTGAACGATCAACTCACCCTGCACTCCCAGGTTAGCTCAGTGGTGTCCTCCTCTTTTCTCGCACTTCACACCATCCGTAAGGTTTCCCGTTATTTTTACTTTCTCTGCCCTAAAACTCATTATCAGGGCAATGGTTACCTCGCACTTAGACTATGTCAACGCCCTATACTGTGGCATGCCTGCCTACAGTACGCGCCGACTACAGCTGGTCCAAAATCAGGCTGCCCGCTTAGTCTACAATCTGGCCAAATTCCATCACGTCACCCCGCTCCTCAAGTCCTTGCACTGGCTCCCCATCCGAGAACGATCCCAGTTCAAGATGGGTTGTATCATTTTCCAGGCCCGGGTTGGTTCCGCCCCTGCCTTTGTTTCCTCTGAAATCAAAGCTTATGCCCCCGCCCGGGAACTGCGCTCATCTTCCCAACATCTGCTGTCGGTTCCCCGCTTCAGGCGCAAAAAGTGGGGGGGCTCAAAATTCTCCACACTCGCCCCTACCTTCTGGAACCTGCTACCGGCTCACCTCAGATCTTCCACGCAATACTCCCACTTCCGAAAGGCGTTAAAAACCTATCTCTTTCTACAAGCCTTCCCACTATAAACCACTCTACTCCCTCTCGACCTTCCGGGTCTCTGAGGTTCAGCACATCATAGCGCCATGAAACCGCCAGGTGAACGTGCGCTCTAAAAATAATTTAAACTCAAACTTAAAGTCCATGTGCACGCCCCTCTTCTTTCTTTCCTCTACTCTTTTTCTCCCCTCCCACCTTCTATCACCTTCTATCACCCCTATAGTAGGACAGTGAAAAGGGGGCATACGATCACGTAGACAACTTACCTGTATAATGTCACGTATAGCCAGATTTTGATGTTATCCCGCGAAGGGAAAGCGATACTAAATGTATGTGTAAAATCTCTTAATAAAATACTTTGAAAAAAAAATATTAATTGCTTTTCCAAAGTTTCAGAATGTTTAAATATATGTTTGCTTTTATTTTACAAGGCTCCTTTCTATGCATGTGTTAGTGATGCATTTGCCAAACAAAAATGTATGTTTCCTCGCAACTAGTGATCATGTAATGTGCTCGGATACTAGATTTCGGGTCAAGTTTGCGCTATATAAAACTTCGAGAAAAAAAGAAAAGAAATGTGAAATAGAATTCGTGGCTCACAAGGAATTTTAGCTCGAGGTGCCTTCTTAGTGTGAGTCACTGCCTTTTTAGCCTCGCCGTCCTGGTTTTTTGTGATGGTTCAAGACACTTGTTGAGATAGTGCAATGATACCGTGTGTCTCCTAAAGTAGAGTCCAAGGACACTCTGGGTTGCACATGCACATGGTGTTCATGAATCATTTCAGATATTATAGGGCATAGAGATTTCCGAATGAAGACGGTTTTACTGGAGAATTTGGTCTGTGCTTGGCAGGTATTTGTTTTCCTGTCTGGAGCATTTTTGGTTTATCCCCCCAATATTGATCAACGAAGAACACACCCCAAATGTTATGGATAGGGGCTCCTGGTGTTATGTTATTTTTTTTACCATTTCCACCTGTTTATCTATATTTATTCTTTGTTTAGTGTAATAAGCTGCAGTAAGTATATTTCCTCGTGAATTTAATTGACCCAGCCATACCAATCTCTGCAGCAAGTTTCTTTCCTTGTGAGGTATGGGCGGCGTAACCAAGGGAGTTTCCTTTAGTGCTCCATTCCTCACACAAGCAGGAATGTGAGCTATATAAAACGAACACTCCCATTAACCAAACAATGCAGCCTCAAGCACAAATAGCGGGGGAAGGCTGTATATGTTCCTTTCTACATGAGTTAGTTGTATTAGGAGGTACCTATTTATGAAAACACAATGCTGCTGTGGTGTGAAAGGTAAACTAGAAAATACATACATCTAGGTAAACTGTGGTATCTCCGGCTGCAGGCAGCTCACAACTGTCTTGCTAATCTTATCATGTAATTTCCTTATAATGAAAATATGCTAAGTGGGAAATGAAGGAAACTGTTTTTCAATTTAAATAGTTCTGTTTTTTAGGGGGGCCAGGAACACTGCATTGTGGGATTTGTAGTTTTGTGTTTACCTTTTTGTTGATGTGCTTGTCCAGTGCAAACACAAATAACCGTAATTGGCTGAGGGGATGCTGCACTTGGCGGTTATTAACTCTGTGTGCCAACGAGCTCAGTAAAATGTCTGGTAAAATAACTTACTGCACCGAGTAACTTGTACAGTGTGTTACCGGAGTATTTCTTTAAGTACCATCTTACTTTGTAACTTTACTTTAATGTCTTAGTCCCTTACAATACAATGAAATATTACATAGGCCATACTGCAGATGATCCTTTTACAAATGCAAAGGAGGTGTGTAGTAAGCGCACATGATTCTTTGTATATAAAAAATGTGTCTTTTTGAAAAATTAGTGGGAAGCTTGTTTAACATCTAGTTATTACACACAATCCCATGCTAAATAATTCCAGCACACTCAATACCACATATTTACTACATAATTCCACTGCACACCATGCCACATAATTCCAATACACAAATCCCCTCTACACCACACTATTCCAAGCCACATATTTCCACAACTAACAATTCAATCCAACCCACATAATTCTACTCCACACCACATAGTTCCACTCCATAAAAATGAGTAAAAAGCATTGTCATTTACAATGCCAATAGCTCTAACTTTCACAAATGTGGGAATGATTGCATTTCAAATGGTTGTCTTTCTTAGGCATTAACATTATCATGATATGTTTATTGATTATTACCTATCTTATTGTATTGTGTTCTGCATATTTACCGGATAACATTCTCTTTAAACTTTAAAAAAGAGTTTCATAATTTGAAAAGCGAGAAGTTGAAATCAGGGACTGACCACTAAGTGCGCCTCAGAGCTCATTTAGACTTGGAAACTCCAACGCTTCTAGCAAATCGAATCTCCCCTATCATCCATAAAGTTAGAGCTAATTATCAGCATGGTTTTGTGCCTGGAAGATCTACGACTAATCACATTCAAACAGTGATTACCCTATTTGACCACTCGGAAGTTGCAGGAGACCCTATGGCTTTGGGTCTCTTGGCAATTTTTGTGGTGTGCCGGGGTGGGTATCCCCACAGGGTTTATTCAAGCAGTACAAAAGCTATAGGTCAACCCCAGGGCTATTGTAATGGTGAATGGTAGTCTTACAAAGGAACTGACTATAACTAGAGGAACCCGGCAGGGGTGCCCATGCTCCCCCCTACTTTTTGCATGGTATCTTGACCCTTACATTTGGAGACTGGAAAGAAATAGTGAGATAGAACCAATTATATCACAGGGCTATTCCACCAAAACCTTGGCTTATGCTGACGACATAGCCATTGTGACTACAAACCCGAAAACTGCTATGTCTGCTATTACCAGCGAGGCCATTAGATTTGGAGGGATTTCGGGTTACGCACTCAATCAGGGGAAGACTCGGATTGTTGTGAATAAGGAGATAGAGATGAATGACCCTTTGTTGGTTAGTGAGGCGACGTCCCTGGGTATCTCCATCACGTACAAACTTGAGTGTTTGGTGGAATTAAATGTGAAACCTATGCTGGGTGCCATGCAAAAAGATCTGTGGCGGTTAGATAACCTACATCTCTATCTTATAGGTAGGGCTAACGCCTTGAATTTTTTTTTTTCCTAAAATCCTTTATTTATTTAGAACTATCTGTTTAGAATTCTCCGATCAATGCTTTAGAACAATGGAGCGTACTTTTTCTAGCTTCATTTGGGCCTATGCACAACCCCGGCATGCCTATAAATTTCTGATCCTTACAAAAGAAAGAGGTGGGCTTGCTCTTCTAAACCTTAAAGCTTACTACTGGGCATCTGTCCTGCCCTATAGCCAGGAATTGTTGCAAAATATAAGACTGGATGGGGAGCTGGGGGTGCCCAGCCTTCTGTATTTCAAATAATCCTAGGAAATCATAGTCGCGGCTACCTATGCCAGAATCTTCATGATAGTTACCATAAGAAGGTCAACTTTAAGATTTTATTCAGTGGTTTTAAAACTTGGAAAGCAGTGAGGAAAATTCTGGGCATCAGGCGAGTCTCATATTACACTCCCTTATGGGATAACCCCGACCTACCAGAGATCTTTAGGGACAATTGTATGAAGAAATGGGTCGCGGCTGGAATTACACATCTGGGTTGCCTTTTCTCAACCGTAGGGATGTTATTGTTAGAAGAATTAAGGGAAAATTTACAGGTGGATAGGAGGAATTTTTTTTAAATATCTCCAAATTCGATATTATGTTACACGAAGAGCGGTGGGAGGGGGTATCCCAGAGAAAATAAAACTCGTAGAAACCTTAGTCCATAGTAACATAAACACCATTGGGGAGATATACTCAACAGTGAATATGTTGTTTCCAGATGACATGGAGAAAACGGCTCAGAGTGGCAGGGGAAAATTGGCATAACTTTGGATGAATTTCACAAAACCTTTGCAATGTCACAAACATGTCCCATGTCCACTAAACTGCAGTCGCAATTTCATAAAACGTGCTTCTTTTTATATTACGCTCCCGATAAAATTGCCAAATGGGGGTCTGTTAAAGGGACATGCTGCCCTAGATGTCATCTATTCGAAGCTGATTGTGTACATATCTTCTCCACATGTGACGGATTAATCCTGCTTAAACACGAGATCGAGAAATTCTTATTGGTTGTATTAAAAAGAACTGTTAGGTTATCTGATGAAATAATCTTGTTAGGGGCTGTCGACTCAGACCTTCCCAGATTAGGGTGGAATTCATTTTTATTGCCATGGCTGTGTTAAGGATTTGCATAGCCTCGGCCTGGCTGGATCTGATTGCTCCTTCGTTTCAGCAATGGCAAGCGAGGTTATTAGCTATCTTTAATTTAGAAATTGCTATTTATAAAAGAAAGGGTAAGAAGGGACGCAAATGGGGGCTGAGAATTTGGGCCCCCCCTTAATGGATTGGTGTCAAGCCCAATAGAGTATGGTATGATTTGGCATGAATACTCCCCTTCGGCACACATGTTTGGTTTTGATTAATTTGTATAGTAAATGTATAAAACTGCCTTAAGAATCTGCTTATGCCTATTGCAAAAGGATAGTTTGCTTTATATTTTATGATGTACATTTCTTGTTCCTTGGCATACACTCTTTTGATCAAATTGTATAATGAATGCCTTAAATGTCAAGGAAAGTGCTTATGAAACTGCCAAAGTGGGGTTTTGTGGAACACGTACAGAATTTTCATTTGTTAACTGGTCAGACCTGGGGGGAGGGGGGGTTGTTTGTTAAAATCAAATAAATATATATTTTTTTTAAAATAGACTTGGAAACCTAAATAGACACAGTTTGGAGTCCAAGGAAGGCCCTAAACTTTACATGGAGCAAAGCACCAGTCCAATGACTGCATATAAAGATGAACCCAATCCGTTTGTGGCCAGACCGAAGGTGGCGCAGCAGGTCTCCCATTCTTCCCAAGCTAACTGAAAAGGAAATGCCTGACAGAGGCACCACTATCAACGTAATTGTGACCTCTCTGAAACTGAATTACATCTCTCAATATTTATATCATACAGCATATAATATGGAAATTTACAGAGAGATGTAAATTAATTCCAAAGATAAAATCATACAACAGGCCCATAATGCCAAGGTAAAACACTTTAGCTATATAAATTGTACATATTTCTTTAAGAACCTACATTATATAGCTCATAATTCTTTCTGTTAATGTTTGTGTCATTATTATTTGATACGACGCTCATGAATTTTTCGGGGAGTTTTATTTAAATTACAAAACAATCTATGTTAAATGGTTGGATAAATCTAGAAGTTAATGTTAATCCTAAAGCATATAACTATTGTTCATATTATACATTTTAAAAATAAAGACAAAACTACAGACACACAACCTTTCTAGTATAAAATACAATGCTCGGACATACTTTTAAACGTGTTACTCTTTCTAAGTGTGCTGTACAGTGGATATCCTCCACTGTACAATTGCAAAGTGGGAAAGGTTTGGAGAAATTAAAACTTTTCTCCTACATTGCGCCTGCCATAAAACCCTGTGTACAAATGTTAGTAGATAGAGCTTTACATCAAAAACAATGGATGGTAAAGTGAGATTGCCCATGTTCTACCCATGGCATGCCGCGTCATGCAACTTTCCAGCAAAAAACGAGTTTTGCACTGGAAGGTAAATAACAAATCAGCACTATAATCTGTGTCATGTTTAGTGACTTTACACCTGGCAAAGTGTTGGTAAATCTGACTCTCTGTTAATTAAGCCAATGTTAAGAAAAAAATGCTGATTCTAATAGTGTAACTTTAATAAAAAAATATGAAACGCCAATACATACAGACTGAAAAAATTAGATGTGCATACATACAGGCCTTATCTGGCAGGCAGGGGCAGCTGCTCTGCAATGGCAGACGAGCGTCGCTCCACTGGCTCACAGCCAGCAAGTGCAAAATAATACGATAAACCATAACTATTTTATTTTTCATTGGCTGGCTTTGACCAAGCATGTGCAGGGAGGGGTGGGGCACGGGAGGGTGGAGGTGGAGTGTTGTGTGCACTTCTAAGTGCGCATGTGTGTTTCTCCTGAGACCACCGGCCAAACACATATGCACACTTAGGTTTCTCCAACCCGGCTATATTGAACAGATGGACTGGAGAAACAGAACAGATTCCTTGTCCAGAACGGAGTGTCTTTTCAGCCCGCTCAGGCCAATTCCCACGCATCTCTCATAGAATGAGAGTAGAGCGGGGATTGCACAGGGAGTGTGATGCTGCCCCACTGCCTGCTGGAACCAGGAAGCAGCAAAGCAGAATACTGAGGCATGAGGAGTGAAGCGGTCGGCAGCTATGTTTTTTAAAATGAATTATTACACCCCGATCTCCCCTGTGCCCCCTCCACCCGCCTCACCACCTCTTCATTGTGTCAGCCGCCACTGCTGGCATGTGAGTACTTGGGTGTGTGATGACAATGCCTGCTACGTGATGGGAGTACCTGGTCACATGATAACAATATTTGGCATATTGTGTGATGCCTACATAAACAGTGCCATCTAATATCAATACCAGTCATGTGTGATATATTGGCAGCATTGAAAACGTGACAGAAATACCTAACATGGCAATATAGAAATGGACAGAATAAGTTCTAGACAATTTTTTTTATCTGAATATGCTTCTGAAATACACAATATCAAGCAGTCCATTCTCTCCGATCTTTTTATCCACAGAAACACATTTACAATCTATACACTTATTCACCGATTGGTGATCGCACACACTCCTTGGGACAAGTACAGGCAATCCTTACCAGCACAAACCAAACTTGCATAAACAGACATGTTCACTTTGTCTTTGCTTTGTTAGGATGTGTGGGTGTCAGTGACAACAATGAGCATTCTTTACACCACAAATCATATTTGTTTGTTTCATGAGAAGAGATCATAGTCCCCTCCAATCTTTTTTTAATAAAAAGGGGTTAAATAGTCTATGCTATTAGAACACACACATGGCGAGATAATGCGGTTTGCATTGTAAATTTGTGTATATTATTTTTCTTGTGTGGTCCTTTTTAGGTTTCGACTGCAAAAAGCTGCGCAAGCAGCTTTTGCGCAGGAGAAATCTTATGAGAACTGTAGTGTGGCTTTGGTTCGGCCCTCGTCATTGATTGGCTGGCTCCGTAAACGGAGCCTTGCCATTGGACGAGGGGCCTGTCCGTCAATGCCGGACCAGACACGGGGGCGTTCCCGAGATTCTTTTCCTTTTGCCGACGTCACGCGACGCCGGGAACGCCCCCGAGTCTGGTCCGGCATTGCCGGCACTACTGCGTCTCTTCTCCCCCGTTTCCCGCCCCGTGACTGGCCGGCCGGCCAATCCTAGCGCGGCCGGCCGGAAGTGCCCGCCCCCCGCAGCCCGGGGGAAGAAGGAAGACGGCAAGCAGTATGGCGGCGCCCGCGGGGCTCCCGTGGCCTGGAGGGAACCGCCGCCGTCGACGTTGCCGGTCTCCCATGCCGAAGAGGGAGACCGGAGAAGTGCCAGAGAGATTTTCGACGTTGCCGGTCTCCCATGCCGAAGAGGGAGACCGGAGAAGTGCCGCCGTCGCAAGGTGCAGGTGAGTCGATTGGTTTTTTTGTATTTTTTTTTCCCCTCCTCTCTTCCCCTGCCTTCCTGCCCCAACCTCTCTCCCCCTGTCTCCTACCTTCACTCGTCATGTCCTCCCCGCCTTCCTCGTCTCCGGCCGGGCTCCCGGCTGCTGCTCTGGAGGCCTGAGAGGTGGAGCCCTGTCCGGGGAGTTCCCTGCACCGGCATGTACGTGCAGACACGAGCCGGGCCTCGGGGGTCTGCTGGTGTGCAGAGTGCAGAGTGGAGCTTCAGAGTGAATTGGGAATGTTCACTGCGGGACAACTTAAACCCACAATGTATCAGCCAGGCGCAGGCCAACTGAGTAAAATATGCATATAGAACTGTAATAAGGCTGGCCTGCAAAATATTAGGAAGCCAATGGCCACGCATGGCTCCCCCTCGGCTAATTTGCGGGGAACAGATTGTAATAGCTGAGGCTTTCCGCTGATTATCTTATCCAGGATCAATATTGCTAAAATCCAACCAGAAGCTAAACAAAGTCAGTTTCCCTTCATTGCACTGGGCCTTCTTCTGAGTAACAGATGGCTGGATGGGAATGGCTGCCTCGCAAGCGCTGTCCGTACTTGGTTAGTTAACTAGTTGGTGTTTGTGAACTATACAGATGGAGGGAAATTAATGTTAGAATTGCAATTTAGTAGCGGACACGAGCAGCATTTTCTCAGTGTCTGTCACGGTACATTCTTGGATTGGATGTGGGACCAGTGAATACAGCGCTGCAGTGTTTCGACACAGCCGTAACCAATGTTGCGGCAAATGGAGGTGAATTGAGGTTCTCGCCTTCTCTTCTTTTGGCGGGTGTGGGTGTGCACTGAAAGTGACCAGCGTTGATATACCCTTTCACTTGTGTTTAACAGAGGGCTTTGGTGAATTTCAGTATCTGTGGATGTGAGCACCGGCTGTGTTGCTGGGTTTCTCTGTTCCTGGGTGATTTATGACCGAGGTGCACATTTCGGGGCTGTAAAATATGCACACAGGACGCTAATTGCCGCAATCGCTCTTAAAGTGTTGTTAGTGGGGTTTACAGTGAGTGCTCCCTGCTATTTTAAGGCATTATGCGATCCCGCTTGCGGGGGTAACCAGAGCTCGCCCCGGATACTAGGCATTCAGTTCTCGGTGGTGGAAGTTTGGGTCGGCCAGGCAGCTGTGGAAAAGGTTGAAATGTTTTTAAGGCTGATGTAAGACACTGCACCCTGTGGCTGGGTCCCGTGACGACAGGATGTTCGTCCGGGCCCTGTTGGGGGGGATGGGTGTGTGTATATCTCCGAGCCTCGTGGCCACGGTTTGTGCCCTGACCCGTGGGGAGCAAGCTGTTTAGTGGGCAGTATGAAAGAATTTAGTGGGCAGGCGAATGGTAATATGAGTGTGGGTCCACTTGTGCAGGGGCAAGGCATTCGTGCTTGGGACCTGAACGTGCTGGTTATCTTTGTGACCGGCTCTTGAAAAGCAGTGTGTGAATGGGGGGTGTGGACGCAATACCATGGTGCCTGGTTCCGTACACATAGAACCAGGCTGGCCCTTCGAGGCCCTAATGTACATGTGCCCTAGCCGACCATGGGGTGTATCACTGACATGAGGTAGCATGCGTGGGCCTGTGAGAGCGTGGTGCTTATGTGAGCGTAGGTTTATTTGTGCCTGGACCGTGCCTCAAATGCATGCGCTATTGGTATTGTAAATGACAATGCCATTTATTTATCTGTTTTCAAAACCAACACATAAATAAAAATGTTGTCATTTACAATGCCAATAGCTCCAACTTTTGCAAAGGCGAAACCGTTGCATTGTAAATGCTTGTTTCCTAGATGCCTTTCTCTGTGCTGCCTGCGAGGCAGACACCGCGAGACACATGCGCCTAACACATGAATGCTCTGCAAGTGGTTTCCCTAGTAACAATAACCATATGAACTCTCTCAGAAGTTCCTTCATCTGACTTCCAGGTTCTGATTTTTTTAAACACATGGGATAGACTACGAACAGACAGATGCAAGGCTTCCCATGCTGAAATAAAGGGAATGCTTTTGCAAGATACTTGTTGAACTAGCTTTCAAGAACTTTAACAGATGTTTTCTGACATTCTTAGTTTAAGGGCACATTCTTTACAAATGTTTTGTTATTTGCCTACCACTTTATATTTGTGAAGTGAAGTTAATTTTAAAAACATGTTTTAGAAACCATTGTGATGGAAAACACTTAAGGCCTGATGTACTAATGCCCATTCGAAAACTAGTATGTGCACTATGCAGACTGACTCGTTTGCAATGAATACACCACACTAATTAGTCGCATCGTGAATTGGCAAATTCACAGGGGGGACAAGCTCATCTGCCTAATGAATATTAATTAATAAAGTCCCAAATTACAACCCCTTGTGAATAGCAGTAAATGTAGGCTTGGTGATCTAGAAGGGATAGCAGACCACCATTCTTGTATTTGTTTGTTCCAAAAAAGTGACGCTGCTGCTTAAAAAAAAATCTCGAATCTCGAATGGGAAGTCATTCAGAGAAGGGGGCATATAGTGGCCCCCTAGACCAATAAGTGCTCCCATGTTGTTTCCCAACATGATTCCCTAAGTGGTAAGCTCTCCCTCTGGGCAAGACATGCGGCTGTGTAGGATGGATTCAAAGGGAGCTACCCCTGTTTGTGGGAAGGCCTGAGAGAATAATATTTGCACCATCAAGGTGTGGAGGACCAAGGCTTGTACTGTGGCCTTTCAGTAGAATGCAATGTTTCCTGAGGAAATGCAAACAGTAAGAGGCGATTTTTGTTTACTGTGGAAGAGTTTTTTCAGTGTTGCATACTCAACACAGAGAAGAGAGGTAAATGGTGGGAATATCTAATAGATATTTAAGAAACAGAACATAGTATGTTTTGATGGATAGAGTTAAGAACTAAACCACTTTTATGGTATTTAATAAATGGACTGAATCTGAGATGCCGAAAGGCCTGACATTATGAGATGTCATTCCGGCATCCATGGATGTCAAGGCACTGTGGATGTATTTCTTCTACTCTCTTTGGAGCAAGTCTCTGATCTTGTTCCCTTGGAATACATATTTTCATCCTTGGGAATTTCTTTACCTTGATGATCCATATCTGCATTAAAAACCCTTGCAATTTGTTGCCCTCACTAGTCTGCTGGTCAGGAAATGTTTTTTTTTAAATTTAATCAGTTCAACCTGTGACTTACAATAGGGGTCTCCAGCTCCGCACCAAATTCTACTTCCCTGTAATAGATACTTGCCATCATTTTAGAATGGAGTATCAATTGAAATCATTTCAATAAACATCATCAATATAT
Organism: Lissotriton helveticus; assembly: GCF_964261635.1. Taxonomy (NCBI): domain Eukaryota; kingdom Metazoa; phylum Chordata; class Amphibia; order Caudata; family Salamandridae; genus Lissotriton; species Lissotriton helveticus. Next base: position 964,967,469 of record NC_136071.1, on the reverse strand, counting down.
TCATTTAGTTCAGTAATTGATGCATCAGATCCATCAAAAGGACCTTCATCCAGGGCAAAATCCTTGCCAATTCAAGCAACTCGAAGGAACTATTCAGCATCATTCAGAAATTCCCGAAATCTCCCAGCAAAGCCTCGGACGTCACATCTTCCCAGGTCCTCTGCAACCAACTCAGATCCTACTTCCATCTCAAGATCAAGAACCCTCTACAAAAACTTCAATAAATAGACAGCAGACTCCGAAGCCACCCCCCACCCCCAGCAATACCAGCTAGCCTACCATATCCGCCTGGACCCCGGTCACCACTGAAGACACCACCACGACCATGAAGAGCATTCACCCAGGAGCTCCAAGGGATCCCTGCCCACCGCACCTCTTCCAGAGAGCCATCACCGCCATAGCACCCAAGCTGCACCATTAATGCCACTTTCCAATCCAGCACATTTTTTAATGAATGGAAACAAGCAGAATTCAAGCCCCTCCTCGAGAAGCCCTCCGCAGACCCAACTGACCTCAAAAACTACAGACCCATCTCTCTCCTCCCCTTCTTGACTAAAGTCACCAAAAAGATCGTCAACAGCCAGCTCACGAACTTCATCAAAGTCAACTCCATCTTTGACTCTTCCCAATCCAGATTCCGCAGGAACTACAGCACAGAGACCGCCCTCCTCTCAGCAACAGATGACATCCACACTCTCCTCGACCAGAGCCACATGGCGGCCCTCATCTTACTTAACCTCTCAGCAGCCTTCAACACTGTCTCCCATCGCACTTTCACCGCCAGACCCCACGATGCTGGCATACAGGGTACTGCCCTCGACTGGATCCAAAGAATCAGACACCCGCCTTTCCTTTTCCCCACAGAGATCAACTGCGGAGTACGCCAAGGATCATCACTCAGCCGCACACTCTTCAACATCTACATGTCCCGCTTCGCCGCCATCGTCATACAGCAAGGACTCAGCATAGTATCCTACGCCGACGACACCCAGCTCATCCTCTCCTTTATGAGACAGCCCGACACCACCAGACTTTGCTTCCAGGAAGGAATGCAAGATGTTTTATCTTGGATGAGCAGCAGCTGTCTGAATTCAACTCATCCTCAGACCCACCCCCTCAGCATGGGTCAACACCTGGTGGCCCCACGGCCCTCAGCAACCTCTCCACTCCCAAGGACCACACCCGGAGTCTCGGAATCATACTCAACTCCTCCCTCACCTGACCCGACAGATAAACATCATCTCCTCCATCTGCTTCAACACCCTCCACATCCTTCGCAAGACCTTCAAGTGGATCCCCCGAATCCAGAAAGACCATTACCCACGCTCTCATACCTAACAGAATGGACTACGGAAACACCCTCTACGCCGGAATCAACAAATCCCTGCTCTGTAAACTCCAGACCATCCAGTACACCGCTGCCAGGCTCGTCCTCAGCATCCCACGACATCAACACATCACCCAGCACCTACGAGACCTCCACTGGCTCCCTGTCGAGAAGAGAGTAACCTTCAAGCTACTCACCCAAGCCTACAAATCCCTCCACAACAATGGACCACAATACCTCAAAGAAAGAGTCTCCTTCCACGCACCCAAGAGAGACCTCTGCTCCGCAGGCCTCGCCCTCGCTGAAACCCGTGCATCCGCAGAGCCAGGATGGGAGGAAGAGCCTACTTCTACATCGTGGCGAAGACCTGGAACGAACTCTTGCTCAACATCAGACATTCCCCACTCTGCACACCTTCAGGAAGAGCCTCAAGACCTGGCTCTTTGGCTGAATTGGAGCTGCACACCCTCCCCCAACTCCCAGTGCCTTGATACTCCCACAAGTGAGTAGTGAGCTTCACAAATCCCTGATTGATTGATGAGAGTTTTAGATTAGTTCGACAACCTTTATTTATCAATACGAGTTTAGTATATTGTTTTGGTCTCTTTATTCCAATTAGTAAATCAGATAAATCTGTTTACAGAAATAGCAAGAAAACCATGGTTAGAGTCAACCAAGAAAATTGGCCACAACACCTTACGAGACACTTTGGATACTGTCCCCAGTGTCTAGCATGGCTTGAATTAATCTTAGTTGGTGATGATTAATCTTGAGTAGTTTTTTCATTCAATGGTTATGTGCTTATAACAGAATTGCTTGACGATGGCTTTTCATGTGGACTATTGCAGGGTTCTCTGAACCTGGAATGCAACAACATATTCCAGGCTGGCTTTCCCTAATTTGCATGGCTGAACGGTTTGAGATGGTAAACTCAGACTACTTATTGCTTCATAATTTTCTTTTTCTTGGCAGCCGGTTCTGGATTAAAAGTACTCATCCATGTGTCAAAGTTGTTGTCTTCTGTGGTACTGATCTGTGTGTCTGTCACAGCATCCAGTGGCGTATCACAGGCCCCCGCAGTGCGTGGGGGCCCCCGAGCTGCAGAGGCCCCCCCAGCAGTGTACTCAGGCCTGAGAGCTCCGGATTAAATTCGGAGTGGGGGGCCTACCATTTACCTTGCAGGGGGGCCCCCTCGACATTTGTTATGCCACTGACAGCATCATGTAGTTTCTTTCTATACTGGTTTGCACCTTCAAGATAACGATGCCACCAGAAGATCCATTTTGCTGGTATCTATCTTATGTTGCTTTTATTTTGTACAGTGCTCCTTCACTACACTTCTAAAAGCTTTCATTTAAGACATTCCACTCAGCAGAATTGAGTAAGTCAAACCTTAAAGGAGAGATTTTAAAAAACATGATGACTTTTTGCTAAGTAACCACTTTTTCAAACATTTACAAAATCGTGACATACGGGCCTCTGTATAACGTGGCAGTGTTGAATCCTGACACATGCCACATACAATTCAATAGAGGCAACCATTTTGTTTAACTTTGAGGAGTCTTAGGCATAAGTACCCATCAGAGGACAGAACATTTGGTATCATTAGTTTAAATGAGAAAACTTCTGTTGTAGTCTACCTCTGATATCAATTAATATAATTGTCAAAAAATAGATATTACATAAAATGAGGGATAAAGAGGAGCACTGGGGTACACTACAGGTGTAAGAGATGCAAGGACAGGGATGGGTAGTTCCAGAGATAACCATAGCAAGGAGACAGGGCAAGGTCAATACCAACCTACTCAAAGTACAACTGTGGTCACAGAACTAGCAAGTGAAGGAGACAGCTGTAAGCGGGGACAAGGAATGAGACAAGGGACAAGCAAGAGAAAGGTTTGATCAAATTAAGGTATGTACAGGTATATGACAAGAAGTATCTTAGAAACTTAGGAAAACTCTTTTGGATTGACACCAGCAGATTGCTTTTAAGAACAGTCATACAGCAAAGTCATAGTTGGGTCTGCTGGTATAGAGATTGTTGTACTCAGTGCAAGGTGGACCAAGACTGACAACAACTCTGAGACAGGTTAGACTCCAAAGGGACTGGGCACAACAACTGAAGTCTTTCCCTTACCTGATCAGAATGGAGACCAAGCCAGAGGTCACATTGTAAATTAATATGGACAGCAACAGACAGCGGAATGAATTTGGAATGGACAGAAAACCAAAGTGGGAATACTGATCAGAATACAGTACAGAAAAGAAAGCAAGAAGACAAGGAGAAAGGCAAGACAACGAGTTATGAACAGGGCGTCAGAAAGCAAGCACAGTAATACTGGGATCAAGAGCAGACTGTACCCAATAGGCAATCAAACAAAGGAAAGAAAAGGAACGGCTGCCAATTCAGCAAGAAGAAAAACACACAAATCAGGATAGAAAGGACAGGCAGAAAGAAGGGTGAGACTATGAAGTAAAGAACACAAAAAACACCATGCTGCACAGGGCAGCCAGAGGAAAGCAGGACTCTACAAAATGCAGTAGCAGGAATCAGGAATCTTTTCAGGGTTTCAAGAATTCTCAGTGCAGGTAGCTTGAGAGAAAAAATAGGAACTCCCAGTAAATGCAATTGGAGCATGAATTTTGAATGCAGAAGCCATGCTTAAATCGCTCGTCTAAGTTCACAGTCACACAGGGTGATTGAAATTCAGAACAGGTGTGAGCTTGGTGCAGCATAGCGCAGATTAGAGCATTAGAGTCCCTCCTCCGGTGTTTCCAAGAAGCAACCAGTGAGCAGAATGATAGTCTTAAGGTGGAGTATGGATCAGATCTAGTTTCTGAACGTGGGGTGACTCATGCAAGGAGGCACATGGGCTTTTGGAAATGGTAAGCCAGCATTCCATTTATAATAAGATTCCCCAAATGGCTAATGTCCATCTCTGATGCTCGAGTAAGGCATCCATGTACCTTAATGCATTAGTGGTTGATAAATAAACCCTGTAATGGAATCTGGAGTGCGTTTGATTTTGGAGAGGGTTTGTTACATCTGTAAATGAACAAAGAAGTGCAGCACAGGTTCCATACAAACGATTATGACAGAAACCGGATCACAAAAGTCTCAAAGTAGCGCCACCGGATGGCAGGATGGAAGAATCTTGACAACAGGAGACTAAAATGCGATTGACTATGTGTTCGCTACATTAAAAATCAGTGGTTCTTTTGGCTAAGTCCTTGAGTCAACTGATATAATTATTGGAGACACCCACCACTTTTATAGACCTATCCAACAGTATTCTTTGGTTGACCATCTCAACGGTTGGTGGGAGGCTGAACAGAGCCTTTAAGACTGCAGATGCAACATAAACCAACTGTAGTAGTTGTTGACCCTTACATCTAGAATAGCTGTGTCTGTTCCACAGCTAGCCTGAAAGGCAGATTGTCTGTCTCCAACCACTGAATGCTCTTCTGGATCAATCAATAAATCAGAGTACTTGTAAAGCATGCTACTTACCCGTGAGGGTCCCAAGGCGCTGAGGGGAGCGGGGGTGCTGCTACTGCTCGAAGAGCCAGGGGTTGAGGAGTCTTCTGAAGGCGAGTAGGTCTTGGGTCTGCCGTATGTGGGGAGGGAGGGTGTACCAGGTCTTGGCGGCGAGGTAGGAGAAGGATCTGCCGCTGGATGTCGTTCATTGGATGCGGGGGACAGCGGCGAGGGCGAGGCTGGTGGAGCGGAGCTGGCGGGTGGGGGTGTGGAAGCTGAGTCTGCTGTTTAGGTAGGCTGGTCCGGTGTTGTGGAGTGCTTTGTGTGCGTGGGTGAGGACCTTGAAGGTGATCCTCTTGTCGACGGGGAGCCAGTGTAGGTCTCTCAGGTGGGGGGTGATGTGGCTGCAGCGGGGGACGTTGACGATCAGTCGGGCGGAGGCGTTTTGGATGTGTTGTAGTCATCGTAGGTGTTTGGCTGGGATTTCTGCGTAGAGTGCGTTGCCGTAGTCCAGTCTGCTGCTGACGAGGGCCTGTGTCAATGTTCTTCTTGTTTTGGACAGGATCCACTTGTAGATCCTGCGGAGCATGCGGAGGGTGTTGTAGCAGGAGGAGGAGACGGCGTTGACCTGCTTAGACATGGAGAGGGAGGAGTCGAGGATGAATCCTAGATTGCGCGCATTGTCGGTGGGTGTTGGTGCTGTTCCCAGTGTGGTCGGCCACCAGGAGTCGTCCCAGGCTTAGGGGGTGGGTCTGAGGATGAGGACCTCCATCTTGTCCAAGTTCAGCTTCAGACGGCTGCTCCTCATCCAGTCGGTGATGGCTTTCATTCCCTCGTGGAGGTTGGTTTTGGCGGTGTTCGGGACCTTGGTGAGGGAGAAGATGAGCTGGGTGTCGTCAGCGTATGAGATGATATTGAGGTCATGTTGGTGGGCCACTTGTGTGAGTGGGCCATGTAGACATTGAACAGCATTGGGCTGAGGGATGAGCCCTAGGGGAAGCCGCAGATGATGTCGGTTGTTCCGGATCAGTAGGGTGGGAGGCGGACGCTCTGGTTTCTGCCGGAGAGGAAGGAGGTGGTCCAGTCAAGAGCCTTCTCTTGGATTCCGGCTTCTAGGAGGCGTGTCTTTAGAGTGCGATGGCAGACCGTGTCACAGGCAGCTGGCAGGTCCAGGAGGATGAGGGCTGATGTTTCGCTGTTGTCTAGTTGGTGCCTGATGTCATCTGTGGCACCGATGAGGGCTGTCTCGGTGCTGTGGTTTCATCTGAATCCGGACTGGGACGGGTCCAAGATGTTGTTGTCCTTTGAGGTGGCGGGCCAGTTGCATGTTGACGATTTTCTCGATGTCCTTTGCCAGGAACGGGAGCATGGAGATGGGCCGGAAGTTCTTGAGGTCCTTGGGGTCCCCTTTGCGCTTCTTGAGGAGGGCGTTGATTTTGGCATGCTTCCAGCTTTCTGAGAATGATGTTGATGAACTTCCGTAGTTGGGGTGCGATGGCTGCGTCTGCTTTGTTGAATACGTGGTGTGGGCACGGGTCAGAAGGAGATCCTGAGAGGATGGAGTTCATGACCTTGCGTGTCTCGTCGTCGTTGACATTGAACCAGGAGGTCAGGCGGTTGGCGCTGGTGGTGTTCACAGGGGAGGTGGAGTCTGGCGTAGTCGGGGCAGTCGTGGTGTTTAAGCTGTTGTTGATGTCAGCGATCTTGCATTGGAAGAAGAAGGCTAGTGAGTTGCACAGTTCTTGTGAGGGCGGGATGTCGTTGGCATTGGCACTGGGGTTGGAGAGTTCCTTTACGATGCTGAAGAGCTCTTTGCTGTCGTGTGCGTTGTTATCCAAGCGGTCTTTGAAGGAGGATCTCTTGGCTAATCTGATGAGATGGTGGTGTTTGCGGGTGGCGTCCTAGTGGGATGCGTGGTTGTCCGGTGTGCGTTTGTGGAACCATGTCTTCTCCAGTTTCCGGCATGCGTGTTTAGAGGTCTGGAGCTCGTCAGTGAACCAGGTGGTTTTCTTGTTGGCGTGGCTGTTGGAGGGTTTCTTTAGCGGGGCGAGGGTGTTGGCGCAGTCGTCGATCCACTGTCTGAGGTTTCGGGCTGCGGCGTCTGGGTTGGTGGGGTCGGTGGGTGTGTTCTTAGCGAGGGAGGTGATCAGCTGGTCTTTGGTGACTTTGCTCCAGCAGCGGCGAGGCAGCTGTTGGGTGCGGTGGTGCGTGGTTGGTTTCTTGAAGGTGAAATGGATGCAGCGGTGGTCGGTCCAGTGGAGTTCGGTGGGGTGGTCGAAGGTGACGTGGAAGCCTGTGGAGAAGACGGGATCCAGCGTGTGGCTGGCGGCATGGGTGGGTGTGGTGATGATTTGTCTGAGGCCCAGGTTGGCGAGGTTGTCGATCAGGGTGGCGGAGTTGGCGTCGTTGTTGTTCTCGAGGTGGAAGTTCAGGTCCCCGAGCAGGATGTAGTCCGTGGAGGCGAGTTCGTGGGTGCTGGCGAGGTCGGTGATGGGGTCGGTGAACTGAGCCCGGGGTCCAGGGGGTCTGTAGATGAGTGTTCCTCTGAGGGTAGTGTTGGGGTCAATGTGGATCCGGAAGTGCAGGTGTTCGTTGGTGTTAAGGGTGTCGTCTGCGTGGGTGTCGACCTTGAGGGTGGACTTGTGGATGATGGCTATTCCTCCTCTGATTCCGATGGCGTGATCCCTGCGGGTGATCTTGTAGCCGTCCGGGATGGCTATGGCGATGTCGGGCGCCGAGGAGTTGTTCCACCAGGTCTCGGTCAGGAAGGCCACATCTGGGGTGGAGGTGTCGAGCAGATCCCAGAGCTTGTGGAGCGGGTGTTGAGGAGTATGCAGCGGAGGTGGTTGGGTCCAGTCCTTGGAGGTTTGGTGGTTCTGTAGCAGGTGAAGCTGCAGGTGTGGCAGGAGAAGGGTCCGTGGGTCTGTTTCGGGACGGCCTGGAAGCAGGTGTGGTTTTGGCCGGCATTGAGTGCGTGGAGGGTGTTGGCATCGTAGTGGTTTCTGGTGTCGTGGCGTTCGTGGGGTCCAGGGGTTCTGGAGCTGGGATACTGTTGTATTCTACATATTAGTTTAATATGTACTCTAGCCCTGCTGCCTCTAGCTTCTCAGCCAGAGTGTGTCTTGGTATTAGAATGTTGGTGGGCCTGTGATGCGTGGAATGCCTGGGTGACTGAGAGGGGTGAATGTGGCAGTTGGAGATGGGCTGAGCAGCTAGGGAGGCTGCTCCTGGTGGTGCTGGTACCACACTAGGCTGGCTGGAGTACAGTGATGTTGTAACTTGATCTGAAGACTGAATAAACAAGTCTTGAATATACAACCTGGCTCCTGGTGTCTTTCCACCTAGGACACAACATCATTTTGGCGACGAGGACAGTCTGAACCCCAGTGACTCTTGGTACAGCAAAGCAACTAAGTAACTAAGAAACTAAACAACTAAGAGAGTAACCTAGAGATCCTACGAGCATCTTCAAGGGAAAAAAGAAGGTATTTCCAGGCAAGCCAGCGCCAGCCCCACCAGTGTCCTTCCTGTGGACAGCCCCAACGAGCAGTGTCACTACCAACTGACACTTCTGCCTGGGAATACAACAGCAACTGTGAGTTGGAGAAGTAGTACAACTACAATCGATTTTGTGTGTTCCAGCCACAGCGGTCAACAGTGAGTTGGTTGAGTAGTTCAACTACAACCTCATCTGGAGTTCCAACCACTTGGTAACGTATAAAAAATTACTGTGAGTTGGATGGGTAGCCTCTCTACAACCAGGTGTTGGTGTACCAGCCACATCACGCTAATGTGAGAAGAGTGCCTTTAAAGTAAAGTGACAGAATAAAGGCCAAGGAACAATTTTATTAAAAAGCGCCAGTTGTTGGTGTTCCAGCCACAGCGCTCTACTGAGCCTACTGTGTCTTTACTCTGTGACACAATTTGTGTAGCCTTAAAGCCTGCAGTGACTACACAATTGGAACTTGTTCCCAAAGGATGTAAGAACATTCAGTGTGATGTGGTTGCACTGATGGAGAAGTTTTGTGCGAGATTGACTGTTGCGGTTATTTTAAGAAGTCATTCATTGCTATCTTTAAAGACATTAGTGGCTGGCGTAAAGAAATTTTCCTCTTTTATCATCAAAGACCATAATGTCATTTATTATGTTACTTGTTTTCCTCTAGTAAACTCAAATGTCTGCGTGCATTTACTGCACAGAAAAGAGTTCAGATCAAATAGGGTGCAGTTGCTGGGGATTTATCCTCATAAAGTGGTCAAAACGTGCGTGTGTTGTGGTTGCACAGTTTGTGAATCTGCTGAAGTTTAATTGACATTTGCTGCATTTTGGAATTGTACAACCTCAGTATCTACTTGCACCGCGCAGTTACGGTGTGACATCCCAGAGATGTGTCCATTGATAGCTAATGCTAAGCTCTATTATGGTTTTTTTTAACAAAAGTGAGTGTCGTGGTTTGTCTACCGAAGTGGAGTTGGCTTGCTCTTGAAAAGTCTTGCGCTAGGTCAGCTGTGTTCGTCTTTGAAACGTTGACTGTTATGAATACGTGCTTGTGAGTTGGCCGTATTGTGAAATGTCATTTCCCGGCCATAATTTATTTTTGACAAGTATGGTGGTAAATCAATATTCATTTCGCATTTTTTTTGTATTTAATTTGGTCACGCTGTCTCTCGCCAGTCCAACCACCTTCCTCTGTGTAAAGTTCAAAATGTCTTCTCATGCCACTCACCTGTGTCCCACATTGCGCGAAGCTTCTGTGGAGTTTTAGTGACATTTCGTCCAGTTTGCTGCTTGTACGCCACCTAAGGATGCTTTGCAGTCTTGACGTGCCGTGAACCATCCGGAAGGACGTGAAATTAATTACGTGCTGCCATCTTGTTTTGGCTACTGTTTTGTTTCATCTTTCAAGGATTTCAGTCACATTTCAGTCAGTCACCTCCATGCGTAGCGCTAAGGTTCTGATTTATTTGCAGTTCTCTTGCAAGGAGGAAGCATGATTTATGATGAGTCTTCACTTCATATCTCCTTCACGTCACTCCGCTGGTTATTTGCTTATGTAAGTGGTGTGTTTAAATACCTATTGTCCCCTGTGAGTTTATTTGGAGGAAGGATCTTGAGCATTTAACAAGATGGAGATGGCATCTTGTTCGTGAGTTTGGCATTTTCAAAGTTTTATCGTCAAGAGGCACAAGATTATGTGGAAGTCTGTGTTTATTTTAGACAGTTTTCAGTATACTGTTATAGGTGTATTTTTCACGAGTGCATAGTAGGTTAATTCTCATCTGATTCTAGTTTACTGTGCAATGTGTATTGGGCTTATATGGGAATGTAATCTCTCATAGGTGTGGAAGTATAATGTCTAGCAATTTGGTTTGTGCTGTTTTGTTTCTCTTTCTTCTACAGGTAAAGTGTTTTCTAACCTCAACTCGGGTAATACATCGTTCACCGGCGTGGTTGTCAGATACTCATAGATATGAGTGTATATCTTTTTCAAGGGGTTTGGTACATGGTTTAGCTCCCATGTTGGATATTCAGTTAGTTCCCATTTTGGATCCTGGTTTACAATTTCAATGGGACAGAGTGTTACTCCTACACTGGGATATGTAACCTCAACGCAGGGGTTGGGACATAGGTTAGTTCCCATAAGTTTGTACCTAGGTTGACTCCTACATGGGGTTGGTTGTGGGATATACTCCCTGTTACAGTTGTGCACAGTACTTTTGTATGTACCTTTATGGTTGGTCATATGGGTGACGACCCATTCATTTTGTTTTCCCTACTCATGGGATTGAGTCGTAGGTTATTTTACCCTTAGCACTATTCTTTGTTTTGCTTTTGGGTCATAGTGAATTACATTACAGTGTATATGATTTATAATGCTATGTATGTATTTATATTAATAGATTCTCTTTTTAAGGGGGTTGGGGGATTTTGCATTTAATTGTATTTATCTTAACCATCTTTCCTTTTCAGAATGTTTTCCTCTTGTGATGTTTTGTTGTCCCCGCTGCATCCAAGAGATTTGAGATTGATACTATTATTGATTTTCTCCTGCATTAATGATTCCATCTTCTTTGATGCTTTGTTCATTCGCTGTTTCTTTGTGTTTTGAAATGTTATTTGAATTGGACACTGTCCTCTAGTTTCCTTTTGTTTTGCTTAAAGAAAAAGGGATAATGTTGTATTCTACATATTAGTTTAATATGTACTCTAGCCCTGCTGCCTCTAGCTGCTCAGCCAGAGTGTGTCTTGGTATTAGAATGTTGGTGTGCCTGTGATGCGTGGAATGCCTGGGTGACTGAGAGGGGTGAATGGGGCAGTTGGAGATGGGCTGAGCAGCTAGGGAGGCTGCTCCTGGTGGGGCTGGTACCACACTAGGCTGGCTGGACTACAGTGATGTTGTAACTTGATCTGAAGACTGAATAAACAAGTCTTGAATATACAACCTGGCTCCTGGTGTCTTTCCACCTAGGACACAACAGATACCTTTTCCAGTATCCTAGCAAGGAAAAGTGCACTATGTATGTATGTATTTGGTATTTGTTAGGCGCGTGTATCACCCGTAGGTCTCGCAGCACCAGCGGAATACTCAGATAACCTGTGAGTGGTCACTCGTTAGAGCTGGAAGAGCCAGGTTTTCAGTAGTTTGCGGAATCTCTTGTGGTTTTGTTCTGCATGAAGATGTAGGGGAAGGGCATTCCAGGTTTTAGGGCCAATTTTGACAAAGCTCTGCCTCCGTTTCTGACTTTGCGCACTTTAGGTATGGCTAGGAGGAGTTTGCTGGACGAGCGAAGGAGTCTGGCTGGTTCGTATCTTATCAGTTTATTGGCTAAATATTTGGGCCCACTGCTGTTTAGAGACTTATGGACCAAGCAGCATATTTTGAAGATAATCCTCTTTTTTATGTATTCAGCACTAGGTTGTTGAATACATGAATATAACCTATACAGTGAGGGTTTCCATCAAGTGCGGTAGAATCAAGCAGTTGATGATATTTTTAATTATGTGGTAAAAGAGGTAGACATCAATTTTATAGAATAATGGAGGATCATAGATCTCCTTGGGGATATCGGCCTCATAGAAGATCTTGGGGCAGGGCTGAAAACCAACCTTATATAGGGTTGATCCCCTTTAAACGATAAAGCTGATTGCCTGCCAGTGCAAGAGGTGCTGAAAGCTGATTCTGCTTCAAATAAGGCTCTTTACAGCCACTTAAAAAAAAATAACGTGTGTGGTAAGGATTTCAGAAGACGGTTCATAGATCTTGGAGAGGCAGTTTTGATGAAGGGCTTCTTTTAGAAAGTAAAATATTTCTTTAACAAGGTTAGCTGTTGCACTCATTTATGTGTGTTATAGACTATTTAGCCAGATAAATGAAAGATGATGTGTGGATAAATATAGTGAATTAACTGTAGTTGCAGTCAGTATCAGGCTTCTGCCACTTTAGCTTCGATAGGCCTCAATTCTGCCTTGAACCACTTCTGAGAGGGTGCTAATCTATTCCTCTGCAGGGAAGGATCTAAGGTGCCATGAAGAGGCTGTAAAGTTGGTTCAATAATTCCAAGGTACCAATCCGTCAGATTGCATTTGAATATTCTCTTTCTTTTTGATTTTATCTGGTGCTTAATTACAGAAAATGAATTTGGTAGGTTATCAGAAGGTGGACAGTCACAAAGGAGCATCTGCAGAATCAGCTCTTGGATAAGAAACTGTTCTGACGATAGCATCCAGTTCAATAGTTAGGCATTGTCATATGAGGCAGAATCGATTGATGCATTAAAACCTAAAACAGACAGTTAGTCAGTAATGAAATAGGTGTAATAGTCATTATTGGCCCATATCTGAACTTCCCCAAAATAATCACTCTGCTAGTATGCTCATAAATAGCATGGTCTAACTCTCTAATGTCATCCTCAAAGCCAACATCACTATCAGATGGGCTATGGAGGGAAACAGCAGTCCAGGAGCAGCTTGCAGCCTCCAAAGTTTTAGGAACTATGACAGAAATTATATCTGACAATTTTCGCTCCACCCTACTTACCTCATGTGTGCACCCATATACAACATCAATATTCAAAGCGTGGCCTAATTGTATTGCCATGTGTGGCACATTTAAATGAATTAACAATATGTAATAGTTATGATCACTAAGAGTTTACACATAGGTCTATTACACTAATTCATAGACTGATGTAATCATGTTCATCACATGTTCCTGTTTAACATTGATTGTTTCCTTTCCCCTGATTTAGAATACTGTAATGTGCATCCATTTTAATTTTTGAGTTAGCTTAGCTTGACCTTAGGATTTAGTTGAACTGTTTGTTTTAACACTGCCAGTATACACTTTTCTCTCCTCTGCAGGTGTTATATTGTGATTCACATTAGCTAGAGGAAAGCTTATTGTTATGCACTAGACTGCTGATAGTGGGGCCTGAGAGAGGAAAGTTGGCAACACGCGGAGCGATGGCAGTGGGAGAAAGCCTGCTGCTCCTGGTGTACCAGGAGGATGCGAATCTCAAGAACAACTGATATATACCTCTTTATGTGAAGACGGGAAGTTAAGGCATAGGTCGACTTCCCTCTAGCACAGTTATGGATTGTTAATCAGTGATAGGAAGAAGATATGGATGTTCTGGCAACTGTTACTTGTACTTCTAATTGGTGTTTCATAGTTAGTTCGGGAGACTTCATCTTGACTCTGAGGGGAACAGATCTCCCTAATGGGTTTCCCGGAGTGTGAAGCTTCATACTGAACACTCTTTTGTTACCATGTTGAAACCTTCCACGCTTTACCCGTTGAACTTGAGAGTCTTCGTCTTATCTTATGGTTAAATTAGAAAGAGAAAGTTTCTTTATGGAACACCTGATCATGACAATCTGCTTCCTTTGCGGCTATTAATATTTTGTATTCACTTTATTACAACTTAACTTATTGGCACATTTTGGCCATCGGACCATATTGTTACACCTTTTAAACCTGTTCCTGTTTTGTATATATACTGGGTGGATTAATGTTTTAAACTAACACTTTATGCTTGAAGTTACAGAATTTTGGTCTTCATTGTGAAGTCATATTGGTTTATGGGAATGGAAAAGAATTTCTGATGTTGGCTCCCTTACAATGCTTTAAATCGACTATCACAGGTCTCTACAACCAATGGGGAAATCTATTTAATGATTTCACAAATAAATTGAGGTTTAGGTATCCACGCCCCATCACTCATGAGAAGGGAAGAAGGTTGTTTGCTTCTAAGATTGGTTGCAGTTCTAATGGATTGATCACTGCTGATCTTGCAGTAATCTTGAAATGCAAACTACAACAAAAAAGGCAGGAGGGTCAAATTACTTACTTCCACGGCAATGTCATAATCCAGCAACAAAAACCCTCTAACCAAACAGCACCAAAACACATTATATATTTTCTTTTCTTGTGTAAGGCATAAATTGTTAGATAAAAAGGCAATATCAAGGTGTCCAAGATGGCGACGGAGGGAGACGTGTCCTAGTGTCCCTCCGGCGCCGAGCAATCTTTAAGCTTTGTAATAGCACCCTCTCAGGACACCGGCCGCCTCGTCCCGCACGGAACACAACCGGGAAAGTGCCTGGGCCGTCTGGAAGGCTTGGATTGTTACCCGAGCCTTCGGGAAGCGGCGATCGCTGGTGCGGCCTGCCTGGTCTGAATTAGCGGCTCCCGCCGGACCTGCCCACGAGTCACCCGCGCGTTGAGCGCGACCCCAGAGTGGTGGAGAGAGAGCTTGGCGGGTACGATCTCCGTTCCTGCGGGGTACTGTCGGGGGCCCTGCTGGACTAGAGGACTCCATCAGAGTGTGGCGCGGTTGCACCTGGACCGGCGGCGCAGGCTCGAGAGTATCGACGCCGCCCGGGCCTGGTTGCAGGGATAGGGCCTCTGCTTAAATCGAGCCCGGGGCTTTCCGGCCTATGCAGGCCTCCACCGCAGCAGACCCAGAATTGACGCCTGTTGGAGGGCGAGGCGACGGAGGCCACTGCGGCATACCTCCACCACCCTCCGATCCCGGGGCGAACATCGGAGGCACTGCAAACCCGCCCCCCAACCCCGTGAAGCAGAGAAGGAGCGCTGGGGCCACTACAACGACCCGCGAAAGCCGAAGCACAACGACCCAGGTCCGTCCGGCGGAGGAGCGCGGCAGCCCCCGCCTCTCTTGTCGCCCGACATTCCAGCTTCCTGGGGCAGGCGCCTAACATCCAGCACGGTAGGCTAACCCTCACCTGAGGCCCTGCAATAAGCGTACTACGCCGGTGACACAAACTGCAATCAGCGTGGACTCAGGCCTAACGAGGCCTGCGCTGCCACCTGGGTGACCTTGAGGATAGACCTTCAGCCATCGTAGCTGCAGCAATAGCACGCTGGGCCTCTACACAGTGCCTACTAGAGCGGGTGGCTGACTGAGTACTATTGACCACCCGCTCGGAGCGACCCCCCTTACAGGATTTGTTTGGCTCTGCCATCCTGTCATGGACTAAATAATAATAGAGCGGAGTCCCGTGGGGTGCAGTAAGAGGCGAGGATCTGAGTTCCGCGGAACAGACGCTACGCGGCCCAGGCAGCATGGCGAACCACCTAGAGGTCGTGGTAGCCTGATCTACAATCTGGGGAGGCCGATCCTTGGGGTCTGGGCTACGCTGATCCACCAATAATCCAGAGGGCCCAGGGGCAAGTCATGGCGGCCAGACTACGTAGGGACAAACCTAACAAAGAAGGATTGGTCAAGGGAGCGCCATCTTCATCGTCGCCTGGACCCAGCCAGTCGCCCCAGCGGAATGACGATGAGGCCCCAGCCACCAAGGCCTTTATGGTCGAACTCTTTAAGGCCATTAAGGATGACATTTCGGAGCTCCGCTCCCAGTTGGCGTCAGACCTCCGCGAGGTGAGGAGAGACGTAGATGACATAGGGGAACGAGTGGCCACCTTGGAAGAGCACGATCTGGGTTTGGCAGAAGACGTACATCAACTCCAACAGGATGTCCTCCGGCTTACGGAACAGAACCTAGCTCTCCAGGCCCATGCCGAGGACTTAGAGAACCGGTCCCGCCGGAATAACGTCAGGATCCGAGTGGTGCCCTGGGCGGGAGAAGGCAAGGTCCTCAGAGAATATGTGAACGCCCTTTTTAAGTTTATCCTGGCTGAGGAAGATCTCCAGGAGATTCGCATGGACAGGGTCCACCGAGTTGGACTGCCACGGGGCCCGAAGGCACCACCCCCTGACATTCTGGTGTGTGTCCACGACTTCCAATGTAGTGTAGTTCCTATTTTCCCAATAGGCTCTGCGCATTGGAATAGTACCTACAGCAGTAAAGGCCTAGGCCAGACGTTAACTAGGTCTACTACTGTCGATACTAGACTTAATTTTTGGGTTTGCCAGCTAAGCTCAGAGTTCGCTAGAAACTTTCTCGAATGTTCAAGGAAGGATTAACTCCCCTGATTAGACAAGAAGGGATTTAGTTTCTGACAACCATAGAACATGACAACTTTGCTCTCCCCTAATCAAGAGTCAATCTCAAGAGTCGTGTGAGCACAAGGCAATTATTTTACTCAGTCAGTACGTGCATTCTTAGTCTCATCAGAATGTAGAGAAAAGGAAGAGACGGGCGTGTTCAATAAAAAGATGTTATTTATTGATCAGTCTCTTTTCTCGTACAAGAGAAATGGATCGATATTATTGCGATACTTATAGTTAAGTAAAGTGCATACATTAGAAGCAATAGTATAAAATAATACTGTAAAAACATTGATATGGTTTCTGAGCCATATGATGTTTAAAATGATTAAAATATATTTACATACACATATACATTTGACTAAACGTGCTCAACTGGTGTTTCTAAATACGCCTACCCCGTGTACCTGACCTAAGTCTAATGCGTGGGCGGGAATAGAAAGTTACAGTTTAAGTTAAGTTTGTTTTTGCCAAGTGAATAACTAAAGAATTCTCTAGGAGGGGTTATTCAGTTCTGTACCTGGAATTTAGGATGAATGAGGAATGGTATCTCTTTCTCTGCTCTCGATATTCCAGGCTGCCTGCGAGGGCTGCCCGAAAGCGCCGGTGCTGGGTCTCTCGGCTTGAGATAGCAGCGCGTCTTTCAGCGCGTCAGGAAGGCGGGGCTGCGCCAGCGGGGTCTGCTTCTGCTCTCGGCTTCGGCAAGTATGGCTGCTCCGTCTTGTCACCACGCGTGTGTTTTGCATAGGGCAAGATCGGCAATATTTATACCTTAAAGGTGCCGGGATTGACGTAAGGATGGACATAGGTACGTCAATAAAGATGTCATACGACTTGCTCGTTAGCACATTCTTTACTAAAGTTCTCTGTGAAATCAAAACAATGGCCGCACGGATTATCCAGGTTGTCATAGGTTTGATTTGTTATGAGAACGTCGTATGCCTTATCAGGGGCTGGAGGAATATCGCTTGTCTAATTAGATCTCAAGCGTTATGACCTAATCAGATAACACGTTCCTGTGCCGTAGTGTGACTGCGTCAGATAACGGTATCTGCATCATGGGGAATTTCTTGCCTCATGGGCTGACTGTTAGTTAACTAGCTAGGTAGTTTAACCAGAATAGGGTCAGGAATAGGGGGATCGATTCAGAACCTATAGAAATACACGACACCCACTCCACGCTAACTATGGTCATATCTACTAATCTATGCATAGTATAACATAGTACAACATACTATAGAGTATAGTGTATACCTTACCACCCCAAAATACATAAATGCATTTTGAAATTTTCAAATATACTGAAAAATTGCAGTCATATATATCGTATGCACTTAATCTATGAATCAAATGCAAAAGTAAACACGCATTGTTATGCATTATTGTTTGTTGGTATATGAGAAATACACATGAAATGGCTCTTAATATGGCTATACAGAAAAAAAGTCGAAACCATTTCATCACATAAAATATATTGTGAACATACCAGTGGGCAGCTAAAGTCTATATAAAGTCTATAAAGAATCTAAAAAAATAGAAATCTTAGTTCTCTAGGAATAGTTTCTTACTTTAAGCAGAAGATCAGTGTCCCGGGAAAAAATATATAGAAAAATATTTTAGGGGCTTGCTGAAAAAAGTTGCTGTCCGTGAACTGGATTGTAATTGTTCATGTGACTTTATTTTTAAAGTTGAAGGCCGAATTCAGGGAACGCCGCGTGCGAGTTTACTCAAAAGTCTCTATTTCTGTTCCGGAGAGAACATCATATCATTCAGGCTTTCGAAAAAACTGTCAACAGCTTCATGGGAAAGTTCCACTAAGTCGGAAATAGGGGTAACCATGCATTCGTGCGCATGATTGTCTCCATTGACATTCTGATTTGCATTGCTGACAGAAGGTCGTACCTGTTCGATGCTGCTTTCATCTTGAACTTCACTACTCTTCAATCGCAGTGGTGAAGATTCCAGGAATGCCGTCATCAGAATTGGCAGCCTTTGAGGGCAGCACAGTGCGTGAACCTTGGTAGGAACCAACAGTGTATCTGCATCCACTGGCGCATCCGATTGTAGCGTCAGACAGGTGTCTAACACGCATTCTTCTCCGCATAGCAGACACCTTAGTACAGGTAAAACACACCTTTGCCACATTGGTCGAAATGATAGAAACCAAGTCATGTTTAGGTCTCTAAGCCGGGAGAGTCCCAGGATTTTTGATATCCGGTCCCGGTATCCAATGGCTAGGATCGTATCTTCCATTGTCGTGAGATTTTGTTCTGTGACATGGGTTGCCATAACGAAAAATAAGGACCAGGAATAGGATTCCTGCAATTAGTCCTAGGATCAGGGGAAGTCCGCCAAAAATCGAATGGACGAAGTCTGGAAAAATACCCAGTATGGCTTTGAATGGTGTTAATGCCATCGAAAATACTGTCTTAAATACCTTTGAGACCCCTGTGGTATCAGAAATATTTAAGATTTCGCTCAGGATTTCCGCGAAATGTACGGGGGAATTGGTTGATAATAATGTATGTATCTCTGCAGTCGTCCTTGCGACTTGTAGATCATACGTTTCTTTAGATGACGTGAGCCTTGTAGGCGTCTGAAGAAGCACTGTTTTCATTCTGCTTAAAGTGTCTATTCGAATAGAAGTAATTTTCAGACCGGGCCATGCCCTTGCCTCCCTGTCTGGAAAGGAGCTGGGGAACAAAGAACGTCCACAGCACTTGACCTTCGCCGTCGTAGTGACGAGATAAGGAGTCCCGGGCATAAGACTACAGCATCTGCGGTCTACAATAAGAATGTAACTCCCATTATAGAGTCTTTGAAAGAATGGTTCTATTTCAGTTGCAGGTGCGCCTTGCTGGTGACATGAAAGGTTGTATGAATTCCCTTCACAGGCTCCGTGCAAACTAATACCGTTACACAGAAGCGTGCCGCTCAGTGACATAGCACAATTGTTGCCACTAAGAAACACTTTCTGTCCTTTGTTACTGACACATGCATGTGAATAGGGCAGGTTCCAAGTTGTTTTAAGGTACCCTTTTCCCAATTGCTCGTACATGCCAGCCTGTATATATTTTTGGCAGTATTGAAACCTGAAGGTTGAGATTGGAATATTTATGATTCCGTGTATTATCCATTCACTGACAGGTCGTTCTGACATTGTCATTGGTAATCTTTCTAGTTTTTCAATGCTCAAGATTGTATAATCAGCACCCTTCTGCGCCATACCGATTTGTCTATCAGTAAGGTTAAAGATTTGGAATAGTGACGTTGTGTTGATTAAACGCCAAGGCACATAGCCTGAACGCAGATTTTGTAACGTCCAACCAAGCTGTACAATAGAACGCAATTGTGACTGACCATGTTGTAATAATAGTAAGTCTTGCGATAATATATCGATTGCTGAAGACACAATGCTGTCCAATGAAAAAATTCTGGAGGACAGAGTCATTAACCCATTGTCCACTACAGAAAGTGATTTTTCCAAATTAATACGGTCAATTTCCCGTATTCTTTCTGCTGTCTCAATTTGAGTAACCTTCCAGGCCTCATTGTATGCTGCATATACAGAGGCTGCTATGAAACGCTTATGACGCTGTTTGCGTGGTCCCAGTATGAAATCACGCAAGTCAGCACCATCAGTAAGTAAAGTTAGGTGTTGCTTAATTTCAGGCAGTGTGGAATACTGTAGCCATTGGAGGCATAATTTGCCCACACTGTAGGTTGTTATTATCCCTGGGTGATGTCTTTGAGGATATCTAGGGTCTGGCCTGTTCATTTTGAAACCCTGTGTTTTATTCAGGAATCTATCTTGACAGTTATTTGTATCTGTGGGCCAGATCAACCATTGTTTCCAATCAGGATGTGTTCTGTTTTGGTTAAGTATATGGTTTATGTCTATTTCTTCATCTGTATCAGAGTTATTGCTAAACATTGTTGGCTTTGGAATAGACAGGTTATTTAAATCTTTGATTTTTGCTAGGCCAAGACAGGTGGTTTGTTGGACGGTGTCATTTAAAAATATCATTTGTTCTGGGATCATGCAGGCTCTAAACAAAGCTTCTAAACCCTGTACTTGCCATTCTTTTGTACCCCAAACACTTTTCAAATCAACATGTTTGTCCCAATAATCAAATCCAAAAGTATTCATTTTTTCAAAGAAAGAATCTGAATATATCAATTTTGTGTTGGTTATCATGGTTTTCATCCCTGTCTTGTTTGACAATTTGTAATAAAATGTTTCAGCATTAGTTATGTTAAAACCTGAAAAATATGAATATTTGTCATATACGGTTCTAGAGCTCCCTTTTGGAGGTGTAGCACAATGTTCCCATTGATTATAACTTAAAACATTTCTAGGTTGTGCAGATTTATGCAAGAAATGGTTACCATAGTGGTTATAGCAATACATACTATCATAATTTGTAGAACCCTGCAAATAATCATGTTTTGTAAATTTAGCAGACATTACTAAGTCAGACATCATATTGTTAATACTTTCAAAGTCCCAATCATCAGCAAATGAGTTTGGTTTTGCAAAGTCACTCAAAGAGATCTTGATTTGGTGTGGATATTTCAGGATCTCGACCGGACCATAAATTTCATAGTCAGTGTTGTCCCAGGCTACCCCACCAGGTATTGGAATTGCTGTGAAGTTGGCTGAAGAAAGTTCTGAAGAAAGTTCTCGTTTCTCGACGTGTGAAGATGTGTGTGGTTTGAGGACCAAGTTGATGTTCTGACTTGCTGTGTCCATTTTAGCATATTTTCCCTCAATGAAGCGTCCCAAGGTAAATACCATGATGAGCCAAAGTATGAGGATAAATGCACCAAAACCCACCCAAAATTCAATCCATGGAGAAATCAGATATGTTTCTTTTAGTTGTTTCAAAAGCTCCTTTGCTTTGTCTTTAAAGGATTTTGATGATGGCTGTGTCTTTTGTTCGCTGAAGCCTTCAGAGGAATCATCGAAGTTGATGAAGTAACCGGATGCAGTTCTGTCAATTGTTCCAATTGGTTCAGGATTTTTGTTTCTTGCATTTTCACTTGGTACTTCTGTATAGATTGGTGTGTCTCTACTAAATGTCTTTATTTGGGTTTTCAGAGGTCTAAGTTCTATTGCATTGTTGCATAGTCCTTGTTGTTCTTCTGTAGGCGTTTCGAATGTGATGAGCCTCTTTGTTAGGACCTCTGTACTGGTAGCAAACCTTGGTGTTCTGCTACTTATTGGGAGTCCACTTGGCCTACTGTTTGTTATCGGCCACATGTTGTGGTTTTACCAGGTCGATGGATACAACTCGGTTCTCCTTTTTTCCAGCAAGTGGCGGTAGTACAACTGATCTTGTCCCGTTGACAGACAAGACAGGAACTGCTTTTCTGTAAGAAGGCCCAAATTCCTTCTTTACCGCGATCTTTTCCCTGACTAGATCCCCGACTTTTGGAATCCAGACAGGTCTTGCTGGGACAGGTGGTGAATCTTCAGTGGTTGTTGGCTGTTGTTTCAACTGTATGTTGCTCAGGTCTTTTCTTGTTTTGTTTAAGTCCTGCAAAATAGCCAAACGGTCTTTGACATCAAAGGTTTTTTCTGTTACCACTGAAGTCTGACTATCAAGGTCAGAGATCAACATCCTAGTTCCGAATAATAATTCGTACGGACTGAATCCCTTCAGAGAATTTCTTGGCAAGTTATTTAGACTACGTTGGACACTTATTAGATGTTTGACCCACCCAGCTCCCGAACCTAATATCCTTTCTATTATAGATTGCTTTCCGTCTTGGTTTTTTCTTTACACCATCCCATACCCTCAGGAAGGAAGTGAGAAGATTCCCGCTGGGCTGTGCTCATTTGGCCATTCCTTCCCCCCCCAGGCTGGATTGCCTGAGAAAAAGAAAAATTGGTCGAACGTAGCATGCTCTTAGCGTATATGCCATTTAGACTCGCAAATCTTGTATAACAGTCCGGACGTCAGCCGAGTGCTGTGGATCTACATTATAAGTGGAACTAGCCTGTGTATGTTAATCGCAAGCCATTCTTTTTGCTGGTAATATTATCTGCCTTGATACGACGAGGTATTAAACTGCTTCTCTCCCCACTGCGATCTCTGTTACAGTTTGGGCAGTTTTTTACAAACATGGTGTAGTGCAGGCTCATGCCTGGCCACCAGTACCGTGATTGTAATTCTTCCAGCGAATCTTTTAATTTAAGGTGTCTGTGACCCTCGCCCATGTGTGCGTCTGCGATTAACAAGTTTCTCCTGTCCATGTTTGGAATCACTCTATCCCCCACTCCAGGGATTCGAGCAAAAGGGACGGAGTTTGCATCGATTATGTATGTATAATTGAGTGGATAGTTGATCGGTAACGCTGAGCAGTCGCCTTTTGATGACGTTTTCACCGCCAGCAATGTTTCGCCGTCAATGTATTTTAATGTACGCTTTTTTCGATCTACGGGAGCCGATTTAGTGGCTGCCGCTGCGGCTGTCTCAGCCAATGAATTCCCCACAACGTGAACGCCATCACGTTGATGACTCAGTGAGTGAGTCACGTGAGTCTTTGGTAGTTCTTTCTTCAAAAGAGCTACTTGTTCCCAGAGAAGTCTCTGCTTTATTGGTGCACCTGTGTCATCTTTGTAACCGTTCTGAATCCATGTCTGCAAATCCTTGTTATATGCTTTGACGCAGAAATATGAATCTGACACTATAAGTGTCGGGAATTCGCGATCCGCATTATCTAGCGCCATTTTCAAAGCTAATATTTCAGTTTGTAGTTCTGAATTAGTTTCTACTGAGTGTGATTTTGTTAATAGAGGTCTTAGTTTACCTCCGTGCCACACTTCTTTTGTAATCTCACATGTGGGATTGTATGCATGTTCTCCCCAAACGGAGGGTTGAGCATGTCCGTCTGTATAGATTACACAGGCGTAATGTCTTAGAGGCAGAATGTCGATTGGCAGAGGATACGTTTTTTCATATTTTAGATTTTTTAATTCTTCTAGTTCTTAAAAGACTGTCAACCAGGCAATACTTGATAATTCATATCCTCCGTACTGAATTTTCAGATGGCCAATTCTGGACTTTTTGAAGTTGAATTTGTAACCCTCTGCAGCGAAACCAAGTATTATGGTGTTCACTCTTTTCAAGTGAGTTTCCAAGTCATCATCTGTTAAGTAAATGTCATCGACATAAGATAATGCTTCATCATCATATTGTTGTAGTAATTCTGTTACTCTCGCTGAGAATACCCCCGGGCTATTCTTGTACCCCTGGGCTAACCGACAGAATTGTTTTTGAGTGCCATTTACTGAGAATGCAGTTAAATATCTGCTCTCTGGTGCTATGTTTTGACAAAAGAATCCGTTGGAGATGTCCAAGGTTGTTTTGTATTTTTTGCGCACTATGTTATTCATTAGTGCAGCACTGTGTGAGTTTTGCACTGCAAAAGTTTTGCAACATGTGTTAAGGTGTCGGTAATCCAAAACTAGACGGTACGAATTGTCTGGTTTGGAGACCGGAAACAAAGGATTGTTCATTTGTGAGGTGCAAGTTTCAATCACCCCTTGGTATTCTAGCTGATCTAGTATTTCATTTACTTGTTTTTTAGCTTCTTGCTTAATTGGGTACTGCCTTTGTGCAGTTGGTTGTGATTTTAACTGGACTTT
Source organism: Lissotriton helveticus (assembly GCF_964261635.1). Classification (NCBI taxonomy): domain Eukaryota; kingdom Metazoa; phylum Chordata; class Amphibia; order Caudata; family Salamandridae; genus Lissotriton; species Lissotriton helveticus. The sequence continues at coordinate 964,943,532 of NC_136071.1, read as the reverse complement.
GTGAGGAGGAGAATCCTCATCCCATCCTACATGATTTTTATATAAAGCAGGTGCTAAGGCCACTGCCCACTTTCTAGCAAGTGTGTATTTTTTATGAATCGGTATTTGATTCGAGAAGGCAGGCATAATTACTTCTTCGCCATGAGGGCACTCCCTGACAAACTCCGGTGGCCAGTCTTTTTCAGCTAGAAGGATGTCATAGCCTTTGGATAGGTTATCCCAAAATAGTCCCCTTATTTTCCTAGTCTTATCTCCCTCTATACGTAATGTTATCTCGTATATTTTGTGGGGCTTGCTAACTCTGGTATCTGCAGTTTCCACTTGAAGGTATTCATTCGTGTCCACTGTCTCCAGATGATTCATAAGGACTTTGCGAGCTATGCTCACCTCTGCTGCACTGTCTAGCATTGTCTGAGCCCACTCTCCGTTTTTCAATTGTGTCCTCAGTATTCTCGGCATTGTTAACTACCTTGATACTGGCTACCTTCTTTTTTGGAAATTGTGATTTCTTTTTCAGTTGAGCAGGTTCCTTGTCTTTGGACTTGGCGTGCTCTTCTGATCGTCCTCTTCTTTCCGATTTCTGCGAGGAATTCTGAAAAGATTGAGAGGGACGTGTATCAATGTCTTGATATCTATCAGGTTTTTTAATATTATCCCTATTTCTAAGGTTATATCTATTCCCAGAGGGTTCACTCTGAGGTGACCTTTGTCTCGGGTTTGGAGATTTCTCTCTTCGCCTAGGAGACCTTCCTCTGGACTGGAATTTCTTTTCTTTTGGATTGGATTGTTTGTTTCCATCCCAGTTCTTTTTTGGTGAATTATTATTATTAAAAAATATTTTTTCTGGACTTGTAGTCAGTTGCGGTTTTACCGGTATTCCACCTAGACTATCTCTGCCTAGTTCTTCATAGGATTTTTCTATGATTCTGGCAATTTCAGCTGGTTGGTCTGCTATATCTGTCTCTTTTAACCTCTGGCGGATCGCCACGTTTGCTGCTTCACCTTTTATGTTGGCTAGTAATATAGCCGAGACCTGCTTGAAGTCTTTCAGTAATTTCATACCAAGAGTTAAAGCAGGTTCTGGACCGTATTCGTCTTGAATTTGTTTTAGCACATCTGGTATCACCGAAATGGATGGGACACCGTGCGTTTTTGTGTAGATGGAAGCAAAGACTGTACCCCAAGTGTCACAGTCCTCAATGTGTGGTGCGATTCCCATTGGGAGACATATAGTCAGAATCCTGTGTTTTTCTAGCGGGGTGGTGTCAGGAAACACCGCCTCTATTTGGGTGATTTTCTGTGCCAACCAGAATGGTATCTGTTCCCGTTTAGCTGGAACCTTACCTAGGCAGGATTGGATGTTCTGTGGTGTAATTTTATTTGTGTTCCCCTGGTGAGAGGTCAGCTGTGGTAGTTTAATCGCTGGCTGAATTGTAGAAGTCCGCATTACATACTGAACTAATTGTCTGTGAATTTTTAGTAGTTGTTTTAGCTGTATTAATAGCTCTGGTGCAGGCATCTCGTCGATGTCTGGATGTGGTGTGTATCCGGCTAAGACCGGCCACGTTGCTCCTGGTCTTCCTAAAGGACCGAGCCTTGTAATGTGATTATTATGTTTTAGGGCGCCATCAAATAAGAGCAAATGCTCTTGGAATTTGAGTGGTACTTCCACCTCCTCGAAAGGAGTGTACGTTTCTGGAGGAACCTCTATTTTGTAATAGTGGAAGTACTTTGTTACAGCATTTGCTGCTGGAAAATGTATCCATGTATAGTATACCTCTGTCTGGCGATATTCGTGTGCCTCGATTACGAATATGACTGTGCCACCTCTAGGTGTCAGTCCATTTTCTATAAGTTTTAAGGTTATAGATCTCCTTTTAATGACCGGAATGAGTGTTATATTCGGGTCTGCTGCTTGCATGGTAGCATCAGCATCTGCGAGTTCAGTTGCTAATCTAACTGCCTCTCTTTCATCATCACTCTCTGCCATTTTACAGACAGGATGGTATTATGTTTGTTTGCAGATCAGGTTTCTTTATGGAACAAAGATTAGATGCACAATATTTTGGAACTGTTTATCCTTCAACGTTGACTTGACCAAGAACCATACATAGGAGTTCCCTCCTGCGAGGTTTTGGAGGATATAACCTTTCACCCACTCCAGACGTCTTTGGAGTTTTTGGGAAAAGGGGTCTGAGTGAGAAAGCACGACTGAGTTACTCTAAATGTCTTACGTTAGTTTTATCGCCCTTTCCAAACGCGTTGGGCGCCATGTAGTGTAGTTCCTATTTTCCCAATAGGCTCTGCGCATTGGAATAGTACCTACAGCAGTAAAGGCCTAGGCCAGACGTTAACTAGGTCTACTACTGTCGATACTAGACTTAATTTTTGGGTTTGCCAGCTAAGCTCAGAGTTCGCTAGAAACTTTCTCGAATGTTCAAGGAAGGATTAACTCCCCTGATTAGACAAGAAGGGATTTAGTTTCTGACAACCATAGAACATGACAACTTTGCTCTCCCCTAATCAAGAGTCAATCTCAAGAGTCGTGTGAGCACAAGGCAATTATTTTACTCAGTCAGTACGTGCATTCTTAGTCTCATCAGAATGTAGAGAAAAGGAAGAGACGGGCGTGTTCAATAAAAAGATGTTATTTATTGATCAGTCTCTTTTCTCGTACAAGAGAAATGGATCGATATTATTGCGATACTTATAGTTAAGTAAAGTGCATACATTAGAAGCAATAGTATAAAATAATACTGTAAAAACATTGATATGGTTTCTGAGCCATATGATGTTTAAAATGATTAAAATATATTTACATACACATATACATTTGACTAAACGTGCTCAACTGGTGTTTCTAAATACGCCTACCCCGTGTACCTGACCTAAGTCTAATGCGTGGGCGGGAATAGAAAGTTACAGTTTAAGTTAAGTTTGTTTTTGCCAAGTGAATAACTAAAGAATTCTCTAGGAGGGGTTATTCAGTTCTGTACCTGGAATTTAGGATGAATGAGGAATGGTATCTCTTTCTCTGCTCTCGATATTCCAGGCTGCCTGCGAGGGCTGCCCGAAAGCGCCGGTGCTGGGTCTCTCGGCTTGAGATAGCAGCGCGTCTTTCAGCGCGTCAGGAAGGCGGGGCTGCGCCAGCGGGGTCTGCTTCTGCTCTCGGCTTCGGCAAGTATGGCTGCTCCGTCTTGTCACCACGCGTGTGTTTTGCATAGGGCAAGATCGGCAATATTTATACCTTAAAGGTGCCGGGATTGACGTAAGGATGGACATAGGTACGTCAATAAAGATGTCATACGACTTGCTCGTTAGCACATTCTTTACTAAAGTTCTCTGTGAAATCAAAACAATGGCCGCACGGATTATCCAGGTTGTCATAGGTTTGATTTGTTATGAGAACGTCGTATGCCTTATCAGGGGCTGGAGGAATATCGCTTGTCTAATTAGATCTCAAGCGTTATGACCTAATCAGATAACACGTTCCTGTGCCGTAGTGTGACTGCGTCAGATAACGGTATCTGCATCATGGGGAATTTCTTGCCTCATGGGCTGACTGTTAGTTAACTAGCTAGGTAGTTTAACCAGAATAGGGTCAGGAATAGGGGGATCGATTCAGAACCTATAGAAATACACGACACCAATTGAAAGAACGGATACTAAGGAAAGCACGGGACACCAACCCCCTACAGTTTCGGGATCATCATCCCCAGTTGTTCCAAGACCTAGCGGCCTCGACCCTGCAGAAAAGGCGGGACTTTCGCCCTGTTACCAACTTTCTTTGGGACCAGAAGGTGGCCTATTCTTGGGGCCACCCCTTCCGTCTTATCTTTTGATGGCAGAACATGCTGGTCCAGGTCAGATCCCTTACAACCGCAATGGAAATCCTTGGCTTGGACGAATCTATAACGGCACCCAAAAGCAACGGATCCCCATTGAGGAGACAACAACGCTCCCCGGCCTGGCAGAGAGTGGGCGGTGCTGCGGCTGTGGGAAGACCAGACACCTCTACCAGCCTCCAGGAGAGAGGGGCTGCGGTGGCCTCTGTGGTGCTGGTGACAGACGCTGCCTCCACTGAGTGAGTCCCGGGAGGCGGCACCGCAAGCACCGGAGGGGCGCCTATTCATCAGGTACCGAGAGTACTTTATGTTACCCCTGAAGACACGATTCCCTAGTGGGTTAAGGAGGGACATCCACCGCCTCTATGGACCCCGACCCTTGCGGTCGTTCTCAGGCCCTTTCACCATTTTATTATGCTTTGTTTGGCTAGACCTGAGTGTCTTCGGAGGGGGGTCTATTGGGGAGGGGGGGCCGGGGGAGGTTGTCGAAAGTTCCGTTATAGCTGAGACACGGCCTGAGTGGAGACATGGAGAGGCTGAATGAGGGGGTTGAGAAGACATCTGGTATACATGGACTGTGCTGCTCTGAAGTGCACAGATGGATGGGTTGTATGATAGTGGGATGACACAAGGTTGGGAGCTGGTGAACTGGATGGCCCAAGAGGTCCCCCATATAGAGCATGACCTGTCACCCGACTATAATGCCGCTCACTTTGGGGACGTGGAATGTGAAAGGGCTGAACTCTCCCCAAAAGCGGCAAAAGATCTGGAAGTACATACTCGACCACAATTTAGATGTGGTGGGACTTCAGGAAACACACTTGGCTAGGCCGGAAGACTCCCGCCTTAGGCACAAGCAATTCCCCCTCATATATAGATCCTCTGCCCTCACACAGCATAGGGGAGTGGCCCTCATGTTCCGCTCGTGTCTGCACTTTCAACCTATGGGAGTTCTTAGCGATAAGGAGGGGCGCTGGCTGGTGGTTAAGGGGGTGCTGCGTGGTAGGCTATGCACATTTCTGGTCCTTTATGCTCCCAATGTGGGTCAGAACGGATTCATACAGGGTCTACTAAAGACAGTTCTAGACTTCGTCGAGGGGCCTTTAATTGTGATGGGGGATTTTAACCTCGTTTGGCAGAGGGATTTGGACAGTACTCATCACCAGAGATCTGACACCGGCCTGTTCTCCACCGAAACGCAGCAAATAATAGCAGACATGGGATTAGTTGACGGGTGGCGGTCTCTATACCCACACTCTAGAGATTATACCTTTTTCTCTCATGTCCACCGCTCCTACTCCCGTCTGGACCATTTCTTCCTTAGCCAATCCCTTCGGGGGGATCTACGCGAGGCCAAGATCTTCCCTTTATCAGTCTCAGATCATAGCTTGCTTGCTATCTGCCTCCGCTGGGAATCGGTTGATAACTCCCACCGCAAATGGTATTTTCCAGCCTCCCTGGTTCGGGATACACCCTCCTGCAAAGCGTTACGAAAGCTGTCAGTGAATTCTTTGCCCTTAACGCCCCGGGCGACACTTCGATATTTAACACATGGGACGCTTTCAAAGCTTCTATACGCGGCAGCTGTATAGCGCTTAACGCGGCCCTTAACAAGCTGAGAAGGAAAGAGCGGGAACAACTGGAAGAGGAACTTTCTGAGCTTGAACAAGCCCACAAGCAGAATCCCTCCAGGTGGGCGGTGCGGCAGCTAACGGCGGTTCGGGGTAAACTCAGAACTCATTACAATAACAGAGCGGCGCTCACGTTGCCGAAATTGCGGTGCCTCTCATACTCCCAGGGGAATAAGGTGGGGAAACATCTGGCCCGACAACTCCGGGACAAGAGGGAGAAAGAATATATTGGGGGTATACAAGATGCAACGGGGACCCTCATACATCATGATGACGCCAAAGCAGGTCTCTTCGGCGACTTCTATGAAGCGCTTTACACCGGAGAAACTCTTGATGCCAGGGCACAAGGGGAATACTTGAGGGCACTCCCGCTTCCCCAGGTATCGGCGGAATAGAACGAGTTGCTCACCGCCTCCTTCACCAGAGAAGAGGTCTTGTCAGCCATCAAGGCCCTGAAGCCTCATAAGGCCCCGGGGTCGGACGGATTTACCGCAATTTTTTACAAAACCTTCGCCTCTGAACTAGGCGACTTTCTGGTACAATTATTTAATAGCATGGCGGAAGAGGGTGTGACTTCTGGATCCATGGCAGAAGCGGTAATCTCGGTCATTCCCAAGCCCTGAAAGGACCAGTCGACGTGCTCCTCCTCGTACAGGCCGACCGCCCTACTCAACCTGGATGCCAAACTGTACTCGTCCATAATTGCCGGTAGGTTGAACGACCTAATGCCGGCACTTATTCATCCGGATCAGTCCGGTTTCATCAAGGGCCCCAAAACCCATGACAACACCAGGAGAGTAATCCATCTGATCGAGAAAGCCAACAAGTTCAAGATCCCGGCTGTCCTGGTGGGCCTCGACGCCGAAAAGGCCTTTGATAGGATAGACTGGGGTTTCTTGTTCCAGACCTTGACATCATTCGGCTTTTCAACCAAATTCTTAACGATACTTAAGGCCAACTTCAGCTCTCCCCGATCTAGAGTGGTCGTCAACGGTCACATGTCAGCACCCTTTCCGCACTCCCGCGGCACTAGTCAGGGTTGCCCTCTTTCCCCCCTGCTTTTTGCCCTGAGCATAGAACCACTGGCTCTGGCAGTGAGAGAGGATCCGGACATTCGGGGTCTTCCCTTCACTGGGGAGTCACACAAGATCACCCTGATCGCGGACGATGTTCTACTTTCCCTCTCGGACCCCGCCCACTCACTCCCCCACGTTCAGGAAGCATTACTACGCTTCGAGGTGGTGGCAGGCTTTAAGATCAACTATGAGAAATCATTTGTCCTCAACCCCACTCTGCCCCCAGCTGACCTGGCACACCTCCAAACGCTCACGGCTATACCTTGGACCCTCTCCTCCATACAATACTTTGGGGATTCACCTGACTCCCAAGGTTGAGAAGCTCTACTCGGCCAATTTTCCCCCACTGCTCGCATCAATTCAGAAAACCCTAGCTTGGTGGAAACCGATGTTCATATCCTGGCTAGGGCGAATACATGCGATCAAGATGTCCCTTCTCCCTAAGCTCTTATACCTCTTTCAAGCATTACCCATTACCCTAGACGGGGAATTCTTCCGGCGCATCAAAACACTGATGCTTCTCTTCATCTGGCAGGGTGGTCGGGCTCGGTTCTCCTATGCTACTTTGCGCCGTCTGAGGAAGAAGGGGGGACGGGACTTCCCAACATGCACCTGTATTACAAGGCAGCACAACTCTGTGTATTGGTGGAATGGACCCAATCTGCGTTGGAAAAACACTGGTTACACATGGACAGGAGTATATCAGGGAGGACGGTATGGGACCTTGTGTGGAAACTCAAAGGCGACAGGCCCAAGAATGCTTTCGTCAGCACCCCCACAAGCACTACCCTTAAGGTCTGGGACTCGATCTCTGGTGATGAACGATGGACCACTTTCCCTTCTCCCTTTACTCCTATACACTTTAACCCAGCTTTCCCGCCGGCGACAATTGAGGGCCTCTTGATAGCTGGAGGGAGGGGGGATGCCTAGCACTCACACACCTATGCCACGGCTTTGCGCCTCTCACGTTTGATAACTGTATGCGAGACTACGGTGTCCAGCAAACCGAGCGATACCATCACACCCAGCTTTTACATTGGGCATTATCCTCCCCGGTGAGAGATGCGGCCACCAGGCCTCTGACACCCTTCGAGGCCTTCCTCTCACGGACCTCTGCCATGCGGGGGGTCATTTCCTTTATTTATAACCTTCTTCTGTCTACTGTTGTGTCCCCTAGACCTCGCTACATGTCCATGTGGGAAGGGCTGCTTGGCCGGAATATCTCTGAGGCGGAGTGGTCCCACCTGTGGTCCGATGTGGCGAAACACAACCACTCGATAGAACTACGAGAGGCACACCTCAAAACAATGATGGACTGGTATCTCTATCCAGCCAGGCTGCAGCAGATTTTCCAGAGCTCCGCGGATAGATGCTGGAGGGGTTGTGGGCTGCTGGGGGACTTCCGCCACATCTGGTGGGACTGCCCCGTCATTCGTCCTTATTGGGAAGAGATTTTATCCCACATTAAAGAGATACTGGGCTACCCGATCGAGGACTCGATGGCTCACATTTTGCTGGGCCTTCGGGACCCGGGGCTCGAACATCAAACCAAGGCTGATAAGAGGATATTGTGGCTATGTGTGGGGGTGGCTAAACTCACCCTGGCAGCAGCTTGGAAGCAGAAGGGAGCTCCTGCGATTTCCCTTTGGCATGCGAGACTTTGGAAGTTGTTGAGTGTGGAGAGAATGGCGGACATCTTCCGAGACGATTTTAAAAAGTTTGAATTTCGCTGGGGCCCTCTAGTTCGGTTTCTTTCCAAGGGACTCCCATCGGCAGTCTGTCCGCCCAGTGTGCGTGCTCTCCACTTGTTCCAGCTGTAATCACCGCCTATCTTGAACAGTTTTACCCTATAAAACTCGCTACCACCACTGGGGAGGGGGGAGGGTGGGGGGACACACGGGGAGTGGGGGGTGTTAGACCTGGCATCATTGGCATGAGTCTCTCCTCCATTTTTTCTGTTTGCCTCCTCTGTTTACGATGTTTTTGCTGGTAAATGCTTTGGGCACTGTGCCACTGCTGATCAGTGCCACAGTGCAAGTGCTCCCTATGTGAAATTGCTGTATTGATTGAATTCCATGTTTGGCTTATTTGGTTTACTGTCAGTCCCTAGTAGAGTGCACCAGGAGTGCCAGGGCTTGTAAATACAAATGCTGCTAGTGGGCCTGCAGCACGTGTTGTGCCACCCACAAGAGCGGCCTAGTAAAAGTATGTCTGAAGGTCTACCATTGCTAGACCACGTGCAGTCTGGTACTGTCACACAGACTGCGCAAGTACACCTACTTGCCAGTCCCTTAACCTTCCCTTAACTTCATGTTAGTCACCCCTATGGTAGGCCCAAGGGCAGGGTGCATTGTAAGCATAAGGTAGGACAAGCCTGACAAGGTTGGCATGTCCTAATAGTGAATTACAGCCATATTCGTTTTTCACTAGTGTAAGGTAACCTGCACTCCATCAGTTAGAATGGGCTGCCAGGATTATTAATGCTATAATCCTAGCGGGCTCGGGGAGCATGGTGCAATGTCGAGTTTGGTATCCCTGAACTCAGGGTTTAATAACGCATCCGTTTGTGTGGATGGTTTTTGGACCCTGTGTTTGAAAATAGCACTTTTAGAAGGTAGCTATTTTCTTGTCTAACTGTCTACCGGTCTCTGCTGGTTCTGGTGTGCGTGTGACAGGAGCTGGGTGGCTCCAGAGGTCTGAATGAGTCAGTGTGGGATGAGTGGGGCATTTGCTTTGAGAGTAGGGGAAGAGTAGCTCCTGATAGCCTGCCCTGCCTGATACAATGCTGGCTCCGCCCCCCTGCCAGGCGACTGATGACTCTGTGCCTGCCTGGGACTTTCCTGGCCCACCTCCTGCCGGGCAACTGATGGCCCTGCCCCTGCCAGTGACAATGCTGGCTCCGCTCCTGCTGGGCGGCTGAAGACTCTGCCCTGCACAGTGAATAGGCCAGGTGCTTCGGCCTGGCAACACCCACAACAAACCCAAGATGGGGGGAAATTCCCCTGCATGGACAAAGGGATCAAAGCCAAAAAGGGGTATAAGAGAAGGACCCCTGAACCAAGAATTTAGATCACTTCTGACAAGGAAACCTGAACCAAGGACAAGAAGCCTGCTGATCTAAGGACTGCCTACCCCTTCTGCCAGAGTGCTGTTTGTTGGGGGAATCCTGCATTGCTTCTTTATTTTTGCCAAGGGACCAGGAGAGAGGAACTGTGTGTGTACTCTCAATCTTTGCTAAGAAAATCTCCAAGGGCTGGAAGAGTGCCAGTCTCCTGTTGAAGTCACAGGACTAAAGGACTTCATCTGCTTAAAGTGCTGTTTGCTGGAACTTGTGAATCCAGCACCTCTGAAAGAATCCAGCAATCTCGACGCCGACGGACGCCGCCGAATCCAGCTCGACATCGTGAGTAACGGCTCCAGTGTCCCGCTTCCTCGACGCCGGCCGCCGGGCCCGATCGACGCCAGCAACAACGCCAGTGAGTAGTGAGTTCGGCTCCAGCTCCAAGTGACCTCGTGTCTGCACCGCTGCTGATCGCATCGACTTCAAGCCCTCTCGACGCCGTGAGCGCTGCTCACTCTTGCAACATCGACATCGACGACGCCGTATCCTGCTTCATCTCGTGAGCGCTGCTCCTGCCTGACTTCGGTTGACGCCGCTGCAGATCGCCCCGACTCCAAGGCCCGATCGACGCCAAAGACGCGACGCCGGACATCTCAACGCCGCTGATCATCGAGTGCTTCACTTTTCCAAGGTACTGTGTTGTTGGGGTCTGTGCGACTCCGGGCTCGACGTAGCGCTCCTCGCGGTCAACGCCGAACCTTTGGATTAACTTTGCCTCGACGTCGTGTGACTCCCGTGTGGGTTACATTGTTGCCAAGAACTGTGTTTTAAAGAAGAGTTGCTTTTGATACTAAAGACTTTGTGCTAAGAAGAAACCGTGCTTGAACTATTATTTTTCCTCCCAAGAGTATTTATTAAGACTGTGGTATATTTTGTCGTTATTTGGTCTTGTGCTAAGCCTTATATAAAAATCCTTATTTTTATAATACTACTGGGTCGTGTCCATTTGTAGTGTATTCACTTTATTACTGTATGTGGTCATAAATGCTTAACGCACTGCCTCTGAGATAAGCCTGTCTGCTTTGCCAAGCTACCAAGGGGGTGAGCAGGGGTTATCTAAGTGTGTGATCCCCTTGCCCTGACTAGAAAAGGTGTGTCCCTATTTGTCAGAAGTGTGTATACCTCTGCCAACTAGAGACAACCGCTTCTAACATTGGTGGGTCAGCGGTGAGGATTTGAACTTTGCATTTATGACCCATGTGCAGTGATTAGTGTGCGCTACATAGTGAAAGCAGACCATAGCGCATTCACAATCTATTTGGTTGGATATTCTATTTTTGTTCTCTGCTTTCCTGGAACTTGATTTTTGAAACTGCCAGTTTTGACCATGAGTAATGCTTGAGGCACTACACCTGTTGTTGAGGAGGAATTTGATAGGAGTAAGATCAACGACTATCAGTTAAAGGATCTGAAATCCTTTTGCAAGCAATTTAAAGTTCCTACCACAGGCTGCAAAAACAAACCTGAATATCTCAAAGCATTGCAGGCCTGGGTAGAGGCCAGAGATCCCTCTGATGCGGTGGTGGTACCGACAGGGGAAGGGGAGGAGGAGGTGCCAGTGAATGGGCCCCCATCCCCTCCTGGCAGCAGTGTTTCCTCCAAAGGTCTTTCTCCTGAAGAAAGAGAAGAAAGGGCGAAGGAGCGAGCATACAACATGGAGATGGCAAAACTTAAGATAGATGGGCAGTTGGAAATAGAGAATGCAAGAGGCAGGAGAGAAGCTGATATGGAGATCAAAAGGTTAGAGTTTGAAAGAGAGAAGTTAGCTTTTGAGCGTGATACCAGGATGAGGGAGTTGGAGCTCAAAGCTAAAGAGTTAGAATTGAATCCCTCTGGTGGCAGCATCCCATCTGTGCCTGCAGAAAGTAGGTTTTATTTTCCCAAAGATGTGATCAAAGATTTTCAGAAGAATGAAGATATTGGTCAATGGTTTAAAGCATATGAGTTAGCATTGTTGGCCCACCGGGTCCCTGAGAAGGATTGGGGAGAGGGGTTGTGGGGTCGCTTTGTGAATGAGGGAAGAGATACCCTGTTAGACATGCCTGTTGAGGATAGGATGTCTTATACTCATATGAAAGATGCTTTAATGTTAAGGTATGGCCTAACCCCAGAAAAGTACAGACAGGCCTTTAGAGAATGTAAGAAGTTGCCTGGTACTACGTGGGTTGAATATGTGTCATTTTTTTGCAGAGCCATGGATGGTTGGGTAAAGGGCAGCAAAGTGGAAAGTTATGATGCTCTTTATGATTTGTTTGCTTGGGAGCACTTGTCTAATAACTGTTTTCCAGAGCTGCGCCAGCACCTTATTGATAGCAAGATATCTAACCCTAGAAAACTTGCTGAAGAGGCGGACCGCTGGGTCAGTACCAGGGTCCACAAGGGTCCAGTGGGAGACTCAGCCAAAGGTGGGCAGGGTCCCCAGCAGAAGAGTGGGGGGACAAGGGTAAACAGAGGGAGTTCCAGAAAAGGCCCCAAAGTAATCCCCAAGGGAACCAAGGGAAGGGTTCCCAGCCTTCCCCAGAGAAGAAATCAGAGGCCCCGACAGGTAAACCTGTTCGTAGGGGCCCAATGACCTGCTTCGCTTGTAAGCAGGTGGGACACCGGTTTTATGATCCCCAGTGTCCCTTGAAGAACTCTAGTGCACCACCACGTGCCGCCCCCGTCAGTTGGCGAGTGTAGCCCTGGGAGGGGAGGAGATGGTTGCCCATGGTGGGGAGGGTCCCGCAGAGATGTCCCTGGTCTCTCTAGGAGACATGGAATTGGTCCCTCCACCCCCGCTGCCTAGTAACACTAAGAAATATAGGCAGTGGGTGACCATTAATGGCCATAGAGTGGAAGCTCTCAGAGACACCGGAGCGAGTGTGACAGCTGTCAAGTGTCACTTGGTGTCCAGAGAGCAGGTTGTTCCCCACGCATTCTACCCTGTGATAGCTGCTGACAACTCCCAGAGAGAGTGTGAGGTAGCTCAAGTTTCCTTTGAATGGGGGGGAGTTTCAGGTACTCTTCAAGTTGCTGTAAGGCCCGCCATGCCTGTTGATTGTCTCCTGGGCAATGATTTGGAAGACTCCCCTTGGGCTAAGGTGGAGAGGGAGACATATTTGAAAATGTTGGGTGTGCCAGAGTGGGTGTGTGCAACCACTCGATCCATGACAGCAAGTAAGGGTGTTGATGGGGTTCTGGAGCCTGAAAGTATGGCCCAGGACCCAGCTGTGAAGAGAAGAGGCAGGGGGCGCGGGAAACCGGCCCCCGTAGTTCCCGTGGTCCAGGAGGAGGCAGACCTTGAGGGGTATGCCCTAGAACCCACAGGTGAACAAGTTGCTGAACTGGGAGACCTACCCGAGCTGACCCACTGGCAGCAGGATGGTGGTCCCTCCAGGGAGGAATTCTGTGCAGAACAGAAAGTGTGCCCTTCTCTTGTGGGTATGAGGCAGCAGGCCTCAGCCCAAACCTCAGGTGATCAGTCAGGGTCACATTTTGTTTACTGGGAGAACAACCTCATGTATAGCGAGCCTAAGGCTGCTGAGCCTGGGTCAGCCCGTGTGCTGGTGGTCCCCCAGCGCTTCAGAGCCTTCCTACTGGGTTTGGCTCATGACGTTCCGTTAGCTGGACATCTGGGGCAGGACAAGACCTATGACAGGCTTGTCACCCATTTTTATTGGCCTCAGATGAGAAGGGATACAGATATCCATTGCAAGACCTGTCAAACTTGCCAGGCAAGTGGGAAAAGCGGGCGGAAGCAGAAGGCTCCCCTCCAACCTTTTCCCGTGGTCAGTACCCCCTTTGACCGGGTGGGGATTGACATTGTTGGGCCCCTGGACCCCAAGACAGCCCTGGGCAACAGGTTCATCCTGGTCTTGGTGGACCATGCCACACGGTACCCGGAAGCCATCCCTCTCAGAACAGTGACGCCCCCGTGGTGGGACGGGCACTGATGGGTGTTTTTTCCCGAATGGGGTTCCCCAGAGAGGTGGTGTCAGACCGGGGCACAAACTTCATTTCCAACTATATGAAGTCTTTGTGGAAGGAGTGTGGGGTAACTTACAAGTTCACCACTCCTCACCACCCTCAAGGTAATGGGTTGGTTGAAAGATTCAACCGTACCCTTAAAGGCATGATTATGGGTCTTGAAGAACCAATGAGGCGTAAATGGGACGTCCTCTTGCCATGCCTGTTGTTTGCTTACCGTGAGGTGCCACAGAAGTCTCTAGGGTTCAGCCCCTTTGAGCTTTTGTATGGTCACCCGGTAAGAGGACCTTTGAGTCTGGTCAAAGAAGGCTGGGAGCAATCTCCCAGGAAACCTCCCCAGGATGTATACAGTTACATGCTGGCCTTTAGGAACCAGACTAGGCGCTTCAGAGATCTTGCTCAGGCAAATCTGGAGGCCAGCCAGGAGGAGATGAAGCGGTGGTACGACCAGAAGGCCACTCTGGTAGAGCTTCAGCCTGGACAAAAAGTTTGGGTCATGTCCCCTGTGGAACCTTGTGCGCTCAAGGACAGATGGACTGGACCATTTAAGGTTGTGGAGAAGAAGAGCGATGTCACCTACATGGTGGACTTGGAATCTCCCAGGAACCCCTTGCGGGTCCTGCATGTCAACCGTTTAAAGCCCCACTTAGAAAGGTCCGAAGTGGGCATGCTCCTAGCTACAGATGCTGGAATGGAGGAGGAGAGTGAGCCTCTTCCTGACCTCCTGTCTGCAAAAGAGCAAGATGGGTCAGTGGATGGTGTTGTCCTCTCTGACACACTGACCCCTGAACAGCAGCAGGATTGTCGCCAATTGTTGGGACAATTCCCTGATCTGTTTTCCTTGATTCCTGGTGTCACTCAGTGGTGTGTCCATGATGTGGACACTGGGGACAGCACTCCTGTGAAGCACAAGGCTTACAGAGTGACTGACAAGGTCAGAGCATACATCAAGGAGGAGGTCTCCAAAATGTTTGCCTTAGGGGTGGTTGAGTCCTCTAGCAGTCCTTGGGCCAGCCCAGTGGTCTTGGTCCCAAAGGCTGCAGCGCCTGGTGCTTCACCGGAACTTCGGTTCTGTGTGGATTACCGAGGACTCAATTCAGTCACCAAGACTGACGCGCACCCCATCCCCAGAGCTGATGAGCTCATAGATCGGTTGGGGGCTGCCCGGTACCTTAGTACGTTTGATTTAACGTCTGGGTACTGGCAGATCGCCTTGACTGATGGGGCAAAAGAGAGGTCAGCATTCTCCACACCAGATGGGCACTACCAGTTCCGGGTTATGCCCTTTGGGATGAAGAATGCCCCTGCCACCTTCCAGAGGTTGGTCAACCAGGTCTTGGCTGGACTGGAGGATTTCAGTGCCGCCTACCTGGACGACATCGCAGTGTTCAGCGCCAGCTGGGAGGAACACTTGCGCCACCTCCAGGAAGTGTTGTTGGCCCTGCGCAGAGCAGGCCTCACAATCAAAGCCAGTAAGTGCCAGATTGGGCAGGGTTCAGTGGTGTACTTGTGGTACCAAGTAGGGAGCGGCAAGGTGGCCCTCCTGCAACCCAAGATTGATACCATCCTGGCATGGGCACCGCCCAAAACCCAGACTCAGGTGAGAGCCTTCTTGGGTCTCACGGGTTATTACAGGAGGTTCGTCAAGGATTATGGTAACATTGTGCACCCCTTGACTTCGCTGACTTCCAGGAAGCAGCCCCGACTTGTGATCTGGACTGACGCCTGTCAGACGGCCTTTGACACCCTGAAAACTGCAATGTGCACAGCACCCATACTCCAGGCACCCGACTTTTCTAAAGAATTTGTTGTCCAGACGGACGCTTCAGAGCATGGCGTGGGGGCTGTTCTAGCTCAGGTGAATGAAGAGGGCCGAGACTTACCTGTAGCCTTCATCAGTAGGAGGTTACTTCCCAGGGAACAGAGGTGGAGTGCGATAGAGAGAGAAGCATTTGCTGTGGTCTGGGCGCTGAAGAAGCTAAGACCCTACCTGTTTGGGACTCACTTCCGGGTTCAGACAGACCACAGGCCCCTCAGATGGTTGATGCAGATGAGGGGTGAGAATCCAAAGCTGTTGAGGTGGTCCATTTCCCTACAGGGGATGGACTTCACGGTGGAACACCGCCCTGGCACAGATCACGCCAATGCTGATGGTCTGTCCAGATTTTTCCGCCTTAGTGATGAGGACTCCCTAGGGTAAGGGTAGTTCTCCCCACATTTCAGCTGGAGGGGACACGTGTTAGACCTGGCATCATTGGCATGAGTCTCTCCTCCATTTTTTCTGTTTGCCTCCTCTGTTTACGATGGTTTTGCTGGTAAATGCTTTGGGCACTGTGCCACTGCTGATCAGTGCCACAGTGCAAGTGCTCCCTATGTGAAATTGCTGTATTGATTGAATTCCATGTTTGGCTTATTTGGTTTACTGTCAGTCCCTAGTAGAGTGCACCAGGAGTGCCAGGGCTTGTAAATACAAATGCTGCTAGTGGGCCTGCAGCACGTGTTGTGCCATCCACAAGAGCGGCCTAGTAAAAGTATGTCTGAAGGTCTACCATTGCTAGACCACGTGCAGTCTGGTACTGTCACGCAGACTGCGCAAGTACACCTACTTGCCAGTCCCTAAACCTTCCCTTAACTTCATGTTAGTCACCCCTATGGTAGGCCCAAGGGCAGGGTGCATTGTAAGCATAAATTAGGACAAGCCTGACTAGGTTGGCATGTCCTAATAGTGAATTACAGCCATATTCGTTTTTCACTAGTGTAAGGTAACCTGCTCTCCATCAGTTAGAATGGGCTGCCAGGATTATTAATGCTATAATCCTAGCGGGCTCGGGGAGCATGGTGCAATGTCGAGTTTGGTATCCCTGAACTCAGGGTTTAATAACGCATCCGTTTGTGTGGATGGTTTTTGGACCCTGTGTTTGAAAATAGCACTTTTAGAAAGTAGCTATTTTCTTGTCTAACTGTCTACCGGTCTCTGCTGGTTCTGGTGTGCGTGTGACAGGAGCTGGGTGGCTCCAGAGGTCTGAATGAGTCAGTGTGGGATGAGTGGGGCATTTGCTTTGAGAGTAGGGGAAGAGTAGCTCCTGATAGCCTGCCCTGCCTGATACAATGCTGGCTCCGCCCCCCTGCCAGGCGACTGATGACTCTGTGCCTGCCTGGGACTTTCCTGGCCCACCTCCTGCCGGGCAACTGATGGCCCTGCCCCTGCCAGTGACAATGCTGGCTCCGCTCCTGCTGGGCGGCTGAAGACTCTGCCCTGCACAGTGAATAGGCCAGGTGCTTCGGCCTGGCAACACCCACAACAAACCCAAGATGGGGGGAAATTCCCCTGCATGGACAAAGGGATCAAAGCCAAAAAGGGGTATAAGAGAAGGACCCCTGAACCAAGAATTTAGATCACTTCTGACAAGGAAACCTGAACCAAGGACAAGAAGCCTGCTGATCTAAGGACTGCCTACCCCTTCTGCCAGAGTGCTGTTTGTTGGGGGAATCCGGCATTGCTTCTTTATTTTTTGCCAAGGGACCAGGAGAGAGGAACTGTGTGTGTACTCTCAATCTTTGCTAAGAAAATCTCCAAGGGCTGGAAGAGTGCCAGTCTCCTGTTGAAGTCACAGGACTAAAGGACTTCATCTGCTTAAAGTGCTGTTTGCTGGAACTTGCGAATCCAGCACCTCTGAAAGAATCCAGCAATCTCGACGCCGACGGACGCCGCCGAATCCAGCTCGACATCGTGAGTAACGGCTCCAGTGTCCCGCTTCCTCGACGCCGGCCGCCGGGCCCGATCGACGCCAGCAACAACGCCAGTGAGTAGTGAGTTCGGCTCCAGCTCCAAGTGACCTCGTGTCTGCACCGCTGCTGATCGCATCGACTTCGAGCCCTCTCGACGCCGTGAGCGCTGCTCACTCTTGCAACATCGACATCGACGACGCTGTATCCTGCTTCATCTCGTGAGCGCTGCTCCTGCCTGACTTCGGTCGATGCCGCTGCAGATCGCCCCGATTCCGAGGCCCGATCGACGCCGAAGACGCGACGCCGGACATCTCGACGCCGCTGATCATCGAGTGCTTCACTTTTCCAAGGTACTGTGTTGTTGGGGTCTGTGCGACTCCGGGCTCGACGTAGCGCTCCTCGCGGTCGACGCCGACCCTTTGGATTAACTTTGCCTCGACGTCGTGTGACTCCCGTGTGGGTTACATTGTTGCCAAGAACTGTGTTTTAAAGAAGAAGAATTGCTTTTGATACTAAAGACTTTGTGCTAAGGAGAAACCGTGCTTGAACTATTATTTTTCCTCCCAAGAGTATTTATTAAGACTGTGGTATATTTTGTCGTTATTTGGTCTTGTGCTAAGCCTTATATAAAAATCCTTATTTTTATAATACTACTGGGTCGTGTCCATTTGTAGTGTATTCACTTTATTACTGTATGTGGTCATAAATGCTTAACGCACTGCCTCTGAGATAAGCCTGTCTGCCTTGCCAAGCTACCAAGGGGGTGAGCAGGGGTTATCTAAGTGTGTGATCCCCTTGCCCTGACTAGAAAAGGTGTGTCCCTATTTGTCAGAAGTGTATACCTCTGCCAACTAGAGACAACCGCTTCTAACAGGGGGGTTCTGTTATCTGTTTGAGAGACGTCCCGTTACTATGTTTTAGCAGAGCCCTTCCCTCATACGGGGGCTCTACTAAAACATAGTGACGTTGAACTGCGAATCATCACCTCAGAGCTTAACAGCGCTCCTCATCCCTCTTCACAATACAAACCCTGTTTAACTTTCTAGTGCGAGGTCCTGGCCGGACTAATGTTGCTTCCCAAGTGCTACAGACTTACGGGACCTGGACTCACGGCACCGCGCTGGGATGATGGGAGTGTTTGTTTTTTTTTGCTTTGATTCCTTATTGCCCCCTGCGTGGGAAGTTGTGCGGGACTGTCGCATATTTTCTTCTGTCTTTTAAATACCAATAAAAACACCTTTGACAAAAAAAGGCAATATCAACATTGTGACATGCTTTCCTCACCCTCGAGTGGCGATTTTGCCATAATAAATTGAGTAGGATGCACCACTACTGCTAAAACGGATGCCTGGAAACAAGCTATATGCCTGGTGTTCATTGATCCCATAGCTGGCTATCTCCTTCCATTTGAGGGACCCTTTACATTCTTCCTATTTCCAACCTTCATCTGTATATACTTGTGATTTTGGATGGTCAACCACTGGCATGATTACCCTGGTTTATTTCCTCTTTTGTTTTTATATGTGTGAAGAACAATATATTTTGTTGTGAGTAAATGTAATATTGGCCTTCAATGTTGTCCAAAGCGTGGGACATATCACAGAGCTGCTATGCTGTTTGGTTCCATTTACTACCCTGTGTTCATGTCCATGTGGTTTGTTCTACTGAGGGGTGCTATGCAGTCATTGATTATGATTCAGTTGCTTGATAAACATAGCCAAACCCCTAACCGGTGGTTAGTAGTACTGACATTTTTTTTTGCTGACTAAGGGCCAAATTACGAGTCTGGCAGTTTGAGGACCGCCAGACCTGTGGTGGCACAGCGGTGGTGGTCCAGCCACCACTGCACCAGTGGTTGGACTGTCCTATTACGACTTGGGCGGTCAGACCATAATTGGACTGCCGGCTCTGCCAGGGAACTGCAGCATATCAGTCAGGGGCTATGTAATATGCAGGTATTGCTGCTGCAGCACCGCCATGCATATTACAAGTTTCAGGACAGCCAGCGGTTTCATGAAGGTCTTTCCTCCTTAGTAATATTACTAAAGTATTGATGTAAAGCCCCTAAGGTCTGACTCATCTGACTCCATTTTAGGTAAGTCCTGTCACCGTTTCAGACAGTGGGCAGTGCCATGTTAGATCATGGGGTTCATCATTTTTGAACATAGAGCTGCCATCTTTATCATATAATGCAGAATCCTTGTCATGTCTCCTATTTGGCGCAGATATCATCTGACCTTATCTTTCTCAGAACTGTGAAACCATCAAAGCATTTGACTGATGACATAGATATAACATCTGATGCATCTTTGTCAAGTGTCTACTTGTCACTATGTCATGGTGAAATAAGAACAAGGACAGACATTTAGTCAAAATAGTGCAGTTTGAATTGACACCCTAATATGTCAGAAATGTTAACTCTGAGAAGATTTAGGGCCAGATTTATCAAGGTTTTGTGTCGCCCTTGCACAAAACCTAAGTATTATTTATCAAGTCAAGCAAGGAAAACTTGTGTGCTCCTGCATGTCTTGATAAATCTAGAGTAACATAAGGCAGCGCAAATCATTGCCTTGTGTTACTCTGCGGCAGGGAGGCATTCCATGGGTGGAGCGTGGGTGTTCCCACGCATTCACCCATGAATTTTTGCACATTCCCAGATTTACCATTAGTGCTCGATCTGGGAATGCTTCAAAATGCTGTGCCTCCCCAGGTGAGGTGTAATGAGGAGACATATCTTTTTTTCTCCATGTTTCTTCATCTTTCTGTATGTGCTGAGTTCTGCAGCACATACAGAAAGAGGAAAATGCCTTGAAGGATAGTTTTCGTGCAGGAAGGTGTCCCTTCCTGCACAAAAACAACCCTGCCTAGAACACTGGCAGCTTTACACCGTGATGTAAGGTTGTCTGCATTGAAGCAAGGCTACCAAAAGTGCGCCAGCACTAGGAAAGGACAGGAATTCCGCTTATAATGGTAAATAAGGTGCATTCTTGCCCTTTCCCTTCCATGCAGCGCAGTGCAGCAAGGTGGTTTGCTGCATTGCGCTGTGTGAAAGAATGATAAATCTGGCACTTAGTATATAAGGACTGCCATTTGACCACTCATGACGAGGTCCTTTTTCAAGATTATCGCTCAAGATTCTGCCAGAAGATGGTCTCACCTACTGCCGGTACACTTCGAAGATGCTACATCTTGCTCAGTGCTGATAAAGATGAGTCCTGCCGAAAGGCTGGTACCGCAGCGTGTGTTTGGCCTTCGCAGGAAAAACTGCCATCACGCCACCACTGATAATGGCAGCTCTTGCTGTCAACAAGGTATGCGGTTCGTCTCTTCTCCCTATGAAAATCTACACTGTAAGTTGCTCTGTTTCGATGCTCTTTCTACGTTTATCTCATAGAAGTAAATATTAGGACATTCAGTTTTAGATGACATTCAGAAATGTGCATTTGATTCTCAATGCTTACATCATGCCTTCTTGCTGTTTTAATGAAAGCCTGTGTAGGTGTTTTAGACTTACTGAGAAACAGGTTATTCCTGACATAATAAATGTTTTTATTTAAAAGTGGATATTCTTAGTACAGTGTGTCTGTGTGTGATTTTGTGAACAAAGAAATAGGTTATTTTCTATAACCACAGTGTTTCTGATCCCTCAGAGGAATCTTTAGTAACAAGCAATAACTCTACTTCAAAGATGTATTGAATACTGTTCTTCAGAACTACAATAACCTGTCGTTCACATTCAGAGGTGGTGCATTGAACTAAGTTAACTGATGTCACCCTTTGGAGGGAAAACAAACCTTGTAGAACTAAACCAAAGTTGCAGTTAATGCAACAGTGTGGCACACTTGGATATTTCTTAAATTTTATTCGCAGTCAATATTCACTCTACACCACTGTAACATCACTGCCTACATACCATTGGCTTTTGTGAGGAAAACTGGAGCAGTCTAGGTCTGACTCATTTGTGTCCCTCCCCACCCGCTGTGGTGTGGGTCCAGTTGGCTGGCCTGCCTGTCCAAGGCAGAGTTGTAGTACTCAGTTTCTTATACTCCACCTTCAGACAGCTGCACCGCTATCCAACACAAGTGGGACACACTAGCCACTGCATCAAGATTTTTTGGGCTTTTACCAAGAATGAATCAGGGCATATGCAAGATCCAGCCATCAATGTATTTGGCCAAGCATAACATTAACAACGCATAGACCCCCCCTACCAGCCAGAAAAGTTCATAGAACCAAGGCTGGGGTGTTATGCTTATCCTTGTGTTCTAATGCATGAAATGCTGTCTGTATAGGCAGTACTGCTGAATGGTAGTGGTATGCTAAAAAGATCAGAGTGCACTGCCATAATCATGTATCAAGCCTGGATAGATCATGTGTTTGTGCATGGGTAGGAGACAGTTTTGAGATAAAGAGGGAAAGATCATGCTGTTGAGGAAGACTATGCTTTCACAAATTGCCCTTGCTGCTAAGGAGGTCTGGTGTTTCATTGCAGATTAGCTATTTGTGAACACCGATTGACTTGCTCAGAGGGTTCATGTTGCTGTGGAGGGCCTGTGTTGCCTACAGATTATATGGTAAAGGGGGCCGGGGGGGTGAAGTGTTTCTGTTGCAGTGGTGTCTCTAGAAGTGAGTTTTAGGTTGGGCACACACTGGGTCACACAAATAAAACTGAGGAGGGTGTTTAGTGGTACCAGGACAAATAGACCATCTGGTCACCCTCTAATGATGTCAATGTTCTGCTAGCTACTGCTCACGATAAGTTATGCAGGAGAATTGGGGCCCCTGTTAAGTTGAGGCTTAGGCTAAGGAAGAAAATAATATACTTGTTACTTGACTGGGAAGGGAGCTTGTGGAGGCCTGACAAAAGATCACTGCTTTCCTTCACTGCACAGTTAGTGAACAGAGGAGACACTGTGGTAGCCCCCTCCATACAGCGAAGTGGTGCAGATGACCACCTTTATCTAGACACGACTCAGCGACTCCAGGTAAAATGGTCCCGACAGGTTGGTAGCCAGGCGAAAGTCCGACCGCCATCATAATGAGGCCCTAAAGAACAATCTTCCTGTGGCACAGTTACTAATAGGAAGCAACACTCATTGTGTGCAAGGTAACTGGGCATGATTTATGTGGCACAGCAAACAATGAGCAAGCATTTGGTATGCATTAATGATAGTCAGCATAATAGTGAGCAAGCATTCAAAGGTACAATTACTCCTGGTAAAGCTGTCTATGGCACAGCAAATGGAGGACAGACATTTTGAGATTCAAGGAATGATCTATGAAACATTGCATTGCGTGTAAGTTTACTATGACCCTATTTGTGCATTCAGGCAGTCATACTTGCCACCGTTGATCCTTCGCTAGCGCAGAGTCTCCCGGGGCTATACTCTTGGCACTGTAACTCTCAAAGTAATACCACAGCAATTCCAATATCCAGATTTATCTTGCAGTACTGCAATTATGATGACGTGATTTTCCAGGTACATTATTTCAGATGGGCATTCTCCTGGCACAGGAATTCTGATTGGTTTTTCCCTAGAGCAGTTTTTAAATGGATCAAGATGACTGATGGGTTGTATTTCTCTTGGCAGACAATAGTTTTCCTGTGGCATATTTCTCCTGTGGCACAACCATTTTTAACAGTATCTTATGGCAGTGTCTAGCTCTCAAGAAGTGAATTAGTAGAACTAAATCCATTGTTTATATTGAGTAGAAAGATCATTAGAACATTGGAATGTTGAGCATTCCATTGTAGACAATGGAGTGCTTCGGGCTTCGACTGGCCGGTAGAAGTCCGGAGAGCAACATATCAATGTTGTTTTCCTTTCACACCTGCTGCTGTAAATACCTGCTGCTGTGAACAAAGGTCTCTCGGAGCCTGAGAGGCCTTTGTTTTTACTAATTAGAACATTCTGCCCCCTAGGGGTGGAATGTTCTAATAGCCTTAGAGCCCTCCCAGCGGGCTCGGACCTTTAACACTGGAGGGGTCCTTTAATGGCCTGTATAGCCCGCTAGGCCGGGCTCTAAGGCTATATTAGAACATTGGAATGTTGAGTGCTCCATTAAAGACAGTGGAGTCCTCCTGGCTTCTGATGGCTGGTAGAAGCCTGGAGCATCAGCATTCCAATGTTTGTCTTTCACAGCTCTTGCTGTGAACAAAGGCCTCATGTAGCCCAACAGGCTCCCTAAGGTCTTTGTTTTATTTTTGAGTACATTCTGTTTTCTAGTGGCGGAAAGTTCTAATTCAGAATCTGGGTGTGGGGTGCACTCTTTTGCTTACTCCCTCCTGATAATACTGTTTGCCAATGGTGCTACACTGCAACGTATGCTGTAAAACATGTGTCTGTTATAAACACTTGCTATACTCAAGTAATTCAACCTGAAAGCAGTGAGCACTGTACATAAAGGTATCTCTAACAAATTAATCACTTTTACTGCAATCTCAATATATCTCTTTTTGTTATTTATTTTCAATTTTTACCATGATTTATAGTTGTATCATTCATTCCCTTTCATGGATATACATTGTATTGATTATGATATTTACAAATGATTCTCTGACATATGCAAAGTGAAATTACATGAACATGTTATAACCACATGACATTTATCATGCCCAATGCATTTCGGGACTTTGGGTCCCTTCCTCACTGGAAATTTATACAGAAACCACATAAACTGCAATATCTCCAGCTGAATTCTCGGAATACGCTTCTTGATGCCAAAGTGTGCTGCTGGAAGTACTGCTGTGCCCGTTTAACATCACTTACACTCCACCTTATAACATCGCTTCTGCTGCGTTGCGTATAGGCAGAAATGGACTTTGGGGCCCTGTAGCGTTCCCCCCCCCCCTGGCTCTAAGCTGTGGGTTTTGTGGGGCATCTATGGTGCCCCCCTACATATCCCTGCACCATGTAGCAGGCACCACATGATACCTACCACGTAGTGCAGGGATATGTCAGGTGTCCCCTTTTTGCATTGCGGCGTGTGCTGCAACCTGCAGCACCCACCGCAATGAAAAGGATAGGCATTGCAACCGCCGTGGTGGAGATCGCAGCGTAATGCATCTGTCGGGAACGCCAACAGCCTGTCAAGCGGTCCCGTTTCAGATCGCCCGCCATCCTATTCAGCCCCCAAATTTTTAGTGATAGTCCTGCGAGGGGTTTTAGAGTGTTCAGAAGGGAATGGCGCTCATCAGTTAGCAATTATTATAGATATAGTGATTAGTAAAGAACGGTGCTACTAGAACAGGGGGAAACCCAAGAACCCCTGTACAGGAGAAGGGTAGAGAAACCCCCCCACAAATGTTTACAAAAAAAAAATTAGAGCACACGCAAGGAGTTCATGAAAAGGTAATCATGGGTGGTATGAGAAATAAGATAGTCCACAAAAGTTGGTATTCTTTCTTTTTTTGCTTTATGTGAAAAGATGGTTCTCCTGGCAAAGGAGATCCAGAGCAAACAAAGCCAGCAGGCACGTGTTTCGTCATTGCGGGATGTAACCCGTGACTCTTCAGGGCTGGGGGTGATACAAAGGGATAGGTACAGTATTGGAAATTAACGTACATGTTTGATATGCAGCCCAGGTGGGCGTGAGGAGAAGAAGATGCACCTGTATGTGAGTGGAAACCCAAACGGAAGGAAGAGTGGAGCAAGGACATGAGTTAATTAGTGACTCCAAACATTTTGATAGACTGAAACCAATGTGGGTGTGAATAACATCGTCACTCTACCCTTCTCCTGAACAGGGGTTCTTCGGTTTCGCCTGTTCTAGTAGCACCGTTCTTTACTAATCACTATATCTATAATAATTGCTAACTAATGAGCGCCATTCCCTTCTGAACACTCTAAAACCCCTCGCAGGACTCTCACTCTATTGTTTCAGAAAGGCAGCCTCAGCAACATACTTTGAATCTACCCTCCTGTGATATGGATAGGAATAAGATTGCCTATGAACTATTTGATAACTTATCCAAGGGCACTCAACCCTCTATTGCTTCAACGAGTGTAAACCCACAGCGTAAAGAAGGTTTGAAAAAAAAAAATTTGAAATTGGAAAGACTGAGAAAAAACGAAAATTCCAGGTGGTGGGACAGTGCCACTCTTAAACAATATCTTAGGCTTAACAGAGTCCCTAGAGGACTACGCTCACAAATATTCCCGACCTTAAAAAACACTGACCAACAACTCGAAAACACTAATCCTGATCCTAGTATAAAACGCAGAACGCAAAGTGACCAGATTACAAGGTGAAATAGGCGAACTTGAGAAAGAAATAAAGGATCTTGGCTTAAAAGAAGACGCAACAGAAAAAAACTATACGATACTTAATGCGGTCCTCTAAAGACACCAGAACGAAATCAAGGACAGGAAGACGAGGCAGTTGAAAAGAGACGAAGCAGACTACCGCGAGGGACGTGTCTTTACCTTTGCGAAGAAATACGACCAGCAAATAAATAAAACCATACGCAAAGACACATCTACCAAAAATAACATCTCTTCTTTGTCCTCCAGCTCCACCTCACTTAGCAGTATCCCCAACAGTGACAGTGAAACAGAGAGCCGGTCTACTCTGACTGACGTAACAACAGCTAGTACTTCCACATTAGCCACATCTACCAATTTTTTACGCGAAATTCAAACGATCAGGCGGAAGAATCGTCTCAGACCAAATATGTCAGACAGAAAACCCGGAGAGGCAAAAGAGCAGGCAAAGGATGAATACAGGGAAAAACTCAGATCTAAGAACAAAAAGAAGGAGTTACTGAGAACAAAGAAGTATAAGTTGTCAATCTTTCTTCCAAAGAACTGGACAATAACATGATCTCTCTGTTAAGTAAAGGTCTTAGTTTCAACCCCCACGAACACGGAGATCCTTGTAGATCCAAGATAGACATTTTTAAGTTTATTAGGGGACTTAAACTTAAAAAACACTTCTCTGGTCTTCCTGAAAGAACGGACAACACCCAACATACATTACATGACAACCGTCTTAACACACAAAGTATAAATGATGTACAAGCCACACACTTACTTTTATCTCTGACTGATTTTGATGACCCACCTAACTCTTTTGAAAACCTTTTGAGTGATCTCGAGATGCAGACCAACCTGACCATGCCTAGTGGCCTCAGAAATAAATCTAAATGGACTCCCACCTTTCCGGGTGGCAACTCCATGGATACCTTTTATAATCTGGTCCTTGAAGACATCGAGGATCATGAGAGAAAATACAATCCTCTCAAACACAAAAACTATGATAACCTAACAAGGGATGAGAGACTAGCACTGAAATCCCTTAGTACTGACCATGACATCATTATTAGAGAAGCTGATAGGGTGGGAATGTGGTGGTGATGGATAGGCAAGATTATCATAAAGAAATCCTCACACAACTGGCAGACACTGCCTGCTATGAACCACTCGATTACAACCCTACAGGTCAGCTCAGTCTCCTTATCAACAAACATCTTAATGAGTGGAATGAGCTAGGTTTATTGGATGAGGAGGAACTCATGTACATGAGAGTTACCAGACCATCCTTTCCCTGTCTATACACTCTTCCCAAGATTCATAAACCTGCTCAATTTCCCCCTGGCAGGCCCATCGTCTCAGGGATTGGAGGACCGACTGAAAAACTCGCCCACTATGTTGATGTATTTCTTAATCCCTTGGTTAAGAACCTTCCGTCCTTCATACAAGACACGAAGCACACGTTCAGCATTTTGACTGACATTCAATGGCAACCGGGCCTTATCATGGCTACTCTTGACGTGGTGTGCCTGTACACCTCCATTTAGCCAGATCTAGGATTATCAGCTATCACCAAATGCTTACACAACAGACCCATCTCACTTTGGGAACACACGAACATGATGGTCTCTATTATGAACATTATTCTCACCAACAACTTTTCCATCTACGACAGACATTGGTACAGGCAGATCAAGGGCGTAGCTATGGGGTCCAAATTCTCCCCATCCTTCGCCAATCTATACATGGGCAGCCAAGAGACCTTATGTGACTTTTGCAATCATCTCAATAGTAATGATATGGAAATGAGATTTACCAGTCATATTAGTAGTACCTCCGTGACCTTTCTAGATGTGGAACTTTATGTCAAGGACAATACCCTTCACAGCCGCCTTTTCCGGAAGGCGACTTCCTGCAATGCGGTCTTGCATGCTGGTAGCTCGCATCCCAATTATCACATCAACACTATTCCGTATGGCAAATTTATTCGCGCAAGAAGAAATTGCAGTGAAGACAGTGAATTTGAGATATGCATCGGTGACATGACGGAGAGATTCGCCAGAAGAGGTTACAGACCTGACGTTCTTCATCAAGCCAACAAGAGAATTAAGAAAGTCAAGAGGCTATCAACTCTCACTAGACAAACACATCAAGCGGACACCAAACAACCAGTAAGGCTCATCATGGACTTCAATTAAACAAGTCTCTGTGTCCAGAAAAGCATCAACAAACATTGGAATGTCCTCATGGCGGACAGATACCTGAAGGACGCCATAACTACCAGACCTCAGGTCACATACAGACGTGGGAAAAACGTAATGAATGAACTAAGTCCCTCTGTTCCACGTGACAAGAACACTGATATATGGCTTAATGAACGATCCAAAGGCTTCTTCAAATGTGGTTGCTGCGGTATGCGCAAATGGGCAAAACATGGCATTAAAACTTTCTCAGGGTTCCAAAAAACAGCAATACACCATCAGCAGAAACATTAACTGTAACACCAAATTCGTGGTGTACGTTATTCAATGCGCATGTCTGAGTCAGTATGTAGGAAGCACCATCAGGCCCCTAAAGGAACGCCTCAGAGAGCATGAAAGAGCCATTTTCCGAGAAGATGCGCGGTATACCATGGCAGTTCACATGGCTACATGCGCCTCACAAGGAACAACCAAATCATTTCAATTCTTTGGCATTGATGTCACAGAAACTAATATCAGAGGGGGCAATCGCGAATTGAAACTCAGACAAGCTGAAGCGACTTGGATTATGTGTCTGCCCACAGTCAAGTACGGACAAAATTCTGATCACGAACTACATTACTTTCTTGGCTCCTGAGCTACGCATCCCTTGCTATTGTAACTTTTATTTTGTGTGTTTCATGACTGACAGATATCTGTGAGATTCTTTCTGTCATATAACTATTCGAACATTGTGAACGATGCATTTATATATTAACTTTTCTTCCTCTTTGTAATTTTATATAATTACCACACACTGATGTACATACCTATATAACATGTATGCTTTTGGTGATGTTTCAACATAATAACATTGATATGTTTCTTCCTTAATCATTATCATTTAGGTCAGCCAAACTGCTTAACACTATGTTTGTTCAAGGCCTTTTCCTTTTGCTTTGCCCTACTAACCTTGGGCACATTCATCACTTCCTATTTTCTCCTTTTTCCTTTTACTTTTTTCCTTTGCTCCAACCCTGCCCCCTCTCCACGTCTCCCCATTTACCCGGCCCTCCCTTCTTCCACCCCCTACTACCTGACAGTGTTGCTTTCTTACCAGATTTATCACTTTTCACATCCCCCCCTTCTCCCCTCCCCCCCTCACTCTTCCCCTTAATTTCAGTAAAATGGAGCAATTCTTTCCTTCTCTTTTTTACGTATTATTCATTAGATTAACTCTGATTTCACAACGAAGACTTGTCCTTTACATCCAAACCTGGATTCTGCCTGCCTATTTAAAAGGTAGTACTTTTCCTTATCTCCACGATTTTTAATTCTTGGAATCCGGGGTCTAAATTCTATCTTTCCTTCTACTTTTATTCTGTAGAGCACAGATTTCCATTTATGCAACCAATGTCCTGATGATGACCTCAAGTCATAAAGGTTGAAACGCCGTCGACCCAGCAACGCCAATCGCGGCTTTTCATTTTCGGTCAATTTGAGAATAATAAATGTAATTTTTGTATACCAATGTAAATATTGTATTTTGACCACTTTATACTGTTTATCTTACAACGCCCTACGTTGTCACATAATCACCTGTGTCACTGCACCGTTTATTCACCTTCACTTGCCAGTACACTTTTGGTTATTTTTGGTTTCTGTAATTTATTTTGCTAATGTGCTCTTTATATGCAAAATAATAACTTTGTATTATTCTTTGGTCTCCCTTGTCCTTTTTCCTCTCTGTTGCATTGTGATTAATTCACTTTTTAATTTGTCCATCTATAAGATATCCCTGCTGAGACATTGTATTACTGTTATTATCATTACCCGGTCTCAACTGGGTTAACGGGTTTACTCCTGTTATATGTTTTTTTGAGTTTTGAGCAATCGCTGGATTGCGAGAGTTTTCCTCTTAAGATACATAAATTAATGTATATTAATGTGTAATTAGTTTACATATTATGTCCTCTAGGGAGACCCCCTTCCTATTCGGAAGACTATATCCGCACTATTCTTAGTGGCCCTTCTCTCCTGTCTCACACGTCCACCCCCTTACCCTTGGCACCCAATTCTTCCAGGATACTTCTTGAAAGATTAGAAAATTTAAAGAAAAAACAGATTCGTACTGAATTGCATGCACGCATGCTAACGGATTATTTGAGGTCCGATACTATCCCCGTGGGACTCCAGATAAGAAACGTCCCTGCCATTTTTACTTAGGACCCTAAATTCCACACAGGTTTTAGCCATTTTGCAACTATCTGTAGTAGACACTGGATGGTCCTGGGTATTGATACCGCAATTGAACACAGTAAGAAAGAATTTGAGGAAATAGCTAAGCTAGAAAAACGTATTCAAGCAGATACCACCATTACCGACGCCAAAGGACTTCTTGACAGAGTTAATACCACAATTGCTTCTTTTCATAAGTTTGAGGAAAACAAAAAAGTGAACAAAATTCAAAAAGACATAAAAAACTTTAATAAAGAACAAACATATCCTTATCTGTTGGACACTTTTTACAATACACCATATCAGCCGCCACGGAATAAGAATTGGGGTCGATATCGAAATAATCAGTTGATCACCTTTTCTGATTCCTCTAACACCTCAGTAGAAGAACAAGATAGCGGAGAGGGGTCAAGTCTAGGTCCCTACAGACATCCGCAACCTCAACCACTCCTCCCTAGTATTTATTTAGGAGGCAGCCGCGGACGCGGACGCGATCGCAGGAGACTGAATTATCAAAAATTTGCAGCGAGAGACAGACCCGCTAAAAGTTCTACCAATGGGGTCCTCCACAACAATAAAATTATTACAACCTGTGACTACTAACAACCTGCCTGTTGTAACACCTGTCCCACCAACAGAAGATATGTTGATTAACAATAATACACAAGAACTATTTGATTTACACACTAACACTGTTAACCAGGAAACATTATTGACCAGCATTTCCTCCGACTTGTCTCTACCTATCTTCAACCTTTCAAGCCATGTTTTATCCTCCAATGAGATTTCTGTACTCAGTAAGGGATTATCTTTTGTCCCTACTGCCCACAGTAATTTCCTTACTCTTCAGGAAGATCTTTTAATGTTTTTTAGATGAATTCGCTTGAAACAATTCTTTTTGAATTCTCATGACAATGTTCCATCATTTGAGAGACAATTTAGACCACCATCTACTTTTTTACCACCATCTTCTGTCATGCCCCCTGAAATTTTGAGTTTTGAGAGACTAGTTTTACATGAGGTCAAAGAATTGCAACATCAATCAGAATATGTACCATATAACTTACCATTAAGTGAGAAATTAGCTCTAGACAATCTGAGGACTAACCCTAATGTAGTGATAAAACCCGCCGACAAGGGCGGAAGTATAGTTTTAATGGACCAAGAGAAATATGACAAGGAAATTCTCCGACAGCTTGATAATACTAGCCATTATCGCAAATTGTCAGCTGATCCTTTGATTAGCATTCAACAAAAAATATCCTCTGTTATCTCCCAAGCCTTACATGATGGTATCATCAGCAAAAAAATACATGCCTTTCCAAACAATTTACACCCTCGGACACCTGTAATTTATGTCCTTCCGAAAATACATAAAAATCCAAATACTCCACCTGGTCGGCCTATAGTTTCGGGCTGTGGCTCAGTTTTGGAGCCATTGGGTAAATTTATCGACGCCATCTTGAAGGAATTTGTTCCACTAACCAATACATTTGTCAAGGACAGCACACACTTGATAAATATTATAGAGGATTTTCCATTAAATATCCAAACCGATCTCATGGCCGGTTTGGATATTGAATCGTTATATACGAATATCCCTCAGACAGAAGGACTGGGTGTAATTGAAGTTTTGTTGAATAATCTCACAAGACCTATGCAAATCCCGACTGAGTTTATAATTCAACTTCTGGATATTGCTTTGACCAACAATTACTTTCTATATAAAGATACATATTATCTCCAGGTAAAAGGAGTCTCTATGGGCGCTTGTTTCGCCCCAAATTTTGCGGTCCTCTATGTACACCACTTGGAAACTAAAAGTATTCTATCTGTGCAAAATCCATTCTTGAACAAGATCCTATTATGGCGTCGATATATAGACGATATTCTATTGCTTTGGCAAGGGCAACAAGAGGACCTCTTATCTTTTATTCTTTGGCTGAACAACAATCAAGCACATCTCACCTTTACTTCTGATATTCGTAAGAATGACCTTCCTTTCTAGACTTGACATTACATGTGGAGGATGGCGCTATTGGTACACTACTGTACAGAAAACCCACCGAAAGAAATACATTACTGCTGTACTCTAGTTACCATCCTTGCGCTTTACGTGATGGTTTGCCCTATGGGCAATTTTTACGCAAACGGCGTAATTGTAAATGGAGAAAGGATTATTTCCGAGAGGCTGCTGTTCTCTCTGAGAAACTGATAAGTAGAGGCTACCCGAAACATCTGATCAAAAGAGCGCAAAAACATGCCTGGTACAGTCACCGGGAGATAATTTTAGGCCCATCTATTAAACGTGACAACCAACGTATCCCTTTTGTCTCCACCTTTAGCCCTAGTAGCAATAAGGTAGGCAAGATTATCAAAAAAAACTGGTCAGTTCTATGCACTTTCGAACATTTTTCTGAACCCCCTTTACTTTCCTACAAAAGAGGAAACAACCTTTCGGATAAATTGGTTCATGCTATTACATGGCCACAAAAACAAAAAGATGACCAATCATTAACCAGGGCATGGGGCCTTGCACCTATACTGGGCCATTTTAAATGCCAAAATTGTAGTGTTTGTGATTTGACCAGCAACACTAAAGTTTTTGTGACTGCAGAACGTACCTTCCAACTGAAACAATTTACCAATTGTCGTTCTAGAAATGTGATCTATGCCATCCATTTCCAGTGCAATTTAATCTACATAGGGCAGACAACGCAAATGGTAAAATATCGTATTTCCCAACATAAAAGCCGTATTAGATGCAATATTATCACTGCACCACTGGTATCTCATTTCAAAGATCTGAACCACTCTGAAGTAGATTTCACAAGGCAAGTAATAGATCGTCCAATTCTACCCATAAGAGGTGGTAACCTTCAAACCTTGATGAATAAGTGCGAATGTAGATGGATTACACGTACTAATTCAGTGGCGCATGGGTTGAATTCGCTTGATGAATGGAATACGATAATTGCTGCAGCTTAAAACTATCTAGACCATCATGGCATTACTTTGCCTTTCATTAATTAGGTGACTGTTTTTCATCTCACCATTTTTCTTCATCCACGATATTCCAGAATGGTTACCTAATATTGCCCTGAAATGCCTTCAGTATTGTTGTTTTGCTAGACCAATTGAGACCCTGTTTTTGTTTCCTCGGAATTATTTAATATTAATACTGTCTGATTTTGGATTTATGATTGGATTGAATTTATTCGTCCTTGCTATATGATAATATGAAGTGCTATGTATGTCACTTTAGTTGGCGCCTTGCTGTCCCTTTAAGGTCTACTTTCACCTTTTTTACACGCCTTGCTCCTT
Organism: Lissotriton helveticus; assembly: GCF_964261635.1. Taxonomy (NCBI): domain Eukaryota; kingdom Metazoa; phylum Chordata; class Amphibia; order Caudata; family Salamandridae; genus Lissotriton; species Lissotriton helveticus. The sequence continues at coordinate 964,910,170 of NC_136071.1, read as the reverse complement.
AAATTTATTTCTACACTTGCCCTTTTGCCCCCCCTTCCCCTTTTTTTCCTTCTTTGCCCCTCCACCCCTTTCTGCCTTTAATTTATACTCTGTAGGCTCTTGTATTACTAAATAGTCCCCCTAGGGAACCTTTACACCATCATTCCACCCGGCATTCCTTGCTAACGCGTAGTAGTCACCCCGGGGTACTCCTGCTTGACGCTTCCCGGCACTCTAGCTTTTCTACATCACGTGGATGATTCATACATCCGGGCGCCGCATACATGGAGACGCTGAAGACGCTTTGTTCGTCAGATCGGTCAAATTGCTGAGACCGTTCGCTACTTTGGCGGAGAGAGACTCCTGAATCACACTGGACGTTTCTTCTTTGATGTAAAGCCGTTTTCGGTCGGTACGCCATTGCCTCGCCATGATAAAAAGAAATTTCCTGTACCTAGAACTTAATTCAGTTAAGCACTGGTAAGAACTCTTGTTTACTCAGTACAATTCAGTCAGCTAGTAGTTTCAGTCTAACTTTTGTACCTAAATTCGAGCCTCATACGTCCTTTCTCCTCTTCTCTATCCTTAGAGCCCTTACTCCAAATTGGTGTACATTGCTAGCAACTGCCTTATGGGTAAGCAGTGTTGCTTCCTTACCATATTTATCACTTTTCACATTCCCCCCCCTTCTCCCTTTTCCCCACCCCCCCCCCACTCTTCCCCATAATTTCAGTAAAATTGAGCCATTTTTTCCTTCTCTTTTTTACATTGTATTCATTAGATTAACTCTGATTTCACAACGAAGACTTGTCCTTTACATCCAGACCTGGATTCTGCCTGCCTATTTAAAAGGTAGTACTTTTCCTTATCTCCACGATTTTTAATTCTTGGAATCCGGGGTCTAAATTCTATCTTTCCTTCTTTTTTCATTCTATAGAGCACAGATTTCCATTTATGTAGCCAATGTCCTGATGATGACCTCAAGTCATAAAGGTTGAAACGCCATCGACCCAGCAACGCCAATCGCGGCTTTTCATTTTCGGTCAATTTGAGAATAATAAATGTAATTTTTGTATATAAATGTAAATATTGTATTTTGACCACTTTATACTGTTTATCTTACGCCGCCCTATGTTGTCACATAATCACCTTTGTCACTGCGCCGTTTATTCACCTTCACTTGCCAGTACACTTTTGGTTATTTTTGGTTACTGTAATGTATTTTGCTAATGTGCTCTTTATATGCAAAATAATAACTTTGTATTATTCTTTGGTCTCCCTTGTCGTTTTTCCTCTCTGTTGCATTGTGATTAATTCACTTTTTAATTTGTCCGTCTACAAGATATCCCTGCTGAGACATTGTATTACTGTTATTATCATTACCCGGTCTCAACTGGGTTAACGGGTTTACTCCTGTTATATGTTTTTTTTATCTTTTCACATAAAGCAAAAAAAGAAAGAATACCAACTTTTGTGGATGATCTTATTTCTTCATAACACCCATGATTACCTTTTCATGAGCCCCTAAATTCTTATACTGGACTCAGTGGCGTCTCAAAGCACTGTTTGAGATGTTAGTATTTTTTTTTGTTTAAATATTAAATAGAAAAGTAATAAAAGTTGTCCATTTTGAAGCAGCACGTAATATGACTGAAATAAACAGCACTATATTACATTACTCACATGAATAATAACTGAAAAAAATACAACCAATATCAATAAGAACCAGAACATTTTGTGTAAAAAGAATTAGGAGAAGGAAATAGGGATAAGGAAAAGGGGTACATGGTGTCATAATACAGTACTACATCTCTATAACAGACAGTTCTAGAGAAATAAAATATATTTCACAATACAATTGAAATAGTGTCTTATCCAATGGACATAATTATATAATCAGCAACAATAAATAGCCCTCATTCAAGAGGGTTTGACAACTTATTATTCTCTTGTTAGTTCTTGATTATGATGAGAGGGAGGGGTAATTTGTTAAGGGAGATTGAACATACTGTCAGGATTCAGGGTAGACAACAGGTTCAAGGAGGCCACTGAAGAACGGGTCAGTGGAGCTACGAAGGACTGGTACACTAAACTGCTAACTGCAGGTACTCACTTCATGGGTTCGGGTAATCTTCCAGTGAAGCGTGGTTCCGCATTGCTTTAGTCTCACTCAAAGTGATTTTCTTTGCTGGGCAACATGTTGCTTTGGATTTTTGCTCTCATACTAGGTTGCACCCTTTATTGGACCCCAGTGGCAGCCACCACAAACAAAAGGTGGTGAGGCTGGTGGAGGAAGCGTTGGGAGGGGGAGCATGGGTGTGTTAGTAATAATACATTTCAAAAGAATAACTTACCTGAAGCTGCAGTCCGCCTCACGCGTTGCACCTCCTGTCCTCCTCTTGGTCCCAGTAGCCCCTGGGACAGACTAACATCCAATCCCTGTGGTGCAGAGCAGCGCGGGGTTGGCCTAAGCAGGTTTTAAAGACACTCTGCACAGACCAGGGCGTCTGTGTGGTTTTATTGAACAGTCGGGCTGGAGAAACTTAAGTGCACATGTGTGTTTGGCCGGCCTGAGACAGCTGGCCAACACACATTTGCGCACTTAGGGGGTGCGCATATAACTCCTCCTCCCCCATTCAGGCCACTGTCCTGCCCCTCTCTACAGTGTTGGCTCAGAGCAAATGAAAAAAAAAATGCTAGAACATCATTTTATTTTCCATTTGCTGGCTCTGGGCCAGGTAGTGGGGCGACGCTCCACTGCCTTTGCGGAGGAGGCGCCAATTTTCAGGCCTATTAGGTTACCCACATTTTTCCTAGTTAATCTGGTCTGCCATTCCCTTGTTTTGTGCTGTCTCTTGTCTTGTTTGCCGTAGAGTGTTACTCGTGTATTTGCAGCAGTGTCCCAAGGCCCTCCGCTTATCTGCTGGTCATCTTTAGGCTCATAACAGCTAACTCCGCTGTTGGAATCAAGAAGCATACTTAGATGTGTACTATAATGTTTGATAACCAACTGGACACATGCTTTGTTTTGTGCTGTCTTTTGTCATGGAGTCTTGCTGGTGTGTTTGGAGCAGCTTCCAAGGGCCTTCCATTTGTCTTGTGGTCAGCCTTGGGTTCATAACAGCCAAATCTGCTGCTGTAACAGGGATTCTGCGCAAACACAGAACTGTGCACAGAGACTTAGGACATCAGTGAATTAGGGTGTGCCAAAACTCACCTCAGTACCCAAAATCCCCTACCAGACTAGCAATCAGTGTCACATTAGCTCTTCGTCCTATAGCAAAGAAAACCAATGATTAGATAACCTAGAACATGCGACTTAGGACCATTTCAGGAATGGTGGGAAGTGAGAACACTCTTTTGTTATACGCTCATACCAGTCCACAACAGGAGTAAAATAGAGGCACGGTAAGGTTAAGATGTTTATTTAAAGATGTGATCTCAAGCGCAGTATTTTAATCAAAATCAGCATACATATGGATAATAATAATACGGACAGCATGGTTACAATTCCATAAAATACAAAAGGAGGAATCATGTTGCAATGATAGTGCAAACAGGTGATAAAAGCGCCTATTTAAAACACCCTCCCTATCTAGGAACTATGTATTATAAAACTATAGAAGGTCTCTTGAGCTTTCTTAGGGGGACCCCATTTACCTGTCCGCTCAGTAAGTGTAAATTACGTCAGGACCGGTTAGTCTCTCTGCATGCCTGGAATCTTCCAAGTGTGTGCAATTCTGGCAAGTGTGCTATGAGGAAGGCGCCAGAATCCTACTCGGCTTGCAGCTTCCAAATTGTTGTGTCTAGAATGTGTTACACGGACAAGCCAATAAACATGCATGCGTTATGATAACCTTGGCGGCTTAGCACTCACTGTACAGACTGGGGATACAATGTATGTCTAGAGATGTCGAAAAACAACCCGTTTCCCATGTATAGATCTTCATCCAAGTCAGCAAAAACAGCTAAGCAGTGTCGGGCCCAAAAGTAGCAAAAGTGAAAAATGGAGTTTAAACTTCGAATGAGCCATGCTAGCTTAACATACACGCAAAAGAGGCCCATAAACCATACAACCCCCCCCCCCCCATGTTCGGGGAAAACACAGCACTCAGGGCTAAAATGCTAGAACGCAGAGTTCAAGTTCGAGGAGGACAGAACCAAGGTCAGAAAATTCGCCGATTTTGAAATCCAAAATATATTTAATCAATGGGAAAACATCTCAACCTTGGCAGGAAAAAGCAAGACAAAATTTAAAAATATTCACAAGTTTAGCACGTGTCTATGAAGTAAAAAATGAATACTTCAGTTCAACAACGTTTAAGCACCAAATGTTGCAACTGCTTCCAACAAGAAGTTGTTGTTCTCATCCATGAACATTTCAGCCATCCAATTAAGCAAAGGGGAAGAACATACATGTTCCTTGATTGCCGGAGCCTCTAGCATCATTAGAGGACAACTCGGGTTTACTTCTAGATAGATATGATGCAGAAAGTCATTGGTCGCAGTCCAAATGTTCCAATTGCCTAGAACCCCATGTGCCGCTGCACAGGCCATAATCCCGGTACCAGAACAGTCTATTTCATGAGCAACTAAGGGACTCATTAGTAGATCAAAATCCAGATCAGGAGACACCGTGTTGCAGAGACACAAATCCAGGGCCCATTCGAATTCACAATCCAGGCAATGAAAAACAGGCTACACGTAAGTGAAGAATGATAACCGGAAAGATAAACCAAACGCTACACTCAGAGTCGCCAAAGAGAGCGCTCCATAGTATTCTAGCATCCGGTCATGCAGGTGGAGCAGCAGGGACTGAACGTCAAGGGGCACATACTGTGCATCCATTTTGCAACAAACAAAATAAAAGCAGAATGCCGGCGCCCAAAGCCAGGAGCAAGGGAAAACCTCCAAAGACACTTGAAAAAATCAAATGAAAAAATGCAGGGATCACACCGAATATAGTCTGAAACGAGGTAACAAGGCCAGATCATACTACTTTAAAACAATGAGCCAAGCCAGTAGTCGACATGGCATTCAGGATTGTGTGGATCAAAGCACCGAAATGCAAGGGCAGGTCCGTGTTTAATAAAGCATTTACTTCTGTACGAGTATTTGCAACGTGAAGGACGAATGTCTCACGCACAGATGTAAGGGGAACTTCCTTTTGGGACAATAGAGCTCTTATTCTGCTCATCTTGTTGAACTCTGCTCTCAAGGTCGGAATCGAGGGCCAGATGGAAGAATCAGGCCTGCCATGCGGAGGAGGGAACAGCACATTCTTGCAAAAAGTAACACGCTGGGAAACTGTAACATTGTAAGCAATACCGGCGGCTAACCCACAACACTCTTCATTGTTTAGTAACTAATAACTACCATTAGCAAGCAGTGTGAATCTTGGTGTAATGGCTGGCACTGGGGTGCCCTTTAAAACATACGCTAAATTTGGTGCAAGCACATTACAAGAGCCGTGCAATTGAAGATTTCTGCACGTTAAGGAATGATCTGGTGTAGAGACACAATATTCGCCATTCAAAAATACCTCTTTACCATCCATCAAACAGCGGTAAGTGAAGGGGAGGTTCCAAACCTTGTGAAGGAATGCACCACCCAGGGGCTCAAACCTGCCTATAGCATAGTGTTTCATGCAAATTCTCGAATTTGAAAAGAGAGAAAGGTAGGGTTATTAACCCATGGATAAGCCAAACAGCCGAATTCGCCTCTGCTACAGAAAAAAGCAATGGCTCTAATTTTTCAATATGCAACAGGGAAAACGTGGCATCTTTCATTGACATGAATTGCTGTTTCCAAGTCAAATTAAAAGGCAGAAATAACAAGGTTGTGTTCATGTAATCCCATGGAACGCGACCATTTTTAAGTGTCTGCATAGTCGGGGCAAACTGCACAACAGAACGCAATTGATTTTGCCCATGATATAACACTGCAACATTTTCTTGTACAATATCAACCACAGATGACACAATATTATCTGAAGTGTGAATTCGGGAAGAAAGGGTGTTAATGCTATTATCTAAAACAGCAAGCACTTATTCTAAATTGGCCTGATCTATAGGTCTAAGCCTAGAAGCAGCTTCAATTTGAGACCGTTTCTAAACTTCATTGTAAGCAGCATATAGCCATCTTTTCGTTCTGCCATCCGCAGGGCCCTTCACAAAATCATTTAAATCAACAGTTTTAGTGAGTTTGGACAAATGCGATTTAACAGACACTAAGGATGAATGTCTGAGCCAACTCTGGCACAATTTGCCTACAGAATAGGTGGTGACTGAATGGTGAGTTTGAAAACGGGGATTAACTCTAACTGCCGTGTATCCAAGGGTCAGACCCAGAAAGCGGTGCTGGCAGGAATCTGCACTTTTTTGCCATAGCAACCAGCCTTCAGGATTAATGCTGGAAACATTACAAGAGGAATTACTAAACAGTTCCTGAATTTCACTCAGGGGTGTACTGGTAAAATTATTCCAATGGGGGAATTCACCCAAATCTGGAAAGGAAGGAGCATTTAATTTTTTAGATGTAGCCAATCCAAAGCATGTAGTTTGCGAAATAGTATCATTCAGAAACAACATATGGTTTGGGATGAGACATGCACGATGCAAAGCCTCAGTGCCTTGCACTTGCCAACTTTTAGAACCCCAAACAGATTTAAGATCAATAGTATCTCTCCACAGTTCATAGCCCCCAACAGCCAACTGGTCAATAAAGCACTTCGAATAAAGCAATTTGGTGTGGGTAAGTCTACCCTTGGAAAATGACTCTCCAGTCAATTTAAAGTAAAACGCATTAGGGTTGGATTGATCAAATTCAGTAAAATAGGAAAACTTTTTCAGGAATGTTTTGGAACTGCCTTCTACTGGAGCGGGACAATGTTCCCACTGTGTGAAATTAACCATGCTTCTGAATGAGCCAGTCTTATGCAGAAAGTGATTGCCAAAATGTTGATAACAGTACAAATCACCATAATTTGGGGACTCTAAATATAAATCTTCAGCATCGAAGGCAGCATAATATTTAACATCAGTAAATAAAGCTTCAACTGCTTTAACATCCCAATCATCAGAGCGAATATTTTGTTTAACCACATCCCCCATAGAAACACTAAGTACATTGGGAACATTAATAACCTCTGTGGGACCATGAATCTGGAACTTTACAGGATCCCATACAATCCCATCTAAAAGGGGCCAAGCAGTTATATTAACAAAAGTCTGGTCCCTCTTCATGATGTGTGAAGAGGAGTGGGGAGCCAAAGTTCCATCAATCACTCGAATTGACGTTCTTTCTTCAACATAGTGTCCATTGATAAAATGAAAAAATACACCACAAATCCTATGGACATGAACAAATAAATTGCAATCAGCACCAGCAAAACATAAATCCAAGGTGGGATCAAAAAATGTTTTTTAAACCAGGTAACAAAAATTGAAATTTTTGAAGGGGTCGTTGATGTGGATGAGCTAGTGTCAAATGAAAAACGGGATTGATTAGCCAAACGAGTTTCCAAATCAGGCATAGACAAGTCAGTTGGATAAGTATATTCAGTGTCATTAAGAGGATCACCAGCAGGTTGATTCACAATAGGATTCATAAGTGGACACATTTCAATGGCAACATCAGGCCCGATGGCAGGATCAGGGGCCAAAACAGAGTGTCGCACCATTGCTGGGCACGAAACCGCAGGGTCATACTATACAGTATCGGCCACCCTATGTGGTTTGACATGGTCAATTGAAATGAACCTGTTCCCCTTTCACCCAGAAAGAGGAGGTAAAATGACTGTCCTTGTACCCTGCACACCAAGCACGGCAACTGGAGCTCAATAGGAAGGACCAAATTCTTTCTTGTTGTCGATCTTCTCTCGGCCCAGTTCTCCAACCTGGGAAAGCCAGCCGACTACCGGAATCTGCAACGCAGCTTCAGACGTGGAGGGCAAGAGTTCCTTTGCAAGACTGTCTCTGGTCTTTTGTAGATTCTGTAAAACATTAGAATGTTCATCTACATCAAAGGATGCGGCTCCCGCCGCCATGTCCAGACCGTCAAGGTCTGGAACAAACATCTTGATGCCAAAGAGCATTTCGAATGGGGTCCGCCCACCCAGAGACCTTCTAGGGAGATTATTAAGTGCACGTTGTACGCTATGCAAGTGGGTGAGCCATTCCCTGCCAGCACCTAACACCTTCGCTGTCAATGGTAGCTTTAAGTCACGGTTCATCCGCTCCACAACACTATTGCCCTCAGGCCTGTATGGAGAAGAAAATTTGACTTGGACCCCTAATGAACCCATGGCATCCTTGTACGCCTTAGAGGCGAACGTTGGACCCTGGTCAGAATGAAAGGTGCCCCGTGCAAAAATTCCCACAAAGACACGCAAATCTCTTATGACATTTATGGAATTAGTGCTTCTTTGAGGCCACAGCCACACAAAGCGTGTGCAAGAGTCAACTGCTACTAAGATGTACTTATACGCAGTATCAGAGGAGAAAGGACTGCAGTGATCCAAATAAACACACGCAAGTGGCTTATTAGATATGTACAACTGAGTTTGGGGCGGGCGTGCAGCAGAAGAAGGCTTAATTTGCTGACAAATGCCACATTGAAGGACAAGATGATGCGTCTCTTTGTACAAACCCCACCACCAATACCGTTGCTGGAGGAGAGATACAGTAGCTGACACGACGGCCTGCGCCGAAGCCATCCCTGCATGGGCTGCTGTAATCAAAGCCTGTCTGCGGTCCGCGTTGGGAATCAGTCTGTCACCAACGTCGTTAATTCTCACATAAGGAACTTTATCGGGACTTAAGTGATAAGTTTACTTTGAAGGCAAACCCTTAGGATAATTACCTCCCTTCTCAGTTGCGGCAATAGCTGCCAAGATGTCATCATCAATCTTACTTTGGGAACGTGTAACCGCTGCCACTGCAAATGTTGCTACTGCTGTCTTTGCAGCTTCGTCTCTGAGACAGTTGCCAACAGCGTGAACTCCTACGCGCTGATGACCCAGAGTATGAATCACAAAAACAAGTGGGAGACGTTCTTTAAGTTCCACCACTCAAACCCAGATCATTTTATGTTTTATTGTGCAACCTTTGGAGTCACGATAATCATTTTGAGTCCAAAAGGGTAGATAGTCATTGAAAGACTGTACACAGTAGTAGGAATCACTCACAATAAGAGTAGTCACACTGGGGTCCGCGTACTCCAATGGAAGCATCAGAGCATGTAGTTCTGCTAATTGTGCGGTACAGTCCCCTAACATCTGTGTATGCATGACATCGGACTTGAATTCACCATCCACCATGGTACCAACCATAATTGCACAAGCCACGATAACGCGTGTCTAGAACCCGTAGCCGCTTGGGCACTTCCATCAGTGTAAATGATACAACGAAAATCCTCAAGTGGGCGCTTAGTCAGAGGAGCAGGATCAACAAACTCATACTGCAAAAACTCTTGAGTCTGCAAAGAGGAATCGAAAACAAACGTTACATCCGAGGATGTCAAGGATGTAGCCCATTGTATCCACCGGGGGTGCAAAGCCTTGGAATTTGGTACACTGGCCTTCGTCACTGCCTCCAAGGCAGGATACGGATTAACAACCACAATGCGTTTTCCCTGCGACAGTGCACGTTCCTTAAGAATCGCCATTTGCACTGCTGTTAAGACTTTTTCCACAGTGGAAAACCGCAACTCGGCCAAAGCATACAGGTGTGACTTGTAAGCAAGAGGAACTGTGTCTCCCTCATTAAAAGTGAGGTACGTTAAACCCACCGCCCTGGTACGATTCTTATCACCAGGTTTGTGTGGTTATCACGAGTCGACAAGAACTTAGATTCAAGTAGGTCAGCCTGCAAAGATTGCAAGATGGCTGAATGTTCTGGCATCCCTTGCTCACTGCACCATTAGGATTCAAGCAAGCCGGGCCGAAGACGGCTGCAATGCCAGAAACCGGTCCCCGGAAGCTTGTTTCCTTTCCAGTAAAGAATTGGCTTGGTAGTTTGGTCTGCCCTGTTCCCATGATGCACTGGGCCAGGGACAGACTAATTTGCATGTAGCCAGGTTCTGAACTGGGATGGTGTAGTGAGCTAAAAAACGGTGATGGATCAAGCCCTGATCTTTTGACTGGGTATGAGTGTTCTGTTTAATTTATATGCTCTGTCCATCACCACCCCCTTTTCTGAATTGAATGTTCTGGCAGCCAGCACGATTTGGAAAAAGTAGGTTGTATCAACGCATAAAGCAGTTTGATATGCTGGGCATATTCCGGAATGTATGTACGTCCAAAATTCAAAAAGCCCAGTAAGGATTGTAGTTTCTTCAGCGTCGTTGGAGCTTGCAAAAGTGCGCATTTCTCCAAGAAGTGAGGAGCCAAGCCCCTACCTTCATTGTTGAGCTCGTAGCCCAGGAACAACACTGTGTACTCTGCAATGTGTGATTTAGCACAGTTGAATTTATAGCCAAAGTCCGCAAAACGGCAAATTATGCGGTCAATACGGCACAGATGCGGCCATAACTCGTCGTCCATGAGATAAATGTCATCCACGTACGAACATGCACCTGCGTCGAGTCTCTCAAGCAGAGAGACTACACGGGCAGCAAAAACTCCTGGACTGTTCTTGTAGCCCATGGGCAAACGAAGAAACTGGCGTTATTTGCGGCCACAGGTAGAACTCGTCCACTCACTACTAAAAGGGTACAAGTTATGGGCGAAGAAGCCATTGGAAATGTCAAGTGTGGTTTTGAACCTTTTACGCACAAGACTATCCACTAGAGCATAGCTGTGAGTATTCTGCACCGCACACGTACGACAATGTGAGTTTAAGTGGTGGTAATCCAATAACAAACGGTATGAGCCATCGGGCTTGGTCACAGTAAAAAGTGGGTTATTCATCAGAGACACAGACGTTTCAATTACACCTTGATATTACAATTGTTCAAGGATCTCGGCTACAGAGGCTTTCGCCTCACGCCATATGGGGTATTGGGGTTGTGGCTGTGGCATGGACCGCAAAGGGATCTGATGTCGAGGGGATAATTTGTCCCATCCACAATGAGTACGGTACAACGCCGGCGCAAGCGCCTTAGCCCAATCTTCTGCAAACTGCAGTGTCTGCTCCTTCGGCACAGTGTGCACAAAAGTGGGGAGGATCACCTCCTCCCCTTGCGGAGCGGCCAAGGCAAACAGTGGGGGCCAGTCGACCTCCGCCAACAAAATGTTAGATTTTCCCAAAATACCTCTTTTCATGGTACGTTCTATGTCACCTTCAATCACAAGGACCATTTCATAAAGCCTGTCAGGGGGAGCCACTCTGGTGTCTGCTGTTTCAACAACAACAAAGGTGTCAGTCGCTGTCACCTTCAGTAGTGGATGCAGCTGAATGATGGTAATCTCCACCGCACTGTCCAGCAGGGTCAGAGGCCATGTCAGATTCCGAAGCTGCGTTCTCACTATCTGTGGCATATCTCACTCTTAGAGCAGCAACTTTCTTCTATTGAAACTGGGGTCTTTGACGCGGTGACTCGTCCTGCTTGCCTTTTCCGTCTGCCTTACGAGGCTGCTCACGGCTCTGTTGGGCACCTTGACCTCTGCCGCCGCCTCCTCCACCGGTTGCTGTTACCGATGTTTCCTGCAAAGAGTGAGGAGAACGTTGTTCAGGAACCTGAAACCTATCTACTTAATAGTACTGCGGTCGCGCAAATCATATTTACGCTCAACAGGGGCAGTAGTAGGTGAAACCGGACGGGAACCCTGTTTCTGATGCTGCTCCTTCCCCCGCTTTTTGTTCTTACTCCAATTTTGTTTCTGAACTTTCGGGCGGTTATCCTTATCAGATGACCCTTGCTGAGCTTGCTGTTGCTTTTCTTTCTTCGCGAAAGGTTTAACACCTAAACTATAACGGCCCACGGTTTTATAAGCCTCAATAATAATTTTCGGCAACTGACGGGGTTTGTCGGCGTTGGGTACCTCACGCAGAGCATTAGAGACCTGGAAACTTACAGCATCCCCCTTGAGATTAGCAAGGACGAGATTACGTACCATATCAAACGCTCTCACGAGGCGCATTCCCAACTCCACTCTGGTCCGTGCTCATCCGTGCTCATCCTGAACACGCTTGATCACATTAGGCAAAACAGTCATTTAGGGGGTGCCAAAGCACCGAGCGTAGACTGCTGCAAAAATCACCCCCCAAGTTGCACACTCAGTTACGTCAGGCACTAAGTCTTTCTGCAAACTCACAGTGAGAATCCTGTGTTTCTCAACAGGACTAGTATTTGGTAACACTGCCTCCAGTTGGTCAAATTTCTCGTCAAGCCAAAAAGGCATTTCTTCCTTATCCTGTGGACGCTTGCCCATGACCGCATTAACCATGACGGGTCTAAGTTTGTGTCCGCCACTGCCAACTGGATGCGCTGCACCAGCCGGGGCCCCACCCGGGAGGTTGCGAGTAATATAGTGAACAAGACCCCTGATAACTGCCACCAAAGAAGCATACAGGGGTTGCAATTGAACGGCTGTCAGAACACCCGCCTGGGGATGCGCAGTGTAAGCAGCCAACACAGGCCAAGTAGCGCCTGGAATGGACAACGGTCGTTGTCTGACTGCCTTAATAACGTGTGGAAGGGCGCCATTAAACCAAACGGCATGCTGCCAAACAGAAATCGGAATTTCTACCATCCGATATGGAGCGTACACTGCCGGAGCATCAGCGGGGGTACACGAGTGAAAAACAGCAGAAACAGCATCCACTGCGGCAAATGTAACCCATGAGTGATACAACTCAAACTGGTACGCCACATCAGCAAAGACTACAAAAACAACCCTCAAGAGAGACGAGATATTCCTGCACATGATTATGCACAGCTACACGACTGTGAGCCAGGATATCAACCGCAGCAATATCGAAACAGTAATAGAGAAGTACAAGACAATAGTAGAAAGCACAACTGGGAAGAAACCTTTGAGAAGTAACAAGCGTGAAACAACCTATGTAAATATAGGTAGGTTTTTCATCCATCACTACTGTCAACCGGAAATGATAGTGAGGGGGTCGGAGACTGATATAAGCACTACTCAAGTGTCTCACAGTAAGACCACACTCGTTGGCGGCGCCATGTAGCAGGGATTCTGCGAAAACACAGAACTGTGCACAAAGACTTAGGTCATCAGTGAATATGGGTGTGCAAAAACTCACCTCAGTACCCAAAATCCCCTACCAGACTAGCAATCAGTGTCACATTAGCTCTTCGTTCTATAGCAAAGAAAACCAATGATTAGACAACCTAGAACATGTGACTTAGGACCCTCTCAGGAATGGTGGGAAGTGAGAACACACTTTTGTTATACGCTCATACCAGTCCACAAAAGGAGTAAAATAGGGACACGGTATTTTAATCAACATCAGCATACATATGGATAAAATTAATACGGACAGCATGGTTACAATCCCATAAACTACAAAAGGAGGAATCATGTACAATGATAGTGCAAACAGGTGATAAAAGCGCCTATTTAAAGCACCCTCCCTATCTAGGATCTATGTATTATTAAACTATAGAAGGTCTCTTGAGCTTTCTTAGGGGGACCCCATTTACCTGTCCGCTCAGTAAGTGTAAATTACATTAGGACCGGTTAGTCTCTCTGCATGCCTGGAATCTTCCAAGTGGGTGCAATTCTGGCAAGTGTGCTATGATAAAGGCGCCAGAATCCTACTTGGCTTGCAGCTGCCAAATTGTTGTGTCTAGAATGTGTTACACGGACAAGCCAATAAACAGGCTTGCGTAATGATAACCTTGGCGGCTTAGCACTCACTGTACAGACTGGGGATACAATGTATGTCTGGAGATGTCGAAAAACAACCCTTTTCCCATGCATAGACCTTATTCCAAGCTAAGCCAGCAAAAACAGCTAAGCAGTGTCATGCGTAAAAGTAGCAAAAGGGAAAAATGGCGTTTAAACTTCGAATGAGCCATGCTAACTTAATATACACGCAAAAGAGGCCCATAAAACATACGACACTGCTTGAACCAGTAAACATCTTTATGTACTTTACTTTTTGGTAACCAGCTGGACACATACTTATCAACACCCCACTGTCTTCCAGCAGGTGTAAGTCTACAAATCCTGTAATATCTAGACAGAGTGGTGTCCCTTGAAATAGGCTACCCATGAAAGACTATGGATGGCAGTCCAGGATTTCTCTCTCACTTCCCTCCCTGTTTTTCCCTCAATTCCTACGCCTGCTGGTGTATAAAATATCCTTCACCTGCAAACGTTTTCAGGAAAGGCAGGGGCTTTCAATGGTACTACAACTCAAAACCCTGCTAGCCAAACCAAACAATGGAGCTCTCTATAATCCCCATCTACATGATGGTGCAAGCTATAGCTAAAATACCCAAAAAGCTAGAGGTGCCCTTTTTAAAACAACTCAATCAAATGTCTCTGTGTCCAGTGAGCCCAGCTCCAACCTCATGTGGTAACAAAATATCTCTGTCACATAGTCTGAATCCACCGGTTTGCTCTGCGTATATTAAAATCCGATCCCACGTTTTTTTCTCATGTGGGGTGGCTAAGTTTCTGGCCAAGCATGGCTAACTAGGATCAAAGCCATATGTGGGGTGACCTCAACATAGAGTTTTTTTTACTCTAGAGGAAGCCAACAAACTATTGTAACTTTGCACTTTTTAAAACCATAGATTACATCGGGAAGTCTCTATTAACCTAGACTATATCTTGGGTTGAACGTAGCACCTGCGCTTTATATAAACACGATTGTGATGAATTGTGCTCTTTCTTATCGTGTTTCCTTTTATCCCTATTTTAACTATTAAGTATCTGAGGTGGTAGGAATTGATATGAAATTGATACGCATGCCCTTCCAGACACTTGTTTTTAGTGATGCCTGTTTCATGCTTTGTACGACAACTTGTTACCAAAATTGTTGCATTAAGACTTTTAAAATTACCTTTTGTATCCTAAGATTGTTTTATAATTCAACACATATTTTTATTGTCCAAACGTCAAATAATGCTTTTATGATACATGCTGTAGAATAAAGCAATTTGAAGAATAGTAGTATCAGCGATTAACAATCCTCCAAAGATCCAAACAAATTGGTATTAGTATTTCCTGAAAAGTGCTAATTTTACTTACCTTACTACAGTTTCAGGAATGCTCAACCTGTCCTGATGATGATCTTAACTTGCTAAAGATCAAAACATCGTCCACCCCCCCCCAAGGAAAATCTCCCACCCCATTGTATATATTTCTGTGGATTACCCCTTGTTGCTTGTGTGACATTTCGTCTATTTTCACTTTTTCACTCAGGTCACAATATGCACTCCCTCACTCATGTGAGCACCTGAACGTATATCTACATGTTGAAAATATGAAATGATAAAAAAATTCACATGTTACCCTACATGTTCTGCTCCCAGACTGATTTAATATCAAATCTAAGTAGCTCCTTTCGCTATTCAGGATCTAATTAGGCCACCCTTGAACCATTGTTTTTCTAAAATACAAGCTTTTTGCAAAGCCTATAAAAACTCTGACACTCAGCGGAGAGATGTTGGCAATGTCTTACCCTCCCAACAGCGGATCCGCTGCCAGTGTTGAACGTTTTTCTCGCGATGACCCTTAATCCGTTCTGTAATTATTCTGATCTTATTTCGCAACAGCATTGATGATGTGCAATTATTGTGCAGTTATGGTAGTTGAGACAACATAACTATGGTTTCTTTCACACTGTTTTAGTAAGCTGGGCGCCAGTGGAGCATTGCCACCCCCCCTAGGTGTGTAGCACACTCTTGTACTCTCAGATTACAATGCATCAGTTCTCGACTCTGACCTACCAGTTGGGGTGTTACCAGGATGCATAAGGTTATCGGTTAATTGGGTGTTTGCCTTGCATACTGGGATGCGAGGTTGGGTGGGGAGGGTAATTTTCTCAAATTGTTAGATGCTATTTCTTTACCAGCACCAAACATGGCATTCCAGTTGGCACTCTTCACGCTCCTTAACATCATTCTTTAACCACATGGCATCAATGACAGCCGCCCCTGACTTGGCTACACAGTAGAATCTGTCTCTCCTAACCTGGAATTTCAGGGGTCTTAACAATCCTAAAAAATGTAAATACGTGCTAAATTATTTACAACTGCAGAATGTGGATGTAGCCTTCCTGCAAGAGACACATTTACCCAGTTCCGATTCCACTCATTTTGCGACTGGATGTGGTGCACACAGATTCTTTTCCAATTACAACACCTGTGCCCGGGGCACAGCGATCTTAATACATAAGAGACTCCCATTTTCCTTGACTTACTGCCACAATAGTAGTGGGCAGACTGATGGGTCATACTGTTACTCTTGTATGCGTTTACGCCCTGAACATTGACAACCCTGAATTTTTCCAAGAGCTGGACGCAACACTATTACGTATGGATACAGGCAGTGTACTATTGTGCGGGTACTTCAACTTACTCAAGATCGCACTATTGACTGCTCCTTTAGGGCGGCGGATTCACAGCCCAGGGCTCGTCAGGTGTTGTTGGACATATGCAAAGCATTCCAACTCTGATATCTGGAGAGTCCGCAATCCGGAGAATCCGGGGTTCACTCATTATTCATACCAACACAACACCTGGAGCAGACTTGATTTCTAGCTGCTCGCCCCACTCTCACACACATGGTATAATGCAATGGTAATACTCCCCCGGACTTACTCCAATCACGCCCCATGCCTGTTAAAACTACGTATTCCCAGACCGGAGGGTCACAAGCATCAGTGGCGATTCCCTGGCAGGGCGTTGAATGATGACCTATTTGACTCTGAAATTAGGGAAGCTAGTGAGGATTATTTTGAGTTAAACACAGGGTCAGTGGACACATGGGCGCCACTTTGGGAGGCCTTCAAGGCATACATCAGGGGTATTGCCAACTCAAAACACGCTGAGGTTCTGAAAGATCATAGGAAAACTCTAGCAAACATTGAGCAGCAATTGACTGCTTTGGAAGCCGCTATGATAGGTCCCCCCAATGCTGCTGAGGAAGAGAGGAGACATTTGCCGTTACTGTTAGAGTTTCTGGCAGCAGCAGAAAGAGAAACTCACTTCCTAAGAAAATATGTTATAGCACGCAAGTATGGAAAAGGCGAACAACCAGGGCGCATGCTAGCGCAATTATTCAGACCCCCCTTTTCAAAGTCATACATCACAACCCTCTGCTCAGAAGCTGGAGTCACTTTAACGGACACAGGTGATATCCGAGACACATTCTTGGCGTATTACGAACAACTGTACACTTCCAAACTTGCACACACTGACACGGAGCGAAAGGACAATTTTGCGGAGATTGCAATGGTATACATGGATAAATATATGGAAGATTTCCTCGCAGAGCCAATCTCAAAGGAAGAAATAATAGATGCGATTGATGCACTTAACAGTACCTCTGCTCCCGGCCTAGATGGCTTCACGGGCGATTTCTATAAAAAATACAAAGATATACTGGCTCCTAAGCGCCTGGAAGTCTATCATGAATCCCTGGAATTGAATCAGTTGCCACCAACTTTGAGAGAAGCGGTGATTGTTTTATTACCCAAACCCGGCAAGAATTCCACACAATGCGGGTCGTATAGACCGCTATCACTGTTAAATTTTGATTATAACATTTTGGCGAAAACGATCTCAGTTCGCCTTGCCCTGCTACTAGATAAAATAATATCCCCAGTCCAGTCGGGTTTGTACCCCATAGATCTACATTCCTAAATCTACGTGCTGTCTTCGCAGTCCTGCACCGAATTAATCTGGCTGCAACGGCAGTGCTGTTAGATGCGGAGAAAGAATTTGACACTTTGGAGTGACCATTTATATGGCATGCCCTTTGGGTACGTCAATCTCACTGCGCCGCTGTATTCGGCCCCCACTGCTAGACTGCGCTTAAATGGCACAATGTCTTGCTCCTTTACCCTGTCACGAGGCACGAGACAGGCCTGCCCCTTATCTTCACAGCCATTCATTCTAGCAATGGATCCACTCATTCAACACTTTCAGGAATGCCATCTACATAGAGGGATTCAATTTAACACAGGGCCACTACTGGTGTCACTATACGCAGACAACTTCATACTGCATGTCAGGGACCCTCAAAGCAATTTAGCCCCCTTGGTCAGAGAGATAATTCAGTTTGGCGGGCTTCTCTGGTCTCGTTATAAAATGGCATAAATCTGTGTTATTGCCCCTTACTACGGGCACGGTTAGATGGGAATGTGAATATCCACTTACCTGGTGTACTGACTCCATCAAATACCTGGGGGTACACATACATTTAAATACCACTGACATTTTATTATTAAACTATGGCACGGCTATACAAAATTTGGAGCAACAAGTGGATAGGTGGCTAAGGCTTCCACTCTCAATCGTGGTTCGAGTGGCACTGATCAAGATGATCATCCGGCCCAAATAATTGTATCTATTTAATAATATACCTATCCCGCTTACAAACCACTTCTTCAAATCTATTCAAACCCGCCTTATTCGGTTGACTTGGGGGGCAAATGCCCCAGGGTCCGCTGGGAGGTCATGCCCCTCCCATATCACAGAGGGGGCTTGGGATTCCCAAATTTTCAGTTATACTATTTAATCGCACAGTGCAGCTAGGCTTACTCCTGGTTCCAACCTGACACCAGAATCCCCTATTCAAGACCTGAGGCAGATTTGGGACACATTGAACACAGTGTTGCCAGTGGGCTTTTCCCACGCGACCCCGTAGACTTCCAGACAGTCTGCCCCACCAGCTGGGCCTGGCACAAATTAATCAGCGTGCTGGGATAGCCGATTATGTATTCCCCGAGCTTACCGCTTCCGAACCAATGCTGGATATCAATAACTGGGAAAAGAATGGTGCAGCACACTCTCACTAGGCTTGGCGTGACCAAAATAGGGGACCTATACATAGAGGGCCAGGCATTCTCAGTCACCGGCGGGGACAGGTCTCAAGAGGCATCCTTCATGGACAAATTTGGGCTTACCTGGCTGCGAGCAGCCTTAAGAGCTAAGGTTCATGGCTTTCCTATCGAACCGGACCCTCTTATCCCTCTAGCCACAGTTATAGATAGCAACACGGGGGACCATTTAGCTGTGAAATTGTACAGGGCTGTGTGGAGATAATTCCAGTCCACAATGCCAAGATACGGGGCCCTTGGGAGGCAGATCTAGGTCTGTTTGCCTCAAATGCAATGCCCCACATGCAGATTTTGCACATCTGGTTTGGACTTGTCACAAGATTGGCAGCTTTTGGACTGACATATATCACATGCTGGGAGACATGATTGGATTTGACATAGATCCTACACCTGCCATAGCTTTGTTGGGGCACGTGAACAACATCCCCAAATTGGTCTGGAAATTCACTGCATTAGGGTTGCTGTTGGCAAAAAGGAACATTGTACTCAAATCGGGGCCGAAGACAGTGCCGAAATGCAAAGACTGGTTAAATAGTCTGGCATATTGCAACATAAATTATGATTTATATGCCACTACGCTGCCCAGTTCATCCCTCCCGCTGGATATTTGGGTCCCTTTTAAACAATACACGGCGAAAACACAATCACAACCCACGATCCACTAATGGACTGGTGCCTGCTGGTATTGGCTGGCTTCTGCCACACCGATTTATGTTATCACATCTTGGATATTTCGTTTTGGCATGCATATGGTTTCTGCACTGAGATTTGACTGTGATGTTGAGGTACATTGTAAAAAACGAAATTCGTTCGGGATCTGCATTATGTAAATGTCACTTTGTTTGTCACACAATTCAGTGGAGTCCGACACCATGAAAAGCAGATACAGGTGTATAGAAACTATTTTTGTAATGGAGCGGGAAATGGTAAAGTGCGGATTCTGAAACTGGCAAATAAAGATTTTTCAAAAAGGACCTACCATAGTATCTTGCCAAATTAATACGTGTGACATTAAGCAAGGCCTTGCCCTCAGATCTGGGATATCAGACAAGACAATAGTAGCCAAGCTTCTACTGCAGGTAGTTTGGGCCCCTTTCCATTAGAGCCTTATGTGTAAGGCAATAGAACTTGGGAAAACGTATCTTTTCCTGACCGGCAGCCAATGTAAGGACCTCAACAGAGGGGTGGAGGCAGAACCTGAAGGAAGATTGCTAACTAGTCATGCAGTGGTATTCTATACTACGTCCACCTTGGACATCAAAATCTCATTGGCTGAACCTGTAGAGCATTTCCACAGTCCAGCCTGCTAATAATTAATGCTTGTACTAGTGTTTTACTAACAGAGGAGGGAAGAAATGGAAAAGCTTTCCGCAGGAAGTGTATAGTAGCAAAGCAAGTGCCACAGATGGATGAGACATGATCTTTCATCTACAGAGATTGATCAAGTTTAATACCAAGAGTTTTTTACTGTGTGCAAGGGAGAAGGAACCTGACCTAATTCTATGGGCCACCACTCTGGAGTCCATAGCTGTTGGGCTTTACCGAACAACATAATCTCAGTTTTGTCACTGTTTAGTTGCAAGCAATTATCTGTCATCCAGGCAGCTATATCTCTCATACAGTTGAGAAGCGAGCTCTAACCACACCAGGCTCATGTCCAAATGAGATGACCAGCTGGGTGTCATGAGCATACAATAATATCTCAAAACCACATGCTTTGACAATCTGAGCCAGGTAGGCCACATAGATATTAAATAATGTAGGGCTTAAGGAGGAACTCTGAGGGACCCGCATCTTTATCAGCATTATATGTGACTTGAAGGAGCCTAGTGAGTTCATCTGGGTACAGATTTCCAAGAAGTCTATGATCCATTGAAGAGCTTTCCAAAAGAAGCTGATTGCATGCAACCTACGAATCAGGATAGCAAGGGAGACAGTATCAAAAGCTGCTGATAGGTCAAGCAGCACCGGCATTGATGGAGTACCTGCATTCAGAAAAAGTCTAATGGAATATGTGACTTCCACCAGTGCAGTCTCCACGCTGTAGAAAGTTCAGAAACCAGATTGTAAAGGATCCAGAATCTCAGGCTCCTCCAAGTAAGCTGACAGCTATTAATTAATCAAACCTTCGGGAATCTTGCCCAAGAGTGGGAGAAGGGAAATGGGGTCATAGTGAGATGAATTCTTAGGGTCAGCATGACATTTTTTGGGGAGAAACTTACACGACTTTGCAGGTTAGAGGATTTTTTCCAGTGTCTTTGGACAGGTTCAAAGTGACCTAACCGCAGATGCAATCAAGTTATCCTCTGAGGGCACAGGTCAGATGGAGTGCCGAACATGGCTTTCTGTAGTAGCATCCCCTGGATTTGTTCAAGGGTGAAAGGTTCAAACCTGTCCAAAGTAAAGGTGCTATTCGGGGTGGGGTAGTTGTAGTTAGATATGTCACCAGGCTGTCTTGATGGTTCACAAAAGTTCTGGCATATTAGATTTCGTTTTTCATCAAATAAGTCACAAAGGAGTCACATACTGATGCTGGGATGGCATGAGAGCAGGCATGAGACTTAACAAATTTGTTAAGCACTTTAAATAGTTCTTTGGTCAAATTGCCTGTTTGATCAATTTGTTTCATGATGTGAGTTTTACGAGCTTATTTCATTTTCTTATCGTAGTTGGTAAGCATTGATTTATGTGCTTCTTTGTTGTTGTTAGATAATCAATCTGACACCATCTTTTTTCAAGCTTATTGCAAGTTCTTTTCTCCGTTCTCAGCTCCACAGAGTACCATGGCATGTGAGGTGTACTCTGGGTCCTTGATGCCAGTTTAAAAGGAGCAATTCTATCAAAAGTTGAGTTAAGAGAGTGGTGAGAGTCTGCCAAAGCTGAGTTAACATCACTGTCTTGCGTGGTCTCTGAGAATTGGAAATCTTTGGAGAAGGAGGCTGGTGAGACTAGCTTCCATTATCTCAAAGCTCTTCTATCGACTTTCCTTAACTTGTCTGTCCTATCTATCTTGGGTAGCTGAAAGAGGATCACATGGTGATCAGTCCATGTAAGGGGTAGTGGGGAGTCACTAACAAGGATAAGGAGTTGGTAAAAATTAGATCTTGAGTGAGACCTACCTCTTGATTTGAAGAAGCTTACCCATGATAATTTAAAACACCCAGTAAGAGGAAATTGTTCGAAGACAGTACCTGTGGGGCGATGTATTCAGCTAACCAGTGACTAAACTCTTTCTTTGATACCATAAGGTGATAGATGAGTGCCCCTTTCCAGTGGTCATCTATTGAGAACTCAATTTTAAAAATGCACAGTTCCACTCAGTCAGCTATTAGTCTGTCAATGAGTGAGACTTTGGCTGTGTCTTTCAAAAGCAATAGCAACACCACCCCCAAATCTGAATTATTTAAGGCTCCTATTCATTTGATAGTTGTCAGGGAGTTTCTTTATAAAAACAGAACTCCAGTGAGAGAGAGGAAATGAGATTCCAAAGTTCCATAGCATGTTTGGGTAAAGGGCAAACATTGAAATAAAGGTTGTTAGGCCTCTGAGGGGTGCAGGAGGGCATAGGGCTATAAGCAGATGTGCACCCCTGTAGAGCCCTATCCACTTTTGGGCAAAATAATCATATGTGTGGAACCAGCCTATGATTTAACCCTTGTGCCAGGGGTGACATAAGTACAGGAAAAACTGCATACAGATTTCTCACCAAATTTTGCATTGCCCTGATGTTCCGACAAGACGGAGGATTAAGACTAACCCTGGGCGAAGCACTACGCTACGCTCGCGGAGTTTGCGAAGTTTTCGCAACTTCGCACTACGCGAGCTGCACGTAGCACAGTGCGAACATGCGT
Organism: Lissotriton helveticus; assembly: GCF_964261635.1. Lineage (NCBI taxonomy): Eukaryota > Metazoa > Chordata > Amphibia > Caudata > Salamandridae > Lissotriton > Lissotriton helveticus. The sequence goes on along the minus strand of NC_136071.1, from coordinate 964,887,354 downwards.
AGTGCAGCGTAGCGTAGTGCAGTGGTCATTTTTTGCTTGTTCGTGGTCCTGAACATCATGTTCGTGACCGCGAGCAAGCAAAATTACATCCCGGCGAGATTCTCAACGCGAGGAGATCAGGTTTCTCATTGTGAGTGGTTACGCATGCTCGCGACCGCTCTCAATGAGAAACTACCTGTTCGCTGCCGCTCGAGTAATAATCTACTCGAGCAGCAGAAAACTACAGCTCGCACTGTGCAAGATGCCGTTTTCAATGCTTGCACAGTGCCGGATGCTTGTCCGCACTGTGCAATCATTGAAAACGCATCTTGATTAGTGCGAACATGCTACTACGCAGCTCGCGTAGTGCTACGTGAAGTTCGCGTAGTGCGAAGTGCACTTCGCGTAGATTCGCGTAGCGCTACTTCGCGAACTACGCCCACCCTTAATTAAGACACCACCGTACATAAAGAGCACAGATTTTTGTACAAGTTCTGACAAAGTCTTCAACAGGTAGATACTTCATAGAACTGAACACTAGCACCCTAAGTAATAGTTGTTACAACCACATTGATAATGGATATTCAGGAATTAGAGCATAGTATCCCTTCCAATCTAACAGTCCTCTTGGAAGAGATACTATGCTCTAATTGATGAATATCCATTATAGATGTGGTTGCAACAACTATTACTGAGGGTGCTAGTGTTGCATTTCTATGAAGTATCTACTTGTTTCACATTAGGTATCTAATGTATAGGGGCCACCTTTGGTAGTAGGGTGGAAGAACTGCATTTGCACCTCTTTTTCATGTGTATGATTCTAAATGTACATTTTCTCACTAATAATTTAATATAGTCAAGTCTCTGTACGAGGTGCAGTAATTTTCCCATTTAGGTCCACTACTACCGCTTTCAAATGTAAAGTCTGCAACAGGACTAATTAGAGAGCATACTTTGGTAGATTCCAGGTGCTTTATGGACCTTGAGTTCCAATCCTTCCATCAGATTCCGGTTATGAAGAAAGTGGTGAAAGAGGAAATTCAAGGAACTGATGGCACAGAATTGACCTAAGGAGCTGTCTGTAATGAGACTCTTCGCTCAGTAAGTTTGGCCCACATGGGCATGTAAGAAAGCTATAATTTGACCAAACTAACATGTCATTACTTCCAATAGTCCATGGCACCACTTGGGTGAGGCTCCATAAACCTCAAATCAATTGAAATACTCCAGAGACAGCATTCATCTAATCATACTCTATGCATCATGCTTGAAAACAGAGCAGCCTTTGACCAGATCAAAATGAATGAAAGTAAAATTATCCAGCGGTAGGCCGGAGTCTCTATTATTATTAGTAAAATGGGGAAGAGTCATGAATACGACAGCAGAATTAATTTGATGCTTGAATTAGCCATTCCTCATTGCAAGATATACAATCTGACAGTAAAGGAAGGTGGATTGCTTCAGAAACATTAACAGAATAATCTTGAAAAAGGTTTCATAGAGCACTCCTCATCCCCGGCGAGGGCACCCATTTTCTTTATGAAGAAAACTAATGGGAGATTTAGACCAAGTATTGATTACAGATAACTGAATACCATCACCATAAGAAACCACTATCTACTCTCTCTCATTTTTGTACTCCTCAACCAAATAAAATCCACCAAGATATTAAGTTTGATCTTAGAGGAGCATATACGCTTTTATGGATATGTGAGGGGAATGAATGGAAAATGGCATTCAATATTTGTTAGGGATATTTTGAGAACCTATTTATGACATGTGCTTTCTGTAATGCTCTTGCTGTCTTTCAGCACTTTGCGAACAACATTTTTAGAGACATTCTGGATGTATTCATGACAGTATACCTAAACAAATGTTTGGATCTAGTCATCTACTGAAAGAACATCGAAGTCAAGTAAGAGATGCTTACAAGATTGCAAAAACAGTCATTGTAAACCAAAACCAAAACAAAAAGAAATTCTTTCAATTATCAATCATGTTATTCTTAAACATCTGTTTTATTGGTTTTCTTGTAACAAGCAGCCCATTTCACAACTTGAGAACAGCGGTACAGAGATATTAAATCAGCACATGACCAATCATACCCGTTGGTGGGGGTCAGGTGCACAAAAGAAATGAAAAAGTGACTTCACAGGGATGGATGAATTGATCGGTAGTAGTTCCACCATTTGCCTCAAACCTTAGTTTATTTCCCCTAACAGCTTCAGTTCCTGTAAACCATTTCCTCTACTACTGCACATCGTCTACACCCAAATCAATTCTACCTTTGAGGCTGCCAGTGCACTTTAATGGTGACCTATAGCTCGTGTACCCAGCAACTGACCTACTAAAACCAACATCTTAGCCCCCTTGTTCCCATCCCAGCCAGCCTGAATCCCTAGGAGAACACCTTTTGGGGACTGATCCACAGGGAAGCCAACAATCTCATGCCGAAGGTTGTTAATCTGAGACCAGTACCCATGGATGATAACTTATTTACAAACTAGTACCCAGGCATAACGAGAAATCCCCAAACCAAGTGGATAAAGGATCCTAATGCCCCACCACACCTTGTACGTACTGGGGATTGGGTGCTTCCTATATGGTACATTTGGGTTGGAGTATAAGAGAACCAATGGAAATATTTTGTTTTTTAAACTCTTTTGTATTGAGTCATCAAAAAAGATAATCACATTTGTTACAGAGGAGAAAGAGTATAGATGAATCAATGTAATAGTTTTAGAGCAGGTGACTTCGTTATAACATTTATGATACAAAAAGATAGACAATTCGGGTCTGTAAACGTCAGCCCCTAACTGAACAAACAACTGTGTCTCATACAGTTTTTTTATTACAGTATCAGTTTGTAGTGCATTGATTGTGATTTATTGTATTTTATGCATTGTATTGCACTGCTACATATGGTGACTTATATTTTTTATTGTATTAAAATGTTTTATACAGAAAGAAATTATTTTGTAAAATTCATTAAACACGTGTATAAGTGTAGAGTGGAGTGGAGTATTAACTGTGAGTGTATATTTGAGTTGAGAGTTGGGTACACTTGCGAAGAATGGCATTTAAGTGTGTCAGGATCTCCAAAGGGAAAGTTTGTGTTCAGCAAATGGGAAATCAGCTCGCTTGTGACCGCAAAATTGGTCTGGCCCATGTACTAACCCTATTTTGCAAGTCGGTAACCAATTACCGACTCGCAAATTAAGGTGTGCGACTCGCTATTAGGAAGGGGCTTGCCAAGGGCGTCCCTTCCTAATAGCGAGTTCAAATAGTATGTACCATTGTTTTGTGACTGCATTTGCGGTCACAAAACACTCTCTGTTTACCACCTACTTCAAGTAGGTAGTAAGACACTCGCAAATGCGAAGGGTTCCAAGGGGTCCCCTTCTCCTTTGTGAATGGGTGCGAAAATATTTTTTAAGAGCAGGCAGTGGTCCCAGGGACCACTGGATGCGCTTAAAAAATGAATCAGAAAAGTTGTATTTTTATTTTTACATTTATCTAATTTTCCTTTAAGGAAAATGGGCTGCATTTACAAAAAAAGCCGCTTTATTAAAAAAGCAGGCCACCATCCTTGGGAGTGCTGGTCATTCCTAATGGGATCGCAAATAGCACCTGCCTCATGAATATTAATGAGGCAGGCAATTTATGACCCTATTAAGAATCGCTAACAGTGTCTGAGACACTGTTGTAAATTGCTTTTTGCGAGTCGGAAATTACGAGTCGCAAAGCGATGCAATTTGCAACTCGCAAAATGCAAGGGTCGTACATCTAGCCCTCGTATTCATTGAACCAAAATTAATGACAAAGAAGACAAAACACAGGACTGATATTGTTTGCATCTTGTAATGTAATATATATGTTCTTTGTATATATAATCACTATTGGAGCACTGCGTCGTCTGCACTAAGATCACTTATTTTGTTGATTTTTACACTTGATTGGAGTCAAAACATTACAAGATGCGAGATATACCAGCCCTGTGTTTTGTCTTCTTTGTAATATATTTTTGTCCAATTAATATGTGTGAGTACCTCTGGACTTCCTCTAAGACACATAACAAGGCACCACTTATAAATGAGTCATAGCAGTCAAGGAGTCATAACAGCTCAATCCACTGCTGGAGCTAGTATCAATACTTATCAATGCCCTCTATCTTGCAGCAGGTGCAGATCTACCAATCCTGTCATATTTAGACAGAGTAGTTCTGTCCCCTGAAACAGACAACACTGGTCGTGAGATATAGAGTCATTCATTGCATGAAGGGCTAAAGAAGTACACAATAATACATTATACAGGAAGTACAATAGTGGTGTGGTGTTAGCAGCACAGGAAGCAGACTGAATTTTCTCTGATTGTTCTACCACAGTTGGGGACCAACTAATATTGATATTTTTTTCCTTCCACTTCCTATTCAGTTTTATATTTATCTTTACTACTTATCCATGTATTGACAAAGCCATAACTAATATAAGTTTTTAAAGACACATCTTTTTAGTTGAAATTAGTAATTTTCTTATCATCCATAATGGTAGTATTGAGAGAAAATCGAAACAAATCTTATATAGCATCTTTGAATTGATCATATTGTCTAGAAAATGAATTAGGAATTTGCTATATATCCTGCAGCAGTCACAAGTTATATAAACTATTACTTTCAAATAATTGATGCATTCTATTTATATCTTTATAATTCAATTTTCTCCCTATTGTTCATTTTAAAGTATCTGTTATACCTAATAGGAGTGCAGGGAACACTAGCTTGCTTTGTAGAGTAATGTAGAACATGTGATGAGATTAATTTACACTTATTCTTCAAAAAAGGGAGAGAAACGGAAACTGCTCTCCGGTATATACATAAAAAAGCTTCTTTTTTTTTAAATAGTCAATAAGCGATCATTCTAAATGAACCCACATTGGGTTTTCAAGAGCTTCAAATGATCTTAAGCAAAGCTAGGCTTGTCTAAAACACAAAGCTGTTTGATAATGGAAAAAGAAACATTGAATTCACCCTCGTCTTTTGATAGCTTTCATCTATATAATGAAATGTGTGTCTTTTTACTATGATAAAGAAATATAGAGCATATTCTATCTATGAGTGATTTTGTTAAATTAACTGGCAATTCAGATGGACAATATAGGATTTTTGAGACAAGTACCATTTTTATAGACTCCAAGTGAATTTACCATGACAAATTAAGAGGAGACCAATTCTTAACTTCTTTGAAATATTCTAAATTGACACTAATGGTGTCCTTAATAGTTTGGGAAAATCGTAGTCCTAAATATTTGATGTGTGTAATATTCCACATTAGATAATAGTCTTTCAACATGTCTTTAAGACAAAATCTATTTAAGGGAAATACATCAGACTTATTAATTTTCAATTTATATTGAGATACACTAGAGCACTGAGCAACTTCCTCAAGGAACACAGCTAAAGAGGATGCAGGGTCATTAGCACATACAAGAATGCCATCTGCATATAAGCAGAATATTTTATTTCATAGGACCCAAATTGAAATCTCTTAATATTGAATTTTGGTGATTTAAAAAAAAAAGAAATCCTGTACAGAAAATAGGATTAGAAGAGCAGATGAAGGACAGCCTTGTCTAATACCTCTTTTAATATCAAACTAAGGTGTTTGAATATTAAGAAAAGATGCCCTTGGTGATTTATGCAACATAGATAAAGTGTTTAGATACCAAACAGAACACCTGGTTTCCCAGCCTCTAAAGCAAAGGTTACAAAAGGAGAGTAAGTGAAGGAGCTTCGCTGATGTTTAAAAAAGATACTGCTTTATCAGAGGAAATATTCTTTTAACACACCTGTCTGTTAATTTTTCATTGGAGATGAAAGATTCCAGATCTATCTTTGCAAAGATCTTACAGTCATTTTTTTTAGAGATATAAGGTCATCATTTTATAATAAAGTATCATATTTTCCAGCAAATCCTTGCGTTTAGGAATGTACTTTGGGCCAAACATGTTTTATAAAAGTGGCCATACAGTTCAAAATAACTGAAGATGCTAAAAAGAACAGAGAATAGAAGTCACGAGAAACCCCATCAGGGGCAGGGGTTTTAGCTTTTTGATATCATTTGATTGCATTAAATGTTAGCATGATGTGATTTAAATAATTATGTAACTGGCCCTTGAAGGACTGGATATAAGTTAAGTCTCTGGATAAAACCTTGTGGGTGCTAAAGACAAATGTATCTCAGCCTTTGTTGAATTAGTCCATTGGGCTATTTTAGTACCAATCAAGGTTGGTCCACCTGTCTTATTTGTTCAATCCTGTGATAACATTTATTTCGCAAAATGTGTTAGTCTTTCCCTTTAATATGATGCAATTGGAGCTACAAATAGACTTCGCCCTTGAGATCATTGTAGATTTGAAGAATTCTCTACCCCAAAAAGGTATGTAAGTTAAAAACAAGTCTATTAAGAATCAGGATGAACATTTTAGTGTATGGTTAATAGCTCTGTGACTTGCAAAAGTGTATGCACTCCGCTGAATTTTAATACTGGCCCTCATCCTGGAAGTGACCTACATAGGAGGGATGAGGGAAAATTAATTGTCATGATTTCCAGTCCATTGCAGCCCACTTCCACTGCAGAGGAAAGCTAATTTTGGTAATGCTATATATTTCAGTAGGTATGATCTGCCAACTAAATAATGGCTACAAAAACAACCGAACCCATGCCATGTAATTTATAATGACTTTCCCTTAGGAGTTTTTAAATATGGTCGCACATCAGTTCAAGTTTGAAACCTATAAAGACAGGACAGATGCAATTCCACTGGATTGTTACTTAGCTTCAATAATTAAAGATGGAGGCTAGGGGCATGCCATTTCTAGCAATCTGAGCCTTCTAATCATCCACAGCTCCAAGAGCGGCATCATGACATTGTGCTCATTCCAGAAGCAGACCCTGTCCCTGTTCCATAAAACATTCCAAAAACAATACAACACATGCATGCTTTTCAACAGATCACCTTTATTCAAAAACTACAGAGTACTTTTAGTACTTGTTCGTCCTCAAATATAAAACAATTGTGTTCTCTGACACATTTCAATGTACATGCAAAGAGATTGTTTTTATAGTTGATAGAAGCCCTCTGCAGTTGTACCGTTGAGAATATATTGTACAGAAAGTCTTCGCCATTTTATTCCATATTATGTCACAAGAAAACAACAGTTACAGGTGACATACCAGAACATCTTCATTATACCGTATCCACAGATTACAAGTTGTACCAAATAATGCAACATTTATTATACATTTCCACACATGTTCAGCTCTTGTTGATGAATGCATTTTTCCACTGTATCCTTCATGCTTCCTCTAATAAGTCCACTTTGACCACAGTGCAATTTAGTGTCTTCTGCTGATAGAAGATTGTAGAATGGTTTCACAGACTGAGGGTTACATTCATGAAGAATTTGTGTTCACGCAAATACCTTTACAACCTACCAAAGAAAATTATCAAAATTCAGTAATACAATTTGCATGGTGTCATACAAGTTGTGTACCTGCACATTTGCATGCCACTGGCATTGTAGAGTGTTGCCAGACCATCTGAGTAGATGTTTCACCATGCAGACACTTTTTGATGTGCCTTTAGATTGGTTATCACTTATTTAATGTTATCATTGCTGGGGTATATATAAGTGTTAAGTGCTAGGCACACTTGTGTCAGTAATTATCTGTGCGTGTTCTGTTGTATTCTCTCTGAGCCACATACACAGTGCTCAACACACAACAATTTTGCTTGTTCTCTCTGTGTTTTTTTTGGCATGTTCCATAGTGCATAGGCTTCTTTTTACAAGCCTGGGTGTTTAACCTGTTGTAAACTCCAGCTAAGTATTTATAAAATAGTAACTGTGTTTTCTAGTTTCAACATCAAGCAAAACATGCAGAAATTGGTGCTGAAACTATAATTCCCTCATTGTATTTTCCAAACGCCTGTAATTAGGACAATCTCTCCTCCCATCTCCCCACCCAGAAACCACAGATTTTCATGGTATCCTCAATTTCTGGGGTGAGGAGATTCCTGTGCCATTTTTCCACAGAAAACACAAGATACCCATATGGTCATAAGTGGATACATCAGAAAATATTTGCAATCAACTGAGATTTCCAACAGGGTTAACATGGGTTCCCACTAGAATTCCCAATTAATTGGGAAAGAATCTTGCTCTGTCTGGCAAAAAGGCTATCATTTGCCAGTATTACTGTGCCTGGTTGATGATTATGCCGTAGAGATGTGTGTATCTACCTTCAGCATATTCAAGTGGGGGCTGGCTCTGGATCATGTATTGCTCATACAACCACTTGTATCCTGCATGTGTCTCCCTTTTGTGGATCAACAAATGAGGTTGTGGACGCCTTAGTGCTGGACTGCAATGCACAACCAGCTGTGAGCAAATACATCCATCAGTATTTAAGGCTGTGGAAATGCATTTGAGTTGATTTTTAGTTCAGGATGTGAAAGCTGAAAGGAAATACATTTTCAATTGTAATTACAGTGCTTACAATAGTATGCCTATAGGGCGACAGTCATGGTCCTTACACACTCAAAGTATTTCTAAGGATATCAATACTTCACCCGGCACTGTAGAGCCTGAAAATATTGTTTATAACAAAGGTTACGAAATCAAGAATAGTCACATAAAAGTAGTTTCTTGGAATAAACTAAAGCATAGGGTACACCACCCCTTCATATAAATATAAACTCACAAACCTTATAGATGATGCCTAAGCATGAAAAACAAAAAGGTAGGAGAATACACCCAGTGAGGACTGGCGGACTTTAGGACAGCATCAGGTGACAGAATAGAAAATAATAACAAATACAAAAGACTTAAATGTCACAGGGTGCTGTGGTGTTTCTTTAACTACCTTAGGTAGACAACAGCGGTTAAGGGAATTGTGCATATTATGGTGCACCAAACTGTAAATGAGACATGACCAAAGTTAAATATCTTAAATCATCTGCCAAAATGACCCAATTCACTGTATACTTTAACATGCAAGTGGAATTTATACTATAGGCTCTTGTCTCTTGCCTTAAGCATTTACTATTTTAGCTATTATTGTATTTTGTATTCTAGGTATATTATTTTTGCAAATGATATCCAATAAGTAGCTCTTCAGTATTTTCTGTGATTTTCCTTCAATGTTGCCCTTCCATAGGTGTATTTTTAAATGTAGTGACACACTGTAGTGGGGCAATAATAGATTTTATAAGTCCTATAGTTCATCTTTATTTTAGAGAAGAATATGCGACCCGCTCCCACCCCGCTGTACTTCATAATGCCCTTGAATGTGTACCTGGGTTCATATCTGCTTACTCTGCCGGTCAGCCGTGAGGGAAACGGCCAGCGTGTCGAGGCATTCCGCCGTGAGGGAAACGGCCAGCCTAACATCACCGCCGGAGGCCAGGGACCACATCCCCCAGCAGCCCCGGACCCACGGCGCTCCCGTGACGCTCCTGCAGCGCCGGTTGGCGCTATAACAACGTGGAGTTCCTCCCGCCCCGCGGGACGCACGCGGGCGTCGCCGGGCTGAGCCCGGGCAGAGGGCGGGCCGTCTGTGGCCGTCCGGGGACGACCAGGGACGGGACGGGCCACCCCCCTTGGCACCACGTGTGAGTACGCCTAAAACTGTGTAATTAGGTGTTTACCCCATTGCTTTTAAAGTTGCTTATCGTGTCTTCTGAACTACCACCCATCATGTCTATCCAAACCACTCTACCAGATAACTACTTATTGAAAGTGGTTAATAGAATCAATACGGACAGAAGGAAATCGCTAGGCAAAAGCCCCATGCAAGATTCACATTTGGATGTGCCTCATGATCTTAATACTGATGCTACCAACACGCTTAATGACATTGTGGCCATTGTTACAGCATCCGAGCCTGATATTACTATTATTAATGCTGAGTCCAATGAGCCTCCCGAAAACGTGATAGCATCAGAAGCTGACCAGAGTGAGTCCTATGAAGGTACTCCTAGACAGTCCATCAGGGCCACAAGACTTATGAGAGCGTGCAGGAAAACAGCTCCAAAACAGGGAAATCATTATCCTGGCAAGAAAAATAAAAAAGATATTATCAACAAGGAGAACATTGAGAATATAGGGGAATTAATGAAGGAAAGTTGTGTTACTATTAAGCCAGACCAAATAGATCTATTAGTGAACAATATTGATGATAGACTCAAAATGATTGTAGAGCCCCTGATAACTAAGATTGAGGGTCTGTGTGCAGAAGTTTCGAGATTGCGAGATATGGTGGATCAACAGTCCGTCACTTTGGATAAAGCCTTTTTAATCATTAATGATTTAACGCGCCCAATCATAGTACCATCACAGGAAAGGGCGCAACCATGTAACACAAATAGTTCCCATACTATTGCTACTACTAGTGAGCAACTATCTAAGGAGTTACCTGTATTGACAAGCCCATTAGTTCAGGGCATGGGTCAATCATCTCAGTTGCAGGGAGCAGGGCTAACTAGTGTAGCCAAGGCCATTCCAAATCAGACGATTAGATCATCATCTTCAGTAAGTAGGGAGAAAATTGCTCGGGGGCCAGTTCCGTTAGCTAAACCATCTGCTACTGGGGGGACCAATAGGGCACCAGTGAGGATTAGTAAGCGCCCGGTTGAACTTCCCCCCGAATGTGTCCCCTACGTTGTAGTATTAACAAATGTCCCGACTATAACTCAGGCCCAATTTACCCAGGAATCGGTGGACTCCCTAAAAAACAAAGCGGTCTGCTGGCTTCATCGACACTGTGGTTACCCAGTTGGCTACTCTGATCAAATCATTTCTATCAGAAGAGTCAACTGGATAGGTAACACAAGGAAGACCTGTGTGGGTGACTGCGTGATTATTAATTTTAAACATCCGCAACACGTTGCAACGGTCCTTCTTAGAGCGGCCTCAATCACGCAGTCCGAGACAGATGTCGTTGCTAGGCCACTGGGATATTTTTATAATCATCTCAATAGGTCGACATCTGTAAATAACGGGGAGGGCTTACAAATTTTTAACAATCACCAACCCACTGTAAATAGACCTAGGTTACCTACGTCTTGTTTTGGCTCCCAGGAGGGCACACCTATTACACCGATGTATATGTCGAACTCGGTGCCCGGTGGGAATAGATTTGTAACACATGCCCCTAATTTCCCTTTTGTATATGAAAGTACCCTGTCACCAGTTAATGGGATGTTTTACCAAGTTCCAATTCAAAATAGATACCAGTCGCTGAGTTGCTTGGATCAAAACGACTGACATAAGATTAACCCAGTACATGCGAGCGGTGATACTGGAGAACAATCTATTTCTACTTCTGTAAATGAACTGGACAATAATGCGATTGTGGATTGTATGACTATTGGGGGAGTGGAGGAGAATCCTAATAACATAGAGCTTTTTAACCTAGATGTCAACATGTCTGTAATTAATGACGAAATGCCTATTGTCAATTGTGATAGTGACAGGGAAACTTACTATATTGCTAGCTGGAATATTGCAGGGGTGATGGCCAAGGTGGAAATGCTGGGATGGGAGGATTTTATTGATTTATTTGACATCATTTGCCTTCAAGAAACTTGGTGTAAAAATGTCAAGGGCATTGAAGGCTTTGTATCCTACGAGCTTTCTGCCACGGCCTCACCACATGGCAGATCCAAAGGAGGGCTGCTAGTCTTGATTTCAGTTAAATTACCAGTCTTAGTAAAAAAGTATGTAAAAGTAGGGGTCCATTCACAAATCCTGTGGCTATCTCAAGAAGCGGGTAGAAATATACTCTTGATCAATTTCTACAATAATATATTTGATGGCACTAGGCACTTAGTCATCAAGGAGCTAGATACAGCTGTGCGTAATGTTGTGGAAAATTTTAATGGTGCTTTTGAATTTATTTTTGTGGGGGATTTTAATGTAGCTGTTTGCCCTTTGTCCTCGCAGAAGTTATGTGGTGTGTATAATTATTCAGGGGAGGCTGAGGTTCATTTTCCTCATCATATGTATGGTGAAACCCTGAATAACTTTCTGATAGATCATGACATGGAAATCATGGAAAATGCTAAGAATGATCTAGGAGAAAGTATACCAACGTTCAAAGGGAGGGGGGCTAACACGGTCATTGATTTTATGTGCATGTCCTCTAACCTAATCCCTAAGTGCTCTGAGCCCAAGGTGGTTGATGTAATGCTTAGTGACCACAATTGTTTAATTACTGAAACCAAAATTTGGAAACCTGCCACCACAACCAACATGGGTACTGTTGTTGTTAACATCGAGCCCCATAGGTCAAATGGAGTTAGGTTGAGGTGGAAAGGAGAAAAAGCCGTTGTAACATCAGACTCCATCATTAATAGTTGCTTGATGGATATTTCGGCAATTCTCGAACAAGAGGAAATTGTGGTTGCTAGTATTGCTCACTTCGATAGTATTAACTCAACAATTAATAAGAAGTTCACAAAAGAGATAGGCCACAAGACCAAACAAAATAGGGGGTGGTTTGATCATGCTTGCTCAAATGCCCGGAGTAATCTTAAAGAAGCTCTAGCAGTTAAACCAAGAGATAAGAGTCTAGTGATCCAACTTAGGCAGGATTTTAATCATGTCCTTAAACGCAGAAAGGCCGAATTACAGCAGGAAGCATGGGCCAAGTTAAGCCAAGCCGCAGAACTAAGGGACTGCACTTTGTTCTGGTCTACGGTTAATAGCCCATTCCTCAAGGATGAGAAGGCACCAGAGCTCACATCCAACGTGAGTATGGAGTTATGGATTCAGCATTTCTCTAATATATTTGACTCCGGCAAAAGGTTAGTTCCCGTTGAAGATGGCTGGCCTATCGTTGCCCTAAATATTACATTAGACGAGGTTATGGCCAGCATAAAAGCCAGTAAGGGAGGGAAGGCCCAAGGACCTGATGGGGTACCCATAGATGTATATAAGACCGCCCCGGAGATCTGGGGCCCACTGCTGGTTAAGATTTTTAATACAGCAGTTAGTTCTAAAATACCTTCTACTTGGGTAGAATCAATAATTATCCCCATCTATAAAAAAGGTGACCGGGCCGACGCAAAAAATTATCGCCCAATATCCCTACTGGATTCTTCGGTTAAAGTTATGAGCCGGGTCCTCTTAGTCAGATTAGAGGAATGGGCAGAGTCTAATGAGATTTTAACTAACAGTCAGTTTGGGTTCAGAAAAGGACGAGGCACAATTGAACAGTGCCTGAATTTAGAACTCTTAGTCGGAAAATACACCCAGGCTAAGAAAGGGTCTCTATATCTTTGCTTTGCTGATCTTAGCAGTGCTTTTGATATGGTAGACCATGCCATACTGTGGGCCAAACTGATTGAAATGGGAGCTCCCGTTTGTATAGTCTATTTTTTGGCCCGTTTGTATGAAAAACTTAGTACCAGTGTTCGGTATGGACCTAATGGAGAATGCACGAGTAAATTCGGCATTGGGAGAGGAATCAGGCAGGGGTGCGTTCTAGCACCCCTACTTTTTACACTCTTCATTAATGAGGTGGATTCAGTCCTGAAGACAGTCTCGGCTGACGCACCTAGAGTTAACAACCTGAATATTCCTGTGTTACTCTATGCGGACGACGCTGTGTTGCTGTCCAGGACTCCGTTGGGTCTCCAACGCTTGATGGATAAGTTTGTGCATTTCATCAAAAACAGGAAGTTGGTGATTAATAGGTCTAAAACCTATGTGATGGAGTGTGGGCCAGGTCGAGCTAAACCGAAAGTTAATTCTCACTATTATATCGAAGGCGAACAAGTTTTAAAAGTTGACAATTTCTGCTATTTAGGCATTAACTTCTCAAAAAATGGTAGCTGGGATATTGAACATAAAGCAGCTAAAATGAAGATGATTAGGAGTGCCAATGGGGTTTTTGTATTTGCCAGGAAGTTGGGGAACAGACGCATCATGGATATGTTAAAAATCTTTCAATCCAGATGCTTATCTGCTGCCCTGTATGGGGCAGGAGTTTGGGGTGTGACATCAGCCGGGTGCCTACAGGTAGAGGAGAACAATTTCCTGAAAAGGCTCCTGTGCGTACCCAAATCTACCTCTAACATCTTGGTTCACAAAGAAACGGGGATTCATTTTCTGAGTGATTTAATCATGTTAAGACCCCTATTACTGTGGCGCTCCGTTTGGCTGAATGAAGGCACCTCATTGAATAGAGCTATCATAGAGGATTGCCTCTCCTTGGACCAGCACCCGATGATCCCATGGATCAAATACAACATTGATAATTTTCAAAATGTTTTTGGTCTGAATGTGATTAATGACCGGTATTGTGCCTCCGATATCTCCAAGTCTAATCTGAAAACTACGTTTTTGAACTTTTGTGTTAAGAAGCGTACTTTGGAAGAATTAAACCAATCTACATGTAAACTGTACAATAGCATGAATGAGTTCATTGGATTTCATCCATATTTGACAGAGGTGACCAGAGTCTCGCACCAGTTTGTACTAACCAGAATAAGGATGGGAACTGTACATTATCTGGTTGCGTGTCCAATTGTAAAAGTACGCCCTACTGGTCCCTGTGCTTGCGACAACAAAACGGAACAGAGCACTATGCACTTTCTCTTGTCTTGCCAATTGTATAGCGAATTACGGAAATTTTTCCTTAAGCCCATCCTAAAAAGATTTGGAGTAAGAACAATTACTGACTCAATGAAACTGCTTTTTAATTTGCATCATCCGGACATTTGCTTTTTCACAGCAACATTTGTACTTAAGGCTATAAGTGTTAGGAAAAGCATGTGTTTTTAATCATTTTAATTATTTATTCCATCCCGCACTGGATAATTAATGTATCATGTGTTTTTGATATTTTCTCTTAATTTGAAATGTTTATCTATGTATCTGTTTGTGCTTTTATGGACATGTTTTTAATGCTCCGAATAAAGCTTTATGAAATGAAATGAGTGTACCTCTTACATGGATCTATTTTGATGAGCTGCCGTGGTCAATACAGTAGAAAATGTATTTGGAAGACATCACACCTCGTAGCACAACTGTTGTTCCTCTGGATTTCATTTATTATGGGTTTCTGATTGTCTGACAATTTGCCCACCAGATTTTGTCTTCCAAATAATGACCCCAATTTTGATGCCTTTTCACCTAGGCTAATTTTATTTAGCTATCTATATGCCAATATTTGGTCCCACATCTGTATCTATAAGGCTGTGCCCTGTCTCATGGTTCTGTCAGGTTGTCAAAGTTAATTTAAGAATGTTGCCTGCATCATGTACAATAGAAAATTGAGGAGCCCCTTATGTAAATTAACCTAAGAAAGCCCAAGCAGGTTATTGTAGATGGGTTATGTAATTTAATTATGAATTGTATTTTAAATGCTGTTGCTAAGAATAGCTGCTCCGAGCCTTAAAAATCTCCTATGGATATGTAGGTCACATTTTGGTTGAGCGAAATTAAAACTGCTCTTGTGTACTTCACGTAATTTTGAATTTCATGTTGTACTTTACAGAAATTACGCAATTGCACCATTTTGCGTAAATAAGCACCATTCAAGGCAAACATTTTCCATGAATAAAGCAATTCACAGTAATTTGCAGTAAAGGTTTACTGCATACACACAGGAATAACAGAACATGAGCTGCTATTGTTCATGGTGCTCCAGCATAAATGCATCCGTGTGCCAAAAATTCACAAGCATTCATTTTGTGCTAAAAGGACAGATTTGCATTTCATGTAATTGCATGTAGTTTTGTGTAATTTTGCTAATTACACAAAACCAAATGACACAAATTTCACATAGCCCTAGTCAGCATTTCATGAACCAGTAACTCATCTTGTGAGAATTGGCTCCAAGGATTATGATCACTAAAACACCTTTTGATGGAATCATGTGATTCACAATTGATTGGAAAATGTTCACTTAAAATAGTGACTTAACTTTTATCCAGGATACTAATAATATACCTTTCAAGATCCTGAACAGGAACCCACAATTTATACAATTAAGACATCTACCATTGACTACAAGAAGCCTCTGGAACTGGGTGGAATCAGGATCTCTCTTTGTTATTGGTGGCTAATAGTAAATGAAAGAGGTCCACAATCTTACCCTTAAATAATTTGCCTCATGGGGTTTTTCACTTGGGACAATTGCTTTAAATAATATGCAAAAAATTGAATATTAACTTTTTTAAGTCAAAATGTCTTATTTCATTTGAAAATCCAAACTTACATTGATAAAAACACCTTTAAGTGGCCTGGAAACTCATATTACCATTATTGAGAGGGAATAGGTGTTGCGCAGCAGTCAGGGCAGCTGACTCCAGAACACGGGGCTCACGGTTCGATCCCCAGCGCTGGCGGCATGTCAGCCCAGCACCATGTGACTCTGGGCAATAGCTCGCTTAATCTTCCTGACGACCCCCAGCACCTTGACGCCTTCGGGTAACTGTTCGCGATTTACAAATACTGTATTTATTGATGTCTCTCTTTTAAATATGTTCCTTACTTTGGAAAATTTCAAAATGCTCAAGTTTAAGATCTTAGAGCAGTTATGTATTCCCACCAGATAATCTATGTTTAAAGTAATTTTTTTTATGTTCACAATGAAATCATTCAAACTCACAATTTGATTAATTTGCTCCAACATAAAGGCCAAATATTCACAACTTTCGATCATCTTAAATATCTTTCTCCAAAAACTTCACTCACATCCTCGCAGTCATAGTTGTTTATCTATGGATCTTAACTAGCGCTACTTACACAATTGTTTCTTGTAGGTATTATCTCCTTAGTTGATCACTTACGACGTGTATTTCACGAACATAATACATCCTAATAGTCTAAAAAAATTAAAGAGAATCCTATGATGGTTCTTTCAATGGGATGCATGCTTTGAAAGTCAACATAACAATTGGAATTGCTGCATGAACTGCTTGCTCCTATGACATTCAGCCAATATTGTAACTTATAGTGATTATGGGATTTACAGCACTTTACCCAGTGAGAAATAAATGTCTATGGCATTCCAAAAACATATACCCTTTGCTAAAAACTGAGCAGCAGCAACCCATGTCCTTTAGAACTATAAGACTGTTAAGACTCTCTGGGTGCCAGATAAGGAGATAGTTGTTCAGTATAGATGAACAGATATCACAACTTCTTAATGTATTTTGCTTAATGCAAGGATCATTTTGTGTTCCTACATTATGACCCTGTCTGTCTAGCATGCACTTGTAATTTGGAATATGTTAAACAAGTTAGTGGTGAGTAGAGAAGCTAAAGTAAAGGGAAGTACTAATTATCTGCCAAAATGCATAGATTCTTGTATCTAAAGCCTTTATCAAATTAATGAGTACATTCTATCCCTATGCCCATGTCAATTGCCGGTCTGCACAATTTTTTACAAGATATACAGCTTAAATTCTAGAATGCATGCAGAATGAATCACGCATTTGAGTGGATGTACCTTGACAAGGAGGGCATGTTCAAAGGCAACCGATTATAAGAAAAATTATATTTACTAAGAGAAACACTGTGACCTGAACGATAACTTTGTGATGTTGAAGAGCATTTTCTAATTAAAATGAATTACACTTTTTCCTAAACAGGCTCAAACTTCATAGGTAGTAGAAGGGGACTTGTTATAGAATCCTACAGGAGGTACTTTGAGTTTTCAAATGTTTAATCTGTTTGTGATCAAGTATTTGATTCAAGTGCATAGGTTTGAACCTATTAACTGATTTAGAGGGGACATGTTCAGTTCTAGACTGACTTGTAGCCGTCAGATGCTACAAACTATGCCACATTTGAATGTGCTTCAATTTTACACTAAGGTTACAAGATGGCTTATTGTCTTCCATTTACAAACCATAGCTTGCAGCTGTGTTAGTTAAATCAATTCAGTTGGAATGAACCAAGACTAAAACTCCCAGAGTGCATTTTGTTGTTAAAGCTCAGGGCTGGTAAATGGTATCCCAGAGTGACATGGCAATGTCTGGTAAACTTATGCTACATTCTGGAAAAAACATGTCACTCGAGGTTTCACTGCCATTTTTTACATAACAGAATCTGCAGCAACCCAGGACGTTCTGAGAACAGTCATTAATTGCCATGCTTAATATTAAGTGCAAACACATGCCCCCTAATCCAACATGTCTCTTTAAGGACAAGGCAGGCTGTGTTCCTGTTTTCTTTAAATTATTGAATATTTTTAAAGTCTGCCTAGAATGACTCCCTGAAGGAGGTCCAAGCCAGCAGAGGCACAGCATGTGCCCTGGCTTTCTATAATCAGATTGGAATGTAACAGTAACAGCAATAGGAAAGTTGCTAATGAAAAAGGCAGCAACATTTTAGCTCAGGGTGACTGCATATTTTGCTTTGAATCATTCAACACAAAAAGACAAATTCATAGTGTTACATTCCCTTTACAAGCAATTGTGGTTATCATAACCACACTGAAATAATGGTGTGTATTGGTTACACAAACAAGAACATTTACAATCGTCTTAGTCAAGAATTGAGCATTCTATATTTGTACTGCGTTACTCATAAAGATTGTGTTACTAACCCTTTACTTTACAGTGAACACTTGCAAAGACTATCACCTTTGGTTTTTGCTGAAAACGAGATTTCTGCACAATCAATACCTGTTTTAGTCCAACAAAGTAAACGTGGTTGTTTCTTAAGAAAAAACATGTTCATGTCCCCAAGGTATAAGCGAGCATTTGCAGTAGGACACTTGCCTACATTTCAAAGTGTTTGAGCAGAAGTGTGCTCTAATTTGGAACCATGTATCGACAGAAAATGAATCTAATTTGCAAAACCGAACAGTTATTGGCAATACAAAGAATAAAAGGCTATTGTTTCAGCACATATTATTAGTACCCTACACTGGATGCGGAGACTGACCGTGCCAATAATATGTCTTAGAATGTAGGCATAAATTTATGGTATTTTCCTTCATTCTAAATTCAGTGAAAGTATTGAGAAAGTGGGGACATGAAGCAAACATTGACAATTGATAAGTATGGCTGAGTGTCGAGGGAATACCGAGGTGGTGCCTGCTGATAGCATTATTGAGCACAAGCAGGCAGATTTAACAGTTTTTAATTTCCTATTTGCTCATAATCCTCCCTCATCTTCATATCTGGCCCATATTTCTGGGCTAATATATAATGGCTGTTAATGTCCTCAGCAGAGGGTAAAATGGCCTAATTACAACATTGAGGGGCAGATGTAGGTGGCCCATTACCGGTCGGTAAACCCGAAATTCGGTACATTTCAGGTTTACCGACCGGTATTGAGCCACTTGCTATGTAGAGGAGATTCGGTATTTATCGATTCTGTATTTACCGAATCATCAATTACTGATTCGGTATTTACCGAATCGGTAAATGACATGTAGGAATCACTTTGAAGGGTGCTTTTGTGCTTTAAGGATTCGTTATTTACCACCAACTATTAGTTGGTGGTAAATAACGAATACCTCTGTAAATGCAAATCTGTGCTTTTACACCAGTGCCATGTGCCAGACATACATGCCCTTAGGGCATGTATGTGTGCCACATGGGCACAAAAGCACTATTCAGGGGTGCAACAGGGTGTCAATGTGACACCCTGCCACCCTTGACTCTTTCCTTATTTTACCGAATCGGTAT
Organism: Lissotriton helveticus; assembly: GCF_964261635.1. NCBI lineage: Eukaryota > Metazoa > Chordata > Amphibia > Caudata > Salamandridae > Lissotriton > Lissotriton helveticus. Next base: position 964,867,664 of record NC_136071.1, on the reverse strand, counting down.
TTACCGATTTGGTAATTCACATTCATTCCTATGGGCCTCCTCATTCCTATGGGCCTCCAGGCCCATAGGAATGAATGTGAATTATCGAATCGGTAAAATACCGAATCTTAAGGATTCGGTAATACTTACCAAATTTTTCCCTACATTGCATTTACCGATTCTAAAATACAGAATCAGTAAAATTCGGTATTTTAGAATCGGTAAATGTACTTTACCTACATCTAGCTCTGAATGTTTAATTTCTATTATTGAAAAGAAAGGCCTTGCCACAGTATTGTAGGTCCCTGCATTAATATTACTATTTTAATGTCCACAAAATCACTACCGACCTCTCCCTCACCTCCACACTCGTTAGGTCGGAGCTTGACTTCGGAGGCAGAATTGTAACTGTCTCTAGGGGTATCAGAGGGGATGGTTTCCACTATCTCCTCACTCGGCTACTGCAGTAACTTTCATTTAGTTACAAGCCTGAGCCAAGTGTTTGTATGAAGAACCCTCATTAAGCACGATCACGGCCGTTGGTCTCGCTTACAATTTTCTAATTTTCACAAATACTTTATTCCCTTTAGGGTTAGAGGAATGAGGAGTTTTTGGCAGATCAGTATGATATTTCTGTCATTTATTTTTGCCTAATTATGTAAAAGTATGGCAAAATCACATACAATTGTGCCTAATGCCAATCTGTCATTCATTACCTGCTAACTTTTTGCGCTAAATGAATCCTCACATCAATTTTTGGTGCAATGACACATGTAACAAAAGCACTGCAAACAGCAGCCGCTACACGTTCTGTTGTCCCCATGCAGTCACTGTAATTTTTTACCACGGTTTGAGCGTTATCTGCAATTTTTTTTATATTAAATGGTACATAATTACGCAAAGTGGAGTAATGGTGTCATTTTACCTAACAAGTATAACGCACAATTCCCCAAATTATGTGAATTACTCCAGTGTAATTCAAATTTCACTAAAGCCTACTATAAATTGTTGTGTGTTTTCAGATTCAAATATACACGATTAGTTGCTTCCGCTATATGTCAATATGGCCAATTTAAGATGTAAGACTGTATGGAATGCATCAAACATAAATACAGTTTGGTTGTCAGCCCTTTCAAAGCAGCAGCACCAGCTGGCGAAGGTCTGTGCTACAGTTACTCACAATGCTGGGTTCTCTTGTCCTTTTGAGGCTTCCATAGAAGTGGTTCCTCTCAGTCTCGCCACCACAACAGAACATTACGTAGCTCATTAAAATAGATTTCATCCCTGGCAGTGGATGCGTCGGAAGAAATAACGTTGTTCAGTCTCAGAGCATCTGGCCCTAAATGTGTCGTCTTAAGACACTGCAGACAAAAGCATAACAATCTTTGCAGAAATGTCCCTGGCTTAAAATCAAACAAATGGAACACAAAAGACAGGAAACAGCACATGCCGTGTGTAAGTAAGGAAAACCCAATCTTCCCCTACTGCAGTTGACTGAAATCACAAGGCATGTAAATGTGTTCCAGCTTTTAACAAACTTCCAGGGAGAAACACAGTCTAGCCAGCTTTGACATTCTTCAGAACAAGGAGGAGAGAAGAGAAGATTGAAGAGCAGCGATGTATTCAGATAATTGTCCATTCGTTGCTTCTATTGCAGCCGTTACCTCTGGATGCTGAAAAATAGAGCACATGGTGGAATTACAATGCTGAAAAAGAAGGTCGCTTTAGGATACAAGTACACTTACATTGCAACATTTGCAATACGACTACACCCACACATTTTACATATATAAAAGGCACATTTACAATCTAGTTGTTAAATCAATAGGAAGCAATTTAGTCACAAGCAAAAACAACAAGCACTCGCAAAGTCAATGGGCGTGGTTTCCATTTTGCCTGATTAAGTGGAAAAAGCAAGACGAAAAAAGTGGGGAAAACAAAACAAAAAATTATTACTTTTTTATATAATGTATCTATGAGATAAAGGTAACGTTTGATAATTTAGTGTATCTTTAAGATGTAAAATAGTCCCTCGTGCATTGCAATGGAAAAACTGAATAGAAGGCAGAATGATAAACTAAACAGCAATCAGCATCCCTTGAGAGAGAAATACTCTTCTGAACAGAGCCAAAGCTCACTCTTGAAGTATTAGTAACAACAGGATCGATTGTACTATCTAGCCAGACTAAAAACACTTTATTTCTACGCCTGCTGCCTGCGAATGACACGGTAGCAGCACCATACAAATTGCTCCTTCAACTATGCGATCCCAGGGAATTATTTGCTGGTTTAAGAAACCGCAAAGCATAAGATATATTTTGTTCATCCTTAGAAGCTAGTGAATGTATATATTCGTTTTTATTTAGGTTTAATACAGCCGGGGCCGGACTGGGAATCAAAACCGGCCCTGGCAAACTGCTTGGCCGGCCCCCTTACGGGTAGGTGGGCGCGGCTGAGCTGTTTGCTAGGGCCGGTTTCGGATGATTTTGTTACAGGGAGCCGCTATTGCCGACCCCCGGTAACATCAGCCCCCACCCTGAAGGCCCAACGGGGAAATGCCCGGTGCCCGCTATGGCCAGTCTGGCCCTGCATACAGCACTACACATTACAGAAATCACTTCAAAGTACTAAGGTGAGCACGTAAAAGAAAAACTTTGGAATCAGAGGGGATAAGATCTGGCATTATCCAATTACCTTCTTCATCTGAGCACCTATCTGAAAAGCCTGGTTAGGAAGTTATCTGGATAAGCCTGTTCTAGAGGGGCAGTTAGTTGTTTTTTTAAAGAGTTTTATATAGCACAAACTAGACCCGAGGATATCAGGTAACAGAGCACTTTACAAGAGCAACAGTTTTGTTACAGACGGACACATTCATTTTTGTTAGACAGGGGAAATTAAGTGATTTGCTCCAGAATCACAGGATGTTGAGTGTCGTTGAAGAGACTGGAACCCGGTTCCCCAGCTTCCAGGTCGACTGCCCTAGACATAAGGCTACATCCTCTCCCCAAAGTTGTCATGGGAAGCATGTACACACTACTTTCATCGATTCTTAATTCATTTTGAATATTCTTTATACTTCTCTGACAATGTATTATTAAGAAAATTATAGGTCCCACCACAGAGTTCTAGTAAATGCAAATACATTGTAACCAACGGTATGTATATCTCAATTCTCTGCATAGCATCAGTAGCGGCTGCTACCGAACGGGCGTGGGGGAGTGGGAAATAAAATTAAATTAAAAAAAACAACTTACCTCGATGCAGCCGGCCGCCGCCTTTCCTCTGTCCTCTCATCTTCTTTCTGGCTTCTGTGGAAGGAGGAAGCACCCAGACTCCCTTGAGCCAATCACAACGCTGCAATGCACCGTTTTGATTGGTCTGAGTGCTGTACTTCGTCGCTCAGACAGAGAATGGGACCCTGGGCATGTTCTCCACTCAGGCTATAATGCAGCCTGGGTGGAGAACATGAAAAGTGTGCATGAATGTTTGGCCGGTTCCAGAGGGCCAGCCAAACATTCATGCGTTCTTAGGACGTGCCACAACTCCTCCCTCAGCCTCTAAACAGCTCAGCACTGGCCAGACCCCAAACAACGGAGCCAGTACATTTAAATAGAATTATAATAACATTGTTATTATAATTTTATTTTTCCATTTTTAATTGTTCACTCAGTGAGCAGTGAGGCGACGCTCCTCCTTCTTAGCTGAGGAGCCACCACTGCATAGCATATATTGTGCTCATACAAGATAAATTATATTGTTGATGTTATTATCATAAATTCATCTGGGATCTACAACAACTATTGATATGAAAAGGTTTTTAGGGTTGAAATAATCAATTCTCTACAAGAATAAATTAGGAAAGAAGTAGTCCACCGACACCACTTCCACTCATCAAGGTGCCCAAGCAGATACAATTGCAACAGAAAAACTAATTTGTCATGGTAAATAAAGTATTTGCTTAGTATATGGGCTGTTTTCCAATGCGGGATTAGTCTGCAATAAATATAGGCACAATTGGTTGAATTCACAAATGTTAAGAGGAAACTGTATTTTGACTGTATTCGAAGTTTAGCAAATGTATAATGTTGAAAGAGTGTTAAAATGCAGTGGCAGCTAGTAATTCGAGCTTGAGGGGTGGACCACACACAGACATTCACACGCATGCATTCACACACACACACACCCATTCACAGAATCCACACACAAATACACTTATATAAACACATGCATGCATGCACCAAACATTGAATAAGAAAACAAACAAAATGTACTGGGCTACAGAGGCGATCTCAGGTGGTAGAAGGGAAACCTTGGTGGTCCCTGATGATTGGCACTGCCGCCTCCTATCTTTACATAACCTTATTACGGGTCAGCCAATGAGAGGAGGCAGCAGTCTCTTACTTGTCACTGAGTGGGATGGGGTCAGTAAGTCTGTTGACCCCACTTCACTCATTGACCAGTGTCACTGATAGGCACTCAGCCCTGGGCACTTCAGGGCTTAAAACTGAAGTGCCCAGGTCCGAAGCTATCAGTGACACTCCCCTTTGTCATGGGAGGGAGGACCACCAAATGTTTTGCTCAAGCAGCCAGGCGCCTGCGCATTTACCGCAGGTACGTCTGGCTGCCTGACCTTAACATGAAAAATGTCTTGTCAAGACAACTTTCGCTCAGCCTCAAAGACAATATTCATTTTTGGAAAAATGTGGTGGGGATCCTGTGCCCTTAAGACAGGCCACCTTTATTAAAATGCACTTGTCCAGTGTAAGTGAGATACAGTGGTGTGGTACCGCCACCAAGGCATCCTTTGGGATTTTGTTTGTGGGCCAAATATTGCCAAACAAACATTCCCTTGATATTTAGATGTTTTCTCACTTTATATTTTCTACTAATCTGCCATATGTGGATATGGGAGTATATTAATTTAGACAGCACTCCCTTTTTGTCAAAGACCAGTCCACTACATTCTTCCATCGTTGCAAATAGGTAATCATACTGTAGTGTAGTTCCTATTTTCCCAATAGGCTCTGCGCATTGGAATAATATCTTCAATAGTATAGACGTAGGACTGTGGTTAACTAGGTCTTCTACTGACGATATTAGACTTAAAGTTATGTGTGCCAGCTAGCTCAGAGTTCACTAGAAACTTTCTCGAATAGGCAAGGAGGAGTTTAACCTCCCTGGATAGACAAGAAGGGATTTAGTTTCTGACTACCATAGAACATGACAACTTTGCTCTCCCCTAATCAAGAGTATATCTCTAGAGTCGTGTGAAAACAAAAGACAAGTTATTTTACTCAGTCAGTACGCGCATTCTTAGTTTCACCAGTTTGTAGAGAAATAAGAGATGGGCGTGGTTCAATAAAAGATGTTATTTATTGATCAGTCTCTTTTCTCATACAAGAGAAATGAATCGCTATTATTGCAATATTTATAGTTAAGTAAAGTGCATACAGTAAAAACAGAATTATAAAATAATACTGTAAAAGCATTTATATGGTTTCTTAGCCATATGATACTAAAATGGATAAAAGATATACATACATATATACATTGACTAATCGTACTCAACTGGTGCTTCTAACTACGCCTACCCTGGTGTACCTGACCTAAGCCTAATACTTGGGAGGGAGTAAGTAAGTAGCAGTTTAAGTTAAGTTTGCTTTGCCAAGAATCTGACTTAAGAATTCTCTGTAAGGGGTTAGTCAGTTCAGTACCTGGGATTTAGAAGGCTGGAGGGTTGGTATCTCTGTCTCAGGACTCGATATCCCAGTTACCCGCGAGGGCGGCTGGAAACGCCGGAGGCTGGATTTCTCGGCAGGAGAAAAGGCAGCGTCTCTCTCTCAGCGCGTCAAAAGGGAGGGGCAGCGTCCGTGGGCTTTTTCTGCATCAGCTGGGCTCTCCGGCAAGTAGCGCTGCTCCAAGCTTGTCACCACCGTGTCCTAGCTTAGGGCAACGTCAGTATATTTATACCTGAGAGGTGCCGTGTTTGACGTAAGGATGGACATAAGACGTCAGCAAGAATGTCATAAGGACTGGTCGTTCTTAAATTCTTTGCAGGAGTTCTCGAGCGAAATCAAAACAATGGTCGCGGGGATTTCCCAGGTCTGTTGGAGGTTTGATTTGTTTTGAGAACTCGGTGTGCTTCTCTAGGGGGCTAAAGGGATAGTGCTTGCTAATGTGACAGCATGCGCTATGACCTAATCTGAAGACGGGTTTCTGTGCCGTTGTATGGACATTAGTGAATTAATAACCGGACAAGCGTCAGAAATAGGAGTATCAATATAGGTACCTAGATAAACACACTACACCCACTCCACGAAATTATGTACATATTTACTAACCTAAGCAATAGTAAACATAACTAACAGTGCATTTGTATACCGGACCACCCCAAAAACATTTACGTATTTGAAAAATGGTGTATGCGAACTGCACGAAATGAGTATAGGTACTGTATGCATTCAAGCAGTATAATCATTCAAAAAGGAGATGCACATTTTATATCAGCATGAATGATTTGCGAAATTACACATGAAATGGCTCTTGATACAGAAAAAAATTGCGAGACCATCTCATCACATATAAACACAATTAATTGCATATAAACTAGAGGTTGAGGTAATGTAATTACTCTAGTATTCCTAAGAATAGAAGTTCTGTTCTCTAAGAATAGTTTTACTTTAAGCAGAAGATAAGTGCCCAAAAGGTAAATATTTTGGAATTTGGAAAGAAGTTTTCGCTATTCAGGGGAGAAGAGAAAAAATAGTTCACAGTCACTTTGTTTTCAAAAAACTGAAGGCCAAATTCAGAGTTCAGGGAACGCCGTGTGCAAGTTTGTTTAAAATCATTCTCTCTGTTCCGGTGAAAACATCATTTCAGATAATTTCTCGAAAAAACAGTCTACGGCTTCTGGTGAGAGTTCGACTAGGTTAGAAAATGTCGCTACCATGCAGTCACGCGCATGATTGCTTTCACTGATGGTTTGATCAGAACTGCTTAAAGAAGGTCGTACCTGGTCGATGCTGCTTTCATCATGTACTTCACTACCCTTCAATCGCAGTGGTGAAGTTTTCACGAATGCCGTCATCAGGATAGGTAGCCGCTGGGGACAGCACAATGCATGAGCCTTTACCGGACCCAACAAAGTATCTGCATCCAATGGTACGTCTGATTGTAGTGCAAGACAGGTGTCCAACACGCATTCTTCGCCGCATAGCATGCATCTTAATACAGACATAACACAATTCTGCCAGATGGGTCTGAATGAAAGAAACCAGGTCATATTCAGATCTCGTAGCCGGGCTAAGCCAAGGACTTTAGTTATGCGGTCCCGGTAGCGGATAGCTAGGATCGTTTCTTCCATTGTAGCTGGAGTCTTGTCTGTGACATGGCTTGCCATAACGAAGCAAGAGTAGCAAGAATAAAATGCCTGCTACGATTCCCAACAGGAGGGGAAGTCCGCCAAAGATGGAATGGACGAAATTTGGAAAAATACCCAGGATCGCTTTGAATGGTGTTAAAGCGCCTGAAAAAACTGTCTTAAATACACTGGCGATACCACTTGTATCAGAAATATTTAAGATTTCGTTCAACATTTCTGCGAAGTGTAGGGGGCTATTTGTTGATAACATTGAATGAATCTCTGCCGTTGTCCTTGCAACTTGGAGATCATACGTCTCTTTTGATGACGTCAACTGGGTTGGCGTCTGTAGGAGCACAGTCTTCATTCTGCTTAAAGTATCAATTCGAATAGAAGAGATTTTTAAACTGGGCCATAACCTTCCCTCCCTGTCTGGAGCATCATTCGGGAACAATACTCTTTCACAGCACATGACCCTGGAAGTCATGCTTATGAGATAAGGTTTTCCTGCCAGCAAGCCACAACATCTGTGATCTACAATTAGAATGTAACTCCCGTTCGAAAGTCTTCTAAAGAAGGGTTCTATTTGTGTTGCAGGTGTGCCTAACTGGTGACATGAAAGGTTATTTGAAGTCCCTTCACAGGCCCCATGCAAACTAATACCCTGACACAGAAGTATGCCACTTAGTGATTTTTCACAATTATTACCACTAAGAAATACACTCTGTCCGTTATTATTGACACATGTATGTGTATAGGGCAAGTTCCATGTGGACTTAATGTATCCTTTACCCAACCTTTCATACTGGCCTGCCTGTATATATTTTTGGCAGTATTGAAACTGGAAAGTTGTTATCGGAATATTTATTATCCCATGTATTATCCATTCAATGACAGGTCGTTCTGACATTATCAATGGTAATGGTAATGGTTTCAATGCTCAGAATTGTATAGTCAGCACCCTTTTGTGCCAAACTGATTTGTTTATCAGTAAGGTTAAAGATATTAAATAGTGACGTTGTGTTGATTAGACGCCAAGGCACATAGCCTGAACGCAGATTTTGTAACGTCCAGCCAAGCTGTACAATAGAACGCAATTGAGACTGACCGTGTTGCAACATCAGTAAGTCTTGTTCTAATATATCGATTGCAGAAGATACAATACTGTCCAGTGAATATATTCTGGAAGACAGAGTCATTAACCCATTGTCCACAACAGAAAGTGATTTTTCCAAATTAACACGGTCAATTTCCCGTATTTTTTCTGCTGTCTCAATTTGAGTTACTTTCCAAGCTTCGTTGTAAGCTGCATATATAGAGGCCGCTATGAAACGTTTTTGACGCTGTTTGCGTGGTCCCATGATGAAATCACGCAAGTCAGCACCTTCTTTAAGTAAAGTTAAGTGTTGCTTAATTTCTGACAGTGTGGATGTATGTAGCCATTGAAGGCAGAGTTTCCCCACACTATAAGTAGTTACAATCCCTGGATGTTGTCTCTGGGAGTATCTTGGGTCTGGCCTGGTCAATGTGAACCCCTGTATTTTGTTCAGGAATCTGTCTTGACAGTTATTTGTGTCTGTGGGCCAGATCAACCATTTTTTCCAATCAGTATGTGTTCTGTTTTGGTTTAAAATATGGGCTACGTCTATCTCAACATCCGTTGTGCTATTACTGGTAGGTGTTGGGTTCGGAATAGACGGTTTATTTAAGTCTTTAATTTTGGCTAGGCCAAGACAGGATGTCTGTTGAATTGTATCATTCAAAAATATAATTTGTTCTGGGATTATGCAGGCTCTAAATTATGATTCGATACCTTGCACTTGCCAATCTTTTGTGCCCCAGATCGTTTTTGTTTCAATGTTATTGTTCCAGAAATCAAAACCGAAGGTATTCATTTTTTCAAAGAATGAGTCTGAATATATTAATTTTTGTGTTTGTAAGCATGGTTTTCACTCCTGTCTTATTTAACAATTTGAAATAAAATGATTCTGCATTACTTGTGTTGAACCCTGAAAAGTATGAATATTTATCAAAATATGTCTTTGAACTGCCTTTTGGTGGAGTCGCACAATGTTCCCATTGGTTAAAATTTAAAACATTTCTAGGTTGATCAGATTTATGCAGATAATGGTTACCATAATTGTTATAACAAAACATTTGATTGTAATTAGATGAACCTTGCAAATAATCATGTTCTGTAAATTTAGCTGACATTACTAGATCAGACATCATATCATTAATACTTTCAAAGTCCCAATCATCAGCAAATGTGCTTGGTTTTACAAAGTCACTTAATGAAATCTTAAATTGATGAGGATACTTCAGGAGCTCAACCGGACCATAGGTTTCATAATCAGTTTTGTCCCATGCTACCCCACCGGGTATAGGATTGGCTGTGAAGTTTACTGAAGAAAGTTCTCTTTTCTCTATGTGTGAAGACTTGTGTGGTTTCAGGACCAAGTTGATGTTCTGACTTGCTGTGTCCATTGTAACATATTTTACCTCAATGAAATGTCCCAAGCATAGTACCATGATGAGCCAAAGTATGAGGATGAATACTCCTAGTGCCACCCAAAGTTCAATCCATGGAGAAATCAGATAGGTTTCTTTTAGTTGATGAAAGAGTTCCTTTGCTTTGTCTTTAAAAGTTGTTGTTGTCGGCTGTTCCTCAGGTTCACTTGGATCTTCAGAAAAATCATCGAAGTTGATGAAGTAGCCTGATGCTGTTCTGTCAATTGTTTCAATTGCTTCTGGATTCCTTTTTGTTTTGGGAATTTTCTTTTTTTCATTAGCATAGTCTGTGGTTACATCATTATAGACTGGTGTTTCTTGATTTAAGATTTTAATTTGGGTTTCAAGAGGTTTAAGTTCCATGGCTTTGTTGCATAGTCCTTGTTGTTTTACTGTAGGTGTATCAATTGTGATTAGTCTTTCAGTTTGAACCTCTGTGTTTGTAGCAAACTTTGGTGTTCTACTACTTCGTGGGAGCCCACTTGGCCTACTACTTGTTATCGGCCACATGATTGTGGTTTAACCAGGTCGATGGATACAACTCGGTTCTCCTTTTTACCAGCAAGGGGCGGTAGTACTACTGATCTTGTCCCGTTGACAGACAAGACAGGAACTGCTTTTCTGTAAGAAGGCCCAAATTCCTTCTTCACCGCGATTTTTTCTCTGACCAGATCCCCGATGTTTGGAATCCAGACAGGCCTTGCTGGGACAGGTGGTTTCTCTTCAGTGGCTGTTGGATGTTGCTTCAACTTTATGTTGCTCAGGTCTTTTCTCTTTTTGTTTAAGTCCTGTAAAATAGCCAAACGATCTTTGATATCAAAGCATTTTTCTTTAACCACTGAAGTTTGACTATCAAGGTCCTGGATTAGCATTCTAGTCCCAAACAATAGTTCGTACGGACTGAGACCTCTCAGAGAATTTCTTGGCAGATTATTAAGACTACGTTGGACACTTATTAAATGTTTGACCCACCCAGCTCCTGAACCTAATACCTTAGCTGTTATAGATTGCTTTATGTCACGGTTTTTTCTTTCCACAATTCCGTTTCCCTCAGGATGAAAGGGACAAGAGTACCGCAATGCAATGCCCATGCTGGTCATGGCCTCCTTGTAAGCCCGAGAGCTAAACGCAGGACCCTGATCAGAATGTAGCATGCCAATTGCGTATGTGCCGATAAAGACTCGCAAATCTTTTATAACAGTTCTGGCGTCAGCCGATCGCTGGGGCCACATCCATATGAATCTCGTGCATGAATCCACTGCGACCATGATATATTTATAGTTACCATCCCTTTGTAAGGGACCGCAGTGGTCCAGGTAAACACAAGCTAATGGTTTATCTGAGATTAGAAGGGGCGTCTGTGTTGGTCGTTTCACGGTTGATACCTTCATTCTTTGGCATATCTCACATTCTAGAACATAGTTCCTAGTTTGTCTCCTCATTCGTGGCCACCAGTATCTCTGTTTTAATAACGATACTGTGGCTGAAACGCCAGCATGTACAGAAGCAAGCCCTTCGTGTGCCGCTATAATGAGTCCTAACCTATGTTCCATGTTCGGAATTGCCCTATCCCCCACTCCAGGGATTTGAGCAAATGAAACATTATTAGCATCAGTTATGTATGAGTACTTTACTGGAAAGCCTTTCGGGAGTGTTTCTATCGCATTTTTTACCGTAGTGCAGACAGCCTGTAATATTTCGCTGTCTATTTTTGATTTTGACCGGGTGATGGCAGCTACGGAAGCCGTTTGCACAGCTGCCTTCGCGGCCTCATCAGCCAATGAATTCCCTGCAACGTGAACGCCATCACGTTGATGACTCAGTGTATGTATCACGTGAGTCTTTTGTAGTTCCTTTTGTAAAGGAACTATTTGTTCCCAAAGCATTTTATGCTTGATTGTGCCCCCTTTTGCATCCTTAAACCCGTTCTGAACCCAGATCTGCAAGTATTCATTGTAAGACTGAACGCAGTAATATGAATCGCACACTATGAGTGTGGGGAATTCGCGATCGGTATTTTCAAGCGCCATCTTAAATGCTAGTAATTCAGCTCGCTGAGCTGTACAATCTCATAGAGATTGCGTTTTAGTGACCAGTGGTTTAAATTTTCCTTCGTGCCAGCGACCTTTAACAATCGCGCACGCAGCACTGTAAGCTTGTTTACCCCCAACTGCGGGCTGTGCTGATCCGTCCGTATATATTATACAGCCGTAGTGTTCTAGAGGCAGAATTTCAGTCGGCAGAGGACATTCGAATTCATATTGGAGAAATTCTTGTGTTTTTAAATTAGGGTCAAATTCGTATACCACGTCTGTTGCAGCAAGGGAATTAGCCCACTGTATCCATCTCGGATGTAGTGCTTTAGCATTCGGAATGCTTGCCTTTGTTACCGCCTCCAGGGCTGGTATTGGTGTCACGATGATTATTCGTTTACCTTGTGCCAGGGCTCTTACTTTCGCTACAGCAGTTTGTACTGCGGTTAGAATTTTTTCCGTTGGGCTGAATTTCATTTCAGCTTTTGTGTACAAATGTGATCTGTATGCTATTGGTACCGTTTCTCCCTCATTTGAGGTCAGGTATGTGAATCCGCATCTTCCTGGGATGACTCGAATCACAAGGTTGCGTGTGTTATCGCGTGTTTGTAGTTTTGTTTTAACTAACATGTCTGTTTGTAAAGATCTCAAAATTTCTGTGTGTTTTTGAGTCCAATTGATTCTTTTAAAATCTGGTTTTATTAGATCATAGAGAGGTTTAACTCTCTCTGCATAGTTTATAATATAAGTTCTTCCGAAATTCAGGAAACCTAGAATAGATTGCAAGTTTTTCAATGTTCTAGGTGCTTGGATTACAGCACATTTCTCTAGGAAATTGTCAGCCAGGCTTTTGCCTTCACTTGATAATTCATATCCTAAGAATAGGACAGTCAGATGGGCAATTCTTGACTTCTTGAAGTTGAATTTGTAACCCTCTGCTGCGAACCCAAGTATTATGGTGTTCACTCTTTTCAAGTGAGTATCCAAGTCATCGTCTGTTAGATAGATGTCATCGACATAAGATAATGCCTCATCATCATACATTTGTAGTAATTCTGTTACTCTCGCTGAGAATAATCCTGGGCTGTTCTTGAACCCCTGGGGCAAACGACAGAAATTTTTTCTGCGAGCCATTTATTGAGAAAGCGGTCAAATATCTGCTTTCAGGTGCCATATTTTGACAAAAGAATCCAGTAGAGATGTCTAATGTTGTTTTGTATTTTTTGCGCACTATGCTATTCATTAGTGCGGCACTGGGTGAGTTTTGTACTGCAAACGTTTTGCAGCATGAGTTAAGGTGTCTGTAGTCCAAAACTAGACGATATGTATCATCTGGTTTGGAGACAGGAAACAAAGGATTGTTCATTTGTGAGGTGCATGTTTCAATCACCCCCTGGTATTCAAGTTGATCTAAGATCTCCCTGACCTGTTTTTTAGCTTCTTGCTTAATTGGGTACTGCCTCTGTGCAGTTGGTTGAGATTTTAACTGGATTTTGTGAGGAGGAGAGTCCTCATCCCATCCCACATGATTTTTATATAGTGCAGGAGCCTGGGCTACTGCCCACTTTCTTGCAAGTGTATATTTTCTATGAATTGGGATATGATTTGAGAAGGCAGGCATAATCATTTCTTCGCCATGAGGGCACTCCCTGACAAACTCTGGTGGCCAGTCTTTTTTCAGCTAGAAGGATGTCATAGCCCTTGGAGAGATTATCCCAAAATAGACCCCTTATTTTCCTAATCTTATCTCCCTCTATACGTAAAGTTATTTCATATATTTTATGAGGTTTGCTAACTCTGGTATCTGCAGTTTCCACCTCAATGTACTCATTCGTGTCCACTGTCTCCAGATGATTCATCAGGATCTTGCGAGCTATGCTCACTTCTGCTGCGCTGTCTAGCATTGTCTGAGCCCACTCTCCGTTTTTCAGCTGAGTCCTCAGGATCCTCGGCATGTTTGATTATTTTAATGCTGGCTACCTTCTTCTTTGGAAATTGTAACTTTTTACTTTGATGAGCAGGTTCTTTGTCTTTGGACTTGACGAGCTCTTCCCTGTGTTCTGACCGTCCTCTTCTTTCCGATTTCTGCGAGGAAGTCTGAAAAGATCGAGAGGGACGTGTATCAATATCTTGATATCTATCAGGTTTCTTCAAATTATCCCTATTTCTAAGGTTGTATTTTTTCTCAGAGGGCTCCCTCTGGGGAGACTTGTGTCCTTGGTCCGGAGATCTTTCTCTCCGCCGAGAAGACCTTCCTCTGGACTGGAATCTTTTTTCTTTGGGAGTGGATTGTTTATTTCCATCCCAGTTCTTTTTTGAAGTGTTTAGATTATTTTTAATAAATACCTTTTCAGGATTTTCTATTAGTTGGGGTTTCACTGGTTTCCCACCCAAACTATCTCTTCCTAGTTCTTCATTGGATTTTTCTATGATTCTGGCAAGTTCAAATGGTTGGTCTGCTATATCTGTTTCCTTCAATCTTTGGCGGATCCCCACATTTGCTGCTTCCCCTTTTATGTTTGCTAGTAATATTGCCGAGACCTGCTTGAAGTCTTTCAGTAATTTCATACCCAGAGTTAGAGCAGGTTCTGGACCGTATTCATTTTGAATCTGTTTTAGCACTTCTGGTATTACCGCCATGGACGGAACACCATGTGTTTTTGTGTAAATGGAAGCAAAGACTATACCCCAAGTGTCACAGTCCTCCACATGTGGTGCGATCCCCATTGGGAGACAGATAGTCAGAATTCTGTGTTTCTCCACAGGTGTGGTATCTGGAAATACCGCCTCTATTTGAGTGATTTTTTGTGCTAACCAGAAAGGAATTTGTTCCCGTTTAATGGGTACTTTACCTAGACAGAACTGTATGTTTTGTGGTGTGATTTTATTTATGTTCCCCTGATGAGGGGTCAGCTGTGGAATTTTAATAGCTGGTTGGACTGTTGAAGTCCTCATTACATATTGGACTAGTTGTCTGTGTATTTTAATCAGTTGTTTTAACTGTGTTAAAAGTTCTGTTACTGACATTTTTTTCAATGTCTGGATGTGGTGTGTATCCGGCTAGAACCGGCCACGTCGCTCCTGGTCTTCCTAGTGGACCGAGCCTGGTGATGTGATCATTATGTTTTAGGGCGCCTTTAAACCAGAGCAGGTGCTCTTGGTATTTGAGTGGTATTTCCACCTCCTCGAAAGGGGTGTACTCATCCGGAGGTTCCTCTATCTTGTAATAATGGAACTCCTTTGTTACAGCGTTTGCTGCTGGAAAATTTATCCATGAATAGAATACCTCTGTCTGCTGATATTCGTGTGCCTCAATTACGAAGATGACTGTACCACCTCTCGGTGTTAGTCCATTTTCTATAAGTTTTAAAGTTATAGTTTTTCTTATGCTGACCGGGATGAGTATTGCACCCGGGTCAGTTTGCAGGAGACTTGTGTCTTCCTCTAGGAGTTGAGCTGCTATTCTAGCTGCCTCCCTATCTTCTTCATTGTCTGACATTTTACTGACAAGAAGGTTTTTTGTTGCAGATCAGGTTTTCAAGGAAACAAAGATTAGATGCACAATATTTTGGAACTCTGTATCCTTCAACGTTAAATAAACCAAAAACCATACATAGGAGTCTCCTCCTACTAAGTTTGGCGGATTTAACCTTTCACCCACTCCAGACGTCTTTGGAGTTTTATGGGAAAAAAAGGGTCTGTGTGAAAAAGCACGACTGAGTTACTCTAATGTCTTGCATTAGATTTATCGCCTATCCAAACCGTTGGGCGCCATGTAGTGTAGTTCCTATTTTCCCAATAGGCTCTGCGCATTGGAATAATATCTTCAATAGTATAGACGTAGGACTGTGGTTAACTAGGTCTTCTACTGACGATATTAGACTTAAAGTTATGTGTGCCAGCTAGTTCAGAGTTCACTAGAAACTTTCTCGAATAGGCAAGGAGGAGTTTAACCTCCCTGGATAGACAAGATGGGATTTAGTTTCTGACAACCATAGAACATGGCAACTTTGCTCTCCCCTAATCAAGAGTATATCATTAGAGTCGTGTGAAAACAAAAGACAACTTATTTTACTCAGTCAGTACGTGCATTCTTAGTTTCACCAGTTTGTAGAGAAATAAGAGATGGGCGTGGTTCAATAAAAGATGTTATTTATTGATCAGTCTCTTTTCTCATACAAGAGAAATGAATCGCTATTATTGCAATACTTATAGTTAAGTAAAGTGCATACAGTAAAAACAGAATTATAAAATAATACTGTAAAAGCATTTATATGGTTTCTTAGCCATATGATACTAAAATGGATAAAAGATATACATACATATATACATTGACTAATCGTACTCAACTGGTGCTTCTAACTACGCCTACCCCGGTGTACCTGACCTAAGCCTAATACTTGGGAGGGAGTAAGTAAGTAGCAGTTTAAGTTAAGTTTGCTTTGCCAAGAATCTGACTTAAGAATTCTCTGTAAGGGGTTAGTCAGTTCAGTACCTGGGATTTAGAAGGCTGGAGGGTTGGTATCTCTGTCTCAGGACTCGATATCCCAGTTACCCGCGAGGGCGGCTGGAAACGCCGGAGGCTGGATTTCTCGGCAGGAGAAAAGGCAGCGTCTCCCTCTCAGCGCGTCAAAAGGGAGGGGCAGCGTCCGTGGGCTTTTTCTGCATCAGCTGGGCTCTCCGGCAAGTAGCGCTGCTCCAAGCTTGTCACCACCGTGTCCTAGCTTAGGGCAACGTCAGTATATTTATACCTGAAAGGTGCCGTGTTTGACGTAAGGATGGACATAAGACGTCAGCAAGAATGTCATAAGAACTCTTTGCAGGAGTTCTCGAGCGAAATCAAAACAATGGTCGCGGGGATTTCCCAGGTCTGTTGGTGGTTTGATTTGTTTTGAGAACTCGGTGTGCTTCTCTAGGGGGCTGAAGGGATAGTGCTTGCTTAATGTGACAGCATGCGCTATGACCTAATCTGAAGACGGGTTTCTGTGCCGTTGTATGGACATTAGTGAATTAATAACCGGACAAGGGTCAGAAATAGGAGTATCAATATAGGTACCTAGATAAACACAGTACAATACATTTCTGCCATGTTTATTTTTTCAGAAGGTTTTTTTGGTCTCGCGGCCTTGAATATCCATGGTTTGCCCTGGCTAGAGTACAAAAACGACTCTAAAATGTTACATTTCATAACTTTTAAAAACAGACTTTATTTGCAAACTAGAAAGTAGAAAACTGACTGAAGAGCCTGAGGTCCATGGGCTACCAACACTGCACCATGATCTTTTCAATAAACGTTCGCTAGGTAGAGCCTATATTTTACACAAGTATGCGAAAAAAGATGGAAGAATAGGTGGAATTTGAAATAGCGACATAGTCAGTTTCAAGCTGAAAATCTTTTAATTTGTATCAGCACTTGCAATGCAATGGAAAGCGTATTATAACTATGCTCATCACTCCCTGTTAGCCCATTCCCTTTGTTTCCCTAAATTGATGTGTATTATTCAGGTCTGTGAGAAAATACAAATTAGACTTAAGAAAGAAATTAAAAAGGAAGTGTTGGACTGAACCAGCTGTGTGGACAGAGGTGATTCTCAAAGTTTCTTTTGAATCGGCAAACCTAAATAAGACATGGAAAAAAGAATAAATTCTCCATCGATAATCTCCCTTCAATTCACAAAGGAACATTACAAATGCTGAAGTATAATTTACATATGATTCACTATTAAGTTACATTTGGATGTACAGAAATTGCTGCTCCCAGAGGAGTAGCAAAGTCAGTGGTGGGTCCTCCACTAAGGCAGAGGAGTGTCGTTCCACTGCTCACGGAGCAGTGTCAAAAAAATAATAAATTACAATAACAAAAGTTATTTCTGTTATCATATTTTTTTTCCGGCCAGGTTTGCGGGGCCGGGACTCAGGCCCGGACTGGCCTTTGCGGGCACCGGGCAATCCCCTGGTGCGCCGCAAGGGTCGGGGGCGGTTTTGGGCCCCTGGGGGCCGTTTTTGTGCCCCTGGGGGCCGTTTTTGTTACAGGGCCGTTTTTGCTGTGTTGCTGCAAAAACGGCCCTGTAACAAAATCGGCCGAAAACAGGCCCTGGCACAGAGCGCGGTCCCACCCCAGGGGTTAGGGGGGCCGGCCGAGCACTTTGCCAGGGCCGGTTTTGGTTCCCAGTCTCCCATGACATGGGACTCCCATGACGTCGGGATGAGGATTGGTTGCTGCACTCAGGCCAGCCAAGCAGTCCTGCTCACTCTGCATGTTCCCCACCAGCCCAGTGGGGAACATGCCCAGCCTCCCATTCCCTGCCACAGCGCTCAGACCAATCACAACTCTGTATTGGGGCGCCTGTCTGCTTCTGGCTGAGAGATGACGTTACGACAAGGGACATGGAGGAGAGACAACTCAAGATGTGGCAAGAAGATGTGTTTTAAATTTTGTAAACTCCCCCTCCCTGCCGCTCCACTCTCGTTCCCTGCCAGCCGCTACTGAGCAAAGCAGCTGCTAGGACAGCAAAATGCAAATCAGAGGCGGAACACCAACAAAGCAGCACCTGGCGGGTATTCAGGGAATTTCACAAATATGCCCATATATGCATTTGAGCCCATATGTTTTCCCAAATGAACTAGCAATGTACCATGCAGATGATGTATTTTAGTGCACTAATCTCTGCAGGATTACCAGCCTGTGTGTAGGAAGAAGTAGAATGTTAGGGCATATAATCTATGATTTGCAAATGAAAGGTGGATAATTATTAAATGTCTTGTTTTTCAAAACCTAAACGTGTG
This sequence comes from Lissotriton helveticus, assembly GCF_964261635.1. NCBI lineage: Eukaryota > Metazoa > Chordata > Amphibia > Caudata > Salamandridae > Lissotriton > Lissotriton helveticus. The sequence continues at coordinate 964,848,995 of NC_136071.1, read as the reverse complement.
TAGATAGGTAGAAAAGACATATCTCGGGGAACGAAAATAGAAATAATTGTATTACAAATTCACAAAGGTAGGCAAGGACTACCTCGTGCAATTTATGCAATATATATTTATGTAGGGCTCAATTCACAAAGGTAAAGCACACCTAAGTTCAGCTTAGTTGCACAAGTATCAATGTGAATGCAAATTGATTCACTGACAAGTAATGTTACTCCAATACTGTGAATTGTTACGTGTGAGAAAATCCAAGGGGCATTTCAGAACACAAATATCTTGCAAATTAGATCAACAAACACAAAAATGGAAGTGAATATTGGCATGCATCTGCAAGACACATCTCGTATATGATTGGAGACTTATTTCGGTCAAAGGCAATTATTAAGGGTATTTAGGAATGCTAGGCATTTTTACACCTGTGTAGAAGTACACAATGTAACTTTGCACATGTGTAACTACTTATGCGAGCACGTATTACCATAAAGTTACAAATGCCATAGCTTTCACGATTGCTATTAGATTGTTTGTGGAACACTAAATAATGTGGACAATTTGTTACGGTTTGGGTGGGGATTTCACAAAAGTATATCTAAGCTTGGAGATCTCCACACATATCGATGGATGCATATGGCAGGGAGTAAGTCTCTGTCTAACTACAATTCACAAACAACTACGATTTAAAATACAATTGTGAGGTTACTACTAGTAAATTTACAGGCATAGTTTAGAATAAATGGGATTAATGCCGTTCTACATAGCAAAGGTAGGAATCTCCACCTACACTACGTAGAACTATAGATGGTAAAGAGCATGGAAACAAGCATCGCTGGAGGATAAGACACAAATGACAATCATAACCAGTGGCAGTACATAAATACTCTCCAGATCCTGATCCCTACTCTCTTCCCCTATGCTACAAAATGTTATTAAGCCAGACAGTAGTTACATGTGTTTGATTGTCATGGCAGGTGTGTGTGTGGGAGTGTGTGTGTGTTTGAGACACAAGGGTGTGGTGTGCTGTAAGTGTGAGTCGATTTGGCTGTGTTTTTATAATCCATAAATAACTTAACTGGTTGTAATTTTTTAAGTATGGTATCTTATATTTACAATCGCCCAGTGTGATTTTTCCTATGTCTGCAGTGTCCAAATGTATCTGCACTTTTCAATTAATTGTCTTTATCTGTTTAACATTTTTACGGTTTGCAATGCAGGGCTCTCTGCAATGCATACATTTATTACACTTTTTTTTAGGTGTAAGTGTGTGTATTGTATTACTAGTCCCAGCCTCCACTGGTTAAAATGTGATTCACTTGAAGTAACTGTGAGTGCCATATGTCTTTGGTGTCTTAGTGTAGATCTGAGTCTGTATTAACACAGAAGACACAGGTGTAACCATTGTGACTTGCAACCGACTTACCGTTTTGTAAATATGTTTCATTTTGTATTTGCATGTCCATCCTGGGTCACTTCTCCTATTTTTTCTTTTTCCTCCCACTTTGTAGCTCATCATCCCCATGTTCCAGCCACTCCTCCATGCCTCTATACCTATTGTGTAGAACTACGTGTCCGAAGTGTGGCAGAGAACTGCATATATAATAGGACAGTTGTTGGCGTAGATGGGCGCCCAAATCTGTGAAATACTTTCATAAGTGTATTTAGGAGGACTATAGGAGTACATCTAAACATACTCACAAAAGTATTTCAGCATTGCGCCCATTGTTTGGGGAATAATTACGACACACAGTATCCATACATGTTGGACTTTAGGCTGTGTGTATAAACTGTACCCTAAAAACCTATGACTGATAATAAGTTGCTGAAAAAAGAAGAAAATGATCTGTAACCTAGGTTTCCTTGAAATATGTGCATACGTTCCCGATGATTCTAAGACTCACAAATATTCCCGGTAGTACTCCTGAAAATGTGAGCAAATTGAAGATTTCTCTATATACTCCTCTTACCCGTATATATTTATGTGAATTGTCGGCAGAAATAAAAATTGTGGAACAGTGACTTTGTAGATGGCATGTTTTCGAAACCAGGAATATATTTTTCCAAGAAGATAACCCTCTGGCCCTACAACTTAGTGGAATATGTGACTGTTCCTTGCTGTTTTCCACTCTGAAAACACACTGTGTCCAAGCTCTTTTAGAAACAAACATATTGACTTTCCAGTGTTCGCAGCGGCCTTGCAAAACGATTGTGAATCCTCATAAAAATCCAAATATGTGGGCGTTTGGCATGGCCGGTCCATATTGTCACTTACCACTGTAGAACTGTCATACTTGTGAATTCGGTTGTAAGTGGAATTTGTGGTCACAAAATTCTATTGACCCTACTAAGGATTTAAAAGTGCATACCTTGAATTCAAATATTTGACATAATGTGAGCATTTCTTGCTAACACTGAAATAAGGTATTTGCTGCACATCTTGCTGCGAACAGTAGTTAGATGTTTCTTGAGGGTCTTACAGCCTGCAGCTAATTAAATTAGTTTTCTTGAAAACATGTTATAGTCTACATGTCAGACACCCACCCCCAGTCACAGATCCGGTTCGAATCCATCAACATTCTTTGTCTCACTTCGCCACCAGCTATATGCAAATCAGTCTTGACCCTGTGCCTCATGGGAACAGTCCAGCCCGAACTGCAAAGCCAGGTCTTCCCTGAACCGGAAACAAGTAATCCGGGGACCGGTTTCTTGGTAACTCCCTTCATCAGCCAGGCTAGCTTGAATCCAGTGGCGCAGTTGGCAGTCGGGCTGGAATGTTGCCATGAGGCACAGGTCCAAGACTGATTTGCATATAGCTGGGTCTGAACTGAGGTGGCGCAGTGAGTTAAAGATGATGATGGATTCAACTCAGATTTGTGACTGGGGTGAGTGTCTGAAAAGTTTCGGCGCTCCGTCCATCATCTCCTTGTGTTGGCCACGATAAGTATACATATTTATAGAAACTAACACACCTGCTAAAGTAATCCACACCATAATATCTGATTTACATGAAGTATGCCAGATGGGAGCTTTGCAGTTCGTCCTGAAAGAGACAGGCACGATGACTAGCAGGATAGTATAAGATTAATGAGTAACCTGCAGGCTCCTTAGAGTTGGAGTCCTGGAAGAAATTACAAACAAAATTTACAAACAGCTGCTCTTGAAGTCCAGAGGCACATAGCTGAATCAAAGTAGAAGTGCTACACCATCTTACTTCCATCATTTGTAACATCAACTTTCCAATCATAGGGGGATGCCAAAGGACGGACAATGGTCTTAGCTTATTGCCAGCCTAAGCGAGAATAGAAATGCAACCTTAGTCTGTCTTTACCTGCTGAAACAGATCAAATCACAACAAAATTTAAATGGAGTAAAAGCATAAAGTGTTCAGGCTTAAACTGTACAGTTTAAGATGGCACATGCTTGATTGTTTTTAAAACAACTGAGCCATCCGAGACTGTATTTATTTTGTTATATATAAAACAGTGCTCCATCTCACAGCAATCTATTTCTGAACACACACAAAAATGTGATGGGTTGTCCTCACACACCACTAGGTGTCATGCTTCATCACAGGACTTTCCACGCTTTTCAAAACATTGTTTGATTAAGCGCGGGCCTACACCAGGAGGTCAGGGAGACACTTCTAACTAGGAATGGGCCAGTGAAATAGCACAATTAAAAACCAATGTGGTATGCCAAACTGACCTTTATATTTACATGGAATACCACTTGGTATTAAAAACCAACATGAGGAAAAGGAGAACAAGTACCCCTCATCACTTACACCGTCAACAAGTTTCTGCCTGGTGGCTCATGTGAGTCTTTGGCATTCCTCTGGACGGAAACACGTGATCCCTACGTGGCATACCCCGATGCACATGCCACTTCTCAGTGTAGGGCTGACCTTTCTTGACGCTTTCAGATATTGGGCCCCTCTGTATACTAATTTAGGGTCATCTGGGCCCCATGGAGTAGGGGCTCAAGAGCCCCTGTAACCACACATTTTTCAAGGTGTGTTCCTCTCTGAAAACCTGCTTGCGTCTGCTCCTTTCTTCCGAGGAACTTTGACTAGAGGTCACCTCCCCCCTGAGGTCCTATTGCCTCTGGTTCCCTACTGTGGATAGAGCCCAGTGTTACTTGTGGTTTGACAACATGCTTATTGCGACATGCAAAAGCACTGTTGACCTATACATTGAAGTGGGACAGTTAATCAGAAAGGGCTTAAGTTTTTAAAAACATCAAAATAGTTAACCTTATGAATGGCCTTCCTTTTGATGTCCTGAGCCACTTTACACGCCCTATCACAGAACAGGTGTCACTTCCACATAAGAGCCCAAAGTAAACCAATGTTGATAACAAAAGGATTAAACAGATGAAGGAGGATGGCAGAGGATGGGTGCAGTTGGCATCTTATTTTCATTAATATAGCTGTGAAGGCTTCTGAAAGTTGAGAAAAGGTGAATAAGTAGTCTGTCCTATTTCAGTGTTTAATTGTTGTGGATTATAGTGGTGTTTTAACAGTATTTTCCAAACCTTTTGAAATTAGTGCTTATTTTTGTTTATTTAGATGCATAGTCCCCAAAATAGACACAAACTTTTTTTCCAGTGTTGAAAAATGTTGTTTTTACAGTGTTTGTTATAACGCACGCATTTAATTTAAATGAGCAGTCATATGGGGTATGTAGTTTCTTCCCATTGGTGGTGTGCACACCTATGATAGACTGTATAAGCATAGAATGTCTGCATTTTACTCTCTCACTCACACTCATTATTCTCTCTTACTTACAACATTCTGTCTTATTTACAGGACTATTAATGGATGAAACGTTCTATATTCAAATATTTTAATAAACAAGTTACCAGACACATTTGGGGGTAATTTACCTACTCTTCAGTGAATAGTATGACATTGTAGGTGAATTACACCAGATTATTTTGCAGCCCTGCATTAACAGGCGCCTGAATCGTGATGCTTTAAGAGTGCTCTCCACTCTTTGACTCACTAAATTAAGGTGGTGTTACTGTCGTTTGGACATTCATAGCTGACAAGTGTTCCCATGACAAATGTTTCACTTTAGCTCAGTCCTAACCTTAAAACAGACATCACATTGTATTCTGGGACTTGAAATTAGACCTGGCATCCTTGGTGGTGTCGTATCCCTGACTTTTTACCTTGTGACCTTCTGCTTTTGACTGGTTTTTCTGACTTTGTTTTTGCTGGCTTTAGGAATCTGGGCAGTTTACCACTGCCAACCAGTGATAAAATGAACGTGCTTTTTACTTCAAACGTGGTAACATTGGTTTATCCACAATTGGCAAATTAAATGTACTTCAAAGTCCCAGGTAAAATGCACTGCATGAGCTCAGGGCCTTTAAAATAAATGTTACTCGTGGGCTTGCAGCACTGATTGTTCCAACCATTTAAGTAGCCCTTTAAATATGTCTCAGGCCTGCCACAACCGTTGTGTGTGGTTTTAAACTGCCATGTCAACCTGGCAAGTTAACCTACTTGTCAGGCCCAAACCTTTCTTTTTAATACATATAGGTCAACCATAAGGTAGGCACTGGACAGCCCAAGGGCAGGGGCAGTGTATTTAAAAAGTAGGACAAGTTTTACAGGCCCTGGTAGTGAAATACTCTTAAACACGTTTCCCTAATGCAAGGTCTATCTCTCCCATCGGATTACATTGGGGTTGCCTTATTACATCTTATAAGTGTAATTTCCAATTGGGAAGAGATGGGACCCCCAAAATTGCTATCTCTGGAATGACAAATTAAAAACACAAGTTGAAGTGAAGTTGAGTTTTACATTGCAATTCTGAAAATGACACTTTTAGAAAGGTGGCATTTTCTCACTGTAAATATTCGGTGCCTTCTGCCTGTCTCTGGAATATATGTCTGGGGTGGGTGACAACTGGCTTCCTGCATTCCCTCTAGACAGTCACACACAAAGGAGGGGTACGTGCAACTGAATGGCCATCTATATGCTGATGGATCATCCAGAGTAGGAGGGGATAGTGCTGGTGATACTTAGACATGAAATGATGTGCCCTATCCTCACACAAAGGGTGGCATACCCCCTGTAGTCAGTCTGGAGCAAGGACAGAAATGAATGGGACTATGTACACTTTACAGCATCTCTTTGAAGTCTCCCCACTTCAAAGGCCCATAAGTACTGGACCTCTGACACCGCCAAATCAGAACACTTCTGGAATTGAGGACATTCTACCAGGAAGGACTGCTGTGCTGCTGCATGGACGGTCACTTTGCTGAACTGCTTTGCTATGTTGGGCTACTGCCTATTGCCTGGGAGTGAGAAGGACTGGACCTGCATCACTACATCCCAGAGCCAAAGTATCTCTAAGGGCTTGGTGGCTTGCCTCCTGTTTTCTGTAGTCTTAGGGATATCAAACACTTCTTTCTTCATCCTGCAACCAGCACCTGGACTCTCTCTGCTCTGAGTCCTGCATTGCAAAGTGGTGCCAATCCAGTCCTGAGTCCTTAAGAAAACCCACACATTGCGCTGATCGGAACTAAAGTCCACATTTGTAAAGCGCACAATCACCCGTAAGGGTCTCTAGGCGCTGGGGGGCCGTCGGGAAGATTAAGCGAGCTATTGCCCAGAGTCACATGGTGCTGGGCTAACCTGCCGCCGGAGCCGGGGATCGAACCGTGGTCCCCAGATTCCAGCGTCAGTCGCCCTGGCCGCGGCGCCACATCTCTTCCACCAACTGATGCATTCCCCTCAACACTGATGCAGCGCCACTGCTGCAAGAATCACAGACACCACATTGCTGACTGTGTGACGCATCGTCCCCTATTTCTGAGGCATCTCCAAATTTGCATGGCTCAGCGCCAATGCATCAATTATTGCTGCTCGCATTGCCTACAGCCCAGTGGTTCGATGATGATCCCTCGCCCCAATGTTCATCGCATCTTGACTCTCGATGCATCTTTGACTTTGCACAGCTCGTAACCGGAAATCAGTTCCATTTTTGGGATAGACAGCGACACCGCCTTCTTTGCTGCATGCATCGCCCTCGATGAAGCATCGAAGGTACGGTTCAGTGGGCCAAAACTAGTCCCTGTATCTGACCATGTTCCATCGCAGTGGGCCTGAACCTTTGGATTTGCCCCAGTCAAGAGCAACCGGATAGTCCCAGTGGGTGTTATCTGTTTCTAACCACTACAAAAACATTTATTTAAAAATTCATATCTTGACTTCTACGATTCTTGTTGTTTTGGTATTATTTTGTTGATAAAAATAGAAACAGTTTTTCTAAACTAGAGTGGAGTCTTTTTGTCTTGTTTTCACTATATTACTGTGTTGCACAAATACTTTATACAGTCTCTCTTAAGTTAAGTCTGACTACTCTGTGCCAAGCTACCAGAGGGTGAGCACAGGTTAATTTAAAGTGTGTTACTGACTTATCCTGACTATGATTGTGGTTCCTGCTTGGACAGGGTGCATTCCTCTGCTAACCAGAAACCTAATTTCCAACAAGCATCACAAATAACAATGGGCCACCTTGCAACTATGAATTTTATTGGTGTCTGGAAAGTCTTGTGTCATGCTTTCAGCACTATCCCATGTAAATAATGGCATAGTGGGATAGGTCTTTTCACAGATATCTGTCACTACACCTTGCATTGAATGTTTGGCAGTTGTCCTGCTGTCAATACTGAAAGGAAAGAGGGTTGATGTATCAAAGGGCTTTACCCATTTAGTCTCCCATTCAGGTAAACAGTGCCAAAAGATCAAATATGATTGTAATATAATAAACAAAACTGGAGGAAACTAAAGGGAGAAGAAACAATATTTTAGTGTCATCCCTAAACAATAAAATTCAAGCATAATAATAATAGACCAATCTTTCATGCTGACGAGTCTTTCGTGCTGCTACACTGTATAACAAAGTTACATTTTGTTGGCCCCTTCAGGAAGAAATAAAAATGAGACATTCTCTCTCACTTTCCTTTCTTGGAATGGCATTTAGTTTGTGGTCGTGCATGTGTTTATCAGTGTTTATATTTTTTTTACACTAATGAGGGCTTTTTAGCTTTCAGTAGGACTTTTACAGCTTTAAACCTAAAGCAGGATAGTATATGAATAAGAAATAAAGCTTAGATCAGATCATTGGAGCCAAAAAAAACATAAGGTTCCTCAGAAAAGGACAACGCTAACCAAAGAGATCAACATAAACTGTGTACCATACTCCTAAAGACAATAAAAGTAATCTTTTTTCAGCTTGAAATTAAAAGTAGCATCACCAGTGTCCACATATGTATAGGATATATGTACAGAGTGCAGTGGGCATCATTCACTAGGTGGAAATCACACCTTCAGTAAGTCATTCCCTCACTTAATGCAGTTACTGATGTAATATAGAGAACATTTCTCAATTATAGAACAAACAAAAAAGGTCTGACAAGGGTTTCTTTTGCTGATATGTATCCACAACCAATTTATGTGATCATCAGTGTACTTACTACATACAAAGTGCAAACAATAAAGTGCTCATGTAAATGTGACAGTATATAAATGCGAAAACAAGACACTGCACAGCCCAGGCTCATCCAATAATTTTCAAAAGAAAATATGTTAACAATATTGCACATTCATAATGATCATAATAGAAATGTGAGCCAGGAATGAGATGTTGACGTGATTTCCACCTACTGAATGATGCCCACTGCACGCTCTACATATATATGATACTTACCCTTGTACGGTTGGGGTTTTATGGTTGGTCCTTGTTATAACTTACACATATGTATATGTGCATGCCAAGTGCCTGAATTAGAATGGCCGTTTTTGTGCCTAGAAGCTGTGATATGAATATGTCATGGAACTAAACAAATCAAGAAAAACAGCAGAGAACGTATATTGACCAGAAATGCTATACGATTCTTCAGTATCAATTAACAAATGTTATTTTTATTTCAGATTATACATTATGTTTCATCGCATCAGATACCTAAAAAAATATAGATTTTTAGGCTACAAAATTCAAATGTGTGCAGAGAATGCTTGGAGTATTGCAGAGAAATTTCAAATCCCCAGGAGGATGGAACCAACATGTGTTATATGTGGCCGTTCACCACTTTTGAATGGGAGCCATAACCAGTTCCAAAATGCTGCTTTATAACCTAACTTAAAGCTGATGTGATAAATTAGGTAAATTGTTTGCCTTTGAAACTAAATCATCATCATGTTTGGACCCCAAAATCTTTTAACCCTTTGCACGCTGATGACGGAACCGCTCCGTCATCAGCTGCGGGTGCGCTGTGCTGATGACGGAGCGGTTCCGTCATGGCCCGCCCCGCTCGATAGAACGCTCATGCGCGGCGCGAATTCCGCTCCTCCGCTGAGGGTTCTATTGAGCGGGGCGGGCCATGACGGAACCGCTCCGTCACCAGCATAGCTCAACCGACGCTGGTGACGGAGCGGTTCCGTCACCAGCATGCGGCCGCCCCGCCCCCTTAGCACTGCGGCGGAATAGCCGCCGCAGTGAAGGGGTTAAAACAGTCACCTCTGGTCACATTAAAATACAGACATTTGCAGATTGAACAAATGATAGTTATGGCATGGTAAAGTGTATTTTAGAAAGGGGTGCAGGAGAGTAAAACAAATGTGGGAATAAATGCACACGTTCAGTAATACCTGAAATCAATAAATAAAAACTTCAAAATAACCCTGGATATGCAACTCAGAAGTAACTGCACTAAGAGAAAACGATTCGCAAAAGATCAAATGGATATATAAAGGCCTTAAACTCTTCAACAAACTTTATCCCACCTCCTGCTGTAGTTATGATCAGGCCATTTTCATAAAAGCAGTCAGTGAAACTACTGAACTAGCTAATAATATAATTAGACCAGTTCAGTGGCAAGCCAAGTCTTCTAAAATTGTATAATTCAAGTCAAGGTCCTGTTCGGTTACAACTGTGAAAACAGCAGAAACATAATTATGATTTCAAGTTTTCAGATAAAACTGATTAAAACCAATTAAACACCACCAACTGAAATATGCGTTTTTCAGTAGAAACCCCTAGATTTAGCCTAATTTTTACTGCTTTGGTCCCCACTGGCAGCCCCTACCTCTCAGCACATTTCTGGATGGCTACTCGCACTATGACCCACTATGGCCACCGTATGCCACTTAATATGCCCTTGTGACCATCCACAAGGTCTCAAGACCCTAAGACCTACGTCCAATTTTGGGAGCAGTACTTACTCCAGAAGCCTTCAGCTCTCGAGTTATTGAATGTGGCATTGTAATGGGCAGAGGGTTTCCAGTGTCTCAAATAGCACCTCAGTATTTAGAAAAAATATTGAGTTTTTAATATCATGAAACAGAGAATATCAGGAAAAATATATTGGGATACAAAAATGTACCTACTGCTGCACAGTATGGATTGGGAATATCAAATGTTACCCCTCCGAAGTCCAACACTTTCCCTAGGTAGCACAGACTGGAGTGGGAATAGTAAATCTTACCCTTCTGCAATCCAACACTTTCCCTACTGTTGTACAGACAGGAGTGGGAATAGTAACGTTAATCCCTCCAAAGTCCAATGCTCTTCCTACTCTTTATTGTATTTTTAGTAAATGTGTTTTTTGGGGCTCTAAATGTGTACATTTTTATGATTTTATTATGTATTATGTATTATATATATCTCCTATGCAGATGACACGCAATTAGACATCACTATGGATCATAACTCGACTCTAACTAAAATTAAATTCAAGGATTGTCTGCTAAAAATTGCATCATGGATGACCGTAAACGTTCTGCAGCTTAACACGGATAAAACAGAGAACCTTTTATTTGGGAAAGCCCACTCAGTCTGGTCAGTAGACTGGTGGTCACCAGAGCTTGGTTTACCACCTACCCCTAAAAATATGTAAAGAACCTAGCAGTCCTCTTAGATGCTAATCTCTGCATGAGTGAGCATGTCAAAAGTACTTCCGGAACCTGTCTGGCCTCAATCGCATGCTTAAAGTCTTTCAGTAGACCCCTCTACAGGTCAGGAATACCCTAGTTCAAGCGCTGATAATAAGCTGCATAGAATATGGAAATGCGTTACTGGTGGGAATACATGAAAGCCTCCTGACCAGGTTCCAGGTGGTGCAGAACACAGCTGCACACATTATCTTGAACCTTTCCCTTGCTCTCCATCGGAACCTATTTTGCGCTACCTCCATTGGTTACCGATTAAAAAACGTGTCCTTTTCAAACTTTTATGTCTAGTCTGAAAAACTCTGCAAAGCAATGGACCATGTTACCTCAAAAATAAACTACAGCTGTACATCCCTGTCGGTCAGCTTAGATCCAGTGATTTATTATTATTATGCCCCAAACGCATTCCAACGATCAGATTTGGAAGTCGCTGACTTTAATTCCTGGCTCCGCATCTCTGTAACCAGCTGCCATTGTTCATCCGCGCCTGTTCCAATTTCACTCATTTCAAAAAACGTCTGAAAGCTTGGCTATTTAACCTTTTACCTTTCCACTGCTTGGTGATATGTCCCCTGCTGCCATGGTGCCTAGAGATCCCTTCTGGGATGATTTGTGCGCCCCATAAATACAGCCCCACACTGCTTCAGATAAGGAAAGGTCCGCCCAAATGCTTGGTTAAAATCGATATGCAGCTTTTCACGTAAAAACTAACAATGCATTGACATAGCCCAACAATGTAAAATAATCAGACAACGCCCAGATCTGACAGCAATAATACATGAATATACCAAGTTTTTTCTTGGTGTCCCGAGGCAAAGTACAGGACAGTGTGACATTGGCTTGCAATAATCAAGCATCCCACAGCAGCCCTGGCAAAAATGCTCAAACCAGCTCCATTAACTTCCTTTCTTCACACTCTCTCTCTTTCCATCCATCCACTCTCTCTCTTTCTCTCTTCTCGCTCTCCGATCTCTTTCTCTGCACCCCCAATCCTCCCTCTCCTCTCTCAAAACCCTCCTTTGGCTGCTCCAATTAACCTCGGTAGCTGCAGAAGCCCTTGCCTTTCAAATCCCAGCCTCCAGCCCACTGGGTACATGCTCGATACAATAAAGAACCAGCCTGACATTGAACACATCCTAAGTAGAAATTTTCACTAGCAGACCTTTGCTATTTGTCTGAAGAACAGAGCAGGAAGAAAATATGCAACATCCACCAATAACCTTTTATCTATTACAACCAAATCTTAATGAGGAGCAAACATACTTCCATTTATGCACATCCTTGACATGGGGTGGGACTCGACTGTTGGGACTAGTGGTTTGAGTACTGGGACATTAGACAGGCAGGGAGGTGAGAGAACTAAGGAAAAGTTGAAAGAGCAAATACAAGTAAAAGAGTTTAAGAAGACAGGTCCGAGCTTCTAAAGGAGTGAATGATTCATAACAGGAATGAGGGAAAGTTATAAAAGTTAATTTCTTTATAAGCACTGTAAAAATCATCAGAACTTTGATTTTGTAATGGGTAAAAAAAAAGAGTAAACAATGATATCTACTGATTTTTACAGTTTTGGAATTCACTGGAAAATATTGGAAAAAGGTACCAGTGTTCACAACAAATAGAAACCGAAACAAGGTAAGCCTAAATATAATGGAAAGCTCCATGACAGCTTTTCCCTCTTGTACTGCACAACATATTTGCTTTTAACTTGTTTGTGCCACAAGGCTGTGAATGCCTTAAAAACCATATAATGCATGTTTTATTAAGCAAAGCAGAAGTGAGTGAGCGGACAAACATTTTCCAAAGTAACCGTAAAGTAACACAGTGTGCTCTACGAAACTCTTAATTGAATACATAATTAAAAGAGGAAAGCCAACCTGTTTGAGTAAGTTTGAATTAATTAATTACTTAATTAATTAATAACTTAGAAAAGGAGGCGTGGGTCCCTTGCTCGCTGTGCCATTGGATTCAAGCTAGCCTGGCTGATGAGGGGTGATACCCTGAAACCGGTCCTAAGATGCTTGTTTCAATTCCAGGGAGGACCTGGCCTGGCAGGATCAAGACAGATTTGCATATGGCTGGGTCCAACCTGGGATGGTGTGGTGAGCAAAAAAAAAACAGATCTGTGACTTGGGGTGAATGTTGGCATTGTTCAGCATTCAATCCATCATCTGTTCTTTTTGCTTTTGTCACCTTATGTGGGAAGGGTATGCCCAGACATGGGTCCTGTGCTTACTGTGCGACTGGATTCAAGCTAGCCTGGCTGCTGAGGGGTTATACCCCAAAACCAGTCCCAGGATGCTTGTTTCAGGTCCAGCAAGGACCTGGCCGACTGGACGGTTCCCATGGGGAGCATGGTCAAGACTGATTTGCGTATGGCTGGGTCCACACTGAGATGGTGTGGTGAGCACAAAAACAATGGATTAAACTCATATCTGTGACTTTGGGTGAAGGTTTGCATTGTTCAGCATTCCATTCATCATCTGTTCTTTTTTGCTCATGAGGACAATCCCCATATGTATGAGTGGTGTACTCTAAGTAGACTTGAAAATCTACGATTTCCCCGGTGTTCCTGGATACTCCATCTGGATTCTGATAATGTATTTAAATAGTACATCGATTTACACATTTTGTGAATCATGAATTGAAAGTGTATTTCTGGCCCGCATAGAACTCCCGTCAAGCAAACACTTTGCTAACTCTTTCAGTAGTTTGTGACTAGCCAGCAGCACTTTTAAAAAAGCCTTCAGCAAGAGACACCATGAAGCATCTATATTCTCAGTGTAGAGGAATGCTGCAGAAAATTGAAGGCTGACTTGCAACTGATTATGTCTCTATACCAGTGGCGCCCGGTAAGTGCAGCTTACAGTGGAGAAGTGTGGCTCACCGGTTAGAGGAGGCAGTCCCTGATGCAGAGGTCAGACCCGGGACCAGGGTTCAATCCCCGACGCGGCAGGGTCTTGAGCTCAAAATGTCCACAGACTCGATAATTCTCGCCTCGGTGCCTCCTCGAATCGTGGGTCCCTCTCTGCAACTCTGGGCAATAGCTTGCTTAATCCCCACTACGGCCCCACCGCGATGGGATGCCTGGTCTTCACCTTGGGGATGCCCAGTAGGGGTAATATCGCAGGGAAAGGCCAGGACGGGTTCCCAAAGCAAGCGCCTTGAGACCTTACGGTGAAAAGGCGCTATATAAGAAAGTATGACTTACGATTTACGATTAGAGGAGGGTGGGGGCACAAATATGCACATTCACTTACACCCATGCATTCACATGCAGGACACACACTCATTAGCAAAACTCACTCACAAATACATACATGCACGCATGCACTGGTCAATTATAACACAACATTTACCTCTTGGTGAGGGAAGCCTCAGAGGTGCCAGGAGGGTTGGGACTGCTGTCTGCCCTCATTGGCTGATGTTAGGGAAGGCAGCAGTCCCTACTTCATCACAGAGTGGGAAGGGATCAGTGAGGCTGCTGACCCCACCCGACAGTGTAACGAGATGCCAGTGATAGGCACTTGGCCCTGGGCACTTCAGGGCTTAAAACTGAAGCGCCCAGGTGTGAGGCTATCACTGACGCTTCTCCTCATCATGAGGGCAAAGGGTCTTGAGGAACTTTGCCGGGCTGATGAGGTCATGCCCATAGAAGCTCCTCAGTCCAGCAGAGTTCAGCTCAAGCAGCCAGGCAACTGCACATTTAGAACGTGTCTAACTCCTGACTTCCTGACCCTGCCAAACAGACATATGTGCCTTATGGAGGGGCCACTGCTGCTCTATACCTATGCAGAGGGACCCTGGAATGGACGTACTAGACATAGTAATGACCACAAATAAAATCAGTTCATTTACTAATGTGTTCTGAATCATAAATTACTTGCTATTAGCCTGATTTCTAGAAATGCCTAATAGTTACCTTTACAATGAACAATAAACAGGTGCACATGGAAAGTTGTCTGCTTTGTGTAAGTTGTCAGCAATGGACATGTGTCAGCATGTGAAGCTGCTGCACAGAACTGTGAAGGGAGCAGGTACTGTATAGAATTTCATACTTTAAAAGACACAAACGTTTTTTCTATATTAAAATCATGTATTTGATTATTTGTTTACACCAACTATAACAATTCTGGCAGAAATGTTTTACAACAGTATAGATGAACGGTATGTGGAACCAAAGATGGTAGGTTGGTTGGCATTATTCGAACAAGTATATTTGAGAAAGTGGAGAGTATACCAAGGTGTGTGAATATCATAGGCGAAGACAAATAGACACATGTTCTATGCTCTTGTGGGGAGGAATATAAAACTATGCAAGTGGAGCCCTTCTGTGATTGTTCATAGTCAGATGCCTGTGAAGAAGAGGCTACCCTTACTCGAAACGCGTCGGCACAGGATAAATATTCAGAATTGTAGCAGTCGGTGTGCCTTTAATAAACCGGATGGTTTTATCTGCTGAGCGTGCGTCCTGGAATGCTTTGGGCAATTTGTTGAATCACACACACAAATATATATATATATATATACACACACATATATATATAGCCATATATATACACATATATATATATATACAGCAATGTGATCCAGCAGATAACGAGAGCGCTCAACAGTGTGTGCTCAGCCCAGGGGTCGGATCCAGACCCAAAAAGTCACTTTTTAGCACAAAAGGAGCTTCAGAAGCTCTGATTAAAAAGCTTTGAAAAAGTAATCCGGTTGTGCCGCTCCTTTTGTGCTAAAAAACATATATATATATATACACACATATATACATACATATATATACATACATATTTATATATATATATTTATATATATATATATATATATATATATATATATCAAGTATAGACAATCATCCGACAATCCGAGGTAGGGTTTAAAAGCACTCAATTTATTTTTGTCTTGACGAAGTTACAATATAAATATATATATATATATGTATATTACAAGTATGTGCCCCAAAAAATAAAAACAAACATGCCATTGCCTAAATGTGGCAGCCATATGCTAGCAATAACATTTATTAACTTTCCAAAATCAGCAATCACTTCTAATTTTAATTGAAAGGTGGCACTTACTAGTGCACAGGTGTACTTGGAATAATTGTAATGCACATCACAGAAAAATATGACTTACTGCCACAAAGTAGACGTACCCTTGGCTTTGAATTACTGTAAACTGAGATGGTTTAAATACACAAAGATCATGAAACAATCGATAAAGAATGGAAAGAAAACAGCAGAGACAAAGTAAAGAATTGCTCTACTAGTCCTTGCAATTCTGTGTAGGCAGTTGTGCATGTGATCAGGTTAAATGGCGTAACTCACAGTGCAAGCCAGCAATCTTAAAAATGATGCCTCATTGCCAATGCTTTAATCGAAAGAAGGAAATTGTAAATAACAGCTGGACCGAATAGTGAATGAAGAGGCCTGATCCAGAGCCCCTCCAGGTATATGGTTTTAAAATATGAATTACCGGGCCTAGCTGGGATCCAGTAAACTAGAGCCCTGGGAAGTATGAAACCAAACATAGAAGTGGAGAATACAAATGGCTGATATGATCACGAGGACCCGTGATATGCATGTAAGATCCCATCTTAAGGGGGCGGCCACTTTCCTGCGTGGCCAGACATCGACCACTGAACATGCAAATAGCCCATTAAAAATTCTGTCATGGAATGTGGCGGGTAGAGGCCCTAAGCAGGGAGATGTACATTGGGGTCTCTTCATAGATAATAATGATATATGTTTGTTCCAGGAGACATCAAGCACCTCCCCTTTTATCAGGAATGGGCATGCTGTATTTTTTGTTCATACAGCTCAGTCATCTAGAGTCAGGCCTTCAGGCGGTTTGGCAACATGGGTTCTAACAGAGATGCAATCCACATTTAGGTATTTTGCCTGTTAACTCTCGCAATGTGTTGGCTGTAAGGTTGGATTTCAGCTTTGGCAACTCCATGGTATTGATAAATATGTACAACAGAGTTGATGGGAAGAGAGAGGGAACTCAGACAATAAATGCCCTAGAGGACTTCTTAACAAATTACAAGGGCAAAGGGGAACTTATTGTTGCAGGTGATTTGAATTCCACCTTTGAATCACTCTTATCATTCGATCCAGACCTAACAGCAGAGCAGGATGCAAAATGTAAAATCTCTACTATAACTTTACCTACTATTAAATGGACCCCGAGGGCTGCACAGTTACTTGCTCTAACACTAAGCTTTAGCCATAGAGCAGCTAACAGTTGGGCTATATCCGATGTTGATGGTAGACATACCTATAATATGCCAGGAAGCACTAGTCGCACTGACTACTGTCTGGTGAGTCTGTCCTGGAAATATGTCAAGGATAGGGTGGTCCTGGAGAGGTCAGATAGTGACCACAATGTCCTTAGTCTATCACTGACGGGGCTTTTTATTAACATCACGCCAGCTCCTGACTGTATGAAAGTCGGGAGTATTGAACTCTCCAATAATGGGAAGGCTATTAAATGGGAATGGGTACAGATTGAAGCACCCAGATGCCCTGGAGCTAGTCAATAATATGGCAAAGGTACAGGTGGTGATGTTGGATAGCCTTGCGTGGAAGATAGAGCCTTGCTATTGGTAAAGACCCATGAGAAACTTTTTAACAGTATAAGGGTGTCCCCGGCGCAAGATATTAAGCGTACTTACATGAGTCAGAAGGTAGTCCCATGGTACAATAATGCATTAAGGCTGGTCAAAACACAATTGTTATTAGCTTCTAGGCCAGGAATAGGACACAGCTTGTAAAATGTAGAGCAAAATATATAAAAGAATTGGAATCTGCTAAGAGGGAATGGGAGGACTCGCTCTGTGATGAGATGATTAACGCTATGATGCTAAAGGACAATGTTTTTGGGCCACTTTGGCTTTGAAAATGAATGAGGGTAAGAAGCCTTTGGAGTATTTCGTCCAACTGCAGGATTGGATATCATATTTTGTCAATCTGCACTCTTGCAAAGATTCTGATGCATGGGTAGATATCGACCCTCAGCTGGCTGCTAAACTAAATGACCCAAATACCCTGGAGACCCTGGGGAGATCGTGGAAGCTAATAACTCCACATTATTAGGGAAAGCCCCAGACCCCGACCAGATCCAAGATGAGCTCTATCAACCAAATCTAGAGGTCTGGGAACCTTACATGAATCATCTCCCAAATGCTAATCAGAAGGGAATGCAGAACCCCATGCCCTAGAGCTCAGCTGAAATCATCTCAATCTATAAGAAGGGCCAACTTTGGACGGGATAGGTATTCCCCCCAATCTATTGGCTATCTTAGTACGTCTGCATAGAGGGAATCAGGCCAGGTTCGGTGGGGGAGCAGGGGCAGCTCACACCCCCAATCAGTATTTACCAGAGGGTCAGGCAGGGCTGTGTCCTGGCCCCCACATTGTTCCCACTTGTTATCAATGATGTGGTGAAACGCCTGGATAGGGATGGCTGTGATCCACCCAGGGTGGGGTCAGGAGAGTGCCTGCTCTGCTTTTTGCAAATGACGCTCTCCTCATCTCCAAATCACTGAAGGGTCTTCAACAGCTATTTATTGATTTCAATTCCTTTTGAAACCGACGGGGGCTAGAACTGAATAGTTTCAAAACAAAATGTATGATTTTTTGCCTGGAAACAAGCAAGAGGTAGAGATGTAAACTGTATCTTGATACAGTTCCTATAGAGCTGGTTCCTAGTTTCGACTATTTAGGAATAAGATTAACACTTACTGTGGACTGGTCCATGCAGATTCACAAATCAGATTGTTAATTGACTTATTATACATCAAGAATGTTGATGACCTTTCATTAAACAGTCTCCACGAAAGCCACCCCAGTGTTAGAAATTTACAAATTAAAGGCACTGGGAGCTACCTTGTATGAGGCTGAGCTGTGGGGCCATGATAATTGCAATATTTTTATTGTCCACGAAGACCAGCATTATCAGGCTACTGTTTGCCCTCCTAAAAAGCACTCCTCTGACCCCACTACATCTTGATTTGGTGCATAAGAAAATATCCTGGAAAGTTACCTTACTGGTATACTATATGGTCATCCCCTGACCTAGAAGCATACAGAGATCCCCTTAAATCTTTAATTGTCCAGTGCTCAAAAAGTACAGTGGGTTGTGCATGTAAGAATTATGCTCCGTAAGCTGGGGATGGAAGATTTGGGTTGATCCGAAAGGTATCACCTCCACTACTAAAATGTCTATTAAAGCCGCATACTGGCAGAAAATATGTGTTGACACTGTGTGCTATAGCAGAGGTACTTCAACTCTTGATTTTATTAATTTTAAAATGTTTCCCAATTAGGAGGGAGCGATTGATGGGATTACACTGCCCTTGGCCAGAAAACTTATTTTGCAATTTAGGTATCTGACTCTCCCTTCAAAGGTATTCTGGGCAAAATGGAAAAATGAAAAATGTAACAGCACACAGTGCCCCCCCGTGCATGTGCTCGTCTGACACTATAGAACATTTGCTCTTTTATTGTCCTGCATATGGCCCTCTGCGGAGGAAATGGCTACTACCTTTATGCAGGAAACTGGATACAAGGCTGCATTTGGATGCCCTTATTATCCTAAAGACTGACTCCACAAGGTTGGGGGTCTTTGCTGTTGCGAGATACTTCCAGGCAGTAGGGATTTTGGCGGTCCAAGTGTATTCATGCTTCAGTTAACATGGATTGCTAGGATGGGCATGAAATAGATGCAAGATTACTTGCCATATCTACCAATGCAAAAAAATTGTACTTAAAGTTCTCCTTACTTACCTGGGTATTATATTTATACATCATTTTTAAGCTTTGATTTTAACCATTTTAATGTATTGTTTTGAGTCGATAATTTTACGAATCTTTTATTCAAAATTGAATTGTCTGATCCAAATTTAGGTGCACTGGCACTTTACATGAATTATGTGCTGCTTTTTCCCCTGCCCGAAAAAAGGTATGGAATGGAGTTGGGTGGGTATTGTTATATGTATAGATGTATAGGATTAAAGCGTGTAAATTGGTCTTAAGGAAATTTGTATTTGTGCTTTTATGATCTGTTTTGATCGAAATAAAGCTATTATGAATGAATGAAATATGAATACATTAAGATAAAATGAGGCTGCCCAGACTAGATCAGTGATTATGTCAGTCTAAAAGGCAGATATAAACGCTGAGATCATACTTGTTAAAGTGTGATTTCCATATCAAGAAATATCTCATGTAAAATGGCATCATGCAAGTATCTTTTTGAAGCAATCCTATCCCAATAAACGTGGTGCAGTGTACATACACCGGGAATCCATACATTCAAACTGCAACCTTCATAAATGAGGACTTCAAGCTAGCGGCATCCAAGGCGCTTCTTTAGTTGAAGACTGTAAAGCAGGAATATCTCATTTTCCATTGACCTATCCCTGCTGCCCATCAGCGGGCTTTGCCAGTGAAGATGCTAATGCCACACCAGAACACAGGGCCGCACTCTCTGCTACCCAGTGTGTCATGTATAGTAAGTAGGCTGTACCTCCCACGGACCCACAGAGATCCGCTAGAGCTTTCACGTAAAGGCCCTCTCAGAACCTCAACACAGCAGAGATCAGAGCGATGTGATACAATATAAACTTACCACTTAATATATTCTGACAATATTAACCTTTTAAGGCCAACACTGTTGCAGAAAGCAGTTGCCTAAAGTTGAGAAAAATACAATACTGAAAAATGCAAGATTCTCAACTTCCTGGCATGACATGAGCTGCAAAATATGCAGGATGATACATAGGATGCTAATCGGACTGCTTACTGCAGTGCATCGAAGCAGATATGTTGTCAAATGGAAGGGATTCCTATTTATAAATATCAATGAGAAAGTCTTACCCAAGTGTGATTCTGGAAAAAAAGCTATGTTTTTCTAGAGTAGAAGGCATCTTGTGCATCAACATGGTGGAATTTTGTGTGTGATGTACATAGAATAGCCAACGTTACTTCATTATAGGTACGCCAGAAGAATAAATAGAATCTACATTGGTTATCCTTCATTACATATCTATCCTCTAACTCACCTGTATCTTATTTCTTATATGTCTACTTCACTGGCTGTTTTTTTCTATCCTTACCTCTCCTCTTTCTTCTGTCTGTTTCTCCCCATTTCTTTTTTTCTGTCTTTCCCCTGTTTATTTCTTTTTATATAAGATGATATGACTATGTTACACTCATAAGCTTTTGTTCTTGGTTTTAATGTCCTTAGTAATCGTATTACTATGTAGTTCTATTGCTATTGTTTTATACTTATTATGTATCATTGTTATTGATTCATGAATCTTCAAACAAAAAAATATTTAACCAAAAAAGTATCTTGTTGCATGGCAGACACAGCAGCCAGCTGAGGATCTTACAAGCTCCAAAGAGGGACAGAGGGAGGAGTCGCCATCCATTATATTTTTATGGCATGTCAAGGAAACTCTCAGTCTTGTTTTATTTATATGATCCACATCTGCTGAGGATTACTGATTCCTCGGATGCCAAACTGTAAAAAGGGCTGCAGTGAGATACCAGCAGCAATGCTGCATGCCCTGGCTAGTAAGTAAAGCTGTTCAGTGGGGTTAAAATTAGTCCATTGCGAACCATAAAGCTACAGAAGGGTCTCTTGGCTTTAGAACCTGCAGACAGGGCAACACCCTATTTTCCGAAATTACCAAAATCTATAATGCAACATTCATTTAAACTAGGTATATCTATCTATATGTATATATACACACACACATATATATAAATATATATATATATATATATACACACACACACATATACATGTATCTTTTTTATATATATATATACATGTATCATATATATATATATATATATATATATATATATATATATATATATATATATATATATATATATATATATATATATTTATATATTTATATAGATATATATATATATATGGGTGATTCTGCTTCTTCCAGGCAGCTGTCAGCTCAGAGCATGGAAGATGAAAAATGAAAATGAGCGCTCCCGCTGAGCAGGTGAGTGACCTGTGGGAGAAAGCGCTGCCTGCCAGGATTGCCTGCGCGTACCATCAGACGCGGACCAATTGATTAGATCATCTTCAGCCTGCCACCAACCAGGCTCGAGAGACTAATTAGAGCGAGTGCTGCCTGTGCAGGCACCCCATTGCCACCTCATTTGCTCAGCCAAAGCCTTTGGGGAGAATGCATTATCTCTACAGCTGCACTTCATGCATTTCTGATTTGAGGCAAAGGCAAGAGGTACTTGGTCGCTCCTTTCAGAGCGCTGGATCTATAAGCCCTTAAGTGCTGCATGCAGGCGAGCGGCCAAATTAAAAAACTAGACACACTGATCCCAGGCCTTTTGTTGCACCAGAAAACCAATCCTATAGGAGCACAAAACCACACATCAAATGTAGTTAAAGCAATTGCAGCATAATATCGGTGGTTGTTTCGGTTCTTTCTCCTTTTGTGCCTTCTCGCTTGCACATGCATCAAATACCTTGTTTTGTGTCTGTTGTGTTTATGCTGACATCTTTCCAGTATCCAGATTTAAGAGCATGCTTCACCCGCTTGTTGTAGGGTTCTTGTTCACACTCTGCAGCACTTTTGAGGTAGAGTGAGAAAGAATTTCGTGGCAGCTTAACTTTGAGAGGCTGCGCTGTGAAAACATTCACAGACATCGTCCCGGGATCTAATTGAAAACTACAAAGCCAGCTTCAGTTTGAATAGCCAATGCTTTGTTACACTGCTGTGAGGCTTAGGTGAGAGTGAATTATTTATGTCGCAACTTAGATATAAATTAAAGTTATACATTTATATTTCGCCTTACTCAACTGACTGTCCAACGATTAAATATTTGGAACTCTGTATGGAGTAAATACAGAACATTTGTGGAATAATTGTGAAAAACTCGGACCACCCTCTGCTGTACGTACTGAAGACTACACCAGAAACCTCTCTGGCAGCTTTACACACCAGTCCCAATGTCCAATTATGAGGGGACAAAATCTCTGGGGAAGAACTCAACCTCTCCACATTGCACTCAAGCGTAGATCTTTCCTAGGACCTTAGGATTTAGATGGGCAATCCTGTGGAGGACACCGTAGCAGCCATCTACAGATTCCTTTTAGGGATAAGGGAGCACACTAGGTTCAAAGTCTACTATTTGTTGCAATGCTTCAAAACATCTGCAATAATGTTTTGTTGACCTGTAGCGTCATCCCTCAATGCTTGTTGCAATATATGTCCCTACATCTGATGTAGTTTGAAATTTTGCCCCTAAATCATCTTTTGTCCCCACAGCTATTATCCTGTTTTATTTTCTATAGTCTCTAAATGCTTAATCCAAACGAGTTATGAATAATCTTTCAGATGAAAAGTGTATTTGCAGGTTTTTATTGCACCACGTCTGCTCAAACAGGAAAAAATGAAGCCCTTATTTTGGGTGATGTCGAGCTAGACAAGTTTGTATATTTTGTAAGGATTTAGGAAAAGTATGGACATCAACTGTGCCCATCATTATGTTATTGCGATTCATAGTTCCATGCAATTCAAAGCTCTAAAGCATCTATTTGAAGCGATCATTTCTAAAACACTTTGTGAGGCATGGTCAAATAGTTAACTCAGAATACTGAGTTTCTTTCTAGAGGATTTATGTTCTGGATGATGCTCTCGCATTACTGAACAAACATTTTATTTCTTATATTTTCTTTTGAGAAAAGGATTTTGTTGTCTCAAACCTCTTCCTGATTTGTATATTGCAGAGCACCGGACATTGGGGCCGATTAGGATGGCGGACGGATCGCCACCGCCATGCAGGCAGTGGCGATCCGTCCGCAATCCATGCCAGTCCGCCACCTATTCCCCCCCCCGCCATATTAAAGGTCTAATATGGTGGCGGTGTCTGTCAGACACCGCCAGCCATATTAGGATGTGCTGTGGGCAATGCCTTTCAGTGGCGGCAATGCCGCCACAAAAAGGCATACGGTCTTTGCTTTGGGGGCCCGTTGCGGGCCCCAGGGTGAAGGGGGGGTGCACATGGGGGGTACCTATGGTACCCCCCTGCGTTTCAAAATACAACATTGCAGGCACCGCGCGGTGCCTGTCATGTTGTGCTTTGAAACACACAACATGCATTTTTAGCATTGCGGCGGCGGGGCTTTCAGCACCGCCTGCCGCAATGTTAAAAATGCGGGATGCACCCGCCACTGTGGCGGGTGCATCCTAATTCGAGGCACAGGACCTCCGCCCCTGTAGCGGACGGTCCCGTCCTCCGACAGGATGGCGGACGGACCTTGTCCGTCCGCCATCCTAATTGACCCCTAGGTTAGGATACCAAAAAAGTGACTTGAGACAGTTGTCAATGGTCATGTATTCATTCAAGATTGGAAGAATTCTGATATTACTAAGGACACTTGTAAGTGTGAAAATTCTGCAAACACAGTTTTATCCTGTGTGTGTGACACTGCACAAGTGGTAAATACTAAAAAGTAAGGACACAAGAGCCCGAATCAGCCTGTGAAAAGAACTCCAGCATATTCCACACAATATACTTGTATAACTCCAATGGGACAGCGTTTATTTATAAACAATATTATGGCGCATTAGTTCACACTGCTGACTGCTAACAAACAGGCATTGCAGGAAAGAAAGGGCAACCCACCTCATGATTGTTAAATATAATGAAACAGATTAATAAAAAGAAATCATTTTGTCTGAGTGGATCTAATGCCATAGTAGGTTACAAGACCATGCTCTGCAGCCTCTCTGGATTAGCCAGACTATCAGTGTCTTCAGTTTTTGCTCATACTTTTAATTGTATCACTACTCAAAGTGTCTTGAATTGGAACCCTCCCTTTTAGACTCCCACCAAACTAGTTGCAAATTCCCCAGATGTCCACTTGGCCTTCAGTTTCAACTTGCATCCACTCCACACAGTCATAGTCAATGGTGACTTTAGATAACACGCCTACTCTAACACACAAACGGCTTCCTGCAAATCACCAGGTTTCATGATCAATAATAAACCCCGGAAAACAGTTTTTTTCTGATTGGAACTATAAATGGTTTGTTGTCACAAACCTTCCCAGACAAAATGACCCCAGAACTGTGTTTTCTCAACTTAAAATGAAAGTCAGCCGCACCCTCAGTCAGTCTTCACCCACTACCTGTAAAGCATTGGTCACCTCTCCACCACTCCAAAACAAATGCCCAGAGACCATTCTTAAAGCAGCCTTGACCCACAGTGCCTAGAGCAGAATGGACCTGGTTTCCTTTTACCACTTACTTCATCCTTTTTCATACCAGATGTCATCATCACGAATCCAAATCAATAGTAGCCTTAAGAAGCACAGGTGATGCTTATATGTTTGTTTTTAATGTGCTGCACCTTACACTCATACAAACATACATCTCACACTACACTCAAAATGGCACACAGCGTACTATGAACTTGAGGGTGCCACTAGGGCAAAACTGCAGACCTCTCAGGCACCCCTTTCAGCCTCCACTCACCCAGACACATTGCTCCGCAATCACACTCTCCCTGCACTCACACTGGCACACTTCTCCTACACTCGCACAGACACTCTGTTCATGCTGCACTTACACCGGAACACCTCTCACCGCACACTCACAAAGGCACACCACCCACACAGGCATGCCCTCACCGCTAGTTTAGGAAAGAAGGAAGAGCACAGTATGGAAAACAGATGAAGCGGGTATTGTACAGATGCACAGACTCGAGTGATCTCTGAGGTTTTGTGGTACCTCCTAGGGTGGATGAATCTACCCATGGGCAGTTTACCAGTTTCTTATTTGCTTTCAATGCTCCAGTCTTCCCAGTCAGGGCAGTGTGCAGGCAATGTTAGTCGCAGACGACCAGGCATGCAGATCAAGCAAGACTAGGCACAGGCTGGAAGGAGGGCTCTGCTTGTCCTCCTATTAAGTCTTAAGCATTTCAGCACAAGGAGGGAGTTGGTGGAGTTAGAGTCATGTGACATGACAGACTGTGTCTGCTGTCCTGTTATGGAGCCTGGCACTGAGTTGTGCGATCATCCTTGAGCGCCCCCTGGAGGGCATCACAACTCACAGCTGAGAAAAGCTGGGTCGGAGGCTCCTCGACGTTCCATGCTGGGGGAAGCACCCTATACGGAAGAGTTACTCACCAAGTACACTGCATGAACGCACATACGGTGCACTCGCTGACTGTCAGCTGTAAATTGATCAGTTGTCACCTAATCTGCCACTTCTCGTGCTGTCCCTCTCTACTTCGTTGTCTATGTGGTCCTCCTTAACCTACATTATACTGGCTGTAGCAGAAGAAAAAATGAGATACCTTGCCTCTCAAACTGGAACGAGAAGCAACTGTTCATAGAGAAAATAGAACCGGCTATATAAAAAGCCATAAACAAAAAAGAACCCATAAGACGATGTTCATTACTTTGTTTAAACAATCAATATCTACAAGCATACTGGAATTCAACAATGTTAAGGAGGGGTTACCAGGCGAGGACGTGGTGTAATGGCCACGGCTGCTGACTTTGGAATGGGGAATTCAAGTTCGACTCTGGGCGGGGGCTCAACATCCTGTGATTCTGGGCAAATCAAGTAATCTCCCTGTGCCTCCCAAAAATGAACAGTGTCTGTATACCCTCAGAAGTGATTAGCCGTCCTATACATATCAAAGTATTTATTTTATTTTCTATAGTACTCTCAGGTCACCACAGGAAAGATATCTCTGTACCAACCCCCAGCCAAGGAAAATGAAACGTACCTGACCTGGAAACCCAGCTCCCTGCTCAGGCTCAGCTCATACAAACTGAATTATAAGCATTTGAATATGTATTATATATCTTTATATATCTATATATGGATAGATAGATAGATAGATAGATAGATAGATAGATAGATAGATAGATAGATACATAGATAGATAGATAGATAGATAGATAGATAGATAGATAGATAGATAGATAGATAGATACATACATACATAGACAGACAGACAGACAGACGTGTTTCAGTCATTTAGGCTCCTGCATGATGCCATCCATGTTCCACATCACCGGCTCATCCCATGATGGGTCCTGTGTAAGGAATTTTTTAATCGAAAGCTCTAAAGCTACTACATAAATAAATCTTAATATTTTTAAAAACACATTTTTGATGGATAGTATTAGTAAACAAAATTCTTGATTTACAATGATAAAAGTCAAAATATGAGTTATTGTTCTGTGTAGCCTGAATTTGGACTCACTCAGGAATGTTTATTTCCTGACATACGTTATTTCAGTAGGAAACCCCATCCAAAAGGATCATGAAAGTGTAGTGTAAAAGGAGAGAGAGTTATCCTCAGCAAAAATCAATATGAAGAGAGAGAGAGAGGGAGTTACTGCTAGAGTTGAATGTCACCTTTATTACTGCATCACTTTGCATTAATTGAGTCAAGTAGTATTCGTATACCGCGGCTACTCACGCCGGGGGGCATCCAGGCGCTTTGCTGCAGGTCTCAGTTGAAGAGCCAGGTCATGAGTCCCTTCCTGACGTGGGTCAGCGAGGGAGCAGTGTGGAGGTAGAGGGTGTTCCAGGCTCTGATAGCGAGCTGGGAGAAGGAGCATCCTCCAGAGCGGCTGCAGCGGATACGTGGTGTCTAAGCAAAGGCGAGATGTGCTGAGCGAAGGTTTCTCTTTGGCGTGTGAAAGATCAGGCAGTGGTTCATGTAGGCTGGTCCCTGGTTGTGGAGGGCTTTAAAGGCATGGGTCAGGAGATTAAACAGGCATCTATTCTGGTCGGGGAGCCAGTGGAGGTCTTTTAGGATCTCAGTGATGTGTGTCCTCTTGGGTAGGTCGAGGATCAGTCTGACTGGTGTGGTCTGGATTGTATGGAGTCTTTGCATGAGTTTGGTGGTGGTGCTGGCACAGAGTGGATTGCTGTTGTCAAGCTGGCTGCTGATAAGGGCCTGCATCACAGTTTTTCTTGTGTTGATGGTGAGCCTTCTGTAGATTTTGCAGAGCATGCGGATTGTGTAGACGCGGGTCAAGACAATGTTGATCTGACATTTTATGGAGAGTTCACTGTCCAAGATGATGCAGAGGTTGCTGGCATCATCTTTCGGCATAAGGTAGGTCTGAGCTGCACTGGCCACCATGAGTCGTTCCAAAGGGCGGTGTGTCTGCCAAAGATCAGAACTTCCATTTTGTCCATTTTGAGTTTCAGGCAGTTGTCTTTCATCCATGTTGTGATGTTCTTCATGCAGTTGTGGGAGTTGGTCTTGGTCGAGGTGGGGTCCGCTGAGAGAGAGGATGAGCTGTGTCTCGTTGACATAGGAGATGATGTTGATGTTGTGTGCTCTGACAATGTCTGCGAGTGGTGTCTTATAGATTTTCAAGAGGGTTGGGCTGAGGGATGAGCCTTGGGTTACTCCGCAGATCATGTGCTTGGGTTGGTGAAGGGATGGAGGCATGCCATGAGGAAGGATGCCATTCATCTGATCACAACATCTGTGATTCCAATCTGGCATAGTTGATCGATGAGTGTGTGGTGGGAGACGGTGTCAAAAGCTGCAGACAGGGCCAGGAGGATGAGAACAGCTGATTCTCCTCTGACGAGTAGGCTCAGATGTCATCTGTTCCAGAGATCAGGGCTCTCTTGTTGCTGTGGTTGGCTATGAAACTTGGTTGGGACAGTTCCAGCAGTTTGTTTGTTTCCAGATGATCAGTGAACTAGAGATTGATGCCCTTCTCTAGGACTTTGGCAGGGAATGGGAGAAGGCAGACGGGACAGTAGTTCAGGAGCTTGCTGGGTCTGCCGAAAGTTTATTGAAGAGGGGTCTAACCTCCACATATTTCCATGCATCGGAAAAGGTGGCTGTAGTTGTGGAGGCATTGAGGATGCTGTTGAGCTCGTGGCTGATATTGTTGCTTCAGAGGTTGAAGAGTCGATGGGAGAAAGGATGGGTGAGTGCTCCTGAGTGGATGGAGTTTATCAGGGTCGATGTTGTCAGTGGGCTAAGTTGTTCCCATTCAGTGAATAGGTTGTTGTGATTGATTGGTTGCTGAGGAGGTCAGAGTGTTGGGAATTGGATGTTTCTGTAGATGGCTGCTATCTTGTTGTGGAAGTGGTCGGTGAGGGCGTCACAAAGTTCCTGTGAGGAATGGATAGAGTTTTGTAGCTGACGTGCAGATGAATTTCCCCAATCATAGTAGAGTTCCTTGGTTTGGTTGGTGCTGTTCTCAATCCGGTATGTCAGGGCCTCCTTTTTTGAGGCTTTGAGGTGGCGGTGGTAGTCATTGAGGGCTGCTTTGTAGGTAGCTCGCTTATTGTGGTTCCTGCATTTTGGAACACTGTATTCTGGCGTGTACCAACTGGCTCGTTTAGTGCGTCGGTATGCTTTGGCTGGGTTGGTGTGAGCAACTTGGTTAGCAGTGCTGGGGATCAATGCATTGAAATTCTTTACTGTCAGGTCCACCTAGGTGGTGATGTTGGGCTGCGTGATGCTGAGGGAGTCGGTTCATTGCTGCTGAGTTACCTTGGTCCCGCTGCAGTAGGGATCACTGTCAGGTGGGAGCGGTGCGTGGATGACCAGAGAGGGTGAAATGTACGATGAAGTAGTCTATCCAGGTGAGTCCTGAGGTGTGGCTTTATCTGAGTCTATTGCTGAATGTGAAGATGGGGTCTAGCAAGTATTCTGCTTTGTGTGTGCGGTCGGTGACTACCTGCTTGAGGCCGATGTTGTCTACTCTTTCCAGGAGGTCGGTGGAGCCGTCCAGGTGGAAGTTGAGGTCTCCTAGGAAGATGTATTGTTAGTATTCAACAGTGAAAGGGGTTATGAATTTAAACTGGCAATGCTAAGACTGGTTTATGGTCCTG
The DNA here is from genome assembly GCF_964261635.1 of Lissotriton helveticus. Taxonomy (NCBI): domain Eukaryota; kingdom Metazoa; phylum Chordata; class Amphibia; order Caudata; family Salamandridae; genus Lissotriton; species Lissotriton helveticus. Next base: position 964,819,152 of record NC_136071.1, on the reverse strand, counting down.
GCAGTCTGTATGTGAGGGTGCCTTTGATGGTAGTTTTGGTATCGGCGCGAAGATGGAAATTCATGTGTTCCATGATCAGCGTGGTGTCGTCGTTGGTGATGGTGCAGGCGACTGAATCCTTGTGTACAACGGTGATGCCACCCTCTGTGTCTATTGGTGTGGTCGCTGTGTTTCATCTTGTAGCCGCTGGGAGTTGCTATGGCGATGTCTGTGGTCAATGTGGGGATGAACCAGATCTGCGTGATGAATTTCACGTCAGGGTTATGCTGGAGATGGTATCCCATATTTCGGTGGTGTGTTTGCAGAGTGATCTGGCACTGATCAGGAGGCAATTGAGTTGATCCAGGGGTGTGTCGGCCTCCAGGGTTGGCATGGTGTTATTCAATGTGGTCTTGGTGTTGGTGGAGTTAGAGTCATGTGACATGAATTGGCAGAGGATGCAGGTGAAACATCCTGCTGTGGAGCGTGGTGATGCGAGGTAGCAGTTAGAAGGATCCTGCTAAAGTGAACCCTTGTGAAGAGTTTAAACTTATGAAGAGTCAACATCTGTGGCTTTACTCATAAATGTGTTATCTATCATAGAAATAAAGGGCTCATGAACAACTTCAGCTTCTTGTCATTGATTGAACATAGGGACATCGATGTTAATACATTCTGTGGCATGCTCATGTACTTCTTCAAGTTCCTACATATATTTGCTTTACTTAAGAAAACACGTATTTAATGATTGATGTCTCTGTGTATTACCTGTTCAGTAAGCACAGTTTTGTAGCGCGGACGGGCCCAGAGTGCATGACCCAGCAGATTCTTTAATGCCATGCCGGGCAGGGAATGATCACAAACTGTGGAAGTGCCACCAGCTGGCTTAGAAAGGCCATTAATACATCTGCTCAGGAGGAAGCTTCTTATCCTGGAGTGTGCTGAGTCCCTTGTATCATGTTGTGAGCATCAGGATAATGCTCACAACTTAAAAGCGAAACAGTAATTACTCACCAAACAATGTATATAATTATAGATTTAATTACTTCGTAGCATTTTCTGCTAAAGATCAAGATAGCACTGTAGAGAACGGTAACAGGCATTTCCAACTCCGAGCCTTAAAAGAAAACTTCTAATATTTAACAATATCTCCAAGACAACTTTTAATCCATTATGGGCCAGGAGTTAACACTGCGAGACAGTCTTTAAAATTCTCCACAAAAAGCATACTGTTCAATGTAAGCAAGAATTACAGATGAAGTTTTTGACCATGAAGAAAATAACCTTTTCACATAGTGTTTCTGATGAAAGGGAAATCAAATGTAGTTGCTTTATTTACATTTTCTGTAACTACATATTAGTGTCAGAGGGGATCACAAGTCCAGAGTGGAAAATAGCCTCTTAAAGCAACTGTATTAATTAACCTGATCTAGATTGTCAGTTGTGCTATAGTGCGGTAACTACATTCATTCGGTGCCGGAAGCAAGGAAGAGGCACTGTATAAAGTCTCTCTAACTGAAGAACAAATGGCAAAGGAACGTTTTCATCCATGAAAATGTTATTCTACAATCCATTGGAAATTATAAGTCAGCAAGTCTAAACCTACAAATCACAAGCCACATGCAGCTGGCCACAATCTACTAGGCAGGTGGACGGGAGATCTTCCACTTCAGATGAGACATCATGCGAGCAACTTAAGAGGGCTCATGCACTAAAGTGAATATGTCAAAAATCCAGTTATAAATATTTAGAGACTAACTCAGTAGCCAGGCTGACCGTTCTTTCAGCTATTCAAGGACATGGCCCTTTTTGCATCAGCCTTGGGAGAAAGCGCAAAATCTCAGGAAAAAAAGTAACCAAGACTTGAGCTTCATCCACTAAACCAACCAAAGTGTTTTCCATCCGCTGTGAGTCTTAGTACTTCTGTGACTGGTCCATGGCTCGTCACTGCAGTAACTTTATGTCTGATTTGCTTCAACTCCATCCTCTGGCCTCTTGGGTCAGGCAGCTAGGAAACTCCAGAGTGGTCAGAACTATGCCCCCTGCAACCTCTTTCATCTTCGGCCTTTTGACCATATGAACCCTCCTCTGATTTCCATCACCCATCAAGAAATTTCTATTTCAAGACTCTTATCCTAAATCTTTGCACTGAAAGGTGCCTCAGGTCAGGTTCCCAGCCAGCCATCAAGATGAAAATCAATCGATAAAGAAGGCTCAACCCGTTATAACTTTATCTACTATTACCTCAAACTTGAAACTCTATAACAAGTGCCTCTGTCTCTTCCCTTTCAGTCCCATTCTTATGACCTGATCCACTCCTCAAAAGTGATTTGAAACCTATATGAAATAGACCAAAACATAAAGTCAAATAAATAAGCATTGTGTTTTGAACCACACACAAGGCAGAATTTAGAACTAGACAACGTGTTTTGTTGCTGTTAAGAGTTACATGTAATCCAAATGACTTCTGCACGTGCAGGTGAAAGCAGCTAAGGGGATCTTGATGGACTTCTCATGTACGTACATTATTCAGACACATCAGCTTATCAGAATTTGTCAATCGTAAAAAATGAAAAGATATTCGAATGTTTTTAGTGACAGAGAAATGTATATTATAATTGGATAAAAAGCATACGCAGTGCCCCAGTTCCTATTATGCTGCACAAAGTACATCACTGATAACCGGACAGCCATAGGCTTGGCGGATTCTTTTTGTTGCGCTAGTGAGCGCGCGCATACCTCAGCGCAGTCCACTGCACAAGTTGTCTTGATTTAATGTATTCACTTCATATTTAAAACCAATAAAACACAGTACAAAAACAAGTGTGGCACTTTACTAGCAACATGATGCCTTGTCAATCAATGCACCCTTGTCATCCCTGATTGGGGGGAGCTCTGTCGTCAGTAAAGCATGTGTCCTCGGAGAGGGCCAGCTATCATCCAGGAAGTGGGGCACACAGACTTTACAGGATGCACACAAGTCTCTAGCAAACTTGAGGGAGTTAGAGGCCTCTTGCTGTGCAGGTTGAGTGATTGGTTGTGACAGGAAGAGAGGTATGGGCATATTTTGGAGCTATGGTCTGTGGCGGGATGCCAGGCCCAAGGCAATGGGACATCTCTTGCCCACGGCGCAGGGTAGCCATTGATAGCTTTGGCGTTGCCGCTGGGTGCTGACCCGCAGTACTGAGATTCCATGGTACCATCACTGAGAGTTACCATGGGATATAGATACACCACTAAGAATTACACCATTACCTCCTCGTCCGTCTTCCTCGCCACAGTAATTAACAGTGAGCATTCTGCTCCTACAGAAACTCCAAGTAAAAAGCTACATACTAGTCTCCCTATCCACTCGTCTGTTTTGAGGGTGTTGGAGGCGGAATGGAAGGAGGTGGACAAGAGTAATTTTCCCTGTTTTCTGGGTAAGCGATATCCCTTGCAGGACTATGTGGTTACGTTTCCTGCCTCTGTTAAGGTGGGTTCCTTAATGGCGGGCTTGAATCGCAGGGGATTATTATTTCTGAGGATGCTTTGCCTGCTGATCCTGTGGATAAAAAAGTGGAGGTGGCGTTGAAGCACACTTTTTCCGCAGCTAACTTTTCCATTAAGGCTGCTGCCTATTCCTCATGTACCATCCAGTCGCTGCTTAAAGACTTCCGATCCTTGAATGAATTAGTAGACCAGAACTAGGACATTTCACCTAGCGGCAGGTTCGTCTGCTTTCTGATATTTCCTTTGACTCTTTGGGGGCTGCTGCTTCTACTGCGGGGTCTTCTGTGGTTGCTCGCCGCTAGTTGTGGCTCCGTTCCTGGAAGGCTGATTCTGCGTAGAAGGGTTTGCTCATGAAGATCCCCTTTCCAGGAGTGAAATTGTTTGGTGCACCATTGTAGGACATGGTCAAGAAATCGGCGGAGGATCAGAAGCTTCTGGCTCTGGAAAGGGCTGGACGGTCCCGCTTTTTTGGGGCTCACAGAGCTTTTGGTCCGGCTCGTCTCGGGAAGGCTCATCAGTCCTTTCGTGGAAGGGGGCGTGGCCGGGGTGCTCCTTCCTTTGGCAAGTCCTGGTTCTCCGACAAGCCTTCTACGTCTTCTACCCCCCCTCCCCCAAGTAATGACTGGATTGCTCCGGGAGTCGGTCCTGGGGGGGGGGGGAGGCTGTCTCATTTTCTGGATGCTTGGAGACATACTGTGTCGGATCAGTGGGTTCTTCAGGTGGTGTCGGAAGGTTTTTCCCTTGGATTCGTCCAGACTCCCCCAGACTGTTTTCGGGTCACTCCTTGCCCTTGAGACTCTCAAGAGAAGTTGGCCCTCTTGGAAGGGGTCTGTTCTCTGGTGGCGAAGGGTGCTGTGATTCCGGTTCCGGTGGGACAAAAGGGTATGGCGGTGTTCTCGATTTTGTTCCTGGTGGAGAAGCACACCGGGGATCTCAGACCTGTTCTAGATCTGAAATGGTTGAACTGGTTCACTCTCGTGAGGTTCAAGATGGTGTCCTTGCAGGTGACCCTCCCTCTGATCTGTCAAGGGGATTTTTTGGCCTTGATCGACCTACAGGATGCTTATCGGCATGTTCTGGTTCATCCAAGGTCTCAGCATTTTCTCATTTTCTCAGATTCTGTGTTCTGGGTCAACATTTTCAATTTCAGGTATTGCCCTTCGGCCTGTGTTCTTCACCACGGGTCTTTACTAAACTTCTGGCTCCTCTGATGGGTCTTTTGCATGGGAGGGGTATTCAGATATTTCCGTACCTGGATGATTTGTTGATTTCTGCTTCTTCTCTTTCTGAGGCAGTGATCCATGTCTGGGAGGTTTGCCAGGTCCTGGAGAGTCATGGCTTTCTGGTGAATCTGAAGAAGTCCTGCCTGTCCCCTTCTCAGGATCTGACGTACATTGGAGCTCACTTCAAGACTCTGTTGGGGTTGGTGTTCCTACCTCCTGCACGGAAATTGACTCAGGTGTCTGCAATTCGATCCCTGATGTCAGAGTCTTGTCCGCCTGTGAAAATGTGGCTGAGGGTCCAGGGTCTTCTGTCTGCCACCTTGTTGGTGGTTCCGTGGGCTCGTCTTCACTTGTATCCCATTGTGAATCACATTTTGTCTCATTGGCGCCCGTGTGGTCAGGATTTCAGTCAGAGGGTTCCTGTGTCAGTCCAGGTGAGGGAGTATTTGGGTTGGTGGTTGGACGACGTTCGTCTGTCACAGGGTCGCCCCTTTCTGATTGTTCCTTCTCGGGTGGTCACAACGGATGCCAGCAGTTTGGCTTGGGGGCTACTCTGGGCGATGCCTCAGTGCAGGGAGTCTGGTCGCAAGTTCAGATGACCTGTTCGTTGAATTACCGAGAGCTGAAGGCTGTTCAGTTGGGTCTGTTGGCTTTCTCTGCCCTGATAGTGGGTCACCATGTTCAGGTCTGGACGGACAGGTGGTCGTGTCTTACATCAATCACCAGGGGGGTTGCAGAGTTCGTTCCCTCAGTTGCCTCAGTCACCGGATTTGTTCTTGGGCGGAATCCAATCTGGGGTCCCTGTCGGCCGTTTATCTCCTGGGTCGGGAGAATGTTGTGGCAGGGTCTTTCCTTTCATGGAGTCTTTGTCTCTGACCCGGTTGATGTTCCGGATGTTGCAGGGGAAGTTTGGGTGTCCTGTGGTGGACTTGTTTGCGTCTCCGGACAATGCCAAGACCCGTTGTTTCTGCACGATTATGCCCTGTCAGAGCGCATGGAAGGTGGATGCGATGTCCTTCCTTTGGCCGGAGGGCCTGTTGTATGCTTTCCCAGCGGTGTTGATGAAGATCAAGAGGGAGGGGGCTTTGGTCCTTCTGGTGGTCCCGGGTTGGTGCCGTCGCTCGTGGTATCTGCTCTTGTTGGAGCTGGTGGTGTGTCCGGGTTGGACGTTGCCGTTCCATCCTTTTCCCTTGATGGGCCCTCTGATTCCTCTTCCAGTATTCAGGTCCATGAGTCTGCAGGCTTGGCTCTTGAGAGGGAATCCCTGATCCATGGTGTTTGTTCTGTGGTGGTCTTATTCAGAAGTCCAAGCGTCCCTCGACTTTAAAGTCATACGCTAAACATTGGGACAACTTTGCTGCTTGGTTTCTTCACCATGGTTGGTCTGTTTACTCCTTGGATCCTGCACGGGTGCTGGATTTTTTTAAGGAGGGTTTTGATTTGGGCTTGGCTCTTTCTACCCTCCGAGCACAGTGGGCTGCCATTAGGGCTTTTCATGGGCTTCCTTTTGTGCCTGTTGAGCCCTTGGTGACTAGTCTTTTTCATTCTCTTGCCCTTCAGCGTCCGTGCCTGATGCTTTCCCCTACCCCGTGGGACCTTCCATTGGTGTTGAAGGCTTTCAGTCGGTTCCTGTTGAACCTTTGAAGTCAGTGGAGTTGAAATTTTTGACTCTCGAGGTGGTATTTCTGGTGGCTATTGCTTCTGCCAGGCGTGTTGGGGAGTTGGGTGCATTCCTTCGATCTGCTCCTTTTTTACGGATTCTGGATGATAGGGTGGTTTTACGTGCTCATCCTACTTTTGTCCCTAAGGTGGCATCGTTCTTTCATCGTTCTGCTGAGGTTATCCTTCCTGAGTTCTTTCCTGTTCCTTCATCTCCGGAGGAGTCTTTGTAACATCTTCTGGATATTGGATGCGCGTTGGTCATTTATTTGGCACGCACCTGTTCCTTTTGTAAGGTGGACAACTTATTTGTGACTTTTGGTCTGGCTAGACAAAGGGCGGAGACAGTCTCTTTCCACTATCAGTCAGTGGATTAAGGAGGCTATTCTTTTGGCGTATGATACTCTCTCTGTGGTTCCCTCTCATCCGGTTCAGGGGCGTTCTACTAGATCTGTTGCTGCTTATTGGGCTGCCTTCAAAGGTGTTTCCATGGAGGATATCTGCAGGGCGGCCACTTGGTCTTCGCCTCATACCTTCATGTCTCATTACCGGCTTGAGGTTGGGGGTGGGGCTTCCGTGGCCTTTGCTTCTTCAGTTCTCAGTTCTGTGACTTCCTGAGATGTGTGTCTCTTTCCATTGTTGTCATTAAAGTATGTATTTTGCAAATGCATTACTTGTGTGGAATGTGTTCCTTACATGAAGCTGTTCTTGCTTTGGTATTGACTCACTGTTAATTACTGTGGCGAGAAAGATGGACGAGGAGGTAATGCACCGTTTACTTACCGGTTATCTTCATTACTCTGAGTCGTAGTCTTCCTCGCCACAGTATAGTTTCCCTTCCCTCCCGGCCCTCTTGGTGGCTTCATGTCTGCGGCTTTGTTTTTCAGGTCGTGTTGGGACTTTTGTGTTCTTTTATCTGATTGGTGGTTGCCACTGGGGGCCATATTGGAGGAATAGGGAGACTAGTATGTAGCTTTTTACTTGGAGTTTCTGTAGGAGCAGAATGCTCGCTGTTAATTACTGTGGCGAGGAAGACTAGGACTCGGAGTAATGAAGATTACCGAAAAGTAACCAGGGCATTTCATGCTGCTCAGCAGTGGAGAGACACCACAGTAAACAATGTTTCACAATGAGTACTAAAAAATATGCTCAAGCAGAAACAGGAGTGTAAAGTGTACTGGCAGTGTCAGGATCTGAGTGGCAAAATGCACTCTTTGGTAGTTCCCTGGGTGCACTATATCTAACCCGTGTTTCAGGTAGTTATAGTTGCTTCTGTTGTTTACATTATTTACACATAGCTTCGAGCTGATATTTCTCTGGTAATGCAGCTACTACGATTGATAACTCATTACACAATAGTTGAAAATAGTTTTTCCAATACTTTTACCACTAGCAGGTACCTGGGAAAGTGTGTTTCGTGTCCTTGTAATACTTTTACCTTCTGTAGTAGACTGTATATTTGCTAGATGCCTCAGCGAGTTTAGCTCTTACTGAAGACACGAGGAGAAAGCTTCCGGTCACAAACTTGGATCCCAGAATGACCAGATTAGCCTTTCCTCTACCAAGGTTGATACATTTAGTACAACTGAAGTTGGTAAAAGTAATACCTGCTATTTACAACATGAAATCGAAAATCTGCAGCATTAAGTGGTATATCGACGTTAAATTATGATTAGCAGCAGGTGCAATTTAGAATTGGTGTAAAGATTACCAACTTTTATTTTTTTATGAATTACGGTCGTGTTGAAATAAATTATGCAATCTACAATATCCAGTCGAATTAGACAAAAGAGATAAACTGCGTATTTTAGATACCAGTAAAATCAAAGATTTTTCTTTTTAAGGGGCGAGTTTAATTTGCTCACACAAAGTACATTTCACCCACAAACTTTATAAAACCTGCTAGGAAAATAACGGAGATTGTAATCCTTTTTTTAGAGCAGGGCTCGGATTGATATGAAATGGACGCTCGAGGGCAGGTACACTGCCCAGCATTTAGTGGGGTAATCTTAGCGACTGAAACAGGAGGCTTTTGTGTGCAGCTTAGGGCAGAGTCATTTTACAACAGACAGTGGAATGGGGAAAGAAAGCGATTCAAGCTGCAAGCAGCTTTTTGGTAACACCCATCTGCTTTCACAAGCTGCTCGCTTCCCTTGCTGGGGACCCTCACTGCTGCGTCTACTTCCATGAAAGTAGAATGTATTAACTGCACTGCGCCCCCTTAAGATGAAAGCCCTGAAAGGGGAGAGCTTTGCACCGAGTCGCCTTCTCTTCTCACATGACAAGAATCCTTTCTTAGGCTCATCAAATGATCGGTGGCAGCGTTTTGTATTTTGCATTTCTTTGAACGTCGTGCAGCATTTAGCAATCATTGCAAACAGTGGCCCATCTGAAGAGGAAACCTTGTAAACACACATATATTTTGCTTTTCTACTTCTGAATGGTTTCGTCCCTTTGAACCAGCATTATGAATGCCTCACAGATTCATCACATGACAAAGGCACCCACCACATTTCAAAGCGGGCAGAACCACAGTTTATTTGCCAAGAGGTTTTCATCCTCCCCCCTCCCCTGCTAAGGTGCAGTGACCCATGGTTCCTTGTACACAAAACAACACGATTAGTGTAAACGCATCCCTATAAAGATGTGCCATTTGTGTAATGGACGGCGCTTCTTAGATCCATGCACCCTGGCTGCAAGGCACACAAAATGTCCCAATCAGAGGAGATTGGATAGGGTGGGGCGTGTGGATATGATTGAATGCCCACCCTAGTACAATAATAATACTGAAGAATTACATTTCAGGAAAGAACGTAGAATGACAATCGTATGTATGTGCCGGTCATTGGGAGATGGAGGAATACATTATCCGTGTCCAAGGAGACCCAGAGAGTGGCTTTGAATCAGGGAATGCATTTGAAGTGCAGACAATATTATGTTTGGAGACCCACATCAAAAAAGGACAACAAACCCTCAGGACAACAAACCCTCATGACTCATAAAATCCACTGGCACAGAGGAGTCCAAGTAAATTTACACAAGGATCCATCCTGTGTCTTACAGTCCTGGTTTGTGATAACATTTATTAGTCTCACAATGAGGCAGCTAGCTCTGCTTGGGGGTGGAGGAGTGGAGGGGGGCATGATCCCAGCCCAATACCCATACTATTCTGTTTGGAAACATGGGCCACGGTACTGTCCCCTCGGCCCTCCCACTTACAAAGTGGTGTGCGCGTCAATGGTGGAGCTGCAGCGTAAACAGTCAGGTGCGCAGGAGCTGCATGTCATATGCCTCCTAGAATTAAGGTTTCCTGAATAGAGCGCACCATTGAAGTCATAGTGATTTGTACATCTGCCATACGTTTCCAACACTGCATTAACCAGCAGGAGTGACTAGTAAGGAGAAAAGTTCCCCTTAGGGGTTCACGATGGTCATGTGTCATTCATTTTGGTACTCATTAAATCAGAAGCTAGAGAGGCCACTGCAATAGTCACTGCTGTAATCCAGATGGGTCTGATTCGTCGGCTGCTAAGGGTGTAGAGGTGTAACGAAGAGAAGAGTAATATATGGAAGGTGTAGTTCACTACTGGATCTGAATCCACTTACATTTGTCTGCTGGTCATGTGTACTTCGTGCATGTTGTAATGCACATGTGTGAAAGTAGGGTTTTCGAATATCCTACATATGCTTAGAGGTAAGGAAATTCTGAACTTCAGATACTATTTTTAATGTACCTTTCTATCCATTCTGTTGTAAAACACACACAGATAAATGTGGGATATAGTTTTAACTATCTGCATTGACCCAAATAGTTATTACTCTGCAGTTGTTTTGGATTTGCCTGGGCTCTGTGCAGAGAGCACTCAATTCTTTCATCTATTGAATACATGTGTTTGTAATGTATGCATGTGGTGAATACATTAGGTATATGTAAGCAACACACAATGCGTGCCTTAACCTTGTGTGAATCACTCAGAGATTAGAAATGGTTACATTAGTAAATCTGACATCCCTGAGAAAAGCTTTCTGAATCTCTGTGAAGTAGCACGCATTGCCAGGTCAGCTGATCCACCCACGCATTTATCACCACGCTTCTCTTCCTATTCAACCAGTGACTACATTCTCATCATGCCTCTACCAGTTTCTGTGCCCTGACTCCAAATCTCTTACATCACTAGTTCTTCTGGATTCTTACCCATCTTCTTTGCCTTGAATCCTCTCTCCTGGCTCTTGCATCTCGCTTTTCATTTCATTGCTCCAGACTCGCAATTCTAAGTACCTTTCGACCACTTTCCCCTGCCTTGGCCCCCGAGCATTGAATCCGTTGTCCTAGCTAATGTAGAACAACCTTCCAAGCTCTTGTGGCATTATGTACTTTCTGGCTCCTGTTCGCAGCTGTGTGTTTACCAGCTCTTTTCTAAACCTTAATCCAGTGGTGGCTCCTCCACTATGGCGGTACTTTGGTAAGACTGCTGGGTGTGCTGATTCCCATCTTGCGCTGCTAACGTTACAAATCTCTAATCTTTTCAAAGTGAAATACTAAGCTGCACTAAGTCTGTTTTTAAAATTGAAATACTTTGCGGTACTAAGATGGTTTAAAATTGAAATACTAAATTGCACAAACTTGCATTTTTAAACTTTTATCAGCGGTATTTGCACAATTAACACTTTTATCTGCGAGATTTGCACAATTCCTACCTGTTTACCCGTCCCGGTCCATCGCGGCTGATTGCCGTTTGTGTGGAGGGCGGGTGTAGGCAGCTTCTAGGCCACTCAAGATGCACTTCCAGTCTAGGAGGGGACGGAGGAACTATCCCGCACACTCTCCTACATTGAACTAATGTGCCAGCGTACGCGCAGCGTACACGTGCAGAGGTCACGCCTTAGGCAAGCTCGTCTGCACCCTCCGCGTCCGGACCGTGGCCAGCGTCAGCCATGCTGCCCATCTCAGCCCCTTAGCCAGAACTGTCTGATCTCAGGAGCAGTTACTCGCTCTTTCCCCACTGGGCTGCTCTGGCCCTACATGTCTCGATTTCTGTTTGGTGGGACAAGAGGGGCATGGTCAGGAGTTACATTGTAAATCACGCTCCTTTACGCTTGATAAAGAGCTGATGGAGGGAGGTTGAAGCAATGGCACCTCTGAGCCAATGTCTCCTGTAGCACGCACTCAGGGCCTGTTTAATTAACTGCAGATCCCTCCCCAGGCATGGGGATGATATTTGGCTCTCTTTAGAGTTAAACTCTTGGGACCTCATTTCCTAACCGAGACCTGGTTAAGAAAGAATACTAACCCTGATGTCCTACTGGCTATTTCAGAAGGCTATAGGATAACTATGGCTAATCGGGCAGACAACAGGCTGTGGGGCGGGCTGGCTGTGATCCTGAGAGATAGTTGGGAGATTACGTACAAGAAAATTGAGAGTACAGAGCGGATTGAGACGTTGTCCTTCTGTATTAAAATCTCACCTGTCTCCTCCATTGCTGGATTGTTGGTCTATAGACCTTCGGACGCTCTGTCCGCTCACTTGTTGGAGTTATATGATACTATTGCAGATCTTTCGTTGAGGCACACTAGTTTTATAGTCTTTGGCAAATTCGATGTCCATATAGACAATGATAACTGCCCCCTGGCCTCCCAAATGGCTGACGCTCTCAAGGGGTTAAACCTGATTCCGAAAGTAGCTGCGCCCACTCATGTTGCTGGTCACATGCTGGACCTCATCTTTACTAATGATCACACTTTAAAAGTGGGGGGTCCATTACCTCTAACCTGGTCGGATCACCGATTAGTTCCTTTCAATCTTACCAGCACCCATTGTAATAACCAGGCCGGGTCAGTGTATGAGGACAGGAGGAGGAGGAAGGTCTCACCAGAGTCCATGGGTCCAGAGCTACAGAAGGCTCCTCCTTTGCTCACAGGAAAACCCAGCTATGACGCCTCTGTTTTCAACTGCTGGGTCACCTCCGCCCTCGACAGAATAGCCCCAATCAAGACCATGAAATTGGAGAGGAATAAACCCTCTGCCCCTTGGTTTATTACTGAACTCCGTTTGGAGAAAGGCTTATGCAAGAAGCTTGAGCGTGCCTGGTGGAAAACTTATAATTCAGAGGCTAAGTGCGCATACAGAGCAGCGCTAAAAAAAATCCACAGGCTATACCAATATACCATTAGGGATTACGTTGCCAATCAAATTAAATCCTCTGACAACTCTACAAAAGACGTTTTTTAGATTGTCAAGGGCTTTATTAAGCCACAGGCCTTAAAGAGTACTATTGCCCCTTCAGCTACCCTCTGCGGAGATTTATATACTTTTTTCCACGAGAAAATTCAGACTATTACTCTTCCTTTCCTGTGACAGGGCAGCAAATTCTGCCATCACATAATCCCTACCACTCTGGCAGGTAGTCTGAATTTTGCCTTTTTTGCCCTGAAGCGTCCCTGTCAGAATTGAATAAAATTAAATCTGGCTCTCCGGCTGACCCCTGTCCAGCCAAGTTTTATAAGCTGCTGGCCCCCTGGTTCAATCCTTTATTAAACTCTATTTGAACTCTTCTCTGACATCAGGCATGTTTCCAATTATTTGAAAACGGCATTTGTTCAGCCAATCCTCAAGAAAGAGGACGCAGACTTGGCAGAACTCAAACATTTTAGGCCTATTTCTCTCCTTTCAGCGCCGGCCAAAATCCTTGAGAAGGAAGTTCAGAAACAATTATCAGAGTTCCTAGAGTCTAATAACTATCTTCATAACTCTTAACCGGGCTTTAGATCGGGCTACAGCACGGAGACAGCTCTGTTTGAAGTGGCAGAAACTATACGTGAAACTTTAGACCAGGGTAATTGTGCAATGCTGGTGCTGTTGGACTTGTCCGCAGCTTTTGAAATGGTGTCGCAATGGATTCTTCTAGAAAGACTAGAGCTCCTGGGAGTGTCGGGAACTATTCTAGCTTGGTTTCGCTCATTTCTTGAGGGCCGGTCTCAGCATGGGTTTCTCTGCCCCCATGTTTCCTCCTCTAGTCCTCCTATGTGCGGAGTCCCCCAGGGCTCGGCCTTGAGCCCTACTCTTTTCAATATCTACCTCACCCCCTGGCCTTGCTAGTCAAGCAAAGTGATGTGAAAGTTGTCTCGTATGCTGACAATACTCAGCTGGTGTTCTCTTTTAGGGAACACTCCAAGCCAGCTTTCACTAACTTTAAACAGTGTCTGCTCAATATCTCGACTTGGATGATGGACAGCTATTTGAAATTGAACACAGGACAGCTGTTTGAAATTGAACACAGATAAAACGGAGGTTCTGTTCTTCAACCAATCTCCCCCTCCTCGGTCAGAACTATGGTGGCCGGCAGAGTTAAACCCTCCTCCTCTTCCAGTTGCCTCTGCTAGAAACCTGGGGTTCTAGTTTGATTTCAACCTTACTAGCAACGCCAAGATTTGTCAAGTCTCCTCATCGTGCTTTTGGAAACTAAAAACCTTGCGGAGATTCCTAAGCTTCCCGCCTATGGACTGTAGGAGAGCTGTGGCCCACGCATTAGTCACGTCTCAGCTTGACTATGCCAACAGTCTGTATATGGGTCTCCCAGCATATTTGATCAGGAAAGTACAAATCATTCAAAATGCGGCAGCTAGGCTTATTAGAAATGTACCTTTCCGCAACCACATTTCCCCACACCTACATTGCTTGCCCGTCAAAAGAAGGATAGAGTTGAAGGTGTTGGCCTTGGCTTACAGAGCAGTTAGAGATACTGGCCCACAATACTTGAGGCAGAGACTTCAGAAATACCGCCAGTCCAGGACTCTGAGATCGAATCACCAAGAGCTACTTGTGATACCTCGTTTTGCAAAAGCCAGGATTGGCAGTTGAGCCTTCTCTATGGAACTCCATGCCTGAGCACATACGGAAGGCTAAGTCAGAACCCTTGTTTAGGAAGGCTCTAAAAACCTGGCATTTTGGCCTACCCTAGAGCACCTGACCAGTCCTTGAGTCTTTACCTGCTGTATTCGCTGTTAGCGCCAGGGCACTTCCGTTAGAGGTAGCCGTTCGCTCTATAAGCTGCAATATTAATAATAACAATATTAGCGGAGGAGCATCGCCCCACCCGCCACCAGCCCAAAAAATGTAAAATAAAATGATAATAAAACCTTGTTTATTATCATTATATTTTTGCTCTCTGAGTCGAGGCTTGGGGGCAGGGCCAGGGCTACGACAGGCTTGTGAAGGAGTGTTTGCACTGCTATTCAGTGAGCATGACAGTCTGGCCGGCCATCTCAGGAGGGCCAAACCGTCATGCGCACTGAAGCTCTCTTCAACCCAAGCTGCGTTGGAGAGAGCAGGCACAGGCTCTCAGTCTAACTGGGAGCACAAATCATTGATTCTCAGGCCAATCCTGCAGCTGCTTTCTACAGCATGAAAGCAGCATCAGGATTGTCCGCAGTGTAGTCTGGGAGCCTGTGCCTGCAGTGGAGAGGAGCACTATGTGGCGATGCGGCATGTAAGTGTTTTTTTTAAAAACTGTTCTCAATATCCGTACACCCGTCCGTCTGTCCTCCCACTTCCCGCCACTCTATTGACACACTGGCCACTACTTTCTGAATCCTCTTTCATTGCTCCTGTTACAACTGGGGGTCTCTAGTTGGCAAAGGTCGGTACCTTTGTCCAAGTAGGGACCCTTGTTTCTAGTCAGGGGCAGGGGATGCACACTTTAGATAACCTCTGCTCACCCCCTTGGTAGCTTAGCAGGAGTAGACAGGCTTAGTCCAAAGGTAATGGGTAAAGCTTTTGTACTCCAAACACACAGTAACTTATAGGCACATGCATCAATCTTTTTTGCGAGCCCAAAAGGTCTGATTCGCAAAAATTGTCCATTTGCGCCCGCAAAAAGGGCGGTGCATCAAGGTGTAAGGCACTCGCAATTTAAGAAATCGCAATTTATTGCGATTTCTTCAATTGCAATTGCATTTAAGGAATCGCAATTCGTGATTCCTTAAATGCAATGCAAGAAACAATGTTAAATAGCTCTAAATTCAACAAGCCCAAAAGGAGAAAAATAAATGAATGAATAAATGAAAGGTATTTAATATAGTGCTCAGCTACTCAACAAGAGTGTCCTGTTGATGTGGGAGCAAGGCAGGTTCTGAAGCGCAACTAATTCCTGAAAAGCCAAGTTGTTAGATGTTTTTTAAACGTAGCTAGGTCAGTTATGGCTCTCAGTGATGCTGGTAATCTGTTCTAGCTTGTGCGCCCAAAAAACCCAAAAGACCTGCCACCCTTGCAGGCAAAGCAGACATTAGAGGTGTGGACATGATCGGAGAAAGAGGATATTAAAGTCCACGCTCGTAAATAGCGATTTACACGCTTGTTGAGATAGCTGGCTCCTAAGCCATGAAGAGCTATAAAGAATATCAACAGAGCTTTGAACTTGATCCTTTCCTTCATTCGCAACCAGTGTAGGGTTTTAAAGATGGGGGTCATATGGGAACTGGGTTTGGTTTTAAGAATCGCCCTAGCTGCTGCATTTTGCACCACGCAATCGCTGAATGAGATAACCCAAGTACAAGACATTGGTATAGTACAGTCTTGACGCCACCAGGGCTTGGACCACAATCTTCCTAGTATCTAATGATAGAAGTGGAAGGAATTTTGTTAGCATGCAAAGTATGCCGAAACAGGAACCTAACACAACTTGCACCTGGGACCTCTTCGAGAGGGCGCAATCAATGAAGATACCCTGATTTTGGACCAGCGTTTGTGCTGAAAGGGGGGGAGATAGCTCCTCCAGCCACCATAAACTCCAGTTGCTCACTACTGGCTGGCCAAAGAAAACAATCTCAGATCTATCCAGATTGCATTTCAACTGATTCAATTTGATCCAATTAAACACCTTCGTGAGACAGGATCTGATATTGTCACCTTCAAAGTCGGCACCTTTTTCACAGGTGAAAATCAGTGGATAAAATCCAACATACATGTAGTAAAATAGCACTTCAAAACAGTTATTGCCAAAATAAAGCTAGTAGAAAACAAATAGCTCCACCTGGGGCTATTATGACATTGTGACAGCAATGCATCAAAAGTACGGCGCAGACCATGAGGTTCACGGCATTGGGCACATGGACCCCCAAACAAACAGAACCTTTGAAAACGAAGTCTATGATGATGCACGGCACCGTGGAGGTGAGGCGTCAGTGCCATGGTCGAGGCTGGCCCTCAGGCTGCCACAGGGGAGGTGAGGTGTTGTGTCTGCAAGGAGGCGACGTGTCGAATGCAGGACAGAGGAAGTTGGTTGCATTGGCAGTGAGGCGAAGTCGGCTAGTTCATAGAGTCACCCCCGGTGGTTATCTGTGCTGAAATAACTGGATGTCGGCACTGGCAGGGACAGAGTCGGTGCAAGCATTTGCCACAAGAAGGCCGATAACTGCAAGTGCTGAAGGGTATCGGAGCTGTGGTGCAGGCCTGGCGGTGCATCGTGCACTTCACGAGCGGTGCCCCTGGCCTCGGTGAATGTCGCAACGGCATCACTGATAGCATCGGAGAATTGTTTTTCTTGTTTCTTTTAGCTTTCTTCCAGCTCCCAGCAGCAGGAACAACCTCCAGAGGCCCAAAACGGGAACTCCCAGAAATGGACTTCAGGGGAGCTGGTGGTCTTTCTGTCCCTAAGACTTCACAACAGGAGGCCAGCACACACAAGCCCTTGGAGATTCTTCTTCAAGCAGGTTTCTCAGCAAAGCTCCAGCCTTTGTTCTTTCATTGGCAGAAGCAGCAACTACAGGCCAAACCCACGCAGCACAGAGTAAAGGGGCAGTACTCCTCCTCACAGCTCTTTTCCTTGGCAAAGGTTCCTCTTGAGTCCAGAAGTTATCTAAAGTTCTGGGGTTTAAGGTCCACTACTTATACCCTATTTTGTCTTTGTTCTTCTTTGTTCCAGGGTCTCTGAGCTCAGTTCAAACCATTTCTGTCCTCACTGGTGCAGTATGACCACAGGGGGTGGAGACAGCCTTGTGTAAGGGAGAAAGGCCCTATTCAGGTGCAAGGGAAACTCCTCTCACTACCCTAAATGCAGCCAATTTCTTTTGAGCTCAACTCTGAGTCATCCAGAAAGGGCCAGGCACACCTCGACCCCACTTCCCCCATAGCTGTCTACGGTGTATGCATATCCCCAGCTCCCATCACTTCAAAACCAGACAGTCAATCCACAAACAGGCACAGCTACACAGAATGGTTAAACAAGAAAATTGTTACTTTATAAAAGTGGCATTTTCAAACACGCAATTTGAAAAACCCTCTTTACTAAAATATGTTGTATTAAATTGTGCGTTCAGAGAGCCTTAACTTTATTCCTCTATCCTGTCCCAATGGGAAGTTATACTTGTAAGATGTTACAAAGTATCTCCCATGCTTTTCCATGGGACAGATAGCCTTTCAATAGTGAACAATGAAATTGGCAGTATTTCACTCTCAGGACATGTCACCCCCCCCAGTACATGTCCTACCTTACTCACACACACTGCACCCTGCGGGTACCTTGGGTCTACCTGGAGGGTGCCTTACATGTAAAAAAATGGAAGGGTAGGGCCTAGGAAGTGGATGCACTTGCCAGGTCGACATGACAGTTAAAAACTGTGCACAGACACTGCAGTGGTAGGTCTGAGTTACATTTGCAGGGCTATTCAGGTGGGTGGCACAATCAGTGCTGCAGGCCCAGTAGTAGAATTTTATTTTCAAGCCCTGGTATGCTCAGTGCACTTTACTGGGAACTTACCAGTAAATCAAATATGCCAATCAGAGAGAACCATTTGCAATAACAATTTACACTGGGAGCACCTGCAGTTTGACACTGATCAGCAGTGGCAAAGTGCCCAAAGCATCTAAGCCAGTAAAAATGAAATCCAGCACAGCATCATAAATACAGGAAGTAGAAGCAAAACGTCTAGGGAAACCATGCCAAAGATGCCAAGTCTAACAGCTCCTTTGATACTGACTCACTGCCATACTCCTTACTTTTAAATATGCCCACGCAACATTTCAATTGTTAGAGTAATTAGCTGTATTTTAGGATACTTTTATTATGTGAAATTCCCAACAATTATGCCATGTTGTGAAACTGCACCATGTTCACGGCAAAATTATAGTCCAGGAACGCAGGAACGATATAAATTACCAGAAAGTATGTCCCCATTTTTCTCATCTCTTTTGTTTGCATGGCAGAGTATTTGATTATCACCAATGGAAATTTCCAGGGATGTTGACCAATTTATTGTACAACTGTCTTCACATACTCGAAGTAATGACCCTGGAAAAATCAATACTATAAACATTATATCAACTAAATCACTCAAAATACTTTTAGGCTAAGTTAACCCAACCAACCTGGAAATTGTGTACTCATTTATTTTTATTGTTTACCCTTTGCAGATCCTTTCAATGCAAAATGAAATTGACAGGAAAACAGCACTCCTTTTTAGGTCGAGCCTAGACAGCGCTTGCGCTGTTAGGCAATCTGTTGTCTTTACTTTGTGGGGTCTGACTCCTCCCATGCTTTCAATTGGGTTTTGTATGTGTTATTTAAAAATTGTAGCCTGCAAATGGCTAATGGTGGCTGTATGTCCCACCTTTTCTTGCAGGTTCACTCCCATGGAGTATTTCCGTGGGTATGAGTAGCGACGCTCATGCAGTCCCTACCTATGGTGCCGCTGATGTGTGCTTGTGGTGCCTTTCGCTGAGAAGTATCGTCGCGGGTATGAGCAACGATGCGCAGGCAGTCCCTATCTGTAGTGCTGAGCTGGGAGTGCAGCCAATGAGTACTTGTCATGCCACTCGCTCTCTGCTGGATCTTGTCCTTGTCTTCTTCGGGGTTTTATATTTCTATTTTTATTTACAGTCCAAAATGATACTAGCTGCACACTTTGTTGTGTAACACATGCCCAGTGTTGAGCACTCTGTAACTTCGGTTTGTTAGCCCTACCTTATCATTGTATGGACTCGGTGTCTTTCTGTCTTCTTCTCTAAGCAGCAACAGCCCTTGTGAATGGAACGTGTGTTCTGTGCAGGTAATATGGCTCATAAAAAAATGGTCTAAGAGCCAAGTGGTGATTGTCCCCAGGAATGGCGCGGGCAGCGTGGAGTTCTGCCTGTGGTACGGAAGGGCCAAGAAACGGCTTGATAAGGTATATGGTGGAGCTTTCACTGAGCAGCACCAGAGTATATTTTGGTGTTTCAGACCCACACACAGTCACGTGGGGAGAAAACGCTATATAAATGCTGTTACCATACAGTGTATGTTTTTGGAGGTGACGCAAGATTCATGGAAACATAATTAGCTTTAGTTGTAGCCAGTGTTCCAGTCTCCAATTTGCTGCTTCGTAGTGCCATAAACATAGCTGCCAAATATTTCTTTGTAACATTAAGTGCTAACTTTTCAACCAACTGCATGTTACTTTTTGGGACTTTAATTTTCATTTTAACATTATAAGATGGCGTGAAGGTGTCACACATTACATGAAACGTAGGTGGTTATGACTGAAGTGATTTATTTAGGCTAGGAGCCCCCATAGAATTCATTGTTTAGTGCTTTAAGCAGGAACAAATAGCATGATAAGTTGCAGTGCTATACAAACACAGATAAGAAAATGCATGTTAGTTGTGGCTAAAGAAGCCTAAATCAGAAACAAGAGATGAGGAGCTTGTCATTTAGGTAAAATAGCGCAATCACAACAGAAGATTGTCGAATACTGTTCCCCTTACAGCCTATAAATAATCACCTCACCAATTCATGGATCAAACTATGCCCCAACTGCCCTACCCCTCTGGGCCTCCAGGACTCAAAACCATTTCCCCTTCTGTCTGTCATCTACCTGAATGATGGGCATGAAACTGTCCTTAAGCCTCATTTTATCTTTCCATCCTTTCAAGTTCTATTCCTAAGCATCTGTACTTCAGAATAACCAGCTCAGCCTGCCCACAACACCTCCCAACTGGCCTGCGTGTCCTGGAAATCGAAGTCAACCCTCCTGTAACACAGAAATTGCTAATAACTTAGTAGCCAGGAAAATCCTCTCTGACGAGTTTTCCTGTCCCATCCAATTAGGGCACAAGTCCTAAAACAAGCATTTCCAGTGCAATCGCTCTTGCATTATTGAAAGTTTGAGCTATTGGCATTGCATTAGAGAAGTGTGGCTCAGGGGTTAGAGGCGGCAGACCCGGAAGCTGAGATCGGCCCTGGACCAGGGTTCAATTCCCCGCCTCGGCGGGTCTTGGGCTCAATAATTCCTTGGACTCGATAATTCTCGCTCCGGTGCCTACTCGACTCACGGGTTCACACTCTGCGACTCTGGGCAATAGCTTGCTTAATCTCCACACCGGCCCCTCGCGGCGGGATGCCTGGCTTTCACCTTGTGGATACCCTGCTGGGGTTATCTCACAGGGGAATACCAGGACGGGTTCCCTACGCAAGCGCTTAGATACCGACCTCGGTTGGTGATTTGCGCTATATAAATACATGTACATTTATATAAATACATGTACATTATTATTTGCAACGCCAAAAGCTCAAACATTCAGTAATGCGAGACCTATTGCATTGCAAATGATTGTTCTCGTTCTTACAAATAGAGGAAAGTATACATTGTATGCAGAACCAGCATGTTAAAGGGATGTAAGTAACATGCAATATCACAAAAGTCACAATTTTCACATAAATAGGACAGACATTTACCACTTTCAAACTTGTCAAGTTTGTCTTAGTCCTAAGCAAAGGTCACAAAAAATGTGCAGCTTCGAACCCCTCTAGAATTAATGACCAACAGGTAACATTGCAAAGGGCTTGATCATTGCAAATTGAATTCCAGTATACAGATTTACTCAATTGATAAGGATATTTTCTTTTGTTTTCAGAAGATTCTATTGAAAGATATTCGTTAGGTTACAGAGTGGTAAACGAGAACCCAGGGTAGTATTAACAATATAACACGCACCACCATAATAACTACTCCGTAAATAAGAAAACATATATGTGAACTAGGACAGTTTAGGGGAAATACAGAAAGAAAAGAGGAAAGAATGGGGACACAGGAGGTAATGTGGATCTAAAAAAGAAAGTAAAGGTGACTCAACCAAGCTAGTTAAGTTTAACTGTACGAGGACTACATTGAGTGGGTAATGAAGGAGCTGTGTGAGCTCCACAATTTCTACAGGACTCTGTGATTACCGAGCATCATTATTTGTATAGAGTGGGTACTCCTGAGATAAGTAACCCAAGCCCACCAGGCATGGGAGATACCTGATTAAATGATTTCCAATCAATGAGGATAACTTTCATGGCTAAGGTCAGTAAAAGGCCCAGGATGGCCAGATCCAAAACTGATATTGAAGGTGTAGTGTCAGAGGCATAAGGACCAAGGAGTTGTCATGTTGGGATCCAGGACAAAGCTAACATGAAAAATTGTGCACAGCTGAGTCTCGATATCATATCAATAGGAGGACAACTATTCACAACCGAAAAACATATTCTCTAGATCACCACACACCTTTGTTTACAGGACCAGCAAGTATCTGAACCCAATAAGTGTAATTTAAATAATTTAACGGGGGTCCAGTAAAGATGGTGAGCCACAAAACATTGTGTTTGAATTAATGGGATTCGTTTGTTTCGTAAAAAAGATATATGCATATTTTATTCCATGTGTGAGGGTTTGGTGAAACAGGATTACGATAATGAAAATAGTTGTTTAAATTGGATTGGATCAGGAGGGGAGTCATACTGAGAGAAGTACGTAGCAGTTTATATATCTTCGCTGCCGAGTGTCCTAATTGGAGACAAACAGACAGATCTGAAGGGCAATTCTAGGTTTTTTATTGTTTAATAGGAATTTGGACACGATTTTATGAAGGGAGGAGAAGCATGAAAGTCTTAAAGTAAACATTCTAGTCTACCCTACCATGAAATATATTTTGATGACCAAGGTGATGGTAAATCTTTGATTTTAAGGAGTATTTTCGTGTTCATTATAAGCTAGGGCATCTGCAAGTTCATGATTCAATCATACTGCCAATTATTTTAGGTAGTTCGATTGCCAGGAGAGACATGACTGTTCCACGCAGGAAGGGAGACAATGGACATGAGTGGAAGCACTTCAGTCTTATCTCTACTTAAGGAATAGCCAGAGTAAGATCCAAATCATGTATACTATCTAAAATAGCAGGGATGGCAGATTTAGGATCCCCAGAGAAGTTCAAAATGTCATCTGCTTACACTGCTGTTTTAAAACAAGTATCATTGAACCAGAAACCTTTAATATCTGACGAGGTATTAAAGCATATGTATTAAAGGGTCAATGGCCAATAGGAAGAGAAGAGGGGATAAGGGAGAACCCTACCTGGTACCTTGTTGTAGACTATAGGGAGAAGGTGTGGAAACATTTATTTTAATTCTGGCTCTGGGAGAGGCATATAAAGCCATAACCATACTTGCAAAGCAAGACCTCTGGAAAGGACGATTCAACACTGCTTCCAGGTAATCCCAGGAGACCTTATTGAATGGTATTGTAGAGGAAGCCAGTAATTGCGGAAGTGAAGCCTTTTCAATAACGTGGCAAAAATTGCATACATTATTAGCCGCCAATCTGACTTTATGAAACCCGAATTAGATGGTTGGATCAGTTTAGTAACGAGAGGTTTCGACATTTAAGAATTTTGGCAAATATCTTCGCTTTCATGTTAATTAAAGAGATCGTTATGAAATAATTAAGAGGCGTAACTTCTTTCCCATCTTTCAGGATAACCACAATTGTGGCTTCAGCAGCAGTACCCGAGACCTTAGTGGAAGAAGTCAAATGATTAAGAACTGTCTGTAATGGAGAAATCAGGAAACGGGTTAAAGGCTTATAAAAGGTGATGGGGAAGCTATCAAGTCCAGGGGCTTTAACTGTTAGAATAAGTTTAATCATCTCTAAAATCTCATCTTTACTGATTGGTTTCTCTAGATTACATTTATCAGATTCCAAAAGAGAATGGAGGGGTAGTGAGTTTAACAATTCCAAACAGGAGTCTTGGCATGAGAGGTGTGATGGTGTGTACAGAGAAGCATAAGGATTTCTAAGATGTCAGATGTTTTGGTTTAAAGGGAGCCAGAAAAATCTTTACCAGAAGTTATGAGGTTGGCGTTTTATTTTTATTTTAAATAGGCAACAGCCCCGCTTTGCTCAGATAGAAGAGTGTTTAACCTTTCTGGGCCTGAACCCAAAGATGGGTGCATTTGCTGACAATCGTGTTATATAAGTACTTAAGATTCCTGAAAGAAAACAATAATACAGGGTGTTTAGTGAATGTTACATGTCCTATGAGTATACCATCTTCGCAGTGGTGGTCAAAAGGGAATCAGATATTTGCCGTCAGAATACCCCAACTTTTGACCCTATTTGCGGTTAAGGGCCAGGCTACAGATTTAGTCAATCATATGCCCATGATTCCGATGAAACCCCTGGAGGGGGGACAAGTACTTTGGACAGAGTCTTCGAGCTTTTTTGGACTTGCGAGATGAATAATGAGGACAATGAAAAATAAAGAGGGTTGCCATCACTAGGGGTTTAGAAAATGTTGAATAACACAGAGCCAGGGACTGGAGTTCTCCATGTTATCCTTTTAACAAGCCATGCCCCCAATAAGAGTATTTTCATTCATATTATTGCAAACACTATGACACTATCCACCACTGTCCAAGGAGGCGTAAAACATATAATCATTAGAGAAAACGAAACTCTGACATCATCTTCAACACGGGCTGGGTACAGCTAATCTAGAACTCAGGATGAAAGTCTTACAATATTATAGAATGATAATGATGCCCTATATATACTTTAACAAGTGTGACAAGCTTTGTTCTATATTTTGGGAAGGATATTATTGTAACAAACAAATATTTGTTAAAGTAAAATAAGCTGTCCATTTTCCAAGAATAGTATTAGCTTCCTGACCAGACTGTGAACTTTTCACACTGTGCTACGTACCACTGGAGTATATGAAGTGAGTTAAATTTCGACTAGAATGGCTAAATTTTCTGAGCCATTCATTTCAAGCTAAATAGAACCTTCCAATGGAAACACCAGACCCACTCTGAGGTTTTAATTGCTCCAGCGGAGTAGGCGGAAGTTAAGTAAGTCTGCCTTACTCTTGTAATTAAAGTAAACAGTGGTTTCTAAAGTTTAGAAATTACTGCAAACATATTTGCGCCACTGAATACTCTGCAGTAATTAACTTTTAATCATTGAAGAGTATTGTAAGGGCGGTGAGTGATATATGTAGTGGTTTCTAACCTTTAGGAACCACTGCATACTTTTTGATGCCCTAGAATACTCTGCAGTAATTAACTTTTAATAACTGCAGAGTATTGTAAGGTTGCTGAGTAATATATGCAGTGGTTTCTAAACTTGCAGTGGTTTCTAAACTTTAGAAACCACTGCATATCCCACTTGCCGGTATCCTTCAGACTCTGCAGTGATTGAAAGTTTTAATCACTGCAGAGTATGTAAGGGAGCGGGTGCAAGTGATATGCAGTTCTAAAAGTTAGAAGCCACTGCATACCACTAAGCATATGTTTGGCTATGCTATTTTCATAGCTCAAAACGCACCCTTGCATACATTTTTGGATGGAAAGGTGCATTTAGTACTATGAAAATGGCACCAAATGCCCACTTCACCCCCGCAGTGGAACTGCACAGAATCTTTCAGAATTTCAATGTAATTCCGCATGATTTCACTGAATGCAACTCCACCAATTCTTGGGCGCTGATGAAGGCAGACGAAATTGCGGAAATGCATTCGCCACAACAAGAATAAAACGGCTTCCAAAGTGTTCCCCGTGGTGGTCTCTGCTCATTTTCGACAGAAAGGAGGTTTTTGTGGATATTTTTCTGTGTCAGCCAGAGACACAGCACGGAGACCCCCGCCTCACAAGTTGCCCTGACATAACTGGCTTTTGGCTGCAATTGCGGCTATCTGTGGCTCCAAGCAATTGGAAGGACGGGGCCCGCCATGGTCTTTGGGGAAACGTGAAGGTGGTAATGCGGTTATTAACTGCGGGCGACTTGTATTTACATTGCCGCCCCCACTTAACTTTATACCCGGATTCCAAGGCTGAGGCGGTTCGGGGACCTAAGGAAGTGTTTTGTTTTCCAACAAGCAGGAAGATTTGAGTTTTCCTTTGAACACGAACTATTCTGCTAAACCCTAAACATCAATTAAACTCCCCACGTAACACCTACCTGGACTGGGCTGAAGCATTCTGGGTGTTGTGGTCCACAGACACATAGTGGACTATGAACAGGTGTGCAAGCATTCATGGGGGTGGAGTATGCCCTTGACCTATAAGAGGGTGGCAGGGTCAGAGTTCGTGTTTAGGCAAGCCTCCTGAACTCTTGGGCGCTGATGAAAGCAGACAAAATTGCCAAAATGCATTCTCCACAACAAGAATAAAACGGCTTCCAAAGTGTTCCCCGTGGTGGTCTCTGCTCATATACACACACACACACAAACACATCCTCACACAGTCAGATTTAAACATTTTAAGAAAACATATATGTTCACTGGAAACAAGCAATGATCACAGGGACATTATAATTACGTGTAAGGTCAGTTAAACCATACTGTATTGAACTTATAAAACCACTGAAATTCACCAGTTATGGTTATCTCAAGTAACTATAACTCGTGCCCTAAAGTAACTATAAAATGTACACCTGCAATGCACTGTGTTGTCATGAATGATGTTATTTCAAATGGTGCAGGTTTACCTTTTTTTGAAACAGGGGACTCAGTCCCAGAGTCCTAAAATGGCTGCCACAACATCGCTGTTGATGTAGAAGCAGACAATCGATCTTATCTTTTGATCTGTTGGCTCCACTGACCCTCTGCTGCTTGAAATATTCATACATTTTGAATCTTAATTGCTCAAATACTACTGAAAATATTTACATCAGATTACAAAACGTATGCTTTCTGAATTTAGATCTAGCTTTCTACCAAAATGTGGTCGATTCCATTCAGCCGTCTGTTGTTACTGGCCTCGTTGGAATTCAGACGCCTCTTGTAAGGAGCCTCTAAGACAGGATTAATGCATTTATCTACCTTTGGACTACCTCTGGACTCTCAATGCTGGGGAATTGTGCCTGTGCATACCACTGCAATAAATCAGACTCTGTTTCTTTATTGAGAATGGGTTGAACTATAGCCAACCATGGCAAATGACAACTGGAACATGCTGTGCAGCTTTTCAGAAGCTGAAGCTGTTGATACCTTTAAATTGCACACTTCAGGCCCTTCTGGCATTGACCAGAAATGACTCCGACTAGGGCAGTCTTATGTACATTCTGAAAGTGATGAACTTGTATGCTAGAATTTTCCCCTTATTACCCAGAGATAACCATTAGCTAAGATGCAGTCAAACTGCACATGGAACTCTGACAACACTGCCTTTAGGTTAAACACCACATTGAACTTGCCCTGGAGACCATTCAATGGTGTATAACAATCTCCATGTACTTAAAATGGCTTTTGACATGATGTTGCTGGTCAAATAGTTTTAAGACACTCATAGGATTTAGTTTGTGAGTGCACATTATAACAAATGTGGGATTCCAGAATGTTTAGATGTTCTCACCACTACAAAGAGACAATCAGCAATTTTGATAAGATGAACCTAACTATGTTGCCAAAGGAGGATTTAAAATATTAATCTCTCAAAACGTGTGCTCCATGTACACTAGGGGTGAGCTGTGTTACGATCCTACGCAAAGCATTTTGGTACTTGTGAACTTTCAGTTTACAGCAATTATATTTTCCCAAAGATATATTTAATGACCAATTCAAAGTGATGGCTTGGGCTCCAGCAATCGAATGGTGTTTTGGATTCTATTTAGCTAACATGTGATACATTTATGAGATTACCTTTCTCCTGGACAATAGTAGCTGCTGTGTTCTACTTTTTGCCCCTCTTCCACCTGCATATGAAGCAGAGAGTTAAATAATGTTTTATGGTTGTTTGAAGATTAAAAACCAAGCTCAATGTAGTTGCGAACAGGACTATTTTAGGATTCAATGAGATTTCAAGTTCAATACTCTTGTTTGGATTAAAGGTAGTTTGGCTGGTCAAAATTCCCCTTTACCATAGATGTGGTTCTAGTGTTAATAAATGCCACCAGAAAACATAGCACTTAATACTTAATGCTGGGCATATGCAACACACAGAAGCACCTAGATGCTGGAGTGACGGTAGGGGTGAAATTCTAGAATACATAATGTGTGAATGTTACCAAAAATGCCTTTGGGGTACTGCAGATATTATCACTTTTCTAACAGTAGCTAGATTAGATTCTTTAAACGACCAATCATTTTCTGTCACTGCCCTTCACTATTATCAGTGGTATGGGCACTGGCTGGGTAGACTCTATATTGTTAATGTTGGTGAAAAAGGACGTAATACATACATTGATGTTTCTTGATGTACATAGGCATTAGTTGTGGGTGTTCAGTTTGACTGGGAAAACACTGATTTTGCATTTATTAGTTCAGTTCAATTCAAGTCCCTGAGAAATACATTCCCGGAAGGGCACTTTCTGACATGGAACTAGTATGTGATTCTCACGCCCTTAGCTCTGTTACACCAATACTATGAATAAAGGTTGTCACATACAGAAGGCAGGGATTGGGGAAAGAGGGGATAGGTCAGCTATTAATTTTGGCCAAAGAAACACCAGGTTTCTTTGCTTTAAACCAATTACATATATTTCACAGCACCTCTGATACTGGAAAATATCTAAAAAGTAAGAATTTAAAAGCTGAAATGACTGAAGGTGGATGGTTCCTTTCAAAGACTTCATATTTGAAGTTTAATCGTGTTACATTCCTTTACCTTGGCTGCTTCCCAAGCGGGTACATGCTAATTAAAATGATTTTGAACCTTTAGCCTTCCTTATAAAGTCTTTCCTTTAATTCTGTTTAAATAAATTAAATAAAAAGCAATTACATCGAAGAGTATGCACTTTTACAGCCGTGAAAAACCAAACATGTCCATTAAGATTATTTGTAAGTACTTAGCACTCTAAGCAGCAGAAATGACTAACAGTTGATTTTAATTAAAAATGAGAAGTTGGGATGCAAATTAGTCTGTGATGGATTTCTCCAGATTGCATTTTCTTTCATATTCTTGACCCTGAGTGGTGTACAGTCATGCAATGATTTCCTATTTGTGCACTAAAGTTAATGTTCTATCAACTCGATTAACATCTTCATTCAGTGGTTAGCCATCAGAAACTACAAAAAGGCTGCAGTCATTAATTAAACTAATTATACACACTGCAGACATGTTTAGCAAAGTAAACTCTGATTTTGTGAAGCTTGCTCTGGTGTTACCAGTTCAGATCCACTTCAAAGATTTTGCTTAAACCCTTGAACCAGGGAGAGCAGCAGCAGCTAAGGCGGCTGAAAATAAAAATAAATGTGAAAAAAGTGAAGTACTTCACTGTTTCTGTAGACTGTAGACGTCGGATGTTACAGACCTACGTTTACCAGTCTTTGAAAGTCGTAAGGAGGTCGTTGCCGCCCCTTCAAGATTCGCGCCATAACTGCCAAACCCGTGGCCTGACGCAATCCACTTTCCATCGCTTCGCTCCTCATCCTGACATTTTATTACCAAGGTGGAATATCCTTCCGGCCATCTTAGCGGAACCGCAGTATTTAAAAGGACAACTTGAGCATCATTACCATTAACACCAGCAAAAACGGACACCTTGATACGAATGTTTTACCTAGCAGACCATACTCTAAGAGTCAGAACATTATCTGGACACAGTTGAAAACTGATTGTAAATCGCGGTATCCAGTCAGAGTGCCAGCCTTATCTTTCTTTGACAAGAGGCGCCCCTACAAGCCAGCGCTTACATTGCACAAGCCTAATTAGCGTTATTGTTGTGATCCACACGCTCAGTCACATTAAGATGTTGAAGCGATATTAATACCTGATTGATGCTGTGTTGTATTTTTAATCATCTCAGATTAAAAATATGATGGTACTTTCCTGACGAAGACACTTTGTGTCGAAACGCGTTGAAGAAACCGTCACTACCTCAACTCTACCATCTTTTTAAATTGTATTTTATGTATTTTGTTTATTTTGTAATTTGTTATCAAATTATACATATGTTTTTTATCAACGTGCATTTGAAAACTATTAAAAATTCTGATTGCTTTTATACAAAATTTCATTTTTAGTTTATTACTTCCTCAGTTCGCTGGTCTTCATTGTATTGTGGGACCTTGGTTTTGCCTGGGATTGTTACCTGTCAGTATACTTTTTGCCCTGTCCCAGGAAATGTATCCTTATTCAGGGGGTCCTTGTTGTTTTCGATTATCAAATGTCTCGTATACATGCATTTTTACCTCAATTATGAGCATATGCTCTTTCTTACTTCTGCTCACATTCTGTTCCCTCTGCTCTTGACTTGTTTCTCTCTTGGCTCATCAGGCTCTCTGAAATGATTTGCTCCTGCTCTCTTCATCTGCTAGAAAGCACCCCGGATAGCTTGTCCTCTAGATTTAGGCACCGCCAGACATAAAGAGGGTCTTAGTGATCAAACCTGGAAGTAAACAAGTTCTCAACAGGTGCTATTGTATTGTATTGTATATAGCATTTATAAAGCGCAACAAACACCCTACGGGTACACTGGTGCTATAGTAAAAAATGCAAACCATCATAGAACGGAGAGGGTAGAACCTGATTAGACAGCACTTAAAGACAAAAGATCAGTTTCTGGGGAATAGCCACGTTTTAATCCTGTTCCTAAACGGAGACAAGATTTTGCATTGTCTTATTTCAAGTGGTAGATCATTCCATAGCCTCACAGCAGCAGTGCTAAAACCCCTCCCTTCCATTCTAACCTTGTTGAAACTTGAGACCTTTGCTAAACAAGCAGAGGAGAAGCAGAGTCTCCGAGTGGGAGTGTACCAAACTAGTTCCATCTGTAGAACCTTAGGACCAGAACCATGCAGAGCCCTGAACACTATACATAAGGACTTAAAATGTATTCTTTGCAGCACTGGGAGCCAGTGTAGCTCAGCTAAGCACAATGAAGCTGAAGAGTCTCGTGGTCTGGACAACACCAATTTCGCCGCCACATTTTGGACGCGTTGCAGTCGCTGAATCAGATATTTTGGTGACTCCAACAGTAGGGTGTTACAGTAGTCAAGTCTACTTAAAATTATGCCTCGTACTATTAAAGCTCTGGCTGACTTTGGAAGCAACTGGAGGAACCTTCTCAGTGCTCTGATAAGGCCAAAGCAGCACCCCACCGTTTTATTCACTGGCGTCTCCAATGACAGGTTGGCGCTGAACATGACTCCCAAATTTTGTGCCGTCTTAGTCGGAACCAGAGGAGTAGAAGTTACAAGGGGCCAGAAGATATGTGGGAGAGGCAGAGGAACCTTCCCAACTGTAGAGTGTAAACTTTCGGTCTTATCCGAGTTGAATTGTAAAAAGTTGTTCCATAGCCAATGCGCAGTTTCATGAAGACAGGTATGAAAATCCTCCAAGGCGTTAGGCTAGGTTCCATCCAAGGATAAGATTATCTCGGTGTCATCAGCATAATTAACCAATTTCACATTGTGAGCCTGAATTATGTTGATCAATGGGCTCAAATATATGTTAAACAAAATTGGGCTGATGGCAGACCCTTGAGGAACACCATGCCAGATGTTGGAAAAGGCTGATTGGAATGGAGAGAGAGCCACTACCTGACACCTGCCGGCAAGATAAGATCGAAACCAATCCAGGGCAGGGCCCACTATTCCTACCTCCTCTAGATGGGTCAGCAAGATGCCATGGTTAACTGTGTCGAAAGCGGCAAGGTCAAGATGAATAAGTATCGCCGATTGACTCCTGTCTGCCAATAAATGAAGATCGTCCATCACGGTTACCAGGGCAGTCTCTGCTCCATGTTCCAGGCGGAAGCCAAATTGGACATCCGCCAACTTGTTATTAAGTTCTAGGAACTGTGACAGAGATTTGCTGACCAATTGTTCAAGGATCTTCAATGGGTAGGGTAGGAGAGAGATGGGCCGGTAACTTCCCGGTCAGGTTGGGTCAAGGGTGGCCTTCTTCAAAAGTGGCGTAACCATGGCCTGTTTCCAGCCAGATGGTACAACCCCAATGGATAGTGATTGATTGCAAATCTGCCAAAGTCTGGGAAAGAGTCCTAAGGCAAATTCCTTTCAGATTTTATGTGGAAGGGGGTCCAATGGGGAGCAAGAGCAGACACCCAAAGCGATCCTGCCAAATTCCTCCTCCAAAGGAAGCTCAAAGTGATCCAGGAGACTCAGATTGGCAGTTCCTACATCAGGCTGTTTTCCAGCACAAGATACCTTTTCTACACAGTTGGTCGAGGCTACTACTCAACTAGTCATAACTTCTTCCCCTACTGGAAAATTTGTTTTGAGACCATTAATGATAGTGCAAATTTTTTCTTCGAAAAAGGTCGCTAAACTATCACAAAGATCTTGGGTTGGCTGAATTTTGTTTTGTGAACACATCGAATTGGTGATATCATCAACTATTTTGAAAATACATTTAGATTTATTTGGCGAGTTCATAATGATCTCTGCGAAATAATCCGCTTTGGTGGTGGTACATAGATATGGCCATTTTCCATGCGATCTTGTCTTGTCTGCATACATTTTCTCCATTTTCTTTCTGCCTGTTTGCACTTCATTTTCAGGGTTTTCAATTTTTCATTAAACCACCTGGCAGAGGGTCTGCCACTTTTCTTACGGTCTTTCAGAGGGGCGATTTTATTAACTGTTGTCGTGATTTAATTATAAAAATCCGCCTAATTCTCCTCTTCTGACTGGATATATCAAAATCCCCTTTGATAGCAAACGTAGGTGAGCATGATGTCTTTCCCAATATCCCCTTCCAAGCCCTGCTCAAGAAGCTCCTACCTTCCCTGGTAGCTGGAGCTCCTCTACTGGGGATAAACTTCAAAAATTTGACCAGGTGGTGATCAGTCCAGTCCACTGGGAGCACCTTTACATGTCCGGTGCCCCTTTCCTCACTAAAGATTAAGTCAAGTGTGTGCCCAGCTAAATGTGTAGGCCCTGTCACCCTTTGTAATAGGCCTAGGCTTTCACAGGATTGAAAGAGGTTATTATATCCTGTATCTGAAGTCTCATTTGGTCATAAATTGAAGTCCCCTAAAATGAGCAACCTAGTGTGAGTGAGAGCCATATTATTAAAAACGTCAATCAACGCCTGCAATTGGGGTGGACTGACTGCACCAGGGGGTAACAAACTATACCGTTCAATAGGTGCCCCCTGGGGTCCTTTAGAGAGAACCCCAGGAGCTCAAACCCCTCCAAAGCATCAATATCTATGGGGACAAAATCCCACCTTTCTTTGAACAGAATGCCAACCACACCACCTCTGCCTGTAACTCTTGGCTTGTGGAATATCTTATAGCCAGGTGGACATGCCAATCCTGATTCGAGAACGGAATCAGGAAAGGTCCACGTTTCGGTCATGAATAAAACATAGAGGTGATGTGCTTTAGTATTTAATTGAGTCTCTATAGAATGTTTAGGGAGAGATCTAACCTTTAGTAATCTGCAGAACAAAGCCTCCCTTCTGATAAAGTCAGACTTCGGGCTAGCGGTTTCCTCAAATCCAGGCAGGCCTACCTCACCTCCACTAGCCTTACCTATCTCCCACAGTGCCTTACTGTAATAACAGAGTTTCCTTACATCACGGGCAGCATGTCTGGTGCTGTGTGTAGTCCGTGTGCGGATGGGCACAGACGGGCTTGCCTTTGGCGCGCCTGCTGCACGTGCACGCCAGCGTGCCGTTGAAATAACTGGTTTGACAAGAAATACTACAGCGCTGACCAAAGAAAGATGGCGGGTACGCTCTTACAGTCGGACACCACCGGGTCAAGCGCGAGAAAAAGCTCACAGGAATCACATTTTAAAATTAATCTTAGGATGTCAAGAAAAATGTCTTAACAAACACTTTTACATTAAGTTTTCCCCTTTAAAACTAATTAAATTGATTAAGAGTGCAAAATATGCAGTGCAGGTCTAGCGAGCTTCCCACCTCTCATACAGTCTAACAAGAGTGCTTCTCTCAACGTCCGCTGCGCGTCTACGCCAGAATGCCGTTGAAAAAGCTGGTTTGACGAGAAAAACTAGAGCGCTGACCGAAGAAAGATGGTGGGTCAGCATGAGAAAAAGCTCACAGGAATCACTTTTTTAAATTAATCTTAGGATGTCAAAAAAACTGTCTTAAAAAACACTTTCACATTAAGTTTTCCCCAATAGAATTAATTAAGTTGATTAAAAGTGCAAAATACGCAGCGCAGGTCTAGCGAGCTTCCCACCTCTCATACAGTCTAACTAGAGGGCTTCTCTTAACATCTCTTTGTATCACAGTTATAAAACTGCTATGGGATCTACCAGAATCTTGTGAATCTCCTTGCTTCAGAATGTGACAGGCATGTTGAGCTGGACTTTGATTAGACAATTCAATGTCTTTCTTTCCAGTAGCCATACCTAATCTATATACAATAATGGTTCTGTAACTGATCCCTAGAAACAAGCACTGGGCATAGTCCCAGTTTTAATTCACAGTCCTCTGTGTGGTGCTCTGAATAAGGCTCAATGTCTCCTCTGCCGCTTCAGCACTAGCACTCAGTTGTCCCAACTAGAGGAAGTAGCTCTTCTGGGACCCCAGAAAACAAGCAGAAAGCATGTTCATGTTTTCATCACAGACCATAGTAATTTGGAGGAAAACAGTCCAGCCCCTCCGCTGCCAATACTAAATTGACCATTCAAAAAGAGCCTCGGCTGTACATTGTGGCAACTATATACCAGCTATGTAAATGTTGCTGTTAAAAATCAAATACTCCTCACAACAGTGTTATTTTAATTATAGGTTGACATAGTCACGACAAGTATTAAATTCTTCTGTACACTATATACTCTGCGAATGTAAACGCCATATTTGATACCGTCCTCCGCTTATTATTTGTTAAAAACTTGGGATTAATTTACCAAGAGACAAGTTGCAAAAAATGCACATACTGTCTCTCTGTGTTAGTGTCCCACTCCTGTAACTTGAAGGAGGCAATGATTGTGTGGAGATGATTATGCATTTCAAAGAAACTATAAAGAAAAAACACTCCCCAATGGTCAATTTGACAATTCATTTTTATTCAATCCTGCCACACCTTAGGGAAGGTAGAATCTTTGATTTCTTTAGAGGAATAATTCAATATGAAAAAATAGGAAATGTTTTGATACCTTCAACCTAGATATGCTCTTCTTTAATCTCCTATTCAAGTAATATGTTTACACTAGCAAACACAAGCTCAATGGATTGCAAAAGCCTCAGACCATGTTTCCCCATTTGGATACATATGTCCTGTAAATACATTGGAACCGCTATTTAGAGGACACAGTAGGTTTAGGAGAAAGGCTAAATAGTAGATGAAATAGTGTAGCAATTAGGCTGTCTACGGGAAAGTTAAATACACTTCGCCGAAACAATATTATTATTTTTTCAGATTTTACTAAGAACAAAATTAATGTATGATTTCCCACTTTCAGGCAAAGTGGATTTTAACACCTGTTGATATTTTCCCCAGAGTGATATTTACTATCTAGGAGAAATATGTGTTTTCTGTACGCATCCTAATAACCCATTCCATGATAAAGCCCTATGCAATTTTCACCTTGGAAGCTAAATTAAGAATCAGAAATTGTAAGGACGTTTTCATCTCACTATGTTTGTTTAATACCTTTTCTCCACCAGGATTAATTTATTTTCTGCAGATTAGAAAGAAATATGTACAATAGGACTACAACACCAGACATTCATTACAGATGCCACAGTTGAAAAGCATGTTGTCCTTATCTGACAAACCTGCATAAAGGTCTGCTCATATCCCGGATAGCAAACTCACTACGAAATGCCAGACCAATGCTGTCTCATCAGCCTGCTTCCACACCGTCTGCATGCTCTGAAAGATATTCAGATGGATTCCCATCAGCACAAGGAAAACTGTCACTCAAGCTCTTGTCACAAGCCACCTAGACTACGAAAATGCCTTGATGACCCCAATGATGACAAATCCACCAAACTACTGGAAAGCATGAGCAACATCAGCCTTACCCAGCTAGTCTCCGATCCCACAAACCACAGGGCACATACTGGACCGACTCTTTAGCAACAGCAACAAAGTGAAGTACTGACATGTCACCAAACTCACTTGGACAGACCACGCCATCATCCACTTCACCATTGCAGGATTCCCTCCCACCAAGCTCCCCTAGTCCACCTACCACAACTGAAACAGAGTAACTGAGACCCAATGGGCCGATGTTCTCAACACCACCCAGCCCATTGCCGCAACCAGCCTGGAACAAGCCATCCAGCTGATCTTTGGGAATAACACCTCCCTGTGGAATGACACCTGGTAGCCTGCTGAACTTGGGCAAACATCCACCCCAACAGACCACGCCCACAACTTCAGATCATCCTGGACAGCATACTCAGCATGAAACACTAGATCAAAGCTGTCTCATCCACCTGCTTCCACACCCTCCGTATGCTTCAAAATATCTTCGGAAGGATCCAGGAAAACCGCCACTCAAGCTCTTGTCACCAGTCACCTGGACTGCAGAGACACCCTCTTTGCTAGAAACACCACCCAACTCCTGAAGAGACTCCAGATGATACAGAACTCAGTGGCCAGACTCATCCTCGACATCCCCAAGTGAATCCACTGGCTCTGCATCCAGAAGAGATGACAATTCAAGAAACTTGCACATGCCTTCAAATTCCTACACGATCAAGGACCGGCACACATCAACCACCTCCTGAACGTCCACCGTCCTTCAAGACCCCTACCTCTGCCTCCCACACCCTAGCACACACACCTGCATCTGAAGAAGCCACAGTGAATGCCGTTCATTCTCCAACCTCATTGCCAAAGATTGGAGCGACCTTCCCCTTCACCTTTGAACACCTTCAAAGCTCACTGAGTTAATAAAGGGACTCAAGACCTAGCTCTTCAACTTATTCCAGCAAGATCTCTGTGCCTGGATAACCCCGCGGGTGAGTAGCCAACCTTAATAAATATGTAATGATCGACTGATTTATTGATTATCATATGATGATTACTTTTGATGCTGAACTGCAAGAAGAATGCTATAATATATGGAAACCGGCAAACCCTGTATGAAAGCCCATCTCTAATTTTCCAATAATGCCATGTGATTTCTCTAGTCACCTGCAATAAAGAAATTATTTACATTGTCAATTGTAAAAAGTTACTATAGTTGAGTTCTGCCGTCGTAATGGCTGCTGCCTGACCCTCCAACCAAGGGGAAAGGGAAGTCATGGGGCATAATTAGCTGCAGTTTAAACAAGGAAACCAGTAACTGGCTTTTCCTTCTTCTGATATCTTTCTCTCAAAAGAGATCAACAGAAAGGAGATATTAATGGCAATATTGTGCTCTAAAGGTATAGCTCATTGCAGGAAAGATACAATCTCTGCATGTTTCTTCACCATCTGAGTCACAGTATTTTTACCCTGACTTAAATTACATTTGTTTAAATATAATTGTTCCGAAAATTACTAAGTGCTATTTTGATGCATTTCATTTCACAGTAGAGAGTCTGCATGTACTCTTCTCATCTGCAATGGACATTGTTAGACCTGGCATCCTTGGCATGGTTTCCCCTGACTTTCTTGCCTCCTGACCTCCTGTTCTGCTGACTAGATTTTTGTTGGCTTTATGATTCTGGGTACTTTACCACTGCTAACCAGTGCTCAAGTACATATGCTCTGTACACTAAACATGGTAAGATTGGTTTATCCACAATGGGCATTTTTAATTTATCTATAAATCCCAAGTAAAGTGCACTATATGTGCCCAGGGCCTGTAAATGAAATGCTACTAGTGGGTCTGCAGCACTGATTGTTCCACTCCCTCAGTAACCCTTTAAACATGGCACAGGTCTCCCATTGCAGAGTCTGTGTGTGCAGTTTTAAACTGCCATTTTGATCTGGCAAGTTAAACTACTTGCCAGGCCCAAACTTCCCCTTATATTACAAAGACATCACCCCTAAGATGGTCCCTAGGCAGCCCCTTGGGCAGGGTACAGTGCACTTAAAAGGTGGGAAGTGTACTTTTGAGTTTTACACATCCTGGTAGTGAATAACTGGTAAATTAGTTTTCCACTACTGCAAGGCCTATCTCTCCATTAGTTTAACATTGGGATTGCCTTAAACATCTTTTAACTGTAATTTCCAATGGGGAGCAGATAGAAATTTGGAGTTTGGTGGCTCAGGACCTCCCAGTTGAAAATCAGAATTTATGGTGAATTCAGATTTTAAGTTGTAAGCTTTAAGAAAGTCAGCATTTTTGTATTTGAACCATTCTGTGCCTCTCTGCCTGCCTCCTGAATACATGTGCGGGTGACAGCTGGGCTTTGTACATTCCCTCTAGACAGTCACGCAAAGGGAGAAGGGGTATGACATTTGCATTCTGCTGGCCCATCACCAGGATGATGGGCCTTCCTGGGGTAGATTGGGTGGGAAAAATTGACACTTGCACCTGAATAGGGCTGTGTCTTTCCCCACACAACGGCACCCTGTGGTGTGTCTAGAGCCAGGGCAGGAAAGGCAGGGACCTTGTGTTCTTCAAAGGCACATGTCTACTCTGCTTCAAAGGAACATTTGGGGTTAAGTACATGACCCCTGACACCACCATATCAGAACTTTGCTGGAACCAAGGACATTCTGCAAGAAGAGCTGTTGTGCTGCACGAGGGACTGCCACTTTGCGACTTGCTCTGCTGTGTTTGCCTGCTGCTTGTTGCTTCTTGCCTGGGAGTGACAGGGATTAGACGTGCTCTCTACCTCCTTGAACCCATGTTTCTCCACACACTTGTTGGCTTGCTTCCTGTGCTCTGAATTGTTAGGGCCACAAAGGACTTCTTGCAACTCTCCTGGTGCTGCTTGACTCTGCTATCTGTGAGTCCTACCCTTGCCTGAGGTGCCCCCTCCAGTACTGGGTCTAATAAGTGGGTTTTGCAATTTTTTTTAACCCTAGATATCGATAAAGCAGTGACTTTGCAACAATCACCGCTGATGCACCATCCTTTGATGTCGATGCAGCGGCTGCTCGATGACAGTGGATTCAGCGCCAACGTTACTCAATGATGATAGTGATATTAATGGCTAAGCCGCTAGACAATGATCCAACAACTGCAGTTTATCAGAGTTTGACGACAAATGCAGGGACCCCCTCTGCAAAGCTCAACGACGATGCAGCCAGCTATCAACATCGACTAAAGCTCCATCCAAGGTATTTCTTCAGCAGGACCTGTTTGAGTCCTGTAGTCAGCCTGCCCCCCATCGCGGATGGCCTGAACTTTGGATTTGCAACAGTCCCTCATGACCTCAAGTAACCTTTTGACCACTAGTGACTTCTAAGCACTGTTTTCACATTTGATCTTAAACAATTATTATCCCTGGTTCTGCTAATTGTATTTTTGTTGTTTTGGTTCTTGTTTTAATCAGATATGTATTCCCTATTGTTATAAACTGGTGTGAAGTCATTTTGTGGTTTTGTCATTGTTTTACTGTGTTTCACAAATACTGTACACATTGCCTCGTAAAGTAAGCCTGACTGCTCTGCGCAAAGCTACCAGAGGGTGAGCAGAGGTTAAGTTAGGGTGTGTATCTGACTTACCCTGACTAGAGTGGTGGTCCCTACTTGGACAAGGTGCATACCTCCACCAACTAGAGACCCCATTTTTAACAGACATGAAAGAGCAAGACAGTAAGGATTTAAGAGGTTTTTGCTAGAGTAATGTATGGTCATGTGCTATAAGGAATAAAACACTCTCTCTTGTACATGACAAAGATATTGCAAGCAGGGCCGGACTTGGCCAGAAAATAGTCCCTGGCAACAAAATAAAAATGGACCTCATTAGTGAATTAGATAGGTAAGAAAATGGTCCATGTTTGCAAAATTGGGCAGTTTTGAAGTTGTATAAACACGCTGTATAAGTGTTTTGCAAGGTATGAAAGATGGATTTGAGCCTGCTGTAGGCAAGGTGTGTTTCAATATCACAGAAACTGACAGCAAAAACCGGCTCAGCAGAACATAAATAAGGCATGCACATAAACAACCGAAAAACAAGCCCACAAACCGACCTTTCTGAGCAGCCTGTGGGTCATTGCCTGATTGTATGTCACTGAACTCACCTCCAGCCTCCTACCTTT
The DNA here is from genome assembly GCF_964261635.1 of Lissotriton helveticus. Lineage (NCBI taxonomy): Eukaryota > Metazoa > Chordata > Amphibia > Caudata > Salamandridae > Lissotriton > Lissotriton helveticus. The sequence continues at coordinate 964,779,478 of NC_136071.1, read as the reverse complement.
ATATATGGTCATGGAACTCCTTAATGACTTGCAAGCTCTTTATAATGTATAGAGGATGATACTTTATCTCATTTATGACTGTCCCGTCCATCAGAGAATTAAATTACAGAACCAGCCATAAGTACTCAATGGAAGTATTGACTCGAAGGAAAGGAAAATGACTCAAAGTAATATAGCTACATTCTTGCTGTGAGGTTCTTTCAACACGTTACTAATGTACTGAGGGCCAACAAAATCTTTTAACAAATGCCATGCAAATGTGCATGTGTTTCTTCTTCATTATAAGACCCATAGATTGTATGTGGAATTGGTACACCCCTAAGCACACATATGTGGTGTGTTGATTACATTGTTTAATGTACTGATTTTTTTCCAAAGGCTGTGATCAACCGTCTAAGCATATTACAATAATCATTTACTACTCAAAACATTAACATGATAAAAAAAATTAAAAAACGAAATCAGGGAGAGCATCAACAATCTACCTTGGGAACTCATTAAAATATGCACCCAACTCCCCAAACCACAAGTTGTAGGTTCGGCATAAAACAATATAAATACGAAGTGCTGATAGGATGAAGATCTGCATCAAAGAGCAAAATATATTTCAGCCACTTAGAAAAAGTTGCATAGAAGCAGCACAATTTATCAGCTGGAGCCATATTAATCCAACCACAAATGATCCACAAAGACGACACATATTAAAAATCTCATTATCTGGACATTTTGAATTAACAATTGATATTGCAACATGTCATAATAAGCAAGATGGGACTGAAATAGCGCTACGCCCATATGATGGGTTTTGTCTTTTTAAATTGAAATTATTTTCTTCACTGCTTTTGGGTATTTTTAACCTTAATTCACTGCCGCAGCATCTCACAACACAACGCGAACGCTAACGCGGTGCCCGTCTTTGAAGTGGACCCGCCTGAAGATTAGCGTTCTAGTTGGTTAAGCCTCTAGGTTTCCCTCTCTCTCTTCCTATATCAAGGCAGATGCAGCGTCCACGCACCAAAGGCGCGCCAAAGGCAAGCCCGTCAGCGCCCAAAACACGCCCAGGGCCAGAACCCCTGCCCTTTTCCCCCGGTATTTTTATTCACATAGGCAACTACATAGTCTTAACTCAGACAAATGTGCATAACAAACTATTGCTGGACTTATTTTCTTCATCGTCTGCGTGCTGCAATCTGTGTGGATGGGTGGCATCTCCTTCAACCTCCGTGAATACTGTTGAACGAAATCTCACCAACATAAGTAACACTAATGTATGGCATGAGAACAATAATTCTTATAAAGTACAGTACATTTCTGCACCCACAAACAAAAATCTTAAACCTATTAAGTGCATTTTGCTTAACACCAGGTCGATGGTGAAACATAAATTCCAGTTAGAATGCCTGATACAAGTAGAAAACCCAAACTTGGTTTTTTAACGGAAACATGGGCAAATGAAAACAGAGACCCTGACTGGCATTTAGCAATGCCAGCGGGATACATTGTCGCTAACTCTAACAGAATGGGGGCAAGGGGTGGAGGAATTGCCATAACCCATTGTTCTGATTATAGAGTCAGATTCACTCCAAAGTCTATATTAGACGCGGAAGCAATGTCTTTTACTATAAAAATCAACAATGCAGAAGTTTTTCCAGGTCTACTCATTTATAGACCCCCGGCCCTAGATCGTCTTTCTTGAAATCCCTCCACACCCATCTGGAATCTTATCTAGATACAGGTTCCTTTACAATACTAGGTGATTTTAACTTCCATCTGGAAGATAACAACAACTCGGACACTGCAGTTTTGAACTAAATCAAATTGTAGCCGAGTCCACACATACAGCAGGGCACACGCTATATGGTATCTGTACCAATAACTCTCGCATAGAGGTTAAGAAGGTCTGTCCTCTGCCTTGGTCCGATCATTTTTCAGTGCATTTTAACATCACGCCGATAACATCAAATAGTGGATGGAGCCTTCGACCTCTGACTGATAAATATCGTGCCTGGAAGTCAGTAAGTAAATCTGACTTCGTGTCGGCACTTAGCGGCAGGCCTGTAATCTCTAATGACGCTAATCAAGCTGTCACAGATTTTCACAACTGGTTAAATATAGCTGCAAATAAGGTTACACCTGAAGTGACCATGCAACCTCGACATAAAAAAGTCTTGTCTCCCTGGTACTCTGCAGATCTTAAATCAATAAAAATTAAGTGCAGGCAAAAAGAGCGTATCTTGAGATCTCAATATGAGGATGCACAAAAGAAAGTATACTGTGCTGCCCTTGAAGAATACAAGGCCGCAATTATAAAGGTTAAAACTGCATAATGTACCCTATTCCCCTGGGTCAGGGGGTCTCTCGCTATTAAATCCAATAAAACTGCATAACACACTACCAAAATCCAAGAAGCCACTAATTCTCCAAAATAACTGTTTCAAACAGTTTCTGCATTGTTGAAATGCCCGAGGAATGTAATTTTTACACCAGATCAAAAATTTGTAGATAAATTAGCGGATTTCTTTCAAAGCAAGGTTCAATGAGTATATGAAGGCATGGAAAAATTAGCTAAGGATATAGGAGGAAATGATTCAGTTCAGTCTGAACATAAGGTCGAGCACAGTGGCTTGCCATATTTTCCAATACTGACAGAGGAGAAAGTGGTGGATTTGCTGTTAAACATCAAATCAGGCATATACTACATCTGGCCCCATAGGAGTTTAGTATTTCACTATCTCCGGTATTAAATAAAATTCTGTTATCAGGATATTTTCCCATGGCATGGAAAAAGCCTGTATAGTCCCCTTTTAAAAAAACCTAAGTTGGGTCCACTTGATGAAAAGAACTATTGTCCCATCTCCTGCCTGCGGTTGACTGCCAAAGTTCTGGAGAAGGCTATAAACCTAGAACTAACATTGTATCTAGAAACTAATAACATCCTTGATAATACACAACACGGTTTCCGTTCAAAAAACTCTACGGAGACGGCCCTGATTATGGCGGCATAGGAGAGTCGTAAGGTGATGGATGAGGGAGGAAGGGCTATACTGGTCCTGTTCGATTTAACAGCAGCCTTTGATACTGTAAGTCATGCGGTATTAATTCAAAGACTACAGGATGCAGGTATCAGTGGTACAGCTCTCGCCCTCTTATCCTCCTTTTTATCGTCTAGAAAACAAATGATCCTCTGGGCCTTATCACCTATACTCTTTAACATTTATGTAGCCCCTTTGGCTAGATTAATAAAGAATTGTGGCTTCACGCTGGTGTCATACGCTAATGACACTCAGCTTATAGTCTCTGTAACTGAGTCAGCGGATGCTGTGGCAGCTGATTTTTGTTATTGCACCTCGGCTTTTATGACCTGGATGAGTTCTAACTTTTTGATGTTGAACACTGAGAAAACGGAGGTCTTGGAGTTTGGTCAGAAAGCTTCAATTTGGAATCAGCTTTGGTGGCCTATTACAGCCATGTGCCGGTTACGAAGGCTAAGAATCTTGGATTTATGTTTGATAAAAATCTCACATGGGCCCTGCAGATTAATCAAGTCTCCTCTGCATGCTTTTTTTTATGTTAAGGGGCTTGAGAAAGATTCTTCCTTACATCCCCTTCTCTTTAAGGAAAACAGTGGTAGTAGCCACCACCTTGTCTAGAATCGTAACGCCCTCTATTTGGGAGCAGGTGCTGCCCAATTTGCTAAACTTCAATCCATTCAGAATGCGGCAGCTAGAATTCTGCTTGGGTTACCTAAACATAATCCTACATCGAAAGCTATAAAACAGCTTCACTGGCTTCCAGTACGACGAAGTATCGATTTTAAGACGCTTTGCCTGGTGAACAAAGCCTTGTTTGGTGGTGGGGCTGAGGATGTGCAATCCTTGTTCTCACGTTACCTCTCCCTGCGGCCTCTAAGGTCAGCCACTCACTCTTGGCCTATTACAACTCCCCAAGATCAAAAGAGTAAGATGTGGAGGAAAATGGTTTTCCTTCCTAGCATCCAAACTCTGGAACAGACTACCTGTACATTTGAGAAGGTTACCTAATAGATCGTTTTCTAGGAAAGAAATTAAAACATGGCTTTTTTCCCCAACCATATTACGTCCATTGTTATGTCTCAGTCATCTCATCCCAGCGCCAAGACGCCTCGGCAGTAGTGCGCTTCACAAATACAGTCAGTCAGTCAAGATGTGGATTTCCACTAAAATAATAGCAATGTGGTCTGCATTTTTTGGGAGCCAAATTTGCCAGTCGGCCTCAACTGAACTTTTATAGATGATTAATTCAAGATAACATTAACCATTTAAAGTGAGATAGTGACATTTTTCAAAAGAACAGCTCACACTTGACAAAGTGCCTAAAACAGCTAGACTTTTCATCAAATTCCAATCTTGTACCTCCCAAGTAAATGTCAGTTTTTGGGATTCAGCTTCACCAAGCGGGGGGACCTTCAGCTTTATTACTGAAAGCAACCACATGGCACTCCACGAGTAAGAATATGGAGTATTCAAGCTTCTGCAACTTCAATTAAAACAAATGTATATTGGTATCAATAGCTCCTTCCCTTATCACTAGGTTAGACACCTACCCCAGCAAAGTATATATTTCCCATCTAATTTCATCATTTGTTAGAATTATTTTCATATTTATGATTGCTTTCTTGGATTGCCCAATATTCACAGTTCTCTTTTTTCTAAGTTGGTGGTGTTTTGTATTAAACTTTACAATATGGTTTCATTGCCATGTTTGATGTTATAAACATGTGAAATATTCTGTAAAGTACATTGTGTGTTAATTAGAAAATACTATTAATTACATTTAAATACAACTAGGTACATATTGTTGTGCTACAAATAAACTATGCTCACGATTGATTAGTCATTTAGTCTGCTGGATGTTTGTGTGTAGTTGTCCCAAAGTACCAGGAGAACCTTAATCTGGGTGGCTCTTTTGTTCTAGTCCAATAAAAGCATTAACTTAAGCCATCGAACTAAGCTTAAAGCCATGCTTTTGCATGCTTTATTTTATTACATGAAACTATGAAATATATACACATGCATTGAGAACAGCTGCATGAGCACAGTCATCCAACATAAACACAAGCAAATTCCCATAACTAGGTATTTATCAAGTCCCTGGAAGAAAGCGTCCCAGATGACCATACCTCGGTTCATAAAGGAAGAATATTTCAAGAACAGAAAGCGCATCCGAGAAAATGACTTGAAAATGAAGACCCAGGGAGCTGGATTGGCAGTTTCCCAAGCATTTAAATGGCCAGTCTCATTATGTACATAGCAGTAACACATCTTATAGTGACCAAACTTGAACAAACAAAATGCTAAAAATCAGTGTCACATGGAGGTTTACAGGTTTAGCGGTTTCTTTACACTAGATGTCAAGGGCAACAGAGGTGAACTAATTTTTACCTCCAGTCAAGCCCTTGACATGCTCTGTAAAGGCCAACGGTAATGTTCTGTTCAAATACTACAGAGGCGGTTTGTTTTTCTCATTTTCTATCGAAAACTTCACTTTTGTGCTCTATTTTTGAATGCTACATTTTTCACGACTGTCTTTTTAATGTGTTACACATTAAATCCAGCATCTGGATTGTTTGGCACAGTAGCATGTTGAGTGCTACTGTTTGCCTAGAAACCGAGCAGCTCCCAGACAGATGCCGCAGTTGGGAAGCGAGACATGTCATGGTGTACCACAACAAAAATAGGTGATGCGGGATTGTTTTTAACTTTATATTTTTGGCAACAAAAAATAACGTGTGATATGCTATTTTATACATTATCCTGAATGAATAGATTGGATTAAATAGCTGCTATTCATATGATATATAGAAATTATGTTAATAATATGTTTTAGTAAGGCCACATGTCTGTATAAATCTCCATTTTGAACAAGATGGATGCCATTACTGCAATTCACTCCTGCTTCTCCCCTGCAAGCATCCCCTCCCCACAGGCTATGCAGAACACAATAAACTGTTGACATAATGGTGTGTTTACACTACTGTAGTTGCCTTGCTAGTGTTGAACTTGCTATGTTGCAGATGTAAAATACCAACAAGTATCTATCTTATTGGTTTCTTCACTGGGTCCATTAATTGGGAGAAAGTCGTATTGTCTAAGTGTTTCATAACTGTTTGAATATCTCAGGATGACAATTTGCATAGCGAGTGTTGAATATATTTGTTTTTAGAAACAGGGTGGTGCTCATGTGTTAACGTAATGATGTGTATTATTTTGTTCGGACTTTCTAAGAAATTATACTTTTGCTCACTCTATGATGATTCTGTAGGGTTTATAATTTGCTACACAAGAATTGTATATAAGAACACCTTTATTTTTGGGGTGAGCCAGAGATTTTCCTGAGCTTTCCTATGCTGCTAGGGATGCTACCCGATTTTCTTATTATTTTGCTGCCCACTGAGACTTAGAATATTTCTTTCTGATTTTTACATACTCTCTTTAACTGTTCACATCAGGTCCTTCATGGCATTGTCTCTGTACAGCTTATTTTGAATCTTGTTATAATACCCTTTAAATTTCATTGATCTAGCACTCTGCTATGGAGTTGTCACAATTTATTAGTGAACTGTTTTACTCTGCTAATTGATGTTTAGGGAGGTGCCCTAATTGCCTCATGAAATTGAGATTTAACATTGTCTCCAATCCAGTAAACAGTGGAGAACTGAATGAGGTAAATTTCGAGGTGCCCACATTTTGGGGTACTGTTTTGCTCCCACAGAGGAAAAGATCAAATAGGCTGATTGCGTACATTGACAACAAAAGGGCTAAGAGTAACACTTTATCACATAGGAAAACAAACAAAACAAGAAACAACTCATATCGATTTAACAGTACATGGCACACTAGCACCGTAGGCCGACGGCAAATAGGTATAAAAAGTTCATTCAGGTGTAAGCCAATGCCTGTAGTTACCATGCCTGTCACAACTCACTTATGAAGAATGTGTAGCCAGTAGGCTTGTACACTCTGTGTCTTCATTCATGTATGTGTGAAGGATGCGACAAGCAACAGGTGCAAAAACAACAGTTGATGGACAGAATGCAGAACAATGTCATACATTCACCCCAGTAAAGAGATCTGGGCCTAACTCCATCGTTTTGTTGCTCACCACACCACCCCAGTTCAGACATGGCCATATGCAAATCAGCCTTGACCCTCTGCCTCATGGGAACAGTCCAGCCCAAACTGCCAAGCCATGTCTTCCCTGGACCGCAATCAAGTATCCTAGGACCGGTTTCTGACTATCAGCCGTCTTCAGCCAGGATAGCTTGTACTCCAGCAACAGGAGCATAGTTCCTCAGACTATGGACCTATACTCACTGGCTGCACACACACCTTTAGCACTCACAAAGCAGGAGGAACATGATTCCTCTGCCTACGTTCCTGTAGTCATCGGTTGCACACATCTATTGTAATCACACTGCCTCTGGCAGGGAAACGAGATACAGCGCACATTGAAATTGACTGTCCACAGTGGTTGTGCCATTTATTTAATGGAAAGCAGAATTGTACATGCTGCCTAGAAATATAGGATATGCAAATGCTAGGAAATCAATTCAGCAATAACTCACTCCCTACTGGAAAAGCTAAGAGAGATGAAACTGAAAAACAAGGGGAAAGTATCCAAGTTAAAAATGTTCTGCCATTTTGGATGCCCATGTTGTTGTAAATGTATGAGACCCTGCTAGTGGCTTATACAGCCCCCTAAGTAAGGGGCATTGCTGACAGGAACTGTAGTGTTAATCCTGCTTCAGCACCAAGAAGATGATAAGAAGAGGAACAGAGTGGAGGCATTTGTTGTCCATTGCAAACAGTTGGCGGACAGGATACTCTGTCAAAACGTGTCAATATCCCATGCTCCATATTACAAATGCCATAGGATATACTGCACTAGTAAGCTAAATAAGGGCCTAGTACTTAGTGTATTACCCGGTGATCACTGTGGGTTTTCTGTTTTATACGTTATAAGCATTTCCCACATTCAGCTGCCTTTCCAGATGTCGTTATTTAGCCTCCTACATGATGATTATGTTGGCTTAGCTGCACGAATTGGATACATTTGGATTGGATTAACAGATGTCGTATACACGTTTTTGAATACCACTCACTGGACACGATGCAATTGATTCTGGAGCGTACATTTTTTGTTAGATTTAATCCTTAATGTGAAATTTGTCCTGAAGAAGCGGAGACGAGAATCCAAGAAACATGTATTGGGTACTTCAGTGCTATGGCTATTTCAGTGATATAATCATTACTTGTTACTACAGTGCAACAAATTTGTTTTGGTCATTTCAAGTCTTTAATTGTGAGGATCTGTTGGCAAACCTCAATGCCTTCTTTGATTTGAATACACTACTTGATGTTTGATACAATGTTATTGTACTGACTGTATGCCAAAGCATACAAATATAAAAAAAATCAGATTAACAATTTTTCTTTGTGGTTTATATTTCTATTTTACTTTTATGAACTCCCCACTACCCTCACTGAATTCAATTTTTGTTTGACAGCTGGATAAACTGACATTAGTGGGTGAGTGTTAAGGGACATTTCTCAATTTATCTATTCTCCATTACGTTAGTCTTGCATATAGTCCTGGCTTCAACAGGAAGCCAGCAGAGAATTCATTTTAATCATCTGCGATCTCGCCGCGAGGTAAGATTGAAACTTTTTAACTACCACGCTTTCAATTCCCATTATTTGTTTTAGTATATTAAGAAGTGTGTGATGGTTTACAGTATCAAAGGCTGCAGAAAGGCCTAGAAGGAAACAGGAGCTACTCGAGTCTAGGACTTGAAAGGCATTGTTGATAACCTGTAACAGTTCTGTTTGGTGCTGCAGCCTTGACTGAAGCCGGATTAAAATTTGTCTAGAAAATTGTTGCCCTTGATGTGTTGGGTGAGTTTTTCCGCTACACATTTTACAGTGATTTTGATGAGGAAAGGGAGGTTGGTGATATGGTGGAAGTTGTTAAGGTCATTAACATCAGTGTAGGTTTTTTTTAGTAGTATTGTCACCTGTCCAGTTTGGAGGGAATCAGGAACGGATCCTTGGCTGAGCAATAAGTTGATCAGATTTGTAAAGTAAGGGAGCGTGTGGGTGTAGAAGTCTACTGCAATGTCACTTGGGATAGGGTCTAGAGAGTGGTTTGAATATTTGGTTTTCAAGATGTTCTTGAGCAGGGCATCCTCAGAGATGATATCACAAATGTGCCAGGGGACTTTGGACTTGCATACCTCGTGTAGGGTTGGCTGTGTATCATGCTAAAAGAGCAATTTAACTTTTGCATCAGAGAATTGTACAAATTCTTCTGCTTTCTTGTGTGGGTTGTTAAATTTGAAGGTTGACGATAAAGCGAGGTTTCTGGTGGTTTTGATTAGACCAAAGACTTTGTTTGGTCTGTTCTTGGCAGAGTCGAGAAGGGTTCTAAAGTGTTTAGAGTTTTCGCTAATGATATGTTTATGATAACACCGATCCTGTGTATCGGAGGTATGCAAGGTTATTGACAGAGGGTGACTGTCTTCATTTCTTCTCCAGGATTGGGTCCAATGTTAGACTTGATTTTCTGGGAACCAGAGCACTCATGGATTACTATACTCAAATTGCATCAACTGAAGTGTTCCCCGGTGATGTCCTTGGGCCTCAGCACTAGTGGACAAAAATACTCCTCACCAGCACTTGCCTTTTTGAGGGTAGCAAGACACAGAAGTCCAAGGCTTACTCAAGGAGGTGAAGTGGGTTTAGACAATCAGAATGAGTGCGCACAGTACTACCAGCTGATAAAATCAATGCCCAATTAGTGGTTTACTTTTTAAAAAGAAAAGTACTTTAATACACACAAGAGAAACATACTAGACCTAAAACTAAGATAAATTGTGAAAGACGGATGTCTCTACTACCCTCTGGCCAGCATAAATTCTATGATTGCTGGATCAGGGAAATGTGTTCAATTTTAAAATAAACATATCCAACAAATACAGCGAAGAACTGACTAACTCTGAACCAGAAATATTTAGGGAAGGACACATCAACTGTTTCCTTAGCTCATGCAAATCAAAAGTTACGAATTAGGCATAGTTTATGTAAAGGCAAAAACTGGTAAAACATTACAAATTTTACGCTTCAGCCAAAAAGAATGAGGGCCTTTCATTTTGGATTCCCAGTTGCATTCTAAGGCTTTAGCAGGCCATAACAAATGTATTATTCTGGGTACCAGCAGTTACAGTGATGCCTGTCCACAGACACTAGGAGGTATAAGACAACTGTCTTCCTTGCTCAACCTGCTCATACTTGTGTAAAAATGTTCACACGTAGCCTGTCTTACCCCAGCTGCACAGCAGGTGAACTTATTTTAAAAGATGGCCACTGGTGGTTACAGTGAGTGGAGCTCCATTATGGATACTCACTCACAGCAGAGGTCTAAAGTTATATGGTTCAAAAGCAAAACAAATAGGGATTCTCAGGAGTCAAAACCTACTTTCTTACAACCCTTATGGAGGGTATTAGTGTATGCCCTCCTCACCTGCCTAAACCAGAGAGGAGATAAGAGAATAGCTTCCTTGAGCATTCTCAGTGTTCAGTTTTGAACTCTTCAATGGAACAGGTAATGAAGCAGGTTATAAGCAATAGCCTAGTTTCGCTCAGGGCTACAGTGGACCTTGAGTTAGAATTCGGGTTTTTCATAGTGGACCTCAAAATATTTTATTCATTGAGTATTGAGGATCTGGTTTCTTTCAATGAGGATGGAATTTCTTTAAACGGAAAAAAAAGACTTTCAGTGTGATTAAATAAAGGGAAGAAAGTAACTGTGCAAGTTTTCCACTTTGGTGTGAGGCACAAGCAATAGAAAGTACAAGTTTTGTTTTTCTTCTGGAGTATATATACCATCTAGTATACATCATAAAAATGTAGTAAAATGTGCATGTTTTTGCATATGTCTGCATTAGTATGCACCTTGCGAGTTTTGTGATTTGGTAGATTGAATCCAGGTTTATCCTACACTGTTCAGTACACCTGTATTAAAACCTAAGTATGCTAGTATATGTACACGAAAATAGCATAATTACATGAAGTATTAAATTATTCACAAACTAGTTCAGCAATGCACGTGCAAATACTTATGGGGACACCTTGTATATACCTAAATTAACCCCTTCAACGCTCATGACGAGCCGAGCTCGTCATGAGTTACGCCTCTCGTACGCTCATGACGAGCTCAGCTCGATATGTAACGCGGGTTTTTTAAAAGTGCCGCGCACAGCGGGAAAACCGCTAGCGCGCATGCGGTTAACTAGGTATAAGCAGCATGAACGGGGGAGGAAGGTGATTAACCAATCAACTCAAAATTCACAAGATACATATAGGATTGTGGCGATACAAGGGGGATGTTTTTATTAGTGGAAAGAACAATGAACACAAATACAAGTTATTGAGTTTTGATTTAGTAAAGCTGTGCATGGATAAATTATGAATTAATAAATTGCGTGTGAGTAATGTTACAGAAAAAGGGTTCGGGGAGCCAAAAATTCTGGACATAATTCCCCGAAAATTAAAATATGCATGCTTCAATTTGGTGCTAATGTATTAAGTAAAACCAACGAGTAGGTAAACATATGACTTAAGCAAGTTTTCATTTTAGGCAATATTTATGTGAAGAAGCCTCAAAATCCTTATCATAGGATGGCAAAACATTTCAAACTTCCTTTGTGCACTTTTGAGCTTTGCTTGTGGTGAGTCATCAGCAGAAATAGAATTTCAGGATTTAATGAAAAGTAGTAGATCGTTCTTCAGTGTGTACCATAAAACATATCCGTCTAAACTGACTGCACTGATAAACATCTGTACCACTTTATTGCTTTAGCAACATTTAACAATCCCAGAGAACCTTTTCTATTTACAAGAGTGCATTTATGGCATTATAAATCCGTAGAGTTTTGAGAATGGCACACACTCTATCAAATCAACCGGCAAGGGGAGGGAGAGGAAGGAAAGAGGAAAGTGAGAGACTGAAAGAGATAGACAATGAATGTGAGCTGTTTCAATAAGTGTTACCTTGGCTCAACTTTGGTAGTGTGCCTGGGGCAGCAGGGTAATCCTCAGAGAAAATCTCTGCAGTCATGTGTGAAACAAACTCACCAAGTAACTATACAGTTAAAGGAATAATGAATTTAAAGGGCCAGGCAAAAAGTACATAAAATGAGACAGAGTTAATAAAAAATAATACATAATTAAAGAAACCTGTCCAATTAAAATAAACAGTTACTAGACTGAAGGTCAGCGGAATACTTGGTAGCTCACAAGTGCCTACAGTTGGATCGAAGCAGAGGGCTCTGTTGGTTCAGATTTTTAACCTTTCACAAATTGAGGAGCAAGAAAATGTGAAGTGAGGCCAGCCTCTTGCAGCCCTCACACAAGATATCCGAGAGTCTTATGGGCACTTCTTCCATTTACTGCTTGGGATTATACCCAGGGCCACTGTGAATATGCGATTGTGCGGCAGCAGCTTTCTTTGCATAACTGTGGATTTGCCACATACCGTAATCCGTCATCTGCTGTATAATCTGCAGATTTGATTTTTAGAAAAATGTTTCTAGCTCAAATGGTTCAAAAGTTACTAGAAACACAGAGGCACATGTTGCTGAGCAACGGAAGGCCCTTTGCATAGGTTAGCTGATCACCTTTCTATTGCATATTGCTACATTTGAGTGTTGGGCTACCAAGTGTAAAAATGACAAAATAACCAGGTAATATTTTCACAAAAAGTGCTGCATTTGCCTTTTCTTGATGCATGATTTGGCACACCCCTGCCGCATAATTCCAGTGGTCTTGATCATATCTGATCCCTTTCACTGTGACAAGGCAGCTGGTCATGTAGATCCACTGTAAATTGTGAAGTGTTGCTGCTCTCCATCCCAATGTGTTAATATGATATTAGGTCACCATTCATGAATGAGACTACAAACATAAAAAAGGTCATTACAATGTTTCTGCAGATTTGGTATTTCGAAGCCAAGTTATAATCACCACCACCATTCTCTTGCACCAAATCAAGAGGCTAAGTGTATGTGTTCATATGAGAGCTGCCAGTGGTCAGTACAGAGTCCTTAGATGCCCAGCATGGGGATACAATTCCTGCTCTGTGATCCTGTAAATGCACCAGATGCTGCAGGGCGGGTGGCCTGCACTTCTCTGTTTGCCTTACAATGGGTTACTTATTAATATTTTGGCATTCCTCTGGGTCAGCCTGAGGCCAGACCTACAGTATTAGGAGCTGCAATGGGAGAACAAAAACACATTTTAATATAGCCAATGCAGCCTCCGAACAGGCCTGAGTCCACAGCAAGGGTCAGGAAACCAGCGACCTGCAATCAAAAGGCCCAGGGAACACCCGAGGCAGATGTGAATTCTCACAAATGTAAATTTTCAGGGATCATCAGTGTTGCTTGTCCAGCCAAGAACAACAAGCCTTCGTCAAATGAACAGGAGCAATCTGTCTTTTTGATAATATGGACAGTCCCTTCGGATCATTTCATAAACTCTCTACACGTAAATCCCTGCTTATCAAAACCAATGCTAAACGGGTTACACATGAATTGCTTCCAGCCTCGAGCAATGTTACGTACTTTTCCTCCTGATTTCAATGGGCACCGTTAGGGATTCAAATATCGAGAATTTATAGCCACCAATGAGAGGCATATTTTCTTCTCCATATAGCAAAAGATATCGAATATGTTTTGCTCAGGATGACAGAAAAAAATGGATCACTCTATTCCCCACTCCAACCTGATTCCTATTTCTGGCCCTTCTCCGCATGCCACTTTTCCTGTAGTTTTTCATTCCTGATCCTCCCTCTCCCACTGGTGAGGGGACAAGGCAGGGCTTTCAATGGGTAAGGGAAGTGACAACGCTGCCTGCCACGCCTTCCTTCTCGGGCACACCATTCCAGCAATGCCTACCCCACATCATCCGCCTGTCTGATCCTGTTCTTAGCTGTCATTCATCTCAACCCTTCCATCAACCTATCGGTGGGAAGGAGGGCTGGAGCTTTCCTGCCTGGTCACGCCTTCCTGCCACAGTGACAGCCCTTCCATTCCATATCACAGATGAGAGAGCACAAATCTGAAAAATGTATAAGTACACCATATTTACAAGCACGTAGTGTTAGTTTAAATTGTATTACACAAGAGTGTCAATTTATATAGTGAAAATATATGAGTGTTTGTTTTAATTAGAATAGATACATATATAAGTGTGGAAAACTAATGTAGAGGTTGTAGACATGTTAAAATGATGTTGGAGTCACACGTTAGATGACTAAGTGAAAACGAAATGTAATTCTGCAAACCATGAAAATGTGTAGGCCACATGGCATTTCACAGGAAACGAAAGATGCTGCTACACTTTTAGTGACGTGGATTCTAATGTCGTTTGAGTGCAAATGTATTATTAGGCATAGTATTGAAATATATGTTTTACATAGATGTGTTATATTTAGTATATGTGTGTTAGTTAAATATCGTTTAAACAAAGAAATTAAATGTGCATATTGCAGAGGCCCGTTTCATGTAATTTTAGTAGGCCTGAATAGAGAAAGTTGCTTCTTTGATCTGCCAGAGCTCGTTAAGGAGAAGTCGCACAGAGCACGAACGATAGGTCTGTTCAAAATGTTTTATGACTCTTAGATATGGTAGAGACTGGAATTTGGGGCCTACCGAGAGAGTGTCTGTTTGCAGGTGCAAGGGGAACTTAAATCAGAAATAATGAATAGGCCCTTGTTCAGAAGTGCCAGGCACAGGCCTGTAGGAGTCTTCAGGAATTTTAGGGGGTACCGCTTGGACGGAGAGAAGCCTGGGAAGCAAGGTCAACTTTAATGAAGAGTCCAGAGGAGCACCAGGACGGAATTTGCCGCTCAAAACTGCACCACGTGAGAGGCGTCGACATGGGCGTTCCTATTGGAAATGTGATTTGGTATTAGGGATAGCACCCCGGGGTGGAGTTAGAGCAGATGATCTGAGGAGCCTAAGAGAGCGGATGGGTAGGCAGATAGAGAACTAACAGACTTCAATTTGGAAACAAAGACTAAGGGAAGTGTGTGATCTTCTTTGGAAGTCACCACTGCTGACACCTTTTTAGGTAAAGATCTTGTTAAGTAGGGATGTCACTTAGTCTAGTGTAGGGACAGATTTAAATTGTACTTTTCCTTTCTGTAAATGACTCTCAGGTTGCAACTCACAGCGATTCTTGCAACACTTATGCTTTTTGAGATAGTTTTGATAATTTCCTTTTGCCGATTGAGAATATTTAGAGAGTACCTTTATGTATTAATACCTGTATACCTTTTGAATCTTATTCTGAGATGTTTGTATCTCCAGATACTTTTGACTTTGAATTAAAACTTTTTAACCTTTCCCAGTGGTAAGTGGTTCTTTAGAGTGGTTTAAGTTCCTAATTGACTAACCTAGTAGTAGATTGTCTTTTACTCAATGACAGGTACCAACGATTCAGTCGACATGATTAGGGATCTGGTAAGGTAACTAGAGACCAGAAACCCCGCGTTAACAGTTGGTAGCAGTGTAGGATGGTTATCTTCTTGAGGAAGGTAATCTAGATTAGGTTAGCTTACCCCAAGGCCCCTAGAGCTAGACATCGAGAGATGAGCAGCGGAAGAATCGCGTGCCGAAGAGGGTGCTGACGGTGCGAGAAAAGCAGCAGTATCGGAGGAGAGTGAGTATAACAAGGGTCATGCGTGAACAGATTGCGGTGTTTTGTGTTGTATTTGTATTGTAATGTCTTGCGGAGTTGAATGCCTGTAGCGTGATTGTGAGAAGGTTGTAAGCGCGCGCAACCTGGAAAAATCTTAAGTTCGGGGTAGAGCTTAAGTGGTTCGGGTGTATCGAACATCCAGAGTAATTGTCGACCAGAGTAAAGAGGTCATGAGGTACCATTGACCGCCGCAGAACCGAGATAGGGGGAGTGCAAGAGTGAGTGTGTGAGTAACGGACGCTGGTCGAAAGTTACTGTGTGTAAGTAACCTATCAGAGAAGGCGATTGTCTGGACGTAAACGGAAAGACATTTCGCCAGTTAAGGTGACAATTGCAGATTGACTGTGGGCGTACAGTCAAAGAAAAGTGATCGCTTGGACGGAAGTAATCATTTTTCGAAGTATGAATGGGACGCATGCATAAACGCGGAGACAAGCTGAAAAAGGAGGGGAACTGCTGCAAAGGGGGACGAGTGACGTCGGCAAGAGCCGCGCTGAGATAGGGTGGATAGTGAAGAGCCGCGACGCGATAGGACGGTTGGTGTGCCGTCGGCAAGAGCCGCGACGGGATTGGGCGGCTGGTGCGACGTCAGTGAGAAGTCGCGTTCTGATAGGCCAGTTGGTGAGAACCGAGCTGAGATTGGTGGATTGTCATCAGGAAGTAAACAAATCGGAGAAAACAGAAACTAGTAGATTGAAAATGAAGTGTTTTAAATGTTTGAAGGATATTTTTAAAAGAAAAAGGAGAGAGTCTTTTTACGGGCAAGAGGCACCGCCAGAGGGTACACCAGCTCATTATATGGCAGCGAATGTTGGGCTACACACTATATTATGGATTGGGGATTGGAACAAGCTTACGGAAGGGAATGAGGAAATGTCGTTCCCAAAGTATGGGACGTTTAAGTTAGAGGTGTTACATCGGCTAAAAGCAACCATGTCCGCATTGAAACCCCCGCCTAGACCGACCCAGTTTGAGGCCCTTAACGCATGGATTAGGGCGGCGCACGACAGGAATCTGAATAGGCATCAAGAAAGGCTGACGCGATCAGTAAGAGCAGTGCGAGATTCCAAATGGGATGAGGACGCTAAGAGATGGAGGGTACAGGCTATTGAGGTGGATAAGTTGTACACAGTGAGAGAGGTGGCAGGTGAAAAGACACTCATGGAAGAAGATGAGGAGAGCGACTCGGAGGACAACTTGATAAATAGATTATTGATAGATAGACCGCCTCCGAGAGTTGGGGAGATAGAAAGTAGAGGACTCGCAAGGGAAGATGGGGCTGCCATAGAGGGGTATGTACCACTTCCTATATCGGAATGGACACCTATCAAAGGTGGGGAGACACCTCAACATAGTACAGCACAGAGTGTAGTCGGAAGGTTTGTGGTACAGAAAACGCCAACCGCAGAGAGGGCGGAACCTTGTAGATTGCCAGATGCTCACCAAGTACCCGTTACCATAGGACCCATAGTATCGATTTACAACCCAGAGAATGGGAGAGAGGAAGAACAGATACGGTTAGACAGAGAAAGGGTTGAGATGTAAAGGAGGAATAACACGACAAATGCCTGGAAGCAATTGCCAGGACCGGTAACGTGGAACACCCCATTCGAACCGACAGTGAGTCCCGCAACAGAGCAGGGGGGTCAAAGAGGACCGATGGACCTAAGGGGACCACGTCCGAAATCCTTTAAAGAGTTAAGAGTTGACTTGAGAGAATGGGATGGGTCCGCAGAAACGCAGAGCAATAGGTCAAGAGCAGAAGCTGAGTGGGGAAATCGAGGCAATGGGACAGTATCTCACTGCGGGGCTAGCGAAAGCAGTCAGGGACGTGAGGGTCAAAGCCAGGAGAACAGAGGAGTAATACGTCCTAATGATGGGAGGGACCAGCAGGAGCGAGATGGTAGAAGCATGGAGTGTGAAGAGATGTCTCGGCTCTTTGAAAAGGGTGGAGACCAAATGGTACTAGTATACAGAGATAGGTTTAGGTGCACTCATCACGCGCCAGGGGAGAATGTGCAACACTGGAATAGGGGGAACAATGAAAGATCTTGCCATACATCGGGTGATCAGAGGTCACAGACCAATTGTGAAGAAAGGGGGAGTAATGGAATGTCTTACCATGAACCCAGAGAATCCAGGCATGAAGGGGAAGGTGGGACTATGAGGCACAATGGAGTGTTTCATCATCCACCCAGAGAGGACGGAACAGCATGGGACCTGGAGGGGTGGGAGCAGGGGAGGACTCCACGTAACTCACCTGAGCCCAGACGTGGGACTCGGAGCTGGGATGGGAAAGATGTGAATGGACCCCCTAGAGCTAGCGTACTGAAAGCTACAATAAAGGCGAAAAGACTTGATGTCACCAGTTTAAAATCTGATTTGGATGAGATCATAGATGGTACGTTGGCCTTAGAAAGGATCGACTTGTATGAACAAGATGAGTTGCTGTTCATAGCGAAAGATGTTACTCGTAAGGCGAGAGCGACTCATGAGAAACTGTCTGAACTGGCAGACAGGTACATGGTAGATTTGTCCAGAACAAAGACCCTACAGATTAACCATAGGTTACAATACTCAGATCAAGACTTAGATGAGAAAAGAACTACAGGGTTAAAGACACACATAAGGGAACTAATAGCAGGAATAAGAGCGTGGAGGGATCTGGACAAATGGGAGGAGATATGGTCCAAAAGGGAAACTGTTAGGCGGTGTGCGAATGGGACGTCTCCTGAGGGAAGGTTGATGAAGATGGAGGCATTCCCTTTGAGAGAAATATCAAATGGGAATTATGTACATGTGCCCTGGAGTAGAGGAGATTTAGCTGCATTTACCAACTCATTCCCGAAGTTAAGGGACAATCCAGTAGAGTGGTATAAGCAGGTAGAAAGGTTTGTAAAGATCTCGAAAGTATTGTGGATTGATTTGAACACTTTGTTTGACATTGTGGTCCTATCTGACTTGTGGACATCGTGCAAGACTAGTGTTGAATGGCCAACTACTGAACCAGTGAGGGATGCTCAGACAAATGGACCGTCTGAAATTGTCATGCAAAAGTATGAAAGGGTAATAGCTTGGCTGAAAGATAAGGTACCACCCCAGGACATAGATTGGGTACAAATAGACCGAACAAGACAAGAACCAAAGGAGACAGTTCATGAGTTCTATGAAAGGTTGTTGAAAACCTTCAAACAATACAGTGGACTCGATGTAATGGATCCCAAAGATATAGGACAGTTTGTGTCAAAGTTTGTTTTGGGGTTGAGACCTGATATTTGTTTGATGATTCAGCAACATTTAATTTGTTGGCAAAACAAACCACTAGATGAAATATTAAGGTATGCCAGATACTGTAGCGATGAGATAGATTCCAAGACAAAGAAAATGAAGGAAAAGCTGATGGTGGTGCAGATGCAGTCCGCCGGAAAGGGCGGACAGCAGAAACAGGGAACGGGGACAATGGGACGGAAGTCGAATGGTCAGAACAAGGATAGTGAAGAAAGTCAGAGACCTAGAATAGATTTTGCCACTTTAAAGAAAACGACAAAGTGCCACCAGTATCACCAGGTGGGACATTGGAGACGCGAGTGTCCCTTTAACCCCGAAAGTGGAGAACTAGAATTAGAACAGGAAGTTCAGGAGGTTCCAGTTCAAAGGGCGACAGTCTCAGGAAGCAAGGTGGTCAAAGGGGGGACTTCGGCTCCACGAGCTCAGTTTCCACAGCCACCGAAGATTGCGACAGGGGGAAAAGTCTATAAACAAATGCCTCTTTTTATTGAAGAAGAAAAATGTTATTACATTGACCCAATGACCGGTCAACGTGTGAACAGAGAAGAGGACTGTACCCTCGGGGCAGTTCTAGAAGTAGATCAGAGAGGGCCATTTGTTGAGGCAGAGGTAGCAGGGTGCCCGATGACATTCTTGGTGGATACTGGAGCTACTCGATCAACTCTAAGATCAGCAGTGGTTCCTGACCTACCAATGTCGGGGGAAACAATTCAGGTGGTTGGAGTCGCAAATAGAAGAATGACTAGTCCTTTGACAGAACCAGTGTCAGTGAAAATAGGGAATTACACAAATGAACATCAGTTTGTGGTATGTGATTCTAGTCCTGTATGTCTGTTAGGGAGGGATTTGTTGTGCAAATTGAATTGCACCATATACTGCACCCCTCAGGGTGTGGAGGTACAGACCGCAGATGATGATGCTACCTTTAAGATTGCCAATGAGAGAACATGTATAGAACTGTATCCTACTCTGACTGTGGAAGACCTTCCTTGTGACCTAAGAGATGCTGTCTCAGCTGAAGTATGGGATTTTACTGGGGAAGAGATAGGACTGATCAAAGGGGTGGAACCAGTGAAGATCATGATAAAACCAAACGCTGAATTTCCAAGAACGCCTCAGTATAAACTGTCCCAGGAAACGATTGCAGGAATAAAACCTGTGATTGACTCAATGATTCAACAGGGAATACTGAAAGAAATCGTGGGTAGTCCATGTAACTCCCTGATTATGGGTTTGCAGAAACCTAGTGGGAAGTTCAGAATAGTTCAGGACCTTCGAAAGATTAACAACATTGTGGTTTCATGTTGTCCAGTGGTACCGAATCCATCAGTGATACTGTTTCAAATACCATTCCAAGCTGAGTGGTTTACAGTGATAGACCTTTGTCAAGCCTTCTTTTCCATCCCATTAGATGAGGACAGTCAGTATCTTTTCGCATTTAAAATGGAAGATCGTGCCTTAACATGGTGTCGAATCCCACAAAGGTTCACAGATAGCCCTTCGATCTTCAGTCAGCTGTTGAAGAAGAACCTTGAAAGTCTGGTATTGCCACAGAACTCGGTTCTGGTCCAGTACATAGACGACCTACTTGTTGCGTCAGAAACAGAGGAAGCTTGTAAGGAAGACACCATTGCTTTACTGAATCATTTAGCTGAGAATGGACATAAGGTATCTCCGAACAAATTACAGTACTGTCTGACAGAAGTACAGTATCTGGGTCACCGAATAGAGAAGGGGAGGCGCAAGGTGTCTCCAGACAGGATAGAGGCCATCATGAAAATGAATGCGCCAACGACACAGAGAGAAGTTAGGATGTTCTTAGGAATGGTTGGTTACTGCCGACAGTGGATAGCTAACTTTTCACTGAAAGCAAAACCTTTACAGAAACTGACGCACAAGGAGGTGAGTGATCCGGTACCATGGGACAACGAGTGCCTAATGGCGTTCCTACAACTGAGAGAGGACTTGTGTCGTGCTCCGGCTTTGGGAATGCCAGATTATGAGAGGATTTTTTCATTATACTGCTGTGAAAGAGAAGGATGTGCGTTATCAGTGTTGGTGCAAGTACACGGAAATGCCCGTAGACCAGTTGCATATTTTTCGGCTACATTAGATCCGGTAGCCGCAGCGTTGCCCGGATGTCTCAAATCCGTTGCTGCAACAGGTGTCAGCATTGAGAGGTGTGAGAACATAGTAATGGGACATCAATTAGTGGTGTATGTACCGCATTCGGTAGAATTGTTAATGACAAGGACCAAGACGCAGCACTTGACCAATAGTAGGCTCACGCGCTATGAGCAAGTTATTCTTGCGGCAGAGAACGTGACCCTTAAGAGGTGCTCGGTCTTGAATCCTGCTACATTGATGCCACTTCCTAATGATATAGAAGGCGAAGAATGTGAAGATCACGATTGCCTAGATGTGACTGAACTATGCACGAAGCCCAGACCAGATATTGTGGATGAGCCATTGATCGACCCTGATGAAATTTACTTTGTTGATGGCTCATGTTTAAGAGACGATACTGGTCGGTTGAGAGCAGCTTATGCTGTTTGCACCATTACTGGAGTTGTGGAAGCCGCTTGCCTGGAAGGAGTACACTCCGCTCAGGTAGCAGAAATCATTGCATTGACACATGCCTGTATAGCAGGTAGCAAAAAGAGAGTCACCATCTATACCGATAGCCAATATGGTTTCGGTGTAGTTCATGATTTCGGGCAATTGTGGTCTCAGAGGGGTTATATGACCTCCTCTGGTTCGCCAATCAGAAATGGGGAATTTGTACGACTGCTGTTAGAAGCATTGCAAGGACCAGCTGAAATTGCAGTGGTCAAGTGTACAGCTCACACTAAAAATACAGATTTTGTGTCACAAGGAAACAGATATGCAGATGAAGTTGCCCGCTATTGTGCGGAGCAAGGGTATACTTTCACGGAGGTGGAAGTAGGCGGGGCAAAGGAAAAAACAGAAGTCAATATGATATTAGAGACCGTAGATACATGGGAAGATCTGAAACAAATGCAAGAAAATGCACCTGAGTCAGAGAAAAGGTCCTGGGAAGCAGCAGGTTGTGTGAGAAGTGAAATGGATTTTTGGGTTTCAGCAGATGGAAGAGCAGTGTTACCAGAGGAATTAGTGAGTCCAATGGCACGACAAATACATGGTCCGACACACTTAGGAAGGGATGCCATGCTGAGAGTATTTAGGCAAACTTGGTATTGCCCAAAATTCAGGATTGCAGCAGAAGCAGTCTGTAGGAGATGTGTCACATGTCAGCAACTGAATGTAGGGAAAAGAACACCAGTTACCATGAGTCACATTGGGAGGTCTGGGGGGCCTTTCAACAGAATGCAATTAGATTTCATTGAAATGCCTAGAGTCAACCGCCTTAGGTATGTGTTGGTGGTCGTATGCATATTTTCCAGGTGGGTCGAGGCATACCCTACACGTAGGTGCGATACACTCACCGTAGCAAAACTGTTACTTAGAGAATTGATCCCGCGCTACGGGGTGCCAGGCTCTCTGGAATCTGATCGAGGAACACATTTTAACAGTGAAATTGTGAAGATGCTCTGTGCCGCATTGAACATTGATCAGAAGTTGCACTGTAGCTATCGACCAGAGGCTTCAGGAATTGTGGAGCAGATAAATGGGACACTAAAGTGTCGAATTGCCAAAGTGTGTTCTTCAACTTCCTTGAGTTGGCCAGATGCTTTGCCTTTAGTGTTGATGAGCATGCGTAGCACACCCGACTGGAGGACAGGTCTCTCTCCACACGAGGTGCTGATGGGGAGGGCAATGAGGCTTCCTTCTGTACCAACTGCAACACTATTAAACATTACAGATGACCTGATCCTGGATTACTGCAAAGGACTGTCTGACGCCATTCATTCTGTGTCCTTCCAGGTGCAGGCTGCTGAGGTCCCATCTTCAAGAGAGTTGTGTCATGACCTGTGCCCAGGAGAGTGGGTGCTAGTGAAGAAACACGTCCGGAAAAACTGCCTAGACGTGCGCTGGAGAGGACCTTTTCAGGTCATACTGACCACGAATACGGCTATCAAGTGTGGAGGCCTGCCGAATTGGATACACGCTTCCCACACCCGAAGAGTTCCAGCACCCCTGGAAGAAACAGCTCCTCTCACAGATGAGAATCCAGCTGAAGACAGTGAACCATTAGAGGGGATCAGTCAAGCTGTGGGGGTGTCTGAGGAAGTTGGGAGCGTTGCAGATCCAGAAGAAGGGCAAGGCGGTAGCGAAATTGAAGCTGCAACAGAAGGAGAGAGCAGTTGTGAATGTGACTTGGAAACAGATCAGGAACAGAGTGATCAGGAACTGAGCAGGAGGGAAAGCAATAGGAGAACAAGAAGTGGGGCAGCTACTTGGCCTGAAAGAAGAAGGAGGCCTAGCCTGAAGCTAGCTCGAGAAGAAACTCTTGCTCCTATATCCGAAGATTCGGATCTGGAAGAAGGTGTATCGGACCAAGAGCAGGAGGGTCTAAGGAGATCAAGGAGAGTACGAGTGCCTAGCAGAAGATACTCTACACCTGAGTGGACCTACCTCGCTGCAGATGTCCGAGGGACGCAGAGCTGGGAGGGTGAGGGAAGTGACCCTGACCAGAACTGACCCAATCATCACAGTGGAAATAAGATTCCTGTTGCCAGGATTGGAGGTCGAAAGACTGCTGACACTCAACATCGTCTATCCTCCTCTTCTGAGTGGAATAAAAAAATTGATATTTGAGACTGTTGAGTTTCCGTGTTGCTGTTCAAGGAGTCCAATACTGGAGGGAGTTCTTCTCCGTATGGAAATATTTGAGCTAGTGGTGGAACTTCTGGGAACACGCATAGTTTCAGATTGCTAAAAAGACTTTGATAAAGAACATTTGTTAATACAGATCAAAAGGATAACCTACTGCCAAATGTAAGAAGACAGAAACTATGGACTTCCATTTTAGTGGATGGAGAAGGGCTAGAGTTGTCTATTGCTACAGAACTTAATGACTGTTCTTGCGGGAGAGAATTGTCAGCTTCCAAGTGTGGTTCAAAGAAAGACATTGTGGTTCAAATGAAGAGAGTCTTTGTGCAAAGCAAAAAGGACATTGAGAAGAAGTAAGGGACTTTGCTGAGAACGACAAACAGAGCTACACTGTTTGAGATCATGGAGACTGGCAACCCGAACCGCAGGGCAAAATGCATAGTAGGCACACTTTTAGTGGTAGTGATTTCCCTTATAGTTTTAGTAGTTACTGTATCATATATAGTGGGACATGAGAACGAAACAAAGATAAGATCAGAAACAAAGAAAGCATCAACACAAAAGCCTATCACTGTTGCTGAGGTAAAAGGAGAAAACACTGAGAAAGAAAAGGCTTTGCTAGATGCTGAGATCAAAAGATTACATGTTGACGAATCACAGGGGAACTTCAGGTCAAATGCTTATGCCAAGTTGCTCTACGAATACATTGATGTCATGGAGGCGAAGAATTGCTACGTTTGTATGCAATTACCAGCTTCTGTGGATGAGGGTATCAGATACCATCATCTTCCATTGACGTATGGAATCACATGTAGTTTGTTGTTGAGCATATTCTATGGACGAGATGGGTTCGAGTATTATTTCTCGAATTTTGACTCGACATTGCCAGAGGTCCCAAATTATAAGCATCTGAATAAGTGGGACTACTACAAGTGCGAGGACAGGTTACAGAAATTTTTCATTCCATGGAAAACGTTAGATACTTCACATGCCCGAAGAAATAATCTGACTTGTCAAGTGTCAGAAATTGAGAAAAAGTTTATAGGGCAGGTGGATACTAGATATAGGAGGCAAAAGATTCTAAAAGCTTCAGGACAGTGGGAAACAGATTGGACTAAGGAAGAAAGGATACATCAAAGAAAGGGTAGCCTTGGTCCAATTGCTTTAGACAAGGAGAAACGGGGGAAACTGTGCATTCACAGGAGTTACTCCTATTATGAGAATATGTATGTAGGTCAAGTCAGTTGTGAACATGCTTTCCAATTGGAGTACTACTCCAAAGATTTTTTGAAGGAGATGCAAGCAATTCCAAATGTATATTTTGTATGTGGAAGAAATGCATATGTGAAATTACCAGATAACTGGTACGGATCATGCTATTTAGCAATTGTCTTCCCCAAAATATACCATGTTGAGAATCTAGAAACGACAAAGAGAGGAATACCAACAAGAGGGAGGAGAGATCTAGGTGCTGAAGAGGTAGTTGGGGATGTATTTGGTGCTGCATTCCCTCTCTTGGGATTGATACTGAATGACATAAAAATTAGAAGATTGGCTACAGTCGTAGATAGGTTATCTGCCAGTACTGCTAGATCCTTAATGCTGGTGGAGGGAGAGATGCAATCGATAAGAGCAATGGTTCTTCAGAACCGACTTGCTTTAGATGTTCTGTTAGCCAAAGAGGGCGGAGTCTGTAAGGCCTTGAAGGTCCAGGAATGTTGTACTTACATTCCAGACAATTCAAAACCTTTAGAGAAGTACATACAAAATATTACTGCGATTCATCATGAAATTGAGGATCTGACAAAGATAAATGTGTGGGAAAAAGTAGGCCAAGGAATGGGTAATGTTGGAGGTTGGTTTGCCAACCTAGGAAAGGGTATCATTTGGTACATATTGAAACCCATCATCATAATTGTGATTTGTGTAATCACTTTGTGGGGATTGGTGCGACTGTACCAATGGTATAGAGCAAACAGTTTGCAGAGATCCATGAGGGAACAGGAGAAAAGACTGACTGCGATGCAGGATACACAATATAAGAGTCTGAAGGCTCTAGAGACAATGAAACGTGGGGGTATTGCAACAACTTCAGTCTGAAAGATCCTACATTTTAGAGATGGTGTTTTGATGGTGATGACTCCTGAAAGTCATCAAAGGGGGGACTGAGAGAGCACAAATCTGAAAAATGTATAAGTACACCATATTTACAAGCACGTAGTGTTAGTTTAAATTGTATTACACAAGAGTGTCAATTTATATAGTGAAAATATATGAGTGTTTGTTTTAATTAGAATAGATACATATATAAGTGTGGAAAACTAATGTAGAGGTTGTAGAAATGTTAAAATGATGTTGGAGTCACACGTTAGATGACTAAGTGAAAACGAAATGTAATTCTGCAAACCATGAAAATGTGTAGGCCACATGGCATTTCACAGGAAACGAAAGATGCTGCTACACTTTTAGTGACGTGGATTCTAATGTCATTTGAGTGCAAATGTATTATTAGGCATAGTATTGAAATATATGTTTTACATAGATGTGTTATATTTAGTATATGTGTGTTAGTTAAATATCGTTTAAACAAAGAAATTAAATGTGCATATTGCAGAGGCCCGTTTCATGTAATTTTAGTAGGCCTGAATAGAGAAAGTTGCTTCTTTGATCTGCCAGAGCTCGTTAAGGAGAAGTCGCACAGAGCACGAACGATAGGTCTGTTCAAAATGTTTTATGACTCTTAGATATGGTAGAGACTGGAATTTGGGACCTACCGAGAGAGTGTCTGTTTGCAGGTGCAAGGGGAACTTAAATCAGAAATAATGAATAGGCCCTTGTTCAGAAGTGCCAGGCACAGGCCTGTAGGAGTCTTCAGGAATTTTAGGGGGTACCGCTTGGACGGAGAGAAGCCTGGGAAGCAAGGTCAACTTTAATGAAGAGTCCAGAGGAGCACCAGGACGGAATTTGCCGCTCAAAACTGCACCACGTGAGAGGCGTCGACATGGGCGTTCCTATTGGAAATGTGATTTGGTATTAGGGATAGCACCCCGGGGTGGAGTTAGAGCAGATGATCTGAGGAGCCTAAGAGAGCGGATGGGTAGGCAGATAGAGAACTAACAGACTTCAATTTGGAAACAAAGACTAAGGGAAGTGTGTGAGCTTCTTTGGAAGTCACCACTGCTGACACCTTTTTAGGTAAAGATCTTGTTAAGTAGGGATGTCACTTAGTCTAGTGTAGGGACAGATTTAACTTGTACTTTTCCTTTCTGTAAATGACTCTCAGGTTGCAACTCACAGCGATTCTTGCAACACTTATGCTTTTTGAGATAGTTTTGATAATTTCCTTTTGCCGATTGAGAATATTTAGAGAGTACCTTTTTGTATTAATACCTGTATACCTTTTGAATCTTATTCTGAGATGTTTGTATCTCCAGATACTTTTGACTTTGAATTAAAACTTTTTAACCTTTCCCAGTGGTAAGTGGTTCTTTAGAGTGGTTTAAGTTCCTAATTGACTAACCTAGTAGTAGATTGTCTTTTACTCAATGACAGGTACCAACGATTCAGTCGACATGATTAGGGATCTGGTAAGGTAACTAGAGACCAGAAACCCCGCGTTAACACAGACATTCAGAGTGCTTCCTCGCCCTTTCCTCTGGTGCATTAGCAGCCCTGTCCCACCACACTCCCGCCAGGGGCACATTAAATCAAGAGGTTTACCTTGATAAAACAGCAACACTGATATAAACTCACTATTTGAAAGAACTGATTGATGGTGATGTATAGGAATGAATTCACTTGCTTGATCGGTCTGATGCCTTGTGAAGCAGATCAGTCTCGTAACAAGGGTGCTCTGGGTAGTAAAAAGGCAGGCATTACTGTGTGCAGTAGGCCTATCAAACCCCTCATTCCGTGGGCCAGTGCCCTTGCTACACTACTGACCGCTAGGTTCCTGCTTGTCTGTAAGTCTAATATTGCGCTTATTAAGGTGAGGTGCAACATTACACATTAAAAATGTATTATTGGGCAACTCAAACCTTTAATAACAGTAGATTGAGTCGGATTATAGAGTGCGTTGATTGAAATATTGTCTTATTTAATTACCCATCACTAACCGAAGATTGAGTTTTTTTTTTAATCTACAATTTGATAATGCATGTCTTTCATAAAACTGTAATTTTCTTTCACGACAAGATGAACTCAAGAGTAAAACTTCTTCCTCCCCTCATCTATGGATTAGGAAACTGTTTGTGTATTGCATGATGTTTCTAAAGTATGAATGTATTCAATTTAATATATATCTATGCTCAAAGTAACCTGGAGCCGCATGAGAAATGTGCGCGTGCTATGGCATACAAATTAGTCAAATGTTCTTTTCTATGTGCAAACTGTGTTGCTATCTCAACAAAGATAGAATGTATTTTTAGTTTATGCTATTTAATGCACACATGGCAGTGCAACGTACTGGTGGAAAACAGTTTAAAAACTAGTTACTGCTGCCTTCTTTCAATTCAGAACAAAATACGTTTCCCATTTTTGTGATTAAATAAAAAATGAAGTTCCTAAATGTAGAAAATACACTCATCAATGTGGTGCAATAATACCATAGAGTCCTGCAACGTCGACGACTCATGTAAGACAATTTGCCTAAAGAACCATTTCCCAATACAATCCAACAGCCCTGGTCATTAACTCCTCACGCTGCAGTATGTATACTCCTAATGTTTGGCACTTTGCTCTGTGTACTTTATCCTGTGGGTCTGTACTGTTGTATTTCTGCTCTGTATGATGTCTAAATGTATGGCAGCTCGAGTATTTGCACTCTGATCATTTCGCACTATGCACTTTACTATGTAGTTCTGTATTTCTGAAATTTCTTGAACTCTCAATAACATTTTGTTTAAACCCATTCCTCATGTCAGTAAGCTTGAGGTTCCCTCTCTTTGATCCATCAGCATTTATTCAAGCTCTTTAGCCACTCTCTCTTACTTGGGCCCCACCAACAGCTAGGACAGTAAAGAGCACCTGTACACTGCCACATCCTATTTTATTTTTGCCTTTTCTGGGGAACCGACTGTTTGCTCCAGCAGGTTAGTTCTGCTCTTTTCCTTTAAAAAACACAGGGAGGGTCGGGGTGTGAAATGGGCATTTAATCTGCCTTTCGTTCATAAAGAGAGGTGGCATCAGGGACGGCTCCTCTGTTATGGTGGAGGAGTGTCGCCCCCCTGCTGAAAGCCAGCAGAGGCAAAGGGCAAAAATAAAATTATAATAAAACATTTTTATTATCATTTTATTTTTTGCCCTGCAGGCTGCGAGGGATGGGCTTGGCCTCTCATCCTGATGCTGCAGATGCGGCATCATGGAAGAGGGGGGAGTGGAAGGCACTGCCAAGTTCTCATTACGGTTTGGCCAGCCCTCGGACCGGCCAAACCGTCATGCACACTTAGCCTTTCTTCACCTAGCTGCGTTGTACAGCTGGGTGGAGAAACACACACAGTCTCCCACTCTGAACCAAGAAGCTCAGACCAATCGAAGCGCTGTTCACATGCTAGGAATAGCATTCCCAGCATGTGAGCAGTGCTGGGATTGGGAGCTGGGAGCCTGTGCAGTGTGCAGCAGGCTCCTGGCAAGGATGTGAAGATTGGCAGCAAGGCGGGGGCCGCCGGAGCAGGTAAGTTTTCTTTTTATATTTATACGTTTTTGTTTGTGCTTACCTCCCCCCACCCCACCACTTCGTACTATGAGTAGTCGCTACAGGGTGGCACAGCAGATGTGTTGTCCCACTTCCATGAGCCTGGATCAGGGTTTGATTCCTCCAGTGGTGCAGGGGTCCCCCGGGTGTTTTGTCACATGACAAGTAAGGCTGAATATTCTGTACCCTGCTCCCTGGTTCCTGTAAACTCGCTTAATAGGCTGTGTCATGGGTGCAAACGGCTTCCAGTTTCTGGTCACGGAATAAAAGTGGAAGGGCCCGCTGCCAGTGATGCATTGTGTGGCACACATGCAGCAAGAATTTATGTTACATCTATAAGGTGAGGGTGGTGGGGGCCAACCATGACTTTTTTTATTGGAGATCCTATACAATATTGTTTTGCTCTGTGCTGGATGAGGGCATTTTCATCATAGAAAGGATGAACTGTGTGTTTTTTGGTCAGGCAGCTGATAAGGTGCCAATTGTGGGGACTTTTCAGGGGTTACTGAAATCCCCCAGGGTATTTGGGTTTTGTTTTCGACTAGTATACTCTTAGAAAGCACTAGCAGAAGCTACTTTATGTCTCTCTTTTTTGCCCCGGGGGAAGCAGAGGAAATACAGCACATCTACCTGTCTCCTCTTCCCTTCCTGTGGCCTCACCATGGCTTTACCCCCCGATTATGATGAGAAAAAGGGGAGTGTGTGGGTGATACATTGGTTTCCAAGAGCAAGTCCATAAAGAGGGAGAATTACATGGAGTGATGTCACGTTTATTTTCTAATCTTCAATTGCAACTAGATAAAGAGTTGCCTAATCCCGGTAGACATTGTTTCTGGCAATTTCATAGCCCATCAGTTCCAAAACGTCTGGTAAAGTCTGGAGTGCGAGGTCACCTGAAGAGTGAATGGAAGGAAACAGGGTGATCATCGGTTCCTCGATTTATGATTCAACTGTGTCCTTTTGTAAAAGTTGATTTACAACTTCATCAGTCTCTATTATTGGATCCAGCGCTGAGAAATATCATTGATCAGATGGTGGCGGTTACTGAAAATAGGGTTATGTCAGGCCCATTGGACAGGTAGGCAGAACTCACCCTTTAAGAATGTATGTGCTCGTCTGAGGTTATCCATGAGAGCCAAAATATATGCTGTGTACACCTCCCAATCATTGGTGAAGGGTTTACAGCCTTTAGCCACCGCCATGCCGGCTGGGGAGACCTGATCTCCGTTATTGCCCCAAAATTACCCCTAAGCAAAATTGCTATCAGATGTTACTGTTGGTTGTCGCAGATCTTCATCATTTGCATTTATGTGACTAGAAGCTGGTGGCACCTCAAAAGACTTGTCTGTCTGTTAAAAATTTATTTTTTCGGTAGCAGACTGCTTGGGGAGAAATTTGAAAAAGTTATGCATATATATTTTTTAAAACAGTAGCATGTACTTCTGTCCTTGTTCGTGTTACTCTGGCAAGAATATAAAGCTTTGTAAGTAAACTTGAAGTGTTATGAGCTGTCAACTAATCACACCTGTTTTCTGCTGACAGGTACTCCAGGTCCCCCTTCCCTTCTAAGACTCTAAGTGGAATCCACACCAGAATTCATGAGTTTGCCAAGATTCTATGGAAACCTGGCCTCGCAGGGGTGTGTCTGGCCCTATTTCAGCAGGCTGAGAGAGAATCAACATCAGATAAATCAGCGTTGGTCCACCTCAGGCATGCCATAGACTTTTCTTCAGTTATTTCAGTTCATTCAGATTCAGGCTGCTTTCTGACCCTTTTACTTCAGGATCACATTAAATCTGAATCCCTGGACGTCAATATAGAATTCCTGTTTGAAATTGAGGCCTTTTTCTATTTCATGCCCTAGAACAGTAGTCAATAAGACGGGGGAAGGGGCAAGTGGGGTCTATAGCCTGGGAAGAGGCCTGAAGAACATTGATTGCTTTGTGGCAACCACCCATTTTAAAATGCACACTTTCCAGCATATCATTATTATAGTGTACTATGGACATTTTGTGACGTCTATTTTTTTACAAGATGCCTATGTTCAACAGAGAATGTCACCAAAGGTTCTAGAGGTTTTGTGTGGGATGTCGTCAATTGCAGTTTGAAGTCCTTCATCTTGTTTTGAAAGCTTCCTCAAGGGTTTTCACCAAGGTTCTACGCCCTCTAATGACAGTCTTTCACAAGGAAGACATTTAAGTCTATCTTCATATGTACAACTTACTGGTTCATTTTTTTCCCCAGAGTATGCTCTCCATGACTCAAACCGGACTGTGCAGGTTCTCCACATTCACTGCTTTCTGAGCAATTACTCCAAGACCCATCTTCATGAATTACAGAATCTGGAGTATATTAGTATCACGTTCCTGAACAATCAGTGGAAAGTGTTTTTGTCCCTGCACAAACTGACAAACTACGTTGATGACTAAAACACTTGTTACAGAAGGAACATACCTCAACCTTGAAGCAAATGGAGGGTGAGGTTGATCTCTGTTGGAAGGCGGTGTTAACAAGCACTCCTCTTTTCTGTGTTCTCTTGTAGGCCTACTGTAATAAATTGGGTTACTGGTCGAGGGGGGTAAATCCCACTCATGCAGCAACCACAATATATGTTACGGTGAAGTCACAAGTAAACCCCCAAATAATCTGTGCTTATCCCTTTGGTAGCTGGGCACAGGGCAGTCATGTTTAACTTAGAGGCAATGTGTAAAGTATTTGTGCAACAATTCAAATGATACAAGTGAAAACACCATGCAAAAAGAATCCCACACCAGATTAGAAAACAGAGTATATTTTAATAAATAGATCAAGACCAAAATTACAAATATCCAAACAGTAGAACCGGAGATATGCACGTTTTAGATTTCAATGTATATAGTGTCAAAAAGCACTAAGAGCCAACTGTGAGCATCTGGTCATACTCGACCGGGACAAATTCATAAATTCAGTCCAGCCATGATTGTGTGTGGGTCAGCTACAGGAACCAATTTAAGCCCCCCTGAACACAGTACTTTAATCCTCGTTGTGAAGAGCTGGGGAGTCCCAGGTAGAGGATGCATTGTGCAACAGAGGCAATGTGAGGTCTGGGCAAGGACAGTGGTGGTTCAGGGGTGCTGCAATGTGTGTATCGATGTTCTTGTGAGGAAATACACTGTGAAGTTACACAAAAAATCTGCACGATTCTGCGGAGTTCAGCCCACCCTACTCGATAACCAAAACATAAGGAATTATTTGGTGCCATCAACCCAATCGGTGGGCTCGATCTTCACAAGGAGGCATCACCAAAAAATTCAACTATACAGCATAAAAGGAGTGTTTGTGCAAGGATTTCTCACCCACTACAATGCCCAATGAATGCACAATTCAACAAACTGTTCCAACGCATGGGACGATGTATAGGCATCAGAAACCATCAAACGAACCTGACTTTAACATGCCCCACATAAACATGGTAAAAACCACAACAGTCGTAAATAAACAACTAAAAGAGCATTGTACAGAAAAATGCAGACCATCAACAGAAGCACAGAAACAGAGTTTTCCATAAAGACTCAGGGTGGATATCCTAATATCCTGCAGCCAGAGTGTCAGCCAGCCTAAAAGCTCACCAAAATGTGAACCCTACAGCAACAGATATGGCCCTCCTCAGCCAGTAAGGACCTCATACAATTCAGCTAGCACAAAAGGCACTCTGTATTCCACGCAATTATTGAAGTGTTTTACAAGCCGCGTGTGTTGCAAATATGACGAATCCACGTCTAAAAACCATTCCCAAGGCAGCTTAAGATTTCTTAAAACTTTAAATTCCAAAATCGAGGGCTAGGCTGTAATAAACTCAACACTGATTTAAAAAAAGGCCACCTCTAAGAAGTACAGGGATACTAAAGGCAGAAAATACACATTTTATCTAAATAAGATCTCTCGTCTTCAGTTTATCATAGGAAAACGTTAAGAACAACTAAACGTTGACAGAGCCTAATAGATTTCAAGCTAACTTACAACTCCCTTAGTTACATGTTGTGAAAACGTATTAGGACATCTCCATGAGCTCTAAAAGCACGAGTGTAAGAAGAAACAATGCGATATTCAGTCAATTTAAAATAGCGAAATGCTAGCTCTACTCCAATCATGGCATTTTAATCCTTCACCTACGAAGCTGTCAAATTTGTTCCATCACTAAATAGGAACTGACACATTATTAACCTGAGTAGGAGCTTGCTATATTTCAAGGTATTGTAGTAGCCATCTTAAGGTAAATGAGCCACGTTGAAAGCTATAGAAAATTTGGGGTCGATTAGGATGGCGGTGAATCCGCATCCTCCTGGCCGGTGGAAGCCACCACTGGCCAGGAGGATGCGGATTCACAGCCGCGGTCCCTGTAAACACCACCTGCCAGATTAGAATGGCGGTGGGATCAGCGGCGGACGGCCGGTCCGTCCACCGCTGATCCGCGGGGTGTATCCTGCTATTTGGTGCCGGTGTCTGCAAGACACCGCCAGCCAAATTAGGAAGCGTGTGTAAACATGCTTTTCCGCGGCGGTTTTTCCGCCATGGAAAAAGCATGTTTTGCTTTTGCTTCTGGGGGGCCCTTGCGGGCCCCCCAGGGTGGAGGGGGGGGGGGGGGGGTGCACATGCGGGGTACCTATGGTACCCCCTGCATTTGCATGCACAAAGCGGCAGGCACCGCTTTGTGCATGCAAATGCAATGCATGCATTTTTAATATTGCGGCGGGTGCTGCTTCAAGCAGCACCCGCCGCAATGTTAAAGATACAGGATGTGACCGCCAGGGTGGCGGTCACATCCTAATTGGCAAGGAGGGAACGCCGCTGCCCTTGCGGACGGTCCCTCCACCTCGGGGATGGCGGACGGACGCAAGTCCGTCCGCCATCCTAATCAGCCACATAGTCAGTATTGAGGTCTGTTCCTAGGGTAAATATTTTAAGTTACCTTGTGGCCAGTGCAGATCCTAAGGCGCAACATCCGCCTTCTCGACTTTTCAGAAATGGCCTCAACATAGTACACACAGTTCTGAGCATTTCTATTAGCGCTTTCAAGCCAATAACCGAGAAGCAGAAAAGAGAAAAGGCAGTAAACCTTGAGCTTATTTAAATTCCATCCCAAATAGTGTATTTGTTTGTAGAAGTTCTTGCGCTCACATCGCTTGAAATACAATTTGTTTTTGTAGTTTCCCCTGATGTTTATTTTGT
This sequence comes from Lissotriton helveticus, assembly GCF_964261635.1. NCBI lineage: Eukaryota > Metazoa > Chordata > Amphibia > Caudata > Salamandridae > Lissotriton > Lissotriton helveticus. The sequence goes on along the minus strand of NC_136071.1, from coordinate 964,744,738 downwards.
GAAATGTTTTGTGAAATGGGAGCGATTTATTGACTGGTCTAGAGAAATATCTTTATTTGCTATAATGTTCACTGCTGATCAATTCCGCCAGCGTTGTGGCGGAATTTCTTATTAATGCCACATTTCAAGAGTAACGCGAATTACTACATTTTCACCGGAGGAATCAAAAATTCCACCCACCCCACCTCATTTCCATCCTCTGTTGCTGTCATTAACTGTTAGACCTCTTTTCAGGCTCTCAGAGTTTCTGAAGCTGCAACTTCTTGGTGCCCTTCTTCATTTGCAGTCCCATTTGCTTACAGAACTGTTTGATCTCAACCACAGTGTATCTTCCCAGACTGGCCAGCACAAACTCCATTACTGCAGGTATGGTAACATACAATCGGGTGGGAATAGGAGCAGATTTGAAAAAACAAAAAGAGCTACTCAAGGAAAATTTTAAAAAGGTTGAAATGGTCTCAAATTATGTATATCTGATGGAAACGTAAAACAAACCCACTGTAGGGCACTGCACAACCTCAAGTCCAAATCCTCACCGGTGATCACCAGTGTAAGAAATTGGGTTACCAAATTAACCTGTGCTCCACCCTCTGGTAGCTTGGTAAAGAGCAGTCAGGTTTAACTTAGAGGCAACATGTAAAGCATTTGTGCAACACTTCAAACAGGAATAACAAGAAAACACAGCACAAGAAGTATATCTTTTTAAAAACTAAATTTTTTATTGGCCACACGAATAATCCCAGAGTAAATTTTAATAATTAAATAAAGACCAAAATGACAATAATCCAATGAGTAGACCCGGAGATATGCACGTTTAACGATTTCAATGAAAATAGTGCCAAAAACACAAAGCGCCAACTGTGGTTATCTGGTCGCGCTGGACCAGGACAAAGTCACAAGATCAGCCTGACCGCAATAGAGTGCGAGTCGAATACAAGGACCTAGTTGTGGAGAGCCACAGAGTCCCGGGTCTAAAATGCATCACACAGCAGAGGCAATGTGAGGTCCAGGCAAGGAGATTAATTGCACAGTGGCATTTCCAGGGGTTGCGAAGTGAGAGGTGATATCCTTGAGTGGAGATGTGTCATTCAGCTGCAGTTCCGACAGGGTGCTGGGGTGAAGCGATGTACTTGCGTAGAGATGTATTGTGCAGTGACAGATCCAATGGGCTGCAATGGTTATGCAAAGTCCTTGCTTGTGGGAAATCCACACATCAAAAGCATTGCGTTGTTTCAGAGGATGATGTGTCAAGCAGCCAAGTCGATGCGCAGATCCTTGGGGAGATGTGCCCCACTGCAGAGGAGATGCATCAGTTCTGCTGAATCCACAGACTAGCTCGCAGAGCACCATCAGGCCCTCTTTCAGGGGCCGAGGACTGGGATGGCACCACTTGGGAAGGCAGGTCTAACAGATAGCAGAGTCCAAGTGCTGGGTTCAAGGTTGTTGAAAGACAGTTCTGGCCCAGAGGCTTATGATCAGGATGCCAGCTAACTAGCCCTTGGAGTCACTCTGGAGTCCATGGTTTATAGATGCAGGTCTAGTCGTCCTCATCCAAGCAAGAGGGCAGCAGTGTAGCAAGTCAGCAAATAGGCAGCAGTCCTTCAGGGTAGTAGTCCAGCAGAGTGGGAGTCCGTTTGGCATCACAGCAGTCCTTCTTCCAGGCACAGTCCATATGTCTTGAAGTGTACAAAAGAGCGGAGTCCAATATTTATATCTGATGCACACCTTGAAGTTGGAAACACTTCTAGCGGTTTCCACCCTCTTGAGGTGTCAGGCATCCCTTTTCCCCCTGGCCAGGCCCCAGCTTGACTGGGATCACAATGGACTAGTGCTAAGCCATTTATAAGAGTGCCCAGCTACGGGATTTTTTAGAGGTGCAAGTGTGGTAGATGGCAGCTCCTCCCCCTTGGGAACTCAGAGTGGCCCATCCTGCCAATTCATGTCTTCTATTTGTCTCACTGTCTGGGAACAATATACAAAGACCAACTGTCAGATACACCTAGTCATGTGACTCAGGAACAGGCTGCAGGAACCAAATGGTTAGGACACTAAAATACCAGCTACCTAAAAGTGGCATTTTCAGAATTGTGACAAAAAATCTGACTTGACCATTAAAGAAAGCTTTTAATTACAATTCTTCAGACACCAAACTCGACCTGTCCACCTGCTCCCAATTGGAAGCTACAGCTTATTAAATGCAATAAGGTAACTAATGTTATCCTATGAGAGATGCAGGCCTTGCAGTAGTGACAAAGGAATTTAAGATTTTTTCACTACCAGGACATGTAAAACGTAAAAGTATATGTCCTACTTTATAACTACACTGTATTCTGCCCCATGGGCTGGTTAGGTCCTACCCTGGCTGTACCGCCTATGTATTAAAAAGGGATGTTTGGCCCTGGCAAAAGGTTTCGTTTGCCAGGTTGAAATGACAGTCTAAAAACAAAGCCAATTCTACCACATTTAAAGGAGAGCGTACATGCCCTTTAGCACTAGTTAGCATTGGTAAAGTGTGCAGTGTCCTAAAAGCTAACACAAACTGGTTCAGAAAGCAGGCGGGTGAAGACAAAAAGTCTGGGGATGACCTCACAGAAAGGGCCAAGTCCAACACCGTCTGTATCTGTGTATTTCTCTGGCTATGCTTTCACTTGAGCCTTCACATTTTGTAATGCTGGGCTCCGCAGTCAATATATTTTGAACCATACATCCCAGTGTGAATGCGTATTTGTAGTCACAAGCATAGTGGTTGGTTCTGTCAAACATTGCACCAGGGATCTACCTTTGCCCTCCTGCTAAATTGATCATTATCATTGAAGCTAGCAAAGGCTTAGGGGGAGAAGGGGGATGGGAAACAGCAGGGTCATCTCCAGTAATGGTGGGCATAGTTGGCAGAGTACCCCCACACGGGATTCTGCAGAATGGAAAAAAAACGTAATGAATTCCGCTCCGCAACTCTGCCTCACCACAATTATGAAAACAGAATCCTCACACTGCCTTGGTAAAACAACAAGTAACATTGTTACATGCTAAAATGCATATAATCATCTCACAAAAGTGAAAATTAAAATACTGCAAGCAGTGAGAGAGGTGATGATTTTGATGTCCTCACTAACCTAGGGAAGGACCAAGCAGATGCCTTGAACACAAAGAACACATCCTGCTGAATGACTGGTGGAGGTCACATCCTCCTAGGACCACCCCAAGCACAGTTATGGGAAAAAAACAATCCCAACCAAAGGCCCTGCAAAGCATTATGGGACAATATTCTAGGGTGCAGTGAATATTAAAGTATCCAATATCAAGACAATCCTCAAGGGGCAAGCTCTCGGGCTCAGCTGAGATCTAATACTATAATATTCACTAAACTCTAGAATCTCGCCCCATAATGCTTTGCTGGGCCTTTGGTTGGCATTGTATTTTTTTGCCCATAGCTTTGCTTGGGGTGGTCCTAGGGGGATGGGACCACCACAATCATTGCATTGAGCATGATATGCTCTTTGTGTTCAAGGCACCTGCTTGGTCCTCCCCCTAGGATAGGGTTGACCCCAAAATCATCACCTCTCCCATTGACTGATATTTTTCAAAGCTCACTTTTGTGAATTGGTTACATGCTTTTTAGCATGTAAAGTTAACACTGTTTTATCAAAGGAATGTTTTTGCAGTAGCCTATTCCAGAGTTTTTGTATGAACTCCGTTGCCGTGTATTAATAAAAGTTTTAAACAGAAATCTCACATACCTTTAGTAAAATAAAAAATCTTTGCATGCTAAAATACATATAGCTATCTCACAAAAATGAAAATATAGCAAGAAGTGCTTTTAATTAAATAATAAGTAATTCTATCTTTACAATGCTAAAATGCATATAGTCATATCATAAAAGTGAAATTGAAAAATAGCAAGCATTGAGAGACTTGATGATTTTGGGGTCCTTCCTAACCTAGGGAGAGGACAAAGCAGATGCCTTTAACACAAAGAGCACATCATGCTGAAATGATTTGGTGGTGGTCCCATCCTCCTAGGACCACCCCAAGCACAGGTATGGGCAAAAATACAATCCCAACCAAAGGCCCTGCAAAGCATTATGGGATGATTTCTAGAGTGCAGTGAATAATATAGTATCCAATATCAAAATACTCCTCAAGGGGAGGCTCTCGGACTCAGCTGAGAGCTAATACTATAATATTAACTAAACTCTAGAATCTTGCCCCATAATGCTTTGCTGGGCCTTTGGTTGGCATTGTATTTGTGGCCATAATTTTGCTTGGGGTGGTCCTAGGAGGATGGGACCACCAGAGGGAGAGGTGTGGCGCCGCGGCCAGGGCGACTGACGCTGGAATCTGGGGACCACGGTTCGATCCCCGGCTCTGGCGGCAGGTTAGCCCAGCACCATGTGACTCTGGGCAATAGCTCGCTTAATCTCCCCGACGGCCCCCCAGCGCCTAGAGACCCTTACGGGTGATTGTGCGCTTTACAAATGTGGACTTTTTTTTACTTTACTGAATCATTCAGCACAATATGATCTTTGTGTTCAATGAATCTGCTTGCCCTCCCCCTAGGTAAGGGGTGTCCCTGAAATCATCACCTCTCTCATTGCCTGATAGTTTTCAAAGTTCACTTTTGTGAATTGGTTATATGCATTTTTTTTTTTTTTTGCATGTAAAGGTAAAGTTCATTTACCAAAGGGCTGTCGGTACAGTAGGTAACTCCAATGCGTAGCAGAGGGGGAATTCTTGCATGAATTCTGTGTTTTCAATGAAATGCGTAATAACCCAATTTCCGCAACTTCAGCTAGCACAGCGGAATTCATTGCCCAGGGTTAATCTTCAGCCCACACTTAGTGGGTGCTTATAGAAATTAGGATTTCCTCTGATTGGAGTAATGATAGCAGTACAGATTCCTCTTCAGTAGTTTTCCCCAAAGACTGAGGACTGTAATTATTCTACTTCATTCAGGAGTAATGTTTTAAACATTACGTGTGTATTGCATTACTCATGGTATCTGGTGTGTCTTCAGTGCAACAAGTGGATTGTGACAAAGGCATGCCACTTTGGTACATCCTCACTGAGGTACGGTATGGTACTTATTCACTGAGGTAAGGTATGGGACAATGAAGGGTATTCGGAAGTAATGTTGAGATTACTTAATATTCATTACTCTGAGTCTCCCTTTCTTATCCAGTTATTTATGTTCCTACTTTCCTGCCAGAAGATCCTTTGTCGATGATTATGTTGGGTGCTTGGCTTGGCAGGGGCGTAGGTGACTTTTACAATCCCTGTTGGCAGTGGGGCAAGGATAAGAGAAAGTGGCTAAAAAGGAAGAAAGGAGTATGCCAGGCCAAAGAGGTGTACCCCCTTACTCAGTGACATATGGAAGGGCGAGATTTTGATCGATACCTTAGCACTATTGATCCAAACCTCGATCTGGTCGACTGAACCTTTGTTGCCTGTCTTTAAGGTACAAGGTACACCTATTTCCAAGTTAGTTCACCCAATAAAGGACTCTACTCCCAAAGATCACAGACAACTTCTAGCTTTCAAAAGTTTATTGTAAGGAAATGATTAACTGCAAATACAGGCATCTCAGAATGAGATTCACTAGATACACAGGTCCAATTACATACATGTGCTCTCGGAAAGCCCTCAGACGAGCAACGGAAATCACTAACACAAGTTCTAAGAATAATAAAGCTATTAGCATCGACGCATATCGCTCCTTCATTTAAGTTGGAGGAAAACGCACAGGTTAGGCTGTCCCTACCCTGCTCTAGATGGTATCCCTACTTAACCAAGTCCCAACCTAACAAAGGTGTCAGCAGTGAATGACCCCCAAGGGAAGTCACTCACTCTAAGTCTCTTGGTGAAAACCTATAGTTCTCCAGTCATGACCCCTCTCTGCCTACCCATCCGCTCTCTAAAGGGTCCTCAGGTATCTGCTCTAACTCCACTCAGGGGTGCTGTCCCTAATACAAAACAGTCAACAACATTTGAGACGCCCCTTTCGAGACGCCCCTCACGTGGTGTAGCTTCTGGCTTTTTCCATGATGCTTTGTATTGGGCCTCATACGTTAGAGTTGACCTTGCTTCTCAGACTCTTCTCCGGCCCGCTGATACCCCTCAAACATTCCGGAACCCTCCTCCATGTCTGGGCCGTCTACTGAACAGACCTCTATTCATTCATTTATAATTGGATCCCCCCTATTCCTTTTGCAGACAGATCTCTGCCGCCAAGAACCCAACTCTCATAGACTTCTAAAATAAAGGCTTGCAACATTTCTCAGCCCAGACATGTACGTGTAAATCAATGCTAAAACGTTTCAGGCCTACAATATTTCTCATAATGATTATAGCATTTCAACTTCTTCATTAATTAAAGCATGTTAATACTCTTATTCTATTATTCAGTAAACATTTTTATAAATCCTGGCCCATTAATGCAATGACCAAAACATTAATACAATCTGTGTCGTGAAAAGAAACATCTTCCCTTTCCCTCCAGCTCTGGCCCTGAGGCCTACCACATTCTGCGTTTAACCACCTACCATCTTACATTTTGACAGCTACACGACATAGATTCAAAAATAATCACATCTAATAAAATCATATAATGTCACACATTTCTGTATTAGTTCCACTTCTACTTAAATCTCTATATTAGCTATACATTTAGAATATAATTTCAGATACTATTAGCACTCATGGCATTTCTCCTCATGATTTGTGCTTACTACAGGTAAGTGTGATGCACTCATACATTTAGGTCAGTTTGCGCTCTCTCAGTTCCCCCCTTTGATGACCTCTCGGGGTCATCACTAACATTTAAACTGCAGTTATTGCTGGCATTCTCTGCGCTTCCAGAGCCCTCAGACTCCTGTACTGATTATCTTGTATGGCAGCCAATCTCTGCAGCTGCTCTCTTTGGGCTCTTTCTGACCTTCTTGCTCTGTACCATTTGAATACCCTCACCAGTCCCCACAATATGATCCCACAGATCAATATTATGATGACAGGTTTTAGAATATACCACACAAAGCTTTTGCCTAAGGTGGAAAACCACCCACCAACTGCACTCATTCCGTGGCCCACCTTTTCCCAGACATTTTCTCTACTCAAGTCTTCGATCTCCTTGTGAATATCAGTTATGTTCCTAATAACCTTCTCAAGGGGTTTTGAATTATCTGGAATGTAAGTGCAACATTCCTGGACCTTCAAAGCCTTACAGACTCCGCCCTCTTTTGCTAGTAGGACATCTAATGCAAGACGGTTCTGAAGAACCATAGCCCTTATCGATTGCATCTCTCCTTCTACCAGCATTAAGGACTGAGCAGTGCTGGCAGACAACCTGTCGACAACTGTTGCCAGTCGTCTAATTTTAACATCATTAAGGATTACTCCCAAAAGAGGGAACATAGCTCCAAAGACATCTCCAACCATTTCTGCATCGCCTATATCTCTCCTTCCCCTCGAAGATGTCTTGCCCTCAATGATCACTAAGTCTTGTGCATGATATATTTTGGGGAAGACAATTGCTAAGTAACATGATCCATACCAGTTGTCAGGTAGTCTCACGTAGGCATTTCTTCCACATACAAAATACACATTTGGAATCACTTGCATTCCCTTCAGGAAATCTTTAGTATAGTACTCTATGTTGAAAGCATGTTCACAGTCAACTTCTCCAACGTATACATTTTCATAATACGTTTTGGCTCGGTGAAGACATAGCTTTCCTCTCTGCGTTTTATCTAAAGCTATTGGACCACTACTACCCTTTCTCTTGTGTGCCTTCTCTTCCTCGGTCCAATCTGTTTTCCATTGTCCTGATTTTTTCAAAATCTTTTGTCTCCTATAACGATCATCCACTTGCCCTATGAACTTCTTCTCGACTTCTGACACCTTGCATGTCAGGTTATTTCTACGGGCATGTGAAGTATCTAAGGTAATCCAAGGAATGAAGAACTTAGCCAATCTGTCTTCACTCTTCCAGTAATCCCATTTGTTCATCTGCTTATAATTTGGGACTTCTGGCAGCACTGAATCATAATTGGAGAAATAGTATTCAAAACTATCTCTTTCATAAAATATACTAAGCAATAAGCTACATGTAATGCCATATGTCAAAGGGAGGTGATGATATCGGATTCCTTCATCTACAGATGCCGGCAACTGCATGCAGACATAACAATCCTTAACCTCCATGGCATCCACGTATTCATATAAAAGTTTAGCATAAGCATTTGACCTAAAGTCTCCTTGGGACTCGTCTACGTGTAACCTGCGGGCTTCTGCAGCTAATAACGCTTTCTCTTGATTGTTTTCCCCTTTTTCACCTGCAACAGTGGGTGTAAGCGTTTCTACAGATTTCACATCAGTTACCTTTGCCTCTTCCTCATGTCCCTTTACATAAGAAATTGTTACCACTAAAGCTATTAATATTATCACTCCTACTATTAGTGTACCTATTATACATTTTGCTCTGCGGTTCGGGGTGCCGGCCTCCATTTCGTCAGACAATATGGCTCTCTCTTATCTTAGCAAAAAGTTCTTTTCCTCTCGTTCCTTTACAGTCTCTTTTTAATCCTTTTGTCTTTAGAATCCACACAACTGGAGGCTGACAACCTTCTCCGCAAAAGTCCTTTAACAGTTCAATAAAGACAACCCTAGCCCTTCTCCATCAACTCAAGGGAAGTTCCCTAAAATTTTCTGCTTCCTGGGCGCTAGGTAATCTTCTTTCTCTGCTTGCTTTATTTACAAAGTCCTTAACAGTCTACTATCAGATTTGTTGTTGCAGCTTCAATAGCATAGTTCAATATTTCCAAACGAAGATTGTGCTCTTCATGTGCTGTTATCGTTGTACCAAAGTCGGGGAATTGCAATTCTGAAAGAAACATGTGTTTTAACTTGCTGAGGCGGGGAGGTCTGGGGAGCATGAATGTTAGTGACCCTTCTTGTTCGACACCGGGTACCAACAGTCGTATTTCCACGGTGATAATGGGCTCAGAACTGGACACCACCACCGCTCGGATCCTCCCTGTCTCCGGTTTCACAGACATTTGTCGCCAGATATGTCCACTCAGGTGTGGAGTATCTTCTGTTTGGCACACGCACTCTTCTTGACCTTCTTCGGTCTGGTGCTTCAGCGCCCTGAGCACCTTCTTCCGGATCTGAGTCTTCTGATATCGGAGGAAGGGTTGCTTCTGGAGTTGACCTCAGGCTAGAGCTCCTTCTTTGCGGCCAATTAGCTTCTCCACGTGCCCTTCTACTCCTTCTCCTTCTTGTCTGTTCCCTCTCTCTTTCAGACCGGTCAGTGTCTGACTCGTACTCCCAGCTACTTCCTCCTTCTGTACCTGTTCCTTGCTGCTGTTGTTGCGGTCCCCCCTTTCCTGCTGCCTGCATCTGTACCACCATCAACTTTTCTTTTAGTTTCTTAGCCTTGGAGTCTATCTCATCACAGCAGTACCTGGCATATCTCAGTATTTCGTCTAGGGGTTTACTTTGCCAACAAATCGAGTGTTGCTGAATCATTAAACTAATATCCGGTCTCAGTCCCAGGACGAACTTGGACACAAATTGCCCTATGTCCTTTGGATCCATTACATCCAAGCCGCTATACTGTTTAAACGCCTTCAGCAATCTCTCGTAATATTCGTGGACTGTCTCTTTGGGTTCCTGTCTGGTTCGGTCTATTCTGACCCAATCTATGTCCTGCATTGGCACTTTCTCTTTCAGCCAAGTCATCACTCTCTCGAATTTTGCCATCACAATCTCGGACGGCCCATTAGTCTTAGCATCTCTCTCTGGCTCCGTTGTGGGCCACTCAGCGCTAACCTTGCATGCTGTCCACAGATCTCCTGGTACTACAATGTCAAACAGCGTGTTCAGATCTATCCATAGGACCTTTGAGATTTTTACAAACCTCTCGACTTGCTTGTACCACTCCACAGGGTTTTCCCGCAATTTGGGGAAGGAGGTGGTAAAAGCAGCTAAATCTCCCCTACTCCAAGGGACATGCACATAGTTCCCATTTGCGACTTCCCGCAAAGGGTATGCTTCTATTCCCTGCAGTCCTGGTGTCATACCAAGCGTGCTTCTCCTGCCGGTCCCTTTCTTGGACCACCTCTCTTCCCACTTATCTAGTGCCCTCCATGTCCTTATTCCAGCGATCAGTTCCCTTATGTGCGTTTTCAGCCCAATCGTTCTCCTCTCATCTAGGTCTCGATCTGTGTAATGTAGCCTGTGGTTACCCTGTAATGCTTTGGTTCTTGACAGATCCACCATATATTTGCCTGCTAGTTCGACTAACTTCTCATGGACTGCTCTCGCCTTTCGAGTGATGTCCTTTGCCATATACAGTATTTCATCCTGCTCATACATTTCCATTCTTTCTAAAGGCAGGGTACCATCTACCATGTCATCCAGGTCTGACCTTAAGCTGGTGACATCAAGTCTCTTGGCTTTTATCTCAGCTCGCAATATGTCTTTCGAAGGGGGCTCACTGGTCTCCCTACCATCCCAACTTCGAGCTCTGCGTTTGGGCTCGGGAGAGTTAATGGGTGGCCTCCCTTGCTCCCATCTCTCCAGGTCCCATGCTCGGCCATCCTGTCTTGGAAGGTGATGGAACACGGGCCTGTTACCCCTACTCTTGCTCTGCCCACTCTCTTCTTCTTCTCTCCTCTCACCGTACACCTCTCTGTTATTTTCCCTCTGGTCGCTACTCTCCCTTTGCCTCGTATCGCTCAGTATCCGATACGATCCTTCCTGGTTCCCCATATTCCCTGGGCTGCGCTCATTTCCGTCATCACAGGGTCTATGGTGCGACCTCTCACAACTCCCATTCAGTTCTCTGGTGCCAGGCACACAGTGTGGACACTTAAAGCTGTTTCTGTACTCTTGTGCTCTCCTCTCCCCTTCACTGAGTATTGGGCGCGCCACCCCATCTCTCTCGGAGCCCCCGTTTTCCAGATCTGTTCTATCTCCACTCCGGGCCCAATGGGTGACTCCCCTACTCTCTCTCTCTCTACAGTCCCACTCCGGGCTGCTCTCCCCAGCCCCGCAGTGAGTCCGAGCTCGGCTGTCCTGACTTTCCCTTTCAGCTTCCGCAGCTATGATGTTCTTTTGGGCCTTCACTGCCTCATCCCACTGCTTCATGTACTCATTTAGCTCTTGAAAGGATTTTCGTCCAGATCCCCTCAGATCCGCTGGCCATCTAGGGCCCCCAGGATCTCCTCCTGGGTCCCCTGCTGTGTGCATCGGGGTGCTCCACTCTCTTGGTATCGGCATCTGACTTGGGGAATTAATCGTATCGCTCCTCCTTGCCATCTCTGCTCTTTCTCTGTCCTTCCGTACCCGTTCTTCCCCTTTTGCTCTCTCTTGGTCATATATCGATATTATAGGACCTATGGTAACAGGTACCTGTAGTGCATCTGGTAATGTGTAGGATGTGGCTCTCTCCGTTTCCGGCGCTCTTTGCACCACAAACCTACCGACTACCTGCTGCACCTGACTAGGCTGGGACAGCTCTTTCTTTGGCTCAGGATCCCACTCTGAACTGGGAAGCGGTCTATGCTCTCCTGCATTGCCCCCCTTTTCTCCTTCGGTATGCTCGACCTCTCCCCCTGCTCTATTATACGGGGGTGGCCTGTCTGTCAATAATCTGTTTATCAGGCTGTCCTCTGTTTCGCTCTCATCATCTTCTTCTAGGGGGCTTTTATTTACGGGCACCTCTAACACTGGGTACAGTTTATTTACTTCCAGGTTATGCACTCTCCATCTTTTAGCATCTGCATCCCACCTGGCATCCTGCACTGCCCTTACCGAGCGTTTCACCCTTTCTTGTCGTCTGTTCATATTCTTTTCATGCGCTGCCCTAATCCATGCTTCAAGGGCTTCAAACTGGGTCGGTCTAGGCAAGGGTCTTATTGAGGTCATGACTGATTTTAATCGATGTAACACCTCTAATCTGAACGTCCCGTACTTCGGGAACGTCAGTTCCTCATTTCCTTCCGTAATCTTACTCCACTCTGATATCCAGAGGATCGTATGCAACCCAACATTCACTGCCATGTAACGAGCTGGCGTACCCTCCGGCGGGGCTTCTTCCCCTTCATACGATCCCCGCTTCTCTTTTTTAAACACCGCTTTCAACCATTTAAAACACTTCATAATTATGCGCACAATATCCAGCCTCACTACTCTGTTTACTTCCTGATGACAATCCACCAATCCTGTCGCGGCTTTGCTGACTTGGCCTATCGCAGCGCGGTCTTTCTCCGGTCGGCCAATCACGTCGCGACCCTGTCTGACGTCTTTGCTAGCTGGCCTATCACAGCGCGGTCTTTCTTCGGTCGGCCAATCACGTCGCGACACTTTCTGACGTCACTTTTCTCCGCTTCGCAGCAGCACCCCTCCTTTCTCAACTCGTCTCCCGGTTATGCATGCGTCCCATTCATACACCGAAAAATGACTACTTCCGACCAAGCGGTCACTTCTCTCGACTGTACGTCCACAGTCTATCTGTAATTGTCAACACAACTGACGAAATGTCTATCGTCTCTCTGATAGGTTGCTTACACACACAGTAACTTCCGACCAGCGTCCGTTACTCACGCACTCACTCTTACGTTCCCCCTATCTCGGTCTTTCAGGTGATCAATGGTACCTCATGACCCCCTTCACACTAGTTGACAATTACTCTGGGTGTCCGATACACCCGAACCACTTAAGCTCTCCTTGAACTTAAGATTTCCACCGGTTGCGCGCGCTCACAACCTGTTCCACAGTCACTCTACAGACATTCAACTCCGCCAGACATTACAACATAGATACAATACAAAACACCGCAATCTAACACGCATAACCCTTTATACTCACTCTCGACCGATACTGCTGCTTTTTCTGTCTCACGTCATCCGGATCTTCTTCGGCGGGCTGTTCTTCCGATCATCGATTTCTAGGGGCCTTGGGGTAAGCTAACCTGGCCTAGGCTACCGTCCTCAAGAAGGCAACCATCCTCTGCTACCAACTGGAAGGGCGAGATTTTGATCGATACCTTAGCACTATTGATCCAAACCTCGATCTGGTCGACTGAACCTTTGTTGCCTGTCTTTAAGGTACAAGGTACACCTATTTCCAAGTTAGTTCACCCAATAAAGGACTCTACTCCCAAAGATCACAGACAACTTCTAGCTTTCAAAAGTTTATTGTAAGGAAATGATTAACTGCAAATACAGGCATCTCAGAATGAGATTCACTAGATACACAGGTCCAATTACATACATGTGCTCTCGGAAAGCCCTCAGACGAGCAACGGAAATCACTAACACAAGTTCTAAGAATAATAAAGCTATTAGCATCGACGCATATCGCTCCTTCATTTAAGTTGGAGGAAAACGCACAGGTTAGGCTGTCCCTACCCTGCTCTAGATGGTATCCCTACTTAACCAAGTCCCAACCTAACAAAGGTGTCAGCAGTGAATGACCCCCAAGGGAAGTCACTCACTCTAAGTCTCTTGGTGAAAACCTATAGTTCTCCAGTCATGACCCCTCTCTGCCTACCCATCCGCTCTCTAAAGGGTCCTCAGGTATCTGCTCTAACTCCACTCAGGGGTGCTGTCCCTAATACAAAACAGTCAACAACATTTGAGACGCCCCTTTCGAGACGCCCCTCACGTGGTGTAGCTTCTGGCTTTTTCCATGATGCTTTGTATTGGGCCTCATACGTTAGAGTTGACCTTGCTTCTCAGACTCTTCTCCGGCCCGCTGATACCCCTCAAACATTCCGGAACCCTCCTCCATGTCTGGGCCGTCTACTGAACAGACCTCTATTCATTCATTTATAATTGGATCCCCCCTATTCCTTTTGCAGACAGATCTCTGCCGCCAAGAACCCAACTCTCATAGACTTCTAAAATAAAGGCTTGCAACATTTCTCAGCCCAGACATGTACGTGTAAATCAATGCTAAAACGTTTCAGGCCTACAATATTTCTCATAATGATTATAGCATTTCAACTTCTTCATTAATTAAAGCATGTTAATACTCTTATTCTATTATTCAGTAAACATTTTTATAAATCCTGGCCCATTAATGCAATGACCAAAACATTAATACAATCTGTGTCGTGAAAAGAAACATCTTCCCTTTCCCTCCAGCTCTGGCCCTGAGGCCTACCACATTCTGCGTTTAACCACCTACCATCTTACATTTTGACAGCTACACGACATAGATTCAAAAATAATCACATCTAATAAAATCATATAATGTCACACATTTCTGTATTAGTTCCACTTCTACTTAAATCTCTATATTAGCTATACATTTAGAATATAATTTCAGATACTATTAGCACTCATGGCATTTCTCCTCATGATTTGTGCTTACTACAGGTAAGTGTGATGCACTCATACATTTAGGTCAGTTTGCGCTCTCTCACATATCTACAGGGATGCAAAAAAAAAGAATTGGAGTAAGGATGTAATATAGAAAATGCACCAGCCACGTCAATAAAAATGTCACCCGACAACTTTTTCTTGCCTTCAAGAAGCTACTTCATAGTTTTACATTACTCCTAACTGCACAAATCATTCTAAATATTGGGATCTATTAACAGCCCATTTTGAATCTAATGCACTGTACTGCATATACATTGTCCAATCTAAAAGTAACACACTAAGTGATAACAGTGTACAAAACAAGGCAAACACGGACTGCACGTAAATGAACAGCAGCTACTTTAATATTTCTATGACTGCCTGTAGTTAATTATTTTACCACCCTGCTAGGATATAAGCCATTGTGTATGTGTTCTGCTGATAAGTGACCATCAACTTTATATGCACTTTTCCACAGGACTGCAATAGTTTTGATGGTCTATACTAGCACTCTTCACTGCATAGCTATTCTTCAAATGTGCAAGCACTCCTTGGCAGTGCAGCAATGCTTTTGCAGCCCCTGGTGCTCACAGTATACATCCAGTGCTCTATGTCCAAAAGATAACTGCAAAGATTAGGTCTATTTTTGCCCATAGCAGGTAAATTCTTTAAACGTATCAGGAAATTATCTGAAATGTTAAGAAACAGATTGTGTCATGTCATTTACAACGTCATTTCAGGCCCCCAGAAAATAATAAATAGTAGTGCTACCTGCTGGTTTCCACATGTAAAAGAACTCCAAAGTAAATTGTAATACTGAATACAATTCAAAATATATGCAGATAACATTGAAAATGACATCAGCTTGGTTAGTCCAGACCAGAACAAAATATGTAATGTTTTGTGATATACCTCTCCTATTCTACTGAATGAAGTGCACCTATCTACATATGAATAATACAAAGACTGAAATTATGACAGCTGTCAATACCATAACCAGTAGTCTATCTACAAACTGCTGATAAATTTAGCAAGCAGACCATCCCCATCGGCAACAGTAAACATTCTTAGAGTATGTTTCAACAAGGAACGTCTTTTGCACATCTTACTTCGGCAGTCGATATAATGTCACCCACCAATCTTAAAAAAATCTTCCCACTTCTGAAACCAAGGCACCAGACTAAACCCTCCAGGTCCCTGATTTGTTTGCTGCTCCAGTTTTGCCAAAAAAATCTATGCAAGAACATTTATGAAAGATTATGTCAAACTACAGATGATGCAAAATCAAGAGGTCAGCCTATGCGTCAACATGAAAAAACAGAGGGACAAGTGATGCAAAGTTAGATCACATCAACTGATCTCCCAAAGACTTTCCCTGGATCCCAGTGGCCCAGAAAGTTGAGTTCAGCCTACTCTGTATTATCTTCCAAACACAAGTCTGGTCCACATTATCATGTTGCCAGTTGCTATCTGAGACCAAGGTCTAATTCCTCATACTGAATTCATGCAACATACTCAGAGGGATAACAAGCACATTTCAAAGTGTGGAACTCTGGAACTCATGAAGCAAGGGCTTTAGGAACCAGCCAAACCAATCATCCTTTAAAAGAAATCTAAAATTGAGACTTCAGAGAGCCTTTTGCTTATTTCCCAGGCAATACAAGATGAACGGGCCACCAAAAGATCAATACAGACAATTATGTTACACTAGGTGGATCCTTCTCACGTGGATGAACAATGACTTTTATACACTGGAAGAAGACCTGATAATAGACCACAAACAACCTGTATTAAAAAGTGGTGTCACCTGCTCGTGATTTAAAAACCAAATAGTTAAAAATATATATATGTTGAGCACCTTCTGCATACACAGGACACACATTTGATCTACATCCCAATAAATTCAAAGAGGGACATGGTGTTCTTTCCATTTTCCCCCTGGAAAGGGATTCACTCTTGCTGAAGCCAGGAGTAAATATCTAATCTTTTCCATAGTGGAAATGGGTCTGACATGAATTTGCCAATGCTCACAAACTAATGAATGTATGCGTGCTTAACCACATGACCTTTGAGCCCAGAAATTATCACTCCCTGACCCCTCGGATTAGCTTTACTTACAAAAAAAAGAAATTCTGTTTTTATTCGGAAATCTCTTCCCTAACGGGTCATCGGCTTGGTGGCCGGAGGAACTGGGTGCATTACCTATTCCAGTGACAAAGGATAAAAACTTAGGAGTGATAATTGATGACAAGCTTAACTTTGAGCCTCAAGTAAATGCAGTCACATCCTCCAATTTTTATTTACTCAAAACACTAAAATAAATCTTGCCCTATATTCCCTAGAACAGTAGAAAGCTCATAATCCCCTCCCTCGTTCTATCTAAGTTAGATTATTGTAATGGCCTTTATCTTAACATGCTTGAGAAACAGTAAAAATGTTGTAAATGATACAGAATGCTGGGGCAAGGCTCCTTCTGGGTATCCCTAAGTTTCAATTGGTGGCCAAACACATTCAAAACCTCCATTGGCTTCCCGTAAGAAGCAGCATCAAATTTAAAGCCTTATGCATCACATATATAGCGCTGCACGACCCAGGGCCTCAGTTTTTGAGGCTGTCGTTGAAGTGGTATTCCCCCAACAGATGCCTCCGCTTGGAAGAGGAGAAACTTATGCTCCTTCCCAGGACCTGGAAAGCCAATTGGGGTGGCAGATGTTTCACAGAAGCTGCCACCAAACTTTGGAATAGCCTCCCTAGCTCTATTAGGGCTCTGCTGACTTTAATGACCTTCAGGAAATAACTTAAAACCTGGCTAGTCTGCAATTAGGGCAAGTTTCTCTTACTCAGGACTGCTGGTGCCAAGACACCAGTTGAGATTTGTGCGCTTAACATATCACTATAACATAACATAAAATTCTGTGAATAAATACTATTAGGAAAGAAAAACAGAGTTCTAAATGCCAAAAGGCCTGCTTGCAAGTATAAGCTAAAGTTACGTGCATCAATAAATTGAAAACTGAGCCCATTAGCCAGGGGCGGCGTCTCCATTAGGGTGGAGGATTGTTGCTCCACTGCTCGCTTGCAGTGCATGAAACAGAAACATAAAATGGTAAAACTACCATTTTATATTTCTGCGTCTCGCACTGCGAGAAGGCAGAAGGATTTGGTTGGGGGTAGACGGGTCTGCTCGTGGGCAGAGGAGGAGTGGCTTGCCCAGTGCTACGGGCCCGGAATGTTTAGTCGGCCCTCTGGGGCCGACCAAACCAGTCATGCGCACTCTCCCTTTTCTCCAAGTAGGCTGCATGCAGCTAACATGGAGAAAATGGTCTCCCCATAAAAAAGTGGCTGGTCGCTGTCCCCACCAATCACTACGCTGCCATTGCAGCGTTGTGACTGGCTTAGGGGAGGGGAGGGAGGGAGGCTGCCTGCTTCCTGTTCCGCGGGAGCTGAGATGGCACTGGACCCGGGAAGGTGAGTTTATTATTTTGTTTTTTAATTAACACCCGCGCGTGACCCCCCTCCCCCCCGAGTCATGCCTGCCACTGCTGCCATTAGCTCTACTGCCATCTTGCACTAAGCTATTCTATGATTTAAAACAGAGATACATTAAGTCTATTTTGAATGTTCCAATTTTTCTACCTATTTAAGTAACATGCTATCCTTTACAGGCACATGGTGTAAATAATACATTATGAAAACCACCAATGCCATTTGCATTTGGCTAACTGCAATACAGATATATACACACTCTGCAGCTTTTTGCACATTTTCCTCCTTTTATTAGCCAAGTCTGAAAAAGCAAGAGCATTATGAATCAATTATAAATCAATTTCAATCAATCATAAATTATTGTTTTCTGTTTTGTTCAATCAGCCAGCATGGCCATCAGTTCCAAGAGAAAAGATGGGGGTTGGCTTCTGTATTTTACAATGTACGTTTTCTTGGCTATGATAGCAAAATAGGAATATGTTTTACAATTCGCAAACTAACTAGCACTGACATTTTTCATTCTAAGACAACAGACTCCATCCTCCAGGGACTAAAATGTGTGACCTATCACAGTAATTTGTGATAATTTGGTGCCTGATTCACAAAAAGTTGTAAATCTACACTTGCATATCACGCAAAACATGGGTGTAGATTTAGGATCATCAGGAAATCAAAAAACCTCATTGCAGCAAGTCTGAATAGCTCTGCCTGAAGCAATTTTCCAAACCTATTGCTGAGAGCTCTGTGCTTTTTTTACACGTTGGTATTGGTGAAATGTGGAATTATACACACAGTGCATTTCTACTTTGTGGGAAGCCAGTCATTAAGAGCAATTGCACATTTTTTATTTTTGTTTTATTTTCTCCATGAAATAAATCTCTAACGCTAGCTACATCCATGCAAACTTGTGGGTGAGCTGTTCCCCTTTGCAAAGTGGGGAAGGATTCCCGGCCATGGTGGACATAAATAACTACCCACTTCCACTGTGGGAGAGGGTTGAGAGGAATTGATAATGCTCAGAAACTAATGTGTTTTGAGCGTTCACAAACTCACAAAGCTAATGCAATGCTCCCTACACAGCCCATGTGTGGGAGTTACTACTACATAACTGTACGCTGCTGTGGGTTATAGCTGCGCATGGATAATGGATGTGCAAATACTAGATATCCTTTTGTGAATAGCTACCAGGTGTAAATACACACATTTTACTGATGTAATTGTACATTTACGAGGAAAAAGGGCTTTCTGAATTTACATTCCTAAAGACCAAATTGATGACCTGTGCATTACCGGGAGTGAGGAGAGGGATGGTCACATATATTGACACACTACACCATTTCCATTTGCCATCTACTTAAAGAGCAAAGTTAACTTCACTTCCCAAAACCTAGTTTCAGACACTGTTACCTGAAGGTTGCAATTAATAGGGGAGATTCACAAAAGCAGTTATGCGTCCAAGTAATCAGACTCTTACATGCCTCTAAACCGGCCTCGAAACATCCAACTCCGTATTAATAAAATAGCATAGAGGGCAAAGCCCTTTCTAATTTTAGGAACTGTATATGACTATTCCCTTAATAATTCCACTTTCAATGTTAGGGTCAAATTTTTAAAGGCATGCGAGAGTATGTAAAAGACTACTACAGGAGTACTATTTTATGTATTCCAAAATGCCTTCGTGCATAGGCCCATACTTGTTTACAGCGTAATAGACCATAATACTGATGGACGGAATTGTCATGACTTTCCTTGCCAGTGTCCTGGGAAATATGTCCTCAATATATTCCGACTCTGGACATACTAGTAACCCGAACTCTATTCACACTGAAAACAGAGATCTGTCTTCACCAGTTGACACTAAATGTGCGGCAGAGCCAGGATGGATGCAGAGTTGATTGATAAGTTTATATAAAAATAGATGCTTCTGCAATTGGCCGCCCACACCAGCATCCCTTGCACTGAGACTCGCTTTCATCAGCACCAGAGAAGGCGCTGACAAGTGACAGATGGGGGATGCGTTGAGTGAGATGCACAGGGCTCCTCATTAGGAGGGAATTGACAGGCTGCAGAGCGCAAGGCATTAGCATACTTGTGTCTTCGACCACCTCCTTCTGCAGTCATTACTGAAGTAACTTATTATTAATAATACTCAGGCACACAATCAAACTCACACAGCCAACTGGGGTATTTGTCTGCGTTCGGCACAGCCGAGGATAGCTTACCCGGAGAGACCAATTTAAAAAGACGTCTGCTCTTTGATGTGGACTGGTAGATTCCTTCACCCTGTCAAGTTATAGAATCCATGGACATCTTTAATTAAGTGACATACATGTATTTAACATCATACAGATAACAACCTATGTGAAATAACACCAGATCCTGAGGCTCTGTTTGGCCTTCCCTGGTGCATGGACAGCAGGTCCTAGATTAGAAGTCGATTTTGCAAAAATTAAGAACTGAGAACTACCTACAATTTAAGTGAGCCTTAAAAACAGTTTTTATGTAGCGCAAACTCGACTAAGAGGTATTGGGTTGCTTTACCTGAGCACCAATTACCTTATACAAGGACACATTCATGTTCTTACGTTTAGCCGACGCCAAGACTCGAACCTGGTTCTCCAGGTCCAAGTTCCGCAGTTCTGGCAGTAACACCACATCCTTTCCTATTCACATGAATGTATGCTGTAGACCACTGCTGGAAAATATGGTAGGTATTGACTATTCAGACACTTTTCAGCAATCACTTATGCAGAGATGCACATTTGCCGCATTGTGATTGGACCATGTTTCCAGATATCACTCAGTACACCCAACACTTTCCTTCCAAAATACAGCACCACCCCCTTTCACCCATGCAATGGACTTCTAGGAACCCATGTGTTTCGGGGAGCTTCACGCCCTAGCCAGGGTTAGGATGTTGAATATAAATGATACAATAAAATACAATTCAGGGACATTTCTGCTCAAACTGAATGAACCCCAAGCTAAAAATGCCCCCATAATATGCAAACTAAAAATGTTCCATCTTTTACATGCAAACCAACATAGGTTAAACAAACTAAGGCCTTGACAGAAAAACTATACAATTCCTAAAATTAAAAAAATATGTTATGGAAACTGTAGTTGTGATTGAAACAGTGAATTCTTCACCTCTGACCCCTGTTCCTTGCCCAGTCTTCCGTCTTAAAGTGTCATTTGTAAGTTAATGGTACTGCCTGTTTTATCACCACCTCAGGTGGACAGTGCTTCAAGAGAATGATCATTGTCAAAAAATCCAAACAGTAAAGTGACTTGAAACCGCAACTCAGTGACCGCATTTTTCCTGCTAACATTTACATATAGCATCAGCAACACTACAGATGCGTTAAATAATAATAAAAGAACAAGCACTGGCAAAGCCAATAGGTCCCAGGCTGTTAAGTAAGGCCCCAATATAGATATAAAAAACTATTAGCGCAATGTTAGTGCAAGTGTTACAGTAATGGCTACAGTACTGGAGTGCTCTGGAGTCAGGTAGAAGTGCTTGCTCTAGTTAGGCTGTTACTAAAGGTGCATGAGACAGACACGCATATGAGATTGCTTGTGGTAATGTGTGACTTCTATTGTGTGAGGGTGCTTTCAGTTCAGACTGCTACTTTGTGAGAGCTTTGAGTGCTGAATGTTATCTGAGATGTAAATTGTCTGAGCCAGCTATTCTGTTTAGGGTGTGAGGGGACTACATTTTGTATGAAAGTACTACTCTGTGTGCAGGTGCTTTCAGTAGTATCAATCTGCTAACCACAACCCCAGTCACCTCTCTCCCTCATAACGGTATGTGCACATCCGGCCCCACCCACTAAGTGCAGTTGCTTTTCAAGGGGTAAACTATCTTTGCCTCACACGAGCACCCACGCAACTGC
This sequence comes from Lissotriton helveticus, assembly GCF_964261635.1. Lineage (NCBI taxonomy): Eukaryota > Metazoa > Chordata > Amphibia > Caudata > Salamandridae > Lissotriton > Lissotriton helveticus. Next base: position 964,722,987 of record NC_136071.1, on the reverse strand, counting down.
TCTACCAGTTGCTCTATGCATTGCGTCAAGGCAATACCATAAACAGGTGCTGAATGAATTGGAAAAAGAATAGGGGTGGGCGGTAAACTTTGATCCTCTGGCAGAGTCCACAGAGATTTGCCAACTCCGCCTGGAGCATGGAGTTTCGGAAAAATTCTGCCAACTATCACAAGGCAGTGTTTTTCCTCTTGTACGGGTCACCAATGCAAAGTTGTGAGTGAGAAAATCAAGCGCTAACAACTTTCATGTATACCGCACATCTCATTCCTAGTGCAGCAAAGTGCATTTTTCTATGGATTAAGATAGATTCTATTGAGGGCGTTACAACAGCTGAAAGCGTCACCAAACTTTTGATGGACTGGCCAAGTACCTTTAAGCAAAGCCAAATGTGTCCTATTCTATTAAGGTCACAGTTATTGGACCATGCAAGTATCTCAGTAATATCTTGGCATTTGTCAGAAATATTGCCACTGATAGCTCACTTTGGCCCTTTAAGGACTTTGCTTCCCCCTCAGTTCTGCACTCATAAAGAGTGTTGGGGTCCGCATTCCAAGTTCGTTACATCCAGCAAAGAAATTGAGTATTCATGCTAAAAAGTAAACACCAGCACATATTCAGATGAGATGCAGATGGACAAGATGTGGAGAGACAAAAGGTGCACGTTTAACAGAGTGAAAATAAAATGAGTGACTGAGGCTCTCTAAAACCACTAACCCTTCCACAGGCTTCAGTAATGTTTAATTCATAGTCTCACAATTTCATAATTGGAACATTTTTAATACTAGTTGTTTACAACAAAATCATTGTTATTGCTCATTTACCATAAACATCCTTTTACAAAGTCAATTTTCGTGGCTAGTTTTAGGTGTATGTCAGTTCGGGGCGGGGTGTGTGTGTCTATGTATGTAAAATAACAGAAAGCTCAGGCAGGAACAAAGATGTCTCACTTTTGACATTGAAAGTTGCGTCTTTGAGGCATTGTTAATTCCTCCATAGAAATAGACATACAATTAGCCTGTGTCCGTGAGCTGGCCAAAACAGGCACCCAGCAATCTACTGTTTGCTTCTCTAATTTTGTTGAGCTAGAAACACTCACTCTTACCTCGAGGCCCACCTTTCTAAATTGACAAATTGTTAGATTCCAACTGGTATGATCTCTCCTATGTTTGTATACTTTTACTTCTACCACTTCCCCCATCCTTATCCCTAGCTGTCCACTTACCGTACCCAAAAGCGTCTTTAAAAAAAAAAAAACATCCCACCCAACCCCAAAAATGAGATAACGAGGCCTACCTTATTTACCATTTGGATGATCTGTACAATAAAATAGTTTCATGACACCGAACCCCATTCCATCCACCCCTTGAGGTACATATACAATGTGTGCCCTTCCTTTAATATGCACAATTTAGGAGGGATCATCTACAGCCTTCTTACATACTACAGTTGTAGAGAGAAGGGCATGGCTGCATTTATCTAATTTTAGGAAGTAATTCCCTTAGGGTAGCCTGCTGCCCCAGGCACCCGGGCTCGTTTGCATATAATCAACACAGGGTAGCAGGCACCTCATTCTACAATGTATGCCATGAAACCACAACTATCTGAGGAATGCTGCTCGGCAACATGCTTAGGTGTACAACAGTAAACAGGGGCGCTGTCTAATAAAAGACACAAATCAAACATGCATGACCAAGAACCCTACTTGGCAGAAACAATTAAGTCACAATGGAAGGTCCTGGGCTTAGCTGTGTGCATGGTAAACTTTCTACTGGTGAGTTTTGACCTTGTACACCGTAGGTATTAAATTAAAGTAAGGCACCTTGAATGGTTTAGCTGTATTTTATCGCAGCTGCATAAGTGTGTTTTTCGATGCTCAGATGAAAAATATGAATATATTTCAACGTGCTCGCAGCACAGAGGACCCAGGTACTATGGGTCCTTCAAAGAAAAACGCTTCTCTAACTCCTGGTTACACCTGGTTGCGATGGCTCGACTAATTTCCTAAAACTGGTAGTTGCATCAGTAATGCCGCAAATGACAGCTCTTTGACAGTAGTAGGCAGACATTATTACTCAGCTTTTTTTCACAGGGATCCACATTTTTTAAGGGCTATAAATCAAGGTCTTGCAAGATGTGAATTCATGACCTTCAAAGCACCACAGACAGTGGAAACAGCGTGAGTTTACTGATTCATCTTGCTTCAGCCTGTTGACTTTGTCATGCCTGAGTCGAGCTCACAGCTAGCATTGCAGTTGACGCTATTCTCTCAGTGTCCTGATCACACTCCTTGTAGCCCGTCGCATTGTGTAACTATTGGCGATCCACCCACACTGTCATGAGGGCTACTTCAGAGCATATAAATATAACGTCAAAGCTCAGACTCACTAAATAATTTGCAAAGCGGCTGAACTCCTACTCTATAACACTTTTTTGTGTAAATGAAAAGATAACCTTCCGTTCCATGAAATAAGTTGACTCCAGCCCCTGAGATTTCTGACCAGATCTCCAAGAGAACAAGTCCTTACTGAGGTAGACAATACCCAACATCTCGAAATGCGACCGGGCACAAGGCAGACGAAAGGCAACATAGCTAAGACTACGTAGCCTGTGCTCCAAAATACCCTTGCCCCCCCCCCCCCAATCCCACAATAGCAGGCACGAAGACAAAAGGCAATTGATCCGAACTGGTATGATCTCCCCTATGTTTGTATACCTTATGTGTCTGCCCAAATTACCAATTGGACAGGCACGCGGTAAAGAGCAGAGACAGCAAATGCTGGCTTGAGGTCATTTGGGCATTTAAGTCCATCTGTAGGCCCCCCGAGAGACCTTCACCTTGAGCTTGCCTCAGTGGTGCTGGAACAATTCTCAGAGTGGGGTGCTGGCATTAATGTTATATCTCTGATGTCATAGGGACTGTGAAAGATTCATGTGTCATACAAAAAGCACAAGTGTAGCAAATGTGGCATATCTGTTCAGCAGGAGAGTGGTAAGAGTGTGGTAAGTAGCTGGTGGTGCATTTTGGAGCAGTGGTGAGGTAGCGCTCTGTCATTTACAGTCAGCACACTTTCTGTTGAAATGGCCACTACATTTGCATGGACTTTAACAGGTGAAAATATATAGCGCAAAAATGAATATGTCTGGAAATCGGGTTTCCGTGAATATTCATCACTTATGCATTACCAAATAAAGTGTCTTGATTTCTTTTGATTCTATCAAAATCTGTTTCCACCACACTTCAGAATTACAAGAACGTGCTTCATTTGTGCTTTTCAAATTGTAGATATAATTTGTATTATGATATTTAAATGTTCTGTGTTAGAAAAAAACTGACATTCTACAGCCTTTCCTGGACCCCAGCAGGATTGTCTCCTAGATCCCTTTTACAAAATCCTCTAACTTGGCAGTCACAAAAATAAAAGTACACTCTAATTTACGAATACGGATCAATTTGTCAGAAGATATAGCCTGATGTTTGACTTTTGTCTTTGAGCGCGCAGTAAATGTGAGAGGATACACACAAAATGTAAAGGCATCTTTATTGCTCATTTACATTCTAAACTCTAGCATGATCATTTCTGGGGGTGCTGCAGTACTGCTAGCACCCCTACATCAGAGTGTATGGCATACCCGGATAAAGAGCCACTCTACCCTCTACAACGCACAGGGTAAATGGTTAATTGACTATGGTTTAAAACAGATGTTGCAGGTCCTCAGACAGGTAGCCTTTGCAAGCTCCCAATGGAATGTATGCTTAGGTCAAGAACAACAAGCATTTGCAATGCAATAGGTCTTGCATTTACGAGAGTTTGAGCTATTGGTATTGTAAATGACAATGCCTTTTATTTTGGTGTTGTTTTTAAAACAGATAAATAAAAGGCATATTTTTATTTACAATGCCAACAGCTTAAACTCTCGCAAATGCGAGACATGTTGCTATTTGAAGAAATATTGCTTGGAGGCTGTTATTAAAGCCGACAGAATAACAACACTTGTAACGGGGGTTGTCACCATAGGAGGTTACAAAATGAGACAAGGTGGTACTAAGGAGGGACTACTAAGCCTACTGACCAATGAACAGTCACAGTTTACAGTGGACAATGACACAAGCCAATAACAAATATGAGCGGAGAGTGGGCGGAGCTTCTAGTCCCTACCGGACTACAGTGTGCCTCGCAGAGCGATGCTCAGGTTCGACCTAGAAACTGCTTTGATTGAAGAGGATTGGATAGGAGATGTGGGAGCTTTGAGGATGAAAGGATAGGTAGGTGATGTCAGTGAATCGGAGGCACCTTAATGTTGAGAGGATAAGGAGGGAAAAGTTAGGAAACCCCAGCAATGAAGTCGCAGCTGCACTGAAAGCACATGAAGGCTCTAGCTATGAGTTTTTTTTTAAAAGGTATTTGTCCTATTAAAGCAGTGACATCATGCAGAAAGGAAGCTGATGGGAGCAGGTGACAATACAATACAATACATTTGGGGGGTGTTAATTTTTTTATTACTATAATTATTCTACATTTCACCAGAGGTTTTAGAATTTAACTGGAGAATGTGCTTTTAGCCCTTGATCACCACAGCCGAGGCTATGGGCTCTCCGTTCTGGATCAGAGGGTCAAGCACTCCTCATCTCAAGGTGCTATTAACCTACCTCTGACTTTCCATGTTCATTCTGATTTGTAACATCTCACCAAAATGTTGGCAAACAGCCTGGAACCTCACAAGAAGAATCATTTTAACCAGGCATTTTATTGCGCAGAGCACAAGGGGTGTGTGCTGCTGTGTCAAAAAGGCGCAGATGTTTCTCATTTCAGATATGATGATTTAAGAAGTGAAATTGCAAGAAGATATGTCTCCCAGTAACATGTCTTCGATAAATATGACAATTCAATGGACAGATCTCGGTCGGCCTCTTTCCAATGGTGCTCTCTGTTTTTGTCTAAGATGCAAATAATGAGCATAATCTGCACATCTAGCTACAAGGCATTCGTATTTCATGTAGTATATATCCTAATACTTATAAGTGTTCACTTGAAAACCTTCAATTGCCTTGGGCAGTCACGTGACTGCGATACTTCAAGCATGTGAGTGCCACAAGCAAGCTTCCATAACTGCCTATTGCACTGAATAGAATATTACTCTCTTTGTGCTTCTTGGTATGTTTGCTTTATGTCCAAATATTTTACATGGCATCTAGCAAATATTTCATAAAACGATGAGACATTAATAGAAGTAATTTATTTGAATATGTAAACAATAGTGCTAAACGTAGACGCTATCAATCAATCAAACAATCAATCAATCAGAAAAAGTTGTAAAGCGCGCTACTCACCCGGAAGGGTCTCAAGGCGCTGGGGAAGGGGGTCCGTTACTTCTCGAAAAGCCAGGTCTTGAGTTGCTTCCTGAAGGAGAGATGGTCCTGGGTCAGTCGTAGGTGGATGGGGAGGGAGTTCCATGTCTTGGCCGCCAGGTAGGAGAAGGATCTTCCTCCGACGGTGGCTCTGCGGATGCGTGGAATGGTGGCGAGGGCGAGGCTGGTCGATCGCAGCTGGCGGGTGGGCGTGTAGAAAGTGAGGCGGTTGTTGAGGTATTTGGGGCCCAGGTCGTGGAGAGCTTTGTGTGCGTGGGTGAGGAGTCTGAACGTGATCCTCTTGCTGACGGGGAGCCAGTGCAGGTCTCTCAGGTGGGCGGAGATGTGGTTGTGGTGGGGGATGTCCAGGACGAGTCGTGCGGAGGCGTTCTGTATGCGTTGAAGTCTTTTCTGTAGTTTGGCAGTGGTTCCCGCGTAGAGGGTGTTCCCGTAGTCCATTCGGCTGGTGACGAGTGCCTGGGAGACCATCTTCCTGGTTTCGGTGGGGATCCATCGGAAGATCTTACGGAGCATGCGCAGGGTGTTGAAGCAGGATGACGATACGGCGTTGACTTGTCTGGTCATTGCGAGGGCGGAGTCCAGGATGAAGCCCAGGTTTCGTGCGTGGTCCGTTGGCTTGGGGGTGGTGCCCAGGGCAGGGGGCCACCAGGAAACCAGGAAACCGCAAAATGATTTGCGGTTTAGAGTATTTTGACAACTATATGGAACAAGGTTGCTGTTAACCTTAGCGGCCACAGATGTCACATGCAGCGTTCAGAGTTCTATTTGTTCAACATGGGGTAGAATAGGAGAGCCTCAGGTGAGGTGCATGCAATTTGGGTGGGCTAGGCAATGGTGCATATGAAATTGTATTACTGTCTGTTAAATTCCATGTAGTGGATGCCCGTTTTAGGTGATAACTGCACATGGCTGTACTTGCCAGGTGCCTCCATTTCCTCCTGCCATCATGCAGTCAGACCCTCAGGTGAACTTGTTTTGTAGGCTTCCTTGGAACATCGTGCTGGAGACCGGCTTCAGTTGAGTGAGTAGTTACCTTTATGTAACAGATGTATGCATGGAATCACAAAATGACTCACAGAAATAGGACATGTTACTTACCAGTCAACTGATATCAAAGCCTGTATGGCAGGTAAGCAGTTAAGCGCTGGGAACGACCTTTTTAGACTTCTGTGGTTTGGGAAATAAATACACTAGCCACCCTTGAACAGGGACTGTGGTACCTCAGACACAAAAACAGCTGTTTGAGGGAAGTGATGGCCATCTTGTCTGCAGGTGCTGCCAGATCTCTTGGGTGTTTCCATTCTACTTAACCTCAGCTGGTACCTTAATATTTCTATTAATCACTTCAATAGACATCAACATAGTTCTTTAAGAAACATGTACGTATCTATGTATTTATTGGTATTTGTACAGCGCAAACCTAGCTAGGCAGCAACGGAGTGATGCACATTATATGGGGGCATTGGGAGATGATCTATAAGATTGTGTACATCAAGAGGGAATTGTACAAATAAAGTTCACACATTAGGCACAGCGAGATTAAGTAATTTGCCCATAATCACACAAAGTTCAGTCAATGGCTGATGGCGGATTTGAACCTAGGTCACTAGGTTCCAAAGTCTGTAGCTCTAGTCACTAAGCCTCATCTACTCCTGACATGAAATTGTTGTCTAAATATTTGTCCAGCATATTAACAGTGGAGGTGGATTTAATTATGGGGAGAGAGGGTGAAGGACTTCAGTCCAACTTCATAAGTTCAACCAAGATTCATCACATTCGCTTTGTTTTTAACAACATCGTCCATCAGAGATTCCTATTAGTCTTGGATAGCTTGGAGTGTGAATAAGCATTAATCAAAGTCTAAAGAGGTTACTTCTGTGGGATTATGATGCAGCCAGGCTTCAGAAATATTTCTGTACCGATGGGTACGCTAGAAAGCCCCTAGTTTCAAATCACTTCTAAGCACTTTTCTGTGATCCAGCTATGAACCTCTTGGGCCATGGTAAGCCACTTAACATGCCCTTTTGGTTATTCTCAATTTCCCTTCACCCCTTGGGTTCCCTGGACCCACTTCCAATCCCATTTTGGAAGTATGGCTCTCTTCATGTGGCTTCTGCTCCCTGTTATGTAGTGGCTCGCAGGTTTGCACCTGAAATATGAGCAGAGGCCCAGGGCAAGAGGAACAACCTTGATGTCTTTCTCCTTCACTTGCATCATGCATTCTTAAATGCCCCAATTTTACTATCTTGGGCGCTCGTAAATTCCACTTTGATAATGCTGCCTGCTTAACAGCTACATCTGTAATAGAAGATCTTGCTGCCCTTGACCTGTAGCGTATTATTAAGCATCCCATTGACGCAGCTGGCCATCTGTGGGATTCAATTTTTACAAAGTGACCAGTCGCTTTCTCTGCCTTGGTCAGACCATTTTGCAGTCCGGTTTTCTCTCCCCACTCCTTCAGGAACGCGTTTTCAAAGCTGTCAGGGGAGCTCCACTGGCAGGAACTGGGCGAAGTTGAATCTTCCTGTTTCATTATGCATAGATGTGTGGATCAGATCTTCCTTGGATGTTTTAATTCAGACTACTTGGAGGAAACCTCCGAGAACTCTTTTCCTTGAACCGTGGCACAATGAGTCACTGTACCTCCAGAAAGAAATGTGTAAAGGATTGGAAAGAACGCAGTGAAAAACCTATAACAATAAGAATAAACTAAGTTATAGAAAGGCTTTGAAGGACTATCTTAAAATGTGCTGCACTGCGAGAGCCAGGTTCTACTCAGATAAAGTTGTGGGGGCAAAAAACTACCCTAAAACCCTTTTCAGTGCTGTTAGGAATCTCTCTGATCAAGCTATTACAACCCCTTCCACTTCACTCTCACAAGCTCAATGTGACAAAATTGTAGATTTCTTCTTTCCACAAAATATAATACATTCAATCTACATTTTCTGATTCAGGCACAGTCTGCTTCAATGAACCCCCTTCTTGGTCATCTAGCACCCTGAATACTTCTAGCCTTATAGAGGTGTCTTCATATATTTAATTACTTGTGGCGACAAGGTCAGGCTCACCTTCGGATCCTTCCCCCCTTCTTTATTAAGTAAGCTGGCTAGCCCAATTATGAGACAATTCACCCAGTTTTGAAATGTTTCTTTGACTGAAAGCAGTGTTCCCTTAGCTTGGAAACAGGCAATAATTAACTTTAGAAACCTAATGTTGACCCTCTTACATGGTAAAATTATAGGCCCATTTTACTTTTACCTATCCTAGCCAAGGTGTTGGAACAACATGTCAATCGGCAACTTACATCTTATACTGAAGATAATGGGATCCTGCATCATCACAATCCGGCTTTAGGGCTGGCTACAGCACTGAATCTGCTCTCCTGGATATCATGGATAATCTTGGAGGCCAAGTAGATTCAGGCGATCCGCTGGACTGATTCTTTTGGATCTCAGAGCAGCATTCGACAGTGTGAATCACCCTGCGTTGCTTTGCAGACTAGAAAGAATGGGAATACATGGCACTGCATTGTTGTGACTAAGATCTTTCCTGTGTAATTACACCTTTCAGGTGCACTCACATCAATTGCAGGTCCAAACCTCACCACCTATCCTCAGGGCTGCCACAGGATTCAACCCTCAGCCCACTTGTTTTCAACCTATATGTAAAACAGCTTGCAGAGATTATGGAATCCCATGGGCTTACATTTTTCTCGTATGCCGATGACACCCACATTGTGGTGTCCTTATCAACCAAGGATACCCGCAATGCAGAAATCCTCCATACCTGTCTTGCTCAAGTCGCAGCATGGATGAATATCAACTCGCTGAAACTTATTGGGGACAAGATGGAGGTTCTGCTTGTGGGCAACCATCCCCACCTATGGGGTCCTCTGCTTGGCCATCCAACCTGGGCAAGACCCCTTCCCCAGTTCAGGTGGGTAAAGGTCTGGGAGTATGGATAGATGACCATGCAACATCAGATAAACAAAGTCGCTGCCACCTGCTTTGGTATATTTCTTTTTAAACGTCTTTTTATTATTTTATTAAACAAGTGTCAGCATCAGTATACAATTTAGCACAAACAATGGTTAAAATACAGAAGTCTCATCAACCAGCACAAACGTTGACAGATACTGCTTTGGTATTTTTAAATGGCTATTCAATTTTTCATGTGCCTTCCAGAGTTTGCCCAACAAACTGTAGTCCAGCAATTTTCTGTATGTGGGTGTTGCAAAATCGTTACAAAAACTGCTTCAAATTGTGCAAATTGAGCAGCTAACATACTTCTTCACCCCACCAGGTTCACCTCTGCAGCCAGTCTGCTTCACACTCTGCACTGGCTGCCCATTGAGCAATGAGTCCATTTTAAGACCTTGTGCTACATGCACAAGCGTCTTGCATATACAGGGCCCCTATATCTGAAACCGTTGTTATCTTATTACCTTCCAAAATGCGACTTCCAATCCAGCCATCAAGATCTGGCAACGGTTGCTTCAATTAGGATGTCTGGCCAGGGTGGCTGCGAATTTGCATTTCTTGGCCCTAAACTTTGGAATGATCTGCCACATTCACTGAGAGCCTTCAAATCGCTCACAGTTTTACGGAAGCAAGTAAAAACATGGCTGTTTGCTTGTTTATAACTTGTATTGTGACCGCTTTTTGTCCTTGGCTCAGGTGAGGAGGCTAGCACAGGAAAAGTTTCTTGGACGCAATGCGCTACACAAAACACAATATTAATAATGATAATAATAATGAGAGTGGGAGGGAGCTTTGCTGTCTGTAAGCTCAGGTTTTGGCAACAAAGATCACTGTGCCTAGAGACACTTCTAAAATCAATGTCCACCGATTCAGCACTGTACCAAACACTCCTGTTTTAAGATTACCCTCTTATCTTACAGAATGACAAGGGCAATGCCATGAACATCTTCTGCAACCATGCACATCCCAGAAGACGTCTTTGTGCTCACTTTTCTGAACCTGTGCTTCCTACAGAACATGCATTAATTCAGAAAACCTACAAGCTAGTGTATGAGCTGCAGACAATGTAGAAACGCGAAGAAGCAACATTCTGCTCTCTTCTCTAGTATCCACTGCAGACAGCACAATTTGAATAACAACGGTGGCATGGACCGATTCTGAACCTACACACCAAAATAGAATGTGTTCATGGCACAGTCAAAACAAGGCCAAAACTTGGTAAAATCACCTGAGCCAACCACACTGACTGTATTTATTGGAAACATATTGAGCTGTGTTTGTTCTTTCATCCAAATGCACGCAAACAGTGACTCTCACACATTCCTGGCAGGAGCAGGGTCCCCGAAATTCTTTTAAATAAAGACTCGTGTGCTTGTTAAATAAATATATTAATGCTTAGCGGTCTTCATGGTGGCTTTCAAATAAACACAAACAACAATGTAAAATAAACCTCAATCATGCAAAAAGCTGCATAGTCAAACGACCCAAGGCATCCTAGGGAATAAGGAGCAGGAAGGAAGGAAGGAAGAATGGACAATAGAAAGAAAAGAAAAGAAAAGAAAAGAAAAGAAAAGCCAAATTCGTAAACACTGGAAAACACCATCCCATGATATTAACACTGCTGCCCCTTGAGTTTTAGAACTTTTTAAAAACATTGGAAAACAGTGACAAAACACTACCAGAATTCAAAATAAATAGAAACTGAAAACAGGAAAGCCTAGTTGTTTTTTTACCTAGAAAAATTCTAATCCTCACGGTGTTAATTTCCATTTCAAGAGGCATAAGGCAGGGGATATTTCTTTGTGTCATATTTGTTGAGTTCTCTGTCAAAACTTTAAAGATAGTCAAAGGATTTTTTCAGAGACATTAACTAGTTGCTATCAATTTTGGCTCGCATGCTAATCACTAAATACTGTTTGTTTAAACACGTGAAATATAGCCAGTTGTGCTATGTCTTAGAAAGTCCATCAATCTGTGGTAAAACACAAGAATTGCAATAAAATATTCATAAATACTGTATACTACTTTGATGATTTGGAACTGGATAGTAATGCTAATTCTTTGAAACTGCCTAACAATGTAAACTCTCCAGATTTCGGCGGGATATGCTTAAACTGAATTCAAATCCGCTGGGTGAAGTGTTTTCACCACAGTTGTAATATTGAGGAGGACCAGGGCTTTAAGTGGGCCGGGTCTGTCCGGGTCTGAGCACCGGCAGTTTTTTTTTGGGACCCTCGAAACGGGTCTCTATCGGGCTCTATTTTCGCAGCTTGCAAAAGTAGTAATTTCTTTTTTTTTTTTTTTTAGACCCGTTTCGAGGGTCCCAAAATAAAACTGCCGGTGCTCAGACCTGGCCCACTTAAAGCCCTGGCGGTTGCTGCTGCGATGTTTTCTCAGTTAAGGATAATGAATTATGCTACTGCAGTGAGAGCTCAGTTAGTGGAGGTCACGGCATGACCAGGACGGCATGACGTCATGCCAGGTGCGCTTTGTTAGAGGAAGGGAAATCCTTTAAGAGAGCCATTTTCTCTCAGGATTTCCCTTCTCTCTTTCCAGCCCAGGAGCAATGTCGTTGTGGGGCCAGCCTGGGATGATAAAAAACTGAAGAGGCAGAGTACCCCAGGCAGCCTACTCCAGCACGACCCACACGACCTTCACTTAATGAATTGGACGCTATATTCGGGGAAATTAGTTTCAGCATTTCTCACCTGTGGAGCCCCATCCTTGATCGGTGAGTGAATTGGGTTATCTCCACAGGTTGATTACGATCGTCCGTCATTGTTATCTTGCTGAGAGGGCACATATTATGGCCCTGTTTTCTCTTTTTTATCCATTTGTCTACCATTTTAGTAGTGTTCTTTTTCTGTTGAGCTTTTCTTGGTGGAATAAATCAAATATGCAAATAAGAAAAATGCAACTCTCTGCAAACTCGCCTACAACTTGAAAGATTCTGGGGCTACAGCCTCATGTCTTTTAAGGTTTTTACTACGCTCCAACAAGTGGTTCCACTTTTATGCCATCCACAACATTGCTTCCAGTCACTGATCAGCCTTAAAACGCCCTTGTTCCACAAGCACCTTAAAGGCCTTTCATCTTGAACATTTCAGATGCTAGCATACATACTCACTCGGCAAGTGAGAACACTTTTGTTAATTGTATAAGAAAATGTCCTCATAGGAGGTGTGTGGCCAGGACTTTAAGTGGGTCGGGTCCCTCTGAGTCTCAGACCTGGTAATAATTAAAAACAGACATGAAACGGGTCCCTATCAGGCCCTAGATTAATTTCATTAACTGTTCTGGCAAATAACACTGATGGAGTTTTGAACAATTTGTGTGAAAAAATTTTAAAGTAATCCATGTCATCGATTTACTTCGAGCACTGATTGAGAGCCCTAAAGTGGAGGCTGAAGGCCTGTTTGTCTCAGTTTCTGACAGTGCCTGTCAGTGTGTCAGAAAGATGTTCAGAATACATGGTCATCCAGTCCTTGGCCTCTCTGATAGTGCATAGAGCAGTGATCACAGATTACAGTTGCAACTGTGCGTGGATACGACTTCATGATTTTCTTAAGCACACAATGCTAGTTATCTTCATTTAGACCACGCCCTACTCGGATAGGCTCCACCCCTTTAAGAGATTTGCCACGCCCCTTTTAGAGCACCCCCAGTTTTTTTTCCCACTTAAAGCCCTGAGGAGGACATCCCAAAAGTGTATTCTGTTCTGGATCTCATTCCTCCAGAAACAATAAAATGTACACTCAACTCTAACCCACTCACAGTCCCACACTTAAAGTATCTTGGGATCCAGGTGAATGGAAAACAAAAGAAGAAGGTTAAATTACTTATTAAAAGCATTTCCAAAGATGGTGCAAGATGTAAACTGATTGGAAAAAAACGACAGTTCCCTAGTTGGCCATCAGTCAAGTAAAAAAGATTATTGTCTCTTTGTTTTTATAGCTGTATCAGGTTCAGAATATTTTTATTTTATATCCAGTGTTTTGTATCTAAATTATAGCCAGCAGTAACTGGCTGTATTTGAAAAGGTATAGCAACACAGATTACCTGTCATTAAAGGCCTGCGATTTCGATCCTGGCGGACGAGTTACTCAATCACAATGGTGACGGATTTCCCATCTGCTGAAATATAAATCCCATTATATCTATTGGATTTATATTTCGACAGACGCGATATCTGTCACTGTTGTGACAGAGTAACCCATCCACCAAGATCTAAATCAGGCCCTATGTTATCTATCCAGGCCTAAAGCAGGAAGGTAGGCATTGCCAATATTCAGCTTACATTGTTTGGCTGGCCTTCTGATGAGATGCATGGGTAACATTAAAACACAGGCTTCAGAGAGGATGAAATTCTGGCTACCTGGCAACTCTTCTTCATGGCTTTGCAATAATTTCCAATAAAGAACTGGCCTGCAAAAGAAATATTGGAAACTGCCCCAGTAATACTACATTTGTTCGAGAAATTATTTGAAATGACTTCGACAGTACTTTGCTGCCTGAGGAGATTTGCAATACTGACCAGCAGAAATTATGCTACTGTGATTTTTTCTTCAAAATAACTGGACTTGGGCTATAAATTCCATAAATGTAAGCCAATTTCAGAATACCTCCTTAATATATCCTGTGTAAGTGCATCAAGTAGTACCTGCCATAAATGTGTCTGTCCAAACCTAAAGCTAGAATGTGGGCATTCCTTACTTTTAGGTCAAATTTGTTCGGCAGGTCTTCTGCAGAGATGCATGGGTAAGTTTAAACAACCAGGTTACGCTTCAGTGGAAGAACACGTTCTGGATACCAGACAATTGTTCTCCACAGCTTTGTAATGATTACCAATAATGAACTGGAGCTGTAACAGAAATACTGGAAGGTGCCCCAGTAATACTACAGATGATCAAGAATTTATTGGAAATGGCCCCAATAGTACTTTGTTGCCTAAGGAGACCCGTAATACTGAGAAGCTTCTGTCATTTTTTTTTAATATAACAGTACTTGTTCTGTAAATTGAACAAATGGCTGCCATTTACAGATCATTTAGATTATTTGGGGATTTCAATGGAGACAGGAGTGAATTTTCTTTTAACATACTGAACAAGGATCTCTTACTGAATACTTTCAGATGTATGAATCTGAAATTTCTCAGGGTAGTCTATTATTTTACATTTGATGCTGACTGATTGCAAATTAGAACATTAGGGCACCACCTCAACTTTCTCTTGCTTTGCAGGGAACAGTGTCCAATGGACCCATTGATAGATTTTGGGCGATTTACTTTAAAAAGAAATTACGAAAAGTTACACATGACCATTTCTAAAACATGTTTAATGCAGAAAATAAAATTAGCGAGAAGGCAATTACAAACCTACGAAGTTGTGAGCTGAGATTTTCATTTATCATTGAGTTCTGGACCCCAACCTATTTCTACATTATTCTGTGGTTAAGCCTGCCAATCTAACAAAAGTTGTTAACAAAGACTATTAACTTTTTCCTTGCTTATCTCCTGAATAGATTGTAAGATCAGTAGGCTCATACACAGTCATTCATCTTTGTGATGCACAAGCAAAGATAGCGTAATACATGTCAAAGCTCTATGTCAACATATTTTTTAACTCTGGTGTAAGATCCGTGAGAGAATAGAGAAATGATCGAGATATGGCATTATAAGTTCTTCACGGTATTCAAACAACAGAAAAGTATTTCACAGTTTTATAATAAATAATAAGCAGAAGGTTTATCTTAGAAAAGTGGAAGTGAAACGAAACTTTAATTTTTTCACGAATAACAGGAGATGCCACCAATGTTATGGAACTGGAAGTTGCCTGATGAAAGCGATGGTATTTGTATCATCATGTTGACAGTCGTTGGGACCAGTTATATTACTATGTATCTGATTTCAGACACGTTAAATTGGACATTGTTTATTTGTTGTTGTCATGAGATATTGTTGGTTACTTCAAGGATCGTTTAATTCTATAGATTAGAATGCATTTTTAGCAGATATTCTCCATTTTAGTTTTATATTTATCATATGAATTTTTCTTAGTATTTTGTTATATTTGCTGAAAAATATTGAAACAACTGATATAGAGGGCTACGCTCTTAGTAACAATGCTCTTTGCACACAGGGAAATGTGTCCCATTGGCAACAATATGTCTTGTGCTCACAGTGGCTGTGTGCATGCATGTGAAAGCATAAGGCATACATTCACAGAACACTGGGCTTGTTAGCTGCTATGCTGGTGTGTGCCCATAGGCTGAAACACCCTTGTTATGTGAGCCAAGTACTGCCATCAAGGCCCGAAATACATGGTTCTGGTTCAGTGCTGCATCTAATAGTTGGCAATGGTTCTACATGGCTTCTCTTTGCCAATGTACATGATTCTTTATTGGAAAGTGTGCCTGATCAAAAGGGTTTTTCTCTGTTGTGATGACCTTCTCCCATATGTTAATGCACATTTAACAGAAAAGTGGTCATTCTTTTCACAGCACCATGTCCCAGATAATCTTCCTCATCTCCCACGTTTATCACATCTCTTTGATATGGATTAGGAAAAACTCCTTTTAACCCTCTCTTCACCTAGCAACTTGAAGGCTCTTCAATTGACTCCCCTAGGGTAGACACAACAGGGACAATCATGTTTGTTGCTTCATCACAGATTTGCATTACGAGGAGAGATTTGCTGCGACCCTGTGCAGTCAAGGATGTAACTGTCATGGGACACTCAGTGCTTCTATCATTTGTCTTTTTCTCCTGTGAAAGAGAGGGTAACATAAATTACTACTTAGTCAATCTTTACTCAGCTTTATCTTTCTTAAAACTGAATAGCCAACTTAAGCTGAGCAATGGGCAATTGAGCACCTCAGCAGAATATAAATAGCAGCTTCCCTTGGCACACACATCCATACCTGAAATGCACTTATTAGATCCTTCTCATGATCTAGCGGCCAACTAAATCAAACGATTATAAAACAATACATTGGTGAGCTGTACTTGGACTTTGGGCTAACCAATATGTTTTGTTACTATACAATAGGAAACAGAATGGTGCTGCAGAAAAAAGCGGCAATCTGGTTGTGGTAGACCTGGTCCAAGTCACAAGTTCAGGCCCACCGTAAACACTTCCAATGGAGTGGGGGCCAGATAGAGATCTGAGTTCAGTCCGCTGAGAAAGTACTTTGTAGGCCGGGTCATTGAGGTGTGAAGTCCATGCATCGAGATGTGTGGAGTTACCTCGAGGAGCCGTCTACAAGGAGCTGCAAAATGAGGTTGAGTGTCAAGACAAGTCAAGCAGAGGTGCTGGCTGTCAATCAAAAGCTGCAATGCGAGGTCCTGCGTTGTCGTTGAGGAAGCCGGTGGGGCTTGCAGACAATTGTGCTGCAATGCATCAGTGCAGGGGATGAGACATCTCATGCTGGGCTGGTGTCGGACTGTCTCAGTATCAAAGAAGTCGCTGGTGTCTGTGGTGACTTACGATGAGATGCGTCAGCCTCAAGGATGAGCTGCGCTGGACTGCGTCAGAGTCTATGGCGGGCAGCATTGAGCAGCGTGGAGATGCATCAACATTCAAGAAGCCTGTTATGTCCCTGTGTCTTGGAACAGGGAGTCAGCCAAACTAAACCTTGAAGATTTACTGGGTTTCTCAGTCCACACAGGCAGGCTGGATTCAATTGGGCTGCCCAGAGCAGCAGAAGCATCCTGGTGCAGCAACCGCAGGCCTTGACAGCAAAGGAGTCCTTGTTCAGCAAGGTCAGTAGGGCATATTTCACAGCTGGGCAGTCCATCTTCCTGGCAGAGTCCACAGGCACAGAAGCCGTCACGAGCCCACACGTCCGATGGCTGACGCGGCCTCGTCCACTCTTTCAAGCCGCCGCACCGGGGCGCAATTTGCGCCGCGGTCAATTCTGGGGGTCTAATATTTATACTTGGTGCCAGCTTTGAAGTAAGAAAAGTGTGGCCTAATTGTAAAACAGCCCCTGATGATCAATACGAGCGCAAATACAGCACACCGCAAACATGAGCCTTACAACTAATTTGCCTGCAAAACTCACATACCTGCCTGACATACCATTTCATCAGGAGTTATGTGCCTTTTCTATTGATTCTGTCAGTTCAGGAGTGAACAAACCAAATTCCACTAAGCAACACATTTTATAAACACGCACAGAGCCATACCTACTAAACTGGGCCTGCTGCTGCTGTCACCCCTGCGCTGGTACTCTAACAAGGTGGCCCTACATGACTCCTGCACAGCTCTGCATCATAGGGCAGGAGCGAGTGTGGGCTGTCGAGTATAGGATGTGCAGGAGGCATGCCTTTTCAATTCAAATTCCTATGCCTAGACAAACTCAGACGGATCCCATGCATTGGGTGTGCACTATGCACTGAACCAAAAAGTCATTTTTCCAAGCCTTTGATGCAAAGCACGGTCTGGTTATCTTAGCAGGTCAGGCTTTGCATCAAAAAACGACGGGTGTTTGGGCTGATCTTTCCCAGTAACGCCCCTCGAAGCAAAGCAAAGTGTTTTTTGCAGTGAGAGAATAGCTCATTAAAGCGCAAAACACTTTTTGAACTGGATAGTAAATACCATGAGCCACTTTACATCGCTTTGCACCCGCGCAAAGCCTTAGCAAACCTGGGAGAAAACTGCTAAATCATTAAGCCTTAAAATAAATCGGCACAGTCCTTTGGTAAAATAGACTTTAAAAAAAACATTTTACTCTATGTAATCTTAAATGAGTGACACATTTCTGCCTTACTGGTCTTCCTTTTGCCCTAGAAATCAGCAGCATCCTTTATGAATCCTGCATTTTTTGCCTATAACCGAGCGGCCTTGTTACTGGGTGACTCCGCTAGGGACAAAAAGTGGCAGTGACAGTGATCCAGGTCAAAGCTTCGAGCAGTTAACCTGCACAGCAGTGGGGATGCGACCAGCCGACATGACAATGACCTCTGACCCATTGTGGAAAGGAAGAATTTAATACTATGACAGCTAGACAAAGGGTGATGGCAGCTCTGCAGGAAAACATTAGCAATGCTAACCCAGGCCACTGTAGGAGAACAGATGGAATTAAGGGCGCAGCACAATGGCGCCTGCCATTCTGCTCAACAGTCAGCTTCCTTTTAGCAGATATACATTCCAATCCGCAGCTCTATTTTAAAGCCTTCTTTCATATTCGGATCAGTTTAATAAGAATGAATTGCAATGTACTGCTGCATGGAACAAAAAACAGTTACAGGCCTAACAAAGAAGCACTGTCTCTAAGTCACTATTGCACCACACTTTCATAAAAAACACGCACATGGAAAATATGATAGTGAGAACAAAATAAATATGTAATCCTAGGGCTAATTAAGATAATAGCATTATTTACAGGGCCCAACGTTGCAGGTCAGATTACCCAATTGTTGTGTTTTTTCTTGTATCCTCTATTCTGCATAAATAACAATATACAGTCATATGTGACTTTGCGCAGGACAGTTTGACACATGTCCAACATGCCTGTGTAGGTGATACAAAGGCATCCTTTATTAATGAATGTTAGACCTGGCATCATTGGCATGAGTCTCTCCTCCATTTTTTCTGTTTGCCTCTTCTGTTTACGATGTTTTTGCTGGTATATGCTTTGGGCACTGTGCCACTGCTGATCAGTGCCACAGTGCAAGTGCTCCCTATGTGAAATTGCTGTATTGCTTTACTTCCATGTTTGGCTTATTTGGTTTACTATCAGTCCCTAGGCGAGTGCACCAGGAGTGCCAGGGCTTGTAAAGACAAATGCTGCTAGTGGGCTTGCAGCACATGTTGTGCCACCCACAAGAGCGGCCTAGTAAAAGTATGTCTGAAGGTCTGCCATTGCCAGACCACGTGCAGTCTGACTGTCACGAGGACTGCGCAAGTACACCTACTTGCCAGTCCCTAAACCTTCCCTTAACTTCATGTTAGTCACCCCTATGGTAGGCCCACGGGCAGGGTGCATTGTAAGCATAAGGTAGGACAAGCCTGACAAGGTTGGCATGTCCTAATAGTGAATTACATCCATAGTCGTTTTTCACTATTGTAAGGTAGCCTGCTCTCCATCAGTTAGAATGGGCTGCCAGGATTATTAATGTTATAATCCTAGCGGGCTCGGGGAGCATGGTGCAATGTCGAGTTTGGTATCCCTGAACTCAGGGTTTAATAACGCATCCGTTTGTGTGGATGGTTTTTGGACTCTGTGTTTGAAAATAGCACTTTTAGAAAGTAGCTATTTTCTTGTCTAACTGTCTACCGGTCTCTGCTGGTTCTGGTGTGTGTGTGACAGGAGCTGGGTGGCTCCAGAGAGTCTGAATGAGTCAGTGTGGGATGAGTGGGGCATTTGCATTGAGAGTAGGGGAGAGTAGCTCTTGATAGCCTGCCCTGCCTGATACAATGTTGGCTCCGCCCCCCTGCCAGGCGACTGATGACTCTGTGCTTGCCTGGGACTTCCCTGGCCCGCCTCCTGCCGGGCAACTGATGGCCCTGCCCCTGCCAGTAACAATGCTGGCTCCGCTCCTGCTGAGCGGCTGAGGACTCTGCCCTGCCCAGTGAATAGGCCAGGTGCTCTGGCCTGGCAACACCCACAACAAACCCAGGATGGGGGGAAATTCCCCTGCATGGACAAAGGGATCAAAGCCAAAAAGGGGTATAAGAGAAGGACCCCTGAACCAAGAAATCAGATCACTTCTGACAAGGAAACCTGAACCAAGGACAAGAAGCCTGCTGATCTAAGGACTGCCTACCCCTTCTGCCAGAGTGCTGTTTGTTGGGGGAATCCTGCATTGCTTCTTTATTTTTGCCAAGGAACCAGGAGGGAGGAACTTTGTGTGTACTCTCACTCTTTGCTGAGAAAATCTCCAAGGGCTGGAAGAGTGCCAGTCTCCTGTTGAAGTCACAGGGCTAAAGGACTTCATCTGTTAAAGTGCTATTTGCTGGAGTTTGTGAATCCAGCACCTCTGAAAGAATCCAGCAATCTCGACGCCGACGGACGCCGCCGAATCCAGCTCGACATCGTGAGTAACGGCTCCAGTGTCCCGCTTCCTCGACGCCGGCCGCCGGGCCCGATCGACGCCAGCAGCAACGCCAGTGAGTAGTGAGTTCGGCTCCAGCTCCAAGTGACCCCGTGTCTGCACCGCCGCTGATCGCATCGACTTCGAGCCCTCTCGACGCCGTGAGCGCTGCTCACTCTTGCAACATCGACATCGACGACGCCGTATCCTGCTTCATCCCGTGAGCGCTGCTCCCGCCTGACTTCGGTCGACGCCGCTGCAGATCGCCCCGACTCCGAGGCCCGATCGACGTCGAAGACGCGACGCCGGACATCTCGACGCCGCTGATCATCGAGTGCTTCATTTTTCCAAGGTACTGTGTTGTTGGGGTCTGTGCGACTCTGGGCTCGACGTAGCGCTCCTCGCGGTCGACGCCGAACCTTTGGATTAACTTTGCCTCGACGTCGTGTGACTCCCGTGTGGGTTACATTGTTGCCAAGAACTGTGTTTTAGAGAAGAAGAGTTGCTTTTGATACTAAAGACTTTGTGCTAAGAAGAAACCGTGCTTGAACTATTATTTTTCCTTCCAAGAGTATTTATTAAGACTGTGGTATATTTTTGTCGTTATTTGGTCTTGTGCTAAACCTTATATAAAAATACTTATTTTTATAATACTACTGTGTCGTGTCCATTTGTAGTGTATTCACTTTATTACTGTATGTGGTCATAAATGCTTAACGCACTGCCTCTGAGATAAGCCTGTCTGCTTTGCCAAGCTACCAAGGGGGTGAGCAGGGGTTATCTAAGTGTGTGATCTCCTTGCCCTGACTAGAAAAGGTGTGTCCCTATTTGTCAGAAGTGTATACCTCTGCCAACTAGAGACAGCCGCTTCTAACATTGGTGGGTCAGCGGTGGGATTTTGAACTTTGCATTTATGACCCATGTGCAGTGATTAGTGTGCGCTACATAGTGAAAGCAGACCATAGCGCAGCCACAATCTGTTTTGGTTGGATATTCTATTTTTGTTCTCCGCTTTTCCTGAAGCTTGATTTTTGAAACTGCCAGTTTTAACCATGAGTGATACCGGAGTCACTCCCCTTGTTGTTGTTGTGGAGGAATTTGATAGAGCCAAGATAGGGACATACGAAAAGAAGCAACTGCAATACTTTTGCAAGCAGTTTCAAGTTCCTACCAAAGGCATCTCCCGGAAAGGAGACTATTCCAAAGCATTGGAGGCCTGGTTAGAGGCCAGAGACCCCTCTGCCCCGGTGGTGGTACCGACAGAGGAAGGGGAGGAGGAAGTGCCCGTGACTGGGCCTGTATCCCCTCCTGGCAGCAGTGTTTCCTCCAAAGGTCTTTCCCCTGAAGAAAGAGAAGAAAGGGCGAAGGAGCGAGCCTACAACGTGGAAATGGCAAAACTTAAGATAAATGGGCAGTTGGAGATAGAGAATGCAAGAGGCAGGAGAGAAGCTGATTTGGAGATCAAAAGATTAGAGTTTGAAAGAGAGAAGCTAGCTTTTGAGCGTGAGAAAATGGTGAGGGACATGGAGCTCAAAGCTAAGGAGTTAGAATTGAATCCCTCTGGTGGCAGCGTCCCATCTGTGCCTGCAGAAAGTAGGTTTTATTTTCCCAAAGATGTGATCAAAGATTTTCAGAAGAATGAGGATATTGGTCAGTGGTTTAAAGCATATGAGTTAGCATTGTTGGCCCACCGGGTCCCTGAGAAGGATTGGGGAGCGGGGTTGTGGGGTCGCTTTGTGAATGAGGGAAGAGATACCCTGTTAGACATGCCTGTTGAGAATAGGACGTCTTATGCTCATATGAAAGATGCTTTAATGTTAAGGTATGGCCTAACCCCAGAAAAGTACAGACAGGCCTTTAGAGAATGTAAGAAGTTGCCTGGTACCACGTGGGTGGAGTATGTGTCATATTTTTGCAGAGCCATGGATGGTTGGGTAAAGGGCAGCAAAGTGGAAAGTTATGATGCTCTTTATGATTTGTTTGCTTGGGAGCACTTGTCTAATAACTGTTTTCCAGAGCTGCGCCAGCACCTTATTGATAGCAAGATATCTAACCCTAGAAAACTTGCTGAAGAGGCGGACCGCTGGGTCAGTACCAGGGTCCACAAGGGTCCAGTGGGAGACTCAGCCAAAGGTGGGCAGGGTCCCCAGCAGAAGAGTGGGGGGGACAAGGGTAAACAGAAGGAGTCCCAGAAAGGGCCCCAAAGTAATCCCCAAGGGAACCAAGGGAAAGGTTCCCAGCCTCCCCCTGTGAAGAAATCAGAGGCCCCGCCAGGTAAACCTGGTCATAGGGGCCCACTGACCTGCTTCGTTTGTAAGCAGGTAGGACACCGTTTTTATGACCCTCAGTGTCCCTTGAAGAAGTCTGGTGCACTACCCAGTGCACCACCCCGTCAGTTGGCTAGTGTAGCTCTGGGAGGGGAGGAGATGGTTGCCCATGGTGGGGAGGGTCCCGCAGAGATGTCCCTGGTCTCTCTAGGAGACATGGAATTGGTCCCGCCACCCCCTCTGCCTAGTAACACTAAAAAATATAGGCAGTGGGTGACCATTAATGGCCATAGAGTGGAAGCTCTCAGAGACACCGGAGCGAGTGTGACAGCTGTCAAGTGTCACTTGGTGTCCAGAGAGCAGGTTGTTCCCCACGCATTCTACCCTGTGATAGCTGCTGACAACTCCCAGAAAGAGTGTGAGGTAGCTCAAGTTTCCTTTGAATGGGGGGGAGTTTCGGGTACTCTTCAGGTTGCTGTGAGGCCCGCCATGCCTGTTGATTGTCTCCTGGGCAATGATTTAGAAGACTCCCCTTGGGCTAAGGTGGAGAGGGAGACACATTTGAAAATGTTGGGTGTGCCAGAGTGGGTGTGTGCCACCACTCGATCCATGACAGCAAGTAAGGGTGTTGATGGGGTTCTGGAGCCTGAAAGTATGGCCCAGGACCCAGCTGTGAAGAGAAGAGGCAGGGGGCGCGGGAAACCGTCCCCCGTAGTTCCCGTGGTCCAGGAGGAGGCAGACCTCGAGGGGGATGCCCTGGAACCCACAGGTGAACAAGTTGCCGAACTGGGAGACCTGCCCGAGCTGACCCATTGGCAGCAGGATGGTGGTCCCTCCAGGGAGGAATTCTGTGCAGAACAGAAAGTGTGCCCTTCTCTTGTGGGTATGAGGCAGCAGGCCTCAGCCCAAACCTCAGGTGATCAGTCAGGGTCACATTTTGTGTACTGGGAGAACGACCTCCTGTATAGCGAGCCTAAGGCTGCTGAGCCTGGGTCAGCCCGTGTGCTGGTGGTACCCCAGCGCTTCAGAGCCTTCCTACTGGGTTTGGCTCATGACGTTCCTTTAGCTGGACATCTGGGGCAGGACAAGACCTATGACAGGCTTGTCACCCATTTCTATTGGCCTCAGATGCGAAGGGACACAGATGTCCATTGCAAGACCTGTCAGACTTGCCAGGCAAGTGGGAAAAGCGGGCGGAAGCAGAAGGCTCCCCTCCAACCTTTTCCCGTGGTCAGTACCCCCTTTGACCGGGTGGGGATTGACATTGTTGGGCCACTGGACCCCAAGACAGCCCTGGGCAACAGGTTCATCCTGGTCTTGGTGGACCATGCCACACGGTACCCGGAAGCCATCCCTCTCAGAACAGTGACTGCCCCCGTGGTGGGACGGGCACTAATGGGTGTTTTCTCCCGAATGGGGTTCCCCAGAGAGGTGGTGTCAGACCGAGGCACCAACTTCATTTCCAACTATATGAAGTCTCTGTGGAAGGAGTGTGGGGTAACTTATAAGTTCACCACTCCTTACCACCCTCAAGGTAATGGGTTGGTTGAAAGATTCAACCGTACCCTTAAAGGCATGATTATGGGTCTTGAAGAACCAATGAGGCGTAAATGGGACGTCCTCTTGCCATGCCTGTTGTTTGCTTACCGTGAGGTGCCACAGAAGTCTCTAGGGTTCAGTCCCTTTGAGCTTTTGTATGGTCACCCGGTAAGAGGACCTTTAAGTCTGGTCAAAGAAGGCTGGGAGCAATCTCCCAGGAAACCTCCCCAGGATGTATACAGTTACATGCTGGCCTTTAGGAACCAGACTAGGCGCTTCAGGGATCTTGCTCAGGCAAATCTGGAGGCCAGCCAGGAGGAGATGAAGCGGTGGTACGACCAGAGGGCCACTCTGGTAGAGCTTCAGCCTGGACTGAAAGTTTGGGTCATGTCCCCTGTGGAACCTTGTGCGCTCAAGGACAGGTGGACTGGACCATTTGAGGTTGTGGAGAAGAAGAGCGATGTCACCTACCTGGTGGATTTAAAGTCTCCCAGGAACCCCTTGCGGGTCCTGCATGTCAACCGTTTGAAGCCCCACTTAGAAAGGTCCGAAGTGGGCATGCTCCTAGCTACAGATGCTGGAATGGAGGAGGAGAGTGAGCCTCTTCCTGACCTCCTGTATGCAAAAGAGCAAGATGGGTCAGTGGATGGTGTTGTCCTCTCTGACACACTGACCCCTGAACAGCAGCAGGATTGTCGCCATTTGTTGGGGCAATTCCCTGATCTGTTCTCCTTGATTCCTGGTGTTACTCAGTGGTGTGTCCATGATGTAGACACCGGGGACAGCACTCCTGTCAAGCACAAGGCTTACAGAGTGACTGACAAGGTCAGAGCATACATCAAGGAGGAGGTCTCCAAGATGTTTGCCCTAGGGGTGGTTGAGTCCTCTAGCAGTCCTTGGGCCAGCCCCGTGGTCTTGGTTCCAAAGGCGGCAGCGCCTGGTGCTTCACCGGAACTTCGGTTCTGTGTGGATTACCGAGGACTCAATTCAGTCACCAAGACTGACGCGCACCCCATCCCCAGAGCTGATGAGCTCATCGATCGGTTAGGGGCTGCCCAGTACCTTAGTACGTTTGATCTAACGTCTGGGTACTGGCAGATCGCCTTGACCGATGGGGCAAAGGAGAGGTCAGCATTCTCCACACCAGATGGGCACTACCAGTTCCGGGTTATGCCCTTTGGGATGAAGAATGCCCCTGCCACCTTCCAGAGGTTGGTCAACCAGGTCTTGGCTGGACTGGAGGATTTCAGTGCCGCCTACCTGGACGACATAGCAGTGTTCAGCGCCAGCTGGGAGGAACACTTGTGCCACCTCCAGGAAGTGTTGTTGGCCCTGCGCAGAGCAGGCCTCACAATCAAAGCCAGTAAGTGCCAGATTGGGCAGGGTTCAGTGGTGTACTTGGGGCACCAAGTAGGGAGCGGCAAGGTGGCCCCCCTGCAACCCAAGATTGATACCATCCTGGCATGGGCACCGCCCAAAACCCAGACTCAGGTGAGAGCCTTCTTGGGTCTCACGGGTTACTACAGGAGGTTTGTCAAGGATTATGGTAACATTGTGCACCCCTTGACTTCGCTGACTTCCAGGAAGCAGCCACGACTTGTGAACTGGACTGACGCCTGTCAGACGGCCTTTGACACCCTGAAAACTGCAATGTGCACCGCACCCATACTCCAGGCACCCGACTTTTCTAAAGAATTTGTTGTCCAGACGGACGCTTCAGAGCATGGCGTGGGGGCTGTTCTAGCTCAGGTGAATGAAGAGGGCCGAGACTTACCTGTAGCCTTCATCAGCAGGAGGTTACTTCCCAGGGAACAGAGGTGGAGTGCGATAGAAAGAGAAGCATTTGCTGTGGTCTGGGCACTGAAAAAGCTGAGACCCTACCTGTTTGGGACTCACTTCCGGGTGCAGACAGACCACAGGCCCCTCAGATGGTTGATGCAGATGAGGGGTGAGAATCCAAAGCTGTTGAGGTGGTCCATTTCCCTACAGGGGATGGACTTCACGGTGGAACACCGCCCTGGCACAGATCACGCCAATGCTGATGGTCTGTCCAGATTTTTCCGCCTTAGTGATGAGGACTCCCTAGGGTAAGGGTAGTTCTCCCCACATTTCAGCTGGAGGGGACACGTGTTAGACCTGGCATCATTGGCATGAGTCTCTCCTCCATTTTTTCTGTTTGCCTCTTCTGTTTACGATGTTTTTGCTGGTATATGCTTTGGGCACTGTGCCACTGCTGATCAGTGCCACAGTGCAAGTGCTCCCTATGTGAAATTGCTGTATTGCTTTACTTCCATGTTTGGCTTATTTGGTTTACTATCAGTCCCTAGGCGAGTGCACCAGGAGTGCCAGGGCTTGTAAAGACAAATGCTGCTAGTGGGCTTGCAGCACATGTTGTGCCACCCACAAGAGCGGCCTAGTAAAAGTATGTCTGAAGGTCTGCCATTGCCAGACCACGTGCAGTCTGACTGTCACGAGGACTGCGCAAGTACACCTACTTGCCAGTCCCTAAACCTTCCCTTAACTTCATGTTAGTCACCCCTATGGTAGGCCCACGGGCAGGGTGCATTGTAAGCATAAGGTAGGACAAGCCTGACAAGGTTGGCATGTCCTAATAGTGAATTACATCCATAGTCGTTTTTCACTATTGTAAGGTAGCCTGCTCTCCATCAGTTAGAATGGGCTGCCAGGATTATTAATGTTATAATCCTAGCGGGCTCGGGGAGCATGGTGCAATGTCGAGTTTGGTATCCCTGAACTCAGGGTTTAATAACGCATCCGTTTGTGTGGATGGTTTTTGGACTCTGTGTTTGAAAATAGCACTTTTAGAAAGTAGCTATTTTCTTGTCTAACTGTCTACCGGTCTCTGCTGGTTCTGGTGTGTGTGTGACAGGAGCTGGGTGGCTCCAGAGAGTCTGAATGAGTCAGTGTGGGATGAGTGGGGCATTTGCATTGAGAGTAGGGGAGAGTAGCTCTTGATAGCCTGCCCTGCCTGATACAATGTTGGCTCCGCCCCCCTGCCAGGCGACTGATGACTCTGTGCTTGCCTGGGACTTCCCTGGCCCGCCTCCTGCCGGGCAACTGATGGCCCTGCCCCTGCCAGTAACAATGCTGGCTCCGCTCCTGCTGAGCGGCTGAGGACTCTGCCCTGCCCAGTGAATAGGCCAGGTGCTCTGGCCTGGCAACACCCACAACAAACCCAGGATGGGGGGAAATTCCCCTGCATGGACAAAGGGATCAAAGCCAAAAAGGGGTATAAGAGAAGGACCCCTGAACCAAGAAATCAGATCACTTCTGACAAGGAAACCTGAACCAAGGACAAGAAGCCTGCTGATCTAAGGACTGCCTACCCCTTCTGCCAGAGTGCTGTTTGTTGGGGGAATCCTGCATTGCTTCTTTATTTTTGCCAAGGAACCAGGAGGGAGGAACTTTGTGTGTACTCTCACTCTTTGCTGAGAAAATCTCCAAGGGCTGGAAGAGTGCCAGTCTCCTGTTGAAGTCACAGGGCTAAAGGACTTCATCTGTTAAAGTGCTATTTGCTGGAGTTTGTGAATCCAGCACCTCTGAAAGAATCCAGCAATCTCGACGCCGACGGACGCCGCCGAATCCAGCTCGACATCGTGAGTAACGGCTCCAGTGTCCCGCTTCCTCGACGCCGGCTGCCGGGCCCGATCGACGCCAGCAGCAACGCCAGTGAGTAGTGAGTTCGGCTCCAGCTCCAAGTGACCCCGTGTCTGCACCGCCGCTGATCGCATCGACTTCGAGCCCTCTCGACGCCGTGAGCGCTGCTCACTCTTGCAACATCGACATCGACGACGCCGTATCCTGCTTCATCCCGTGAGCGCTGCTCCCGCCTGACTTCGGTCGACGCCGCTGCAGATCGCCCCGACTCCGAGGCCCGATCGACGCCGAAGACGCGACGCCGGACATCTCGACGCCGCTGATCATCGAGTGCTTCATTTTTCCAAGGTACTGTGTTGTTGGGGTCTGTGCGACTCTGGGCTCGACGTAGCGCTCCTCGCGGTCGACGCCGAACCTTTGGATTAACTTTGCCTCGACGTCGTGTGACTCCCGTGTGGGTTACATTGTTGCCAAGAACTGTGTTTTAGAGAAGAAGAGTTGCTTTTGATACTAAAGACTTTGTGCTAAGAAGAAACCGTGCTTGAACTATTATTTTTCCTTCCAAGAGTATTTATTAAGACTGTGGTATATTTTTGTCGTTATTTGGTCTTGTGCTAAACCTTATATAAAAATACTTATTTTTATAATACTACTGTGTCGTGTCCATTTGTAGTGTATTCACTTTATTACTGTATGTGGTCATAAATGCTTAACGCACTGCCTCTGAGATAAGCCTGTCTGCTTTGCCAAGCTACCAAGGGGGTGAGCAGGGGTTATCTAAGTGTGTGATCTCCTTGCCCTGACTAGAAAAGGTGTGTCCCTATTTGTCAGAAGTGTATACCTCTGCCAACTAGAGACAGCCGCTTCTAACAATGAACATATCTGATTAATCAATTAAGCAAAAGCATCCTAGCTACAGCTCTTTGGACATGAAGGGGCCAATTCACAGAGAACCTTTGGAGTACCTGTTTTAATATGCGTGTAGTGGTCTTTTTCGTACTCTTACATACCGTTATGAATTAGCCACAACACATCGAAAATGGAAACATTCACTATTGTGAATCAGCCCCTAACTCTCCTGGCGTAGGAGAGCAATGTATTAGTTATTTATTCCATACCTTATGTCATCCTCATTTGGAGGGTGTCACACTCCTTGGAATGAGAGTCAGCATACAAACAGGCACAATACGTCCTCTGTTCTTATCCAGGATCTCGGGTCTGAAAACCTAACTCAATAACAAGTTGAAGGTCCATTGATTTCAAAGAGATTGCCTCCAAAACCACTTCATCTCACTCTCCTTAAAGACAGTGTCTGATGAACTTCACAAGAGTTGGGTCACAAATACTTGATCTGAATTACACAGAGAAAGTGAGTAAGGAAAGCAGACCCAGCTTCTACCAAGGGGCATGGTGACTGGGTCGCAAGTTTCTCCACTGAGAAAATTGTAAAAGAATGTGTCAAATTGAGCATTTCACCGCACAATTTGTGTATGAAAAGGTTAAAATGACATAGGTTATACAGGCAGTACAGAAAGGGCACTCATGAAATATTCAAATACTTTCAAGATGTGCTAAACACGTTTCAGTCCAACTTCCATAAAATGGCAAAGAAATACAGTAGACACATCAATATGGTGACACCAAACTAGAAAGCTAGGGCCTCAGACAGCTGCAGTGATAATAATGACAAAAGGTTACAGAATATACAAAAAGTCTCTAATTGAGTCACTTATCAGACATGTCAGCAAGAGCCATTTGGTACCGAAGATTTAACTTCAGCAATACCTTCCCTTTTGCTTTGTTTTCTTCACAGCTAATACATTTTTCATACGGAGAAACGCCTTATGGTACATTTCCCATTAAAAAATCAATTATTGGGTTCCTGTCCTCCTCTCCACCAGGGAACGTCTTTCCTCCTGCCTTTGACAAGGGTGTATTTGTGTGTGGTTTCCATGGTGGTAGTCTCCCTGGAAACTTATAAAACCTAAAACTGGTGAGTTTTCACTACCCATTCGGGTGTATACCCTTTCCTACACCAAATCCTAAATATACCATGGTCGACAATCTGCTCCATTTGTGAATTTTTTACCATACTGTGTGTACTTTACAATGGCAGAAGTCAACAAATCCTGATTGTGTGCATCAGGAGGGTGTGGAATTCAAAATCATAAAATACATTTTTCGTGTACTAACATTTAGCAAGTTACTCAACGTAGCCCTGAATTCCCAGTCTGCTCGAAAAGGTGTCCCTCGTGAGTACCAGTCAGGTCTGAGAGCTCAACCAAGAAATGCTGAGACTTCTTCCGTGACTCAGACTGATAGTGTGGAAACAGCTCAACACAAAGATTATCGGATTGTGGAAGCAAGCAAAATAATTCAAATTCCATTAGTAGACAGCTCTCCCAAATTCATAGAAAAATTCAGTGTTTTTAGAAAAACTAAGAAAGATACAGCCTAAGACTATATTTGCAGAGACCCTATCTTGACAAACCCTACATATGTGTGGGTGAATGTCATTTTAGGGCGGAAAAGGTTTCTCCTGAAATATATTTATTTTTGAAGGCGCAGCAAGGCACGCCCGGCATGTTTATTTAAGGCCGTACATCTCGTGACACGAGTTTTCGGTCTGCCGGGCTTCCTCTCCACATGGCAGACAGCTGTCAGAACCCGCATGAAAGGTGAAAGGTTAGAGCTGCTAAATCATGGGGGTCCATCAACGTCCCAGGGCTCCTGCAGAGCGGGAGCTGAGCGACCACAAATTACAGCACATCGCAGTGCGTGTGTAAAGACCTTCGATGTCTATCAAAGAGATATCAACACGGAAATGCTCGCAGATTACTCAGTGGAAGGAGATCTGCTATGTCGTAGTTCACAAAAAATAATATGTCACCCCCCCCCCCCGTTCACAATATAAACGTTGTGTACGAAGAGCCTTGTCCAGAAAACATATAATGCTTTTAGAGTATTAACTGTTCCCTCGCTCTAACAGCTTACTTTTTCCTAGAGCGGCTTCGCATAAAAATGACAAGTACTAAAGCATATTTCGATCAATGGAATGTTGTGACATCACATTTTCCGCTTGCTGCTACGCTTGCATTTTACGTATTTTGTTGAATGTCGGTGAAGCCTTCACCTCTCAGGCAAAGGTTAAGCCGAGCCCGCCATTCTGAGTGACACATATTTGGATGTTAAATTGTTTCTCAATCCCCTGTCAGCAGCGGCTATTCTGTGGACGCATGTCTCAGTGCTAACAGCACCATCTTGTCAGGAAGGGAAAGTGGTGGGAGCGAGGTAGGCTCGAATAAATACCAAGAAAGCTATCTAGCCTAGAACGGTGGCGTGTCAAGAGAATTTTCCATTGCGACCACATTTATTTTTTCAGTTCTTTCAAACATTTTGAGGATTGGGGTGTCCAATTCTTCCAAAGAATAATAATCACTTGTGTTTTATTCAGCACTCAACACTGCAGTGTCTACAGTTTCTTTCTTTTAGCGAATGCACACGATTTTTCGGCCACAGAAGGATGGAAGGCTAAATTGGCATTGGCAGGATAGGAACTCATGACTAGCAAATCACAGATAGCAGCGAGCGCTGATTTGCGGAGCAATCTTGTGTAATAATCTTAGTACTAGGATAAGGCAGACAGTATTGTATTGTAATTGCATTTATACAGCGCTTACTACTTCTGACGAGGCGTCAAAGCACTTTTTCGGCAAATAGCACGTTACTCCGCAACCCATACAGGATTAGTGGTGAATTAGTATAGTGAAATATGCAAGTAATTTGAGTGGAAGATAGATTAGTCAGTTATTTGGATTCAGGAAGATAGTGGAGGGATAGAAGAGGGAAAAAGGTTTGCATTTTTGCATTTATATAGCGCTTGCTACCCCTGATTAGGTGTTGAAGCGTTTTTTTGGCGAATTGCACGTTACTCCGGAACCCATAAAGGATTAGTAATGAATGACTATATATAGTGAAATATTACATTAATTTGAGAGGTGGACATGTTAGTCGGTGACCGTTACAGCAGTAAGCAAGTTTGTGGTGTTAGGCAGAATTAGCGGGATATGGTGAGCATTGACGAATGAGTGGAGGCTATGTGCCTGCTATATGAGGCAGGACGCATGGACCTGCTGATGGTGGGAGCGCACATGTTGGCATGTCCGGTGAGGCGGGTAGCGAGCAAAGTAGCAGCAGCGATCCTCGCCTGCTCGCCTTCGCGTCGGGGTCATGTGATGCCCCAGAATCACCGATGAAGTTCAGGGGCCACTCAATAGCCAAGAGAGCGACCCGAGAGGAGTTTGAGGCCTGTGCACTGGAAAAGGACCAGCAAGCTGGCGTGCACTGGAAAAGGCCCAACATGCTGGCCCACACTGGAGTTTATAGCAGGAAAATAGGGTGGGGCTTCAGCGTGGCCAGCTGCTAAAGCGGGGGCTACAAGTATGAGCACAGGAAAGAGTGCTCAGGTTTTTGCGACGGCATGAAGGGAATGCCAGATGCCCGGGTGTTTGGGGGGGGCGGGGAGAGGAGAGGGAGAAAAGGGACATGAGGGAAAGAAGGGCCACATTAAAACTACTGCTGCAGGGCAGAAGAGAGAGAGGAGGGGCTCTGGCCCTGGCAGGTGGGACTAAAAGCTCAATGGGAGACTATGGGGATAGAAGGGAAGGTCAAGAAAAAGGGAAGCTGGAGGAGGACGGGGAGAGAAGAGTAGGCATGGAAAAAGGGTCAGCGGGGTGGGCCCTCCTGTTGCATGCGGCAGGGGGTTGGTTGGAGAGGGCCCCACGAGCAATGAAAGAAAGGTACAATGAAGAGGGGGGTGTCCCACATACTCCCATAGGTCACCAAGTCCAGTGTGGGAGGGGCCAAGGGAAGATGAGGGTGACGTGCGGGCCAACATGGAGAGCCCAGCATCAGCGCTGATAGCAGCGGCACTGGAGTGGAGCGAAGGTGAAGGGGAGTTGGGGGGTTTGCGGAGTGGGAACGCATGACTAATGGCATGAGGCCTCATGCAAGGACGTACTTGCAACACAGGAGAAAGCAGGGAACGGCGCTGGCAAGGAAGTCATTCGGTGGCTAGTGTGGCAGTGCAGTTCCTGGCAGGGTGGCAGAGGCAAGAGGGAGGGCGAGGTGGAGAACAGGGTGCGTTACAAAGGGGGAGCTGGTGTTGGGTGCCAGAGCAGGAGGAAGGGCAGGTAGATAGGGAAACTAACCACAGCATGCCAGACCCACCTTTTATTTTTCAGGGTCAGACTCACAGGGGACATGCGGACTCAGTTGAGTCATATGTGGCTCATACACCTGAGGGGAAGAGATGGCAGGGTCTTGGGTGGCCAGTCGGAGGTCGGCGTGGAACTTCTACAACACTGCCACATGAAGGCCCGGGTGGCCTCTGTAATGCATCAACCAGAATGACACATTACAGCCCCGCTGAAGATGTCACATGGCATTAACACGTTGAGGCATGGACAGTAGAGCATAATACGGCACCCTGGCCGCACTCAAGTAGCACAATAGGTTCTGCATGGAAGGATGACAAAGGTACATTTGCACTGGGTGGGAAGCCCACAGGGCTGTTGGATGTCAGTGAGATGCACGCACAGTTGGATTACAATAATAGAAGTTTGGAAGAAGGTTAATTGGTGGACGATGAGGTGCATGAAGAGTGCGAGTGGTTGTCCAAAGCTGCAGCAGGGGCTCAGATGATGTAGTTGTCGCTAGTGTATTGCAGGATTGCCATGGGACCAGGGGCAGCCAGCGGAGAGCAGCAGGTGGCAGCACACCTTCACAGCTGGTAGGGTGGTTGGATTCAAAGTGGAGACTGACCTTGATGCCAGGTAAGTGTGGGAGAGGCACTGGGCAAAACACTACACACGGGCAAGGTGTCTATGGGTGTCAGCACAGAAGGGAAGGGGGTAGTGAAGCCATGCAATTAAGGAGAAGTTTGTACGTAAAGGATGCCGGAGTAAGTACAGAGTCACCAACAGAGGAGAAGAGAGCTGGGGTGGTGCAAGTGCAGATGGCAGGGGTAGGGGAACATGCACAGTAGACAGAGACCCCCAGGATAGGGAAAACGGTGGGCTTAGCATGCCTCAAGAAAAGGAGGTCGAAATGGGTGGGGTGGAAGGACAAAATGGGGCAAAGAACGCAGGAGTGATGGGGAGCAAGGAGATAAAAATGAATAAACTGCCCTCCACGGGGTGATGAAGCCTCTGGGAGCCCATCTAATGTTGGCAACCAAAGAAAAAATCTGAAAAGGGGAGTATGTTGAAATGCTTAAGCTTCTCCACAAGGCAAAAGAGGAGTTGAAGGAGGAAGAAGTTGTATTGTCAAAATGGCCCAGGGTGCCTACAACAATTGAAAACTGAATGGCGGCATTTTTGATTTTCGCAAGTATATGCTCCAAAAAGTATTGGGAAAGGTGCATGTTGCTATTCAAATATATTCAAATATATGGACGTGATATGCAGAGCACACATCATGTATGGGGATTAGTGTTGGCACATTACAACAAGGAGTTTTGAGCAAGCCTGGCATGGGATCCAGAGGCATAATGGGGGAAATTGACATCGACTTATACCAACAGACCATGGGTTGTGTGCAGTTTGGTAAGACTACATACATGGCAAGTGATTTACCGTTAGTCTACCTACCCCCCTTTCAGCCCTGCCCCAACCGAGCAGGGGTGGAGGTGGCAGCCAAGGCACAAGGGGGAGCCATTGGCTCCTATTGGGATTTCAACAAAGGTTTGTGTGCTAGAGAGTACTACCAGGTGCATAGTTAGGCATCCCCTTGTGCAGTGCTATGGAGCAGGGAATAGTGGATAGGGGACACAGGGGTGGCAATGAAACCATCACGAAGGGCAGTACGTGGGGTAGCAGGGACACCAAGCGGTAGGCAACAGAGGAGGTTGGGGGCACATGTCAATAAGGGAAAGGGTCAATCTTTTAATTGTCCATCTAGCACTCCAATTTTTACTTCTTTTCTTCCTTATGTTCACTGTATTAATTTTGTGCAGCTCCCTCCGTTTCAGTGTTTTGTCAAAGAACACTGTATCGTAATGCAAATTTAGAGAAAGAGGAAATTCCACTTGCAGGTGGAGGTGTGCACATATATACATAGACCTAGAAGGTCTTTATCAAACTCTTATCCATTCTCAGTAATAAATCCATCATAAATTTATCTTGATTTCAAAAAAGAATTTATTTGTTTTATTCTTTTTAGTTCTTCAAAAATATAAATCCATTTTTTGTGGCGATTTTCAACTTATACATTCAACATCTACCCAATGCATTTCGGGTCCTAATTGACCCTTCCTCGGGGGTCTGTGTAGGAAAAACAAGGAATATGATGAGCCACTCAGCTACTATTCATGCATCGTAACTGTTATAATATCACAGTACTAGTAATACTTTATAACATATCTAACTAGATATCCCAATTTTTTGCATATTCTCTATTAAATTACATCATAGCATTATCGTCACTTCTCAGTGGTAAACTCAAGTTCAAGACGATTTGTCAAACACTCCATAACATCGTGAGACAAACGAAACACGTTAAAACAAAATACGCCTAACTTCCTGTCTCTTCCCGCGTGATTAACCAAATCAATGTTCATTGCAATTTCACAAAACATAAACCTGACGAACAGAAAATAAACAAACATTTGTTAGGAACTTACAGCAAAATGTAAAGCTTTTCGTGCCGCGTTCTTTCCGCCTATCAGATTGCCGATAACATACTGAGGCTGACTGCCTTAAGTTTTAAACATTTTGGTTGGTTAAAGACGCGATCACGTGACCGCTGTTGTTATCAACTCAAAAACCGGTAAATTATTATTTATGCTTAACTCTGTTTTAACAAACGCATGCTAAATGATCAATTATGGACATTACTCGGCAACATAAAACTCTTTGTAGACAACTACTGAAAGCATAAGCAATATACGAAGAAATCTTTGCACACGGTATCACAAACAGACAAAAATAAAACCATGTAAATTTCAGTATTGATACCTGAAAACTTAAAAATTGCAAGACCTGTAACAAATAAAGGTAAAGGACATGGTATACCAAACAGTTCAACAAATCGTCGGCAATTTTGGAATGGGATTCTAACTCAAATCATTATGTGCTTCAAAGTTAGCAGGAGTCCAGTAAATACTTTCCTAAGCACTGTTCATAAAAAACAGGATAATTCTATCCTGTCATTTAATCCTTGTGGTTGTAGGCTGCCCATTCTGTGAATTCAAAAGTACTCAGGCCTCAGTCTCTGCTTGTGTGTGTCCATGTCTGGTTGTGATTTTATCACCTCTAATATGGTAAAACGGACTTGAGCTATATTGTGACCTGCTTCTGCCTAGTGTGTTGCTACTGTGAATTTTAAATTCTTCTGACGAATATTACTTTTATGTTCAGTAATTCTTATCTTAATCTTACGTTCTGTTTGTCCAATGTATAACTTACCACATGGGCATTTAATGCCATAGATCACTCCTTTTGTGTCACAAGTACTGGAATGTAACAATGAAATCTTTTTACCAGTCATCGGATGTGTGAAAATTCTCCCGACCATAACGTTATTACAATGCATGCAATTTTCACATCTTTGCAAACGCTGATTTATTTCACATTTGCTGACATATTCCAATTGTTTTAATAACTGATTAGCTGTGCTTAACTGTGGGCTGAAAGCTCCGGCTTAACTCTGTTTTAACAAACGCATGCTAAATGATCAATTATGGAGGGAGCTTCAAAAAATTAATACAGTGAACATAAGGAAGAAAAGAAGTAAAAATTGGAGTGCTAGATGGACAATTAAAAGATTGATTCAAATATAGTCTACCCCCCATCTGAGCACCACAGATTTAAACATGAATCTTGAAGATATAGCACAAATCACAACGAATAAGGCGGAGACCTTAGCTTACACTCTGGAGGAAGCTGAACAAATCTATGGATTAATCAAGGAAACCAGAGCTTTGAGCCCACAGTTAAGCACAGCTAATCAATTATTAAAACAATTGCAATATGTCAGCAAACGTGACATAAATCAGCGTTTGCACGCAACAACTTTAATAATACATTATCACAGGAATAAACGCAGACAGAGGGGGCTAAGAATGGCTTTGAAGCCTATGTTATGCAGGAACAATAAGGCTTTCCTAAATAGATGGTATCAAATCTTCAACAAATGCAGCCTGGATCTGATTTTGCTGATAGTGGAAGAGCTATCAAAAGAATTAAAACTAGTGGAAGAAGAACTCGATGGCATTAAACATGAATTAAACAAACATGAAGATTTAACAGAAATACTGGAGGTCACCAACAAAAAACTAGAAAAATATGCCAAAGAAATTGAAGAAAGGAAGATCAAAAAATATAGACGTGACACTATAGACTACAAGTTGGAAGAGGTCTATAGTTGGGCAGAAGTGTACAATCAAAGAAAATGGCAAAAACCATCAACAAATACGAGCTCGTCACAAGAGAGTGTTGTATCTGACTCCGATACAGCACAGAACAGGAAACCAATGGGCAAAAACATACAAAGGGGACGAAAAGATCAACAGGATAAAACGGCTTTTTTAGAGACAAGTCCTGCAGCAAACAATGCACCTTCAACGAGTATAACAACAGGAGAACCCCCAAAACAAGGAGGGGAAAAAGCAAAAGAAACGGAAGCGGAGTGAGAACTGAGATCAAAGAAAAAGAAGACAACCTTGTCATAAACATATCTGACAGACAATTAACTAAGGCACAAATGAACGTATTGAATAAAGGTTTTAACTTTCGTTCCAGTATATAAATCAAACGCGCAGGAAACTGAAATATCTGTTTTCAAATTTCTTGGCATATTACGTTTAAAGAACTTTTTCAATAATCTTCCAGCAACTGAAAAACCTGAAAGTGACCTTAAGGAATTCAAAACTAGAAGCACGTTTTGTGCGCCAACTTCACACAAAACAATAGACGCTTATGAAAGAGTTATCACCAGCGAAATGAAGAAGATCAACTATTCGAGTGGCACCAAAAGTAACTTCTCTAGGAAAGAATGGCAGACCTTAAAATCTTTAACGGAGATGACAGAGATTACAATACAAAAAGCGGACAAGGGGGGCGCAATAGTGGTAATGAACACTGATTTTTACAAGGAAAGTGTACGCACTCATCTACAAGACATTAATACATACCATAAACTGGAGGAGGATCCCACTAATGTGTTTGCAGCCACACTTAAAACCATATTGGATAAAGCATTAGAAATGAAGTGGATTACACTCAGAACATATCAATTTTTAAACATCAAATATCCTAGGAGACCCCAGTTTTATATGCTCCCAATAAATCCATAAAAATGCCAGCAAACCTCCTTTTAGACCTATTGTGTCTGCATGTGGATCACTATCTGAACCACTAGGTCAATACCCAGATTGGTTCCTACAACCGTTGGTACAAAAATGGAGTACTCACATAAAGGACACCACCTCCCTTTTAAACATGCTGGCAACACTTGACATTCCTATAAATGAAGAAATATGGCTGTGTTCAATTGATGTGACAGCACTGTACTCTTCTATCCCTCATAATGAGGGGATTGAAGCTATGGAATGGAGGTTTATTGGAGAATGAGATTACAGGATCTGATAAAGTATTCATGTTGGAATTGTTACAGTTTGCATTACTCCACAGTTATCTCCAATGGGATGATGAATTTTATGAACAATGCAGTGGAACAACCATGGGTTTTGCGGGGGCACCTTCCTACGCAAACACCTTCATGGCGAAGTTTGAAAGTGACCACTTAATTAACAACACAAATTGGACAACTGGTCCCATTGTATTCAAGAGATACATCGATGATATTTTTATAATTTGGAGAGGGGCGAAAGACAAATTGATTGAAAACATTCAAGTTCTTAATTCACAACATGACAGGATTAAATTTACATACCAAATGGATCAACATGAGTTGGCTTTTTTGGATGTTCAAATAAGTATCAAACAAGGGATGATCAACACAAGTGTGTACACTAAAGAAACAGATAGAAACAGTGGTCTTCACTATAAGAGTTTTCATCATCATTCCCTCAAAAAACATTTACCTCTGTCCCAATTCATTCGTCAGAAAAGAATCACGTCAGATCCTATTAACTTATCAACCACTTTCAACAACCAGATCCAAAAATATCTTAAACAAGGTTACCCAAAAACCTTACTTGAAGAATCTAAAAGGAAAGTTATGGCAATGAACAGAGACACTTTACTTCAGAAAAAAGAAAAATCAGAGACTAAACTCACAGTGTGTGTATTGAAACATTCTGTACAGACTACTAGGATCACCAATATCATGAGAAAACATTGGCCACTAATTACGCAGGAACCTGATCTTCAACCACTTTTTGCAAATCAAATAACATTTGCATACAATCGATCTAAGAATTTAAAAGAATTACTAAAAAACAAAAACAACCAAGTAAGTGGAAACAACTTATAAAAGCATGCAAAGATGTGAAAATTGCATGCATTGTAATAACGTTATGGTCGGGAGAATTTTCACACATCCAATGACTGGTAAAAAGATTTCATTGTTACATTCCAGTACTTGTGACACAAAAGGAGTGATCTATGGCATTAAATGCCCATGTGGTAAATTATACATTGGACAAACAGAACGTAAGATTAAGATAAGAATTACTGAACATAAAAGTAATATTCGTCAGAAGAATTTAGATTTTTCACAGCCTGCTGGGCAGAAAATCTGGATTTTATTAAGGACACGGAGGCTAATATTATGCAAATCTCCTTTATTACCACAGCTCAGCAGCAACAATGGAATAGAACTTTGTGAACATTCTAAAGAGAAGACTAGTCCCTCTCTGACCAGGCATCTTCCTTCTTGTCAGGCTGCGAAGAAAGATGATCAACGTGAAGAAAAGATTAAGGAACAGGATTCCAACGAATAAACTTTCAGCATCAGAATTCCAACGAATAACATTTTCAGCTTCTAATCCAGTAGATTATTAATCTGAAATAAGAAGAATACATTTTCTAGATATTGTTCAAACAAAAAAAGGGTGGGTTACGAATCATATTAAGAAATAGAGGCGGGATAATATTAGCCTCCGTGTCCTTAATAAAATCCAGATTTTCTGCCCAGCAGGCTGTGAAAAATCTAAATTTTATGGCACGACACGGAGGCCATATTATGCAAGTTCAAAGTGCATTAAGAACATTATCAATCACATTAGAGATTGGTCTAAAGTAGCAAGATCTAAACATAGTATCATTAGACCAGTCTGCCGCCTTAAGAATTTCTTGCAAACCACCACCAAGAAAATAGGCTTTAGAAGCAGAAGCGCCCCTAAGGGAATGCGCTCCAAAAATAGAGGTGTTCACACCACTTTCGCACATAACTCCTTTCACCCATCTGGCTAGAGTTGGAGAAGAAACTCCTTTATGGGGAAATCTAAAAGAAATCAATAACTGAGTTTCATTTGATCTTAGACTAGCAGTCCTCCTCTCATACTCTTTCAGACATTTAACCACGCAGAGTCTCTCATTCTGAGGAAAGAAAGGGTAGAAGATAGAGGAAGATAAAGTTTTAGTTCTTCTCTTAAGGTAGAAGCATACACCCTCTGGTTGAAAGGATCTGCTAGAAATATCTAGAGCTTTGACATCGGAGGTTCTTCTGAAAGATACCAGACATAATAAAACAGTAAGTTTGAAAGAGATACGTTTTAAAGAAAGGGAAGAGTTCTCCCCCCAGGATGATAAGGTTCGGAGTACCAGTGTTACGTCCCAAAGAGCGGTATATTTAGCGGTTGGAGGATTAATGACTCTCATGCTTCTCATGATCTTTTTAGTGAGTAAGTTCTGTCCAACGGAGAGACCATCAATGAGGGAGTGCCCTGCAGAAATTGCAGATCTATAGACATTAACGGTTCTATAAGAGAGTCCAGAAGTAAAGAGTTCAGACAGGTAGTTGATAACATGAACTAGATCAACTGAAACGGGATCGTGATCTCGTTGAAGACACCAGCGAACCCATTTGTTCCATGCCAGTCGATATGCTTTCCTTGTACCTTGAGCCCATGACTCGGAAATGAGTCTGAAAGCATTCGGCGAAAGCCCAGGGATTTGCCATTGTCTCCTGAAATCCTCCAGGCCGTCAGAGTTAGAAGACCCTGATCCACGAGGGGATGGGCGTCTCCCTCTGGACCCGAGAGTATTTCCCTGAAGGAGGGTATTAGAATTGGGAAGTCTATGCTCATTTCCAGGATGACTGGGAACCAGGCTTGGGACCTCCAGAGAGGAGTTATCACGGTCATAGCCTCGGTGTAGCGTCGAGCATGAAGAAGAAGTCGAGGAAGCAGGGCAAACGGCGGGAAGGCATAAGGTTTCAGACCTTTCCAGTCTTGTAAAAAGGCATCTACTTTCCGAGCTAGAGGGTCCGGCCTCCAACTGAAGAATTCCTTCAGTTGTGTGTTCAGGCGATCTGCAAAAAGGTCTGTCCTGAAAGGACCCCATATTGATTGAATAGTCAGAAAAATTTGTCTGTCTAGTCTCCAGTTGCTCGAATCTTTGAAATTCCTGGAGTACCAGTCTGCGACACCATTGCTCAGACCCGGAATATGTTCCGCTACTACCGAAATACCTTTGTTCAAGCAATATTCCCAAAAACTCTTCGCAAGGTCCGTTAGGCCCTTGGAATGTGGGCCGCCCAGCTTGTTGACGTAACGGACTGCTGAAACATTGTCCATGCGTAATGTCACACAGCATTTCGCTGTTTTGGGTGTAAAACAGCGAATCGCAAATGAACCTGCCAGTAATTCTAAGCAGTTGATATGCAATCTCTTTTCTTGAGTGGTCCAACGACCCCCTGTGGAGTATTTCCCACATCTCGCTCCCCATCCTGCCAAGCTCGCATCTGATTCTATAATCAGATCCGGTTGTTCCCCGAAAATGGCTCTGCCGTTCCATGCTTCCGCATTTCTGAGCCACCAGAGGAGTTCCGTCCTCGATTCTTGATCTAGGGAAATCATATGGGAATATGAATGGTTCGATCTTAGAGCATTCGCCTTTAGTCTTTGGAGTGCCCGATAATGGAGGGGTCCCGGGAAGATGGCTTGGATTGTCGAGGAAAGGAGGCCAACGATTCTTGCCAGTACTCTCAGAGGGAAGGTCTTTTTCGCAAGAGCCTTCCTCAATTCCTTCCTCATTTTCCTGACTTTTTCGGAGGGTAACTTCAGTTCCGCCTTGAGAGTGTCTACCGTAAAGCCTAGGAACTCTGTTTGTTGGTCGGGAATAATACAAGATTTCTTGGTATTTATGATGAAACCCAGATGTTCCAAAATTTGAATTGTAAGGTTGGTGTGGAGGGATGCAGTCTCTTTCGATTGGGCCATTATAAGGATGTCGTCTAGGTATATGATCAGTCTTACCCCTCTCCCCCTGAGCCAGGCGGTTACGGGGCGTAGCACCTTGGTGAAACACCAGGGGGCGGACGATAGGCCGAACGGGAGACTGCAGAATTGGTAGAGTTTTCCTAACCAAGTGAATTGGAGGAATTTCTGGTGAGGTTCCCAGATGGGGATTGTTAAGTAAGCGTCTTTCAGGTCTAACCTCGTGAGCCAGTCCCCTTTCCGTAAAATGTCTCTCAGGAGGTGTATACCCTCCATTTTGAAGTGTTGGTAAACTACCCAACGATTCAAGTCTTTTAGGTTTATTACGGGTCTCTGTTCTTTGTTCTTCTTCTCCACTAGAAAAACATTGCTGAGGAAACCTCTTGTTTCCGCCTCGATTATTGCCCCTTTTTGTAACAGTTCTTGTACTTCTTTGGAGACTAGGTCTCGGTCTTTGAGAGAGAAAGTGATCTCGTGGGGGCGACGTGTTTGAAAGGGAATACCCAGAAAGTCTATTTTGTAACCCTTTACTGTATCTAAGACCCAGCTGTCTTGTGTTACTAAGTTCCAGTTCCCAGCGAATTGGCGTAGTCTCCCTCCCACCCTTGGAGGGGTATCTGAATGGTCTTTTAAGGTTCTTACCTGAGGAAAAGGAACGTTGTCTCCGTTCGCCTCTGAAGGTACGTCCTCGGTTTCTCTGTCTTTGTGGAAAGAACTGGGAGCCATAGTTGTTGGAGAATCTTCCTCCGCGGGTATTGAAGGGTCTCGAAGATTGAGTTCCGCGGCCGGGGAAACGACCCCGTATTCTCCCGGCCCTGGCAAAAACTCTATCATTGAATACTTTTTTAATATCTTTTTGCGATTTTTGAATCGAGCTGAAGGCGCTCACATACTTGGCCATTTCTTTTATGAAGTCCTCACCAAAGAGGAGACCTTGAGAGTCAGCGCCTCCGTCTTTCTTGGCTAGTTCAATGAGTTTAGGATCTATTTTAAATAGGACTCCTTTTCTCCTTTCTGTGGAGATGGCAGTATTAGCATTGCCAACAAGGCATATCGCTCTTTGCACCCATTCTCGTAGCTCCTTGACATCAATTTGGTTATTCCCTACGTAAGCCGATTCTGTCATTTCGAATATTTTGGTAAGGGGTCCTATTACATCAAGAAGGCGATCTTGACATGATTTTAGTCCTTTGTCTAGACCTTTCCTTGGGTCCCTGTTGTTTTTGGCTATAAAGGCCACAACCTTAGGGTCTAACTCTGGGGTCATAGCGATTTTATTTGGTAGGGATGGGCGTGGGCATTCAGATCTGAGTCTAGATCTGACTTCTTGGGGTATTTCCCTCCTGAGCCAGAATGACAGGTAGTCAACGATATGCTGGGAGGGGGTCCATTCTGGAGAAAGTGGGTGTTTAATTAGGAGGGGATCAAACATTTCTTCCCCGAATGGGTCTAGAGGCATACTGTTAGAACCTGAGGCCTTAGAGGCTCCTTCTAAGCTTCCGCTTTGTCTAACGTTCTCATCCTCCACATCTGTATTAAATCCTGATGAGCATGATAGTTCAATTTCTTCATCACAGCTTTCGTCGCTGTTGATGTGGATAGGGAATTCTGGGCCTATATCTTGCCCATCTGGGGTGCCCGAGGCACCAGTCTGGTCAGCGCCCCTAGGGCCTGTAGAGATAGAGCTCTTTAGCTTCTTTGCGCTCTTTTTGTATTGAGTCGTGATAATAGCCCTCTTTTTATTGCTTTTAGGTACCCCATTGGTCTTACTAGTAGAGGGTAAATTGGAAAGGGAGTCCAATTTTTTGTTGATAGCGTCGTCAATTGAGCCTAGGGCTTTCTCTAGGGCCTTATTGACAAGTTCCTCTAGCTTTTGATCTAGAGACGGGGATGTAGACATGTTAGTAATTATGCCCCTTATTGGTAGGTATTCCCTTGTAAATAGGTAGGTATGCCTCTGCCCCTTTTTTTTTTTTTTTTTTTTTATAGTATAGGGTTTATGGAGGGAAAAGAGCTAGTTAATCGGAAAAATTACCGATTAAAATCGCGGAGTTGGGGTGTTGTCCTAAAGAGATAGCAGATCGTGAGGAAAAGACCGTTGTCGCTCGTGAAATGCCGAAGGGAATGGTTGTTAGGGGTACAAAATGGTTGCCACGCAGGTTGCGACGTGCGTGGCTCCCGCTAAGGTGCTTTCCTCTAAAGC
Source organism: Lissotriton helveticus (assembly GCF_964261635.1). Taxonomy (NCBI): domain Eukaryota; kingdom Metazoa; phylum Chordata; class Amphibia; order Caudata; family Salamandridae; genus Lissotriton; species Lissotriton helveticus. The sequence continues at coordinate 964,678,573 of NC_136071.1, read as the reverse complement.
ACGTCATTGCTCAAGCCGGGTCATGCTTGTTGAATAATGTGTGCGCGGGGACGATGCGAGAGGAATGAAGGTAGGGTGCGAGCGGGAGCAGCGCGAGGCTATTCAGCTCAGTGCGTGTGATCCTTTAAAAGTAAACGACTCTTATGAGGAAGGGGGGTTGCCCGGTTCGTATCCAAAGCCCAAACGACACCGCCTGAGAGAAAGGGGTGGCGCGGTCGAGAATATTTGTATGGGAAGGCCGTACAACGATCTCCGCTCGGTAAAGCAACCCATTAAGGGCTATAGCGATTTAGAATAAGAGCGGAGTGAGGTCATTAACGGAGAAAAGGGGGAAAGTTTCCGCTGGATGGTAAAGAGTCACTGCTGACAGAGCATTGCTGATAAGAAGTAATTAAATCATGCTAGAACAGATAAATACGTGCCCATAATTAATAATAATAATAATAATGTCATATTAACATGGTATCAACTCTTAAGCATTCAAGCATTCGGCATACATCATAAGTAGGGTTAAATCATAAGTTATGGTACTAAGCTTGGAAAGGTAGTACTTATCTTTCTGAGCAGCAGCAACAAAGAAGGAAGATGCCTGGTCAGAGAGGGACTAGTCTTCTCTTTAGAATGTTCACAAAGTTCTATTCCATTGTTGCTGCTGAGCTGTGGTAATAAAGGAGATTTGCATAATATGGCCTCCGTGTCGTGCCATAAAATTTAAAATCCACAGTAGCAACACACTGGGCAGAAGCAGGTCACAATATAGCTCAAGTCCGTTTTACCATATTAGAGGTGATCAAATCACAACCAGACATGGACACACACAAGCAGAGACTGAGGTCTGAGTACTTTTGGATTCACAGAATGGGCAGCCTACAACCGCAAGGATTAAATGACAGGATAGAATTATCCTGTTTTTTATGAACAGTGCTTAGGAAAGTATTTACTGGACTCCTGCTAACTTTGAAGCACATAATGATTTGAGTTAGAGTCCCATTCCAAAATGGCCGACGATTTGTTGAACTGTTTGGTATACCATGTCCTTTACCTTTATTTGTTACAGGTATTGCAATTTTCAATTTTTAAGTTTTCAGGTATCAATACTGAAATTTACATGGTTTTATTTTTGTCTGTTTGTGATACCATGTGCAAAGATTTCTTCGTATATTGCTTATGCTTTCAGTAGTTGTCTACAAAGAGTTTTATGTTACCGAGTAATGTCCATAATTGATCATTTAGCATGCGTTCGTTAAAACAGAGTTAAGCATAAATAATAATTTACTGGTTTTTGAGTTGATAACAACAGCGGTCACGTGATCGCGTCTTTAACCAACCAAAATGTTTAAAACTTAAGGCAGTCAGCCTCAGTATGTTATCGGCAATCTGATAGGCGGAAAGAACGCGGCGCGAAAAGCTTTACATTTTGCTGTAAGTTCTTAACAAACGTTTGTTTATTTTCTGTTCGTCAGGTTTATGTTTTGTGAAATTGCAATGAACATTGATTTGGTTAATCACGCGGGAAGAGACAATTATACAGGAAGTTATGCGTATTTTGTTTTAACGTATCTCGTTTGTCTCACGATGTTATGGAGTGTTTGACAAATCGTCTTGAACTTGAGTTTATCACTGAAAAGTGACTATAATGCTATGATGGAATTTAATAGAGAATATGCAAAAAATTGGGATATCTAGTTAGATATGTTATAAAGTATTACTAGTACTGTGATATTATAACAGTTACGATGCATGAATAGTAGCTGAGTGGCTCATCATATTCCTTGTTTTTCCTACACAGACCCCCGAGGAAGGGTCGATTAGGACCCGAAATGCATTGGGTAGATGTTGAATGTATAAGTTGAAAATCGCTACAAAGAATGGATTTATATTTTTGAAGAACTAAAGAGAATAAAACAAATAAATTCTTTTTTGAAATCAAGATAAATTTATGATGGATTTATTACTGAGATAAGAGTTTGATAAAGACTGTCTAGGTCTATGTATATATGTGCACACCTTGACCTGCAAGTGGAATTTCCTCTTTCTCTAAATTTGCAATATGGGAAAGGGCTCATATGCCAATTAGAGGTAACCAATTGGACTTTTGGCCGGCTTGTTATCACAAAACAGGGGACGTGCGCTTGTTACAAGACGGTTTTCAGGAGGGATTCAGGCTGGAGTACGACAGTCCACGGAAAGCGAGAAGGGTTGAGAATCAAAAATTGGCACAGTCACACACACAAGTATTGAGGCATGAACTGGGGAAGGAGGTACAAGAGGGTAGAATGTCTGGGCCATTTGAGACATGGCCTCTCCCCAACTTGATTGTTTCCCCAATTGGGCTGGCGGCAAAAAAGGTAAAAGGCCAGTTTCACCTTCTACAACACTTATCATGGCCAGAGAGCAGTACAGTAAATGATTTATTTCCGGGGGACATCACTTCTGTACCATCTTCCTACATGGATGTGACAATGGCCTTGGTGAAACAAATCGGAAAGAGTGCCCTCATAGCGAAATGTGACATTAAGTCAAATTTTTGGCTGCTGCCTGTACCCCCGAAGGACTTTCAGTTGTTAGGCATACAATTTGAAGGCCAATGGTTCTTCGACAAGGTCTTACCCATGAGTTGTGTGAAATCGTCAGTGCTGTTTAAACGGTTCAGTTCTTTCCTACAGTGGGTTTTTACATCGCAAACAGGGAAGACAACGGTGATGCACTGCCCTGATGACTTCTACTTTATAGGTTTACCCAGTTCTGTGGACAGCCAATAGCAGGGCTGACATTGGGCTGCCTTTGGTTTCTGAGAAGACAATGGGGCTGACAACGGTCATCTCTTTTTGGACATTGAATTGGACTCAGTGTCCATGTAGCTGCTACTAGATGCTATGTTGGAAAAGCCAAAGATGACTGCCAAAGAGGTGCAGGTATTGATGGCCCATTTGAACTTTGCGGTAGGGTATTCAGAATGGGTAGGATGTTTTGTAGGCAACTAGCCATGTTTTTGGCATGCTTGTCACTTCCTCATCACCAAATAAGGGTTATGGACTAGAGAGGATCTGCGCATGTGGCGCACATTTTTACGGCTGTTCAACGGCATTCCAATGGTAAGGAAACAGGAATATGAATGGGACATGCAGATATATTCTTATGCCTTGGGTGGAGGCAGGTTCTGGTTATATTGGCTGGGAATGTGGTGCCCAGAGGAAGGGCCCACAGGATGGAAACAATGCAGCACTTTCAGGACAAGAATTGGCTAACAAACAAGTGTTGTTCAGAGTAGACAATATGGCAGTGGTACACATAGTAAACAGGCAGTCAGCATGGGATGGACAAGTGCTTAAGTTGTTGAGCGTTTTTTTGTGATGTGTTGTTTGCGCAACGATGTAATCTTCAAGACGAGGCATGTAACAGGGGTGGACACTGACATTGGATGCTTTATATCATTCACAGTTGGAGAGGTTCCATAGGCTAGACACGGAGGCAGACAAAGACATGACCCCTGTGCCAGAAGACATGTGGAACATAGGAGATAGAGGATGGTTCAGTTGGTGGTTGGGTTGTTAGCTGAATCCACCAGGAAATCAAACTGGCAGGCGTGACAGGAGTTTTTAACAGGGGGGCAGCATGGAGGGTGGAGTTGTGGAGCAAGGAGGGGGACATAGTGCAGTACATCTTTAATTTGGCAGGAAAAGGTTTGTCAAAGGTAACAATAGAGTGGAAACTGTCTGGGATTGCATTGATGGACAAGCTATTCTGGGGTTATAAGCCATCGGCCGGGAAACTAGGATGGAGGATGCTAGAGGAATGAGCATGAGAAAAGTGTTGCAGGCCAAGGGCATGGAAGCCTTTATCTAGTCCATTGTTAGGTGAGGTTACAGGGGACCTGCAATCAGCATGCCAAAATGAAGAGGAGACGGTTTTGTTCTCAACAGTCATGCTGTTGATGTTTTTCGTGACCTTTAGAGTTTCTAAATTGTTGGGGCAAAGAGGGTACCCAGGCCTGTAGTGGGCAGATGTCATGGAGATGACGGACAAGATTGAATTGTGCATTCAGCATTTGAACTCAGACCAGAAACCTAAGGGAAAGAGGGTTTCCTTACAAGCGTTCCCAAGCAAGGAGGCATGCCTGTTTTGGTGGGGGACTCAGTGGCGAACAGAGAGCAGTGGAGGCAGAAGCAGTCTTTTGCAACATGGATGGGGCATGGGTAATGGCACACAAGTTGCTGTGAGTTTTGCAGAGAGCATTGGTAGTCCTGGGAGAAGTGCCAGGATAGGGCTGGCCACAGAAGCAGCGCAGCAGGGGTGGGGTAAAGATAGTATTAAGCAATTGGGCAGATGGTCATCTGAGTGTTTTAAGCAGTATGTGCGAATGGAGAAATAGGTAAGGGAACATATCCATTGGCAGTATCTCATATGTGCTGTTCTTTTCAGGTGCAGTAGCTAGGCCAGAGATGATAGGATTATCTAAATGGATCACAGGACATTAATGTATAAAATGGACAGAAAGGCATTAACTCCAGAAGGGAAAAGGTCCTAACCTTGGGCTTGATGAATGCCTCTGTAAAGTAAAATGGCATGATAAAGGTGGTATGAAATAGTGGGAGTTAACGGGATGTTTGAATTAGTTGGTAAGGAGACACATATATCCGGATATTCTCATTTTGCACTTGGGCGAAAAAGATTTGGTAGTCTGCAAGGGATTGGCATTGAAAAAAAAGAGGACAAGGGACATTTTAGTTATCGGGAGACCGTAGGCAGGAAATTTCGTCAAATGGACAGTATTCATCCGAAGGCAACAAGGAAGAGGGGCACAGAGGCCCACAGCTATTGATAAGGCCAGGTGCAAAATAAATAAAGATTTGCAAACTTCCTGCAGAGATGAAAGATTTGGGAGGGTAGAACATCCGAGTTGCGGTATAACGCAGCACAATGTTTCAGAGGTGACGGAGTTCAATTATCCAAATATGAGAGAGAGCTATATTTGATGCAAATCAAGGAGGTACATGGGAAAATGTTGACCCAAAGCGAAGGTAGGAGAGGTACCTGGGGGGAGGGGGAGTCCGAAAAGGAGGGAGAGGGGTAGGCCTTTTCTGAGTGGCAGTGGAAAGTTTCAGTTGCCATGGTTATACATTAAGATGAGGGTTGTGAACACAGTGGAATCAAGACAATGGGGGGGGGGGGCATAAAGTTAAACATGGAGGAAGCAACAAATGTAAAAGTTACGCTGTAAGATTCTTAGTTCGATGGTAATGAATGTAGGTTTAAGTGTTATGGATGTAAATGTTAACAGTTCAATCACAGGGTAGGATTCCAATTGCAAGGTAAAGATGTTAATGGGGAGGGGGCACTTAGGGGTTGGGGATAGGGAGAAATAGGTGAATTAATGTATTGTAAGGTATTGTTTTGTGAGGTGAAGGTCTAGGGCTTTTATAATATATGTTATATTCACCTGCCTTCATTAAAGCCGCCTTTTCACACTATACTCTAGTATATCTGGTGGTTGTTCCCCGGGTGAGGAGGGTGTGTGCTGGTGGTAGCTCCTTCCGCACATTTACAGCCAAACTCTGGAACTCTCTTCCAATACGAACCCGCAGCATGAATAACTTACCTGGCATTTCGTAAGGCTAATAGAACTCACCTCTTTCCTCCTCTATAGGCCCTGCTTTTGTTAGTATCCTCCTAATTTATGCTATCAGCGCTGGGACGGCCCTTTGCCGGGGCAGCTGTAACACAGTATAACATATAACATAACATGTTGTCTGTGGTGCCCCCTCTATGGCCCAAGACCCCTAGCTTAGGTTTGTTATCCTTGCAGAGCTCAGAGCTCCAGGAAGAGCAACCCAATGCGGAGTATTGTGAGCAATGAAGACATCTTACTGAATGGGTCAATTCACAACAGCTCTAGGATCACTACTAGCCCGAAAGATCCCCCAACCCGCCTCTCTGACAGCTGCCTGCAAGCCTAGAGAAGCATGCACACCCGCTGGAGGCAGAAAAATAGTCTTTCTTTAATTCCCATTGTAGTTTTTGAAAATAGAAACAGGGATGCCAGTACACCTTCTGGTGAAACATCACACTGTTGACTGTCCTTTGTAGGACCGACTTTGGTGCTCCCACATCCTGGTGAATAAAGACAGTTGTAGACTGGGATATCACAGTAGGTAGCAAAAAGTCCTGCACTGAGAAGCTTTAAGTACTGGGTAAGACTTTGTATTTTTCTTACTGTTTCCGTATACATAGGCAGCCTACGTTTGGGAGTCTATCTGCCATCTTCTCTATTCAAGTTAAAATTCAAGAATACTTTATTCGGTATAAAAACAATACCATACAAAGTGCATTGTTATAAAAAAGAAAGGCATTACAACTGGTAAATGTTACATGAAAAAATGGGGGTGTATGTAAACAATCACAAAATAAATATTTCATATCTCAAAAGCCCGGTTAAGAACAATTTGTACAATAAAAACAGAATCCTGGACCATTTTAGTGCAGCCAACCCTTCTATCACAAGAGATGATCAAGGACAATTATTCATCACCTCTAGTATTCCTTAGTCTCACAGCCAATCTCAAGAAGTGTACCGTACTAAACAATGTTAGAGGATCTGCTGACAGTTTCAAAAACAGTAGTGCCACCTTTGCCTGGTTGAATCTGGCTTCCCTTAAAAGCGTTTTTAAAAACAATGTCCTGGGGTATGCATAAAAGGGGCATATTAAAACATTTCTGAGGGAAGATAACTGTGGGCTGGGCCTGTAAACTCACTACTTACTGTTAATAAGTTATTAATAGAGAGTAGTGGCGAAATTTCATTCATTTCGCTTTGGCATCACAACATGACTTCAATAAGAAACAAAAAAATAACTAGAGTTTGTAGAAAAATACGTTCCTATACATTTTGGGAAATATATATAAAAACAAGCTATAAAATCTATAATGGCTGGATGAAGCGACTGAAGAAACTCGGAAGGGGAAAAGAGGAAAACGAGGTACTAGATAGGCAGGACATTAAAATATAAAGAAATAAGAGTAAACACTGCTGGACATATTGCCTTTTTATATGCATTATGAAATATAAGCACGTAATTACATTTCGAAATTAGTTATTCAAAATAGAAACGGACATTTCAAAAATAAGCAAAAAATGGTGTAAGTTAATGTGGCTAGGTGTACAGTTTTTCCTACCCTAAAACACACGGTCATACTACATTAAACTCAAAAGACAAACATGTAGATTATATAGCCAGGGTATACAGGACAGTCAACAGACTTGGGTTTCACATTTTATAATAGAAACAAGAAGAATTATTCAAGAATGAGTATGCTCATCAAATAGGGGGCTGTGAAAATACCTGTAGTAAGGCCTTGATGATTTATCAGGCTATGCATTATAGCAGAAATGTGGAACGACTAATACAGTAGGGGAAAACAGGAACAACGATGAAGGACGTAGAAATCATTATTGCCAGGTGCTCCCTTTAGTGAATACAAGCATATAAAATAAAGCGAGTTTTAAGGTCAAATGTGCCTTTACTTTTTTGTTGGGATGTTCTAAAAGCATGCAGGATTAGCGAGTAATATGGTGTAATTTAAAAATATAAGCAGCAAATCGAGGTCAAGGTGGAAGTAAAGTATTCACACAACAAACGTATACAAATTAAAAATAAATATGTACCTAATAATTGGAAATGCGGGTTAAACATATACATCCTTAACAAGCTAGTACCAAAAAAATGGAGATGCTGATATAAAAAATAAGGAGCAAGGAAGTTGATAAGGAACTGGCCTTGGATATGAAAGATAAAACGCCTTAAAATAACTTTAATGAAGAACGATATCCCGATCATAACTGGGTGGATTTTAAATGAGAAAATACAAAAGGTTTTCCAAACATATTTTGGTGGTCAGAGCAGGTGGGTTCACTTCTGTAGTTTGCTTATTGAAGGCTGTCAAACATGATAAGCAACTACCTATCAGTATAGTAATAATGGAAGATGCAATGAAGAATTCAAGAATGTGGGCATGCGCCTTGATGGCATGCAATTAGAATATTTCACGCTATTTTGCAATGGATAACTGACATGTTATAGCAAACATCACTGAAGTGACTAAGAATACACCACTTCCTCCTTTATAGCACACTGTCTCTACCTCTTTTAATTGAACGTTCAACATACAGAACGCCAGTCTCATGATCTTGGTGATCTGCCATTCTGGTGAACTGCAAAAATACAAATAACATTTATGAAAAAGATCTGATAATTTTGCTCCAAAATAACTCAATAGTCCAGGCATTGTACCTTATGTGTGGGATAATAAATACCTCATAAACACCACTAGCAAACCCCAAATATCATAAATATTTAGGAGCTGTATGCACTTAAAATAATTATAGGGAAATAGCAGTTTGGGCAATCTTCAGGAAAAACGTGTGTTGTATTATATTTGCTATGTCTATTATGAAAAATAGAGGAAGACAAAGGATGGTTAGATCAGTAGAAATATGACCTGACGTAATAGTGATAGGGAATTGTAACAGGTATTAAGGTAGGAGGTAAGTAAAAAAGTAAACGTATGCAGGGGCACTGAATGGGGTACCAGAAAGAAAGTTGTAGTGAGAAGCAGGAGGATAAAACAAAGGAAATGATGGTATTAACCCTAACTGTGATCAACAGAAGATAAACAGGAAGGCGTAAGCGGCACATATGGGGGTCTCTGCCTTCAAATGGTAAATAAACTATTCATTCAATTTTGCAAACAAAAAAAGTACTGCAGTGATATTCTTCGAAATCAAAGACATTCAAAAGGTTGAAATTTTCAACTTGGGAGCACAATTCATTTTGAAAAATTCTGGTTAACAGTCTCATGGAGAAAGATTCTTCAGAACTCGCCCCCCCCTAAGTATTTTTATCCCCCAGAAAACATACATTCCTCAATGAAAACGTCCATACTCACTAATGTAAAAAAGAAATCCAGTACATTATTTTGGTTTATGGAAAAATATCCTGAATAACCACACAAATTCCTACTTATATTTTCAAATATTTGCCAACCCACAGGGAGAACATACTCAGGTAACACAACAATATGCATTGAGACGAAAAAGATATATATATATACCTAAAAGGTAAATGGTCAAGCATAGGGAGTACATAAACTACAAGCAACAATCCACCTCTGGATCTTCTTGCACTGAATGCAGAGAAAGCCTTTTATTGCATGAACACGTTATTCTTTTGTGAGTGAAAGGTTATGTTCCAACCAAGTCTAAACTCAACCAATATAAAGCAATAACAAAACAAGAGAAGACTTTCCAATATCCATTTACTGTGTTCACTGAACTAAATGCTGCTCAACTCATCAAATAACAGAAAGGTTATCTATCTCTCTGGTCAAAATGTTACTTTATCAGAAATGCACCATGGTGACAATCTTCATATTGCTACTGAGAATATAGATGAAGAACTGAAATAGAGACTGAGTTGCCGGAGCATGTGGAACGTTTTCAGGATGCAGACACAACATAACCCAAAAAAGAAAGAAAATATAACCTTTAATAAGCCGTCTTTAATGAATTAGTAAACACAGAAAGATGTTTTGGGATTATTTTTGCCATGAGCACTATGGTAATTGATGATTCACAAAAATAGCCACATAACCTGCTTAAGGTCACATCACACACACACTAACATGCATAATTAACTTTAGAATAAGCTGTAGTGAGGAACAATTCGAAGTGTCAAGAAACCGGCATGCCAGTAGTATGCAAAAGTCCATACATAAAAAAAAACCATTATGTATATTGAGCAAAGAGGACACATAATATACAACCTTCTGGCATACATAAATAACTAATTCACAATCACATAGCCATTATGAAATACATATAGATCCCATGCTAAACAGAGGTTATGATGTTGCTATTCCTCTTCAAAAAGCCATTCCACTGTACACATTGATAATTTCTCACAAGCAATGTTTTGAGTAGTAATCTCATCTTCTAGAATTGCTTTATAGTATTAGCAGGCCCATGGAGGCCATACACTCTCCATCCACCATTGAAAGGTCATAACAGAAGGATCTTCACTACTACTATAAATATATTTTCCTGTGCTTCTACTTACAGGCATCCATATTTCTACACAATGCTTTGTAAACAATGAAGAAAATGGAAATTAATTAAAATTTAGGATTTCTATCCTCAGTGCAGAAGGGGGTTAGTTTTATTTATATATTTTGTCTAGAAAACCTCGAAGCTAAATAATCCATGTCCTTAATGGCTCTCAAATTAGAATTGATGTCACAGTCAAATGCATTGATTATTCTGACACTTTAATGCGTTCTGTCTCCAAGTCGCAAGCACTCAGAAAATTGTCAATAGTATTTTCTGCTGAAAAGAGCAGTAAATGTTGGAAGCAATGTTTTAACTCAAGGCTTTTAAAGTGATCAAATTCAGTATTGAGAGAACACAATGCATTAGAGCTACCTGCAAAAGTTTAGAAGAAGTGTGAGTTAAGATGACAAATGGCAGTGTCTTATACAAGTGCCTAATTAACAATGTTTCTTCAAATAATACCCTTTTTCAGACTACATGGTAAGCACCATGATCAACAAGATGACACCAGTCCCAATATAACATTTATTTCAATAATTTGACTGTCACATTTTTACCTACATCTGCTTTATTTAAAAAATCTATCCCCTCTGCTCACCTTCTTTTCAGATCCGTTTCTAAAATTCATCTTCCTCCATATTTCAGGAGTACAAGAGCATTTTGTTTTTTTTATTTTTGTGCACAGTTTTGAATTGGTCAGAAGGCTACTGTTTCAAAGGTTATGTTTTTTCATCTGATACACAGAACTGTGTACTACAAACGCCGAACTTGCTCTGGTGACCATTATGAATGGCCACCTTTGAAAGTAATATTGGAAAAATTCTACTGAACATTGCTCAATTGACATAAGTATTTACATCCTGTAAGTATAACCTGAGGAAGATGAATGCAGCCTTATGGTAATGGAAATTTGGAAAACTCTTTGCTTACAATGTTCCTTAAACTGTACAGTGAATCAAGTCCTTGCAGCAGCAGCCTATTACTTTGATTGGATTTCAAATGTAACAGAAGGATTGTTTCAATCAATGAATCAATGAAAGTAGACTCAGAGAAGGTGAATGGACTTAGTCAGAGAAAGCTTCAGGGTGTACATTTATGAATAAAAATGCTCAGATTGTTGTTACACAGAATTTTTTAAGTGCAGGCTAAGGTCAAGATAAGGGCAACAAGTTTCATTGGAGAGTAGCTGACGTTTAACGCCGTTTAATCCTCTTTTATTCTACTACACTAATGAGCAGATACAGATGAATCCCTAAAAAGTAGCAGCACTATATATTTTAACTTGTCCTTTTACCTAGAACAGTGAGACTTTACCTTTTGACTTCTGTGGATCCCCACAGAATCACTACTGGAAGTCAGAGGCAACAGCCTAAGCAATTCAAAACTTCAAAAAAATTCCTAAATAAGTAGATCAAACAAATACACAAATCATGAAATATGTTATTTAATTTGCAAACACAAAATTTACTAAAATCGAATTTTTTATTTAAATTTGCAGGTTCCAACTTTTCAAATTTGTGATTTATTTCTAAAAGAGAACACAATATGCCAGACTGTAGCATACTGCTGTTGTCTTTTTTTGCTAGCGCATATCAGTGTTGCAATTGCTTCAATTGAGGCTACTAAATGTCCATTCTAGATTCTATTTGTTGTACTTGTGCTGCTTCCACAAATCAAGCTGAGGATGCCAGCTTAGTTTTTCGCCTACAATTTCATTTACAAACCGTTTTAACATTTTCTATGTTGCTTTTTTATGAATACATAAGTCATTCATTCGCTTGTATTGGTCGTTTTTTTAAACAGTTTCAGACTTCCTGAGCAGTGGTGGCTGGCAGGGGTGGTGGGGCAGGCAGATGGAGTGGGGGGGAGATGTTATAAAAAAAGCACTTCTCACGGCTGCTGTCTTTCCTCAGCTTCGGTTCCAGAAGCAGGACGCACACAGGCTCCCCAAAGCCAATCACAAAGCTGCTATGCAGCGCTGGGATTGGCCTGAGTACAGTGGTTCGGTGCTCAGACAGAGACTGGAAGCCTGTGCATGTTCCCCACCAGGCTGGTTATTACAGCCTGGTGGGGAACATACAAAGTGTGCATGAATATTTTTCCGGCTGAAGATGGTCAGCCAAACCATCATGCACACTTTGACAGTGCCCACCACTCCTCCTCCTGTGACCACAGCCCGCCCTGACCTTGCCCAGTAGCGAAGAAAAGTAAAATGATGATAACGGTATTATAATTTTATTTTTCCATTTTTCCTCTTCTGAGAGCAGTTGCGCGATGCTCCTCCGCCTTAGCGGAAGAGCTGCCCTGCTCATGAGTAGGTGTCACTGTAATCCAGAGGTCCACGGACCCAGGTTAAGAATTGGTGACCTGGTACACATATGCAGGCCTCGAGTTTGATAGTTAGTAGATAGCAGCTCCACAGTGAGAATGAGTCAGTTCACATGCTGCTTCGGTAGAGCAGTATCGGGTCAGCACAGTGCAGTGGGAGAGCCAGGCAAGTGAAATAAGTTCAATGATGTGCTGAAATTCCAGCTTGCAGTCCTTTTGTTAAAATCATGGCATTTGCTATTTTAGGAAGTGTTGTCATTTTGGTGAGTCACGCCCTGTTGACCCTCATATGGGGGCATTTAAAACATTTACAGCTTGAAAGCATTGAGAATACAGACATTAATATGCTCAAAGATCATTTTGGAAAAGAATGTTGAACTTTATTTTTTATTGCGCATTTTTCAATATCTGTTAGTTTTGAAAATAGTAGTGCTAATGTCTTTTCTTTCTACTATTGACTTTGTTTCAAAAGATTTTTTTAACGCTTAAATGAGTAGGGCAACTTTTAAAGTGTAGTTCAGCAGCGAAATAAATTGCTACCAGTATTTTTCTACCAAATTACACTATTCCGGGCAATAATATTGCAAACACCGTTGCTACTGAAGGGCACAAGGCAATGGCCCTGATAAATTTCAAAAGCGTTAGAAGAATAGAAATGGGAATTCTTCAAAGTTACAGCAAAATTACAATTTAAAATTGGAGCAAAATTCGGGCATAGGGAGCTCAAACTCCAGCACAAGATAATTTTTGATAAAGCATAGACCACAATTAAAATGAACAAGCATTGCCATAGCCAATAAATCTCACCTTTGGGACCTTGTAAGTAAAAAGAAAACTGAAGTATAAGATTTCACGTTTACATTTACTTCGTATTTAGGATGCAGTAAATGTAAACGTGAAGTCTTACACTTCAGTTTTTTGTTTTTTACTTACAAGGTCCCAAAGGCGAGACCTATTGGCTATGCCAATGCTTGTTTTTGCAGCAAATGATTACCCCAGCAAGCGTATTAAAGTACAGCTTCTGGATCAACCTCAGCAATGCAGCCTGAGTTAAGACCTGCACAGAACAAAGTCTGCGTCAGCAACCAGCGGCACGGTTGCAATCACGCACAACGCATGGAAAGAATAGCAACACGCGGGAGTCCTTAAAAGAATTATTTGAAGGCGTAAACCATGATCCGCCGCAATCAGGTTGAAAGAATGGGGCCCTGCTGTTTTCCAGGCAGTATGGTGTGCACTTTGCATATTGGTAGTTGTAGTTGGGTGCATTTCAAAAGGAGAGTTAAAGATTTTCCTTTCGTTGTGACCCAGTGTGTCCAAAATGTGATCATCCTGAAGTTGTTTGGATTTACAGCAGAATCACCTAAATGTCACACTCCTAACCTAGAAGACAGCATGTAACAGTTGAGGGTTTGGGTTAGTTCAGTGGAGGGGCTGGGGTTAGTTCAGTGGAGGGGGTGGGGTTAGTTCAGCATCTGGTTTGGGATCGCGATACGGCTGCACTAAAGGCTCTCCTGCTCATTCTGCCCTGGAGCTGTGCTGTGGGACAGCTGCTGCGGTCAGCGCTGGGCAGTGCTATGGGTGCCTTCGTCAGTTTGCCTGCAGCTGTGGGAGAGCTGCTGCAGCCAGCGGTGGGCACTGCTGTGGGTGACCCCGTCACTGCGCGGTAGGAGAGTGGATGTAGCTAGTGCTCAGCTCTGCTGTGGTTGTCCGTTTCACTATGCTGTGGGATAGCATATATAATTAAAACTAGGCAGTGCTGTGGCCTCCTCACTGTCACTTTCTGTCTACGGTTTCTGAATCCCTACATAGACGTGCAGAGGTCATGGCTTCCTACATCAGAGAGGGCTCGGCAGTGCTCTTGGGCAGCTCAGCTCGCTGCCCCAAGGCAGCTCAGCTCGCTGCCCCACCGCATCTGACTTGCTTTCAAAGTTTGCTGTGGTCACAGATGAAAAGACGGACTTTGGGTCTTGAGCTGAAAATATCAAGAAGTTTCTTTCCAACATGCGTCTACTTTTGGACAGCTGTGGGAGCACGGCTCACCTCTGTCATCCGTGATGACCTGAGATAGTATGCAGTGGTGTCTGTAGCAACGTCTGCACTGATGTACGTAGAGCAGAGACATGCAGATCAACTACATCACTACATCAAAACACCAAAAGCCAGCACCACAAAAGGAATAGGTGTGTCAGACTGCAGCTGCCCCCACTCTCTCAATGCACATTTTATGTATATTCAAAATGCACAGGATTCACAAAGAACGAAGTCTGGGATGCTCCTGTGCAACGCCGCGTCATGCTTACATATGTGACTTTTCTGCAAAGCATGACTGGGCGCTTTACGGTGTGTAAAGTGGAGCACTCACGTCATTCTATTAGCATGTGCACAACAGAAGAGTCCAAAAAGCGCCCAAGGACTGGAGGTGCAGACGGTACATGCCCACGAGGGAAGTCAAGGCCAGCTCTATGACGGAATCCTCGATACCAGGGCGTGGTGGTGCCTAATCCCAGTAGTGCCGTGAGACCATGGTAATGCAATGTAGCACTAAGCACCTCGGATCTCTCATACAACAAAAGAACACACCCGCGTTTGTTGATTCACAAAAGAGGAGCGAATGATTTGCATCCCAGCTCTGTGTCCCTGAACGGCCTTAATTTCAAACTGGCTAAGTTTTTGTCCTGTTTTTGTAAAGTGTTGTGTGCAGCTTTCCAACCACTTCTCTAGAGCGCTGTGACAGATCCAACGGAGGGTGTGAAGAGCAGGAGCAGATGCCTGAACAGTCATTCAGAGGATAGCCGAGGGTGTTTGTACTGGGCTGGCCAGTCCTGCATGGGCACACCCAGTAAGTAAGAGGAGAGTGCAAAGCAGAGGGCTTTGGGTATGAGACAGAGCTCTATCCACGCTGGTGAGTTCTACGCAGGCGCGAGGCAGCCTCAGGCGACTGGCCAGAATGTGGTGGACTCTGAATAGGTACAGGGTGGGGAAATGCCTCGTCCCAGGGCAGACAGGGGATCACAACAACCCCCCAGAGATTCATGGGGACAAGCGCTGCCCTGGCGAGCGTCACATTCAGGAAGGAGAGTAGCCACGTGAAGAGGGTGTGAGAGGGAGGGGGAGCAGGAGGTGAGCCCGGGAGTGGTGCGAGCGTGCGTATGCAGTCTGCTCATTTTCAAGCACTGCACTTGTGCTTGTGGCACGCCGCTGCTCGCTCCCGCAAGGTGGATGCCGCCACAAGCGCGAGACTGTGCTTGAAAATGAGCAGAGCGACAGCTAAAGGCCCCCCTATGCAGCGCATGCGCGCTGCGTAGGGGAGACCTAAAAAGAAAGGTCGAAAGATATGGGTAGCTCTCTCCTTTCAAATATAAACCTTCTGCTTACTCATTTCAGAAGTCGCAATCGCTAAAATCATACAGAAATAAAAAATGAAGCAAAGTGCTAAGGAAATAGCAATATTTTATTTTGCATTTTTCCTTTGAAAGGCATGGATGATGACATTCCTTGCCATCTTCCAAAAGCAGGCATGCTCTTTCCTTGCACATTTAGGTAAAAGAGCTGACAGTTGTCTCACATGTGTAATATGCAAAAGCTTTTAGCGAGTCATAATCAAATTCTTGTCATTCAAAAGTTTAGCTGACATCTGTGCCATTCTTAAGATTATGTTTCTGGAGAAAAACATTTACAGATGACTCCTGAAATGAAACTGCTGCAACAGACTGCTTTACAAAGAATATGTCTATCAACCACCCTCTCCTCACCTTCCTTACCTCTAAACTTCTGCAGGAAACATTATCCTTTGCCCAACCATTAACCTAACATTTATAATACCCCTCTCCCTTTCCAAAGTTTACCCTGACTCTTTGACGTCTTATTATCTATCAAGATAGACTCTTGATGGGAATGTCTTCTTTTCGTTGTAAAAAACGCAAAACATTTTTATTTTCAAAAACGATTTTCACTTTTGTGTTTTCTCTGTGCAATTATTTCTCTGTTTAGGTTTCTACCAGAGTATCTCACCATCAGTATCTGCAAGGTCTCACTAGGTATTTGTGATAGTACAAATTCAATCCTTCTGAACCCTGGGGCCCCTGATGAGATAGCATTCACAAGACAAAGTACTTTGGTGAACTGATTATCTGCCTCAATGTCATAGTGATGATTCTTCCCCAAAAAATCGTACTATATAATGTTCTTTTGAGGCTGGTGCAAATTCATAGTGAAATCCCTTAACATATGAAAAAAAACTGCAGTGATATTCTTCTAAACCAAAGACATTCAAAAGGTTGGAATATGAAATATGGAATATGACACGGTGAACGGTTAGAACATGAAAAGGGATTTGAGGCCACCACCTTTCACAAAAGAGCTGACCATCTTCAAACAGGGACAGAATAAAAACGTTTAGCTGACCTCAACGTTGGATTTTCCTGAACACCCTTAGGTAAATCCACTACGACGAACCCTCTGCATGCGCGAGAATTTGCGATCCTACACTTCAACTGTAATCCTTGTAGGTCTGCCTTGTCAGTGAAGCTGTTGCCAGACCTTATGTAACCAACAGAAAACAAGCTTATAGAACTAACTATGAGATTGGCGCTTAGGCTCAGTTCTCATGTTTGTTCCCTTGAGTATATATAATATTTGACTAAGCAGAACGTGTGCACCTTTATTGCCCTTTTTACCGAGTTGGAAAGCTTATGCTCAATACAATGGGACAGAGCAGGTTAGGGTGGCAAGCTAATGATCAAGGCTATTGGTGTGTTCTGGTAATTATGAAAAGGCAGTAGTCCTCAAGAATGTATTGTGCAAAACATATATTAAAGTCAAAATGCACTTAAAGATGGATTATTATTAGCCTATATTAAAGCCTGCAAGATAATTCCATTGAATATCAGATTACAGTAGTAGGCAAAGAATTTGGGGGTTGCTTTTCCATTCTGGCAACCGATTGGGAAAGAAGATTTCTACTGTTATAATCCTTATTAGGCCCTCTTACATATGATAGTATGTTGCTGTGCCCACTGGAACTATCTCTATACATTTGTACGTTTTTAATTGTATGGATGATGGTTTGCTTTGTGAGAAAGCTGACGCTCAATACAATAGGCCTGAGTTGGATATGGTGACTAACCAATGACACGTGACAGACCAATGACAAAAGCTTAGGCTTGGGAAAAGTTATGTCCTATGCCATAGGTCTTGATGACTATTTATTATGAAATGTTAAAACAAAGGGAGTAGCTGTAGCTTATTCATTGCAAAAAGCCTTTGTTAAAGCCAATAATCCTTCCATTGCAATTTTATATCATGCTTGACAAACTCGTGGGAGAGGGCAGACGATTTTCACTGTTCTAATCCTTGTTGGGCCCTTTTGAGAGAGGTTGTATATTTTCCCACTTGTAATACTGTACATATCTGTAATAGTATGTATGATGGCTGTCTTCTTGTGTGCACTGTGTTGGTTATGGTGTCAAACCAATGGTGAAGGATGTTGACCTTATTGGTTAATTTGAAAAACCGATGCCAGTTTCCATAAGTTTGATCTACCTATTTTGAAGGGTTACAACAGATCTGGTAGGCCTGCCTTAATGTGAAAAGCATGTGGTAAAGGCAAGGCTCTGCCTTGATGGACTAAAGATTCCACAGCTTTGGTATTCTGTGACATAGAATCTCAGATGAGACATCACATAGGCCATAATCAATGATAAATAATAAGCTCGCCAACAGTAAAAACCTGGGGTACTAAATGATGGCCAAACAATTTCTTTTTAACATCTTGATTACTGATTACATCACTGGTAATGATAGAAGGATTCCCTTTGCATACCTTCCCTGCCTCTGTAATTTCCACCAAGTACAAAAAGGCCTCCCACATTTAATATATTGGACACAGTAGGAGGGTGAGTATTGATAATGTTGACCTCACTAAATGCAATAGGCTTTCCTCAATGGTTACCTGAAATAGTTCACATAGTTATTTATGGAATAAATCAGTTATTGAATTTACTTTTGATCTTGGCACTAGTACACTGAGTAACATTGTTCAAAGGATGTTTAGACACGTGTGTGCTATTTCTAGGTTAGTCTGTGCACCCTTAGATAGGGAAGCAATTAGTGTATTATATATTGTTAGTAATCATCTCGATCATAAATTCCTGTTACAATGTTTGTGAGATTTGCATGTTGTCATTGTCACAAATGAACAATCAACAGTGGTTCAAGACAATAGGTACACTGTCCCAGCCCCCTTTCTCAATTGGCAGTAATTGATTTCCAGTTGGTTTCCACCCAGTGGATCTTACCCTGACCTTTTAGCTTAGAAGGGAGGGGTCCCCTGCATAAGGATAACTTGCCAAGACCAGAGAAATAAACAATAAATGTCTAGGATAATACGGTAAGCAAGTGAATATACCAAAACAAAATATGGGCAAAAAACACGACAATGTTAACTAAATGAAAAACTCAAAAACCAAAACAGAATATGTTGAATACTGTGCGTTGATATCAAAAGTAGAATAAATATTTATTTGCTGAAAAGTGTTAAAAATATCAAAATATACTCTAGTAAGAGTATTACGCAGACATACTAGCACTCATACTGTCTAACATTATATGCTGATACTGCTTGATGTCCATAATTGTTATGTCTAAAGGATAAAATGAATGTTTACATCTAAATTAATACAAAATTGGACATGATATTCCTAATAATCAATATTAATGCATGAATGATAGCCATAAGACATAATACTGGAGGATTTGGATGTTGCTACGTGCGTTTCGGCAAAAAGAGTGCTCTGTGATTAGGTACTGACAGGTGGGAGTGTGACTAATTCAGGTATAGATATGTCACTTTTGCAAAGTTTTTCCCAGTAGACCACGTGCCCACATGCAGGGATAATGTTTGCTCCCTGGTACATTAACCAATAACCTGGTGAAATTGGCGTCTATCATGCTAAGACAAAAAAACAAAAATGGCTCCTGTTTCTGGGTACACATATCGATAGATGTAGCTCACTAACTATGGGGAGCCGCAAAACGAGTCCAAGCTGGAATCAAACAAGATAACGAAAGGTAATAAGTAGATGTAAAACCAATGAAGTGAAGAATAGCCATAAGTGATTTATTCATAGTTAGACTCGCTTACCAAGGGATGGAAAAGAGTGTACTAAACGGCAAAGTCGAAGTCACCGATAGGTGTTGAAGTATGATAGTTAAAACACTTAAAAATAAAAAGAAGAATGCCTCATGACCTGCGACTTTTGAAATATTGTTTGTGCCAAGAGGTGTTACATGCAAAACACCTTACCAATATAGAAAGGCTGTGTAACTTGTCTTGCAATTAGTCGACGCATGGACAATTCCCAGCATATCAATGATACCAGCCTAAAACTTAAAAATGACAGTGATAAGCAAGTTGCAAATTTGATACGCCACAGGCCGAACATACAACGGAGCTGTACTTACTATAGATGCGGCTAGGGCTGGACATGTCCCGGGATGCAAAGGGCGTTATCAATAAAAAAACAGCTGTGGAGACTATTCTTCAATTAATTGATGCAAGGGCAGGTCTCGACATTGATGGTGGCAGCCTTAAACGTAAAGGTGACAGAAGTAAGGAAGCTGCCAATTTGGTTGATAAAGGGCCAAGCCTGCTGCGCAGCTGTACTTACTCTAAACCCGACTGGAGCTGGAGGTGTCCCGGGATAGGATATGGCATCAAAAAATAACTCCGTAAAGAACGTGAGTGGCACGGGGGATGGGATGTAAATATGTCGCACGTTCCCAGGAAATAATCGTATTGAACAATGTATGTGCAACCCTGCAGTCAAAGGGAGCTCCATATTGGAAATTAAAATGGTATAGTGATGTATGTAAATATATGTAAAAAAGAGAATGCAGCACTGTATCTATAGATGCCAATAGAATCGCAAAAATGAAGAAAGCTACTGAAATCTGAAAGTCAAGGCCAATATGTAGACCCAAGGTATATGGTCGGGCCGGATCGGAGATAATTTGTATAGGCCATGAAAGTACAAGACTGATAAGCCACTAGGATCTAAAAGACAGGACCAGATTGTGGTCCCAGGGGTTGAGAACGGAAAGATCAAAGATCTTTTGTATTGGGCATGGAGGTGCAAGATTAAAGTGAAATAAGAGGGTCACAGGGGATGGTGGGGCACTGAGATCTAAAATTCAGGGCCAAAGTGTGGTCCTGAGATGTCAGAATGGACCAAGTTGGAGGTCATTTATAAGGGACGTAACAATGTACAGTGTATAAACCACTATGATCTGAGAGTCAGGGACAATAACTGGTCCCGAGGTGTTAAAACGGACAGATTAAGGATCATTTGGATAGGGCATGGAAGTTAGGACCTGTACAACTTCTGGGAAAATAATGGTACAGCATACAAATCTAGTATGTTTAGCAGTTGAAACGTATAGCTTGGTCCCAAGGGGTTTCGTTATTGAGACCCTGAATCTGTGTGTTCATTGGGAAAATCCAGAAAACCTCTCTGCCTTTATGAATCGCTTCTGGATCAATACCTGGTCGCCCTTGTATTTTCTCTAGGATGATCCATTTAATATCTTCAGGTGTGTGGTCTAGGTCCAGGTAATGTTGGACCAAGGGGGCTGAGAGTTTCTTCGTACGAATATCTGATCTGTGTTCAGTGAGACTTGTGGAAAGGGTATGTGAGGTTTCTCCCATGTATCCTACCTTGCAGGAACAAAGGAGTAGGTATAATATTTCTTTTGTTTTGCAATTGGAAAAAGTATTCAAGCTGATTTTGTGACCATTGAAACATAAATTACCTGTTTCTAGCACTAGATCACATGCTTTGCATGCTGAACATTTGAAGTTGCCCACTACAGGGCTGCTGCCATGTATGGTCTTTTGGCTAAATCTTGGCCTTGGTTGGAGTCTGGATCTGACCACATGGTCCCTCAAGTTCTTATTGCGTCAGTGAGCAAACAGTGGTCTTGGTTGTGTCGTCTCTTTTTCTGCATTAAGGATATGCCAATTGGAACAAACAATTTGGCGTATCCTTTCCTTAAGTACTCAGTGTCGGGTGACAAATTCTAACTTGGATGTCTCTTTAGATCTGGTATTTGTGAGTAGATGTTGGCGGTCATAAAAGTGTGCCCTTTTGTACGAGTCTCTAACAAGTTAGGATAGCCTCTGGAGATGAATTTCAGTTTCAAGTCGTATACATCGTAATCTGACAGATTAGTGCAATTTCAGCGAACCGTAAAAATTGTCCAAATGTTATATTCTTTTTCGGTGTGGAAGGATCGAAATGTAAAAGAGTATTTTGAGCTGTTGGTTTTATGAGTACATCCACCTCAAGATGTCCAGCTTTGTGGTTTAATGATTATGTTGAGAAATTCACCTGTTCAGTTCTGAAGTTTGATGTGAAATTCATGTTTTCATCGCAAAAATTCAGCCAAGCTATACATTCCAAAAGAATATCGGGAAGACCTGTTCATATAAAGAAAATGTCACCAATATAATGGGACCATCTGGTGACTGATTCTGAAAACGGAGCAACTTCATTGAAAATTAATATGGTCTAAAATTTTGCCTTGAAAATATTGGCTGTGGTGGGGGCACAAGATGCTCCCACGCTGACACCTTTTATTTGTTTGTATGGATTGCCATTAAATTCTAATGTATTTTCCTGCAAAACGATTTTGAGACAATCAAGAATAAAGGTAACAGTACAATCTATGTGAAAAGTATTAATGATTGCTGTATAAGGCCTCGATATCCAAGGTGACCATTAAGTCAGAGACAGCATTGAACTGCAGTCCCTCGACAATGTTAATATTATATCTGCTATCTTGAACATGAGATTGAATATTTGATACATAAGGTCTTAAGATAGTATCAATGTATTTTGATAATAGTTCTGCTGACACTATGGGCCGATATGGGGGGTCGTCTCTATTTTTGTGGATTTTAGGGACCTCATATATATTGGATATCTTCGGGTGTCTGGTGTTCAGAAAGGAGTGTTCTTTTTTACAAATGTGCTCATTGCGAAGCGATCTGGCAGTGAGACGCTGTATTTCAGTCTTCACTTTTGTTATTGAGTCAGCTGCCACGGCACATAGTATGTAGTATCTTGTTGTAGGTTCATCATTTTAGATGCATAACTATTAGTATTGAGTACCACGATCCTGCCACCTTTTTCACAGTTCTTAATGGTGATATTAGTGGTCTGTTTGAGCTCTGAAAGGGCGGCAAATTTGTGGTGATTGAGATTGTATGGGGTTTGAGGAATATGCCTAGTCGCTGCTATGATGGCTTCCTCAGGTCCTACCTGACCTAGATATGGTGTAAAGGTGGATGCAGGGGCTAGGTCTGATATGTTGGTAACGTCTTAAATGGCGAGTTGGTTGGAATTGAAAGATGCCCTTAGTCGAATTTTTCTGAAAAATGCCATGAGATCTGTGAATAGTTCAAATGTATTTAAACCAGTATGTGGCACAAGGGAAAGGCCTTTGGAGAGTAAAGAATGTAAGGAAGGATCAAGAAATGATATGGAGAGATTAAAGATGGGGATTTGTTTCATTCCATCCAATATCGGGCATTCCTTGTGACTAGCTATTGATTGTGATCTAGTTGCCCCAATATCAGGGTTGGTACTGTGGTCGCCATTCACCTGAGACCTTTACTTCTATTGCTCTGTCTCAGGGTACTCAGGTGTCAGTCAATCAGGACTCAGACTCTTCAATTAGCTTGTTAGTTCTTGAATGTGGCAAGTGCCTTAATCCTGTTATTACTTCAATGTTCCTGCTAAGGATCAGATGTCCTAAAGGAGAAATAAACCCTTAGTGAAATTGTGATCTATGAACTTCTACTACACTATGATGGCCCACCTGTATCACACTAGAGCAATGAGGTCATAATCTGTGGTAGTGGGGTCGAATTTTAAGAGGTGGTTCGCCTAACTTAAATTAAGAGGGTGAGTGGCTAGGTGCCCAGTGCCCCTTAGCTTCCTAACAGGGAGACTATTGCTGCACTGCTGGTATTGAACACCCACAGGTATTGCCGATATAGCACAACCCCCCGCCCCCAGCCTAAAACCATGGTGGAACAGAGAAACAGATACATACAACACTATCCATTGCCATTTTACTGATATACAAATGCTCCTATGCTTCACCGACCAACTTGTACAAGGAATTTAAAAAGGTTAAACACAGGTTAATTCACAAGTTCAATCACAACGCTATTCAATGCTGCACTGAACCGCTACTCCACAAGTAAGGTACCTGAGAGCTGGGGCAGGAACAAGGAGCTGGTTCCAGCAGCAATTGTGAAGGACCCCAGGCGAAAGTCTCTAATTCGATGGAAGTTAACTTTTGGCTGTCACAGCAGAACACCGCCAGGGGAGGGGCACAATAGCACAGGAGGCTCTAACCTAGGCTTTCCGCAGCAAAGCACAGTGTGTTGCAACACAGGCAGCAGACAACTGTGAGCAGAGTAGCATGGAGCAGCCAGGGGGAGTGAGCAAAGGCATAATGAGAGCAGGAGAGAGTACACAGATACGCAAGGGGGCATTGCACTGGGAGAGTGACTGGACACTGTTTTAATGTGTGAATATTAGTTATATTCATTGGTTCAAGTGAAGCAGATCAACCCTTGTTTATAATTAAATCTATTGCTGCAGGAAATATTCAAACTCTGGACTCCAGTTAGGATCACCAGTGTTTACCTTACAAACTCTAAAAATGCTATTTTCCAAAATGATTGCTGTGACCAATCACCTAATCATCTTCTCAATCAACCAAAACAGTTTTCAACAGCTAACTCAAAAGACCAAAAATCTCAATAAGAGATGAATATTCTTGCCAGTGACTGCCTCATATATTCAGGACTCCCCCTCCCACCTCCATGGATATCAACAGCCTTAACAGTAAGTATGCTGAAAGGGACTACAAAGATTGTAGACTCCTTGATGCTAAAATCTCTAAATATACAAAAAATAAGTCAAAGCTCACATGCTTGGCTTTGCAAGGAACTAAGGGCCAGATATATCAAAGGGCTTTACCCATTCTGGGAAATGAGTTCTCACATATGGCCCTAAACGCAGAAACACAAACGAATTGGCAGCAAATCCTGTCAATAAAAATGCTTTCCTCACTTCAAACTGTAAGGAGAACCTATAAAAGCACACCTTTAATGCTGAATTCTGGTTCATTAAGAATGACCAAGATCACATGAGAAATCACCCAAAGAAACCTTTTCGACATCATAAATAATACCTCAAGGCTGACCTCTCCCTTGATGCATATGGTCTCCATGTAAATTACAAACACTTCACTAATTTCTTGGATATTTCATTCAGCAACCTAAACCATTTGCGCTTCCCATGAAATCCATGAACGGGAACTTCTCCTGAGAAACTGACTTACCCACATTGACATAATATCTAAAACAAGGGACTCTTTCTACCATTGGGAGCCCCATTGAGGCTAATTTCTAAGTGAAATTTCAATATGCATAGATCCCATCTGGCTGAACATCATACATTTTTCACCGATAAAGAGAGTCATCCATGAACCACTCAAAGCCGGTCAAGTCTCTCCAGTCTTAAAAAAATCAAAAAATCAAGGAGAGGATCACAAAGAACCAAACAACTCTTACCTGCAACCAGTCTTCCCTTTCGTACAAAGGTCTTTGAAAGTTGTGTCAAATAGTAGCTTAAACTGAATCTTGAGTCAAATCACGTCACCATACAGAAATGGCCTAAACATCACAGACATTGAATTCTGTCAGCTCATCCTCCTAGATCAATTAGCAGCCTTTGACAAAGTGAACCACACCACCCTAGTGATCATTCTAGAAGAAAGAATAGGCCATAGTAGCACAGGACTCAAATAGTTCATATTTTTCATGGACAACCAAAGCCAAGTATCCAGGGGGTAGATGTATCAAGATTCCATTTTGCGATTTCTAAATAGCGATTTTTAAGGAATCGCTATTTAGAAATCGCAAAATGGAATGTATGTAGAATATCGCTATTTTTTAACGATTTCTTAGTCTTCCTTATTTGCGAATTCGCAATTTGCGAATTCGCAATTAAGGAATAATTTCCCATGCATTCCTATGGGCCAGGAGGCCCATAGAAATGATTATGAAATAATTCTCAATTTGCGATTCGCAATTTGCTAATCGCAAATTGAGAATAATTTCAAGGGTGCAGGGGTGTCTCAAAGACACCCTGCTGCACCCCTAAAATTTACATGTGTGTGCATATGGCGCACATATGGGCATGTATGTGCGTCACATGCCACCTTCACAAATGCCAAATAGGGCATTTTTTAAAGAAATCGCAAATTACCACCAACTACAAGTTGGTGGTAATTTGCGATTTCTTAACCCAAATTCGCAATTTCTAATACCTACATACATCGCATTTAAGGAATCCCAAAATGTGCAATTCCTTAAATGCTTAAGCAAAATAAGGAATCGCAAATTTTTGCGATTCCTTATTTTGTGATTTTTTTATACATATCAAAAAATGCAAAAAAGCCTTTCGCGATTCGCAAAGGCCGAAATTCGCAGAATTCCGGCCTTTGTGAATCGCAAAAGGCTTAATACATCTACCCCTAAGTTTCTCTTTCATCCATCAGACCAACTTCAAGGAGTCCCTTAGTGATCAATTTTGTCTCTCACCCAGTTCAATATCTACACAGAACCCTTAGTTCATACCCTTGGTCAACAACTATCTCCACAGCGATGACAATCAAACATTTCCTCTCCTAATGATATGCCAAATCTTTTTAATACACTCAACCAGTTTCATTCTTAGACCATTGCTCACCACTTGAGACTCAACGCTATGAAAATAGACTTTCCCAGTCAAAACCTGGCTGAAAGAAAATACTATTCTAAGCACAACCCCAACCATGTTTGGGCTTGATTCATAAATGTAAACGTACACTTTTGGTTTTAGTTTACGATTTTTTTCCTATTAACAATGGTATCTTACAAGTAATATCTTTGCGACTGCGGAGTCTCTGCACTCATGGCGGAGTATTTATGTTCTGAAAAGGAGCATACAATTGAACGTAATACCTTCATTAATTATGCACAAGCATGTAATTAAGCATCTTTTTTTCCCAAATTATACAAAATGTAATGGGATCCACAAAATACATGCAAAAATGGAGTGCAAGGAGTCTTGAGATTTCTTATTTTCAATTATTCTTTATTTGTAGTCAAATGCATCAGCCCAGCCAATGTGTTTTGTCCAACATGGACTTCATCAGGGTTGGAATTGTCTTTTTGAAGATCACCAAAATGTTTCTCTATTATAACCACAGTAGCGTCTGTTAGATATGGACTTTGAAGGAATTAATGCCTTCGATTCATATTGAGATTATCATATTGATGATCACCCAGAAGCCTAATTTATTGCCAGATGTAGTGTCAATGCGCTAGTGATCACCGTCACGGTCGTTCAACAAAATCTTAAAAGGATAATTGCCTTAGATCATGGTGGAGTCTCCACATATAAAAAGATAGGAGACTCTGCAGTCGTAACGATACTACTTGTAATATACCTTTGTGAATAGGAAAAAATCATAAACTTACACCAAAAGTGTAGGTTTAGCTTTGTGAATCAGGCTCTTTGACCTTGTGAAATCACTAGCCTTTCTCCTTGACACACACATCCAACTACAAACTCATTTCAACAACATGGCAAGCTACAACTCAAACACCTGAAAGGAATACAAAAACATATACCTGAAGAGGATTTTAAAGGAGCAGTACAGGCACTTGTTCTTTGAAGACTGGACTATGGAAACTCTAGTCTTTCTAAAATACATCTTGCTTCCCTCAAAGCAGTGCTCCATGCAGCAGTGGGATTGATCTTTGGAGTGAGCAGAACCAACCATATTTCTCTCATCTTGAGGTTGCTGAACTGGCTCCCAGTGGAGGACTGAAGCATCTTCATACTTTACTGCATCACACACAGAGCAATCAATGACAGCACTTTAATCATCCTGCAAGCAAGCTCAAGATCTCAGGAGTCCAATGCAGACTACACAGAGCAGAGTCCTGCATTGCAATTCCAAAATGGAATCAATCCAGATAGTTGAAACAGTCTTTTTGGGCAATATCCCATGATCTGGAAGCCCATACCACTGGAGATCAGAAAAATAGGCACCTACAGTCAATTTTAATGTAAACTGAAAAAACTACTACTTGATCAATATCTCCCACTTTAATTTTCATAACTGGCAATGACTTACTTAAGGGCCTTGTGATCATTCTAACTTTTGAATTTCTCTGTGAACAGTGGTCTGATACATCATAGGATCTTGTTTGTGCTACAGAAAACTGTCATCACTTGTTGAAAATCTTCACTTGCTTGGAACATTTTTCTGATTGATAGATAGATAGATAATAGAACAAAGGTAGCTAGCAAACAAAGGAGCCTGAACAAGTGTGGGAAATGTGAGTTACAATTTATGATGGTTCACAATATGCGCAGATTTGTACATTTCTTTTTTATAAATTTAAACTGCATATATTTTATTTTTGTGTTCAAATCCGCTCCTCCACTTTAAAATATCTTCTCTGTATTAAAAGGGGGACTGCCTTGTTTTCTTTCATTCATTTTTAAAACAGTTGATACAAGAAAGAAACGTTGTGCTCTCACAAAGTGCAAGCATTTTTGTATCAAAGTGTAAAACACGTACATCTGGGAAAAATATTTGCCCTTTTGCTTTGTAAGCTGAGGAGCAGAAAATAAATCACAGGTTAGGCTATATACCTAAAGTAAAGTAAAGTCCACATTTGTAAAGCGCACAATCACCCGTAAGGGTCTCTAGGCGCTGGGGGCCATCGGGAAGATTAAGTGAGCTATTGCCCAGAGTCACATGGTGCTGGGCTAACCTGCCGCCGGAGCCGGGGATCGAACCAAGGTCCCCAGATTCCAGCGTCAGTCGCCCTGGCCGCGGCGCCACACCTCTCCCTGACCTATACAAGTTGTATGCCAAAATCTGATGCTGGAATTACAGAATGATTTCACAGATGTTGGGTGAGGTGGGTCAGTTTGGGAAGGTTAAGGATCAGGCTGGCTGCTGAATTCTATATTGTCTGGAGCTTTCTTGTGAGTTTGGTGATGATTCTTTGGAACATGTGGAAAGTGTTTAAGCAGGCAGACAAGACTGTGTTTATCTGTCGTTTAATGAAGTGTATGCTGGCCAGTATGATGCAGTGGGTGTGGGTGTGGTCTTTTGGAGTAGGGGTCGGTCATAGTTTGGCAGGCCACCAGGTGACATTCCTAAGGGAGGTGTGGTTGCCAAAGATCAGCACTTCGATCTTGTCTGAATTGAGCCTAAGGCAGTTGTCCTTCATTCACACTGCAACGTTCTTCATGCATTTGTGGAAGTTGGTTTTGGTGGTGGTGGGGTCTGCTAAGAGTGAGAGGATGAACAGGGTGGAATCGGTGTAGGATATGATTTTGATATCATGGGTTCTGATGATGTCAGCTAGAGGCCTCATGTAGGAGTTGGAAGAGAGTGGGGCTTAAGGATGAACCTTGAGGAACACCGCAGATGGTGCTTATGGGTTCGAAGGTGAAGGGAGGTAGGTGGATTCTATGAGTATGTCCCACGAGGAATGATGCAATCCATCTGAGTGTGTCTCCCTTGATCCTGGTCTGGTGCAGTCTTTTGATGAGTGTGTGGTGGGATACGGTATTGAAAGCTATTGTTGAATTCTCAGGGACTATATGGGCAGAGCCATCTTGAGTTTTCACATTTTGGTCCTCAGATTCTTTTTTATTTTGTAGTTTTATTATAGCACAAACTTGACCCAAAGGTATTGGACCACTGTACATGAGTACCAGTAACTGATACAAGCCACATTGAGACCTGCCAACTCACACGGCGCCACCATGTGTCAGATGATAGTACCTCCTTTCACACGGTCACCCAGTGAGGAACCAGTAGCAGACAATGTGAGTTGGGAGCCCCTGTAGAGAGCATTTCCAACTCACATTATGTGTAAGCTCAGCTGATGTCCATCAAGGATTTAATACCTCCTCAGGATATCTATGGCACACTTGCAAGGATGTTTGTTTTTCAAGTGGGGTTAACAGTTGCTCACGGGTAGTGACGTGTGCAAAGCCCTGCCCGGTACCTAAATCGCATCTCCTCCTAAGAAGCACTTTCATGTCTAGGGAGGTAATGGGTTAAAGGCCCGACCCCTCTCCAAGCCCTGCCCTCTCTAGGCTACCTCCTCTCAACACAGTGAATTTTATTTGGAGGTTGGCAGGTGTGCACATTCATTTTTAGGGCTCGCCTAGCGTTGCAGCGCGAAGCGCTGCCGCTAGGGAGCCTTATTGTCGTCAACTTCCCTCCCCAAGTGGCCAGAGACCGGTGCACGAGCAGACACCGGTCTGTGAACGCGCGAGCCGCACGGAACGCACGCTCACGGCGTCACGCTCTCTTTCAAGGCACGCTCCAGCCCAAATGGAAGCAGGCGGGTTCGGGCCGATTTCTCCTGCGAGCGTTGAGAGATTGTGAAGCCGTCTATTACTAACTTGACACAGGAGGGGTAAAGTAACATCCTCTGCACCGTGCAGGGTTGCGAGAAAGTGTTCTCTAACCCGCCGATTCTCAATATGCATCTCGTTAAGAGTCACGGTGTTCAGGTGTGGTGTCTCAATCAGATTACTAGTTTGTGTGTATCGTCTCAATATTCTCAAGGTCTGCCTCCCTCTTACTACATCTTTCTATCTGTCCTGGCCCAGTCGTACTGTGCCATCCACCACGCCACATTACACCCGTGACCCGTCCTCTTAACTCTCATTATGGCTCGGAGGTGGAGACCTGCGCCAGTCCTGCATTAACGAGCTGCTAGCAGCCCTCGTTTCTCTAGTGTCCCCGTAAACGACTTCTTCAACTGTCTTTATAGTCATTAATGCTCTCTTCTCCCTTAATTCGTGTGGGTCTTCGTCTATGGACCGTTTTAAGTCAGTTGACACTACTCGCTTCACCCGTTCTAAACATAGAAAAGCAAGGATGTGGTCATACGACTAGAGCTGCCGACTTTGGTGCTGGAAGCCAAGGTTCGAGCCTCGTCCCCAACCTGTTAATTTGGGCAAAAAACAGTTAATCTCCCCGTGCCTAAAACAAAAAAAATGAATGTTCTTGTGTCCGGTGCTCAGATAAAGCGCTATTTAAAATTTGTTTATCGCAGCTGCAGGCAATTTTAAATCGTCTATATAATGCTTTTCTTTAAATCAATTAACACTTAAGCCTAAATACGGAAAACCTGTGTTATCCCCAAGAGGTATTTGCACCTAATTGCGTTTTTGTGTTCTAATTGCGTTTTTGTGTGTGACATACTTAAGTTTTACAACCTTTAGCCACAAAATGAAGCATGAAATAAAAAGCCTTCTCAATTATTCAGACCTTCTATTTGCAAGTATTACTTACAACGTGAGTAAGTTATGAGTAACAATCTCGCAGGATTCGCCTCACATTCAGCAAATCATATTATGATTTACACTTACTTTGATTTACATTGAATTGTCAGTCCAATATTTGTAGCAGCATGAATTACCAGAGCCTTCTGAGATCCGAGTTCATGTAAGCAGTTGCAGTTTCTTGTACGAGTTAACCAGACAAGGGGTTTGTAAATTAATAGCCCTGTTGGCACTTCTACTTTCTAGTTCTGCGATTCATCTTATCTGTAGTTAAACCATAACATCGTTAGAGAATTTAACTTTTTTAATTTTAAGACCTACACGTGCATGCTTCGGTGAAGACGCGCACTGCTTGCGCAATGGTTCTGTCTATCTCCCCTTCACTAGTGGATGTGATACCAGGTTTTGAAGCAGAGAAAAAAAAAGTCAATGTGCAGTTGTGTGTGTATGTATGTGCTGAGCACCTAGAACAGAAATGGAATGCAGGGGTTGCAGCTAATGGAACATAGTGATTTAGTAGTGGTTTGTGGGAGATATCAGTGTTTTGGTATCAGATTATTGAACTTTCTAAATCATGCTATTCGAATTGCTGCTGTGAATTGCTTTCAGTGATGTGAAGTATTTTTATATTTTCTGCTACTTTTATGGTCTTTGACTGAAATAAAGTTTTCTAATGAAATCAAATGAATTGTTTCTCAATGATTAAATACCCAGCCTTTGATCAGAGAGGGTGCTATGCTTAAAGTTTAACGTGACAATTAAGCTGTGGTGATTGATGCAAGGACATTGAAAGGCAATGCCAACTGGTGAGAACACAATCACACAGAAAGTAACTGTTTCAGCACCCAGGCTAATGTGCTGCATACCTAAATACATATACGGTCCCAAAGGCGAGACCGATTGCATTGCAAATGCTTGTTATTTTTGCAGGCACAGGAAGAGTACGTGATTTGCCAGAATCACATGATATGGGGCAGATGCTGAGACTCGAACCTGGTCTCCCTGTTTCAAAATCGGCAGCTCTGTCCGTTGCACCACATCCTCTCTCAGATCAGAGAGGTACATTGGGATTATGGTAGGCCATAAAAAAATATTCACAGATGTATTTTATTCTAGCAGCTGGGTATATAGCGTGCAGGCATTTCTTTGCTATTTCCCTTTAATATTGAGATCTAAGTCACTACTGGATTCTTTCTTGCCTGTGAAAATGTTTAAGTTAAGAGAGTGTATCTGTAAAATTGTATTAGTTAAAAGGAAGAGCATGTCTTTCACAAACGGGAAACTGGCATTGCATTCTATCATTTCATTACTCAGCTGAACTTTACAGCACTTGGTTACATTTGAAACAGCAATATATTGGCATGGGACACTCTTGGCTACTTTTTTCTCCCATTATTTACACAATCACCAACTAAGAGGTGACTCAGGCATTTAACATTTTTTTGCTTATTTCGTTTTTTTGTAAATACATTTACGACAATGATGTACTTTTTGCAAAACCAGGTCAAGTCCCTTGGGAGCGTCGGAACAAAGATTTGAGCACTCTAGATCGATACACAGCCTTACTTCCTAAACAATCTCACAATGTACTTATCTTTATGCAGCAATAAGTGTCACATTTGAGGTTTTACTGTAATGGCTATGCAGCATCCAGGAAAAGCGTTGTTTTGATCACTCAAAGCACTGTGTGACATTCCTTTTCAAATCTAAATGCAACCATCTTTTTCTTGGCGTTTTAGATGAGAATGAAGATGGCCGGCCAAACCCCACATGTGCCTTGCCCACCACTACCCCTCCATGACCGCCCTTAATTAGGCCCCATCCCCAAGACTTGGCTATTAAAAGAAAAAATAAAACGATAAAAAACACTTTATTATTGTTTTATTTTTAAAGTTTTGAGGCCGGTGGGGGTTGCGACGCTCCTCCACCATAGCAGATGAGCTGCCGCTGGTTGCAAGTTGATATTGTTTAAAGCAATTAAAAAATGTGAAACTTTTATTCAATTGTTTGGACGGCCTCAGAAGGTTGTCATATGTATATTATAGTTACTTCAGAAATATTACCCGAGGAACAAGTGAAGAAAAATGAGCGAACTATCAAATTGTCTGGCTATTGTTGCAGACTTGCTTTATACAGTCCCACTACATGCTATATTGAGATTAAACTGCTGTCAGCACTTGTGGGACCCATACAACCATCTCTGTGCCCCAGATTGTGCCATGGCTGCTGATGGGATGTCTGGCCCTCCAACTGTACTACATTTGAATAGTATGCACACACTTGGAGTGAGCGTAGGACATTACAAAACTCCAGTCCATAATGATGAAATTATAGTTACAAATATGTTAAGAACAATAAAAGGAATCTAGGGAATCGGCCAAGAAGAAGGTCACGATGGAGCACAAACTTGAAGAACTTGAAAACCACTCGAGAAGGTCAAATCTAAGAATAGTAGGGGTTCCGGAAGGAGTGGAAGGCTCCGATACTATCCAATGGGTCTCCTCCTTCATTCTACAGAAAGTTCTTCCCGAGTTTAAGGGAGATTTGACAATTACAAGGGCTCACCGGGTGCCAGCGCAACGCTTCGCAAATTTCCTAGAACGATACTTTTAAACTTTGCTGATTTTAGGATCAAAGAAAAGATTTTGTCCAAGGCCTATCAACAACGTCAGTTCCCAGTGTCAGAAACAATAAAATGCAGAATTTTCCCAGATATGACTGCGGTGGCTGCCAAAAGGCGTAAAGAGTTTGTTAAGATCCTGCATTTATTTAAGGCTAATGGCGCCCGAGCATCGATTGCTCAGCAATCAAAATGGAAGGTTCTGGTCAAAGGGAAGTTCTATATGTTTTCTGACATTGAAGATGCACATACCCTCCTTAAGGAGATTTCTTCTGGTGCTAATGTTTGAAAAAGGAAAAAAAAATGCTTTCTCTAATAGTATGCTTGATCGATCTAATAACTAAATAACTAGAATGAAGGGGCGGTCCAGGGTTAATGGGTCGCATTAGGGTGTAGCAAGAAGACACCCAAAGAAGATAGAAGAGGGAGGAATGTGGGCTGCGTGGAAGGGGAGGGGGGCTCCACATTCAGAGGGGGGGCGAGGGTGGGGGGGGTAATTGCAGCAAAAAGGAACAAGTGCAGCAGGTTGTGTAGTGTGATTTCTATTTGGTACGGAATATGCAGAAGATTTTATAAGCTTTTAGATGAAATATAACTCAAGCGTTATCCTGTCCATAAATGCGAACGGTTTGCTTAATAAGCAGAAATATGGGGATTTACTAAAATGGGTAATAACTCTTAATCCGCAGGTGGTCTTTTTCCAGGAGACGCATCTTAAGACAAATACCCCGAAGTTGTTTTTGCAGAGATACTTTTCTCATGGGTTTTTCTCCTCAGCAGGGATAGCCCAAAGGGGTGTTGCGATATATTTCACAAGAAACCTCCCCTGGGAAATCATTCAGGTTCAGAGAGATTCTAGAGGCAGATGGCTTTGGGTTGTAGCAAAGCTGTTGGGAAAAATTTTTAACTTTGTGAATTACTATGGCCCCATCCTTGATGATATTTCTGGCTTGCTGGAAATCAGTGAGATTCTAAGGGGCATCCCAGGGCAAATCATAGTAGGAGGAGACTTCAATTACATCCAGGATTTGAGGAGGGATACTTCCAATAAGAACAAAAAACAATTAAAACCTAAGACAAAAGGTATATTTGAAGCAATGCTGTCAGAATACCAACTGCGGGATGCTTGGCGTTCTTGGAATCTAGATAAGGAGGCATATACTTGCTATTCTAACAGGTTTCGATCAGCATCCAGAATATACTTTATTTTAACTTCCAGATCACTTCAAATCACTAGAACCTTGATAGGATGTAACCCTTTTTCGGATCATGGGAGGGTTGAAGTCGAGTTTATGATAGGAGGAATGAAAGGGGAGCGCCCCAGGTGGCAGCTGGATCGCACTCTTCTTCAGAATAAGGATTGGGTTGCAGGGTTCAAAGAGTGGGTTATCGAATTTTTCTCAGTAAATAATAATTCAGCGGAACCCTTCTCTGTCTGGGGAGCGTTTAAAGCAGCCGCCAGGGGTCAGATCATTGCGTTTTCCAGCAATAAGGCAAATAATCGCAAGCATAAAATATCCGCTCTTCAGAATGCTGCTGAGAGGGAATATGCTCTAAAGATCAATCAGCAGCCAAATCAATGGGAGCAGGCTAAAGCTATTTTAAGGGATTTTTTTACCTTAGAAGAGATAAATAGTTCAAGGGCCTTTCAGCAAAGGGTATATGAAGAGAGTCAATTGGCGGGGAAGCTTTTGTCTGACTCTGTTAGAAAGAAACAAGAGTCATCCTTCATTCTAAAAATTCGAGATCCTCAGGGTGGAGTAGAAACTCAGAGTGAAGGAATTGCTAAGGTATTTCTGGATCATTATGAAAGTATCTACTCCACGGAGTACCAGGTGGAGGATACAATGATCCAGGAATATTTTGCTAGTATAGAAATTCCCAAAATCTCCAATTCCGGAAGTAATCAAATCAGGGATGAAATAAGCATTATCGAAATTCACGAGAGTATAAGGGCAACATCGGGGGCAAAGGCTTCCGGACAGGATGGGTTCCCTATCGAATTCTATAAGGTATTTACTAAGGAACTTGAAGAACCTCTAAAAAATCTATTTAATTACATCAGATTAGGAGGAAAGGTCCCCCCAGAATTCAAAGAATCTACAATTATTAGCTTTGTTAAAAAGGAAAAAAATCCAGAAGATGTGAACTCCTATAGACCGATCAGCTTACTGAATTCGGATTACAAGTTATTGATGAAAATTTGGGCGCAGAGATTTGTTTTAGCAGCTCAAGAGGTAATCCATCAGGATCAGACAGGTTTTATTGCGGGTCGGTATATGGCAGCTAATACGGAATTTCTAATACAGGCTCTAGATTATTTTAATATAAATTCAACAGCTGCGTGTATTTTAATGATTGATGCAGAAAAAGCATTCAATCTAGTTAATTGGTCTGCACTTTTTTTTTCATTGGGTCAATTTGGATTCCCTGCTTCAATTATACAAATGATAAATAATATCTATGAAGGGGCATCAGCCCAGATAATTATTAATGCTAAACATGCTGGAAAGATTAAAATTAATCGGGGAACAAGGCAAGGATGCCCATTGTCCCCCTTGCTTTTTACTTTTTTTATCGAACCTTTAGTAACAAGAATAAGAAACAACATTGCTATTTTTCCCCCCATCGTCGGGATGTCCAAATTAAAATTGTTCGCCGACGATATTATCCTATATTTGGCTCCTGAAAAAGAAAACATCATGAGTCTTATGAAGGAGCTTAAGGATTATGAAAAAATAGGGGGGTATAAGGTAAACGAATAAAAAAAAGGAAGTTCTTGTTTTAAATACAAGTATAGATTTTATTCCGATTTATCTTCAGCACCAAGCAGAAAAAAGGGACCCGATTAGATACTTAGGTATTTATGTGACCAGTGAATATGACAAACTTTTTGCCTTGAATTATACTAAAATGAAGATTAAAATAAGGAATCTTCTGGATCGATGGTATTTGCTCCCACTGTCATTGATTGGTAGAGTGTCACTAATCAAAATGATTGTATTGCCATTGCTTATATTCTTATTTAGCAATATTCCAATTAAAGTTAATACTGTTTTTTTAATGAACTCGAAACTATGATGCGAGGTTTTATTTGGAATAAAAAGGCTTCAAGAGTCAAACTTTCAGTAGTTCAACTGGCGATTGATCAAGGTGGCTTGGCTCTCCCCCATTTTAAGACATATTATGATGCAGCCTTTTTTGATATTGTGGCAGGACTATTAAGGATTAGGCAGACAAGAGATAATTTTTTCCTGGAAAAAATGATACAGGAAGCAGGTTCTCAAATTCCTATCTTTTTAAAGACCGCTAAGCTCCCCAAGAAATCTAGATATAAGACACTAAAAGTGTATACAGCAAGATTACTGCTCCTTTTTAAAAAACATGGCTCTAACGGCTCCAATTTTTTGAGTTTGTCTGAATGTGCCAAAATGGGTCTTAAGATATCTTTGAATCATCTGAAAGATTGGGAACTTTCCGGGTTTAGGGAATTAAGACATTTATCTGTACAAAATAAGGTAATTAGCTGGCAAGAGATCTTAAATAGAATGAATAATTCCAGGCGACTTATGTTTTTAGAGTATTTACAAATGGTTTATTTTATTAGAAGAGAGATAGGTGGCCTGTTCATCGCTCCCTCTGCGTCGATAACAGCTTTGTACGGGGATAAAAATAAAGGCATAGGATTTTGGTATAAAAAGCTCTACTTTGCCAGCTCTTCTCCTATAATTGAGAGACATCTAGAGAAAATAAGCCTCTCGACACAATGTTTTCTTACAGATAAGGATTGGGAGCTATTGTGCCACCTGGGTAATAAAGCACTCCGGGCGGCCAATTACAAAAGAATGTCTTTTTTATCACGTTGGCTCGCGTATTACACCCCGGAGGCCCTGGAGAGAATGTTCCCAGAAGTTGTGAACAAGTGTTTTAGATGTAAAGCCATGGGACAGGGAGGATGGTGTCATATCTTCTTTTCCTGTCCGAAGTTGGATTCTTTTTGGAGGGAGATATTCGTAGATATGGAGCTGGCAACTGGGAAAGTATTTTTACCGGAGGCAGAGGTGGCCCTGTTTGGCATATGCAAAGAGAGGAGCAGGTTTGATAAAACAGAAGAAGTATTTATTTTTATTTCTTGTGTAGTTGCATGGTCTTTAATCCTTCAGAACTGGAAATCCGGGGTGATTCCATCTCATCTGCAATGGTTCAACAAAATGAGTAGAACATGTAATTTTGAAAGAGCTTATGCAGGTAGGGTAGGAGCCATTGCAAGATTTGAAAGAAATTGGAAATATTTTGAGAATCTGGAATTGCTGAAAGGAGGATGATAAGGAGAGAGAGGGGAATGTGATTTTTTTTTGTGTGTATTACTGCTGCTTTCTAATAATAGCTGTGGTTGCACTTTATTGCTCTAACGCACTTTAAAAATTGCACTTTATTGGATTAGATCTCCTTCGGGAGTAGCAATTTATTGCAGTTTTTGCACTTGGTAGCAGTGATACTGTTCACTAAAAATGGTTTTTGCAAGTTTTTTATAATGGACCCTTTCTCTTTTATTCCTGTCTTTTTAATCTAGTTTTATCTCTTGTAAACTGCCTGGAAATTATCTGATTGTTGAGAAATCTTGATGTGAATAATGTCTTTGTTATTTAATTCTGTACCAATGATTTTATTTTATGAATTCCTACTGCTTTGTTCAATAAGAAATTAAAAAAAAAAAAAGAACAATAAATGCTCGATATAACAGGCGGTAGTCTGCTATGAAAAAATTCATTAGAGAATATAAACAAATATATAAAGTTTAACATCTTCTGTGTGTCGGACGGCCCCCGGCCATCTGACGTCACAGTGGGCGTGTGTGGAGGACGGCCGGGGGCCATCCGACCCACGCGTGCGTGGAATTCTCCAGCACCGCAGGGGAATTCCGACCGCAGAGAAGCGGTTAAACTAGGAGAGGGTCGTATCAGATATCCCAAGTATGCTATAGCACACTGCACAACGTGCATAAGTCTGCAAATCTTTAACAGTGTGTTTCTCCTTCTAGGGACTTGGTAAGTGATAGCAATTGTGAAGACAGTAAAACTGCGTAAAATACAGTGAGGCTGAGAGATACGTTTTGAAAAACTCTAGATAAAGGAGACACAGACCCTGGCGTTTTCCCTTAACATCTATGACACTTGATTTATGGTTACTTTTTCAAAGCTCTAACATGTAAAAAACAAAAAGAACATTTTTCATTATTGAAATTAACACTGAAAAGTTCAATCAAGTTTATGTAAGTTATCCATAATGTAATGCGTGTATCTGCTCATGAGAAACTTGCTTCACATCATAAGCAGTGCAAGAAATTAGGGGGATTCAGCCGGATCCCTGATCTGACTGAGCTGGTGAAATATGCTGAATTTACCCTGCTACATTTTCTGACATCGGGACACAATGCAGCAGCGCCTACATACTGTCTGCTTTCTGCTCAGAGCAGCAACGTTCTGACGCCTGGGGTCTTTCTTATTTTCACTTCCAGCTGGGTCTAAAACAAAGGCCTGATTTAAAGAAACATCAGCCCTTTTTTGTTCAAGTATCATCCTGACTGGGAGCAATCAGGATCTTAACACCTAGATGCAGATGTAATGGAAGGAAACAAATTTACGCAGCTTATTACTTCACAAGTTCATTAGCGAAACTATGAGGTAGGGGCAGGTTTTTTTACTTTGTTCAACCCTCCTCATGAAAGAGATGTGCATGCACTGTAAAGAATGCGAACTATAGCTTTGTGCATATGTGTACAAATACCAATTTAAACAACACTTAGGGCTGATGTAGGTCGCCAATTACCGGTCGGTAACGGCCGATTTCGGCCGTTACCGACCGGTAATTGGTTTTCGAGATGTAGGGGGCAACTATTTTACAGATTCGGTAAATTTACCGAAACGGTAAATTTACCGAATCTGTAAAATACCGAATCGGTAATTTTACCGATTCGGTAATACCCAGATGTAGGTAGCACTGTTGACAGTGCTACAGCCCTTCAGAATTCGGTATTTTACCACCCAATCCAATTGGGTGATAAAATACAGAATACAGGTGTGCATGCACATCTGTGCATGCACACCTGTGCCATGTGACACACAGACATGCCCTTAGGGCATGTTTGTGTGCCACATGGCACACATGCCTGTATTTGGGGTGCTAGAGGGTGTCAAAGTGACACCCCCTGCACCCTTGCTGTAATCGGTATTTACCGAATCTGTAAATATCGATTCGGTAATGCCCATTGATTCCTATGAGCTTCAATGCCCATAGGAATCAATGGGCATTACCGAATCGGTATTTACAGAATCGGTAAATACCGAATCTTAACGATTCGGTATTTACCGATTCAGAAATTCCTACATCTCCCCCCATCTATTTTACCACTTCTTAAATACCGAATCGGTATGATTCGGTATTTAAGAAGTGGTAAAATAAAATTACCTACATCTGGCCCCAAGTCATTTATTTTTAATTTTATTCTTTACAGCGCTGCTCATCCCTGTAGGGTGTCAAAGCACCTTACATCACACACAAAGAGACAATCAATCATACAAGTATGTAAATAATCAATATATAAGAAATGTTACAAAAGACAATGTAAGTTATAAGATGCAGGAATCGCATATCATCCAGACTTGTAGACATTATATGCTAAGAGTGCATGGTCGAGAGAAACACAAAGTCATGATTAAAAATGTAACAGGGATTGGGTTTGGCTGTACCACAAAGACAATTCAACCCATAGAAACTCTTCTTTGTACAAATAGAATAACATCAAACAGAGAAAATAAAATTCTAAACCCCTGACTTGCAGTTTTACTGACAATTTATAGCTCACTGCTCTATATTAGGTTTGCAACTTATGAACTGGAAGTAACAAATGCACCTCAGTGTCAAAAGCAGTTACCCACTAACCTATCTACATAAAATACAAATCTGTGATCTGCATGTTACATAATGTGCTTTGCAGCAGGCACATTAACTTTCTATGCTACTTTACGAGTCATTCCTGGGACTGGACATTACACAGAACTCTCCTAGAGCTGCATTAGCCACCAGAGTGTTCATACTCATCTGAAAATTGATGGACACACAAAGATCTCTGCTGCAGCTATTTTTTAAATGGACAGATAGGATCAATTACTAAGCACCTGCACTTCTTCAATTTAGAAGGGATAGTACCAGCACTTCTCAGCACTGCACCAATGCTTTCAATAGAAGAGTACCAACACTCCTCAGAAGCAAACAGGTGATTTGGGATAAAGAATATCTTCACTTCTATATTTTCATTTCAAGCACTGTGCAGCAGGTACCACGACCCTGTAAGATAATTTAAATGCCATCTCTTGAGCTAGAACAGATTTACCACCATATTTGTCCTTGTTGCCAATTTTTTTGCTGCAGATTTAAAATAAAAAAATATGAGTGCACTACCAGACTCCATTTTGCATTACTCTGCCCCTTGTGAGTCCACCCCTTCCACTGCCACGCCTTGACTCCCAATGTATGGATTCTCGGAGTACATTTTTGGGAATTCCAGCATTGATCATAAGAGCTTTGTCTTCCTCATAAAATCTCCTGTCTAGAGTGAGATATGTAACACTGCTATTTTTACGAGCGTTTTGTAAGGAAATGGAAGAAAAAAGAACGTCTGAGCTAAAGCCTTTGCAAAGTTAACATAACCAGTTTTGGTTGAATAAACTACAAAGAAAATATTTTTAATGCATAATAAAATAGTCTCTTGCAATCTCTAAAATGCACTGCGATTGAAATATTCATAATGCTTCACGTCATTCTCATACATTTGCCTCAAGTACCTTGCAAAGGGAGTTTCTAAGATGGTGTGATTTAAAATGAGTAAAAAATCATGTTAAAAACGGCAATACAGTAGATGATACATAAGATCAATTGCATAGAGTCATATATTGTTCACATTCATAATCAATTAGTCTTCCTATATACATTCAATAATAGGTTGTACATATCTAAATGGAGAATTATACACATATCAATGGATGGATAGTGGGATCTCAGAAAATCTGGACCTCCAGGACTTAAAATCCAAGTTTCAAATCCAAAAGTAAGACCGTAACACAGTAAACATCAAGGAAAATGTAAATTATTCATGAAGGAGTGGTAACCTTATGGCATGCCATCAAAGACTAAAAGATCATACACCACAGTTGGAGAGAAAGGTCAGAGAGAAAAATCACACAGAGTGCCCTGCATGAAACTTTCTAACTGTACCTTTGAAGGCCAGTTGTTTAATGACAAAATAATGTAAAGCCGCTAAGTCAGCAAGCATTCTTGGTAAATTGGTGGCAAAGGTTGACCATTATTCAGCAATGTTTTTTATGTGTATTAAAGTGATTTTGAGATTTCCCAGATTTGTTAACAACAATATTAAACACACATTTCCTTCAGAACTGCAATATCAATGCATTTATTTAACATGGACCACCAACAGTAGGCGCACAAAGTAAAGTTTCCTTGTTAAACAGCCTGACTTCAAAAAAGTTAAGAATTCTGCTACGAGCATGCCTTTGGACAATGAAATCATAAGGCATATTTCTCCGAAATGCTGTCTATCTAATGCACAGCGGTGCAGGCGCGCAGCTCGGGCACAGGCAGGTTACTGGCTACAGCAGCGCAAGGAAGTGTCTTGGAGACCTGCAGCACTAGGGAACGGATCAGGATCTTCCTAATGAGGTCGCACCGTGGCCTTCATTAAGTAGGTCCTGGGATGGGGACAGGGCGCTGGGAGACGGTAGCAGCTGAAAGGGTGGGAAAGGCGCAACTGGCACGCCGAGCCGGCTCCGCAAAACAGCACAATAAGGAGAAATGGTGAAAACGAGAGAAATACAAATAAAAGTGAATAAGGTGGCTGAGTTAACTAGCTAACAGGCTAAACTTACTGTCAGAGGGATGGGCGGAAACAAAATCTAGGAGGCCGGATCAGGTGCTCAATTTTGACTGGTTTATTGATTGTATAACAGAGTGAATCAGTCTTTTTGTCTCAAATGTCGTTGTATGTTCCTTCTATGGCTTTTCTCTGTGTCTTCATGGGTCTATGGCATTATTGAACTATTCTGGTTCCTTTTTGTATCTTGTCGAAACCGGACTCTGTTGTTCAAGTATTGGTTTCTTTTCTCTCTCTTTCTTTTCCCAGGTTTTTTAATGCTGAAAATGGACACACCCCAGGAAGCTCGGAAGAAAAAAGAAATGGCGGTGAGTATACAGGGTTACTTTAATTTTTATCTAGTTAGGCCTCCACCACACCGAGTATGTGAGAAAATAAAAGTCTCTTTATTGGGAGTGAGGAGAGGTAGGGAAAGGACAGGTCGGACATCTGGTCCAGTAATTGGTGGCCCCTCTCCCTGGGTCTCAGCCCCACTCCTGTCTCTCAGGGAAAAAATCTAGGAGTGATGCTTGATACCGACCTTTCTATGCTTCGCCGGGTAACTAGAACAGTTGCTACCTGTTTTGGCCTTATTCGGGTGATTAGAAAGATCTCCCAGTTTCTGTCAGTTGAAGCCCGGAAAAAGGTTGTGGTGGCCCTAATTTTAGCCAAACTGGACTTTTGTAATGCCCTTTATTTGGGTATAGACAAGGGCCAGTTGCCCCGCCAGTTGCCCCGTTGGTACAAATCGCCGCGGCTAGGC
Organism: Lissotriton helveticus; assembly: GCF_964261635.1. Lineage (NCBI taxonomy): Eukaryota > Metazoa > Chordata > Amphibia > Caudata > Salamandridae > Lissotriton > Lissotriton helveticus. Next base: position 964,635,379 of record NC_136071.1, on the reverse strand, counting down.
TTGTACTGGATCTCCCCATGCGCTCCTCGGCCTCTTCCGCTCTCAGTTCACTGCATTGGCTGCCAGTGGACCGTAGAGTCTTGTTTAAGACCCTTTGCCTTACCCATAATGCATTTTATGGACAAGGCCCGGTGGGTTAAAGAAGATCTTCCACAGGTACGTCCACGCTAGGAATCTCAGGTCAGCCAATAAAAATGTGTTAGTGGTTCCTAGATTTAAAAGGACGAAATGGGGGGGAAGAGCCTTTTCTCTTCTGGCGGCTAGGGCGTGGAACGCTCTTCCCGTCTCCCTCTCGGGCCAGCAAACCCACTCCTTTTTTCGTAAGTCCTTAAAGACCTGGATGTTCTCCGTGAAGTAAATCTTAGTATGTATGCTGTTTGTGTCCGTTGGCCCGTCTGTCGATAGTGCCTTGATGCCCTTGGGCTTAGTTCACGCTTAATACATTTTCTTTCATTCATTCATTCATTCATTCATTCAAAAGAAGAATATCGCACACACCTAGGGCTTTCTTTTCTTCTCTGGTCTTTTTGGTACCTCTTCTCAGATAGGGAATATTTAAGAGTTATGTTGTTAGGATTCCCAATAGCGGAGAGAGGAAAAAAGAATGTCTGTCACTCGGGAATATAATAACAAATGTCCCCCCCCCCTTTTTTTCCATTCACTGCTCTTTAGTGTATGGTCTCTATCCCCCTTCTTGGGGTTTGTTTTAGAACAAAGAAGCAGTATGGAAAGGAAAGAAAAAAGTATGAATAAATTAAAAAAAATGAATGACTACAAATAACTTCTTTTTTTAGAGTTTGGTATCGGTTACTCGGTTTAATTAGTATACCGCTGAGCATATGGACACAGAAATTATTTCAGCCTCACACCCTTCTCCCTCATATGATCACTCACCATGCTAGCCGAACCTCTCCGGAGTTGCGGAAGGATTTTATCGGCTCTCCTGAGGGGTTCACCACTCCTCCAACCAGCTTTCAGATGGGTCGTCTTCGGTTTCTCCTCCCGCCGGGCATCAATGTTGGGTTTCTGCTTCCTCCATTGCTCTCCACGTCTTGCTCCAGTCCTCGTGTTCCTCCTTGACGCTCTTCCTGACTTCCTGCTTCTGCTGGAACTGCACTTCTTTTTCCTGGAGTCGCCGCCAATATCCGCAAGGGCCTCTCTCTTCTAGGCCCCCCGGGGCGGCTGATTGGTTCTCCGGAGGGGCGGATTCTTTGCCAACCTGCACAGGGGAGGTAAAAGGTTTAACCCTTTGGACGCCTCCCTCTTCCTTTCCACGCCAACTCTCTGCGATAACTTCAGGGGATTCGGCACCAGGTAGGTGCGGGCACTCGAAATGTGTCTCTCTCTCTCGCACTTACTGAATAACAATGCAGGAAGTCTGACTTACTGTAACAGTGCTGAGTGAACAGCGCGTACAGCAAACGAAGAAGCGTTAGACAGGTGGGCACACAATACTGTCTATGTATTGGACAGCGGTGCAGGCGGGCGGCTCTGGCACAGACAAGTTACTGACCGCAGCAGTGCAAGGCAGTGTAAGGGAGACCTACGGCGCTGGGGAGCGGATCAGGGTTTTTCAGTGAAAATTTATCATTTGTGCACCACCAATTAAAGTGGCTTTATTTGTTTTGAGCCTATTCAAATTCCTGTTTCCAGCACACTTCAGAATTACAGAAAAATTTACTTTATTTTTAGCTTTCCTAAATGCTGAATGCATACAGTTAATTTACAGGTATTTATATTTTGTTGTGAATTGCAAAAAAACTACATAATTTGCTTTAAAATCTCCTCTCACTTTGTAGTCAGAGAAGAAAATTAAAGACCAATATCATTTTAAATAAAAATAGGCAGCAACTTGTCAGGAGACAGCCTGACATTTGACCTCGATCACTGAAGCGCTGCACATGCGACAAGATAAACGCATAATTTAAAAGCATTTTTAATTATTGCTTGGACTTTCCCGCCCACTAAAAATGGGCTCATGCCCCACTAGTGGGTCGCGACCAACAGTTTGGGAAACACTGGACTAGAGTCAAAAGCACAGTGGCAAATAGCCACAAACAGTCAGATGCCTAATAGTGGCATGTCAGAGGACAAGGGAGTGCATGCCTGTGCAACATAAGAACACTGTCAATGTGGTATACAAAATATGAGTGATTGTTTAACATAGCTATGCAAACAAAAAGTATGTGTGTAAAGGGAAAGTGTGGAGGGCAATTACACTCTTTAAGTCCTCTGAAAAGGACTGCGGTGCCAAGCTCAATATGGGCAAAGAAAGTCAGTTATGGCAGCCTCAGAACTCATGCAAATGGTTCGCACTGCCATCATATTTGTGTGTATAAGGATTTTATAGAAAGTAGAAAATTCTGTCAGTATGCCCTCATCCTTAATAAGTAATTGGTTCTTTGAGTTCTTAATGGAATCTATCTTTTTACGTTCTAGTTTGGGCTTTAAAATATTAGCTAAGAGTTTGCCTGTCATATTCTGACCATCATAATATCTAGCATTTTGTCTAAGAATGATTGAGGAAGCCTGTTCGGTATACTCCAGAATCTACCCCCTTTTTTCACACTTTTCTACTTACTTCAACTCAATTCCTAAAACTTCCTTTAATGATGTTGATTTTTTCCACTTGGAATCGGACATTACCCTTCAAGATATTACAGTAGCCATGAAAAATTGACACCCAATAATTTCCTGGACCAGATGGATCTACATCTGAATTGTATTCCCACTTTCCATCACTTCTCTTTGTTTGGCTCCTTAATCTGTACCATTATTTTGCTCACTCTCTAATCACATCCAGCACTATTCAAGAAGCTCTTATTTGTCTGATTAGTAACGAAAGTGGAGATTCACAATTATGCAAAAATGTTTGCTCCATATCCCTACTTAAAGATGGTTATAATATTTTCATCAACATTTTAGCTCTTCGATTGGATCCTCTACTGCCCCATATAATTAGTCTAGTTGGACTTAAATAGGGCCATTATTCATCAGCTAATACTAGATTTTTTTAATGTGCTTGTAAGGCCTCTAAAATCCCTCATGAATTAACTTTCATTTCTATAGATGCCCAAAAAGCTTTTGACCGACTTAGTTGGCTATTTTTCTTTGAATCGCTGAAATGGTTCACTTTTGGTCCAAAGATTTTTAACGTCATGTTTTTGCTCTATTCCTCTCATAAAGCAGCTATTTTTGTCAATGATATGACCTCTAATTATCTTCTTTTATATAGCGGAGTGTGCCAAGGATGCCCTCTTTTAATTAAATTACCATTAGAATAATTGTTATTAACAATCAAACATACAAGCCCCAAATCTGCTCCCCCATATAGCAACTCTCACTTAATACTATCAGTACATGCTGATGATATTCTCCTTCATCTCTCTAACTCAACTCATTCTATTCCGGTTCTTAAACTAAGGTCCTACCGTTTGCTACTGTCTCAGGTTATAAACTGAATCAAGATAAATTCGAAATGTTTCCTTTTAATACATATTTTATCAAAGATGATTTTAAAGACCTAGGATGTATCTGGAACTAAACAAACATTACTTAGGTTTGTGGATAATAATTCCATCAAAACAACTCTTCAATGAAATTTTGAAGAGGTATTACAAAAGTTAGAATCTTATTGTACTAAATGGAACCCTATATTTTTATCCTGGTGGGGTAGATTAAGTTCTTTTAAAATGATGCTCTCCCCTCGTGTGATATATCTCATCTCCATGATCCCTGTTCTGATTCCGTTACAATTTTTTTAGAAAAATAGATTCAGTTCTTTCACGTTTTTAATGGAATAATAAACATGAGCGCATGTCCCTTTCTCATTTGAAGTTTACCAAGCATAATGGTGGTGTAAACTTTCCCAATTTTTACAAACTTTATTATATTCTTTTTCTTAAACAATCGTTGCACTGACCCCAGAATCATAGTGACCTACCGAAACCTCTATGGTTTTCTCTTGAATCCTCTTTTATTTCTCCCTTCTAATTTGATGAATTTGTATCTTTTTCTTCCAAGACTAATTTTCTCTCCGATCCCTCTATTGCATACTCATACAACCTCCTAAAATCCATCCTCTTTCCAAAACATTGATGCTACACTAGTTTCTTAAATTCTTTCCCTTGGCATAATAAATATCTTAAAATAAATAATAGAACCTTCTTTTGGAAACTTTGGAAAGCTAAAGACATTAACTTCATTAACCAATTGTTCTTCATGACTGCCCTCTTTATTTTCCTTCAGCCCAGAATATTTTCCACCTACTTCACTCTTTAACCCTTTGCGTGCTCGTGACGGAACCATTCCATCATGAGCCACTGTGGGGCTGTGCTGGAATGGTTCCGTCACGGCCTGGCCGCCGCGCCTGCGCAGCGCTGATTTCGCACCTGCGCGGTGCGTTCTATTGAGCGGGTGGGGCTGTGACGGAACCATTTAATCACAAGCACAGTGCCACCGCGGCTCGTGATGGAGTGGTCCCGTCACGAGCATGGCGGCGCTGCGCGGCCCCCCCTAGCGCCGCAGCGGAATTACCGCCGCAGCCAAGGGGTTAAATCAGAAATGTAATGTAGTATACTTGTAAATGTAGTATACTTGTAAAGCGCACAGCTGCCCCAGCAACGGGGCGTCCCGGCGCTGTATAACTCTGGGGAACCCGTCCTGGCTTTCCCTGTGGGATGGTCCCTTGCTGGGAGTCCCCAAGGTGGAGCCAGGCATCCCTGGAATTGGTGGGGCTGTTGTGGAGATTAGGCAAGCTAATGCCCAGAGTTGCCGAGTGGAACCCCTGATTAGAGTAAGCACCGAAGCGAGAATTATCGAGCCCGCTGACCAAGGTCCACGACCCTGCCGCGTCGGGAATTGAACCCTGGTCCCGGGCTGACTTCTGCTCTCAGGCCTGCCGCCTCTAACCAGTGAGCCACACTACTCCACTAGAAATACACACTATTGACTCAGCTTATTCAAGATTCTATGTCACTACTACATAATGATAATAGATCTGAGTAAGAAACTATTTTAATTACCTTTCTAACATAATTCTAAACCTTCTTATATTTACAAATACCTTGTCTTTTTCTCAACAGTTAAAACCGTGTCTAATTTAGAACTGCAGTGGAAGAATGATTTGCAACTGGAATGGTCTACCCAACACAGAGATTAGATCTGACCTAAATTGCATGTAGATTCTTGAGCTGCAAATGTTACCCAAACAATTTTTTTTATATACAAGAGATCGCGTATTACTCCTATGTTATTATATAAAATGAACGCTGAGACACAGGACGCTTGCTGGTCCTTAAATTCTCCTCATTGTGATTTGTTCCATATGTTATTCCTACGTCCTCGTATCTATGCTTTTTGGTTGCAAGTTTGGAATCAAAATAGTAACATTCTAAAGTTAACATTCCATATACTGTACATGATATGTTTTTAGGAAGCCTCTCCCAATGTGGTTTCACCTTATGCATCCACCTTGTAAATTAGATACCTTAATAGATATTCCATATGAGGCTTGGTGGCATGCTGCCTGTTTTAGTCATAGATTGGATAGGGCCTATTTGCCTCCATTTTCCCTAGCTTTTAAAAGAGAAGGTATAAGGTCACCTTTATCATGGTTTCTTGATAGCTCAAGACATCATAGTACACCTGTTGATATTGTTGCTGAAGAGGTTTCCAAACATCCCTGATATGTATCTCGATTTAACTTATATTTGCATGCCGTTTTTGTTTCTATTGCTAATGCTTATCTTATCTATTGCTAATGCGTATCTGATCACAATGTTTCATTTTCTAAACTTTTGATTCACTTTCAACATTAATATATCATGACTCTCTCTTCTCTCTCCACTTTCCTTCTTCCACTTTCACGCAATATTTAATTGAAACTGTATCCCATGGACACTTCTCTTCGCTTATTTCTTAATATTATTACAGATGTAGTCTTTGACATGGTTGCACTATTTTGTGTACATTAGTTACCATCCTGTTACTTTTTTATAATTACTTATGTTTATTCTTTTCAAGAAAACATATTTAAACAAAAAATAATAATAATTATCCCAGCACGACAAACAGCTACCTTGCTCTGCAGGAAGTTTAAGCTTGACCAATGTCACACACCACTGATTACTATTCCAAATGAGATCTCCCAACAAGTCATCCAATGCCCGGAAGAGCCGCTTTGAGAGCCACACCAGCATGTAACATTAGATCACCATAAGGCAAGGTCTTTTTTGAACAAGGTAAAACAGATTATCCTCAATACATATTACGATTTCCGTTGCACTTATAAAGGGTACTATCCTATAACAAGAACATGCATTTCAGCATATCACAGCTGTTTTTCTGGTCTGTTTATAGTTAATAACAGGCTATTTTCAGTTAATCTGTCTAACTGGATACTGATGCGCCATGATATGGAACATGATAAATATACAGAGCACTTGAATGGAAAAATAATGAATTCAAAATATACTTAATTTTCAGAGGTACCTGTGGTTTAGCCTCCGAATGTTTTCTGCATTTATAACATGTGCATTAGAGTTAATTCCGATGTAAGCTCTTTTCCATATTTCTGATTGCTTACAGTGGCTGTACAGGAGTAAATCCTGAACTTTAGAAGAATAAGCATTTTTGCTCCAGTGGAAAACGAAAAAAACAAACACTATATAACAAAATGAGCTCTGTATTTTCAAACTGGTGCTTATTTCGTTTCTCTGGTACTACTACTGTGGCTGTCTGTGATGAAGTGTGAGTTAGGGAGATATTTCTCTGGCGGAAGAAGAAGCAATCAATGGCTGCCAAACGGTTTCATGTGTTTGTTCCTGAGAGGGGGTACATTTGATGTAATGACTTAGTTGCGTACATTCAGAACCGGAAACCTGGGCTATACCCAGCTATGACTTAGTTGCGTACATTCAGAACCGGAAACCTGGGTTATACCCAGCTCTGGAACGTGACTGAAAGTGCAGTCGTTTTATGCAGTTCACTTCATCTCTATATAACAGAAATCACACATACATGTGTAGTAAAAAATACCAGCCGTGTCCAATCCTATCTCAAAACCATACTTCCAATCCAATTTCGCATTTCATCCTGCTTTCTATATTTGTTCAGACTTTTCACACAAACACTCACTCTGCAGCAGTGGTGGCCGGTAAGTTTTGGAGGGAGGGGGGCAGACGGCACACACTCACACGCACACACACACAACACTCACAGCAATACATTCACACATGCACATCTGTTCACAACACTCTTCACCAAACATTCATACCTACCCGCACGCATGCACCAAACATTAATTTAAAAGAAAAGCACACACTTACCTGCAGCCAGCTCTACCTCGGAGGTTCCACGAGGCCTGGGATCCATGCCTTCCCTCATTGACTGATGAAGGAAGGCAGCAGTCCCAACGTCATCACAGAGTGGGATGGGGTCAGTGAGACTGATGACCCCACCCCAATCTGTGATGAAGTGTCACTGATTGACACTCGACCCTGGGCACTTCAGGGCATAAAACTGAAGCACCCAGGTGTGAGGCAATCAGTGACGCTACCCCTTGTCACTGACGGGAGAGGATCAGGGTCCTTTGCTGAGCTGAGGACGTCACGGCCACAGGAGCTGTGACTTCCTCAGCTCAGCAATGTTCAGCTCAGGCAGCAAGGAGCCAGCGCATTAATGCATGTCTGGCTCCTGGCTGTCTGACCTGAAAATGAACAGTGTCTGTCGGGCTGACCTTTGTTCAGCCTGACAGACACTGTTCGTGAGGGGCAAAAGGTGGAGTGTTGCACCTGCTCTGTAGAGTATCGTACAGTAACGAATGTTTGAGCAGCTCCTGCAGTAACAACGTTATCTGATTAGATCCTTGGAGCAAGGTTTGTGATGTGTCAAATATCTTCAGAAATAATAACCATATAAGTAACAACAGATCTCTAAGGGCATATGTTCTACTGACGGATACGAAAGCACAACACAACACTCAAAACTGAAGTAATACCTGGAGATGTGTCCCACAAGCGAAAGCTGATGACTTAGACCTCACCCACGTCCTGTCTCTCAAACTCTCCGCCAGTGCAGTCATTTCTCCATTTGTGGCTGTCATGAAAGTGTTTTTATGGTCCCAACTAAAATCTAAATACTACAAGGACGTCAGGGAATGTCTGTGGATTATATTGGAAAAGTTTGCCCAACACATACAAGCAGCCTTGATGATGAACATGACACATTGAAAAGACCAATACTTCCAGCTATTAAGCAACACTTAAAATATCAACATAGGTCCAACATACGTCTGCTGATAAAAGCTAAATATGAATAGCAAAGTATAACCGAAAGAAAAAAATGTAAGAGAAACCATAACACATCTGTAAACGTTAAAGATGTGGTAAATTTGCTAAGCAGAACATCCAAAAACCATTACTCTTGTTGGAGCACAACCAAGGTTGATTTCATATGCTCGGTTTTGGTCTGAAATGGCATAGATAGTGGCAAATGATACAGCCCCAAGTGATGACCTTTGACAGATTTTGGAAGCATTTTAACACATCATTGTACTTTCCTCAGTACAAACCGTTAGTTTAACAGGTTGGCTCAGATGTAAGACCGATGCTCAGTATGCCACAGGCTCAAACTGCACTTCACTGAAAAGGCCTAGGTATGCCAAGACCAGCCTATGGTTGCCTGTGTGTGTCTGATTTGCAGAAGGTGGTCCCTGTTTGAAGTTGCATATTGAGCTAAAATCTATGGACTGGAATGAAGACCAAGGAATTGCCAAAGGCTGAGATTTTTGCAAGTGTTACACCCATCAGCTCTGATAAAACTACCCATCATCAGATCATCACCTCTAAGCACCTAATAAGCACCTAATCGACCAGGGCACTGGATTCAATACCCCGTCAACCACACTTCAATAGGCCAATTGGCTAAAGTAATTTGGTTGTTAAAGTAAGGTAATCACCAAATGTATGTTTTCTATGCCTGCTATGAATCCACAAAGGGATTACTGGCATACATATATGTGGTGAAATACATACTTGTAAATTCCGTTTAAGTGGTGGGGAATGGGCGCCCCAAGGCGTGCTTCACCTTGACAATTTCGTACAACTCACAAACATGTATATTTATAGGCATTCCCAGACTCATCTCCATCCCCCTTTCCACCCTGGAAATATTCAGAGATTTTCTCCAGCAAACTGCTGGAGTAACTTCCCTCCAGGTTCGGAAGGGAAACTAACCCCCTCACCAACATATGTGGGGGTGTAGGGTAAGGGTTTGCTCCAAGGGAAAAATTATTTTCAAATGAATCATAAAAAAGGGAAAAAATATGGTTGCCAAGGGGCTTCATTTCTCCTGTCCAGACTTCTCTTCTACGGTGAACTCTGTCCAGAGGGAATAAGAGCCTTGCGAATATTCATATAACATTACCAGAAGCGCTCTTGGCACAGCTTACCAGGAGAAATGTTTTTACTCTCAAAAAGTAGTGAATCTGCATCCAGACCCAGACATACATTTATGTATGCATATTTATTACTTTATCATTTAGCCTTTATCATATAGTTTTGGCATCATATACCCAGGAGGCCTAATAATGGTCAGGCCAATTTCTAACTTTATTAGAACATTGAGGAAATGAACCATAACTCAGCCTTTCCTGCAGGAACCATGCAATTGTTTGTCTACTGGTCAATGACACCCCTCCCCCATGTCTCCACACTGCCTCTGGGAACTCGTGTGCCCCGTCTCTTGACAGTTGCTTCTGTTCACCAGGTATGTAGGGTGTGCAATCTTAGGACGTTCTGGGAAAGATTGTTGCAGAATATATGCTGAAGCCTCCAGTCGAGCTCATTTTATATGTTGTGATCATAAAGGTTAGGAGGATTAGATGCTCTATTGCAGCCCCTTAACCAGAAGCAAAACTTGCAGACTAATTCATCTAGTGCGGCCAGCAATCACTCATCTGGCTCTATCTGATTATCATACTTTCTTGTGGTAATTAAACTATCAACAGTTGCCTACTGCTCCCACCCTTGTGATCTTTTCCTTGCATGTATCCAACTCTACTCAATTGTGCCTGTGATGCCTGTGGGTAGCATAAAGAGAGAGACATGCAGTCATGGTGTAACACTGGTTGTAAGTTTGGACCAGGTGTGAGTAGTGAGATTCATTGCGTAAACTCACGGCTCAACTGTGGAAGTTGCACTAGGTCCAGGTTTGGCATTATCTGTTTAGACACTTTTACAAGGGCCTAACTTTAGCCTGGGGTAGGTAATGAGGAACACAGGCTGATAAGGGTCTTAATGCTCCTAGTGAGTGGCTGCTAAATACTTGGGCAGGAATGAGAGGATGAGTGTGATAGGAGTATGAGTGTAATAAGTGTCAAAAGTCAGTCCAAAATAAGACTCGGAAGAGGAAGTGTAAGATGAGTGATTGCTGGTGAAATGCTGTTTCTGTGAGAATTTAACTAAGCATGATAAGAGGATTAGCACAAAAGGAGGAAAAGAACAAGATGAGTGTGAAAGTCAATTAAAGGACTGTAAGTATGAGATGAGAAAATGCAATAGGAGGAATGGTGTCAGACGAGGTGTGAGTCTGAGAGTCCAAGTGTGAGTAGGCATGCATAAACTACCTGCTCACAGCAGTTGTGAGAGAGTTTATGCATGTCTATTTGTGTGGTAGATATAAGCTTGGTCATATATGTTATACCTGCTGCTATGTGTATGTGCGTACGTGTGAGTAAAGTGTATGTGTTTGTGTGTGTTTGCCCGGCGGAATGAGTTGGTGGAGAAGATTAAGGGTCCGGCTGCACCTCTATGACATATTATGTGCATGATATAATCAGATATACTTCAGTTTCGAGCTTCACACTGAAGAAGCATTTTAAAAATATTAAGAAAATGTTAGTTAATGTGCAAAGCTAATGAGATTTAGAACACACATTTAATGCAAAAACAGCACTAGGCAATCAAACTTAAATGTGCTAGCCCTTATAGAAACATGAATGTTTTAACATACTTGTTTTTTTCCCACAATGAATGGTTGTTGTGAAAAAATGTTTTCTTTTGCTTACATAGATGTTTTGACTTCTATATAGACCATTGCTGGCTAATTACTACATTTGGTTTTTATGAGGTTAGAAAAGTATTTTCACACGTGAGAAAGTAGACAAGAATGGCAAAATGAATCGTGAGAAAATTAGAAATGATACAACTTAGTTGCAGTCTTAGAAGTTTGCAGTCTGAAGAATGCTGTGTTACTGTTAAAAGACAAGGGAGCACCATGAAGAACTGAAACTATGGAATCCATTTTCTTTGCTTTTCCTTTCGTGTGCCACTTGACTGTTATATGATATTCAATGATGATAAGTCCTTTAGAAAACACACAGCAAAATGCACGACCCTTGGTGAACTAATGTACTGTGCTGAAGTGAATATGTTGTAACACAATGCAAGGCTTGCTCAAAGACATCACCAGTGTCTTGCAATTGCATGCCAGCCCAGCAACAAGGCACTGTTAGCATACCATATACAGATGAGACAAAGCGTCTACCTCTGACTGGTTACTGCATTGTTAAAACTTGGAAAAAAACACTGCTCCAATAACTGGATACGTGAGGGTGAAGAGTACCACCACACTCTATCATGCAAGTAGCACACACTAGTAGCTTCTTCTGATTGGCTTGTATCTAATAATGGTGTAACCTGTGCCATCTGATGATGGACATGCGATTTATTGGTCCATAGTTGCCGAGAAATTATTATGTACTTGTGATTCTACTGTGCTTCCTATCGGATTCTTCAGGACTTCAGAGGGACACCTAGTAACAACTTGTTATACTGCATGTGGCAATTCTGAAGAATCTGATAGGAAGCACACCTATGATTAAAAAGCCACGCACAATAAAGCGAAATACAGATACTGTTTGGTGAGCATTGTTTCGAGAAAAACGCTTACCGTTTTGTCAACACTTTTTTTTACGTTTATTTTTGGGAGACTTGTGAGTCAATCACCAATATATATAAACAGCAGGATCCTAAACAATAATAGAAAATCCATGAAGCAGGGAAAGGGTGCAGTACCTTATATGGTTAAGCGAGGTCTCTTTAAAACTCCAGATGGACACCTAGTAACAACCTGTGGTACTGCACCCAAATCATGACAAAACAAAAGAAAGCGTTGTCAAACCCATAAGTCAGTGGAGACCGCCAGACCTATAGGAATGTTCTGGGTGCATTTTCCGAACTATCGGTATTTTTATCTTTAAACTATCAATCAATCAATCAATCAAAGCATTTGTATAGCGCGCTACTCACCCGGAGGGTCTCAAGGCGCTTGGGGAGGGGGGTCCGCTACTGCTCGAACAGCCAGGTCTTGAGCTGCTTCCTGAAGGCGAGGTGGTCCTGGGTCAGGCGGAGGTGGGTCGGGAGGGAGTTCCAGGTCTTGGCGGGGAGGTAGGAGAAGGACCTTCCCCCTGTGGTGACTCTTCGGATGCGGGGGACGGCGGCGAGAGCGTGGCCGGTCGATCGGAGCTGGCGTTTGGGAGCGTAGAAATTGAGGCGGCTGTTGAGGTATCCTGGTCCTTGGTTGTGCAGGGCTTTGTGTGCGTGGGTGAGGAGACGGAAGGTGATTCTCTTGTTGACCGGGAGCCAGTGCAGGTCTCGCAGGTGTCCGGAGATGTGGTTGCGACGGGGGATGTCCAGGATGAGCCTTGCTGAGGCGTTCTGGATCCGCTGGAGTCTTTTCTGGAGTTTGGCGGTGGTTCCGGCGTAGAGGGCGTTGCCGTAGTCCAGTCGGCTGGTGACGAGGGCCTGGGTGACCGTCTTCCTGGTCTCGGTGGGGATCCACCGGAAGATCTTGCGTAGCATGCGTAGGATGTTGAAGCATGACGAGGAGACGGCGTTGACTTGTCTGGTCATGGAGAGGGATGAGTCCAGGATGAAGCCCAGGTTGCGTGCGTGGTCTGTTGGTTTGGGTGCGCTGCCCAGGGCGGGGGGCCACCAGGAGTCGTCCCAGGCAGAGGGTGAGGATCCCAGGATGAGGACTTCCGTCTTGTCCGAGTTCAGTTTCAGGCAGCTGTTCTTCATCCATTCGGCTACCTCCTTCATCCCTTCGTGTAGGTTAGCTCTGGCGGTGGCGGGGTCGTTGGTGAGGGAGAGGATCAGCTGGGTGTCGTCGGCGTAGGGGATGATGTTGAGGTTGTGCTGTCGTGCGATGGCTGCGAGGGGACTCATGTAGACGTTGAAGAGGGTTGGGCTGAGCGAGGAGCCTTGAGGAACGCCGCAGATGACTTCGGTGGCTTCTGATCTGAACGGTGGGAGGCGGACTCTCTGTGTCCTTCCGGCGAGGAAGGAGATGGTCCACTGCAGCGCCTTCTCCCGGATTCCGACGTTGCTGAGGCGCTGTACTAGGGTACGGTGGCAGACGGTGTCGAAGGCCGCGGAGAGGTCTAGGAGGATGAGGGCCGCTGTTTCTCCGTTGTCGAGCAGGGCTCGGATGTCATCGGTGGCTGCGATCAGGGCGGTCTCGGTGCTGTGGTTGGTCCTGAAGCCAGACTGCGAGAGGTCGAGGGATCCGTTCGTCTCGAGGAAGGCGGCCAGCTGCTTGTTGACGGTCTTCTCGATGACTTTTGCGGGGAACGGGAGCAGCGAGATGGGTCGGTAGTTCTTGAGGTCGGAGGGGTCGGCTGATGGCTTCTTTAGTAGGGCGCTGAGTTTGGCGTGCTTCCAGCTCTCCGGGAAGGTAGCGGTGTCGAAGGAGGTGTTGATGATGTCCCGCAGGTGGGGTGCGATGACAGCGTCGGCCTTGTTGAAGACGTGGTGAGGGCAGGGGTCTGTCGGAGATCCGGAGTGGATGGTGTTCATCGTGCGCATGGTGTCTTCGGTGCTGATCGGGGTCCAGGCGCGGAGGGTGGTGGTGGGGGGCGGTGGTTCGGTCGTGGCGAGCGTCGGTTGAGTGCTGAAGCTGTTGTGTATGTCCGTGATCTTGTCGTGGAAGTATGAGGCGAGGGAGTTGCAGAGGTCTTGCGAAGGGGTGATGTCGTTGTTTCCGGCGTTGGAGAGCTCTTTGACGATGTTGAAGAGTTCCTTGCTGTTGTGTGCGTTGTTGTCCAGTCGTTCCTTGAATGCAGTTTTCTTGGTGGTGTGGATCAGTTGGTGGTGTTTTCGGGTGGCGAGCTTGAGGGCAGTCATGTTGTCCGATGTTGGTTCTCTGCGCCAGGCTTTCTGAAGGGCTCTGCAGTTCTTCTTCGAGTTCTTGAGTTCGTCGGTGAACCATGGGGCTTTTTTGCTGCCGGGTCTGTTAGGCGGGGTCCTCAGAGGGGCGAGGTCGTCTGCGCAGTCGCTGATCCACATCGTGAGGTTGGTGGCCGCTTGGCTGGGGTTCGCTGCGCTGGTGGGTGGGTTCCTGCTCAGGGAAGTTGCGAGTTGATCGGCTGTGATCTTGTTCCAGCTTCTGCGTGCAACCTGTTGCTGGTGGTGGTGGATCGTGGTCCTTTTGAAGCTGAAGTGGACGCAGCTGTGGTCCGTCCAGTGGAGTCCGGTGGCGTGGCTGAAGGCGATGTCCTTGCTGGAGGAGAAGACGGGGTCGAGAGTGTGTCCGGCGTAGTGGGTGGGGGTGGTCACCAGTTGCTTGAGTCCGAGGTTGGCGAGGTTGTCCAGCAGGGTGGTGGTGTTGCGGTTGTTGTTGTTCTCCAGGTGGAAGTTGAGGTCCCCGAGGAGGATGTAGTCGGCGGAGGGGAGGGCATGCGGGCTGACGAAGTCGGCGATGTCCTCGCTGAATTGTGTGCGTGGTCCCGGGGTTCTGTAGATGAGGGTGCCTCTGAGGGTGGTCCTGGGGTTGATGTGGATCTGGAAGTGCAGGTGCTCGGCGGGTGTGAGGGTGTCGTCGGTGTTGGTTGTGATGCGGATGGAGTTCCTGTGGATGATGGCAATGCCTCCTCCGGTCTGGTTGACGCGGTCCCTCCGGATGATCTTGTAGCCGTCCGGGATGGCGATGGCGATATCGGGCGCTGAGGAGGCGTTCATCTAGGTTTCCGTGAGGAAGGCGGCGTCTGGGGCTGTGGTGTCGAGCAGGTTCCAGAGCTCGACGGCGTGTCTGTGGACCGAGAGGGTGTTGAGCAGGATGCAATTCAGGTGGCTGTTGCTGATGTTCGTCGAGGTCTTGGGCACTGCTGGAGTGGTGCAGGTCCGGATGCAGGCGAACTTGCAGGCGTTGCAGCAGAAGGGTCCGCGGGTGCGTCTCGGGGTGGCTCGGTAGCAGCCCGGAAGTCTGCCGGCGTTGAGTGCGTAGAGGTCGGTGGCGGCGTAGGTCCGGCGGGAGGGCTGGTGGCTGCGGGGGCCAGGGGTCCTGGCACTGGGCGCAGTCCAGGCGCGGACGGGCGCAGACGGGCTTACCTTTGGCGCACCTTCGGCGCTCAATCGGTGCTCCCGCTGCGCGCGTCCGCTGCGCGGTCGCTCTGGGGGCGTCATAAGAAGGGTGCCGGTAGGGAGGGTCTGCGGGGAGGCGGGAGCGGGTTAGCCAATCGGCTGGCGGGGGGCGGGGCCGCGGGCTGGCAGCGGCGGGAAAAACGGGTGCGGGCGGCCCTGCGGCGGCTGGGGCGCTGGAGGAGGGAGGAGGGAGCAGGCGGCGGCGGCGGCGGCAGGTAGGCACAGGAGCAGGTAGGTGCTGGAGCGGGAGGCAGGAAGAGCGTGGGGGCGACCAGGCCGGTAGAGGCGCTGTGGTCGCTCTATGGAAAAATGTGATGGCAAACAACGCCGGTGCATTAGTTGGATAAATAGGGCGACCTGCACAGAGAAGTTGGTGAATGTGTGTGGTAAATCCCACTGAACTGGGAGTTGGATGCAGAATTTCAGCCAGTAAATCCAGTTCTGCACAATTACTCCCCATTCCATAATGTTTAACATGTAATTGAATGGTACTGGTGGAGTATTACAGTTGCAGTTTCTAACCCTCTTGTATGTAACTCGTGACTTTCAAATATTGTAAATATGTACACCATTGGACTTAATTATTTTTATATTAGTTATGTTTAATTGACTGTGTTCTTTGTTAAACTTCAAAAATGGCTTGGTTCATACAACTATCCACATATTATCCACCGCTCACTAGGCTACATACATAAACTCACATGTATTTTGTATTCCTGTCTCAAATGTTACTGCTGCTAAAGAAATAAATATTTTATGGACATCACATTGGTTAACTTATCCTTTTCTTTCTGTAATGTTGTTACATTAAAAAAATTAAAGCTAGTGCTCAATTTTTTCCATTCCGACCTTTTTAAAATTACAAAATTTATGGATTATAAAATGCATGTTATAAATCTGAGGTTCAGTCAGGGAGACTTCCCTAAAGAAACGCAAACTGGACGCTAGAAGAGTTAAATGTGTAACTTGTTGTGGGCCCCAGTGCCTGATGATTGGGGAATGTTGTAATTTTTGGAGGGGATTTATGAATTGCTTAAGCCAGTCAGCAGCTTGTGTACAACGGCCTATGTCTCGTTCTATCTCTTACCTGCTGAGCAGAGACAATTCCTTTCCCGCTTGGAGCCCAGAATCCCTTTAATCTGCCTGCTCCGTAACCTTGGCAGCTAGGCCGCACACAATTAATTCTTCGTCTTCTGCAGGCGGGCTTCAGTAAATAAAAGCTAGAGGGCCTTGTTAGCCAACAACCGAGCGTGAAATCACTACACCGAAATGCCATACTGCATGAGTCAATCGGCTATTTTTTCATTATAGATCTCTGTGTTAGGTCCAGGAGAAATGACAACAAATGCCGGATGTGAGCAGCAGTATTCAACATTTAAATAGGAAATAATGGTTAACATATAGAGAAATGTACAGAGTATTTTATCTTTTGCTATAAACAGCACACCATACATAAACATTTATAATTAATGCACCACCTTTAAATTAATATCACTTTTTTTATTCTTTATGCAAATCAAATCTTTTGTGGGAACACAGTGCATGGTAGAGTGAAGAGTTATAGTTAAATTTGTGTTTTATAGTGTCACAGAGCTTAGTAGTCTTGTAAAGCGGAGCTGCATAGAGTGGAGTAGAATGCCGTTCAGTAAGGCGGCGCAGAGTGTAGCGTTGTACAGTGCCATAGACTCCAGTGATGTGTTGTGAGGTGGAGTAGAGTGTAGTGGAGTCCCGTGGAGTGGCGTAGCATAGAAAGGTTAGCGTGTTCTAGAGTACAGTGGTGTGAAGTTGAGTAGAGTGGAGTGGCATAGCATACAGTGGAGTAAAGTATTGTAAAGTGTGTGGTGCAGTGGAGTTGACTAGTACGTTGCGTTGTGTTGTAAAGTGTTGTAGAGTGAAGTAGAGGAGAATCTCACAGAGATTAAAGTTTTGTACAGTGGAGTGATGTTGAGTACAGTAGAGTGCAGTACTGTATGGTATCAATCAATCAATCAGCATTTGTAGAGCACAGCACTGTCACTCTGGGGGTATCTGGGGAGAGAGGTAACCGTCAAAAAGCCAGGTCTTTAGGAAATAACAGGAAGCGAGAAGAAACGTGCAGAAAAAGGCAAAAGAGAGGACAGAAAAACGAGCGAGCCAAAAAGGCAAAATAGTGGGCAGAAAATGAGCAGAATAGGCTAACCAGAGGGTGGAAAAACAAGGAGAAAAGGTAAAACAGAGCAGAAGAGGCCAAACAGAGGGCAGAAAAGGCAAAACAGAGGGAAGAAAAATAAACAGAAAAAGGCAAAACAGAGGGCAGAAAAACAAGCAGAAAAAGTAAAACAGCACAAAACTATCCACAAACAGTGGGCAGCGGGTAGACAGGCAGCAGGAGGTGGCAGACTGCGTGCAAGTGGGATAGGAGAAGTGCAGCAGGGGAGCTGGCACGAGGACCTGCATAGAGTGTAGTAGGATAGACTGTCGTAGAATTCAGAGGTATAGAGTAACACAGAGTGCAATAGTGGACTACAGTGGAGTTGTGTCTCATAGAACAAAGTATACTAACTGGGGTAGAGTGGCATGGAGGGAGTTGTATAGTGTGTGGTAGAGTGGAGCAGAGTGTTGTTAAGTGCTATAGACTAAAGTATAGTGCCATACAGTTGCATTGATAGGAGTAGATTGTTGTACAGTGTAGTGCTATAAAGTGGAGTATAGTGGAGCAGAGTGGAAGGACGTAGACTGTTGCTAAGTGGAGAATAGTATTGAGCGGAGCATAGTGCAGTGGCATGGAATGGAGTTGAGTGGGTTGGTGTAGAATGGAGTAGTGTACAGTGGAGAGGTTAAAGTGGAGTGGTGTTCAGTTCAATAGCGTACAGTGGAGTGGCATATAGTGGAGTGGGGTACAGTGGAACAGAGTAGAGCACAGGTGATAGAGTTATATGGCATCGACTGCAGCGGCATAGAGTGGAGAGGTGTACTCTGGAATAGTGTACAGTGAAGTGCTGAAGTGTAGTGCTGTAGAGCGGAGTGGGGTGGGGTGGAGTAGAGTACAGTGGAATAGCATTAAATGGAGTGGTATACAGGGGAGTGCGTAGAGTGGAGTAGCATGAGTGGAGTTGGGTAGAGTGGACTAGCATACAGTGGAGAGGTTAGAGAGTGGTGGAGTACAATATAGTAGAATACACTGAACTAGCATACAATGGAATTGTGTGAAGTGGAGTGGCACACAGTGGAGTGCCATAGATTTGGAATAACACAGTGGCAAGGCATAGAGTGGAGTGGCATAGAGTGTGGTATAGTTGATTAGTGTACAGCGGAATAACATACAGTGGAGTGGCATGTAGTGGAGTGTGGTAGAGTGGAGTGACAGAGTTAAGTAGCATAGAGTTGAGTGGCTGAGAGAGTAGATGCACACAGTGGGATAGCATACAGTAGAGTGGGGTAAAGTAGAGTGGCATAGATCCGCAGCACAGCGCCTGGATACCCTTTCAGGTGATAAGCAGCGTTATATCAGTATCGCTTGATTGACTGATTGATAGAGTGGAATAGTGTAGAGTGGAGTGGGGTAGAGTGGAATTACGTACATTGGAATAGCATAGAGTACAGTGTTGTAGAGTGTAATGGCATAGAGTGGAATGGTGCTGACTGAATGGGCAAAGAGTGGAGTGGTGTACAGTGAAATAGCATAGAGTGGAGTGGTGTAGAGTAGCGTGGCATAGAGTGGAGTGGTGCAGAGTGGAATATGGTAAATTGGAGTGGCGTACAGGGGAGTGGTGTGGAGTGGCACAGATTGGATTAGCATAAAGTTGAGTGCAGTGGCGTATAGTTGAGTGAAGTAAAGTGGAGTGGCATAGAGTGTATTAGCATAGAGTAGAGTGGCGTTTAGTGGAGTGTGGAAATTGTAATATACCTTTTTAGGTGTAAATGATCATTTTTGACAGTATGTGTGAATAGTTTAGTAGTGTTTCAGTTATAGTTTAAAAACAATTTAGTTATATATTGTGCCATGGTATATGTAAGTTTGCGGTACACCACAGTACATGCATATGATAAGGCAATATATGATTGGCTAATGGCTGTGCTCACCAAATGTAAAATGCGCCTATGCACTTTTCAGCGCATTTTGGCTGAGTTCTGCATTTCTCTCCTTTCTATTCTAATCAATTTCTAGACCATGAGGCTACCAGAAGGCATCCCAAAACTGAGCATTAGATACAGGTAAGTTGTAGATTGTATTGTTTGTCCCTACCTAGTACCACTTTATTGAAGTGTTCATAGGTAGGAAACTTTATTTACAATTTTCTATATATTTTTACAGCAGTTATGTGACCACTACTCATTAAAAAAAATAGTATAAAAACTCAGTAATTGTAGGTATTACCACAGTATCACAAAGACTGATTTGTGAAGATTTAAATATTCTAAAAATAGAAAATGCACTGCACTACACTATTTGTGAAATATAGGGCAGTACAGTTTATTTTACATTTGTTAACATATTTATTTATTTAGTTATTGTACCATGGTACTCCATAATTTTTTTTAAACAATACATCACCAGGAGGAAAACTAAAAAAGAATTCGACAAACATCAAAAAACAGGCCTGTCAAAAAGTAAAAGCGGGGAAGCTCTTCTCCGGATCAGCGCGCCTGGATGGCGCCTATATAGGTACAGCAACAGCACTTCCAGCACGGATGAGGAGCCAATCAACGCCACCTACTAGTGCACAGGGGTACTGCTCACCAAACATCTTCCGAACCCAGTCCGACGCCTGGTGAAGTTATAGATTTTATTGTTGTTCCCTACCTAGTACCACTTTATTTAAGTATTCATAGGTAGGAAACTTTATTTACAATTTTCTATATATTTTTACAGCAGTTGAGGGACCACTACTCTTTACAAAAAATAGTAAGAAAACTCAGTAATTGTAGGTATTACCACAGTATCACACAGACTGATTTGTGAAGATTTAAATATTCTAAAAATAGAAAGTGCACTGCACTACACTATTTGTGAAATATAGGGCAGTACAGTTTATTTTACATTTTTTAACATATTTATTTATTTAGTTATTGTACCATGGTAGTCCTGAGGGAGTATCATGGTACTCCATAATTTTTTTTAAAAAAAAAAGACATCACCAGGAGGAAAACTAAAAAAGAAGTCGACAAACATCAAAAAACAGGCCTGTCAAAAAGTGGAAGCAGGGTACCTCTTCTCCGGAACAGCGCGCATGGATGGCGCCTATATAGGTACAGCGACAGCACTTCCAGCACGGACAAGGAGCCAATCAACGCCACCTACCAGCGCACAGGGGTACTGCTCACCAAACATCTTCCGAATCCAGTCCGACGCCTGATGAATTTCTAAAGTAAAGAATCTGCAGCTAGAAGTCTCTATCAGATAAGCATTCTCACATAATTTGCTAACAATCCAAAGGGTATGAAAGGGCACTTATTCATATTCAAGTATTTTCAAAGGGTGCCAAGACAATGAAGCTTGAAGTTCTCGAGGATTTCACTCCATTGTTTCTGAATGTGCTACGGATGCCCCCTTATGTCAAAAATCACTTCCATTGCACCAGTGCCAGGATTTTGTCCGGCGTGCCCCTAAAATGCAACACTTAACCCCTAATGGCAAAAATTACCTACAACATCCCAGTGTCAGAATTTTGCAATTATTGCCATCTTATGCTTTAGGTTACCCTTATGTCAAATTACGTCTAGTACCTCAGGGCTAGAATTTTGTGATGGTTGCTCCCCTCCCATATGCCATGGGTTTCATCCCTTATGCTAAGAAGTATATCCAATGATCTAGCACCAGCATTTTGCCAGGGGTGCCACTATACCAAGAATTTCCTCGGGTATGCCAGTATTTTTCCATAGGTGCCCATTATGCAAAGAATTATCCCCAGCATGCCAGTACCAATATTTTTCCACAGATGCCAGTCATGCTAGCAATTGCCTACAGTATCCCAGCTGCAAGATTGTTCCATGTGTGCCTCTATAAGCCAAGAATTCCCTTTAGTATGTCAAGGCAATGGCAGACTAGTAAACAGAACATCACATTCTTACACTCACTTTACCTTACTCACATTCTCTCTCATCTTCATCATTCATTCTCACTTGCACTCACTCCAAATCACTTTTACTCATTCTTACTCAGTATTACTTATTCATTCTTACTCTGACTCTGTAATACTTACTCATACTCGCTTGCACTAACTCCGTCATTCTCACACAAACTCATTCTCTCTCCTTCATTCACACCCACTCGCATCCACTTACTCAGACTTTCTCAATCATGGGCACTCATTTTTATTGTCACTCATTCTGACTCACTTTAACTCATTGAAACTCAATCTCACTCATCCTCATTGACCACCTGTCACTGTCTCCCACACACGACATGTCATTGACTCACTCACACATTCCGACACTCACAAATACACTCTCGCTTGCACACAAACATTTTCACCCACAAGCATACACACTACGCAGGCGCGCAACACCCATTGGACTCAAAGGGCTTCTGCCCCCTCGTAGTGTGTGGCAGCCTGGGATGAGGCAGCTTCCCGGGCACACACACAACCGCACCCGAGCACTTCATAGGTCTTTAAAAGACCATTTGCATGTTAATGAGGCCTTGCTGTTGGTTCACCCTTCTAAGAACCCCTGGAGCTCCACTCTGCATGTTGCTTAAAGATTCAGCCTCCCCCAGAAATTTTTTCTTAGCCCCCTCAAATTTGGCTCTAGTTGCGCCTCTGACACTACGTACATTTAAAGACATTTGTTTAGTTACATCTTCCACTGAAGGTCTCGTACTAGCTTCTGGTGCTCCATTTTTATTTACACCAATAGTTAATAATAGTATACTATTCACTATTAGTTTAATAATACATTGGCATAAAACGAAGGTGAAGCAAGACGCCTATCTATAGGGGCAAGATGACTCTGTGTTTTTGCTACCTCTGAAGCCAGGAGTTCAAAAGCAGAGCGAATGGTCACAAGGGGCAAGCCATGGGTCTCAGCTGCAACCTCTGTCGCCCTTAAATGACGTCCATGCAGGAAGCATAAAAACCCATCTCATTCCCTTCCTTGCCTTCTAAGTAATGATGCAGTGGCCCTGAAGTGCAAACATATATGTTAAATGTTGTACCCTCTAAGGCCTGCCAAGGAACAGCGGGTAAAAAACACAGCACTTCCTAGACTAGCCCAATGATCAGTGAGCAAAAGCGTACTCTGAGCAACCCCTTCCAATCTACCTATTTTCACTACCTCCTTGTTCTTGCTGCTCTGCGCCACAAACATATCTACTCGCAAGGGCGGCTGACTGGGGCATACCCTTGCCCTCTTTGCATTACTTCATGGATCGGTTAATGGTCCTCATGCCTAAGCGATTAATAAAGAGGTGTAGTAACATTCGTATTTATTGAGTCTGTCTGGGACAGGAGCAAATTAGATGCAGCATTGATCCTGTTCTATATTCGCACAGTCTGCAACACATGCATTGAAATAAAATATTGTTTCTTATACAGTCTGAACTTATTCCTGCCATTGGCAATAAGTGGAAGCGAAATCCCATAAACTTGCCTCAAGCACTTGTTTTGAGAAGGTTTTTATGGTAAGGCTGGGAGCACATAGAGGTATATATATGGTAATCAGGGCTTTTCCTCTTTTTGATGTAAGAAATGTTCTCCAAGGGACAATAACCTACATTTTTCTCTTGCCAACCATTTGATCTGTTTATAGTCTATAGCTCTATAGCGTGCTCCCAATCTTCTGTTAATTCCAATTTAATTTAATTCCAATCCAGGTTTTTTAATCCACAGGGAGCCTTTAGCAATTCTAGGGTTTTCATTTCGTCCTCTTCGGAGCAGCGGAATCTGTGGCAATAGTTTTATATTGCTAATTGAGTTCGTAGGACATATTTACCAGCCTAAACTTTAATCTTAGTTGGTTTACTGCCATTAAAGATGGCACCCGAAAAGAGAAATATTATTGCTGAGCTGATGACTTTTTCAAAATCTTTGCTTAGTTTCTTTCCAAGGATAAAGGCTGTACTGGATTTTGCCAGAAAAATTGAATGATTTGAGTTAGACATTGGGCTGAGCATCTCGAGTAACAGCCTCCTAAGATATTGTAAGGAATAACTTATGGTTTAACTGCAGAGATAAATGATGTACATTTGTGCTAGCTTGCCACTCTTCTAAATGTTATGTCGTTGCTTTCTCAATTGTTTTTCTCTCCAACACTCCAGTTGTGCTATCTGTTGATTCTACCAGATGTCAGTATTTCAGTTTTAGCAATATGTAGCACCAAGTTTTTTTATTGTCGTGCAGGGCCTCAAAGGAGGGTTGGAGACTAATTGGAGTGCAGTCCAATAGGGTTGTGTCAGCAGCATATTGTAGCAAAAGGATGTGCAGGTGAACTAATTTAGGCGGGAAAATCTTTGCTGTATTTATACTTGTCTTCTTATCTGACGTGTATAGATCAAAAAAGAGAGGTGTTACAAAACAATTGTTTGAGGTCTCTATTGTTAGAATTTCTTTGGTAGCTCTTGTTCTGTTGCTTATTTTGATCCTCACACATGTTTCGGTATATAGGAGCTGAATGGCCTTTACAGCCTACTCCAAATAGCAAGCGTACAATCCAGGGCCCTCTACAACCACATTCTCTGCCAAAATATTTATTGTCATGATCTTATCCATGACCTCGTCTTCTAAAACATGTTATAAAAGTTGGTTAAACATTCTCCTGACACCCCCATTCCCTTAGTCTAACAGGAAAAATGTTGTCAGATACTTTAGCCGATAGTTTAACCTCACAATGCAGAAGAGGAGGAATGCTTCTGTAATTGCTTTGGATCGTCTACATTTCCCTTCTTGTGAACCGGATGTAGAATTGACCCTCTCCAAGGATCAAGTATCATTTCCAGTTCTTAAAACATGGTGAACACAGAAGAAAGAGGTCTTATTCAACGGTCCTGGTCTAATTATATTTTCAGATTCTGGACATTCCAGATCAGATCTTTGGATCCTACGCTGCCCTCCCTGTTGATTAACAACAGCACAAAAAAATACTTGCCACCTCTGCTCTTACAGCTTCTTTATCCCCATTGCATCTTGTCAGGCACATAAATGTTGATATGTGCTGCAATAAAAGGCCACAAACGATAGCCTCCCAGCTCTGCTAAAAAAGCTTATTTGTCCCTATTGCGCACACACACACACACACACACACACACATGCTGATGGGTTACACATCTTGACGCATTCTGCCACTAAATAGGCACTTCCTGGTTAAAATAAATAAAGCAGCCTACACCATATCCTTTCCAATCGCAATCTGGCATTTATTTAGCACATTTAGCAGTATCTGCCATGTCTGATGACACTTTTACCTAGTTTTGACTTTTCAGCCAAAAGTTCTTTCCCACTGACATTTATGAGCTCTTGTGTAAAGTGTTTAAAGTTGTCAGGCTCACACATGTTGATATGTGCTGCAATAAAAGGCCACAAACGATAGCCTCCCAGCTCTGCTCAAAAAGCTTCTTTGTCCCCATTGCGCACACACACACATGCTGATGGGTTACACATCTTGACGCATTCTGCCACTAAATAGGCACTTCCTGGTTAAAATAAATAAAGCAGCCTACACCAAATCCTTTTCAATCGCAATCCGGCATTTATTTAACACATTTAGCAGTATCTGCCATGTCTGATGACACTTTTACCTAGTTTTGACTTTTCAGCCAAAAGTACTTTCCCACTGATATTTATGAGCTCTTGTGTAAAGTGTTTAAAGTGGAACTATAAACCCCTCATTGCAATGTGCTGTTGAATAAAAAGCCAGAACTAGTTGGAGGTGTCACAAAAACCTTCAGAGCGCTTCACCCAACAGGGAGAACAACTCTCTTCCTTGTTATGACATTATGATGCTGCACATGCAGCCAACATCACAGGCTGAAATCCTCTCTGTAAAGCTGAGAAATCCTCATGCAAGTGCTACCTCTGTTCCATTACAAAGCAACTTCACATGCAGCACCCCTGCTTTTACATTTCTGGGGTGCAGAGACGGTCCTGCCAAATAATGTCGACTGTGGCTTGAGTACTTGCTATTTCAGCCCTTAATCCTACATAAATCTACACATCTAAATACTGAACTCCAAAACCCCTGGCATTACTACACCAGTAAACCTCAAATAGTTCTATAAATGCACATCAATATTGAACTGTGGCATCCCTACCACTGAGGTGCTTTAAATTACCTACAACTTTTCCAGTGCACCTGAATCTTGATCTTATCTAATCTTGTTTATTACAACCCTGGACCAGCAACGCTCCATTAATACACCTCAGTCTTTTAGATAACATAACATTTACTTGACTACTCAGCAGCATCGATGTGCTGCCTGGTGTTCCGAAACCTTGCCAGTGCCCTCCCATTCTGATCCGGACCCATGAACACGTCACATCCTGTCAGATTTCTCTGAAGAGCTTTGCCAGATGGTTGTATGATTGACACAAGAGACCTCCTTAGTCGTTTCACTGATTTGAATATTGTTAATAACCTCTATTTCCAAACTAATTCTTAATTGCATCTATAAAAATAATCTGGAAAACGTGTAGCCTGTTAGCCTAATTCTTTAAAAGGCGTAATGCTTACTGATTGGCCCCATTTTAAAAATACATTATACGAGGGAGAGCAGCGTAGGCTTCCTCACTCCCTTTGTGGTTCAAGTGGGAGGGGCGTTTTGTTTTTTGCCTGGCTGGTCCCCAGATTCACTGTTTCAATACTACTTAATGTCACTAACTGCGCGTTACTATTGCTTGCTCCTTCCCTGCCTAGCAGGCAGGCAGTGCGTTCTAAAAGAAATATTTTTCTGTGTAGTGTGTCAGTCAGAACATGTTATTCATGCGTATGATAAGGGGACTTCTGGCTGTATGTAAGAGCTAAGGTGTATTATTAGATTATTTTGGGCAGTTTTTTTTTTGTGTATTAATAATAATGATTAGTATTTTCTTTTGTACATGAATACATATATAGGCTGAATTGATATCATTACAAAACGAATTTCATATGATGAGTAAAAGTGTGTTTATTAATGTGTTTTAGTTATGCCAAATTGCCTGTAAACGCCATTCTAGACAAGATGGATGCCATCATTGTTACTCACTTCTGCTTCGTCCCTGCACATCTTCTCCCCACCGGCTCTGCAGAGCACAGTCAAGCTGACGTGCAAGTTGTTTATTTTCACTGTTATGATTATATTGCTTTGGATGAACTCTCGCCTTTTCTGCATAGCTTGAAACATTGTTAAAGTCTCTTCCTCTGCCTTCTACTGTGAGTAGTCCATTCATTCACTCAACGTTGTATAGTTTAAATGCTTCATATTGAAAGATCTACGTATGTTAGGAGCTCAGAGGGTGTTGAATACGTTTTTAAGAAATGGGATGGTGCTCATCTGTTAAGGTAAATGATGTGTATTATTCTTGTGTTCTGGTTTGCTAAATAAACGATATTTTTGCTAAAATGATCTCACAGTTTTTCTAATTTGCTATGCAAGAAATGTGTATTAAAAAAAACCTTGAATTTTGGCATGAGACACAAGGTTTTCCTATGCTACAAGGTACCAACTTCCTTCTGATTTTGCTGTTCATTGTGGGACTTAGAATACTTTCAACTTTTTACATACTCTATAATTTTCCATTAGAGATCCTTCGTGGCATTGACCTTGCTTCACTTATTTTTTAATTTTGTAATAAATCCCATTTACTTTTATTGATCTAGAACTCAATTATTGAGTAGGCCACATTACTTATTGAACTGTTTTACTATGCTAATTGATTGGATCTATGTTCAAACATCGCACACCATTACACCGCGTGCTTTAACCACGCGGTTCTTTACATCGTCACCTCCACAAGATCGCTTACTTTTACAGCGTACGTTGTTGCAACGCCAATGCATTGATTGGTATGGGCATGTAGTTCACTTCGCACACCACTAAATCGCACGTTTTAACAACGCGGTTTCTGGTGTCCTCCCTCAGTTTTTGCATTCTTTTTGTTTTAATACGTCATCCCGCCTCTAACCCCTGGCCCCCACTGCGCCCCCCGACACCAGGCGACTCTACGACGATCAATCTTCCCTTTCTATTCCCCTGTTTTTTTTTGTTTTTTTTAATTTACATCTTGGCAATACATTGTTCATTGTGCAATTACTGCATTATTAAAATGCTTACTTTCAATATTAGGATAAACGTATGGGGGTACAAAAGGTGTGCAGCCCCTGCTCTCCCAGCTGGCACTCTGTCACCCATACACACCCAGCCTCATCTCCCCTACAGCGACGCCACTCTCTTGAACCAACTCTTCTGTCCGCGAGGCGCCCCTTCTCTTGACCCCTCTCCCACCCCTACAGATTGGATCCATATGCTGGCCTTCAGACCGAGCTTCCCCCGCCTTCAGCCCACAGTAGTGCCTCGCATAGACGTACAGCTGCTTCGGTGCGCTCGGAGAATGCCTAGTTCCTTGTTGTAGTGGTGGGGTGATGGTGGACTAAACGGAAACAGTACAAGTGCTTCATAAACATGCAAAAATTATGTCTCGGCCTGCTGCTTCCGTTAGAGCGAGAAATGCCAAAACAATACCCCAAATGAACGAGTTACTGCACTGCCAAGTGAGAGGTGGGTCCTAGTTGAGAAAGGGTTTCGGGTGAAAGCGCTTGAATTTCCTGAAGGTAAGGTTTATATTCTGATATTGAAAAGGGGATGCTGGGAAGATTCTTCAAAAAGCCAATGCTACGTTCATCAGGTGGAGCAGTAACCTAAAAAGGGGGAGCTCATGTAAAGGGGGTTATTAAGGTTAATGGATGGGCTCTTGTCTATATGGACCCCTGATTCCAGGCCAGTATTCAATGCCACAAACAACTGCGATAGGGAAATGTATTCCAACTGGTTTAATTTATGGTAACTAGAACTTCAAATCCCAGAATGCAACCGGTTGTTAAATGAAAGCCGACTTCTACAACACATTATTTCCGAAGGCATGGAGTTAACTGCTAACTAGCCTTGCTGAGTCTAGGCCCTGGTGAGGGCGTGGGCTGGACATGGGGAAGCGATAGTAAGGGGTGAGTACTTTCAGGTGTCTCCTTTACCAATGAACAGCAAGCTGCGTGTTCCCTTTCCAGGTGTTCGTTGAGGTAGAGGTGGAACATTCGAGTATTTCACTAATTTTAGGCACAATCTGTGACTAGTGCTGTGTCCTTGGGATACCTGTGAACCCGGAGTGGGGTGACTGGGACAACTGCGTCGCATGCTCTTTCTTCACTCAAACACAAGTTGGTCACATGTAACGCCTGTGAGCGAAGGGAAGACATGTTTTGTCTGGGTACTATTCATACCTACACACATGGGAGAAATGTAGGTGCTTCTTCTGTGATGTTGTCCTATGATGTGATGAACTGTCAGGCAATGGTGAGCTCTTTCTACATTTAAACATGAAAACTGGCCTTCACCGAAGCATGGAATCCTACCCCTTGCTGGACCTTAAATTCTTCAGTTTCAGTACTCTCAAATCTCCTGTATGGATTCAGCCTCCCAAAGTGTTAAGTGGACTTTATTCGACAGCCTTCTTTGGCACTTATGCAGATCCTAAACCACTCCCTCTCCAAAATGTAGCCTATGCCGCCTTGCACCCATCTTGCATCCATCTTGCATCCATCCACCCTTCCACCTTTCCTTCTATCCATCCATCCACCCACCCATTCTTCATCCGTCCACCCATCCATCCATCCATCCATATATGCACCCATCTTGCCTTCCACCCTATCATCCATCCATTCATTGACCCATCCTTCATCCATCCACACCCTATCATCCATCCACCCATCTTGCATCCATCCAGCCATCCATCCATCCATCCATTCTTCCTACGTCATGCCATCCATCCAGCCATTCCTTCATCTTGCACCCATCTTGCATCCGTCCACCCTTCCATCCAGCCATCCACCTACCCATTCTTCATCCGTCCACCCATCCATCCATCCATCAATCCATTCATTCATTCATCTTACCTTTCAGTTACCCATCCATAGACCCATCCATCTACTCACGCACATTACTGCTATTTATGTTTTTACGTTTGAGTGACATCGCGCTGAAATTTTTCAAATAAAGATGAACATTTGCGATGTCATTCAAACGTTCATGCTGACAAAAACGTTTGAGTGACATCGCGCTGAAAGGCGTGAAGTTGTACTTTTCAGTGACAAATTATAATAATAACGGTTTTTCCTTGCTGTCTTTAATTTTTTGCGATGTCACTCAAACGTTCATGCTGATAATAACGTTACGTTTGAGTGACATCGCACTGAAATGTGCTTTTTTTCCCTTGCGGTCTTTAATTTAAACGTTTTGTTTGCAAAGATTTGACAATTTGTTAGAAACGTTTCAGCGACATCGCATTTTAAAATGCTAATAAAAACAGTTTTTCCTTGCTGTCTTTAATTTAAACGTTTGAGCGACATCGCGCATGTCTTTAATGACAACATTTCCTTGTTTTTCTTTAATGTTGATGCTTATGATGCGATGCCATACGTTGTGATGCCACACGATGTAAGCGACAGAGCGTTGCTGTGCCTTGCGATGTAAAGGTTACTGCGATGAGTTAATTGCGGTGTATTGTGCTCGCGAAGTGAACACTTCGTTCAGATGGGTGTTCGCCAATTGATGTTTTCGGGGTGCATTGATTTGTCATTTAATCTAAGGGATAAGCAGACGAGGTACATTTTTGTGGTGTTCATATTTTTGCAAAGTCTAAATTTTGGGGTATGGTTTTACTCCCACAGTATCAAATAAGAAATTCTCAAAGTACAATGAATGTACATATTTAATGGGTTCGCTGTTTTTTTAACCTATAGTGTGACTCAGTGCACAGCCCACAAAATGTTTTCAATAAGATGCATTTGGGTTTTGAGTATTTAACTGAAAAAAACTGACCGCTTTAAGTCAGAGCAGACTCAGAGTTCTGACAGAACATCATTGGAAGGTTGTTTTAGTGCTGGAGCGCTGAGTGACACACTCTGACCTAATGTCTTGATTTCCATTAACTTTGTAAGCCAGTGTAAAGCACTTACCAGAACTATATATCTGACAAGCAGTGACACCTCCCCTGCTAGGAACAGTTAAAGGGGCATACAAAATGAGTCACACTAGCCTAGTGTCTGTATATTTTATATACATTATATTTATTATTTCAGGTATTTCTTTTAGGACATAAAGGGTTGTTCTATCCCAGAGATCATTAGAGTGCACTGTTTTCTTCTTGTGAAGTAATTATTCACCCTAAAACTGTATTACTCAGAGAAGTGCAGACCTCTGAAGAATTACATTAACATTGCTTATATTGTATGATGATTATAGTGAGAGTGATTTTAATCAGGAGCAGCTGGTGACCTTTTAAAATGGTGGGTGAGTGAAGTGCCCCACCACCTCCAAAAAACAAAAACAAATTTCCCCTCCCTACAAAAGCCCATGCTAAAATAACAACTCCCTCAAACGCCCAAATAAAAACAACCCCTCCCTTTAAAATAAAATAAATACAAACTAAAGTACATGCATCACACATTTTATATTACTTACCCATTGGCTCCGTGTCTGCATGAGAGCAGCGCCAAGATTGGATGGAGCAGGTTGTTCTAATGCTCCTTCTGGCCTTAGTGGCCACAGCTTGGTCTCCACCAGTAGCTTCAAAGTGCATATGTCACTTTGGTTGGCACAAGACCACTGGCCAAAGTGACATGCTCACTTTGAAGTGTGTGGCCATGACGACTCCAGTACTCCTGCTGCCAATCGGCAGCAGAAGACACGCCCTCTTGGCTCAGAGGCAGGCTGGAGGCTGTGGCACATCTTGGTTAAAAATAAAATGTCAATGAAAACATTTCATTGCCATTTTATTTTTAACACTTTGCGAGGCTCGGGCAGGTGGTGTGGTGCTGCTCCCCAACCCTCATAAAGAAACCGCCACTGGTTATAAGAGCACTACTGTAGGAAAGTGCCCTTTTTGTCCTGGTCACCCCCATTTTTTGCCTAGTATTTGATGTGATTTTGACTGGAAGTGCACAGGGTTCCTGCTAAACAGGTCCCCAGTGTCAGCCCTCTTTCCCAAATCTGTTTGATTGTTTCTCCCAATTAGCGATACCTGTAGTATCCTCTGTAAGTCCCTAGTAAATGGAACCCCTTGTACCTAGGGCCTGAGGCATTAAAGAAGGTGCCTCCAAGGGTTGCAGCGTGAATTGTGTAACACCAAGGGACCCCTCACCAAGCTCATGCAAACTGCCACTAAAGGCTGTGTGTCTTTGTGTGGACAAAAGTGAAAACGCAACACAACCTATGTGCCATGCGTGCTGATACTGCATGCACTAGAAGTAAGTCACCCCTACAGCAGGATTACAGCCCTAAGGCAGGGTGCACTATACTACATGTGTGGGCCTAACAGCCTGAGCAGATATACCCCCGTACTAGTCAGTTCCATTACTGCCAGTACGAGTGATCAGGACAGCCATTTTAAAAGCATGTGCTGGACACTGGCGGAAATGAGTTCCCCTGCCACATAATAGCTTCACTAAATATAGGGATGCTTGGCATCAGACATCTTGTATTAAAAAACTTGCACTGATGCCAATGTCAGATTTAGTACTACATGCACCCAGAGGGCACCTTAGAGGTTCCCCCTGAAAACTGACCAGTTACTGGTGTGTTAAGTGATTGGTATTCATCAGCCTGCCACCAGAGATAGGTTTCTGACCCCAAAGGTTGAGGACCATAGCTCTCCGAGGGCCATAAACCAAGCCTGCTCAAGCAGGGGGTGCTTTGCACACCCGCTCACAGGATGCCCTGCAGAGTAGGATTCCCGGGCCTGGGAGCTTCAAAGAGACCAACTGCCTTCAGTATGCGAAATGTGTCTTCTCTTACAGGAGAGGCTACTAAACCCCTTTGTCCAGAGCCCTTTGACAACTGGACAGGTGGAAAAATTAGCTAGGCAAGACAGGCGTGTCCACCATCAGGTGATTACCACCCCTGAACTAGGCTACCTTAAGTGGATGAGACTTTTCAAAAGTTACCATCTTGGAGATGGCAAATGTAGGATCTCTGGTACAGGGTTATGCCCACTTCCCTGAGTAAGTGGTCATATAGGGGGCGTAGTGACCCCAGAGGTACTCTACACTGCCCTAACACCCCTAAATTCAGCATTTAGGGGAGACCTGGCAGCAGGAAATCAGATCTTGCAGGCCAAAAGAAGAAGGGCCAAAGAACTGCGAAAGCAAGAACTGGAGAAGAAGCAACTGACTTGGCACCAGCCCTGCCAGCCTGTTCGCCTATTCTTGTGATTGTGCAAATGCTTTCTCGCCCTGCAAGCTGCTGATCCTCCAAAGCCGGGGAGGACTACCAGCTCTTCTCCAAAGACTCTGGAACTTTAGTAGAACAGCGGAGTTTGCAGGTACCAAAGACTAAGCTGGAAGGCTCCAAGACCATGAAACTCCGACACCGGAAAGCCCTACTGCCACTAGGCCACATAGCCAGAGCTGAAGTGGGCCAATGGTGCCAACATGGTCCCAAAATCCTGACGACCTAAGAAGAAGAAGGACACTGAAGAGCAGTGAAAGTAGAGGACAGATGAAGGGCATCTGACTTGGCACCAGCCCTTCCTGCTTGTCTGCTGTTCCCCATCGAAACTGCGCCAAAGACATCTCGTCCTGCTGGGCCTCTGAACCCTGGAAGGGTGGCCTGTCTGCAATACAGACTCAAGAACTCCCGTTGAGCAGCGGAGCGACTTTCCTGCATCCTACAGGCACCCCAAAGAAGACTCTGAGTGCAAAAAAAAACGACACCTCAAAATACTATAGCACCAATGCTTCTGAGCCCTGTCTGATGTGGGACAATGGCACCAGCCTGGTCTCCCGGCACTCCAGGGACAAAGCCCACCTTGGACTTGCCCCTTTTGGACTTTCTGACGCAGCCTGCAGCCTCTGTTTGCAGGGCCCCTCTATTGTGAATGCTCCCAGTGATGACAATCCCACGCCTAAAGACACCTCTCCATCTGTCGCCCCTGGAGAAGAGGACCATAGGTGTCCTCAAGTCTCCGAGCATTGCAAGAGTTGAGCTCCCCTGTTGGTTTAGCCCGACTGCTCCCCAAGTCCGAGCCTGCAGCCTCTTTTCCGATGGACTGATCTCCATAGACTTGAATGGGGCACCAACACTGTAAGTCACCTCTACACCCAGCTGCCTCAGTGCTGCCTGAAGTGAACTGTTGGTGCTGCTTTGGACCCTGGCCCATACTCCCCTTACATCCAGAAGATGGGTCCTGTATGTTAGTGCTGAGTGCAATACATGTTTTTGCTACAGAGGTTATCATTACCACAAAGTGCTTCAATTCCGATTTAAAGAATCAAAATCACCTGATGCTGAAAAACCCACCTCTGACCCTGGACACCTCAGTGCCTCCCAAAGTAACCTGTTAGTGCTTTCTTGGACCATGCCCCATAATTACCTTGGGACTCGGAGAACAGTCCCGTAAGTCACTGTTAAGTGACTATATGCAGCGTCTGTTTTTTTCCTAAGTTAACATTGCCGCGAAGTGCTTCAATTATGATTTAATGAATCAAAAACCTGTTTACTTCAAACCTGCTATTTTAAAAAGTACTAACCTGATTTTGATGATCTTGGAACCTAAAGTTATATAAAAATATGTGTTATTTTTATAAATTGGTGTGGATCTCTTCATTGAGGCATATGCATTTGTTTATTGACTATTGTGTGTATGTGCAGACATCTCACGGTCCTTTGGTAAGCCTAAGGTGGCTCGACCACACTACCTCCTAAAATAGCACCTTGGGATTGCAAGCTCCTGTCCCCTAGTAAGGGAATACCTGGACTCTTTGAACGGTATACCTATTTTTGGCACATCATATAAAGATCCAGCTTCGTACATTGGAGGTGCAGGGGTAGGATGCAAGACTTGATGCCTGCTGCACCACATGGTTAAAGGGTGATTCCACTAAGAAATCCAAAATTGTCTTAATCTAAAACATTTTTTCCGGTTTTTCTAAACTGTTTAAAACCTAGCTGCTAGG
Organism: Lissotriton helveticus; assembly: GCF_964261635.1. Lineage (NCBI taxonomy): Eukaryota > Metazoa > Chordata > Amphibia > Caudata > Salamandridae > Lissotriton > Lissotriton helveticus. Next base: position 964,600,844 of record NC_136071.1, on the reverse strand, counting down.
ACCTTGTGTTAAGTTCCACAGTGAAACAGGTCCCTGCTACTTTAATACTATATCTGAGGCATGTCCTTCCCAGGAGCTCAACTTGGGTCCCTAAATGAATCTTAAGTAAGACTATTTTGTGTATGTGCAGACGGCTGACACCTCTCTCTGATAAGCCTAAGTTGGCACGACCACTCTACCCCCTAGAAGAGCACCTTGACTTTGCTAGAGCAAGCCTCCTTCCATTAGTAAGGGAAGACCTGGACTCTTTGCACAGTATAACTCTTTTTTGGCATACCTTATAAAGAGCCAGCTTCCTACATTCTGAAACAAATTAAAACAGCTGCTAAAAATAATAGGTTGCACCTTTTTGCCTTGTCACGGAAGACCAAGCTATTCAGGACGAGCAAGAAGCAAACAATGGTGCAATCATGTATAAATGAACATGTGTCATCACACTTGCACACATATGCATTGTGACAGTACTATGGCCCCACCTTGATAACTTATACACATGCATGAGTTTCCACTCATGTGTGCATAGTGGACACCCTAGGAGTGATAGTTAAACAAAAATACATAAAGGTTCGCAAAATAATGTTTTTAGAAAGCTGCAGCTGCCAGGCAGCCATAAAAAGTTATCAACGAGATATGGGTTTGGAGAGGAGTGGGAAGATTAAGTCTCTTCCACTTACAGCCTTCCTCCTTCTGCTGTCCCATTCTGAAAGGTCTGTTTAATCCTGTGGGTGAGTTCAATGTCTCAACATTCCTAATTATTCCTTTATAATAATAGTAAAATACAAGAGATGACAGGATGGAGAACTCCAACTTCTATGACGGCCCATCACATTTTAGAGCAATACATAATAATTTAGGAGTACACAATTTTAGTTTTATAACACAGTAAAACTGATAGTTACTGCTACCATGAATTCCATGCTGGACGTCTGAAGCACTTTAAAACCAGTGCTGCCTCACAACCCAGAAACAGGGTATGACCAATCCGGAATATTGCAGTAACCATTACTTTGGTTTAGGAATAAGTGGTCTTTTCTATGAAAACAGGAAAGCACTCAATGTGTTACTGGTCAAAGATTGTTGTTTTGTGCTCAAACCACTAACAAACATTTAAGACCTTCCATTCCATTTTATTCTATTGATCACGTCAAAGTCTCAGGATTTCGGCGGATAACCGTTTATTTGTGATCCTTGTTATGACTGAGATTTAAAAGGGAAATCCATTTCTCACTCCATGAAGCTTAAACATGTAATAAACTTCCCGGTTAAATCGCATCTTACCATTACCTGGACCTTAACGCAAAAGCTCAAACCCCATTTCTAATGCACTCTGACTTCCTTTTCAACTTCCTCAGTATTTCACCTTATATTACCCAGGGTGTTTTTGGTGCCTGTTTAGGATTTCTATGTTCTGCACCTTCAGAACCTTGTTTATAAGGAGCTTCATAGCTTTAGTTAATAAGCGTATTACTCTAAACTTCATATCACATACCACCTGATTCTTTCACCTTATGGTACCAAAAAAGCCCAACATTTTCAAATCCCAACAATCCTTGAGAGTTAAACAAAAATGAAACTTATTAGAAACATTGATCCCAACTATACCAGTGTCCTACGGTCTTCACACGTATGTTTTTGCTGTTAATATCAGGGCCAGACCAGGGAAACACTAGGAGCCCTAGCAAATAAAATTCAAACCAGCCCCGCTCCCTTTGTCTTCTTGCACCAAAGTGCTCTTCCCATCCATCCATCGTCTTCTCCACTCTCCTCTCTATCTGTTCGCTTTCAATTTAACTCGCCTATCCACCCTCTCCTTCTGTCTCTCTTGAAGCCTCCTTGTGCCTGCTCCAATAAACCTTGGGGAGATGGGGAAAGAGGAAGAGTCACCAGTATTGGTCTTGGGCTTTCAAAACTGGCCTCCAGGGGCCCCAGCCCGCAGGGGAAATGCTCAGCGGAATAAAAGCCCTGTCCAGCCCTGGTTAATATGCAGGTTAAGTACCTTTGGTTCCTATTGGAATTCTCCTTTGGAATTCTTTAGTTTTTTTTAATCATTTTATTTTATCTCATGCATCTCTCTGTATCACATGCTTTCACGTTAGTGTTCATGGCATGGCGGAAAGGTAAATTAGACATTCTCTCCATGTCCTGATGATTTCTCTGAGCAAATGTTTGAAACTTATTTGATATTCTAGTGAAGTTTTATAGATTGCACATTAATTTTAAATCACAAGAACCCTTTTTTTGCTTCAATAATATTTATATTGGTAAATGTATGCGTGGTGAGCCTGGCTGAATTTACAAATATGCTTACTAAAAGATATACTGCCAGAGGTTGGCAGTATAACAGAGTAATTGAAAACAAATCTCTCCCCTGTGTTAATTTGTGGCACGGTTTGTGTAATTGTTAGTTTCAGCATGCATGTTGAACCGCAGCACTCTGGTGCTATTCAGTAGGAAGTAAATTCTTGCTGTGTTATAAGGGGCACTTGAGTAGTATAATCTAAGACTTCATATAGGAAAGTGTGAAGATTTGTACTCGCAAACTTCCCATAATTCTCGTGGAAGATTATAGCCACGAGTATTGCCATTTACTATCCAAGTTCTTTGCACGTGGATTTTAACATGGAAATTTGGACGTTCACACCCCATCTGTCCATCTTCAGAACTGCAAGGTGAATGGTTCTAAGGCTGTTATCTAAAACATATCATATTTATTTTTTGGTAGTCAGGAAAGCAACACTAACAGCATTTCAATAAGTGGTCACATTATGAGTAGCAAAGTTAGATTATGAAGAAATGGCGAAATCAGTTTCAGTGTTCCGAATTTTGACATGGAAAAGAGCATACGAGAGTTAGGTTTAATCAGCGTATGCAGCTATAAGAAAGTGTTGTTTTTATTAAAAATGTGCATCCAGGTTCCTTCCTTCTAGTGCACAACTTTCCTTCATATCAATTTACTGTGGCACTACACTGAAGCAATGTGCGTTCTACCAAAAGGCCTTCCAAAGGCATGACCACACATTGATCCAAGTGCTTTTGCTCATTGGTGTATGAAGTTAAAGCTATTGAACTCAACTTACATTGAATCTGGAAGGGAAGCGCTTTACAGTTGCAAACACCTGATCATTATGCATTGCAATTAACAGGTTGTAAGAAGTCATTTTAGCCTACCCAGGGATTTAATCTCAAAGCAATGCCCATTAGAAACCTCCACATAGAGTGGGTGCCACAAAGAGGCTTCCTGATGAATCTTTCACAAGTTTAGAAATGATCCCCAAATGTAATGCCAGAAACAAGCCTAGTTCCAAAGAAGCCACCATTCGAAGAAAGAGGTCTGCAGTGCTCAGCAAAAACATCTGTTCCTTGTGTCCATCTATGTCCAGTGCACAGTATCTAGCCAGCAGTACTTACCTCTTGTGCCTTGTTTCCCTGGCCGAGGCTCACCCTACTGCCAGGATGACAAACGGTAACACCTCAACTGGCCTCTTATCAGTTTTGAAGCTTTAGAATTGTTGCAATCCACACACAAAACACAGGGCCAATTTAGTGATGTTGTACATAGTACTGGAGTGAATCAATCAAGTGGCTTGTAAAGCGCGACTACTCAGCCGTAAGGGTCTCAAGGCGCTGAGTAACCTGATAACACCTCAAAATAGATTGCTACTTCGGGCATTCTCAAGGGTCTATGCTTGAGGTTATAACTCTATCTTCTGAATGTTAATATTTAAGGGAAACAATATTAAAACTGCGATAAAGAGGAAAATGTAGCACATGTTGCTTGTTAAAGTATGAAATAGATAGATACCACAAATTAAAAAAAACATTATAATGAAAAATATTTTTTTTTCCAAAGCCCCAGAAAATATTTGGATCAAAATTCGAGGTGAAATATATTCTTTTTTCACAAACATACAATGGGCTGTGGTAATCCATCTTTTTCATACCTCATCAACTCTTACTGTCTGGCTGTAATGCAAAGGTAAGTGTTGAAAAAAGTGATATATATATATATGTATATACACACACATATATATATATATATATACACACACACACATATACATATATATACACACACATATATATATATATATATATATATATATATATATATATATATATAAACACAAAACGCATGCAATTATAGTCTTATTTCATTTCTTAGTCACTGTTTTGTTTTGCTCGAAAGTGATAGCTGCATGCAATTTTAATAAGTTTTACTTGGTTTCCTCAGAATAAGGCCGCCTCTTCAATGGTTTTAGTGAACACTGAAATTACATTACGATAAAGCCTTGCTGGAGAATTTCAGTAATTATATCTCCACAGCTCCAGCAAGACCTAAAACTCTGCGAATGCTTTGATTACTGAACCGGAGCTGAAGTGAATAATTTGGCTTTTTCTAACAAAACAAGCACATTCATTCTCGCCACAATGGCGAGGCGGTTTTAATTAAACCTTATCAAAAGATGAAGAAAGAACAAACTCAATGGCCCTTCGAATGGTCTCTGTTTTCATCTGCTTAGCGGAGGTTTTCTGTGCGCGCGCAATAATTAACCACTGTCCGTGGAATGCCGGAGCTGTGTTAATGTTGGTAAAGATTTAATTAGTTTAATTGTCTGGGGAGATCCGCGCTCTGAGAACCTGTTATTTCTGCTGGCTTCCCGTACATCTCTAATCAAAATATATTAGCCTGAAATATGGGTGAAAAACACATGCACATTTCAAATTGCTATTTTGAAAATAATTAAAAGTTTATTATGTTTTTCCCCGCTAGAATATAGTTAGGTTTAAGCAAGCAGCCGCTCACTCATGCATATTAAGTCTTTTCAAAAAACATGTATTAGTAACTGTGAATGAAGACGGCAGTTGCAAATGTAATCACACAAATGGCTGAACAAATATTCTAAAGTGAATTTCGTGGTTATCTGGAAAGCAACGAGCGCCCGGCGTGATTGTTACTAGTAGTATTGTGTTTATTGTCGCAATCGGTTTTACTGCTGTCACGAAAAGGGGCGCTTTGAAACCGCCCTGAAAGCGCCCTTACAGAGGCAACGGTTGTTTCAAAGTGTCTGACTGCCTGGACAGACATTGGGAGAGGGGGGTTAGGGGGGAGGTATCTGTTCTGCGAACAGAAGGGCGCCCGGCAGCCTGACCCTCCTGGTGGGACAGAGAGCACGGCGCTTTGCTTGACAAGCCCAAGGACAAAGGGCCATATTCACTGCTCCCAAATTCCGACACGCTTCTCGCAGCAAAACTGAGCAGGAAGAAAAAAGTGAACGACTTGTTGCACAGCATTGGAAAGTTCAGCTCATCTGCAAAAAAGCATATTGTTTTTAGTCAGTGGACGCCCTTTTGAAAAGAGGCGGGCTTCACTCTGTGTCTCACTGTCTATAGCTCTGCTCATCATCTAATGAATGTGAACTACATTCCATTCAAGATTTAACCTGCAACAAACCCTGGCAAAACATATGACTCTTTGCATCATTTTATTTATGAGATAAAGAATGTAATGTGTGATGATTCAGTGTACATTTGAGATGTAAAATAGCCCGTCTTGCATTACAATGTAACCATACCATTGGAGGCAGAAGGATACATAAAGCATGGGAAGAAGGTAATGCTGCTCTGTGCGGAGACAATGCCCCTTTTATGTATGTAGGAGGGCGGGTTTGATAAACAGGCGAGGAGGCTGTATGTATTTACAAAAAGGAAGGTTTTTATTGTCAACAGTAGAAGTGATATGTGGTTCAGGTTGTTTTTCCTCCTGTTCTTCTCCTGAAGTGTCTTGAGTTGAACTTGAGCTTGACGGGGATCCCAAGGGTGATGTTTCCGGCTCCTCCTCCTTGGTGTCAAGGTGATCTCCCCAGAGGCTCATAGGAGGGAAAAAGAGGAAGCCGTCAGATAGGGACTCTGTTTATGTATAATGGACTTATACCCATCACCACACCTTTTAGTGTTGGGTTGGTTTCTCTTGTGCTGGTTTTAGGTTAGTGAAGGGAGGGGTGGTTATTTAGTGCCTAGGGATTTTTGGGTAGAGCTCGATGCAAAAGGGACTCTTATGAAATTGCCCCAAACAAATTAAGTACTCGGCGCAAAAGGAACTCTTATGAAATTGTCCCAAACAAATTAAGAGGTTTTGTTAGGGAACAGGAGACTACTGCCTCTCGGTAGTGATATCATGCTGCTCTTCACAGGGCTCACATCACGAGTACTTTGTGCAATAAGGAATTCCCCTCCCCTACCTGTAGCCCGCCCTGTTTCCACCACCCGCGACCCCACTCCCTGGTACCTCGAGCCGCTTTCACTCACCGGCTCCAGAGTTGCGGCCGCTCCCCAGCATCTTCCGGAGGGCACCACCAGTCCTCACACCAGCTCTCGTCAGGTTCCCCTGCTTCTCCTGGTGGTCCGGCGTCTTCTTCTTCGGGTCTCGCGTCATCCTCTTCAGGTCCCACGTCTTCTCGGTCTTTGACGTTCTTATTCCCGGATCCGCTTCGCGATGTCCACGGACAGGGTCCGTCCTCGCTCCTCTGCTCACTCGACTTCCTTCCTGTCTCCAGCGCGCCATCAGTCTTAGACACCTGCCCTGGAAATCGGTCTCCTTTCATTGTATCGTAGGGAGTACTTCCGGAGTCATTCTTTACCACTTCCGGGTTCCCATCGACGTCGGCATCTCGCTGTAAACAAACAGGAGAGGGGTATGGTTGTTGTAGTCCCCGACAAAGTCCTGGCCGTTGCGCGAAACCAGTTTCCACGAGTCCTCCCAAGGCGATACCCCGGTGTGTCCTTCCTGTGCTTCCCGCACTTTCTCACAATGTACATTTACAGTGATGTGGAGTGGGAAAAATGGGTTAAAAATACCACTGGCTGACCCTCGTGTGGTTCTAAAGAAGAGCTTTAGGGGAACGCTCGAAACATGTCGACCCAGTACTAGGGACATCATACTCATTACAATTAGGTCTTTCCCTAGTATTAACCGCTTCAGCGCGGCGCAGATTCCTGCGCTGTGCTGAACGTTCTATTGAGCCTATGGGCTCATGACGGAACGGTTCCGTCATGAGCACAGCTCAACCGACGCTCATGACGGAACCGTTCCGTCATGAGCATCGACGGGGTTAAGACCTCATTTTAAAACATACAGACTAGGAGCAGGAATAAAATATTAGCTCACTAACTAGGTATTTTTAACCTATTTTTCCCACTCCACATCACTGCACCACATATATTTTCCTAAAACTAAGTGCTCCTACGTAGTTCGCAAGTCGCAGCACACCTCAATCCGCAGCGGATTGAGAGGACCGCAATGACGAAGCATGCCACCCAGGGGTAACCCTGGTGGGTGAGAGGAATCTAAAAATAATTTATCTTTCTGGAAAGAGGGTTTTTCACACATGTTCAGGGGAATCCCTTTTCTTCCTATTGTTAGGTTTCTAATGCCGGTATTCCGGATGCTGTGGAACTGCATTCAGTAAGCAAAAAAAAAGTCAAACAGAAACAAAGCTCTTCACTATACGAGCAATCATCCGCGGAGTTTAAAGGATAATTTACCACTAGGACAATTCCTAAGAATTCGGAGTAATTGTTCATTTAAGGATGAATATATGGATCATGCAAATATCCTCAGAGAAAAACTATTATCACGCGGCTACCCTTCTAAACTTTTGAAACGTGCAATGAAGCGAGCATGGTGGACACCACGTGAAGCTTTACTTTCAAAAAAAGAGAAAAAGAATGTGAACCGCATAGTCTGTGTCTCAACATTTTGTCCAACATCAAACTGGTTGAAAAAACTCATCCATCAAAATTGGCATCTAGTGAAAGATTTTGATCTCAAACTAATCGAAACTCCTCTTTTTGCTCTTAAAAATGATAAAAGCCTCGCGAACCAAATTGTTAGAGCAGCACTTCCAAAAACAAAAAATCGAACGTTGAGGGACTATGTAAATCTACCGCCTATTTCTGGTCACCATAAATGTGGTACTTGCATTTGCTGTCCACTCACTATTGAAGGAGACTTGTTCCAACACAACGGAATCTTTTGGAAACATGAGAACTTTACAAATTGTAAATCAAAATATGTGGTACATGGCATTATATGCCCTTGCCACAAACTGTATATTGGTAAAACAAACCAAGAAATCAGACATCGGATTACCCAGCACAAATCTAGAATCCGTAAAAATGTCCAAACCGCACCATTAGTACAACATTCGAATGAGTGTGCCCATACTGAGAATGATCTAAAATGGACGGTCATTACAAAAATCGAACCAGACACAAGAGGAGGTGACCTGGAGGCAAAACTATCTAAAAGAGAAGTGACATTAATTTTGAAGTACAATTCAGCAGTCAATGGGTTAAATGAGATGTCAGAACTGTATCATTTATAATCAAAGATGGACAGTACAGCTAGCTTGCACTCTAATAAATGGGTGGTCCACTTCAAAAACCATTTAGGGATTTAGAAATCAGTGACATGTTTCTTTCATCTGGGACACTGGCTTAATCACATGCAAAATACTTGGTGCTGTCACATGCAAAAGACTTGGTGCTGTTCATTTGGTGAGGAGACAATAAAACCATAAGCAACCAAAATATTGATAGATCTTTATTTAAGTACATCCAACTAGCCCGTAACTGGCTATTAGGATGACATATATATCTTTATTGTGTTTTATTATGCTCATCCGTTTTTTGAAGAATTTATTCAGAACTTCTATTGTATTCACTCAAGAGAAAACATATGAGTGGATTTGACCAAAAGAAATTCTTTCTTTGAAGAAAATAGATGTAATCGAAGAAAACTACGTTTTCCATCACCCCTCACCGTGTTTTATTAAAAAAACAGATCTGAATTTAAACATGGCAAACACATGGGAACTTAGAGAGATTTACCGTGAATTAATATTTATCCAACTAATTAAAGTAAGGAAACATGAATGTTAGCAAAAAATCCTGCGTTGTAACGAAAAAGATGAATTTCAAAGCGCACCTTCGTTAGAAGTTAAAAAAACTAAGTTTCCCAGCATTCTCTACTGGGTTTCAACATCTAATTAGAGGCGCCGGAACAAGAGCGGTTCCGAATTGTAGCAGATGAGGAAGTCGTGACTCTATGTTTGGAGAGCCCCGCCGTGTAAACAAGGTAAAAAATGCTGCACAAATGCTGGCTTTTAAAAGCTTACAAGGAGAATTCGTCGTCTGTTCAGCCCTTCGACCGAGCTAGTAATTTTTTATTCCATCGGCTGACAAAATACACATGGCAGTCGGTAGTCTGACAACAATGCTACAGAGTCGTCTGGTTAGCTATCAAATCGAGCTAGTATTCTTTTATTTATTTAATCGGCCGACAAAGTTCACATTATAGTCGGTAGCCCGACAAACAACGCTACAGAGCAAGTCCTGCCACATTGTGAAAGAGCAAGCGATAACGATCAGTTGACCGCATAATGTTAATTATCCGATATAAGAATAGAATATGGGCCCTGATGTCCAGATTTCTTGCTGTAGGTTTGGAAGTAAATACAAGACCACACGGACCAGTTGACCGGAAAATATAGCGAGAACCACAATCTACGATGGAGGTAATTTCCTTAATGATCTATCTTGAAATCATCTTTGCACAATTTGAGATCTTCCAGCTCTGTTATTAATAGGTACTCCACGTCTTCTGTTAATTTTTCAGCTATTGAAGTAAGCAATCATTGAAAAGAAAAAAAAAAAAAAACAAGTTTGGAAGCGAGAGGGAAGATCTTACATGAAGTAAGCAATGGCACGTGTTTTAAGCTAATTCCCTTCTGATAGCCTTACCCTTAAGAAGTATAATTGTTTACACCCGTTTTCCGTTGATGTTTACAGAATACCAACCCAGTGATTCTGCCAAGCTATTGAGAGGTAAAGAACGATTGCTGTGGTGCTGTGTTAATTGTTGAGGATTGCCCACTGTGCTGTGAAGTAAGAAGGGTTGTTATTTTTTGTCTTACAGAACACTCCTTTTTGGGTCCTGAGGAGAATCCCCGCAGTGAGGGGGATTCGAAACGCGTCGACCTTTTGTTTCTGTTAGGCCAATCTGTGTTTTTTCATTCAGTTTTAAAAAAAATTGAAATTGTTTATGTCCTGTAGTAAACAATTAGTACTAGTACCACACCATAAATAGGACAAACAAAATTTCTCGGGTGGGGTACTTTCTTTGCTTTCTTTATGGATATGAGATGTGCTTAGATGAATAAGTGGGTGTGGTATGATTGTAACACAGAATGATTGTGTTGTATATTTAGTGTCTTTTTAGAGGGTGAATGTGATTCTTCTTCTTTCCTCTTCTAGTATATTTTTCATCAAGTTTTCCATAAAGTTCCCTTTAGAACTTATAAATAGGGGCTTCCCACGAAATTAGGTGTTTTTACTTGAAAAACCTTTTTCAAAAAATTGTGACAATTGCAAATTGAGTTGCGAAATAAAAGAAATTTTTGAAGATTCACTCAGGACTGAAATAGTGGTCTTTACAGGATAAATGTTTTAGTCATTTTCGTGTCGAACGTAAGAAATTATTGTGCAGTACTGGCATTTTGTTTTGTTGATTATCATAGAGGCGTGGCCTTGCTGCGCTTTAGCCAAACCCTTGTTGTTCCTTGGCTTCCTATAGTAGCCATTCTCAACACAATTTGTTCCACCAGTAAGCTGGAACACAGCTGCTGTGTGATTAGATTGCTGTTAAACATATTGGATTTCTCAAGGGTGCAATCTGTGAGCACTGAGCTGTAGGCAGTGGCAATGGACCCAACATTAAAAAATGTTGTTTCATTATTTTACTCAAAATGGAGTCAGGGAAGACTGGTGGACAGCACATCACCAGGGGAAAAAGGCTAAATCAAAATCCCAAGATATATCAATGCAACTATTTTTGTATTTTCCAGTCAACTTGTGCCGTTATGGCAATAATGTGGAAATCGGTTAGAGTAAGCTGAATCATGCGTTGCTTGTATCCAATCATCTGGTATCTCCAGAACCACATTATGAGACACAGAATACTAAGGGGTGCTTAAGATTTTATCAGGCAAAAAAAAAAAATATTAGCAGCCTACCTGTAACAAAGTCAACCAATTAACATTGGCCATCGTTAATAACCATCACAAACTCCCAGTGGTTTCTTTAATGAAACATGCAAGCTATTAGTTTAAATGGATGTTTTCATCAAGCTGGAAGAAGAATAGATTACATGAAATTTAAGAGCAGTAGTTAAAGAAGCCTTTGGATAACTGCTTAAGCATTTCAGGGTAATTACCAGTGGCGGTTGGCATGGCTCCCAGGTGTTGAGGCGGGGGGAGTTTGCGGGGGCGGTGTTGGGGTGCCCAATAGAAAATAAAGTAAACGAACCTTGCCACCGGGTCCCGTGTCTCAGCCCCTGCTATCCTCTGTCTCTGACTCCGTCACCGCCAGGCTCACCTGACCAATGCAGCATTGTGATTGGTCTGGGCACCGTGACACGGAGATCAGCCAGGGGCTGGAGGGGTGGGCATGTTCTCCATGCAGGCTGCATGGAGGGCAGGGAAAGTGCACATGACTGGTTTGGGTGACCCGAGGGGTCGACCAAACAGTCATTGCGCACTATGAAGTGGGCAAACCACTCCTCCCCTGCCCTGCTCCGAGAGCAGAGCACCCCGCCCACCCACCTTCACGCAAAGCAGCATGAAGTATAAAATGATAATCACTCAAAGTTATTATCATGTTATGATTCGTACTTTGCACTGCTTAAAAGCAGTAGGACAATGCTCCTCTGCCGTAGTGGAGGAGCCAACACTGGTAATTACTCCGAAAAACAGAAGAACGGGACCCGGAAAACAAGTTTAGCATTCTCTACCCAAGATAGCGAGGAGAACCTTGTATCGCATTAGCAGAATCATTATCGCTTTTAAAGTTTCCTTGCCATACACATAACCCTTTGCTTAAAGAAGGGGCAGATTGTGAGAGAAAATAGGCCTGGGCACCAAATAAAAAGTGTCCCCACTAGCAAATCAGGACAGTTTTGAACCTGTAAAGACCAGTTGTATGGGTGTTTTTTAAGGTATGGGACACTGCGTGTATTTCTGCTCACTGCAGGCAATGTTTTGTGATAATATCAGAGAAACCAACAGTAAAAACGGGCCTGCTAGATCATAAAACAGGCCCACAAACAGCCACAAAAACTGCCCATACACTGATCTGCCAGATCAGTCCTTCATGCACAGCCAGTTTGCCCTATGGGCGAGTTCGACCTGACTTAAACTAAGCAAAGCTTTTGAAGACAAGCATCTGTCAGACAATGATGTATATCAGATTATATACTCCTCAAAACTGCAAACAGAACAACAGACACCAATACAGATTCACAGCAGTTTTTAGCGAGGGATGTGGGGTACAGCAGATTAGAATTCCTGAGATAGGCATTTAAAAAAGATAATGGCATCCTATGCCTGAGGTGGGCTTCACTGTCAATGTCAATATTATGCACCTCAATTGATATGATCACAGACACATTGTTTATTTCCCCTTATTAACACACTTACCACATGCTAAAAAAAACGTTTTACATCTATAGGATTTTTGTAGTTCTTGCTTCTGACATTGGATAATGTGCACATTAGTTCAATACATGGTTTACAAGCACAACGCCGCAAGCATCATTGGTATAAGTTTATTTTGGAGTGTTCAAGTTCTCAATCATCTGTCCTGACTAATGTATTAAATTAGTCTAAGAATCCTAAATCTCAGTTATCTTTGTTTATAAGATGCATCTTGGTGGCCAACAAATATCTGGCATTAGTAATGTGCAAAACGTTGGTGTTAACACCAGTGGCGTAACAAAAGCCCCTGCAGTGAGGGGCAACCCCTGAACTTCGGGGGTCCCCCTTTGTCACTTGCCGGCCCCTGGCCTCAGAGCTCTGGACTGGATCCAAATTATAGGAGGTGGGGGGCTGAAGTTTCGTTATGCCACTGGTTACCACCTCTCATCCGATAGGTTAATATAGAAAGTATGTGACAATTCAGAAATTGCCACAAGGGAAGTTAGTTCAACATCTGCCTAAAACAAAATGGTGGTGAGTATGGGCTTTCACTTAGTCATTCAAGTGAATATGTGATTAGCTGTGTCTCCATAATTTGCTGCACAAAGTTAAGAGAGACTGCAATTTACTAAATTATGTGATCCTAGACAACTAGCCATCTTCCTGATTCGCCACTCCTTTTACTCTCAAACGCTTCAACGTCTGAACAAATTACCCCCAATTCCAAGAAATATGAATTTGAAACATTCCCAAAAGGAAACGTGTTACCTCTTTCTCAATAGATTACCAATCAATAGTAACATTCATCATCTATTCTTAGGAATTAGAACTATGCCTATTATAAAGCCTTAAATCACATAAATGAACAATTATTATTTCCGAACAAGTTGCCCGGTTTATGCTTTTCAGCCTTGTTTTTGCCAATTTATAATTTTTCTTCACTGGTAATGATTGAGCTTAAGACTTTTGGGTGTTTTTAGACTGTGAAAAGCAAATCAACATCCAAATGTAGGTGTCTTGAAGTGTACGATTTTCATAGATCGTAATGTTTTTAAAATATCATTTTCAGCTGTGGAACTTCAGTCTGGTTCCTAATCTAATGTAGAGAACTAGAATGCTAGACTAGGTGGAGAGAGAGTGCAGTATTGATAGGAGCTGTGACTGCCCTCCCATAAACTCAACCTATCTGAACCCCTGTGCTTTGCTGGTTTTCCATACAGGATATTTTGGTAAACCCTTGGTAGCAGGGCCTAAACAGCAAGACTTTCCAGAGAGATACTTAGCCCCTTCAGCGCTGATGACAAAGCCAGCTCGTCATGGGCGTTACCTGCGCTACGCGCATGACGAGCTGGCTTTGTCACGTTACGCGCGATTTTCAAATTTCAGCGCACAGCAGGAAAACCCGCTAGCGCGGTAGAGGTTAAAGGGGTGTGTGCACAGCATCTAATCAAGCAACAATACAGTTAAGATATAAAGAACTGACATTTCCAAACCTAATTAGTTAAAAGAGGACAACATTAAAAAAATAAAAGTGCCACATAGTGATGGAACAGAAGATGGAACTGCTGGTTCCATTCAGTTAAAATGATGACACTTTTCAGATCAAGAAAGGCTGTTCATCTGTTGTACAGGTGAGCAGAGAGATACATACTATGAAGGCCTGGTGTCTATCAGTCATAAATGGCCATGTACAGAAAAGCACTAGAATATTGCATGCCCCAAAATTGCTACTAAGTATACATGGTACACCAGTGCTGTCTTCAGACCAAGTTATATGCCGAAAATGCATATTTCATCACATTTACCACCTACAATTCCAAATAATTATATGTGTGTTAGCTTTTGTTTTAGAAGGAGACAGTCGGTACACGAAAGCTGCCAAATATCAGTGCATCTCTAAACTAGTATGCACTTAAAATAATTGAGATACTGTTTCTGATGTTACAGTTTATTATAACTGCTAAGCCAGCAATGGCTATATACTGGGAACATTGCACAAAAACAATATCTTAGTAATGGTATTTTAATCATATATTGTAGGAAATTGGCTCTCTATATAGTATACCAAAATGAGGTATAGTGGGCACAGAGTCCAGTGGAAACCCAAAGGTAGGCAGAGGTGAAAGTAGATAGCACCTTACTCTCTATTTGTGGTAGTGTGGGCGAGCTTTAAGACTTTATCAGAGGGTAGTGTTAAGCATTTGTTGTACACACTCCAGCAGAAAATGATGTAACACACTCAAAGACTGAACTCAGATCAATTTGATTGGTACAAAATGCTTATTAAGTTATATTTCTTTTCTAGAACCTTCCCAGAACCAAGTAAGCCTAGCACAGGTAAGTGTAAATTGTACTTTTCAATGGAGGTTGAACAATACAAGAAAGCTGAATGAACATTTCTTTATTGCAGGGTTGTAAATACTTTCAGTACAGTGGAAATTACTGTTAGATTACTTTTCAGATTACTTTATGGATTACTTTTTCTACTCAGTGTGATATGCCTAGATATCACACTGGGACATTTCCCAGAGAAAAGGTAAGAAAAGCAGTTTTTAGATATATGCAGTTTTTCAAGTTCTCATACAAAACCAACTCCACACAGAACAATTTTCACAAGAAAGCAGTCAATGCAGTCCTAGGGGAGGAAATTAAGACATTGGTTTCAAGGTAAGTACTTGTTTTTGGGAGTTGGTTTTCTGGGGTTAGAACCAGGGTTCCCCAAGGGCCAAGGATGCACTCTCAAAGCACCCTCCTCGGCACTAGGGCAGCCGAGTGCTGAGGCCCAATGGTATCCAATGGGAATAGGGGGCATCCGGTTGGTGGCTGCGCACGAGGAGGCCACAGGGTTGGGGCAGCTCTTGGTATTAGACTCAGGGCAAAGGGGATCCAAGTTAGCAGCCAAAGTACACCCGCAGCGGTGGTTAGGTGCAGGGTGATGTTTTTGCATTGGGTGCCCTGTTGATTTCTGTGGAGATTCTCTGGTTGCAACAAACATCGCAGGCTTGGGGACAAAGATCTTCTGAAGGTGACTACTGGTTGGAGAGATAAATTGGGATACCTGGGGATGCTGTGACACTGTCAGTTGGACCACCTAAGGCCATGGGACATCGGGTGCAGGGGTGTCTTTAGAAGTTGGGTTTTCTTACCATCTCAGATCGCGGTCAGAGAGATCCTCCAGAAAGGGCGCTGCAGGCATCGATTGGAGATTCGAGGCAGTTCAGAGTTCAGCAGATCTCAGGTCAAGATTGCCAGGGAGACCTCCTCTAGTATTGGGCCACTCGAACTCGGGCCGTGGGCGTCGGGTGCAGACTCACGGATTTGGTCAGAGCCAGAGTCTGTTGTTGAGTAAATCCGGTGCTCATGGGAGACAAAGTCTTAATTTTGGAAGGCAGAGCAGGTCTTTCGGGTTCTTGAGGGCTTCTGGCTGCAGGACACCGGGATTTCGCTGGAGCAGGTTCGAGGTGGAGTAAGGCCGGTAGAGCTGTGGCCAAGTTACTGGCCGTCCACCCCTTCTTAGTGCAGCATGGCTTCTTCGGTCCTTCTTCTTTTCTTCTTGATGGGTTCTTGTCTGAGGAGACACGGTTCGGGGTTCCCCCTAAACTCTAGATTTAGGGGCGTTACAGATATGTAAAGGTCAAGACCAATGGGCCCGTTACTTGGGGTGGGTACACCCCCTATTATGCCACCTTCCAGTGGGAGGGGGGCATATGCCGCTCTCTGGTTGGCTGGGTCCCCACATCTGCAAGATGGCGGGGACTGAGAGTTGTGCTTCACCTCACGTCCCCCACCTGAGGGGTGGGGTTGGCAAGGGTAGGCACACCTCCCTTTCTCACATGGTTTTTCCACTGATTCTCCCACCCAATTTAGGGGTCAGCACCGGTGGGGGCCAGTTTCTGGAAGCAGCAATTGGCTGAAGTAGCTCACAAATGCAACAAGCCTTTGAAGCTTCCCCTTCGTGACCCTGCCCATCCTGGGGGAGGAGGCTTGGCATCTTGTCTCAGGGTGTGAATTGTTCCAGGCCCCAAGAGCGGCAGCCGCTCGACCTAGGGGTTCAGAAACATGTCTGGTGGTGGTGGCAGCTGGCGAGCAGCCACTTAGGACACTAGAGTTAGGCCGTTTTTTAGGGGGCATCTCTAAGAGGCCCTCTGAGTGCATTTTTCATTAAATCCCACACTGGGATCAGTGTGGGTTTAATGTGCTGAGAAGTTTGCTACCAAACTTCCCAGTTTTCAGTAAAGCCATTATGGTGCTGTGGAGTTCATAATGACAAACTCCCAGTAGCAGATACTCTTAATGGCATTACTGCACTTATAATGTCTAAGAATTGGATTAGACACTGTAGGGGTACAGGGCTCATGCACTTGTACCCTCACCATTGGTATAGGGCACGCAGCTAGTGGGGTAGCTGAACCATGCCAGGGCAGGGGGCTGTAGGCATGGCACACAGGGATGTGTGCCATGTTGACTCTTCCCTTTGTTTTGCACCAAAACACGCAGCCTGAAAGGGCAGTGTGTGTGTGTAAAGGTACAGGGCCTCTAAGGGTGGCACAATAGGTGCTGCAGCCCTTAGAGGCCTTCCCTGGTAATAGTTTCCTTGGTACCTATGGTACCATTTACAGGGGATTTACCTGTGGCCAAAAAGTGCCAAGTGGGTTTTGTCTTAATGCAGTTTTAGGGAAAGAACATAGGCCCTGTGTACCAGTTTGGCAGGAACCCAGGGCACACTCAGTCAAAGTACATCAGCAGTTTGGCAAAAAGTGGGGCAACTATACAAAAAGAGGGCCCTTTCTTACACATATTTACCAGAAAGTGGCACTATGATCCATGATAACTGGACCCAAAGTTTTGGAGACAAATTTGGCCCAAGGCTGCTTACGTGCAAAGTGGCCAGATTGTTCAACAAGACGCTATTGTAGAGAAGGAGAATCATAAAAGCAGAAAAGGTTATATATCAGCAAACATGATCAACTGTCTCATTCAGCTACCCTGTCATCTGAAGTGACTAATACAAACTATTTATGAAGGCACAGAGGGGTAGATAAAACAGTCAAGTAAAAACGAAATTTCCTTTTTCCTCACACCTTTCCACCCTGTTTAGGCTGCAAAACCAGTGTTATTAAGTAATACGGCTCATTCTTTATTGCTGCCCAATGGAGATGCTTTATTTTAATCTTTGGCAAATAAATTGAGCTCACTGCAAGGATGATTGAACGTAACAAAATGCTCCACAAATCATTTCATATTTCACATCTAATAATAGAGTCTTAATGCAAGCTTATCTAGTGGCTATATCTATATTAGGAGATAGTATGGCGTATGTACAGTACTTCGGTAACCTTGATACCACATCTGATTACTATAGATGAATGCAGGATTTTATTTGTGTATACATCTGTTACAAGATAGGCCATTAGTAAATTACAATCAGTTCTAAAGGATTCATGCAGATGTGCAGCTGGTGTAATATGAAAATTAGTTTAGGGTCACATGTTGAGTTATGGGAGAAAAGAGTCAGAAAAACGTCAATGCCTGGCTAAATCAATAAGATTCTTTGTTCTGACTGCGCACTACTTGTCTTAGAAAACTTTATGAATAAGTTTACACGGGCTCCTCAGGTGAACTCCCTGCTCTGGAGTTAAAACTTGAATAGATGAAGATAGCACCCACACTGTCGGTATGGGTGTCTCCTGGGGCACAGAAATGTGCTATAATTCTGCTAACAGGTTAAATCCGTAGAAACAAGCGTTTAAAGCTTCAAAGTATTTTACTCATACATCATTGAATGTTCAAATAAATTTTTCAACATCTGTATTTATGGTCAAATGCAGATTAAATACGTGTCATTCCATAGTTTGACCACTTGAATTTAAATATTCCAATGCATTTCTGCATAATTATGCCTTCATCAGGGAAATCTACAAGAAAAAATAAACATACATTCTAATATTCCACCTCTAGAATTCAAACTATGACATATACATGTTGCTATTTGGGGATTATACGTGGCAGTTAGTACTATCGGTCTCTATGCTACGGTATTCTCAAATTGGGGTCACTAATTGATGGTGAAAAACATGCGTTAAGGGTCGACTAAAAAAATAAAGCCTTAAGTACAACAGTGTGTACGGTTGTCAAGTTCTAACTTATGTGGGATTATCATGTTAATAGCACATTACAGTGGCTAAATGGCGTGGCTTCTCCACCATGGGGTGCAATATATTCTATTGTTTACTCGTGTTGCATAAGTACGAAGTTAAAGCTCTGGTCTACTGCGCGGTGCCTAGCTGCCGTTTATATTTGTTGTTGAGGATAGGAACAAAAATTAACTTTGAGGTGATCACTGACTAACTGATAATATTTTTGCCTTTATCGTTTTTAGTAAATAGTTTTTAGTAAGTAAGGATAAATCTAGGGTAGTGACGAACTATTTTGTTGGTTATTGATGTCGAAGGAATTTGAAAGTGAGGAAAGAGAAGCTTGAACCTAATTGGTACATTTGGGCTAACACTGACTTCAGCCTAATATTGCAGTTATGTGATCATACTTTTTGGAGCCAGAGACTAGTCTGGTCGCAGATTGTAACAGAACTTTCATGGGTTTGATAGAGTTTAAGATTGCTCTGATGATTATGGCATTTCCATAATAGGGATTGGAAATTACAATGTCTTGAATTATAGCCTGAACGTCTGTTTGTCATATCAGAGGTCTTATTCATTTTAAGGCTGGACGACTGACCTATCTGAAAGCACTGGGGCAATCCCTATTTCTAGTATATCTCTCTAGCACTTTGTTGTGCGTGCTGGAATGTCTCACTACCTCAAGATAGCATACTTTGTATTTGCGTCATAGCCACATGCAGTCAGTCTACACCAATCTTGTAAACTATCAACATTTCCTACATGGAAAATGTTTTGAGAAAGTTCACTCTGCCAGCCTTTGGTATTTCATCACCTCAAAACCTGAGATGAGAATGGATTGAAAGTGAGTGTTTTGCTCTAAAGGCATGTGCACTAGCAAATGCACATTTTTGTAAACAATGTGATATTTTCGACAAACATTCAGCCTCAAGAGCTTGGGATTGTGAATACACGAGGAACAAGTATGGACCGTGTACGGTTTTATGGCCTGAACTGTTGCCGCTTGTTCAGGCCCACTATAAATCTCATCAGGCGGCCATCCCCATTGAAGGGAACAAGTGTAGAGGTGAAGCAGGGGATGTTACAAAGAAGGCCTCATTGTCAACATGTCTGAGAACGCTCCTCTTTGAAAACACATCACTCGCCCGCTGGAGCTGGGAAAATGCTCATGTTGGGCGCAAGGTCAGATTCTATCACGAAGGGCTTCGGCCTCGGCTTTGTCGAGCTTCGGCAGGGCTGAATTGACTAGCTCCCCCTTTACTGGCAATTTCAAATTAACTACTTCACATGGGAAGCAAAACCGGCTTTCACGGGCCTGCTCGTGGTTGTTCAATGTAAAAAAAAAAATACGAAACTCTTTTATCTGAATCATCTGTTCAAGTATATTTCATTGCAGAAAGGGAACACATCATGCCTTTATTTTATTCGAAAAAATGCCCAAAGCGTATGCTGTCGACTCCCTGGATATTGTAAAGGATGAAATGATTTGGTCAACTGTATTTTGAATTTAAAATCCTCGTAGCTGTGAAAGGATAGTATTTTTCCAAGAAGAATTTTTGAAAGCCCTGCATATGAGCTCAAGACTTGTTTGCGGTTGTAACACTGAGGCCTAAACAATTGTTGAGTTTAGGTGTAGAATTATCAAGTTATATTTGCCATTAACAGGGTCGGTAGGATTTTCAGACCCTATGTCCAATTTACAAGAGCTAATAATGCAGAGTGTAAACTATGTTTAATAGTGCCTCAAACAAATTTTCGGGGACTGTTTGTAAAAGGGGATTCTCTGCTTTCCCATTTCGAGTAAAGCTATAAATAATGTAAGGTGCACTTGCACCTTGAGCCTAACGTAAAATGCTCGGGTTCTCCACAGGGTGGAATGGGTTAGCCCATCCTGTGTTATATGCATGGAAATATATCATTTCTGTAGCTGACTGTGGGCAAAGAGGCATTTGTTTGACTCCCGGAAAAAGTAACTGTACTAAAAAAATTGCGGTTAGCTTACAACTCTAGACCATACTGCTTTTTTTTATTTTTAAATCAGGTCACCAGTTCATTGACTTTCCGTGTGCAGAATAAAACCGAACAAAGGAATCCTTCCCTGTGGTCATTAACTAACTGCAAAGTCAAGGCGAAGGCGGCAGCTTTCAGATATCCGCCTTCATCCGATTTCCTTCCACTCTCGGCCTGCAGAACAAAGCCTGTCTGACAATAGCTCTGCCGCCGCCTCCTTTCTCGAGATTAAACCCCAATGGTAAGGCGAGTATGCAAATATCCCGCGTGCCACCCCCCTTTCAAAAGCGCCTCTAGGCCGGCTATCTCCCCCCTGTCTGCTTCACTCAGGCGGACCCGCCCCCTGGCTGACAGGGTGCCCAGCCTCCATTTCAGAACCCTTCACGGAACTGACGTGCTGGACCCGAGCCTGCCACTGGCTCCAAAAGGAGAGCCCGTTTAGTCATAATTAACTATTCTCGTCGTATTCCCCAAGGTATGGTAATTGTGCTAAAAGCCAACAAGTGAGCCATTCATTGCGGCTCTCTTTTCAACTTTTCTTCCCCCAGCCTCCCCGCGTTTCGTCCTTTCTGCCCTCCTCCCTGGTAACATTTGGGGGAATGGAATGAGGCGAGCGGCGCAGTCGCCAAACAAATGGGAGGCAGGGAGTTCAAAAGGCAGAGGCTGTTTGATATTGGGCAGCCTTGGGTCATTGTGCTACTCGGTGAGGGCAGGAACAAGAGCCTGCATGGATGGCTGCAACATTCGCACACTACGCTCATGTTCTACTGCTCGTCCGTGGCCCAGTACTGCACGATGTGCAGAAATATAGGCTTTCGTGAACATGGAGAGATGCTGAACACTTAGAAATGGATATCGTTTTCACGAGGCAATGCTGTGGCAAGCTTCACCAAGGACAATCGTTGACTCTTGATGGTCAAGCGAAACTGAGTTTAGTAATGCAAACATTAGAAATTTGATAGTAAAACCAAACTTCTAATGTTTCCATTATTTAATTACATACAATTTAGTGGATAGTACGAAACCTGGGCCATGAGAAATGCAGCGTCTTCAACCCACCTCCAGAATGGGGTTTAGGGAAATAGTACTTCGAGGTTTGCCAGCATGTCAATTTCTCACCTTTAAAATATTCAATTCCTCTATCCCATAGGTAGTGTATGTATGCCACCTGCACTCCACTTCCTGTATAGATACAGCACAATAAAACCATTTAAAAGGTTTAAAGTGGAAAGATTGCAAACACTGTAAGCAATATGAAGTACTGCACGACCTTTAGTAATGAAAAAAGGGCATATTTGGGCCTGAAATACATGTTTTCTGTTAGTCGTACATACAAGGCGGCCATGTTGGCCATGTAAAGATGACATAATAGCTATAAACAGCACTTTCCATGTTGAATATTTCACAATACGTGGTTACTTTAGAAAAGTTCACAGATGGTAGAAAATATGCATAGCAGAATATTCCACAGGACAGTGACCGTGCTGAAGAATGACTGGAGTTCACAGAATGAGGCATCTTTTTTGTATAGTGACCAACTAGTGGTCCCGTACTTTTACACATTGCCGGAAGTTAGGTACATAAGTGTACGAGACCCCCAACCAGGTAGACCAATAGTTTCTGGTATTGGGTCACCTTTGGAACCTCTGTCACGATTATGTGTCAGAGAGAATAGTTGTTTGGTTGCTTTTAGGAGGATCTGCTAATGCAGCAAAGGATACCAAAATCCATCTGCCATTTCAGTCAAAGGCTCTCATGTCTTTTAGGAGGCTGCCTTTTTGGCAGTTCTCTTCTCTGTGGAATGCCTCCCCTCATTACTAGTTCTTTCTTAGGGAAGAGGTACATGGGTCTTATTTTTCTCAGGTGGGTCCGCTCTCAGTCAAAGAACAGCTCTTTACTGTTCTGATTGGGTTGCCGTTCTTGGTGGGGACTGTACTCCATTCCTGCGATCTACACAAGTACCTGATTTAACTTCCTTGGCCCACTTAGGAGTCGAGAATTATCTTAACACAGTAGCCAAGTAACATACTCAGAAAAGGGCGGTTTTGTTGGGAGTGGAGGCACCCGTATCAAAGCATGTTGTGGTTCTAGCATTGGTTCAGGAATTTGCAACAGGAATCATCTTGGTTATATTCCTGGCCCAAAGCCCTACAGGGCTTTCAAATTTCTTATAGATCCGAAGAGGATGAACAAGAGTATCAGGACAATCTCATTCACATTTTGTCTCTCCCAAGATACTATACCCATTGTAGTGTTTTGCACGTTTTAGGATGGAACACTAGCGGATTCCATAAAGCTGTGACATAGGTGTTAGAGCGGAATGCAATGAAAACTTGTTTTAGAATGTTGAGTTTGCAGTTGCATGCAGACAAATACAGACGTGTAATATTAAGCTCCATGTGTGGCATAATCATTGGTGGGTACACAGTTTGGAGAGGACACTACAGCCATCACCTCTCTGGCAGCATTTTTAGTATCTCTTGATTTGGAAGATGCATACTCCTATGCATCTATCCTATGGGCACACCTACATTTTCTTCACTTCTTCCCTTTTGAACCGGCATGGGCAATTCCAAATAAGGGCCTGCCTATGAGACTCATGTATGTGCTCAATGATATTTACATGAGTTATGATGAGTGTCAAAACCCACCCAATCGCGCACTGTTCACGTGGTGCTCCGCACCTTATTCGTTTAGTGTATTTATCACCTTTTCAAATAACTGCGTTTGACGTTGTTAACACATATTTTTAATCATAGTTTGTAACCATATCTTATCATTGTGTTATTCAATCTTCATAACAACATTCATTTGTGCATTTTGTTTCACAAACAACTTTTTAGATATGATACATTTCAACAATATACATTTTGATCATTACTCTTGTGAAGCCCAATGATATTTACAAACATTTTGTCATCCTTGATTGATCTTCACAATGTTAAGGGGATCAGCCTTATGGGGCTAATCAGTAGGCCCATGGGACTATGTTGGAGAAGAATGCCAGAGACCTAGAGGGATGTTTTGTTAAACTCTTGAAGCATTAAGACAGAAATTGAATGTGTTCAAATCCTTCCTGAATTTGTCTGCAGACAAGAACTTACTGGAGCATTTTTATCATACTATCCAGGTAGAAGTGTTCTTTCTGCTCCAAGTGTAGCGACATATGACCCATGATTCTGTCTCTTCAGGTGCACAAGGCTATTCCTTCTGCTCAGTTGCCATTGACTCTGGGGGGTATGGTGGCTAATGTGACTTTGATGCCCTTGAGAAAGGAAGCATGTTAAGCCCCTGATTTGTCATGTCTTTTGACACTGGTCTAGAGTCAAAGAAATACAATCAATTCCTCACCAAGTCCCTAGCATTAATAAAGATAGTTAGGTGCTAGACAGTCTCACAAGGGGGTGAATCTCCCCCAGCTGCAGTCACTGATCACCGAGTGGCAAGTGACTCAGAAATATAGCATCTGTTGCTACCTCTGGAGGTTGCTCATTTCTCTAAAATTAATATCAAGTGCATTCACGGGCAGGTCTTAAACAGAAAAAGACTGTGGTAGCTGTGATGTTTGGGAGCCACGAGTGAGCAACCCAGTCAAGGCCCTGGTCAAAATTGCCTGGTCTTCATTCCATAAGGGGAGAAGTCCTGATATACTCTCTGTTCATCACTGGGGCTTTAGGGGGAGAAACTCAAGGGGAAGGCTCTCAGAACAGTGTATAGACTCCCTCTCGGGACCTGGGACATTTGCATTGCACAAGTTTTTTTCTGCCTGCTTTAGGAATGTATGCATCTATGCTTCCCAGTTGAATCATCTCCTCTACTCTATGCTGCGGGGAAAGGGATAAAGCAACTCAGGGCTAAGTGCTCTTCCTGTTCCCAGGCCCCGTAATCTCTCTCTTTGATGTTCCTGTGATTTCCTAGATAGCCTGCATACTCATGAAAAATCCGGCTGACCAGCTTGGCTTCCAGTAAGAGGGGTTGTCAGCCTAGCTGGCCCTTGCTCTGCATCTGCCCTTTAAGATGGAAGCACTTAAGGCACATGCTCGTCACATATATTAATTCTGTAGATTGTGTGGGGGAGGATTGTGATTGGTGTGTGACCTTTTTAATAACCTATATCCTGTCAGCGATGGATTCCTCCTTATTTTATCTCTTCCTGACCATAAGGGCATCTTTGCTGTTACTGAGCTTTGCAGAGAGCCATGTGGGATCGGATGGGGGCACTAGGAGTGAGGAATCTTGGGCCTCACACCCATTGAATAGTATTGATCTTTCTCATTAGTTTGCTAGGTCTACAGTGCCTTTGTGATCTTATCTGCCTTACTCTTACTGCTAGCTCTTTTTGTCATTTCGAACCTACGGAAGAGATTCCTTTGAAAATCCTTACCATTGAATGTAGTCACAACTTCTTTTCACCACCTGGGCAAACTAATGTTCTTTCAGTAAAGGATGCCCTATTCAGGATTTTTCCAAAGAGTCTGATCTTTGAGCCACTCCTTTTTAACATCATAAGTTTCACCTGTCTCAGGATTTTTTTTCTATCTCTATGGGTTTCTGGGAGCTGCTGGGTTTGCCCAGCCTAGTAGGTTGGATGTCGGCCATGCAGTTAAGGCTACTTTGCCTGTACAGCCTCATTTAGTATGACCCACGCCCCTTTTGAGGAAGCTGACAATACCCACTTTGAGTTACTGAGAGAGACTGGCTACCTCTGAGGCATAGTTTTGCAAGGTTACCTTTTCTGGAGTTGTTCAGAGGAGGCCATATAACACAAGGGGTTACCTTGGCGGGTTTCATTTCTGACATTTTTAGGGCTACTGTATGCTCCATAATCAGCTATCAGCTCTTGATCCTCTGATTTTGTGTTGTCTGCCTTGCAGCTTACCATTTTTGATTTCTATTTGATATTAATTTCTGCATTAAACCTCTCATGTGCAACATTTGTTCCAGAGCTCCTTTGGCTTATTGGATCCCCATGGTGTAAGAGCTGGGACAGGGAGGAGGAACACAATGATAATGTTCGAATAATGTGCAGTCAGTCTTCATTACACGGAGCCCTACTCTTCCTTTTCAGGGCCCTCCTTCACTGTTATCCCTCTGTGTATTGTGAGAAATCCTATGTAGACAGGTTTCGGTGCTGGAAAGCACTCCTTGTACCTGCTTCCTACAGGGGGCAAAGGAAAGTTTCAAGAAAAAAAGAAAAAAGTGCTATCTGTAGGTCCTATCCATGGAATAGGATCAAATGCACACCGCCTTTCTCCTGGGGTGGGCTTCCCTCGAGTGGTGAGAACGGTACCAAGCATGAGTATGACTCAGTAATACTAAGATTACAGGGAAGTAATCTGACTATTTCATTTGAGTTACTAATGGGAAAACAAGCTCTACATGTATCGTTCAGTGCAGCAAGAAATTACTTACACATTACTTTTTAAAAGTATCCAAATTGACTTATTTCCAAACAGCTTAACACATGGTATTTTGCACGTTGAAATAATTAATAGCAGAGGTTGAGTAGGTATTTAGAACAGCAATATTGTTTTGAATGATTTGCATTGTATGCCCCATTGAGATTTTGATTAAATAAACACATTTATAAAATGGAACAAACAATAAGTAGAGCAGCCAGGTGTTGTTTTTCGTAGTCTCTCTGTGTTCCTGGAATCCGGCTGCATAGGCGCATTCCTGACGCAAAGTGAACACGACTGAAAAATAATTCAAGCCGCTTTTTTGTAGTGCACATCGCCAGAGAAAAGCCGCAGTTAGCTTGCTAAAAAATCATTTAACGACGGTAGGAATGTACCCTGTAATCATGAGACATGCACATCCCGGCTGGCAGGTGCACAGCACCAAACGCTGCAGGCGTGATTGATACAGCAAAAGGAAGGACAGATGGCCAGAAGAATCAAGAGGGGCCCACGAGGACGCTTCATTAGCGGCGGGATTGACTGGATGGCGCTTTTAGTGAGAGCAACGTGGAGGGCGCGCCATTTTGTCACATACCCAAACAGAGACTGGAAAGAGACGTGTCTGCTCTGCGCTCAATGCTTTCAACATAGTTTCACAGCGTACTTATCGTCAGGGCCGGTCCTAGGATTTGCGAGGGCCTGGGCTAAAAGGGAACGTGCGAGGCCCACTCTAATTTAGATAAGTGGCCCCTTGCAAGGAGACCATTCAGAGACACTGTGGGGGGCCCATTGTCCAGAATTTTTGCCCCCCCACAGTTTTAACTTTTACTCCACAAGCATTTCTCACACCTTCAGTCCGATAGGTGTGAGAATTGATTGTAGTCTAAAAGTTAAAATTGTGGAGGTGCCAAAATGCTGGACAATGGGCCCCCCACAGTGTCTGTGAATGGTCTCCCTCCCCTATGCCTCCAGACAGACACCATCCCTGAGAGGCCCAGGGAGGGGGCCCCCTCCAATGGACCTTAATTGCAAGGTGACACCTTTTTTTAAAATAGATCGCCAGGGAAACAACAGGACACATCACCAGTGTGTGGCCCCATGCTGGTGGGCTGAGTGCGAGGCCCTGTGCAGCCGCCCACGCTGCCCGTGCCTAGCGCCGGCCCTGCTTGTCGTAATCAGTAGAACCATGCCTTTATGGCTTGGTCATAGCTGCCAAGGTTTCAGATTGCTATGTGTGACCTTTTCAAAATTTTACTGAAATTATGAGTGACATTTCAAAGTCTATGAGTGACACTTTGTTGCGAGCAAAATCAAGTGATGAGACTAAACATAAATATCAGAAAATACACCCATTTGAGCAACGAGAAACTCTAGGATCTTAAAACTCCTGGAAAGCACCAGAAATAAGGAGTGTAAGGCACACATTACAGCCAACCAGGACACTGTATTAGCCTTGGCTATACTACTGATTGTTCAACCCTAAAATACATGATTACCAGCACTGCTAGTGGTGTCCGCCCCAGTTAGAGCACACTGCCTGCCGCCCAGCACCGCAGCACCAGATCTACTTATACTAGTAGGCTGTGAGTGCGACAGTCCCAGAGCTACTAATATAAACCAGGCTCTTGACTTAAACTAAATGACGCCGGCCGTGCTGAAAGTTGACAGGCACCAGTGTTGTCACTGCACGCTGGCGCTGTCTGCACTGATTAGGGCTGCCTGGGCCTCCAGTGCTATCTTAGTCCTGGGATATTTCATGCCAATTCATTAAGAATCTATGTGCTGCCCACAGTGTCTCGGGAGATTGTGATGATGTTTTTTTGCCTGGCAGGATGTGTTTGCCTAGATGGGGAGTGCATCACTGCCTGCTGCCCAGACCGGGCTGCGGGTCACACTCACAAGGTCGTTCTAAGCTGAACCCCGGGCTCTTGGCTGTCTCCGCAACGGGCCGTGTAGCAAGCTTCGGCTTGGCTACTTTCCTTGCACTGCGGTGTGAACTTATGCTTCCTTTGACACCGACTATCTCGGACACCGGCACCTCGGATGGCTCCCTTCATTCACGTCATGTTGCATGCTGGATTACTTTAACAGAATGAATGCAGTATTCACGGAGCAGAGATGCCATTGCCAGTATGTTTATGCGGATGCCGGGACACGGACAGGACACAGAGTGAGACTGCCCGACAGCGTACGGCACAGCTTCACAAGTCAGACAGTGCAGGCCATAGTGAGTGACTGTAAGGCGCCCACCGGCACGTGCCACAGGAGGTCTGACAGTAGTTCCAAAATAAAACTCCCCGCTTTTTTGGCAGGCACAGCAGGACATGACGTCACTCGGTGGCGCCAGGTATGCTTTATCTCATTGGGCCCCCCCTGGCTGTGATGTTAGTGCCTCTGCGCACTACCGTGCAAGAGCTGAGACACGCAGGGACATCATTTTCATACATTCAAGCTGCCTAGCAGCACTCAGCCTAGCTCAGCAGCTACAGCACCAAGCCGGCAGAAGCAGCCCGCGCTGCAGTGCTAGCTGTCACACTTCATAATATTACGGTTTTAGGCAGCACTTCGGTGACGTTGAGGCACTATGCAAATGCGTGACAATGCATTTCAGTGCGGTGATGCGGATCACCACACTGAAATGCGTTAGAGTCACGTCTGATGCGTGATACTTGGCAGGACTGCTTGGTTCAAAGGAACCCCAATGGCAATGCAAGCATGAATGAATGTAAAATCCATATTTATGCATTTGAGAACATTATGGCACTAAAGGGTTAAGGGGCGCTTTTAAAAAGGTGACCCAGTAACATTTATAGAAAATAATAAAACACAATAGAGTACATTTTAAACAAATATATATATATATAGATATATAAATATATTCAGTGAAAAAACCACAGGTTTCAGGGACGTTATAGTTAGTTGGACATTTCACTCGTACAAAACCAGAGAAATTCGGCCGTTATAGTTAGTAGAGCTAACTATAACTTGCGCCCCGCAATGCATTGCTGATGACGTCACATATTACATCACTCATGACATGGTGAGTGACATCACTGATGACATCTCAAATGACATCACTGATGGCATCATCCATGCGATTAACTGATGCACCTCCTCACACCCTAATAAAACCTTTTATACACTAAATCAGATACTTATACACCCACTTATATACGCAGCTCTGTGGCATTTACTGAAGGTACCTGGTGGGCTAGTTGGCCGCCAGGGACTCTCAGGATTCAAGGGGACTTAATCCCCCAACCTAAAACGCGCCAGCGGGTGCATTTGCACAGTGGTGCAGGGAGGTAACTGGGCCTGATATAACAAGTGTGCAAACACGCCCCCTGGCGCATTGTAAATTGGGGTTTTAAGTACCCTTCAATCTTGAGGCATGGCCTCAGACCACCTCTCTGCAACACAGCTCTGTGGCGCTTACCAGAGGTACCTGGTGGGCTAGTTGGCCCCCAGGGACCCTCAGGATTGAAGGGTACTTAATCCCCCAATTTACAACGCACCAGGGGGCGTGTTTGAACACTTGTTATATCAGGCCCAGCCACCTCCCTGCACCAATGTGCAAATGCACCCCCTGGCACGTTGTAGGTTGGGAGATTAAGTCCCCTTGAATCCTGAGGATCCCTGGCGGCCAACTAGCCCACCAAGTACCTCCAGTAAATGCCACAGAGCTGCGTTGCAGAGAGGTGTAAAAAGGGGCATGGCCTCAGACCACCTCTCTGCAACGCAGCTCTGTGGTGCTTACTGGAGGTACCTGGTGGGCTAGTTGGCCCCCACAGACCCTCAGCATTACTAAAGGGTACTTCATCCCCCAACTTAGAACTCGCCAGGGGGCACATTTGCAGATTGCTGCAGGGAGGGGCGGGGCTTCCGGCGAGTTGCTGGTTTCTTTTTTTCTTTTTTATTATTCAAATTTTTGGGAGGGGGCTGCGTGGCCCCCCTTTGCTAGGCTACTTTTGGCCTGGGGACCCCATCCCCCAAGGCCAAGCCTGGATATTTATTTATTTATTTATTTTGTATTGCGGGGAGGTGGGCCATGTGGCCCCCCTCCCCAGGGCCATTTCTGGCCCCAGGGACCCCATCCCGGGGCCTGGCCTGGTTTATTTATTTATTTAAAATTTTACGGGAGGAATGACATGTGGCCCCATCCCAGGCCATTTCTGGCCCCAGGGACTCCATCACCTGGGACCTGGCCTAACCATTGGGGACTGTGGGGGGAGCCCCAATGCCCCAACGGTCCCACCGGCTCCCCACCTCCTGTGGGAGCCGGCATTGCTTTTGCACAAGGGGAACTGCTGACATTTAGCTTCCCTTGTGCTAAAGCAAGCAGGTTTCTTGCTCTCGCTTCCAAAAACCAAAGCAGAGTGTGCTATGACAGGCCTGTCATAGCAAATGGCAATGTCCCAGTGGTATCCACCCCAGGATATTACAGGAGCCGGCTCTGGGCGGTTGCTGTCCGCACGGCCATCAAGGGATCCTGGAGGGGGGCAGCGCGGCCCCCCTGCCTCAATTTGCATAGCCCCGGGGAGGTGGATGTCCCCCGGGCTTGGGGGGGGCTTGCAAAACCCCTCCCCATTAATAATGAAAGCCCCAGGGAGGTGGCCCGTTAGGCCCCCGCACTTAGGGGTCGATTATGATCGCGGACGGACTTGAGTCCGTCCGCGACCCCAGAGGAGGAGGGAACGTCCGCATGGGCTGCGGCGTTCCCTCCGTGCAGATTAGGATGTGACCGCCAGGGTGGCGGTCACATCCTCAATCTTTAACATTGCGGCGGGTGCAGCTTCAAGCTGCATCCGCCGCAATGTTAAAAATGCATGCATTGCATTTGCGTGCTTAAAGCGGCAGGCACAGCGCGGTGCCTGCTGCTTTGTGCACGCAAATGCAGGGGGGTACCATAGGTACCCCCCATGTGCACCCCCCTTCACCAAGGGGGCCCGCAACGGGCCCCCGAAGTGAATGTCTGTATGCTTTTCCACGGCGGAAAAGCCGCCGTGGAAAAGCATATGGTTTCCTCCATCCTAATATGGCTGGCGGTGTCTGATAGACACCGCCAGCCATGTTAGAGCTTTTCCGCCGAGGTCGGAAGGCGACTGCGGCGGAAAAGCTGCGGACGGATTTCAAGACCCACCGCCATCCTAATATGGCGGTGGGTCTTTTGAGGCTCCGCAGCAGTTTTCAGCATCCTACGGGCCGGCGGTGGCTTCCGCCGGCCCGGAGGATGCGGGAAAACCGCTATCATAATCGGCCCCTTAATTTGGCATGCTCCGGGGAGGAGGCGGTCCCCGGGGCTGCGGGGGGCCGGGCCACAAGCCCCCCACATGCCCCCCCCACATTCAATAAACTAAGCCCCGGGGAGGTGATGTCATTTGAGATGTCATCAGTGACGTCATTAAAATTGAAATTTGAAACAAAAAACCTAAGCAATTATCTGGTCATATATTGACCTACAATAGGCTCATGGGTATAATTATAAACTACAGTGCACTAAACATTTATATAAAATATTTCCATTTTTATTAATATAAATTCATTTTAAAAACTGTGTAATTCAAATATTGTAGAAAGTGCATACTTACACAAAAATATCAAAATACGAACAATTATGACATAACTCACTATATTACAATTCAGACATGAAATACAAAAACAAATAGACATACAATCAATTGTTCTCAATGAAATACAGTGGCTAGATGTTGGACAAGTTCTCAGTTTGTCTATGCGTGTTTCGGCTTTGAAATGCCTTCTTCAGGACAGCCACAACATAAACCAAAATTGATATAACTAAAAAGAGGAGGGTCCCAAAATTAGAACATCGGACCAGAGGTGAATGAATTACCTATTTATGATTCAAATGGGCGCCCGTAGAGTACACACACCAGGATCGTCAATATGTGTGCAATAGAATGATGTGTAGGCTAACTCCGTCCCTCCAAAATCTAAAAGGGCAATCAGCCGCCTCCCAGTTTTATCTGTTTTAACAATTTTATAACATAGCCCGCCCCTCTTTTAATCAGGATAGCAACCTCCTTTCAGTGAACTGTCTGCTCTGAAGCACAAAATGATTATATCCAGGGGTACCATGGGAAGGTGGCATGGCTCTCTAAAATATCCAGGTGAGTTTCCTGAATCAAACATATTTGACCTGAACTCAACTTTTCTATGGCCCAACAACATGCCAGTAACTCCTTTTCTATGACAGAATATTGATGTTCTGCGCCTCTCAGTACACAAGAGGCAAACCCTATAGTGTTTTCAATACCGTCAAATTTCTGAGTCAACATGCCTCCCGAACCCACTTGACTGGCATCAACCGTGATGAAACATTTGTGAGATGGGTGGAAAGGCTTAAGAGCCTTGCAACCACTCAAAGACGATTTCACACAATTCAAAGCATTCACACACTCCTCATCCCAATCATATCCAACCCCTTTCTTCAAAAGAGAACTTATGGGGCGAACAATTGTAGCAAAAGTGGGAACAAACTTAGAATTATATTCACGAAGACCCAGTAATGATTTAACCCCGGACTTATCAGTTGGGGCAGGAGCATTGGTGATGGCTTCCAACAACCCTGGCTTAGGACTCACACCCTCCTGAGATACAACGTGACCAAGGTACTCAACCTTGTCGCAGGAAAACTCACACTTTTCTGATTTGAGCACAACCCCACGTTCCTTGAACAAGGACAACACTTTGTCTAAAGTCACATCATGGGCAGCACTGTCCTCACCGAAAACAAGGACATCATCTTGAAACACCAAGACTGAGCTCAAATCTCGAAGAATATTGTTCATAATCCTTTGAAAGACGGATCCCGCTGAGGCCAAGCCAAAGGGTATCCTGCAATACTGGAAAGTTCCGAGAGGCGAAACAAAAGCTGTGAGGTGTTTGGATTCAGGGTGGAGTTCAACTTGATGGTAAGCACTCGCTAGATCGAGCTTGAAGACATTTTAGATCGGGGTGGATGTTCAAATTGCTTAAGTCTGCCACAAGTATCGATGATCTCATGGATTGAGTCAAAGAGAATGTGACTTTCACAGACTAAGCAAAAAAGTTGGTTTGATACAAAAAGAGGTGTCAAAATGTCTTTTCTCAATGTCGGTGATTTGGTTAAAACCAAATCTCCTCTGTATGCTAAGAAAGGGGAGAGCAAATTTAGCAAACCACAACGTGTTCTAAAGGTTTATGATAATGCTGTGCAAATTGAAGGGGGATATTGGTGGAACCTTAACAGAGTCTCCAAAGTTAGGGATAGTTCTGACCTGAACTCTTCCCGAGAGAATTTGGATATCTCTAAAACTACTTCTAACTCGTATGAAGGTCGGGTGGGTTATGGTTCTTTAAATAATGTGTGTGTTAGGAAGAGTTTGAGGAAATGTTCCTTGCCTGTTCGCTATAGATAAGCTTTACGCTTTACTTTCCCTGTTCGCTACAGATAAGCTTTATGCTTTACTTTTGTTACAGTCAATCTCTGTATATGCTTTACTTTTTGTTACAGTTCCTGTTCGCTACAGGTAAGCTTTATGCTTTACCTTTTGTTATAGTCAATCTCTGTATATATTGCGCTTGTTCCATATCTCCTCCTTCATTTTCTTTCTCTATTTTTATCCTGTTTTGTTATGTTCAGGAACAAGTGGAGGTATGTAGTATTGAGTACATGCATTTTTGTGCATCAGAATGTTGGTGCTGCTAGGTAGTTGCTGTTGCCTAGTGACTTGGAATGCTTTATCACTGTTGGCCTTAACTGCTGAGCCTGGTGGAGCTTTTCCCTTGTGCTCCACGACGGTGTAACTCAATAAACCTTTATGAATCAGCCTCGCCTCCGCCTCAATTACTACAAATAGTCTATTGATATATTTGATGCTCCTTCAGCTTCAGTGTCAGCTTCAATATCTCTAAGCTTTGGAATTCCCTTTCCATTGCTCTGCATACTTCAGAAAAGGAACTTTCCTTCTGAAAATTACTCAAAACGTGGTTATTCGTGAGACAGCCCCCGACGTAGCAATCTCACAGTCAGTGTTGCTCAACTAGCACTGGGATGCCTATGAGTCACCATGCCCTCTATAAATCCTACTAGTATAGTATAGTATTTATTGCAAATCATCCGTCACACCCGGATTCGAAAATCTGAATCATACTAGTTGGCTGTGACAATGTTGCCATTTCTATTACTTGAGTTGCACATCCGTGCAGCGTTTCGCCAGTGCCGAGCCCAGTAATTGTGATTTTGGGTCTGCAGTACCTTGTACACTTGATGTTACAACTTTTTATCCTTAAAGAAGGAACTCTCCAAACAGAGTATGTGCTGTTTTATCGTGGTGTAGCAGGATTGGGACTGCACATGTGCAAATTGCCCACTCCCTAGTGAGAGATTCAGGATTTTATTGGCAGGAAACCTTGCAGATGTGTCTCTGATCTAGGCCTACTGTAACAGTGCAATAGATTTAAATCTTTGTACGCACATATAAGGGATTATCAGCAGAGTCCAGACAGCTGATATAGAAGGGTAAGAGCATTGCCATGCCAGATACCTAGGCTTGGAAGCAAATGATCATGGATAGAGAAGGTCAATGTCAGAGTCAGAAGGATGAATGAGAATTCAAAGTTGGACATGAACACTTTGTGTGAGGATTCTGAAGGAGCCATTTCCTGGGGTTATTGGTGATCTTTTGGGGCTGAAGAATATTGTGGCGAAATAATTAGCTTTCTTGGGTGCTGCAGATATAAAATAGGATTACATTGAAGTATTGTACCATGTGGTACACGTAAATGTAAAGACTAAAGGGACCATAGTCACTGACTAGGTACCCAGTCACACTGGGATTGGAAAGATGGATGCATAACTAGAGGGCCCCTTTTCATGCAATATATGTCACTTTCAAGTCAACCTTCATTCTCACTCAGAACTCTCGATCCCAGATGTAAGCAAACATAAAAATAGACTACAATGTATATTGCTGAATGTACGTTCGATGCCCAAACACCAACTTCAGTTATGGGACTTACTCCACACATCTCAGCCAGATCTGTGTTTCCTGACGGAAACATGGCTCAAACCCCATACAACCCCCGCTATTACGATAGCCATTCCCTCAGGGTACAAGTTTTTAAACATGGACCGACCTATTAAGACAGGAGGCGGATTAGTCATTATGTATAAGGAACATCTGAAAGTCACTATACTAGAAAAAAAATGTAGTCCTACTCTAGAAATCATAACATTCAGAATTAATCTCTCCACTAACATAGCCAAGAAAGGTGCACTAATATACCGCCCACCGGGACCATGTGCAGGGTTTTCCCTTTCCCTTATGGAATTATTAGCCCCATATCTCAGAGCTAAAGAAGATTTTGTCCTCCTAGGGGATTTCAATATACATGTAGACAACTCGGAACTCATGGAAACAAAATCTCTGCTCGCGGAAATGTCCGCAATAGGGCTCAAACTCCATAATTCCGATCCCACTCACAAAGGGGGACACCTCCTTGACCTACTCTTCTCGAACTGCCCCTCTTTGCCTTGTAAAACCACCTCTCAGCTGGACTGGACAGACCACTATCTGCTAGAATTTGACCTTCCGATAACAAACAAACGGCCACCCAACAAAACTCTTCCTTCAATATGGCGGCGCCAGTGGCATAAAATCACTACAGAAGGATTACAGAAGACCTGGAAAAAACCCAAATTTCTTGAAACAGATAGGGTAGAAGATACACTAATCAAATTCAATGATTCACTTATGGAGGCAATAGATAAGTTAGCCCCACTGAAACTTTATAAACAATTCCCCACTCACAAACAGGAAAAATGGTACACGGACATATTAAGAACTGAGAAGCAAGGGTGCAGAAGGCTGGAGAAAAAATGGAGGAGGTCACACCTCGGTGAGGATAGGAAAGTTTACTTAGAAGCCCAATCAATATACTATAAAAACATCAGAAAGGCTCGCAAAAACAGTCTGGCCCAACAAATATCAGAGGCAGGCAATTCCTCGAAGGAATTATATAAGATACTTGAATCCTTTGTAAAGCCCACAGCATGTGTGAGCTCGGATGACTTCTCACCGCTCCTCTGCAATGAGATATCCTTGTTTTTTGAGAGCAAAATTAATACCATATATGACAAAATTTTGCAAACAACTAGCACCAACTGTGGCAACCATGCTCTGACTACATCGCAAAAAAACAGTATCTTTACTTTCCTTTCCTCCAGTTTCCAACATCGATCTCCCCCTCTTAACCAGCCATATAAAATCTGGCTCTCCTAATGACCTCATTCCTGCGAAAATGATGGCTCCCCTAAACTCCTTTCTAGGCCCACCTATTCTAACCATCATAAATCAATCCCTTAGTGAAGGACAGGTACCATCTGAGTGGAAACAAGCAGTAGTCAATCCCATTCGGAAAAATACCACACTACCCTGGTCTGACCTTTCAAACCTTAGACCCATCTCCCTCCTACCCTACCTCAGTAAACTCACCGAGAAGCATGTTAACACCTACCTGTCGAAATACATCGAGGCAGCGGAGGGCCTGGACCCATCCCAATCTGGTTTCAGGCCCAATCACAGCACTGAATCAGCCCTCCTCTCCGTGACCGACAACATCAGGATGTCACTGGACAGGGGGGGATCAGTGATCTTAGTGCTGTTAGATTTGTCCGCTGCCTTCGACACGGTATCACATGAACTTCTTCTCGAAAGACTGAGTGATGTGGGGGTGGGAGGAATGGCTCTATCATGGCTGCAAAGCTTCCTGTCTGGCCGAACTCAAGGTGTCAGACTGGGCTCTCACTCTTCACCATCACGAGTGCTAACTAAGGGAGTGCCACAGGGCTCGTGCCTCAGCCCCACGCTTTTTAACATTTATGTGGCCCCCTTAGCAAATCTGATAAGATCCTACGGATTCACTCCGGTGTCATACGCTGATGACACCCAGCTTCTGTTTCCCTTTCAAACCCTCACACCAGCAATTCAGTCATCATTTGCGGATGGGATGAGAGCAGTAGCACATTCGATGGCTCAAAATTTCCTCCAATGCAATGTGTCCAAAACCGAGGTCATGCTGTTTGGGGGGGCAACTCTTCTGTGGTCCCCAGAATGGTGGCCCCTGGAGCTAGGTCCTGTCCCCAACCCTAAGCCAATAGCAAAAAACCTTGGCGTCAAACTAGACCAGGCGCTCCTGCTTAAGGAGCACACCACTCAAGTGGTAGGTGCATGCTTCCATGTGGTGGGGTTATTGCGGCGCGTCTTCCCATTTCTGCCAGACCATCATAGGAAAACACTCATCCAAACTCTTATAATAAGCAGAATAGACTACTGCAACGGACTATATCTATCGGCAAATGAAGAACAGCTACATAAACTTCAGGTCGTCCAGAATACGGCAGCCAGGCTGGCTCTCAATGCCCCTCCCAGAACGCCTTCCCGCCCTCTACTTCACCAACTTCACTGGCTGCCAGTAAAGCAGCGCATCAAATTTAAAATCAGTAGTCTGATACATAGATGCCTGTTTGGTACTAGCCCCAAATATTTAAAAGAAAAATTTGTACCATACACCCCTGGACGTACACTACGATCAAGTTACCATCAACTTCTACTGGTCCCTAAGATAAGAAGAGCCAGACAGGGAGGTCGAGCTCTGTCTTACAAAGGACCTATCCTCTGGAATTCCCTACCCTCTGAACTGAAACAGATCAGTAATCTTGAACTATTCAGGAAAAAACTCAAAACTTACCTCTTCACCCTGCCATAGAATTATTCAAAACTCCCTCATACAGCTTCAAGTCACACAGTAAATTGTCCAATGTAAGCAACAGCGCAGAGATATCCCTTCAGGAATTGACTCAGGCGCTTAACAAGCAAATAAATAAATAAATAAATAAAGTATATATAGCAATCAGTGGTTGTCTGAATATCTGTATGGAAAACTGTACACTTACAATAGTGATTTTATAGCTCAATAAGTATGAGTTACTTTCTATAGCAATAAATAAAGTATAAGTGTGTAGCTGAGTAAATGTATGAATGATCAATTGTTTGCATAAGTGAGTAGGATGACTGCATAACTGAGTAGGATATGTGCTGCTGTGTAATGTTGATATAGGTGTATAAGTATATTTAATATTGTTCTATTGATCTTTGTCAGCATGTATGAGTGAATGTATAGGTAAGTGTTTAAATGTGTGTGTAGATTTACAAATCAGTGAGTGGGTTTTTAGAAACTTGTGTTGGTGTGTCAATGGTTTTAAAAATGCTAGTTTATATTTTATAGTGATTGATGAAAGCTTATACTAGTGTATGATGAGGTGAATCTCATAGGCATGTGGATGATGTTATCAGTGATGTCATTTGAGATGTCATCAGTGATGTCACTGACCATGTCATGAATGATGTAATATGTGACATCATCAGCAGTGGATTGCGGGTGCGTGAGTCATAGTTAGTACAACTAATTATAATGGAGGAATTTCAATGGTTTTGTACGAGTAAAATGTCCAGCTAACTATAACACCCCTAAAACCTATGTTGTTTTCAGTGAATTTCTAAGGTTTTTTAAATGCTAATCCCTAACTATAACATGTCTGAACCCTATGGATTTTCAGTGAATTTCAAAGGATTTAAAAATGATAATTCCTAACTATAACAGGCCTCAAACCTATGGTTTTTTCAGTGAATTTCAAAGGTTTTTTCAATGATAATTTTTAAATGTATTTATTGTTATTCCTTTTTCATATTCTTTTACTATTTTTTTTAATCTATTTATTTTTAGATATCTTATTTTTTAAATTACATTACACATATTTAATAAAAAAAGATATTTAAATACAAATATATATATTTTTTATTATTTTATATTCTTTTAAATATATTTATATTCTTTTCTTTATTTTTTTCCCCCTATTTTTTTTGGGGAGTGGCGCACCCAAAGCGCACCTTTCCCGATCACTGCGCAGAACCTAGCCACCATTTTAGGATTGTTGTGTAGGTTCCGCATAGGGTGTGCGACGAGTACGAATTTCCCTACGCGATTGCTATGCCACTGGTACGCGACTTGTGGCGCATACGCGACATGTACGATTTACGATACGCGACGGTTGCACGGTTGCGCGTGACATCATATGCGTATTGCACGTTTTGAGACATCATATGTCTCAAAACATATATATATTTAATATAAATATTAAGGCAAGAAATTATCTAAGCTAATCATAAAAAAATCTTCTTTTACTTTTAATAAAGTTACACTACTTTTAAATGCAATTTCGCGAAGTCGCGCTGAGGTGAGAGCTGCGCGCACACACCCTACGCGGACACTATGTGACCAGAAAAAAAGAGATTTGATTGGTTCATAACACTTCCTATTCTAACTATTGAAGAACCCCACCCATTTCAATCACTCTTCTTAGGCCTTCCTTGACAGAAGACCTGTCCTGAGAAGAACTTCACATTTTTTTAATTGAAGACCTCGATTTGGTTTTTGGAGATAAAAATGGCTACACCAGTGGTAGAATCTTCTGAGTCTGATCATTCTGGGGCAGAAGAATTTCTACCAGAACCTCTCCCTCCTGAAAGATAGACATCCATTGTTTGGAAATTCTTTACTTTCCCAGAGGGGCAAAATAAAGTAAATGCCACCAAGGTCACATGCAAGATTTGCCAGGCAGTGCTCTCCAGAGGAGATCCAAACAAGAAATACTCCTGTGGCACTGCTAATCAATCAATCAATCAATCAATCATTACATTTGTATAGCGCACTACTCACCCGGAAGGGTCTCAAGGCGCTTGGGGGAAGGGTCCGCTATTGCTCGAACAGCCAGGTCTTGAGTTGTCTCCTGAAGGTGAGATGGTCCTGGGTCAGCCGAAGGTGGATGGGGAGGGAGTTCCATGTCTTGGCCGCCAGGTAGGAGAAGGATCTTCCTCCGGCGGTGGCTCTTCGGATGCGTGGTACGGCGGCGAGGCTTGTGGAACGTAGCTGGCGGGTGGGCGTGTAGAAGGTCAGGCGGTCGTTGAGGTACTTGGGGCCCAGGTCGTGGAGAGACTTGTGTGCGTGGGTGAGGAGCCTGAACGTGATCCTCTTGCTGACGGGGAGCCAGTGTAGGTCCCTCAGGTGGCCGGAGATGTGGCTGCGTCGGGGGATGTCCAGGATGAGTCGGGCGGAGGCGTTCTGGATGCGTTGGAGTCTTTTCTGTAGCTTGGCTGTGGTTCCGGCGTAGAGGGTGTTTCCGTAGTCCAGTCGGCTGGTGACTAGTACCTGGGTGACCGTCTTCCTGGTTTCGGTCGGGATCCATCGGAAGATCTTGCGGAGCATGCGTAGGGTGTTGAAGCATGATGAGGAGACGGCGTTGACTTGTCTGGTCATCGAGAGGGAGGAGTCCAGGATGAAGCGCAGGTTGCGTGCATGGTCT
Organism: Lissotriton helveticus; assembly: GCF_964261635.1. Lineage (NCBI taxonomy): Eukaryota > Metazoa > Chordata > Amphibia > Caudata > Salamandridae > Lissotriton > Lissotriton helveticus. The sequence goes on along the minus strand of NC_136071.1, from coordinate 964,560,346 downwards.
GTTGGCTTGGGCGTGGTGCCTAGGGCGGGCGGCCACCTGGAGTCATCCCAGGCGGAGGGCGATGGTCCCAGGATGCGGAAACACCTGCAATTGCTGCATCCTGTAAACTATGCACACAAGGAATGCAGAAGACTGCGTCGAAATGCTCCTCCACCACCGGCAATACCTAGTACCTCTGGGGCATCACCATCAACATCGGCACCAGAGATACGTCCCCAATTTGGGAAAGTGAAAATGCATTGCGTGGAGGAGGAGCTTGGCGGGCATCCGAGATGGCCGCGTGAGCACAGCGCTCCCCGGACCCCCGCCACTCCCGGCATGATATCCTGAACTTATCCTGACTTTTTACGAGGATTTGTGTAGAGGACACTGGGCTGAATGCCCTGGACTTTCTGGAATTCGATTTGGACCCGGGGTTCCGGAGTTACGTCTGTTCGAGCTTTCGGGCTCCACTCTCGAGGTACGCCCGGGACTGGGTGAGGCTCAGTGGCCGTCTTGAAGTTGAACAACAACGGCAGGGGGATTCGACCTGTGGGTCCCCCTCTTAAGTTTCGGTTTCGTTTCTGCCTCAGACTGAGACATCTGGCAGAGGAGCCTGGCCTGGGCTGCAGTCGGGGCACGGAACGGCTGTCGGGCCTTTGGCTAGCTTATTCTCCTATCTGTTGGCCCTCCTACTAGTGGTGCCCTAGCTGCGGTTCTTTGGTCCCGAGGCCCTACTTTCCTGTGGCCATTCCATCCAGCCTGGTTAATCACCTGGTGACGCAGTTCTGATATGGCGGGCAGAGGGGACCGAGAGACTCGGAAGACCAAGACGCCCCTGCGTGGGGGCCCGGTCCAGTCTAACGTGATGGACCGCTACACCCATTCCAAGGGGTCCCCCGGAGCCGCCCTGCCCGGAGCCAGTAATGCTGATCTCACTGTGGACGCGTCAACGGAGCCTTCTTTGCAGGACATCATGGGCGCCATTTCTGCTATGAAGGAGACGATAGGCCAACAATATGAAGCTTTGGCCCACAAAATCGACACCGTGGCCATTGATGTGAACTTGATTCGTGCTGACCTGTCGAAAACCAATGAGAAGGTGAAGTCACTGGATCTTAAGTCATCCAGTCTCACGGAGGACGTTTCGGAGATACAGACGGAGGTCGGCAACCTTCGCAGGGTGAACGACTTCATGACCCGGCGCTTGGAAGACTTTGAGAACAGGGCACGTCGCTGTAATGTACGCGTGGTCGGAGTTCCGGAGAATCCAGAACCTCACTCTGTTGATCTCCTTGTTGAGGACTTGATCCAGAACCACCTCTCTCCGTCTGGTCTAACGAAGTTTTTCGCTGTGGAACGTGCCCATCGTGTTCCGGGGGGCAAGGGTAAACCTGGTGCCCCGCCGAGGCCTATTGTTGCAAAACTCTTCCATTATAGGGATCGGGACGCTATCCTGCAAGCATCGCGTGTGAAGGGCCCGGTGGCCTTTGAGAACGCCACGGTGAACTTCTATCCAGACTTTTCTCAACAGGTCCAGAGACAGCGTATGGGCTTCCGTGATGTCAAGAAACGTCTCCGAGACATGGGGCTTCGCTACGCCATGCTTTTTCCGACCAGGCTGCGCGTTGAGTACAACGACCGAACCTTCTTCTTTGATCGGCCTGATTCTGTAAATGACTGGATGGACTCTCTGCCTGATCGATCTCCTGAGACTGAGTCCGCCGCCCACCCGGGTGGTGCTGAGGGTGGTGTGGAGAGCTGAACAATCCGCCTACGCCTGGGCCCTCGAATAGAGTAAACTCTTCAGGGATTTAATGCCTCAGTGCCTCTGCTGTTTGTGTATTCTCCTCTTTATCTGTCTTACTCGGGGTGGCGGGTGGGCCGGAGCCTTTCCTCCTCAAGGGTTCTTTTTGTAGAATGGGGGTTCTTGGGCGACAGGCACACTGCATGTTGGGGTGGCTATTTAGCATTTTGCAGGGGTGCAGGGTGGGGGGTGTTTTCTTGATTGTTGGGGGGTGGGTGGTTGGGATGTTCGATGTTTTTGTGTTATGTTTTCAAGGCGAATCAATCTGGCTTCTGCTCCTTTTTATGTCATGCTCATTGCGGGGGGGTTTCGGGGTTGCTGTGTGGGATGGGGGGTAGCGGGTTGAGGCTTGTTTCGTGGAATGTTAATGGTCTGGGAGATCGCATTAAGCGGAGTGTGGTGTTAAAATGTCTCCGCCGTTTATCTCCCGATATTGTTTTCTTGCAGGAAACTCATTTGGTGGGCAATACTTGTCGTGCGATGAATAGGTGGGGGTATCGCCTTGCTGCACATTCGGGGTTTACCACGGGTTCCAGGGGGGTGGGTATCCTTGTTCGGGCTTCCCTCCCCCTAGCTATTGATGATGTGATCCTTGATGATCGGGGGCGTTATGCTGTCCTAGTGGGTCGCTATGAAGGTCGTACCCTCTCCTTGTTCACTGTTTATGTGCCCCCCGGCCTACAGACTTCTACCTTTGCCGATTTGGGCCGTGTGTTGTTGGACCTTCCTGATAGTACTCTTTTTCTTGCAGGCGATTTTAATGCTGTGATCTCCGGTCTACAAGATCGCTACCCCCCTAGGGATACTCCTTTAGCCCAACAGTGGTTAGGTGGGTTTTTGGATACGTTTGGTTTGGTGGATTGCTGGAGGCTCCTGCATCCTACCCAGCTTCAATACACTTTCCATTCGGGGGCCCATGGGAGTCTGTCTAGACTGGATTATTTCCTGATGCCCGCGGCGCAGACGCCGGCGGTGCGTGAGATCAGACACCTCCCCCGGGGCATCTCCGATCATTCTCCGCTCTGGCTTTGTTTTGAGTTAGGGGTGGAGGCGGTGGGCCGGGTGGCTCCGATTAACCCCTGGTATATTGCCTCCCCTGAGACCCGAAACCTTTTGACTAAGTCTTTAGATGCTTACATTTTGGACAACGAGGGGTCGGTTTCCTCGGCGGTATCCCTGTGGGAGGCCTTTAAAACAGTGATTCGTGGGCAGGCCCTTTCTCTAATTGCTGAATCCAAGAAGGCTAGGAATCGGGAGGTGGAGGACCTTGAGATAGAGATTGCTGAGAGGGAGGCCGACTTAGAGTCTGAGATCACCTCTGATAAACTCCACGCCCTGGGTCTGAAACTATTTGCTTATAAATCCTTGGTCACAGATGCGGCTAGACTGATGTTCCGGGAACAGCAGGGTCGTCTGTATGATGTGGGGGACAAAGCGGGTAAATTGTTGGCATGGTTGGATAAGAAAGAGAGAGCGAATCGTGTGGTGCCTGTGATTCAGTCGTCGAATGGTGTCGGAGTGACAGACCCGGTTGGAATAGTTGAATGTTTTGCTGAGTATTTTCGTGTGGTGTATACCCCTGTGTCTGGACGAGATGTGGCTGACTCTCGCCTTTTGTTGCGCGATATAGCTTTGCCCAGTGTTTCCGATCTGGACCGTGTCTCGTTGGAGTCCCCTTTTACTACGGATGAAATAGCGACTGCCATTCGTTCGCTCCGTTCGGGCAAGGCCTTGGGCCCGAATGGGTTGCCAATTGAGCTGTACAAGCTACGCCCTGACAAGGTAGCGCCCTATCTTCGTGCCATGTTTTTGGAGTCCCGGGAACGGGGTATTCTCCCGTATGACCAGCGTCTTGCTACGATAGTCGTAATTCCCAAGGACGGGAAACCGCGGGACCTTTGTTCGTCTTATAGGCCCATTTCCCTGTTAAATGTTGAGCCTAAGGTCCTGGCTAAGCTCCTGGCAACCCGCCTGCTGACGGTCATTAGCGACTTGGTCCATCCGGATCAGTCCGGATATATCCCACATCGCAACACGGCTCTTAACCTACGTCGTCTTCACGGCGCTGTTGCGAGGGCGGGGCTTCTGACGGAGCCGGCCATTTTGGCCTCGTTAGACGCCTCGATGGCTTTTGACACGGTTGAGTGGCCCTATCTTTGGGCAGCTCTCGAAAAATTTGGTTTTGGGCCTGAATTTATTGGATGGGTGAAGTTGTTGTATGTGAAACCCTTAGCGCAAGTGGTGGTGAACGGTAGAGTTTCTGTCCCCTTTAGCCTTGGTAGAGGGACCCGTCAGGGTTGCCCCCTGTCTCCATTGCTTTTCGCGCTGGCCTTGGAACCGTTAGCTGCGTGGCTTCGATGGGAACCTTCCCTCAAAGGGATCCGTTGGTCACCGGACTTTGAAGACCGCGTCTCTCTTTACGCGGACGACATTCTTCTTTATCTGACATCCCCGCGTAAATCTTTGAACGTCTTATTTGATGTTCTTACTTCGTTCGGTGCTAACTCGGGCCTTGTTATTAATTGGGCTAAGTCCTGTGTGTATGTTCTCTCGGGTGTTTTGCCCTCTTTGCCGGCCAGATTCCCTATCCAGGTGGTCCAGTCTGGCTTCAAGTATTTAGGGATTTTTATTACCCGGGATTCCTCCCTCCGGTTTGAGCGTAATCTCCTCCCCCAGCTTCTTAGATTGCGACTGGATGTGGCCCGTTGGCGTAAGCTGCCCCTGTCTCCTCTGGGTAGGGCTGCTCTCTTTAAAATGATGTCTTTGCCGCGGTTCCTCTACGCCCTTCAGAACTCTTTCGACGATATTCCTGCTACTTATTTCAGAGAAATCGAGAGTCTGCAAAGACAATTGATTTGGGATGGGCGTCCACGTATAGCCCTTGCGAAACTTACTATCCCTTGGTACGACGGGGGCATGGCACTCCCCGACATCAAGAGGTACTACTGGGCAGCCCAGCTCTCGGCCATTAACCATGCGATGTACTCGCCGGGTCGCGATCCGGCGTTTGAGATGGATAAGCTCCAGTTGCCGGGAGGGGACTTTAATAGAGCGCTATATTCCAGATCGGCCGGGCACCATCTTGTGGGCCCAACCAGGGCAGCGGTCAACGTGTGGCGCGCCGCGAATGTGAGTTTGGGATGGGAGAATCGGCTGACGCTGGCGACTCCGCTTTATGCTTCTGAACGTTTGGGATGTCTCTGGTCTTCTAAGGGCTTTGACCGCTGGGATGTGATTGGGATTTGTAAAGTGGGTGACGTTTCTGTGAATGGTCGCGTGAAATCATTCCAGGCCCTTAAGGCAGAATACGACTTGAGTGATAGAGAGTTTTTCCGGTATCTGCAAATCCGACATGCCTTGGCCTCGGTTCTGACTCCTGATGTGGCCCTGCCCGAGTCTTCCCCCCTTGAAGATCGTATACTAGATGGACACTTGCCCGACAGCACCATCTCTCTCATCTACAAGAAGCTGATTCATAATCGCGCTGATTTGTTGGTCCGACTCCGAGAGATGTGGGTAGGTGATGGATTGGAACTGGATGACGAGGACTGGCAGTCGGCACTCTCCTCCCCGAAGGAGGTCGCCATTCCCGCCCGTCTTCGTTTGGTGCAACTTAAGATCCTCCACCGGGTGTATGTGATTGGTCCGCGTCTGGTCGTGATGGGTTTTTCCCCGGATGGCTTGTGTAAGCGTGGCTGTGGGATGAGCGCTACCTTTATGCACATACTTTGGGAGTGTCCTGTGGTGGCAGCTTATTGGGTGGATGTGCTTGCGTTGATGGCTGTGGTGACTGGTGTTGACCTGCGGCCTGAGGCCCGTCGATGTCTGCTGAATGTGTGGGAACCCTCCGATTACTCTGTGGCCCAGACTAGATGGGCGACCCTGGGTTACATGGTCGCGAAGCGTGACATTGCGCAACTCTGGGGCGCATCCCGACCTCCTGACGTTTCAGTGTGGGAGGACAACATGGACTGGTCCATGTTCCGTGAGAAGACAGTCTACGTGGCTAGGGGCAGGCCGGGGGCGTGGACGAAAATTTGGGGTCAATGGAATGCATACCGTGGAGAAATTTGTACCCCTCCCTTGGTTGCCACCTCCGATGTTACCCTGTCTCCTTAGGCTGACGTTCCCGAAATTTTTCGCTCTGTTCTAGGATTTTCCTGTCCTCCCTGCTCCCCCCCCCCCCCTCACGGCCTTCCCGACTCTCATTGATGTATTTTTGCTCTCCTGTTTCGTGACCTCCCCCTCTGCTTTTTGGGCTGACTTGATTATTGCACTCGCCTTATGTTTGTGTTGGTTATTTTCATGTTTTATATAGAAAATTGTTGTATCCTGTTTTATGTCTGGAGCAATTTCGTTCTACGATTTGGCCTGACCTAGGAAATGTTTGTTTATTTCATGTGTCGTACTATGCGACTTAGCGGCCAGCCCGTGTGGTTGTGGGCCCATCTATGTAATTTTCTGTGATTGCTCAATAAAAGTTTTTAACCAAAAAAAAAAAAAAATAAGAAATAAAATGTGATATACATAATTCATTCTTGAGGTGTTGCCGACAGCCTAAGATGTTATACTGTTTAAAGAAAACATGCATCCTTGTTTCTGAAACTGCAACTGTAAGAGCTTTGCTAACTGTACTGCATGTGTTATATATGTACAATGCAATCTGCTTTGTAAGTTTCCGTTCTTCAACTAATAAAATAAATATTAAAAAAAAAAGAAAATGCATTGCGTAAAATGCAATTGTTTAATTTGTTATGGGGAGCAATCAGTGGACCTTGTTTGTCGTGCCATCGATAACCATCGATGCTAGTTTTTTTTTCCCTCATAATTTTTTGTTTTTTTTGTCCTGTTGACTTTTTCTTCCTGTAAAAAAAAAAAAAAAATCCCCCCAAAAATATAAAACTACAAAAAATATATATTTTCAGAACTAAGCACTCTGGTTAAAAAAAAAAGAGCTAACTTTGTATGCTAGTGTGTGAAAGTTTACATGAAAGTATGTCTAGTGGATAATTGACTGAAATAATGCATTTGTGGTGTATGGTGAATGTATAAGTGCAGAACTATAAGTAAGTGCTGCAGCATGACACTGTAAAGTCTTTAGCTACAGCATGCTTCGGTACTTCCGAAGCACAGGGATGTAACATACGTACATAAATATGTTGCAAGTCTGTACTTCCCTCTGCACTGCTGCTTAAACTGCAGCCATGTGGTGACACAGGCACCCTTGCAACATGTTGTAGTGATATCTGTGTCATTTGGAGTTTGTTTTTGTGCAAAAAGACACACCTTCCTGCACAAAAACAATTTGTGAAGGCACTTTTCTCCTTCAATGTATATTGTACATTTTAGCATACATTCAAAGAGAAAAAATGAGGAGAAATTAAGATAATTCTCCTTGTTGTGCCGTGCTTCACCAATTGGAGGATGCTGCAGCATTCATACACATGTCCAGATTTATGATTTCTGATAAATCTGGAGAGGTGTCGTGTTCTATCAGTGTTCCGTGCAAACACGCACAGCAACACCCATAGAACGCCCTTTCAACGCAAAGTGGTATGTATAATAAGGTTGTATTTACATGGAGAAGAAAAGGTACACAAACTGCCTTTTCCTCTCTTTGTAAATATGAAACAGTGTCTTGTGCTATAAGTATGATGTACATGCATAGTATATAAAGACATTAAGTTGTACTAGGGTTAATGGCTAGACCAATTCTTATTGTATGAGTAATAAGTAGAAACATTTCAGTACTGCAAACAGAGAACAAGATAAATACTTACGTTTTGGAAAACTTATAGGACATGTTTATAGATTACTGAAGGGAAGGGATGGGGCCTGATGTGACATGTGCAAACACACTCAGTGATGTGTTTTAAGTTAAGGAATTTTGTCTCTTTTAATCCTGAAATTCACTGGGCCCTACTAGTCCACCATATCTCTCTATTGAATACCATTACATGTGTGTTGCAGACAGGTTCTCTGAAGCTGTGCCCCATTTGATACCTGTCTGCAATGGAATTCTTTGGCACATATCTACTCCATCCATCTCCCCTTTTTTCAATTGTGTGCAAACAAAGGCCATTGTGCATTTTAATACTTACTTAAACTTTCCTCAACAGTAATACACCTAAAAAATGCTACACATTTTATTCAGTTGTTTTTTATAATCTAAATTGTGGTAAATTGCATATTTTAGAATTAGGATCTGTGACAGAAAAGAAAGAATAGTTATAATATATAATATATTTTTAACAGCACAGCATAATTTTAACATTTTACAAACTATTTTCTTTGCCTTTTTTGCTGTTCTCAGAATATATTGAAGGACCCAAATGCTTCTCTCACAATTTTCCCAAATGCACACTGACTCACAGTGTGATTCTAGACAAATAACAGTATCCCTTGCACTTTAGCAAAGAACATTTACTAGTCTGGAACAGGTGACATAACTGCACACATTCCACACATTTTAGAAATGCACTGTACTGTGGAAGCCTTACTCATTTTGCAAATACATAGGCAATGGCTGCTTTCAAATTCTACCAAAACGTGGCAACAGCATACGTTTTTAACTAGTTATATATCTGCGAGCACATAAAATACCGACAGGCTTCTCTCACAACAGTTCCCAAATGTACACAGACTCACAGTGTGATTAGAGACAACCAAGACTATCCCTTAGACTTTATCAAAACACATTAACTGATCTACAAAAACTAAGGTGACAGCACACATTCCACATATTTCATTACTGCATTTCAGTATTAAAGCCTAACACATTTTCCAAATACATAAGCAATGTCTATTTTCTAATTCTACCAAAACTTAACAACAAGAAAGGTTTTTAAGCACTTATGTGTCTGCAAACACTTCAAGCAACCAAATGCTTCACTCACAATTTTCCCAAATGCACACTGACTCTCAGATGCTCGGTCCATCACCACCCCCTTTTGTACCGCTTTTGGCCGCCATAAGGGTGGCAGGGTATGCTCAGACGTGAGTCCCTTGCTCACTTTGCCTCTGGATTCTAGCAAGCCGGGCTGAAGACGGCTGTAATGCCAGAAACCGGTCCTCGGAAGCTTGTTTCCGGTCCAGGGAAGGCATGGCTTGGCAGTTCGGGCTGGACTGTTCCCATGCGGCACAGGGTCAGACTGATTTGCATATGGCCATGTCTGAACTGGGGTGGCAGAGTGAGCTAAAGAATGGTGATGGATTAAACCCATATCTTTTGACTGGGTGTGAGTGTTTGATTGGTTCAGATGCTCCGTCCATCACCACCCCCTTTTGTACCGCTTTTGGCCGCCATAAGTGTGGCAGGGTATGCTCAGACGTGAGTCCCTTGCTCACTTTGCCACTGGATTCAAGCAAGCCGGGCTGAAGACGGCTGTAATGCCAGAAACCGGTCCTCGGAAGCTTGTTTCCGGTCCATGGAAGGCATGGCTTGGCAGTTCGGGCTGGACTGTTCCCATGAGGCACAGGGTCAGACTTATTTGCATATGGCCATGTCTGAACTGGGGTGGCAGAGTGGGCTAAAGAACGGGGATGGGTTAAACCCAGATCTTTTGACTAGGTGTGAGTATTTGATTGGTTCAGATGCTCCGTCCATCACCACCCCCTTTTGTACCACTGATTCTAGACAAATAACAGTATCCCCTGCACTTCAGCAAAAAACATTTAGTAGTCTGGAACAGGTGACATGACTGCACACATTCCACATATTTTATAACACAGTCTCACAAAGTGAATCTAGACAAGCAAGACTACTCCCTGGACTTTACCAAAAGAAACACATTATTCTTATTAAAAACAAACATACCACATACAACCTCTCACAAAAGAATAAGTTACCTTTTAAATTGATTTGTAGATTAAAAAGTATGTCAGTCACACACTAGATTGATTTTCTTATACAGAATCTCTGTACTGTGCAGCTCTTAGCAAAACCAAAAAACATGGCAAGCTTTCCCTTTCATTCTGCACACATACACAAGTAAATATCAACTCACATTGCTCCCCACATTAATTCAAAAGCTAACACACATTTCTATGAGTTACACATTTCAGCCCTTTCCAAATGACATACATTTGAACCCTACCCCAATCTGCTCACTGCCTGTTACCATAAAAACAGTTCATGGAACACTCAACTAAACTAATTTGTCACAAGTTCAGCACACAATGTTGCTAATCCAAACAGCAAGTGTGCTTGACTTTTCAAAATATCAGCTTATCCTATGTAATGCTCCTTTCAAATACTTTTTCTTAACCAATAAGAAACATGCTTTTAAAAAACAAAGACATGCAATCTACTTTTCAGACTAGAATGATCTCAAACAGCCAATCATGTCTTTTCTTTTTTCAAAACTGCATCTTATCCACAAATTTTAAGAACAATCTCACTTCTCAAACTGCCATTTCAAATACAGAGACCATCAGAGTGCATCCAGGCCTCCCTTCAAGATACTTAGAGTGTGGATTGTCGGACACAGGACACAGCTATATTTTCTGGAGCCAAAGGTATGCAGAAAACAGAGGCATGGACAATGACCCAGCTTTGCCAAATGTAGACATTACATGGATTAGACAGAGAGGGTTAAATTGGCACCAATTGATACCATTGGTTAAATCCTTTTTGCATCTACAACACTCTGACCTCATAATTGTGCAATGTGGTGGCAATGACCTAAGTACTTTGACTGGGGTAGGCCTGGAAATGCTTAAAAAGGACACCTTTACAGAATTGATGTCACTTTTCTCCCAAACTACCTTTGTCTATTCTAACATATACCAAAGGCAGAAATAGAACTGGTCCAATCAATTGTGTCCACAGATTGAGAAAGCTAGGAAACATGTCAATAAATCTGTTACTACTTTTCTCCGAGATTATAAAATGGGGTCCATTTACCACAAAAATCTGTGTTTCAATATGGATGGCATTTATAGGAGAGATGGTGTACATTTTACAGATGAGGGTAACAGAGTCTTCCTCTTGAACTTTAGACTCTGCATAGGTACTTACTTGTAGGTACCAAAATCTCTCAATAAACACAAGGGCTCTTTTTAGAGCCACCCAAGAACTAAACACAAAAGCTTGATGTATATCTGAAAAATATATATATTTTTTTGCTCGGAGTCGTGCACCCAACACGTAGAAGTCGTGCACCCAATGCGTAGAAGTCGTGCACCAAACGAGCTGGAGTCGCGCACCCTACAAGTTAGGAGTCGTGCATCCAACACGTGCACACCAGGGGAGCACGCTGAGCGCTGCACTGGGTGCGTTACTCCTAATTTTACCGTAAAAAATATATAGCCTATATCACTAATTTCTATTATACTCTGGGACCCCATCCCCCGGGGCTTATATAAAATAATGGGGACCATGGGAGAAGCCCCAATACCCCCAAGGTCCCAACCAGCTCCCCGCGTCCTTCGGGAGCCGGCATGCTTTTCCACATGGGGAGCTGCTAACATGCAGCTCCCGGTGTTGAAAAGCAATCTGGTTTGGATTTTGAAAGAGAGAGCAGGTTTCCATGCTCTCTCTTTCAAAATCCTAACCAAGTTTGCAATGGGAGGGCGGAAGCCTCGGCTCCCAACCTCCCATAGCAAATAGCAGTGTCCCGGGAGTGGGCACCCCGGCACACTGCAGGAGCCGGCCCTGGGGGGTGGCAGTCCCCAGGGCCACAACAAGGCTCCAGGAGGGGGTTGCATGGCCCCCTCCAACAATACACAAAGCCCCGGGGGTGGCTGTCCCCGGGGCCTGGGGGGGCCCTTGAGCCCCCCCAACCACGAATTTTGCTGGGGGGCCTTGGAGCCCCCCAACCATTTATTTTGTAGCCCGGGGATGGCGGTCCCCGGGGTTGGGGGACCCTCTGTGCCCACCATAAATATTAATATTTTGCCCCCAGGATTTGGCCCCCCGTGGGCTAATTATGAAAGAAGCTCTGTTTTATATATTTATTTTTTTACGGCAGGATCCGCGCACCCTGCGCCTACTTTTATATTTTTTTGGGCCCTGGACTTCCTTGTAGAACCCAATAAGCAGGTCTAGAAGGTCAGGGTATTTATACCCTGCCCCCTTTATACATTTCACACTTATTCCAGTAACTTCTTCAGCCTTGCATCTACCGAGGCACAAAATGGCTGCCAACACTTCCTGGTTTCGAATGTTGACAACCACTTGACAGCCAATTAGCATTCAGCGCGCGATCGGGACGGTGCGCTTAGGGTGCGCTCAGGGTGCGCTCAGGATGCGTGGATCCTGTGCGGCCATAGATATATATGTACTTTTAAATGTCATTTTCTCAGGAACTACTGAACGGATTTACACTATTTAAGAAAAAGGCACAAGTATGAACTAAGGACTACCTCATTGCCAAATTTGGTGTAATTCCGTTCAGCAGTTCGGCTGTAGCCTCGATGAACGGTTTCCATGGAAAATTGGATGGAGAAAATACGGTTTGGGACCCCCCTTTTTTCTCACCCCCGCTTGACGAATCACCCCGAGACTTTCAGGATAGGAGCGGATCGTAGCTGGCCATTAGTTTTGAAAATTTCACAAAGATTCGTCAACCGGCGCCAAAGTTATTCCAAATAGAATGTTGCGGATTTCCTATGAAAAATAGGTTCTAACTATAACTACCTACTGGCGACCGCCAGTAGGTTATATATATATATATATATAGATATATATATATATATATATCTATATATATATATATATATATATGTGCACAGGAACCTCCAGCGAAGCAAACCTCGGCATGCGCGGCGTCTCGCATGCCGCATGCCGAGGTTTCAGGAGCCGCTACCCTATCACAGGTGCGGTTCTCCGCGATTTTGGCTTTAAATTCGGGTCATTACTGGACCAATGGCGGTCGTATGACACTACCGATTACGTTACCTTGGAGGTCCTGAATGTGGGAGCAATAATATATATGTCGCTGGACCTACGCCTGAACCTCTTTTAGGACGTTACGAACCGGACAAACTTAATACGACCCGGATAAACTCAATGCCAATCCTGTTCTGGGGCTGTCATTAGCTTCTGGATTTGGACTGTATTATATCAACAAGAACTATTCGAGACGACGCCTAGTAAGGCGCACTTCATTCAAATATTAAGGATACTACTTCTGATTCACTGAACAGACCACCTGTCCGGACGTTATCCTATTTGACTATCGAGTCCAGCCGCTTAATGTTATAAGTACTCGCCCTGACGAAGTTCCTAAAAAGGCAAAAAGAGGAACGAAACGTGTTGGCTGTGCCTATGCTTCACGAATACTTTTCTGAATAAAGAAGAATTTACTTAAAAATAACTACTGCTACTGACTTTATTCGAGTGCACCTTCCATTCTGTTTTTTGTATTTCAATAATTTTCACATCCCACGGCAGCGGATGTTGGAAGAGATTGCACCACCCTGACTCAAGAACTAAATGATCCGTAGTGCTTGACCTGGTCTGCTGCCTTTGGTCCTTTTGTCTTATTTACATTTTTTTAATGTTGCTATCAGCCAGTAAGAGCGCTCGCGCACCTTTTAAAAGGTTCACCGGGCGCAAATAATGACAATGCATAATGAGGTCACAGGCCGGCATTCTTGTGCAGACATCTGAAGCCTGAATTCCTTGGATCGATTGGATGATGGACACATGCCACACATTTAGGAGAATCACTCAGTAGGTAAATGTGTCCCATTTAAACTACATGCATTTACATATTCCACATATGAACATCCTGGAAATGTGCCACAGATCCCTCCTACTGGAAGTAAGTTGGACAGCACTCCAATAATATCTGTACTATAGCTATATTGGATAAAAACAGCCAGAAGAAGCATTCCTCCAACTTATTTTTTAAACTAGGGATGTCACCGCTAAATTGCCATTTTACTGCTAGCCGCTGTACTGAGGCTGTTAATAAAGCACATTACTACACTGATATCAATTTAGCCAGTTGATTACCCCGCGTTCTTTACAAGGCCAGTCATCAACCCTCTTGCTGGCACTGGCTCCCCACACTTTTAACAGAGAGTTCGGAAACCTGCTCTCTGCACAGTGTTTTGTTTGGATAAAGAGGACTTGGTTTCTCAAAGGACAAGGACTAGGGTTCATGCAAGAACTTTATAAAGAATGTCCTCTGGATTCAATTCGATTCCTCAACGCTCATTCACATAATTATGTTGCACACTCCTTAGTCCTCCCACTAATATTGCACTCTAAATAACCCAAGTATAAGCACAAAATCTCTAAAGATTTATAAAAATTATTGTAAAATGTATTATGACAGAAATTCATAAAAACATTCTATGAGTTCCAAACATCATAGTCACTTTTGCATTTTAACCCCTTGCATGCAGCGCAAATTTTCACGCTGTGCGGCCGTTATTAAGAGTGGGCGGGTTCATGACGGTCCCCAGCCGTCATCAGCACACGCCCACCATGATGCATGACGACCGGGAGCCGTCATCAGCATGCAAGGGGTTAAAAACACATATAAAATATATCAGATGGGTAAACAAAATAACATTTAGACATAAACCAAATATCCTACGAGAGTTTGTGCAGACAGTACTCTTTGTCATTAGATGCCACAATTGGCTGCTGTTTAACAATTTTGTATCCTATACACCCCATTAGTTACCACATATTTGTGACCATCTAATGCAGAGGTCTTCAATCTGTGGGGCGCGACCCCCAGCGGGGTCGTGGAGTCCTGGGATGGGGGTCGCAGACTCTGTCAGAGCGTTTGCCTTAGTGGCGTAGGCCTGATTGAGGGTGCTGGCGGGCGGAGGCCTAATTCACACCGAGGGGTGAAAAACATCAAAGCCTCATTAACAAGTAAAAGGTCTTTTAAAGACCTGTGAAGTACTCGGATGTGGCTTTGTGTGTGTCCCTGAAGTTGTTTCAGCCGGCTCACACATACACGAGGGGGGGGGGGCCTGGGGTGCAGGGGAGGGTGGCTGGGGGAGAGGCTGTAGCCCTTTGAGTTCAATGAGCATTGCGCGCCTGGAGCTGTGGGTCCCGCCAGTAAAGCACGTGAAAGGTCCTCTCCCCCCTGCCATGTTACAGCCTGTCTACCCCCCCCCCCTTGGCCCCCAGGAGGGAGGCACAGAGATGCCCTCCCATGAGAGAGGAAGAAGGAAGAAGACGCAGAGAGATACTGACCCCTCCCCCCACCCCCACATGAGAGAGGCACAGAAAAGGTGGGTGGATTAATGATGGGTGGATGGATGGATGAAAGGGTGGATGGATGAAGGATGAATGTATGGATGGACGGATGAAAGGGTGGATGGTTGGATGGATGGATGGATGGATGGAAGGATGAAAGGGTGGATGGATGAAGGATGAAAGGGTGGATGAAGGATGGATGGATGTGTGAAAAGGTGGGTGGATGAATGATGAGTGGATGGATGGATGAAAGGGTGGATGGATGAAGGATGGATGGATGGATGGATGAAAGGGTGGATGGATGAAGGATGTATGGATGGAAGGATGAAAGGGTATATGAATGAAGGATGGATGTATGGATGGATAAAAGGCTGCATGGATGAATGATGGGTGGATGGATGTGTGAAACGGTGGGTGGATGAATGATGGGTGAATGGATGGATGAAAGGGTGGATGGATGAAGGATGTATGGATGGAAGGATGAAAGGGTGGATGGATGAAGGATGTATGTATGGATGAAAGGGTGGATGGATGAAGGATGTATGGATGGATGGATGGATGAAAGGGTGGATGGATGAAGGATGGATGTATGGATGAAAGGGTGGATGGATGAAGGATGTATGTATGGATGGAAGGATGAAAGGGTGGATGGATGAAGGATGGATGGATGTGTGAAAAGGTGGGTGGATGAATGATAAGTGGATGGATGGATGAAAGGGTGGATGTATGTATAGATGGAAGGATGAAAAGGTGGATGGACGAAGGATGGATGTATGGATGGATAAAAGGCTGTGGGTCCCACCAGTAAAGCACGTGAAAGGTCCTCTCTCCCCACCCCCGCGATGTTACAGCCTGTCTGCCCCCCCTCCGCCCCCAGCAGGGAGGCACAGAGATGCCCTCCCATGAGAGAGGAAGAAGGAAGAAGACGCAGAGAGATACTGACCACTCCCTCCCCCACCCCCCCCCATGAGAGAGGCACAGAAACGGTGGGTGGATGAATGATGGGTGGATGGATGGATGAAAGGGTGGATGGATGAAGGATGAATGTATGGTTGGAAGGATGAAAGGGTGGATGGGTGGATGGATGGAAGGATGAAAGGATGGATGGATGAAGGATGGATGGATGTAAGGATGAAAGGGTGGATGGATGGATGTGTGAAAAGGTGTGTGGATGAATGATGAGTGGATGGATGAAAGGATAGATGGATGAAGGATGGATGGATAAAAGGGTGGATGGATGAAGGATGTATGGATGGAAGGATGAAAGGGTATATGGATGAAGGATGGCTGGATAAAAGGCTGCATGGATGAATGATGGGTGGATGGATGTGTGAAAATGTGGGTGGATGGATGATGGGTGAATGGATGGATGAAAGGGTGGATGGATGAAGGATGTATGGATGGAAGGATGAAAGGGTGGACGGATGAAGGATGGATGGATGGATGGATAAAAGGGTGGATGGATGAAGAATGTATGTATGGATGGAAGGATGAAAGGGTGGATGGATAAAGGATGGATGTATGGATGAAAGGGTGGATGGATAAAGGATGGATGTATGGATGAAAGGGTGGATGGATGAAGGATGTATGGATGGAAGGATGAAAGGGTGGATGGATGACGGATGGATGTATGGATGGATAAAGGTTGCATGGATGAATGATGCATGGTTGGATGTGTGAAAAGGTGGGGGGATGAATGATGGGTGGATGGATGGATGGATGAAAGGGTGGGTGGAAGAAGAATGGATGAAAGAGTGGATGGATGGATGTATAGATGGATAAAAGGTTGCATGGATGAATGATGGATATGTGAAAAGGTGGGTGGATGAATGATGGGTGGATGGAAGGATGAAAGAGTGGATGGATGAAGGATGGATGTGTTAAAGTGTGGGTGGATGAAGGATGGATGGATGGATGTGATGAGGTCTAACAGGCGCATTTATGGTTGTCGATAGTTGTTGATGATGAGGAGTACCAATTTCTAGAAATATTTGTCGGAAGGGTGTCCTTACGCCTTAAAAGGTTTTTCAAGGGGGCCTCGGCATCAAAAACTTTGAAGACCTCTGATCTAAGGTGATAGTACAGCAATTAAATTTCTGGCCAACTGGTTGCGTCGATGCGTTTCGAAGGTTTTATATTATGATACCTTCTTTTTCAAGACTGTAACTTTTACTCCCGTCTTTGTATAATTTTCTGTTATTTTTTGTGTGGCCCCCTCTTTCCCACTTATTGCGATATTCTTCTTTTCAATGTTATTCTGCTTAGATTTAATATCGAAGTGTGTCCCCGGTTCAGGAAATCCTGTTCTTCTAGCTTGGCCCTCGTATCTATTGATTGGCTGCCCTTTCACTTGATTAGAAAAAAGCTTGAGTGTCAAAATTGATCCGCAAATGTTTCGTAGTTTAACATTTAGTGGTGGCTGTTACGCACACTCTTCCTTTAAGGAGCACCCCGTATTTACTTCCGGGTTCCTCCGGGTCAATACGGCGTCCTCGCGTACTCCTTTGGCACATCCGAAAGATAAAGAGGACCACAAAGCTGGCCACAAGTGCAGAAGGACTGTATAAAGTAGGGGTACATTTGGTTCTCATCATTTACTTCCTTTGTTGCATTGCAGATAGAATAAGTGTTGCCCTCACTAGAGCTGTGTCACCCACAGAAAGTGCGCCTCTATGCAGGTAGTGAGGTTATTACGCTGCATTGTTTTGTTTTTCTATGTACTGGGAAAAGGTTAAAGCACCTTTTAAATACCCCAGCCCTCTCCTTCCCTAGATCTAGACCATGAAAGTAATAGAATATTTCAGGAGTGACCTCCCAGAGTGCTCTTTTAGGGCATATGACTTCTTAGCAAATTTAAGTAAAACTGGGCTAGAAAATGCACCGTTTGACTCCATTACTAAAAACATGTACTCAGGGAGAACCTTCCCCCTTAAGGAAGGCTGGCTCACAAGCTCGCCTCTACATGCTGCAATCCAGGGGCGGTCATTGTCTATGTCAAAGTGGGCGATGTCAGTGGAGTAAATGAGCAGTGTCCTGCTAAGAAAACTATAGGGGGACCTGCACTCTACAGAATAAATACTGTGCATATTAATGGACTGTGTGCACAGCATACTTCACTATTCATTTGTTAATCGTGTGCATGTCCTCAAACTATGCCCGAGGACTTCAGAAAGGTGTTCTATTTGTGAGCCATAGTATTTAATGCAATGTTCCCTAATATGACCCTTGATTCTATATTAAAAAAAAACACTCTCTGGAAACAGGATAGCTATCTTGAAATTCCCTACAGGCCAGAGAAGGCTGTTATTTTCTCAAATAATTTCCTGAGTTTCTCCTCAACAAGTATTTGAACTGGCTGGCTCACTCAATGCCTCGTTCTGCAAGAAAAAACCGGAATATCCAGCAGACAGTGATAGTGGATTAAGGAGACCTTGTCTGTCTCATATCTGTAGTATAACTTGCCCTACTTCATTAAACAAAAAGACTGCTGAATTCAAGCAATGCTGATTAAACATGCAGTTCTTGAAATCACATATCCGGTTCCATACCCAAGGCACACTTAATTCATGGTTTTTGTGGTTTTCAATATGCACAGCTATATGATATATCTAAAAAAAAATAGTATGGAAAAAGTAATTGCCCATCAGTGATGTTGGTACACCGAAATGCAAAGCAGACATTTTCCAAATAAAAAGTTTAACCGCGTTTTAAATAAATGGAAAGCATGAATGCATTCATTAAATGACTTTTTTAGACATATGAGATTTTCATGTTGAGTAATGAGCACGTGCTCCAAACAACACCCGGAGAAATTATTAACTTGGGGATAATTTAGAACTTGTAAATGAATAAATTGAGTCATTTCCAATCATTTTAGCTTTTCCTTAGATTTTGCTGTGATTATGTATTTGATGTGTTTTTACCACAACGCCAATACAATAAAACCTCATTACCTCATGCAAGTTAGACTTTTGACTGATAAAGACACTGAAAATGCGCAGATAAGGGATTGGTAAATCCATTACAGGCCAATAGGTTTCATTTTGCAATCTAAACTCCAGTCAAAATGAACCTTAAATCTGCAGTTGAGTTATTTTACCAGAATGTGTATGCAGGCCTAAGTGACCTATTTAATGCAACCTAAGAGCAATTCCCAGGCAATCATAGAGTAAGTAACTATATGTAGCATATATAAGGCAAAACTATGTGTGCGTAAACTGTACCAAAAGGATTCCATGTACAAAAGTTTCTTTGGTCTTAAGTGCAACTTAAAACTACAAAGGTTTGGGGCTGAAATTACCACATTTCGATTCACAACATCAGGATATGATTTATGATTTTGAATTAACTTTGTAGCCCTGAAACACGACTACAAAAACGAGAAAAAAAATATGGTGTATTAACCATTTTTGTAACATTATGGATTAGGTTGGGAAAGTTGGTGTTTCCAGATGCGTAAAAGAGGCTTGCTTGTTGGAAAGTAGGTGATTTTAACAAAGTCCTAACATTGGGGTTTTTCACAACCATTTCTATGTTGCTTTCCAACCCATTTTGAACACCTTAATTAAATGTATGAACATGTAGCCTTGAGTGGGCCCCAAGCAACTCTGTACCATGAGGAAATTTCAGGAAGGGGATTTCAGCAAATGTACAAATATTTCCATATGTAAGGGGAAAAAAGTGTCAAATGTACATTTCCAGAATTCTTTTAGGAGAATGATTGTAAGATAGTGACATCCCCAGATTTCCTTATGCACTTGTGGGTCCATTTGTAAATATGCAGAAATGCATAGGTCTATTTAAATTGATGGTGTAATATCGCCGCATAGCCAAAAAACTACCGAACAGTTAGAATAGACCGCAAGGATAAGATAGGAGGTGGAATAGCCATCATCTTTAATACATCTTTCAGTGCAAAATAGAGGTGCTCCCCTTCTCTGCATGTACAGCCCTAACTTTCTCTCTCTGTCTTATGCCCAATTTCAGGTTCTCTGGAGTGCTAATCTACCACCTTCCTGGCTATGCCAGGAATTGGTGCTCTACAATTCCTGACTTGTTCTCTCCCTATATACTCATGAACACCAAATTCACTCTACTTGGAGACCTAAATAGTTGC
This sequence comes from Lissotriton helveticus, assembly GCF_964261635.1. Classification (NCBI taxonomy): domain Eukaryota; kingdom Metazoa; phylum Chordata; class Amphibia; order Caudata; family Salamandridae; genus Lissotriton; species Lissotriton helveticus. Next base: position 964,540,276 of record NC_136071.1, on the reverse strand, counting down.
TTGGAGGACTCCACTTGTAAGTTAAGCCCTGCCTTCTTAAAGGACTTGGGCACTCTGAATATTAATCTAACTAACTCTGCCCCCACCCATAAAATGGGCCTTCTCTTAGACCCCATTTTCTCCAACATTACAGATCTAGCCACTGGCCCTACCCGTGCCACTACTTTTGTCAAATTACTTTGCAGTGCCTTTCCACAAACCCTATCACGCCCTACCCTCCTGAGGGGCAGTCGCCCCTAAGTCATGTTGAGGAATTGGTCTAAATTAGACATCCCCTCTCTCGAACATTCACTTGTTGAATACAGCACTGCATCTGGTACATATCCAGACCAATCCCTGGTTGACAACTGGATCTGAGACTCTCTGACTACAATCCTACCAGCCAAACTTAAATCATCATCCAGGCTTCATCCCCCAGCCCAGTGGTTTATCAAGGTCTTATATGGAAAAAACTCTGTAGAAGACTAAAATACAAAGTATCTCTGAATCCACATCATATGCACTGTAGAAATGTTTGAGCCTCTTTTTTCTCAGACAAAATTTCCAAAGCACAAAACTGCCCCAAAACACTTTTCAAAGTAGTCCAAGAACTCTCAGACACTAGTAATAGAGTGCCATCACCTTCGCTGTCTCAGTCTCAATGTGAGGAGACTGCGAGTTTGTTCATTAAGAAGGTGAAGGACATCCAACACGCCCTAACTACAGTGCGGACTGGCAATCCCCAGCTGGAGATCAATAACCTGAACCTAAGCCCTATGCAACTTTTAACCACGAAAAGTAACCACTTGGATATGGGCTACTCTCCCATAACAATGCAACGAGTGGACTCTCCTCTCCTTATGACCATACTGCAGTCAATAAATCTCGACTCACCACAAGACCCTTTTCTTCCGGCTAAGTTGAGTACCTGGAGCCCACACCTTATACAATTTCGGTGGTACTCTTGAACTATCTACAGGAGGGACACCTACCCAAAGCATGGAAGCATACTGGGATTCTACACTTATTTAAAAAAAACTCACCTGACCAAGTCCGACTAGTCTAATTTCAGATCAATCTATATGTTGCCTATTCTCTCTAAGGTATTAGAGAAACATTTCAATGCTCAATTTACCCCTTTTGTCAAGGCCCAAGGTGCTCTACCTCTCACAGACAGGCTTTATACAGGACACAGCACACATGACACAGCACCAAATATGCCCTTTCTAAGAGTCACGGAACATCGGAGATGGCTCCTGGATTCGGGCGGTACAGCTTTGCTGATTCTATTAGACCTCGGTGCAGCTTTCGACACGGTGTCACATGACATCCTCATAGAAAGACTGACTCAGCTAGGTCTCCAAGGGATGGCTATTCCATGGCTGTCCTCCTTCCTGGTAGATCCTATCATCCAGATCTTCTTGACTAATGCAGTGTCCAGCCCACATGCCCTTTCCACGTGAGTCATGCAGAGTTCAACCCTATGTTTTTTAACATTTACGTCCGCCCTTTAATGGAGCTGGCAGAAAGCTGTGGCCTCACTCTGTTCTCCTAAGCAGATGGCACTCAAATCATCTTTTCCCTGTCGTCTGAGCAGGTACACAATTATGAAGATTTACACTCCTGCCTCGGTCTTATCTCCACCTGGATAAAAAAACAACTCTCTTAAAACTAAGTGGTGATAAGATTGAGGTAATGGTATTGGGCAAGAAATCCCGGCTCTGGGGACCCCCACACTGGCCTGCAACTTTAGGGGCTCTGCCAGAATCAACCTACAAGGTGAAGAACCTAGGCTTCTGGCTGGACTCTACCTTGTCCATGAAACCACAGGTGGCCAAAGCAGCTGATACATGCTTTCCCATTATGAAATGGCTAAAAAAGAAGTGGTGGATTGTTGGGAATGGCCCTTTTTGCAGGGTTATTCCCAAACGTTTTGCTTCTACCTCTTATTTTTTCCTGAGCTGTTTTTGTTGGCTTTAGGACTCTGGGCACTTTACTACTGTTAATCCGTGCTAAAGTGCATATGCTCTTTATGATTATAATTGTTTATCCAGGATTGGCATATTTGATTTACTGGTAAGTCCCTAGTAAAGGTCACTGAGTGTGCCCAGGGCCTCTAAAACACATGCTACTAGTGGGCCTTCAGCGCTGATTGTGCCACCCACGTGAGTAGCCCTGGTAAATGTATCTCAGACCAGCCACTGTACTGTCTGTGCACACAGTTGTAAACTGCCTTGTAAACCTGACAAGTGCACCCACTTGCCAGGCTCCTAAACTTCACTTTTCTTACATGTAAGTCACCCCTCAGGTAGGCCCAAGGTACCCCCATGGGCAGGGTGAGGTGTATGTAAAAGGTAGGACATGTACTGGTGTGTGTGCGACATGTCCTGATAGTGCAATGCTATCTATTTCCTTTTTCACTATGGAAAGGCTATCAGTACCATAGGCTAACATGGGAGTATAACTTTCCATTGGGACAAAATAGAGAAATAAAGTTCAGGCTCTTTGAACTCAGAATTTAATAGCACATCTTTTCAGGGAGATGTTTTTTTAAGTGTGCGTTTGGAAATGCCACTTTTAGAAAGTAGGCATTATTTTATTTGACCATTCTGTGTGCCTCTGCTGGTGTGTATATTACCTGTATGGTTCGGAGTGACAGGAGCTGGGGATGTGCATTCACTGTAGACAGCCACAAGGGGGTGTTCAGGTGTGTCCTGCCTTTCCTGGGTGACTCATAGTTAGGGAGAATAGACCTTGTCTGCATTTAGAGTGGTGGGAGGAGTTTCACTTGCACTTGAATATGCAGTATCTCCTCTGCACAATGCTGTCTTCACCTCCTGTAGTGATGCTGCACCAGAGAAGACAGAACTGGTTTGGACTGGGCTCAGAGACCCTTGCCACATAGAGAACAAAGACAAAATGGGGTATAAGTATTGGACCTTAAACCCCACAGAATTAGATCACTTCTGCACCAAGAGGAACATTTTGCCAAGGAGAAGAGCTGGAGAGCTGTAAGGAGGACTACTGCCCCTTTGATGTGTGCTTTGCTGGTTGGCCTGCTGTAGCTGCTTCTGCCAAGGAAATGGACAAAGACGAACTTTGCTGTGAACCTGCTTGTCAAAGAATCTCCAAGTGCTTCGGTCTGCTGGCCTCCTGCTCTGAAGTCTCAGGGGCACAAAGACTTCACCACCAGCTCCCCTGAACTTCATTGCTGGATGTTCTGACCTGCCCGGGTGTGCCAATTTCAGTTTTGGGCCTCTGGAGGTAGTTCCTGCTGTTGGGAGCTGAAAGAATCTTAAAGAAAGCAAGAAAAACAACTCTGACACTCTCAGCAATGCTGCTAGTGATGCCATGACCTGCACCGCGGCCAGGGGCACCGCTCATGAAGTGCACAATGCACCGCCCCGGTTGCACCACAGATCCATTGCCCTTCAACGCCTGCAGTTATCGTCCTTCCCGACGCCAGCGCTTGCACTGATGCCATCACCTCTTCGACTTCGCATCGCCTCACCAGATCGAACGCCCCACTGACGATGCCGATGTCTTTCCCTGTCCTGGACTCGGCATGTTGCCTCCTCGCGGACAAGAGGCCTCGCCTCCCCTGGGAACCAGCCTCTACCTTGGCACAACGCCTCACCTCCATGATGCCATGCATCATCCATAGACTTCTTTTTCCAAGGTACTGTTGTGTGGGGGTCCATGTGACTCCAAGCCCGATGCTGCACACCTCACGGTCAGCACCGTACTTTGGATTTATGCCTGTCACAACGTTGTAATAGTCCCTGGTGGAGCCATTTGTTTCTACAAGTGCTATTTTTGTAAGTAAATGTTTTAAAGTGATATTTTAATACATGTATGTTGGATTTTTTGTCATTTTGGTCTTGTTTGGTTTAAATAAAGATACTTTATTTTTCCAAACTCGTGTGGTGTCCATTTGTAGTCTTTTCACTGATTTACTGTGTGTTTTGAGTACAGATACTTTACACACTGCCTTTGGGATAAGCATGTCTGCGCGTGCCATGCTATCAAGAGGGTGAGCAGGGGTTATCTAAAGTGTGTATCCCCTTACCCTGATTAGAAGCAAGGGTCCATTACTTGGACAAAGGTACCTACCACTGCCAATTAGAGACCCATTTTTCTAATATTGCCTCAGTCTTATCTCCACCTGAATGAAAACCAACTCTCAAAAACTAAGTGATGATAAAATTGAAGTAATGGTATTGGGCAAGAAATCCCAGCTCTTGGTACCCCAACTCTGGCCTCCTACTTTAGGGGTTCTGACAGAACCAACCTACAAGGTGAAGAACCTAGGCTTCTGGCTGGACTCCTCCTTGTCCACGAAAGCACAGGTGGCCAAAGCAGCTGCTACATGCTTTGCTATTATGAAATGGCTAAGAACGATTTTGTGGATGCTTCCTTTTTCAGTCCAAAGGACAGTCATCCATGCTATGATCTTATAAAGGATAGATTATGACAACTTCCTGTATCTAGGGTCAGATAAGGCTTGGATAAAACGCCTTCAAGTGGTCCAGAACTCTGCTGCTAAGCTTCTGTTTTGCCCCTCAAAACAAGCCTATGTATCTGTCCTCCTTCGCAACCTTCACTGGCTCACAGTGGACATGCGAATCCAGTTTAAAGCACTTTGCTTTATGCATAAAATCAACTCTCATTCTGGACAACGGTATCTGAAAAAAGTTTGGTCCGCCCCTCCCACACATTGTTCTGGAGCAATCAATCTCTATATACAGTCCCCAGAATCAAACTGACCAGGATGGGTGGCCGTTCCTTCTCTTTCCTGGACCCCAAGCTATGGAACAATCTCCATGGGCTCTTACGAAGCTGTAGTTCCCTAACCACTTTTCGTAAGGACCTGAAAACTTGGTTGTTTTAAGCTCTTCATGTTGCTAAAGTGCTGGGAAACCCTTTTGGGTAGCTATGCGCTATATACGATTTTAATAATAATGTTATGATGTGTGTATATATATGCACCTTATATGAATTGACCTCATGGCTATTAACTAAAAGCCTACAATAATGCACTAAATAAGTTCATATGAGACATCAATGATCAAGATAAACCTAACACCGGATGTGATGACTGGAGATGTCTGCTGCAAAGAGCTAGGCTGTGGCATTTAGAAGACACCCCACACGTTAGGACAGCAGACAAATCAAAGATGATGGCTAGAACGCTCTCAAAAGTCTGAACCACAGGCAATCACTTGGGCCATATTGCAGTCCATCTATTTCACCTACCATGCCACCCCATACCAAGACTTGGCATTACAATTCAGCCATGTTCCTACTCCAGTAGGAATTGGCAAACCTGAACTACCAGGCCAGGTCCCATGTGGCAGGGAACATAAGAAAACCCAGACCATTTCCTGATAGTAGCTGCACATTCTTCATACCCAGTGCACATATTACGACAGAGTTGACCTAGTGTACAACCATGCAATACAAACTCAAGTTTTCAAACGTTAAAAGGTACTTTAAAAAGGTTCCATAAACAGAATGCAATATGAATTCGTAAAGGATCATTTTTCTTTTGAGGTGCATAGGAAAAACTGTGGAAATAGTGTACTCCGACCTATAGACTAGGCCAATAGCATTTTTAGAAAATATAACCGAATAGGATTGCTGCGGGTATGTTTTTACTGACAGTAACCACACTCGCATCCTCCATTTTTCAGGCTGCTTCATTCCACCGCCATCAATTCTTGCTAAATTGCCACAACCGCTCGCCATCCACCATTTGCGAGCTTGTCGGCTCTAATTAATACAACATGACCCCATCATCTCTAGTTTAGGAAAGAGATTTGTGCATTCTGCACACCCTGAGCCCAGCCTGGAGATTATGCTAAACCACTTCATTCATGGGCCAGGCTCCTCCGCTCATGTCCCCTCCAGTGATAAACAAATTATACTGAAATCAGTTCTCCTTCGCCATAATTTTCCCCATTGGGCATTCTCTCCCCTCCACTGCTCCCTCCAGTTAAGCTCGCATCCTGGAACCAGCTAATGAGCTGGGGGCTTTCTGTTGCAGGTGGCACCCCCTGCCTCGAAGTCATGACATTTCCCATTCCGAATGCTGCTGGCATTTTTTCGACAGCTCCTGCTAACTAGCCTTTTTGACCCGCACTAAGAGCAACTCATCTGATCGAATCCTCTAACCTGCCAATCACCGCCGCAAATGATCTTCACAGTCACTCCCAAGGCAGAAAAGAAAGGCAGAGCAGGCGAGAGAATCGGGGAGTAGGCAAGTGGGCTGCCTCCGCCGCTACCTAATGAGAATACTTTAGGTCTCGGAGGCAGCTGAAACACTGAAAAACTGCTGGGAAAATTAGGACACCGCTGAAGCCTTGCTCCGTAATTACCGATCTCTTTCCAGCTGGGAATAATTTTGTGAGCGGCTCCTCCCTTGATGTTCGATTTTCTAAAAAACAAAACAAATGCAATTTACCATAGGGAGGCCGAGTGTATTTATACGATTTGCCGCAATCTGTGACGTCTCGTATTGTTTCTTCGCTGCCAAATGGCGTTCCCCAAAGAAACAATTACAAGTGCATTCTTGTTTATGAATGTTTGCAGCCAGGGATAATGAGGATGTTAATTTGCACACTCATGTTAATTTTCATGTGTGCACATCAGCAATGAATGCAGGCTAACTAGGCATAGTTGGATGTCACGTTATGGCTGGCTAACTGCCGGTTTGCGCTAGCCGTTGATTTTAAACGATGCTTGAGGCAATTTAAAATATTGTTCGTTCTTTCAATGGCGTTTTGTGGCACTGGGTTCCCGTAGATGGCAGAGGCAGATATCTTTTTCAAATGCATTGCAAACTCTCCTCCTCACTTCTCCCAAAGAGGTCCTGAATGGAAGGCACATCCCTCCCTACTATAGACCGTTCATGGGCAGGACGTAACCGCCTGCGGGCCGATGCTATATCAGCTGGAAGGCCACTGCCTTTGGCGCCTGGCAGCCACCACAACCAAGCATGCTGAGGAGAACATTCCCTCGTGCAACACAGCACGCGGACGACATGCAGAGGTCACAACACCCTTGCAGGCTCTCTCTGTTGGCAACTGGACAACCCCGAGAGCAGCCTGTGGGGAAGAGTAATGTCTGCAGGGGTGCCTGTGAGACAGACACGTTTTGGCCCGTGATTCCCCCCCGAGGATGGGGAGAGGAGCAGCAATGGACCAGGGGAAAAAACCATAACCAGGTCAAGGATGCTTATTTGGAGTTCTCGCCCGTCTCCACTCTAAAGCAGACATTTTATAGCAAGGTCTGCGTGTCCCACAAGGTCCAATACCTTCTCTCCTACGAGGAAAGACTCATATTTACAGAAAGCCATGTGCGTTTTGTTATCATGTGCCACTGTATGGAGCTCATATTATTAAAGCACTACAAAATACTGTGAGTTCCTTCATCCCATACACGATGCTTAATCCAGGTTAACAGTTTGTGGCATTTGGATGGAATGAAAACAACTAAGTTTGTAAGAGGTATGTGAGTAGGAGGAATACAAGTGGGAATAACAGTAGCAGAGCAAGGAGGTCTAGATGTTGCAGGCTCTGTGGCTCACATGAGGTCAATATATGCTTCTTGCTACTGCTGATTGTTTTGAGATGTCAGATCAATTGCTACAAAAAAAAAGTTTCATCCTAATCGCTGAAACCAAAGACAGCACAGAGTTAAACACTGTGCGGCATTTTACAGGTGTGCCTGGCAAACTCGATTTGGAATATTCTCAAGAAGAACATGTTCTGCACCTGATTTTGCTGAGTGGCTTCATGGACGGGGTTCCACATTGACAGCCAAAACTCAGCAATGACATGAAGAGTACACAAACGGGACCATCTCCTCTTCAACAGTCGTCTACCTGCTACATGGGGCAGTGAGTCCACCCACCAGAGGCACCGACAGTTTAGGCCATACCATTCCGTGCCAGTGTGCCACTGCAAAGCAAGGGTAATTAGTAGACCCAATCTGCGGGTGAAACTGGGTAGTTGAAATGCGCAGGGCAAAACGTATCCCAAATGAGCAGAACACTATATATATGACATCACCTTCTCACCACCACCATATTCATGTAATCCTCAAAACTGAGGCTAAAAAAACTCTTGGTGATTTCCATTGTGTTTGACCTTAAATATGACCAATACAATGCCTTAGACAACGTGCTTCTCTATCATTTACCTGCCTTCTAACTGCTATACCGTCAACATTATAGAAGAGAATGAACCAGGAGTTGTGTTGGCATGTAACACCCCTACCATATAGGAATAAAATGTCCACTAAGTTGCAAGCCCAACATGGGCATAATGGAAATCTCTGGAAACCGAAACATGGCTGAACCCAGGAAACATTCTGGAAGAATACAAATTTCTGCACAGTCCAAATTGTAGGCCACATTCATAATAGGTACAAACAATGCAATTTTCAGATTGATAAACAATTAGACTACGTGAACCACCTTTGTGGTTTGACACTATCAACGGGCTGCGGGAAAGTGGAATTATCATTGTTCAACTTTAAATATTAGTCCTTCCATCTCCCATCCAGGGTGCTATAAGTCTTCCAATTTGCATACACATGTAGCAGCAGTCTTTGTGCTCCTGCTGGGCAGATACCAGCATTGCTACTATATGAATATATGTTTGACTGACTCACTTCTGATTAAAGGGAGAGGACTGTGATCACAATCAACTCAGAGACTCCTTTCTGGAAATCCGAACATGGATGACATAAAAATGACTGGATTTCAGCTTCTACAAAGGAGATGCTTTATACCTACATCCTGTGGATCAATCGCTCCATTCTTACTCAGATGCCCACATTCGTTGGGCACTCCCTCCCCTTGGATGCAGTATTTCCACAACCTTGAAGCTGCCTTTCAACAAACTGACAGACTCATAAATCAATGCTGTTGTGTAGTGTGCCCCTTACTACTGCTACACCATGTGCATTTTTATTCCACTATTTCTTTCACATCAAAAGTGGCTCTGGTACACTCATTAATAATGCAAGGCTTTCTGCTACTTCAAGAGCATGAACATGGAGACTCGTTACAAAATCTCTAGCAAAAACTCAACTTCGCCCTCAATAAAACTAACCATGAGTTTTAGAGATCCAACTACATTAGCAGGGAGAGAAAATCCCTGCACTAACTGCCAATAAAATAACAAGTGACCTGTCTGAACCTCAAAACTTGTAATGTCCCAACACTGGACTATCTAATCAAAGAGTGCATTCCCAGACAGCTGACCCAATGTCTAATGCCCCTCTATGAAATGAGATAAACTCAATGTGTTGGAAAATCCATGTACATCCAAGATCTTTACTCTGCCCTCACCTTGTACTGGTGTCAGATCACAAAGTTCAAATGAATACTGAAAGCCCACCTGTTCCACTCTGCTTCTGGAGTTTAAGGATGTCTGGTCAAGGCCCTCTTGGAATGTGGACTAAGGATTCAACAGCTTGCACTAGCTGCCCTCATCACAAGTTGAATAAATACATCCCATGTGTAAGAGTTAATCTAGAATTATACCAGCATCGTCATAACCAAATATGTCTGGCTTTCGCAAACTTTCAATTTTGTTAATGTTTTTTCTCCAAACATATACAATTAGCATTAAACCCTAACCGTTTCTCTTCCAGTGTATGCACATCTCTGTACCAAAGCATTTTTTTCAGAAAGTTGATAATAGGTTGTTCAATGACATGTACCTTTTGGATCTCTTTCTGCAGCCATTGAAACTATATGGTGTTTAGGCACATTTAGGGCTCTGTATTGGTGGAAACCCAAAATCAAGACCTTATTTGAGCCTTAAGACCTGATGGCAACGTGGAGATGCTTTCAGTTTTATAGCAAATTTCCTCAATATTCTGTTGCATTTCTCAAATTCACAAATGTAAATCCGAGAGCTTTATTACATTTTTACCTGACTGTCTGTAGTATGTGACCGACTACTGTGAACCCCTGGATCTCCTGACCATAGGGGCACTACACCTGCATGGGTTTTCTAGAATTCAGGGTGGCCACAAATAATATACTGGGTGCTGTGCATTCAGGACATTTCTTTAGCAAATGACAACAAAATGCTTGCTTAGGGTACAAATCTTTTGATTGCAGGTATCACTCTTAGGCTGTAGGGAAACCCATCACAACCATATATTTTCAACATCTACACATCGAAAGTTGTCTATCGCGCTGGGTGCAAGACTTTCCTCAACCTGATTGGCTGGCAAGGAGAATGCCCTGAATATGACATTAGTCAGATTTTCAACAATATTCTCCTTGAAACCTCCTCAGAATTCCTCATGTCTTCCTCATGCAGGAAGATATATCTGCCACCACCTGACTCACATCTGTATTTGCATGGGCATTTTGATTGTGGGGGTAATAGACGTGTGTGTTTTTAATGGGGCACAGTAGAAATTGACACACTAGTCACCAGGGATTTTTATTATATGGAGAGCTTCCATGTAGAATGTCAGCAGTATTTTGGATCTGAGAGCAATCTCCCAAATGTAGACATTCAAAAACTAGAGACCCAGGGGAATCCAGGATGAGGAAGCTTGCAAGAATTCATATGCATTTCATTAACCTGATTACACTACGCATGTCAAATGTGACAGAAAACTCAAGCAAATGACAAACGGACTACCGTTCAATGTTTCCACATAACTTCAATTACAACAAACAGTGCTAGCAGACTTTTGCAAAAGGACTCATTTTCACCTCCCTGCGGACTAGAGTAGAGTTTTGAGAAATGGAGCCACGCTTAGCTTGTTATGTTGCACGTTATAAGATCATGGGCTGGTCCATTGTTGGTTCTTATAATATTCCAAAAGCGACCACCATCTCTCCCAACGCTGGCCTCCTTTAGTGATTGCCAATACTGTTCCTCCCATTCTTTCTTCGCTTCTAATACAGTCTCCTTATACTCTTTCCTGGCCAGCTGGATCATCACTTGGGACTTGCACTTTACTGCCTTTATTAACGCAGATTTCTTTCGTCTGCATTTTGTTGTGTACCAACCTTCTTTGCCATTGTGCTTATGCGAACCCCTCTGTGCCACACCTTTGCTTTGGACTAGGAATAAGTTCCCCAGCGCTTTAATGGTGTCTTGAAATATTACCGAGACCCAGCACAGGAGTCATACCTAGCTCAGTCAGTGCCGCTAACAATAGGGCCCCTATGTCCCGGACTTTCCCCTCATCAAAGCAACTTTGCACCATCTGAGGCGTCTCTCACAATTAGAGGGACACACTTCTAATGTTGACATTGTTTTATCCATAGCCGCAAGCGTCCTCAGAGTGATGCTACTAAGATAAGTACCCTAGCCCAATGACAAGGCACCAGTAACTATGGGAACTTGTATCTCTGGAAGACTAAATGGAGAATCCACAAGCAGACTGGGAGAACACATCAACCAGTGCAGATCTTGGAGGAAAGATTTGCTACCAGAGTTATTGCCTCCTTAAGTACCACATCAGGGATCGCATTCACTATTTGGTATGTAGCACCATAGGACACACAAGGCCCTCGGTCCTAACAGGCAAACAATTTGCACAACCAGGATTGGTATCTGAGCTGAACACATCCAAATCATACCCCAAATATCTGCAGTCCTCTGAGGAACGTAAAGAACCTCATAAGGTATGTGCCTTGCACCACTCTTATAAACATCAGCCTATGTGTAGAGGGCAGATAGGGACTCCTAGGTGCTGATCATGAAGACCAGGTCATGATGTAGAGCCTTGATGTGATAAAGATATTCCATGACTAACACAGGGGGCCAAGGCTTTGTTAGGCAGTTAGGGGAATACAAGGAATCCTGGCCACCTGTAGCCTCTACCATGGCCAGTACCCTGGTAAAAACCTATGCAAGCAGTCATCAACCCAAATGGCAGACCTGTGAACGGGCAGATCTGAACATCCACAGTAAACCTAATGTAGCATCTTTGAGCTGGTGGGATAGGCAGATGAAATCAAGTGTTACTGGATGACAAGGGACAACAGCAACTTCCCCATGTTGAAGGGCAGCAGAACACGGCTCAAGACCACATCTTGAACTTGTCCTGAGAAATAAAGTGGTTCCAGAGATGATGGTCCTGGAATGGGTCCCAGACCTCTGTACTTTTTGGGCTGTAAGGAGAAGTAAAGACAATAAAACTATTTGAGACGTTCCTCCATCTGACCATCTGAATGGCCCCTTTGTTCAGCAGCTAAAGAACTTCGGCCTCCAAAATCAAAGAATTTGCCACAGAACGCAAACAAGTGGAAGGAGGACAGCCCAGAGAAAATCACAAAAAGGACAGGGTCTAGCCTTTGCAAATTAGTTGGATGACCCAGTGATATGTCATGTCGGGGGACTCTCCACCCATTAGAATTTGCTGGCAGGCATGAGGACGATTCAAAGAGGTTTTAAGGCAAGAAAGTCAGCTGCTTCTTTTGTGTTGATGGTGTCCATTCAAAACCACCCAATCTAAGATGGGCAGCACCCGGTTATATCTCAGTTAGTGCTAAAGGGATGCTGAATGTTGCACCCCCTTCGGAAAATAAAAGAATAGTCAGGTGTCTTTCATGCTTCTCTAGGGTGAGTTAAGCTCACCCAGGTATAATATGGCATTATGTTAGGCTAGTTCGTCTTCTATGCCATATGCTTGATGTGTTTTTATTGGATTCTGAAATTCTTTCAATAAACCCAATTAGGTTAAACAAGTGCAACGCCTTTTGGTTGGGACACAATGTTTTGAGTGTAAACGTATTATGTGAAATGTATGTGGCTTCATCCTTTATGGTGTATCTGTGTCACTCATGAATTATCTCAGGGTTTGGCATTCATAGGGTTAAACACCCTACAGTTCCACATCAATTATTTTATTATTTATGCCTCTAGGCCACAAGTCCTTTGTTGCAGCTCTTTAAACTACAGAGAGGCTGGGTACATATAACTATATTCATACATTTATGATGCAAAGGGCATATATTTTATAGTTCAGCTTAACGTTTTTGGCAAGGTGGGATGATATATCCCTTCAGTATCCAGTAAGGCATGAAGAGATTGTTGTGAAGCTGATTACAAGTCTTCAATTTTGATTGGGGGTGATCTGACTAAATTTGAGATGTATTGTCTCACCTCCTCTCACTAATGTTAGTCCAAACACATTTGGAGAGGTGCTTATCCTCATCTATCATATGAGAAAGGGGCTGGACAATCAATACTTAGGTCGCTCCTGTGTCGGTACTCCACAGATCTGCCCAGGGCCCTCCTTGCATAGAATCAGCTAATTCCAAATTTTCAGATGTTAGATACTTTGAGTTTTGGATTTGAGAGTACTTTCCTGCAGAGTCTGAGGAAGCAACACTAGCCAATAGAGGTAGTCGATATGCAGCTCCTACCCATCTGAGAGTAAAGGAATGCAAGGGCAAATGCTCACCCATGCCAACCACAAGACTAGAGTTCGTATACAAGATCATGGCATTGGCGCTGGCCTGAGCCCTGATTGATAAATTTGCTGTGCAATACCATCACAGAAAAGTAACTTGACAAGTACCTTTCACATATCAAGACCACTTACTGCGGAGCTAGCAGTGCCCTGTAATGATAGTTATTGTAATCCTTTCATGAAAGTCATTGACGGTCAGGCAATTTGACAAAAATGCCCAGTCAGAAATGTTTTGAATACCCTATTAGGCCTCGGCCACCGACGTTTTAGCATTATCTTTTCAGACCTATTGTTTCCAATACATAACATTGTTAGTGTGGGCTTTGGTTAGCAATTGCTCATTCCTGGAGGGCTTTGCTGTCAATCTGAGTTGCCTGCTCTTGATTAAATGGTTTTACTATCTATTCTAATGTTTGACGCGCCCAGGAGCATTTCGGTCTCACAGAGTTCCGACTGGCTGAGTTATATCCTTTCATGACATAACTGAGATACTCTTCTATTAAGGTTTAACACCCCAGAGAGTGCAAATGTTTCGTATCGCTCTACCCCAACACCCTGTGCTCACTCTTTTTAACCCCTGCTCACAGCCATACTGGGAACCGAAACCAGCCCTGGCAAACAGCTCAGCCGGCCCTTGGGGGTAATGGTGCTAGTTGGAAGCACCACTCCCGTCTCACTGCTTTCCCAGGGGGCCGATATTGCAGCTATACTGGAAAACTGGCACATGTTAACAAAAATGATCCCCCAGGGCTCCAGAACCGGCCCCCACCCTGGCGGCCCACCGGGGATGCTGCCCATCCCACATCCTCTTCCCACCCCCCATTTTTTTTATAAATGTTTTTATTTATGCATGCCTGGACAATGCAAGGTGCGGCCAGGCTGCTCACTCCCCATCTCAGATGCTGGCCACTCTGAACTTTCTATAACGGCTCGGCAGCTACAAAGTGCAGTCAAGCCAATTTCTAATTTTTTGCGTACAATTTGTTTCTGCATTTTTAAAATCTTAATTTGCTGCCAAGTAAGATTGTTAAATTAATTAAAATGATTGCCTGCGTCATGATACATGCATACATGGTTCACCACACACGTGCACTGCACAGCAGCTATTTGGAATCGGCTTGGACCCGCTGGCTTTGCCAGTGCTTGTTTTGCTGGTCTTGCTATTGCAACGGAGGCATCAGTCATTAGAACTCTGATCTTACCAGGATGCAAGACCACCAAGCCTATGAATGTTCAGCTTTGCCCCCGTCACAGTCCTTAGCCAAATGAGGACCATAACATTTAGCGCCACCCTGTTTGTTCTTTAGTGCATTAAAAAAAACAGTTCAAAATAAACAAACCACGATACTGTAACTGTGCAAAAAAACGAACCGGGTACTACATCTGCACGCGGCTTCAGTGGGATATAATCGCCACACGCAAGACCTCCAATGAGGTAATCTGCCTTTCCAATAGCCCTGATGGCCCTGTCTGTAGACTACCTTTAAAAATTACTCAAAGAAAGCCTTTGCTTTTATTTTGAGAATGAAATGTATCTCAGGCGGCACGCCACTGCAGAACTGCTTTGGTTATGTTTTGGTTATGTCCAACCTGTTAGGACAAAAAACTCTGCTTTGTCTGCAAACCATACTGTCTTTCCTTGAGTGGCTCTATTTTGTCCACCCCAAAGGCACATTGCGGCTTGCGAAGAACAGCAACCTTGTCTGAAGAGAAAGAACTTAGAGCTTTTTCTCCTCTTTTGCCGTCATTGTTAAATTGACATTGTCCTCTGTGCATTCAGATGTCATCCCAGACCATCAGCCCACTTCAACTCAAACAGCCTTTTATGCCCGGACACTTCTGAGAGCATCAGCAAAGAACAAAGACTGTCTGGTGGGAATAGACCGCTGTCCTGATATTAATAATACAACACCATGCACTTAGGGCACCGCTGAATATTTCTCCTGGGTCTCATTTTTGCAAAAACATGTAACTAAAATATAGACTGGGCAGAACACAATTGATAACTGAAAGGATATTTCCTTACAGCTCCCATCTAAATGATGTGATTCACACTGTTAGAAGGAAGTGATTCCACCTTTACATCACTCAAGGTTGTGAAAATCCTCACCCGTGTTTTTATGTTTACTTTTCTAAACAGGTAAAACGTACACACATGTAACACCCAAAAATCTTACTTACAGGTGATCAAATATATTGATCTCATTATGCGTGATTAAAAAGAAACTCATTTTCCCTATCTAAGTTCTCAACTTATTTTTATGACTTTTTGCGTGTTTAAAAAAAAAAATCGTGAGGCCTTTATTTTGTGCTCAAGCTCTGCAGGATTAGAGACACCAGCCATAAATCAGTTCTTGTTTCTCATCAGTCTATACCGATTTTGTCAAGCCTTCCAAGCAAGCAATGTCATGAAAACATAGGCAAGACACGAGACGTTAGTCAGTTAATAATCACTTTTACATGAGGTATGTAAAATCGCAGTGTGAATAAAAGCTCCTTAATAATGAACAATGAAGAAATACAACATTGAAATCAATTGAATTGAATTAATTTGCTTAAGTTCTAAACCTAGTCAGATGGTCTCCTTACAAAGGCTTCTCAAAACTTTTCCTCTGAATGTTCCCCAAGAAAAAATAAAAATATCTTGAATGGTGAACAAAAAAATGCTTCAAGAAATTTTAAATAGATCATGCTTCCTGCATGGCAATCATCCCAGAAACTGTATATTTTCATACCAACGTCCTGTTCCACCTAAGCTCAATAGGATTTCGCAGGTTGTTATAAGTGATTTATTACTGTTTATAAATAATAATAAATATTTCATTAACCTGTTTAAGAAAAGTGGGTAGAATTGTTCACTTAATTAAAAAAAATCTCATTGTTTAAGCCTTTGATAAATTCCACTTTAGGATGAGGATTTACAATCATTGTATTTTCATAAAGAATTGATTGCCAAAATATCCTTTACATCTAGCTTTTTTCTGTTCCTATCTCACATTTTGTTAGGCTTTTTAGCTTTCTGTTGAAATGCAAGTTTAGTGAAAACAATTGTTGATGTTTTAAAAGGTAAGAAAAATTAGAAGAAAAAGTATACAAAGAGTATAAGTGTGTACAGAGATTCCAATCAAGGCCACTTTGGTGAAAACCGAATTATAAAGGAAAACTAGCCGGTAGACACCAGGGGTGCTTGTGAAGCCTATTTCCAAATGCAAACATTGGCGACTTGTTCTACCAGGTTTTGCTCAGCAAATATTGATGCTGGCCAGGACCGGCTGTAGTGCCGGTGGTGCCCAGTGTCACGATCTTTGTTTGCACCTCCCAATGACGACCTTCTTCACAGATGCCTTAACTCACTACCACCCTCCAACAGTGCCCCTCATCTATTCGAATCCCCTCCCACACATATATTTAGTTTCTTTTATAGTGCTACTAATACAAATGTAGGTGTCAGAGCACATTATATATAGACAATGAATCATACATGTGTATAAATCAATGTGGAGGAAATGTTAAATAAGAGAACGAGAACTACAGAGTGTAGGAGTGATATGTCATCCAGATTGGTAGGTATTATATTTTAAGGGTGCTTAGTCTGGAGTAGCACAAACTTAGGGCTTGTCTCATTTACAAGCCATAGCACCAACGGTGCATACTTTTTTTTGACACATCGACGGCGCAGTGTGCCTGCCTGTATTTACAAGGCCATGTATAGTCACCCTGCATGACTTTTCATGGCCTTGTAAATATGGGCCCTTTCACGCACTTCTCTGTGTCAAAGGGGTGTTCCATAGGTGTTGCTGTGTGTGTTCCCAAGCAACATCCATGGAACCGGACATTCCCAGATTTACAAAGTGTTGTAAGCTGGGAACGCGTCAGACTCCTGTGCTTCCCTAGAGGAGGCATAGGAGTAGCCACGAGGAGAAATACTTTTTATTTCTCCTTTTTTTCTTCTCTTTCTATGTATGCTACCTTCTGCAGCACACAAAGGAGCAAAACGAGATGAATGCTTGTTTTTTGTGCAGGAAGGTGTTGCTTACTGCATAACAATAATCATCCCTGTTATGTAGGCACCATGGCGCAAGAGTGTCTGCATTGGCGCACAGCTTCTGTTAGTGTGCCGGTGCCTGGAAGAAGGACAGGAATGAGATGTATCTAGTAGATATGATGTATTCCTGCCCTTTTATTCTGATGCACAGCAGTGAAGCAGGAAGGCTTGGTGTGCTGTTGTGCATGAAAATATAGTAAACAAGGTTCTTAGGCTTTATTATGTAACACAGTGGTTGGGGTTTGGCTTTACTAATACAGCCTGCCATAGAGGGCTATTCCTGCCATTTAAAATCCTCTCCAGCGCAAGGGCTTTTAACTTTAACAAGGTAGCAGGACTTTAATGCTGGTATAACCCAGCTATGGAGTGATATAAGGCTATTAGAACATTCTGCCACTGGAGGGAAGAATGTTCTAAAAAATAAAACAAAGGCCTCACGGAGCCCGAGGGGATTGAAATCTCCTCGGACTCCATAATTCCTGTGTTCACAGCAATAGCTGTGAATGACAACATTGGAATGTTGGAGATCCGGCTTCAACCTGCCAATAGAAGCTGGAGCACTCCAATGTTTTCAATGGAGCTCCCAACATTCTAATGTTCTAATATAGCCTTAGAGCATGACGTAGTGGGCTCTAATGGCCATTAAAGGCCCGCTCCAGCGTTAAAGGCCAGAGTCGAAGGCAAGGGCCTTTACCAAGGAAGGGGACTTTTATTGGCTGATAGAGCCTGCAACGGAGGGCTCTAAGGCAATAGAACATTCTGCCCTAGAGGACAGAATGTTTTAATTATTAAAAACAAAGGCCTCTCAGAACCGGAGGGGTTTAAATCCCCTTGGGCTTCAAAAGGCCTTTATCACAGCAACACCTGTGAAAGGAATAAAAACGTTGGAATGTTGCTCTAGGTTTCTACCAGCCAGTAGAAGCCCAGAGCACTCCATTGTTTTCAATGGAGTGCTCAACATTTGAATGTTCTAATATAGCCTTATAGCCCGCCGTAGCGGGCTATACCGGCTATTAAAGGCCCACTGAATCGTTAAAGGCCCGAGCCGAAGGCGAGGGACTTTAACGAAGCAGCGGGACTTTAATAGCCGTATAGCCCTGCTACGAAGGGCTATAAGGCTATTAGAACATTCTGCCACTAGAGGGCAGAATGTTCTAACAAATTAAACAAAGGGTTCTCGAAGCTCGAGGGGATATAAATCTCCTCGAACTTCGAGAAGCCTTTGTAGAACATTGGAATGTTTCTCTGCGGGCCTTTACTGGCCTGTAGAAGCAGGGAGCACTCCATTGTCTGCAATGGAGCTCACAACCTTCCAATGTTCTAATAAGAGCTTATTTATACCCAAACAAACCCTTTTTAGTAACCTCAGGATAATGAAAAGCTGGGGGAATAAATCGTTCTATCAGCTCTTTCCCACATGCACGTTAATCACCAGGGGTATCTTGACATTTTTAGTACTGTCTGAAAATTACAGCGGACACAAGTAACTTTTAACTCCATGAGATATTTCAATATAAAGAGCCCCTCAGGCTAAGTGCCCGGTGCAGCGGCACTAGTCGCACAGTCCTAAAGCAAGCAATGACAAAAATAAATATTACAAAGTAAGATAAAATAATATTGAACAAAGAAAGTAAGATAAAATAATATTGAACAAAGGGTAGATCTATAATACCGAGAGAGAAATTATAGCTTGCACATAAACATAACAATGACATTTTATCTGCAAATTATGGATACATTATTTCCACAATAGAACCTAAAATATATTGCAAGACAGTATTAATCAACAATGTATACTGCACACATATTAGTAAAATACAAGATGTTACATTAGCACTAATGTATAATAAAATAAATGATTGTAATTTGGTGGTGATAAAGATTTATTTTATAATAATCTGATGCAGCTGTTTTTTAAAATCTATATAACTGATGATTTCACTTTTTGCAATGTCTTGCAGTTGCCATGGTACTCAATTGTCACCAACACGTTTCGTTCCTTTGGAACTTCTTCAGGGCTAAATAGTTAAATAAAATGAATTTTCATGCATTTAAGGACGTGTTGGTGATAATAAACATGTCTGCAAGTTACACTCTAAATCCCTGCACGTACAACAAATAAAAGAGGTTGTGCAAAAGAAAGAACTAAACCATCATCTACTTTGCTGGAGTGAATTTGGAGTGGAAGATTGTGTAATACAATTGAACTTTAAGACTTCAATCTACTTTTTAGAAGAGTGATCCATTTTTTTATCTGACGCATGCTAGGCACATAACCAAACCTGCCAAAATATCTTTCACTGGGGTGTGCACACAAGAAATTCGGATTGAGATTGTTAAGGATTGATTTTAAATCCATCTTGTGGTGCAGGTTAAATGCAATAGTATTATCACAGATATCAAACAGTTGTAATGAACATCAATACACAAAAAGTGGAAATTATGAAAATGCACTAAATAGTACATAGAGCTTTTTGAGGATCTCTACATGTCTAATTTTAGCAATAAAACTCTGCCATTCTGTGAAGGTTCAATATTTAGATGTTATCAAACACATCTACATGAACTTACTTTCTTTTCCAGTCTGTAGCCTGTCTCTGAGATCAGGATGAATTGTGTCTCTGCCACTAAGTTTGTTAGGTGACAATAGGCTTGGTGCAGTTCAAAGAACATTTCCGGTGCTCTCATTCATGGCTTGACATAGGGGCTTGCCCTACTTACCTCCATCTTTGGTCCTGGGGTTTATGACCACCCCATCAGTCCCTTCGTCAGACCACTGTCGATCAGGATGTCGTTCATGCTGGTGTGACAGGAGTCATGTCTGCAAAGATTGCGGCTGCCACTTGTGTGCTGCTCAGCTTATCTTCCCTTCACCAGTACAGCCAATCCCAACCCCATGTGGGCACCCCAAAAGCTGTGACGGTATATTCCATCGGAGTAGCAGGATACTGTGGGATTTGAGGATCCACCAAATGATTCATGGATATACCAGAGGATTCAAGGATCCCAGTTTTGAAACTCTGTTGCAGGATTAGAGGATGTAGCATTCTATAAAAACAATACCAGGGTGTGGCCCGGTGCTTTGTAGCTTGCCTCTTGATGACAAGAAGCATCTACTTGGATTCTGCTCATTATTTGTATTCTTCAGCCTGGGTTGATGGAGCATGATTATTTAACCCCTTCACTGTGGGGCGTTTTCACCTGCTGTGCGGGGGGGAGGGGGGCCGCGCGCGGCACCGCTTGTGCTTGTGACGGGCGCGGCTCGTCATGAGGCACAGTGGAGCTGCACTCATGACGAGCGGAGCTTGTCACGACCACACCCTTTTTGGAAGTTCAGCACAGCGGGGAAATTATTATCCCCACGTGTGAACGTTCCAACGGTCATGACGAGCTCAGCTCATCATGAGCACAGCTCAACCGTGCCTCATGACGAGCTCAGCTCGTCATGAGCATGGAAAGTGTTAAGAATGATTTTACTCAGTCAAATCCGGCTCATGGAGTGAAAAATACTAACATGTACTTAAGAACCATGACTAATATTGCGATATGTGAGAAACATGAGAGGTTAAAACTGCATCGTAAAAGCATGCAGAAGGGTTGCAAACTGGTGAAAAGGAGACATATACAATAGAGAGAGAGAAATTACTGATGTATTATGATATTAATGTGAAGAGTAATAATGCAGTCTGTGGTTTTTAAGCAAAATATGATTTGAAAAGATTGCATTAATGAAAATGTTGCTTGC
Source organism: Lissotriton helveticus (assembly GCF_964261635.1). Classification (NCBI taxonomy): domain Eukaryota; kingdom Metazoa; phylum Chordata; class Amphibia; order Caudata; family Salamandridae; genus Lissotriton; species Lissotriton helveticus. The sequence goes on along the minus strand of NC_136071.1, from coordinate 964,519,046 downwards.
TTAATGAATGAATTTGAAGCAGCATAGAAATTGCTTATTTATTAAGGAAAATATTAGATTCTGCTTATGAAATAGTGAGATTATATTATTCCTATATACATTTATGTTTAACATTAGCAAATTTTTTCTTTATAAAATGTTGATTTTGTGTTTTTTCATGAAGGCCTTAAAAGCTTGTTAATATATTTCTATTGTAGGCCTCAAAAAATGTATTTTGTCTTTCATTATTTCTAATACGCTGAAGTGATTGCATTGTGGCTATGAAATATTATCGTTGGAGTTTCTTTCCTACAGTTTGAATAATGGACATTTTCTCTATGTCTAGAAAATTGTAGCAACCTTGTTGCAAGCTTAGAGGGAAGCGTGCAGAGCAAAATACTAGGTTGCAAATATATTTTCATATTTCCGAACAAAAGTGATATTGAACAGTCTTAGAGAACAAGAGAAACACTGAACAAAGATATTACATATGGGTTCCGGATGATTTGGGTTACAAAATGATCACACCACGGTGGCACCACAGATTTTGACCAATTGATATCATGCAAACTGCAAAAAGTTATTTTGTGAAAAGGAACTGATAATGTGAGAAGGTATAATTACCACATGAGAAAAGGACGTGTGCTGCTATTTTCCTTGCAAATCTTGGGCGTGACATGCGGTCAGTCCAAACTCTGACTTTCCCTGAACCGAACTCTCCTGATTTCCCCCTGCACTTCGGCTGGTGAAGTTGCACAGGCTATACCTTTAGGCAGAAGGGTTGGCTATTCAGACTACAGCATTATGTGCTTTAGTTCATTGAACTTAGGTTTGTATGAAACTTGAATTGCATACTGAAACTGCAATGTGTATTTCTTTCTTTCTCTTTCTCTCTCAACTCACGCCAGTTATTGATTTACGATGTAATTTGCTTCGAACTGTGATTGTATTGTGATTTTACCTGTATTCATTTGATTAACCAAAGTATTGATAATGCTAATGTATTTTTGTGCATTGACGATTCATCTTGTAGTGTAGCTAAAGGTACTATGATTACTATTCGGAGTTCTTGTCCTTTCTTATTGACGTAATTATTGACACTCTATGGTTATTGATTATTGTTGTTAGATAGGCATTTCAACATTACAGATCCTCATGAAGGAATGGCTTCTGTCTCTAATTATCTGAGTCCCTATTAGCTCTTACAAAGATCTATCGGAGGACCTCTTGTTTTGTAAGTGGTTATAGAGTTTCTATGGGCCCAAACCCTAGATTAAAGTAAATTGTTTTCAGATATATGATTGTGGTATTGTGGATAAATTGTAAATATTCGCAATTTTACACCGCTTTCGCTAGATCAGTTTTCTGGTAGCGTAATTGGATGGTTATTTTGACTAAATATACTAGATAATGAGGAAACTGAATTAAGAGACACTGACTGACAATAAAAATGTGTACCTTTATGTTCTATGCTGTGGTCCATCGTTAATGGAAGCAACAAGTCCGTCATAGGACTAAGATTCCGGGATAAAGTCTAAAAAGTAGTCTCAGTGTCTTAGTGTCTTAATTACCAGCAGTCTTAGTCACCACATCTTCAACAAAGCTAATCACATCATCGCACCCCAACTCCGGAAGATCATCAACAGCTCTTTAAAGACCGCCACCTTCTTAGAAAGCTGGAAGCACGCCGAGATCAATGCACTACTCAAGAAACCCACAGCGGACCCAAAGGACCTCAAGAATTTCCGGCCCATCTCTCTGCTCCCATTCCCGGCGAAAGTTATCAAAAAGATTGTCAACAGGCAACTGACCCATTTCCTTGAGGAGAACAACATCCTGGACCCGTCCCAATCAGGATTCCACAGCAATCATAGCACTGCAACTGCCCTCATCGCTGCTACGGATGACATCAGGACCATGCTGGACAACGGCGAAACCGCAGCACTCATCCTCCTGGACCTCTCGGCCGCCTTCCACACCTTCTGCCACCACACCCTTCGAAAACGCCTCCACAATGCAAGAATCAGTGATAAGGCCCTGGACTGGATCACCTCCTTCCTCACCCACAGAACCCAAATGATCCGCCTCCCCCATTCCGCTCTGAAGCCACCAAGATCATCTGCGGAGTGCCCCAAGGATCATCCCTCAGCCCTACCCTTTTCAATGTCTACATGGCTCCACTCGCCAACATCGTCCGCTCGCACAACCTCCACATTGTCCCATAAGCTGACCACACCCAGCTGATTCTCTCACTCACCAAGGACCCCGCCACCGCCAAAACGAACCTCCACGATGGACTGAAGGCCGTCGCCAACTGGATGGAAAACAGTCACCTGAAACTGAACTCAGACAAGATGGAGGTCCTCATCCTTGGCACCTCCCCCTCCGCCTGGGACGACTCCTGATGGCCGGTCATGCTGGGAGCCGCACCGACACCCACCGACCACGCTCGCAACCTGAGATTCATCCTGGACTCATCACTCTCAATGACCCAACAAGTCAACGCCTTCTCCTCCTCCGCATACACAGAACCACCACCAGTTGCATATCCTTTTCCTACCTCACCGCCAAGACGTGGAACACCCTCCCCACCCATCTGAGTCAGACCCAGGACCTGCTGACCTTCAGGAGACATATCAAGACCTGGCTGTTCGAGCAGTAGCTTCTACCCCCCTACAGTGCCTTGAGACTCTCACGGGTGAGTAGTGCGCTATAAAAATGGATGATTGATTGATTGATTGATTGTGGCATACACTAAGTATGTTATCTCCTGTGGATGTAGTGCTGAGCAAAGGTCTTGCCAATACTAGCATAGGGAATCTTGAAGTGTGATAAGTGAGGATTTTTGAGGTTGCTTCAGAAAGTGCATCTGGAGAAATCTTGAGCATTTCTTCATTATAGGTCCTCATGAAGGAATGGCTTGCATCTCTAATTATCTGAGTCCCTATTAGCTCCTACAAAGATCTATCGGAGGACCTCCTGTTTTGTAAGTGGTTATAGAGTTTCTATGGGCCCAAACTCTAATTACAGTAAATTGTTTTCTGATATATGTTTTGTGGTATTGTGGATAAACTGTAAATGTTCACAATTTTACACCGCTTCTGCTGGATCAGGGTTCTGTTCTTAACTTGAGTTTCTGGCTCTCCAGCTGAGACAATTTTCAAGCCGGATGTTAAGTTCATCTATAAAACGTTTTCTGCTTGTGGTGCTTCTTAGAAATTTCTATTTCCGTAACACTTCAAATAATTTCCTTACATTCTTGGAACATTTCAAATGATATGATCGCATTCTTGGAACTTTTCATCCTCATCCAGCACTTGTTTCAGAGGCCTCAGGTTAGTGATTAGCATTGTAAAGTTACATTATTTGTTTGAATTGTCTGACTAACATTGGATTCTTGAACTGTCCCTTGCATCTACCAAGTAGAACTCTAGCTTGCCTAGTAAATTGGGATGTTAAAGCTGTCCCTTAGGTTGTATGTTTTTGAGCTTTTCACAACTGTGTATAGGACATATATGAACAGGACCAGTCACACAACAATTGCCTTGACTCTAGACAGATAAATGGACTGTGCCATTAATATGCTGAGTGTTTACTGTAATGCACCTGTTGCTATTGTGATTCTTGCGTATTGTTTCAGTTTCTGTAGAACGTTACCATTCATGTGGAATTCATGTAAAAGTAAAAAACTACATGTAATTTCAATCAATATAAGAGCTGAGGCTAAAAATACTCGCATTCTGTTTAGTAGAAAACAGTCGTCACTCATGAAAGACTGCTGAACACCCGACAAGATGAGCTGTGTGCCTTCTCTCATACCCTAATCCCTTTCAACGCCCCGCCGTCAGTATCGCACACAGTCTTGGACGTTAGGCACTATAAACGTAGAAAGAGACTGGTGCGCTCAACATCACTCCTGCAGTAACATTTGGATCTACAGGTTAGTGGCCTGACACTCTTTATTCATCCTGGCTCCAAAATTCTCAATATCCGTGAGAGGGCTGTGAATGATCAAATCATACAATTTAATTTAGGGGAAAAACCTACCCACTGTTTCTTGCTGTCAAGTGGGAAGCAAAACATGATAATTCAGTTACATTCATATTAAAGCTACTATGCCGCTCTCTAAATATCAAACATTAAAATATGTGAATTTATGAACTAGAAGCATACTCTCAGAATCTATAAATGGAACATACAGTACATTAAATAAAATAAATACATATGTTAGTCAATGTTTGCTCACAAATGACTAAACTGGTCTGAGACACCAATCTGCAAATAAAGGCACAATGCTGGGGGCTCAAAAGAGAGATATAAGCAAAATGTATGACAAATGCAGCCAGAACAAATAGTAATTTGCTCTCCAAAAAGCTCTGCATTAGAATTGTATACAGTATGCTTTCATTTGTGATACCCTATCAAATTTCTATGCTTCACCTACAAAGTCCATGTCACTTATGAAGTCTGGAAGTAAATTTGCAGCATGTACTTTAACTTTCACATGTAAGAAAAGTGAACTCTTTTGAATTCAAAGAATCCTGTGTGCATGGCATTTAAAATTGGTCCTTTTAGACAAAAACAGATCCAGGAGACAGTTATCTAAAAGGCTTACAGAAAGAATTATCACTAAGTGTGCAGAGAAATATCCCTTTTGAACAACATCCTTAACCTAGGATACTTCCCGGTTAACTGGAAAAATTCCCTGGTGTTGGACTTGGCCCTTTTTGCAGGGTCATCCCTGAACTTTTTGCCTTCCTCCTATATTTTTCCTGACCTGTTGTTGACTATTTTATGACTCTGGGCACTTTACCACTGCTGACCAGTGCTAAAGTGCATATGCTCTCCCTATTGTAAATGAATAGATTGATCAGTGGTTCCATGATTGGATGTTTGGTTTACTTGTCAGACCCTTGTACAGTGCACTGAGAGTGTAATTCCAAATGCTGCTAGTGGGCTTGCAGCACTGGTTATGCCACCAACAGAAGCGGCCTTGTAAAACGTGTCTAAGGTCTGCCATTGCAGAGCCTGTGTGCTGTCTGGTAATGTCATGCTGACTGGAAAAGTACACCCACTTGCCAGTCCCTGAACCTTCCCTGTTTCTTCATATCAGACACCCCTATGGTAGGCCCAAGCGCAGGGTGCATTGTAAGTATAAGGTAGGACAAGCCCTGATGTGTGTGGCATGTCCAAATAGTGAATTACAGCCATTTTCGTTTTTCACTATTGCAAGGCTACCTGTTCTCCATAGGCCAGAATGGACTGCTAAATTATTACATGCTTATAATCCTAACAGACTCAGAGAACATTTTAGAAATTCGAGTTTAGTATGCCTGGACTCAGACTTATAAAATACATATTTTAGTAAAGTGGGTTTTAACACTCTGTGTTTGCAAATACCACTTTTAGAAATTAGGTATTTGCTTGCCTAACCAGTTAAGCCTGCCTCTGCTTGGTTGTGTATTCCTTTCTCTGGTGTTGTGAGTGACAGGGCTGGGGGATTCCAGGAGACAGGCTGGGGCAGCCCAGTGGTAAATAGAGAGATCTGCATCTAGATGGGAGGGAGGAGTTGCACCTGGGACCTGAATAGGGCTGGGCCTTCCCTCTACAATGCCGGCTCCGCCCCCTGTGGTGCATCTGATGTCTCTGCCCTGCACACTGAAAGAAGCGAAGGATGACTGTCAACAAAGTGCTACAGGAATGTACTAGCCTTCCACAATGCTGGCTCCACCTCCTGTGGGGCATCTGATGTGCCTGCCCTGCACTGTGAAAGGAAAGGAGAAGTCTGGTGCTTCAGAACTGGGTTTGACAGGTCATAGGCCCCTCTGCCCTCAGAAAACAAAGGATTTTGGGGTATAAGTATTGGGACCCTGATCCCATGAAATTAGATCACTTTTGGACTACAAGATGAAACCTTTGCTGAGAAGAGGAACCTGAAGAAACTGAGGAGAGACTATTCCCAAGGTGAAGTGCTGCTTGGGGGATTGGCCCGCAGTGGTTGCCTGACTGCCAAAGAGAGGAGAAAGAACTTTGTGGACTTTTCTTTCAACTTGTGCCAATGCTCCAACACTCGAGAATCCGTAAAGCTAACCCTGTGGGCAGACCATCAAGTTCAAGCAGCAGAGACTGGCTTCATTCAGACCATGAGACCAATGTTAAAGGTTGTTTAACCAACAGCTCATATTCCCTTTGCCCATTTCTTTCTGCAGAAAAAAGGCTTGTTTTTAAATTACAAAAATCAATAGGGTCATGTCTCCCAATAATAACTGTGATGAGAAATAGGAACCCAGTGGTAATTAGTTAAAACAGCAGACATAAATCCAGAATGAGTCATGATGGAAATAACAACAAGTATTTAACACACCGTCCAATGCGAAATCAACTCGAGGCAGATTGTAGAAATATTATTAAATGGTAAATCAGCCAACACTTTTCAGAGAACTCAGTCTTCCCTATTTTACACATCCAAAGAACTTCCACATGAATTGGTATATAACAGTGGGATCACGTTTGTTTTGAGGAAATGGAAATGACATTCTGTATATAAACTGTAATCTGAAAGGACTTTGGCACAGATGGGTGCATGCTAAAGTTGCTGCAGATTATTGACATGCCACGATTGGACAGGGCTGGGTTGAAGAAATGTCTGCAGGGGCCCAGCTCCGTGAAAAAGATGGGATTAGTCTGTCAATGAAGATATAAAACCAGTTTGCTCAGAGACAGTCTCCCTCTGAATTTGGAATGCTAGTTAAAAATACAAATGTTAAAGGGGCCTGGTGTTTCAGCTAAAATGTCAGCAGCTCGTTCCCTGGTTGATTTGCGAGCCACCTGCAGAATAATTATTACACCAAACCAGATAATGCTAAACAATGCTCAGGATTGCAAATCCCAAGCAAATTGTGACATTGCAGTGATATGAGAGCATGGGGCGTACTTTATCCATCTACACACATTTATTGTGCTCTATTGTATTTGTGTTACACAAAGTTCGTAGGAAAACAAGCTTGAATGTCAGCCATTTGAAGAAAGACAAAGAACAAGCTCAAAAGTCAGCCATTTTAAGGAGGATAGCACAAGCCTGATTGTTAGAAATTTTAAGGAAGACATAACGAACAAGCATGATGGTCATCCTAAGTGAAGCATACTTCGCCGTGTTTTGGGGTTGTATTCACATTTACATTGTAATCCACTCCAACGGTATATAAAAATGTTTGCATTCGGTTGTGTGGTTTTCTGGAAAACACACATTTGTTCAAACTTCCAACAAATGCCCAACAAATATGCAATATTCTTATTCATCCAAACTTTGTGCATCAAAATAACCCATAGTTAGCAGAAGAACATGGCACATTGATAGGTTGTGTCTTGTTTCACTGCAGATTAATAATTTATCCTATATGTTTGCAGAGTGTTGAAAATGCTTTGCAAATGTGGCAGAGTTTGCTCTGTAGTCCTTAATCAGTGACATGGTGTCATCATAGTGTTCAATGTCAAAGAGCTGTGTTAACATTGAGTGAGCACCACAGCAGATGTAACATCTTGGTACCCAATCAAAAGACCCAATCTACCTAATGCAGTGGATAGCGGTCTAGAGATCACCCAATTGTCCCTGATGCACCCACATGGAGCATGACACAGAAGGAAGAATATGTCTGTGTCCAAAGACAGAACATTAGCAATTTCCAGATACGCCTGTAGTGTCCAGGAACTATATATGTGTCCTCTGAGACACTAGATTTGACTGGGGGATACTGGGAATGTGGGATATGTGGTCCTGGTTTGTCGCTTCGCAGGACTAATGCTTTCAATCACTGGAGTAGAACCTGAAGGTGAAATTAAGACCTTTGCTCATTTTTGGGTCAAAACATACCAGAAAGCGCTGCTGTCTCATTGCAAAAAGACTTCTTGTGCATTCTGAAAGCTTCCATGTGAATGCATTTCGCCCACTGCGTACCATTGGCTTTGTGGTTTGTAACACATTTTCTGGCTTTCTATTTGCTGGCTTTATTTGTGTTAGGCTGTCCAGCATGTCGGTATCCTTCCAGAGGAGCACAGCTTGTTCACCATTGCTCCTTGTATTCTTCCACAAGTCCTCACTTTCTGTAAATAGGCCTTTCCATTTTGTTCTTATCTTGTCAATGGTGATGTGCCTTCAAAGGCAGAGGTCAAATGTAAGGCCCTGTCTTCCGAGGGAGATTTGTGTTTACATTTTTCTTCTGTGACATCAAAGTGAAAGGATTCATGTGACAATCTTGCTGGTACTGGAACAGAAAATGGGTTGTTCCTTGCAACCAACAAAATTTAAATGTCCAGAAATGAAGTATGCAAATATTTCAGAATATATCAGAACTAGGAAAGCACAAATAAGCACTTATTTTTGTAATTTGGAAGTGTGGTGGAAAGAAGGATTTTATTATGATCAAGGCAAATCATTACACTAGGTGTGGCCATTTCTACACATTATGGTTTGTGCGTTGTATAGTTTTATCAGTAAAACTAAATGTGCAAATGTAAAGGTCATTTCAATTGAAAATGCGTTGTCTATAATAGCAGTGAACTACCACACTATGCATACTCCACTCTATGCCACTCCACTCTACTCTAGTCCACTCTACGATATGACACTCCACTCCACCACACTCCACTCTATGCAACTTCACTCTAGGCACTTTATGACACTTCACTGCACAACACTCCAACCTACTCTATGGCACTCCACATGATGCCACTACTCTTGATGACACTTTACTGCACTCTACGCTATTCCACTCTACTGCACTCCATGCCACTCTACGCCACTTTACTCCACTCTAATTCCCTCCACTCTATGCCACTCCACCCTATGCTACTCTACTACACTACAGTCAATGCCACTCCATTCTATGCTACTTCAATTTAGGCCACTCCACTCCACTCGGTGACTGTACTACATTCAATGCCACTCCATGGACTCTACTCTACGCCAATATACGACCCTCCACTCTTAGCCCTTCCACTCCAGGCCTCTTCACTGCACTTCACTCTTTGACACTTCAGTCCATGACACTCCAAGATAATCCACTCTACTCTTTGCCACTCTAATCACATGCCACTCCACCACTCTAAGCCACTTCACTTTAGGCCTCTCAACTCAACGTAACTCTCTCCACCTCACAACTCTGCTATACTCTACGCCACTCCACAAAACTGTACTCTATGCCACTCAAAAATACTCCACTCTTAGACACTGTAATCTACAACACTTTAATCCACACTCCATGCCCCTCCACTCTTCTCCACTCCTAGACCCTCCACAACATTCCTGTCCTTGACACTCCACTCTACTGCATTTGTTGCCACTCCACTCTATGACACTCTCCTTCTACGCTGCTAACTTTTAGCCATGATGAACAGCACCCACACTGGTATACAACATGGTTAAAACACACTGGAAAAGCAAATACCTCTTACATGCTTGTTTATTTCTTAATTTGCTTGTTGGTAGTACTGCACATCTCACCCTTTTTTAATCCTGCAGAAGGGATAACACAAGGTACCTTCCCCAAAAAGTAATTAAAATAGAATTTTAAACATACACCCATCGCAGTCTAAATATGCGACCAGCAGCACGACCATCAGTTATATGCCAACCAAGGAAAGACTTACGCTAGTTGATACTGCCCTACGGTATCACCCCTAAAAACATACTACCTATTAAAATTGACATTCTCACCTCCACAAAACCAAATCAGATTTGCGTCTGCGACTAAAACATTTGGAAAGTCATAACCCACACTAATGAACAGTCCTGTGGTGCCATACTAATGACATATGGTGCTCTAAAGAGATGCTAATTAACTATAGCAATGTTTAATATCACTTTAAAGCTGTCAAAAGAGTAAATGGAGAACTTAACATTAGATTTTTAGCCCTTTCTAGTCTGCCCTAGTTCAATTTGGGTCAGGTGGCACTGCAAAACACATATCGAGTTATGTCAAATTGTTGTCATTGCCTAGCACATGCACACAGACTTACCAGTGAGTGGAGACCCCAACACAAGAGCAATACTAAATAAAAGACAGAGGCAAAGGGTGGCAATTGAGGAACTTAATAGTATAGTATGGTTAAGAAATCAGCTATGTAAGAAAAATACACAAGAATACCTCCATGAAAATTACATCAAAAGCATCCCTTGAAAGGAAAAAGGAGCAATAGCTCAAGAACCTAACACTTGGTGACAGTCGGTTCATTCTGAGTACGGGGCCCTGATAAACCATAATCGGTTTTCCTGAAACAGTACGGTGTCTGTCAAAATAAGGAAACACGTAAGAATAGGGGATATTATCCTGCTTTTGAAGTCGTGACTATAATCTTCAAAGTATCCAGATTGTCTGCAGCAACTATTTGCAGTGAAAGAAATGTAAGACTTTCCTTTTAATACAAGCTTTCTCTTTGCTCGGTTTAGTACCTTTGCTATGAACCATTTTGCAACTCACTGTACTTTCTCTTTTTCACAATGATTTGACTAGCCATTACCATGTAAGGAACCCTCCCCCAAATATTACAGATACAAATGTAAGCAATCATAGCTGACTGATTATGCACAGTATTTATCAATAATATTTATATGAATTACTATTATCAATTATATTTACAAGTTCTATCACAGCTTTGCCAAGCCTAAAACCTTGAAATAATCTGTTTTTATACCAAGTATTGCAATAATCTGAAATGTGATCTACATTGTGTACATTTCTTAACAATGAGATTCTAATGTACTAAGCTTTCTTATTATGCCTATGACAACACCATAGCAGTTGGCTGCAAAATGCTGTTCTCATCACTAAACCTGAAAATTATAGGTCAGCTTAGTGCGAAATGTTGATGGTATGGCACAATAGAAATCGAATAATCCCTTGGCATGGCTGCAAAATTGTCTTAACTTAATAGAGCCATGATTTGTTCTCATACTTTATTATTAGAATCACATTATTATATTAATAGAAACACGTGTATATGTCTGTGTGTGTGTGTATGTATATATACATATATGTATATATTTATGTTTGAGTGTAGTAAACATTTTGAATAAATATTAGCATTTCAATAATAACTTTCTTACAGTAACATTGATTCACATACCAATGCCAGGTTGAAACATAGGTCACATCGGCTTATTTTATATTTTTATAATTCAATAAATAGGCTAAGTCGAAGAGATAGCTATGAATCCAATGTACAAAATCTGAAGCACAAACGTAATTAATCTTAGCCATCCAGCAATATGCATTTTCATCAACTATCGCATCATCAAACAAAGTCTTCCAAGAATATAGGCATACCATCATCACAGCTTCTTCTGAAAGTCTGTTGAATTGCGGAATTATACCCTACCAATCTTACTAAGGCAGTAGTGATCGAAAATATTTCCTTCAATCTTGAGGCAAATGACCTATTGAGTATCTAACAGTCAGTGGAACTTCGGAGTGATGGCCCACAAGCCATGTTAATAAAAAATAGGGAAGATCAACTTGCTGTCCTTGATTAATAATATGAGTGAGCTGTGATCATACTAGACATCTCTGCAACATTTGACACTATCAACCATAACAACCTGTTGAACCTTCTGCAAACGCTTGTAGCAACAGAAGTATTGTGTAAATTGGCTTATATCGTCCTGAGAAACCACACTCAATAAGTCAAACTGAAATCCCTTCCACTGCTATTACTTGCAGAATTCCATAAGAATCAGATCCTCAATCACTCAATTCAATGTCTACAAGAGAGCTTTGACCAAATGCTCTATCCACACCTCCTCCATTGGATTAATGTGGATGATACCCATCTATTTCAGTTAGGAAGATAGATCTACAGAATGTCAAGTGCATCTACTTGAATAGACATAATATGGGGAACCTAGTCATGGTCCCCTTGGAATCTTCCATCCTATTCACTAGTCCTGAATCCATAGGTTCACCCCTAGTCCAGTCCTAAAAATATGCAAATTAGGTGTTTTGCATGGTACTAAACAAACGATACAGTAATCAAAATGTTTTTATCACATGTGTTAGTAACAGGCTATGATCTCTTTTCTGCTTCTCCCACTAAATGTGTGTTTCTCATTTCCATGGCTCTGGTGTGTTTCAAAGAAAAGTGTTACCTATGCTTGCCTTCAAAAAGGCCATCAGCATTGTCAGTTCTTCATATATTTTTTCATTGAAGCAGTAAATGTATGATCCATTTTTAATGTGGTAATCTCCTTTGCTTAAATAGTACAGTTCAATTTTCATTGACATACTCTCCTTACATAATGGTGTTTTCCTTTTACAAATGCTCTTTAGTAGAGGTTAGTGATTAGGTGATGCAGACACTGAATGTTGCAAAGCAATTCAAATGGTAAAAACACCCAAGTACCTTTTCCAGGAAGGTAGTACATCTTTTGTGCCGACCCCACAAGCTGCAAAATGTAAAGACATCAGCACAGATTGCGGCAGAACCAGCCAAAAGAAACACAGGAAACTGTCACGAGTGTGTGTCTTCAACATGGCCAAATAATCTTTTGGTAGGAGTAATCCTTGTATTACCTCACTGAAAATTGATAAGTATTCTTCAAGTAACATTGGTGAAGGAGAAACAGTTAACCAGTCTCATTGAAATGGGTAAATTGTTCCATAACTGAGGAGCATGGTCTGAGAGGGGCTGAAAAGCGGAATAACTTTTCTTTAAGTTGGGGATCTTTAGGAAATAATTAACTTTGGGTCTAACCGAGGAAGAGACCCTAAAAATGTATTAATTAAAGAGATTTTGGCGTGTTAATGTGTATGTCACTTAAAAGTGACAGAATGGGGGTGTTAGCTCATGGAGCACAGGAATACGGATAACCGATTACTTTAAATATAGCTGCTTTGGGAGTGCTGGATGCTAGCAGCAAAGAGCTGTTTATTTATTTTTTGTATAAGAGAAGCGCTGTAAGTTGGTTACTGCCTGAAGAAATGTTAATTTCTGTAAAACACACAACATGAAATTGAAATGATGCGGATATGGTAGCCAATGGAATTGTTTCAATTTTGGGATTATGTTGTCAACATTCCTTTGGCCAGTAATGAGGCAGGCAACAGCATTCACACAGAATACACACTGGAAATTTAGGGAAGTACATTTTCAGAGAGTTATTTTAGTGAATGGGTGAGTTAGAGGCACTGGTTTTTTATTGGTGACATCACTCATGCATTTCACCTTTTCATAGCCAAAGGACAAAGGAGTATTATGATAAATTATCCCTATGTTAACAACAGGCAAGGGAAAAAAGTAATTATTATAACTATGTCAAAAAACGCAAAGGCATGCATGACAAAAACAGTCAGCAGGCACACATACTATTTGAGGACAAAATAGCTTGAAGCCAGGGAACCCACAGCAGAGATCAACAGTTTGGGCTGCTCTTACTCTTCTGTCATCTTCCAAAATTCATGTACTCTTTTGAAAATCACCCTTACCTGCATTCTCCATTGTGTATTCATCAGTGTTTCATGCTTGATAGGAGTTTGCCATGACTATTGTTTCTCCCAAAAACCCTCATGCTGTCACCAGCCTCTGGTTGTAATTTCACATTTGGTACAGTAAAAATTGATGACACTATGAAAAATGAAAATGTTTTCTTAATACTGATTCAATCTTTATTTGGTATGTCAAATCCAAGACAGCTGGACAGAATTTGAATAATGTACACTTATTTATAACACATTGTTAGAAAGATCAAATATGTCCCCTAATGCAATATAGATCAGTAATGCCTTTCAATAAGAAATACTAAATTTGCTAAATAATTAATCAATTTATTCCACCATTGTACTTATAAGTAATTTGAGTTCAGATATGCAATGTTATAATTTTACATCCATACATATGTGTACATTATGTGCTGACATTGGTGTAATACCCACACGACTTTAAACAGACTCATCATCGCAGACTGTAAAGCTTGTGATTTGGAATAGAAGATCCTGTGGCATCGGCTAATTTAACAGATCGCTAACACCCTTTGTAGACCTGAAATATAGAGCTCACATCTCCTCTACTCATGAATTGGAGAAACTGAAACAGAACAACCCTACAGGATTAAACCATTCTTAAAACCTCAGTGGTAACACAGCCATATCTATATCTGGTTAATATTGGTCAGTGAGAGATTATTGTTAACCTGATTTCGTTTGGGTATTATCAGTTTTCCATTGGAAAAGTTTGACTCTATCTCCAAACCTATCTTCCCATGTGATCAATCCTCTACACTGACACTGATGAACTTTGTATTTTTCAGCACATTTTATACCCCTTTACACACAGCATTTGTGAATTCCTGTTATTAAAATGTATGGAATTTATACATGTAAACCTGCATTTTATTTCTCATGAAGGTTGAGTAATCCTACTTTTTTAACTCCTTAGGCTGTTTCCTAAAGTCTGCTATGGTTTATAAATGAAATTGGATCTAAAAACGTATTTGAGCCTGCTACCACTCTTTTGACCTTTCGGATGAATCCTCGACACAGACAGTGATGCAAGTTTGTATTTTAAAAAAAATCTCATACATATTTGATATTGTGTTTTTTTATTCCTGAAATTTATGGATCTTGTAAACGCAAATACGCCCTTTAGATCTCATGGATGCTGAACAATTGTACTGTAAATAAATCCTTAGGCCGTATTTTAAAAGTCTGTAGTGGGATATTGTAAATCTTTTTAAGTTAAAATAGATTTATTTGTGGTTTTATGATATTTTTAACTTGTGATTAATGTCATTTTTAAAGTTCTACATTGATGATTAATTATGAATAATGAAATAAAGATCAATTGATATCCTGAAGTAAAGAGAATTATACTACAGCCTTATAGCCCGCCGTAGCGGGCTATACAGGCCATTAAAGACCCGCTCCAGCGTTAAAGGCCCAAGCCAAAGGCGTGTGCCTTTAACAAGGGAGTGGGACTTTAATGGCCTGTGTAGCCCAGCTACGAAGGGCTATAAGGCTGTTAGAACATTCTGCCACTAGAGGGCAGAATGTTCTAACAAATAAAACAAAGGCCTCTCAGAGCCTGAGGGGGTTTAAATGCCCTTGGGCTTCGAGAGGCCTTTGTTCACAGCAACAGCTGTGAACAAACACTACGTGGAATGTTGCTCTGCGGGCTTTTACCGGACGGTAGAACCACGGAGCACTTCATTGTATTCAATGGAGTCCTCCACATTCCAATGTTTTAATATTTATTAGTGTTTTTTGACTGTGGAGAGGAGTGATGACTCACAAGAGGACAACTCTTGTGATCTGTTGGCCCTTCACACCTTCAACAATTTGACTATAAGTAGCATAATACTGCTCTCAACTGAGGTTTATATATGACTCATGCAGTAATGTTTTTACACGTATAGCAGTTAAAAGCAAAGACATTTAACCAGAAAATAAGCATGTGGTATTAAATCTCTGCAGTGATATACCATCATATCAAATTGGCTTAAAGTCCTCGGACCAAGCTATTTCCCTCAGTAACTTGACAGTAATATGAAATATGTGATGCAATACTTTCTCACGTTAATTGTGCTTTTCTTTGTTGCGTCACAGTTTTTCATAGTAAAAGTATGTATTCTCTGAAAAATTACAGCTACAACTTTAGTTATGCATCAGCAAATGCAAACTTGGAAAAACCCTGAAATTCGCCAGTTATAACGTAGCGAATTTGCAATTGTACTACCTGGGAGCGCAGTGCTGCTACGCGCATGCATGGTTTCATCCGGATGCAAGAATACCGTAACTTTGACCTGAGGCGAACCTTGTGCTCCCGGAGCAGTTATCCACAGTCCTGCTCAGGGGGGTCCCTAGGGACCCACATGACATACAAACCGTGTCCACCACCAGCAGGGCGTGGGAGAAGCTGAGACGGCTGACGGGCGCTGTGTCACTATATTCTTCCGCCCTCCCTCTCCCAAATGCTAGATGGCTCCAGATATCAGGCGAACGACTGGTGCAATGCACCCTGACAACGTTCGACATTACCAAAGTAGGAGACCTATATCGGGAGGGCACGTCTTCTCACTAGATGACGACACACGCTACCAAGACAGTAGTTTCATGGATAGGTTTGTCATGGATCGCATCCAGTCAGCTCTACGTTCTACACTACCCACGTTCCCGGTCAAACCTGAATCGTTTCCCCCTTACACTGATAATAAAAAATTCGAACAGGGCGCATTTAATTTAAAAATTATCAGTGTTTTATAAAAATGGTGAGTTCTTGACAAAATGGCTTTTTTTGAGACACAAAATAAAGGCTGTGTAATCATGAAAATCACAAGGTAACCATTGCATACTATTTTTGACCTCATTTTCCCGACCCTTGAGTGCCCCCAGCACTTTCTTAGCGTCAGGCACCCCTCACAGTGCCCTTCTTTGCGGCGAAATATTTTTGTCACACCACAAAAATCACAATTTTGTACAAAATCAAAATTTTTAAGAAAACTGAAAAAAAACATTCTCTTCTTCAAACAATCAGACTTATCAAAAACATCAAAATATGAATGATTACAATTGCGATTTTGGAAATCACGATTTTAAATGTCCAAGATATAGTAAAGTGTCACCCTTTCTGGCATACCCACCATCTCAACATCTCGAAAACTACTGAATGAATTTCTAGCAAACCATAAAAAAGCATGCTTTCCGAGTCAAATTCTACTTTTAAGAGAAGTTTAGCATAATTCTGTTCAGTGGCTTAGCTGCAAGCAAGGTAATTGGTTTATAATTCTCTGGAACAGTTCTATCAAGATTGTCCGTTTTAGAAGGGGCATGAGAAAAACAGACTTCCATTTGGGAGGGACTATGTCTAAGGAAATTCAGAGATTGACAGTAGGTAGATTAACAGGCCAATAGTCTGAACGACTGAAGAAAAGAACTGGGACAAATATTATTAAGAAACCTTGACTTATTGTTTTTAAGTAAAGCAATAATCTCCTGTAAATTAGAGGGAACAAAAACGTCCTAAGTGGGAAGTGGCCTTGTAGCTGAAGATGAAACTTGAGTACAGTGAGACACTGTTTGAGAGTTTTTGATGTTTGTCAGTGATTTGCCTGTTTGACGGAAACAATTTGGGCAAACTCATCACAAAAGGTTGCAAAGAAGTGGGGTTAGTGCAGAGGGGCTTAGAGAAGGAATTCAGAGATCTGAATAGCACTAGGTTGGAATGTTGGAATAAAGAATCTGATTGCAAACAAAATTAAATGTAGTTCCTTTTGCAGATACGCAGCTGATATTTGTATGTATAATGATTTTCCAGATAAGAGTAACTCCATTTGAGCTCTCGCTGTCTAAGTGCCTAGCGTAGATCCCTCAGAGTGCCAGAATACCATTTATTTGCGGCAATACTCTTTCCTAGTTGTAAAAGAATGTTTTTCAAGCACGACCTTCATGAGGAATGAAGTGAAAACCTCTTTCCTCTCAGAATACCAGTTACTCATCAGTGTATTATATGTGAAAACAGTCATTGTTATTCTGAGAAAAATTATTTTGATGTTATTTGGATGTGATCGATACATATTGCATCAAAAGTTGAATTACAAAAACACAATCGATTAAGAAAATTGGACTTGGATGACTTTGATATTTGTAATATTTCATATTTCATAGCAATCAATAGTCAGATGACCCAGACTACAGGAAGAGACATGTTAAGAATGGCAACATACCACCCCACAGTAAAAAAAGGTATTCATAAGACAAGCAGCCTTTACAGACTTGGTGAACATCTTCTTATCTATATTCAAAAGCAGAACTATTAGAACTTTAGAAATACCTATCATGATGGCAAAAAGGGCTTTTAGTGAAAAAAGTATGTCCCCTCCACCTAAATAATGTAAAAATATTTCCCTACATATAACCAAATAATGACTTTGCTGAGGGGAAATTTAGGGAGTCAAACGCAGAGCCAAAAGCCTTACACAGTCAGTAGCGCTTTCTGCCATATTGCTGTAGTGAGCCTGTCCTTTGAAGTTTTAATAAGGACCCACAATGTGGAAGCAATATGGAAATCTCCCCAGTATCCAACACATTTAGGTGCCTCAAAGAACAGCGACATAGTTATGTTTCTTTTCAATCTCACAGCAGCCACCTTTGTTGAGCTGCCTCTGGTATTTGCAGGAAATACACTTTTTAACTCAGACTAAATCAGATATGTAGTTGCCATGGAGAAAAGGTGAACCACAGAAACATTGCCTATGTTCGCCTACCCCAATGACCAAAGCAGTAATGTGGATCCTGAAGTAAAGAACTCTTAGATCTAAAATGTATTCTTTACTCTCCAGTGTATGAACAGGCACATGGAAATATGTGGCAAAATCCATATTAACCATACTGCTGGGAAGTATTTTAAGCCCCAAGAAAACATGTATGCCTGAAAATCAATATTATTCCACCAGGCACTAGACACACATCTAGGCCATTCTAGCCCTTTCATATTCCCTAATGCCCTTTAATCCTAGCCTGCTAATAAGACCCATAGTATATACACAGCCGTTGTTGTAGCTTCTCACAATTTCTTAAAAAATTATTATTGGGTTCCACTGGCTATTATCGTGGTTGGCAACACTCACATTTCTGGTAGACATGTTTCCCCACACTTTTCTTTCTTTTATTTTCAACAACTGTTTAGTAGAAAATAGTAATTGTTTAAATTACTCCAGCATTGTTTTTTTTTACCTTTAGATTTTACATTCATTCATTATTAGCTGTATTTATTTTTCAAGAGCTGGCGCCTGGATTTCCATGCTTCTCCCTCAGAGTAATCTTTAGTATGCTCAACACTCTTTAGGGAGGCATTTGAACAGCCTGTGTTGGAATTGTCTAGGGATACTGTTGTGAGAGTTAAGCTTAAACACATACTAATGTTTCTAGTCTATTTCCACTCCATTCACTGGGAGGGATTTCCATTTACACCAGGTCTCTTCCTCTCACGTGAAAAGTTTTGCAACGGCCAAACTGGTCATCCAGAGGCACTAGTTTGACCTGTGACGTCCTCTCATGACATCTGGCTGAATGTGCCCTGTCCATACTTGTAATCTATATATATTGCCTGACACAGGCTAACTCAGCCTTATAAATACGGACGCCAACCCAATACTTCTGTCCTTTCGGTGGAATCAACCTACTATTGGATTGACTCTGCTTCTCTCCTACTGGACTTACAAAACAATCACCTGCTACACTGGAGGGAGAGGAATTATATAAATGCAAAATGGGTTCTGCTTTGAAATGAGGGTACCCCATGTTGGCCCAATAAATCTTCCATTACAGAACACTATCTCGATGGAACCCTGCTCCCTGGCAGCTGGTCTATAATGTGTGAACATTTAGCTAGCGTTCAAGATGTCTCACTGAGATGCAGTCACTAGCTACCCTCCCTCGAGGATGAGTACACAAACTCCACGCCAGAGGAGACCACGGGAGTAGCAAGAAAATTAAAATACCCTCCACTTCCAACTAAGCTCTTATGACACCAAGCAAACAAAGCAAGTCATCACAACCTTCCTCAGAGGAGCTCTCTGGTCTCTTAAATCCAAGCATCTATCCAGTCATCCTTTCATCCACCTGCAAATATCCACAATTTTACCTTTACATTCTGTCATCCATTCATTCTTCCATCTATCATTCAGTCTTTCACCATTTCGTCTATTGGCCCATCCGTATCTAAATCTATCCATTCATCTCCAAATCTATCCATCCATCAATCAATCCACATTTTCACTCTTCCATCTCTCCATCCACTCTTTCACTCGTCCATACATCCTTTCAGTCATTCATCCATCCACCCTTAGACTCCATCCATCTATCTATCCATCCACACATCCATCCACACTTTCACTCTATCCAGCTATCCACCCTTTCACTCATCCTTTCATCTTCCACCCATCCACTCATCCATCTGTACATTTACCCTTCACTCATCCATCCATCCCACTCATCCGTCCATCAATTTTACTCATCCATCCACCCTTTTATCCATCCACTCTCCCTTTCACTCCTCATCCATTCTTTCACTCATTCACCTATACACCCTTTCATCCATCTATCCATCCACCCTACCTTTCACGTATCCATCCTTTCGCTCAACCATCCATTTGCTCTTTCACTCCGTTGATCTACCCTTTCACTCATGCCATCCATCCTCCATTTACTCAGTCATCCATCTGTTCATTCACTCATTCATCCACCCTCACTTTCATTTAGCCATCCATCCTTTCACTCACTCACTCATTCATCCATCCATCCTCTCATCATCCATCCACCCTTTCCACTCATCCATCCATCCACTCTCCCTTTCACTCACCATCCATTATTTCACTCATACATCATCTTTACTTTCATCCATCCACCATCCGTTTAACTCATCCATCTATTTTCATCCATCCTTCCATCCACCCTCTCACTCATTCACCTTTGTGTGCCAAGACATAAGAGGCCCATCAAGAACTCTACACCCGCTGTAGCGGCTAAAGTGGAGGAGACTGTGCTATACCTGGCCTCAAGAAGGACATTGGAGCTCAGGCTGTGCAAGCAGAGTATACGTTAGAACCTAGTCTTTCCAGGACGGTCTGAGAGACATCCCTCCCCTTAAAGAGTCTCTTGCCCTCCTAACAAAGGCTAATGAGGGAAGTGAAGGCACCGGGGAGGTGGGGGGCTGAGACAAACACCATATAAGGGTGCCCCTATGCTTGGTGCAAAAGCACCCCTTCTCTCCTGACTAGTGCAAAATCTCTGTAACAGGCACAAAAAATAAAGCGGTATCTGCAAATGACCTTTAGCCGGTACCGGCGGCTGCTTCTCTCCAGCAAAATCCACCATAACATGCTATTTTTTCTTTTAAGTTAATGTTAGTAGATTTTTTTGCTGCACACATAAACGTAAGCACTCATTTGCTTGGACTATAAATATGTACAAAGGAATTCATGTATTGTATTCTGCGCGTGTGTGTGTATGTATATATATATATATATATATATATATATATATATATATATATATATACATATATATATACACACACACATTTAGTAACATACTGTAGTTATACTGTTTAATGATTATCTATCTAGCGCAGAGACCGTACTGCTGTAGCTCAGACTTTCACTGTAGGCATTTCGAGGCCCTTCATTTAAAATATAATGATTTCTCATCTTTATTCTCCCTCCCTTCAAAAGGTTTCACTGCTCCTGATGTTTAACGTTATGCAAAGACGTGTTTCTGCCAATGAATATCGCCTTATGGTTATGCTTCTGCAAATAACCTGCTGTGAGCTGATAAAAGGATTAATGCAGCCAAAATTCTTAATCTGTGAAATTACAAATTAAATTCTCATATTAAAAATACCACCCTGAGGTATTTTTTGTGGTTTTAATTCCCCTCTGGTGTTCTGCATATATTGTGCGTGTTAATGACTAGCAGAAGCCTCTCTCTGTTGGCAGCCTGCTGCCGAGTGATAAT
Organism: Lissotriton helveticus; assembly: GCF_964261635.1. NCBI lineage: Eukaryota > Metazoa > Chordata > Amphibia > Caudata > Salamandridae > Lissotriton > Lissotriton helveticus. Next base: position 964,497,570 of record NC_136071.1, on the reverse strand, counting down.
GTGTAGGCATTTACTTGACTGATACAGCTGGATTAAACCACTGACTGTTAAAGTAAGTGGCAACTGGGCAATAAATCCACATTAGCTGGAAAGCAGTACTACAGAATTTAGATTTCATAGGCTAAAATCCTGGCTCGAGTAAATTGTTCAGTCAAATGGGATTGAGATATCACTCCTACAAAATAATCCGACCCCTCTCCAAAGTAGATGGAGCGCGCACATTAATTAGGGAAATCACTTTGCTTCATACACGAAATGCATCTCCATGCATCATTAATTAGCACAAGGCGCCTTTTCAGTTTCACTGACACAGTACATGGGCCAGGATGCTGTGGGGTGGGGTGGTTAGAGGAGGAAGGGTTTAGAAGTTTGACTGAGAACACCAAAGAAACAAAAATGTGTCTCCTTATTAAATGTATATTATCGAGAGGGCAAGTATTGAAGGCTCTCCTGAGTATGTATTTTTAAAGTCTTGCATATATTGATAAATATAAAGTTTATGTTCTGAAGGTACATAGGACTGCAGGAAATTACTCTTGTATGATGCATCAAAATAAGTGTTAATCACCCTTCCTAAATGTTATGTGTGGATACCGAAAGTGGAGCAATTCTGAATCTTTGAGTACCTTCTGCACAATTTACGGTTAGAAAAGAGGACTTTGGAGGCGTGGCTTGGACGGCAATGAGGACGGGCGCCTAGGTCCGTTACCTCCGTAACCCTGGGGCGCAGAAAAGCGAATAATACAGCGAAACGAGCTCGGTCCTGAAACACAAGACCGGTAAAAGACGTCGAAACGCCTGGGGAATACGAGGATCAATCAAGAACGGCCGCCAGTAGTAGTCCGCAGAAGATTTGGGCAGCACAACAGGGCGGGTGAGGAATCACCAAAATGGCGCTCTTTTCAAAACGAGGAGCCGAGCCCTTGAAGAAAGGCGCACGGAGGCGGTGTGGAGAGCGGTGTAACCAAGAGACGCATATGGTGATCGCCGACATCCCGATCGCTTCGCTCCACAACTAGTAAGTGCCATAGAGTGATATATAGAGCTGAAGTGGCATAGTGGACGCAGTACAAAACCGAAACTAGAGAGAAAGCAAAAGTACAACTGGGGGCCGCCATCTTAAAGACTAACCCTTCACATCCTGAGCACTGCTGTTGTGAGAGACAAGCGAAGTGCGAACGCCAATAACAAGGTACTCCGCCGAGGGTACAGCCAGAAATTAGCATTGCCGCCGAGCAAAGAGTAGCAGCAGCAGCTACGCGTGTGAGGCGACACAGAATGCGAAACTTGAAATAGCGCAACACACAAAGTGGTGGAAAGTGAAAGCGCGTCTAGTTGTGGCCATTTTGAATCCTAGACCCACCCCACAAACAACGAGCGATGCACAGAGATTGGGGACTTCCATACAAACACCCGGTCAAGCCGGTCAAGCCGGGGAGGGAATTAAGCAGGCGGTCGCAACAAACACAGCCGCCCCACCAGCGGGAATCCAAGCAAGCGAAGAGAGACTGCTATATCGGATACAAAACGAAACCAAAAGGGCTCCAAAGGGCGCCGCCATTTTGAACCACGCTGGGATAATAGAGGGAACAGGCGGGGTGTTGCGATAGACGCAATTATCATAAGTGCACCACAACACAACGAGCGACGACCACAGCGCCCAACCACCACATAAAGGAACTGCGAAGAGCGGAGTATATCTTACACGCTCAAAAAGGCAAACAGGGCACCATGAACTGCAAATAAGCTGTTTCAGGCTGTCAGGAGCTCTGGAGCTCCGGAGCTCCGGCCAACGAGCAAGCAACAAGTGCAAGGCGGGAAGCCAACTAACCAAACGGTGAAAACTGCAACTTAAGCCTCCCATCATCGTCTTCCACAAAGGAAGCAAGGAAACAAAAAAATCAACGAAGGCAACGAGCTAGGCAAATCAACGAAACAGACAATAGACAATATGCAACTGGAATTAGCAGCCATAAGGGCGGATCAACAAAAAACAAACTGCAGGATCGACGCTACGGAGAAGCGCATCAGCAACATAGAAGACGACAATGCACAATCGAACAAAAGCCTACACTCCATTGCAAAGGCCTCATCCGCCCTACAGAAGCAGCTAGCAGATCAAGAAGACCGCAACAGAAGGGCGAACATAAGACTGCTTGGAATCCCCGAAGGTGAAGAGGACAAGCCCGGCTCTTGCACAAACTTAATTGAAGAACTGATTCCACTACTAACAGGCATCAAATTCGACAGACAATTTGAAGTCGACAAAGCATACAGAGTGCCTGCAACCAAACCACCTCACGGGCGTGGCCCTCGACCAATCATCTGCAAGCCCCTAAGATCAAACCAAACTGAAGCTATCTTTGCAGTAGCAAGGAAAAACCCGAATCTAAGATGGAACGGCCACAAAATAATAATTACGCAAGACTTCTCAAGGCAAGCAGTTGAGACCAGAAAGGGATTCCTAGCGATAAGAGAAAGAATGCGGAAGGTCCCTTGGGGACCTGTTCTCCTTCCGCCGTGCGGTTAAAACTTTTCTGTTCCCTTAGTGCTCTCTTTTTATCCTGTGCTGTTTAGTTGTGTTATGCTGCTACCTTGTCGGGCGCCAGGACGCTCCTTCGCTGGAGCATCTGTGCGCTTAATAAATTCGCATAACATAACATAACATAATGTCACCTTTAGCTTTGCGGGCCCAGCCAAACTAAGAATCACGGACAAATGGCGAACACAGATCTTCGAGGACCCCAGCGACCTGAGAAGATACCTCCAAGGCCCACCAGCAGAAGATATGGAAGCCCAAAACACTGGTGTTGGAAAAAGGAGAGCATCAACAAGCAACTGTGAAACAGAAGGCGCTAAGAGAAACTAGGCAACAAGACCTCGGTCACAACAGACCACAGTTTTGATATACTGAAGGAACCACCACCACACATGGGAAGACTAAGACTATTTGCAACTGAACTACCTCAAGTCACAGCAACCTACCTCAACGACAGGATCAAGGCGAAAAGCCGCGACTGCAGGAAGAAGTAGCAGAACAAGAACTCCCATATATCCTTTAAACTATCTTTGGATAGCACTGTCATCAGCCCATGGGAAGTTGAACTCAGCTCATTACAAGCCTCAGGGGAAAGGAGGGGAGGAACTTTGCTGTTGCACGCTCGTAATGCAATCAATGGGGCGTGGGGGGGTGGAAGGGGTGGGGGGTAGTGAGGGGTGGGAGGTCCTCCGAGTACAGTTATCTGGGATTTCCATGCTTTTCTTCTTCCTTCTTTCCTTCTCTTCCTCTATCATCTCCAGCCTAGTCGCGGTCGGACACAAGCATTTACTATGCCATCACACAAGACAAAAAGTACACCACATGGGGTAACAACCAAATGAATTTAGGGTCACCAAGCAGGGCGCCCAAGATTACATCAGATCTTCGCAACACTTAGCGACACTATATCTAAGGGATGACACCAAATGCACACACCCAAACACCCACAACCATTAAGGTAGTCTCTTTCAATGTCAAAGGGCTCAATCACCCGGTTAAGAGGAGGAAAGCCATAGAATATCTTGGCAAAACCAAGAGCGATGTGTGCGTGCTCCAAGAAACTAAACTGTCAGTAGAAGATGCACAGCGACTGAAGGCTAACTGGATAGGCCAATCACTATGCGCGCCAGCTGTTCACAAAAAAAGGGGAGTCATTACACTTATAAACAAAAAATCTAGACTAATAGTACAGGACAACTACGCTGACGAAGACGGTAGAATCCTAATTACCAGTGTCAAGAGTGGGGAGGACACGATACACATTGCCAACATATATGGACCCAACTTAGAAGACAATGACTTCTGGAACAATGTTGAGAACGGACTGGGGAAGCTTCCACAAGACGACCTCCTAATAGTAGCTGGCGACCTCAACCAAGCACTAGATAGCACAATAAACAGACACCCACAAAGAGTCAGCCACGGCTAGCCAGGACAAAACATCCTAGGGAATCTATGCGCCAAGCTCAACCTAAAAGACCCATGGTGGCTACAACATCCAGACGAAAGAGACTACTCCTTCTACTCTCACCCTCACAACTCATATAGTAGAATTTACTACATCCTCATCTCCGCACCCCACACCCACCTCATAGACCACACAGAAATTGCTCCCAGAACAATATCAGACCACTCACTCATCAGTCTAACACTCAGGGGGAGACACAACGAACAGCCTAGCCGGAGGTGGAGATTCAATAGCGACATCCTTAAAAACCCGAATAACGTGGCCGAAATAGAGGAGACCCTAAAGGAATACCTAGATTTCAACGACAGCCTGAGCACTGACAGAGGCACCCCTTTGGGATGCCCTTAAAGCCACAGTCAGGGGGAAAAATCCTTAGCATTAAAGCAAGAATGAACAGAGAAAGAAGCAAAAAAGTAACAGACCTCGAAACCCAAATTAAAGACCTAGAAAAGGGCCACAGCACGAACTTAGAAGACAAAAACACCTTGACAGAATTAACCAAGAAAAAACATGAGCTCGACAGGATCCTTAGCAAAAGGGACGGTATGTGGATAAATAAATACAAAGCTATAAATCTATGTAAAGCGAACAGAGCAGGGAAAGCATTAGCCTCATACCTCACGGGTAAACAGAGACAATTTTATTTTTATTTTATTTTATTGAATTTGTATTGCGCTCAGCTACCCAGAAAGGGTTTCCCGGCGCCAGGAACAGCCTAAAGAAGAAAGATAGGTAGTTGCTGAAACAGGAAAAGCAGAAAACATTTGACCAACTAAAACAGAAAAGTTTTTAGCTTTTTACGAAAAGCCAGAAGATTGGTCTCCGTTTTGAGCGTCAACGGAAGAGCATTCCACATCTTCGGCCCCAAATGGGCAAAAGAGCGGCCTCCCATTTTTGTCAAGCGAATTCTAGGAATTACAAAATTGGCTTGATTTGATGACTTAAGGGGACGATTTGGCTGGTATGGCCGGACAAGATTGTGCAAGTATGTGGGAGCGGAACCCTGACGGATTTTAAACATAAGGCACAAAGTTTTAAAAGCTACACGGTCAGCAATTTTTAACCAATGAAGGTCACATAGGGCTTGTGTTGCAGACATTCTACGTGGAACATTGCACAAAAGGCGGACAGCTGAGTTCTGCACAACCTGGAGTATATTCATTGTGGCTCTGTCAGCTCCCAGATAGAGCACATTGCCGTAGTCGATACGGGACATTACAAGAGCCTGGACAACAGTTCGACGAGTAGACTCAGGCAGCATCCATAGGATCTTCCGCAACCAGCGTAGAGTATTAAAGCAGATTGCAGCGACCTTAGTTGCCTGTTGACGCATCGAGAGTTTCTCGTCGATTAGAAAGCCGAGGTTACGAACAACTGGCACGGGGGTAGGCAGTGGACCCATGTCACTGGGCCAGTGTCTAGAGCCCCACAGATCTTTATGTTTGCCAAGTACAATAACCTCGGTCTTATCACTATTGAGTTTTAGCAAGTTAACCTGCATCCAGGCTGCAACCCGAGAAAGGCCGATTTTAAGGGCAGAGGTGTCCTGAGAACTACTGTCAGATAGGGAGAACACGATCTGCGTATCGTCTGCATAGGAGTAAATAGACAGACCGGCGTCCTCTACAATCGTAGCAAGGGGTCTGATGTAAATATTGAACAACAGAGGGCTCAATATAGACCCCTGCGGAACGCCGTAAGCAGATGAACAGATCGCCGATTCAGCTTTGGTTGAAAATACCTGAAAGGTACGCTCATTAAGAAATGAAGCCACCCAGGCAAGCGCAGATCCTGCAACACCAAGGGAGTGCAACACACTATTGCAGCGATAACTGACAGCGAGAAGGTATCGCAAACGTCAAACAAAGAGATCCTCAAGGTTTTTAAAGGCTTCTACGAATGCCTGTATAAAGAAGACAAAAACCTCAAAGTAGACAAAGGGGCCAGCCTCCTTGACATCCTAAACCTACCCAGTTTAACCGAGGTGCAGAGAACATCATTAGAACAAGATATCACGGGGTCAGAAATGGAGAGAGCATTGCAAGCCTCAAAGACAATAAGGCTCCCGGACCAGATGGGTACACAGCGGGATTCTACAAACAATTCCTCCGTCAAATAAAGGCCATAATGGAGGAGGTGTTCACTCACTGCTTCCACAGAGGGAAAATGACTGCCTCAATGACTGAGGCCAATATAATAGTCATCCCAAAAGAGGGCAAAGACCCACAACATCCACAAAACTACCGCCCTGTTTCTTTAATTAATGTTGACTGTAAGATCTATGCTAAGGTCTTGGCGACAAGGCTAAACGCGCTACTTCCAACCCTAATCCATAATTCTCAGGTGGGCTATCTCAAAATCAGGCTGTCCCAAGACAACACAAGGCTTTTATGTCACTTAATAAACCATGCCTCCTCTAAAAGCGAACAAACAAGGATGATAGCACTGGATGCCGAGAAACCATTTGACAGAGTGTCGTGGCCCTTCCTGGACCAATGCATGTGCAGGTTTGGTCTGGGAGGAAACTATAGAAGAATGGCGATGGCACTATACAATGAACCAAAAGCCCGAGTAGTAGTCAATGGGTGCACCTCAGAGACGCTACTCCTAGAAAGAGGTACGAGACAGGGGTGCCGACTATCCCCAGCACTCTTCCTGCTCTCCATAGAACCACTGCTATGCATGATTAGAACCAACACAGAAATAAAAGAAATCGAAATCAAGGGTAACACAGTCAAGTTAGCTGCTTACGCAGATGACATACTCATCACTACAGAGAATCCTGGACACTCAACAGCAGCCCTAATGGCTACCATTGAGGAATATGCACAGGTCTCGGGCTACAAACTCAATAGGGACAAATTAGAATGCAAACCCCTAAACGTGCACACAACCAAGGCAGTACTAGGGAACTCAGGCTTAGCATGGCAGAAAGGAGCTCTGAAATACCTTGGGCTACACTTTGAGAGAGACCTCAAAACCACACTGGACCACAATGAAAAGACTTTTTTAAATAAAGTGAAAGAGAAACTTGCAATGTGGACACCAAAGTTTGTCAGTTGGTGGGGCAGAGTCGAAACAATAAAAATGTTGATAGCACATATGAGCAACTACATGCTCAGCATGCTCCCGCTAATGACCACAGAAGACTTCCACAAAAAATTAGATACCATGATAAACAAATTCCTATGGAGGAACAAGAAACCCAGAATAAGCCTTCAGAAACTAAGGCTGAGCAAAAACCTAGGAGGCCTCAACCTCACTAATTTCAAAACATTCCAAACGGCATGCCTAGCCAAACAAGGGTTACACTGGCTTTCGCCAGGACAAGACTACACACCGGCTTGGCTAACGCTAGAAAGAGCAATCCTAAATGGTCTGGATCCCATAGCCCTACTCGCAGCCAACAGACACCCGAAGCTAACAGCACCATATTCAAAAACACTAAAAACGCTCTTCTTAAAGTGGACAAAAAAATGGAGATTAGCATTAAAAACACAAGGTGGGAATCCATTTGGCTCAACACAAGAATAAAATACAAGGACAAGAACAAGATACTAAACATGAACTCCTGGTACGAACGGGGCATCTCCACCCCCAACCAACTAGGAAAACTAAGCACCCACTCACATTCAACACCCTAAAACACCTCCACAACCTACCAGACATAGATTTCTACAGTTTTCTAAAAATAAGGGTGGCACTCACCAAGGCAGATCTAAACAATGAAACCCCATCAATCCTGCAATACTCAGCTAACTTAAACAAAGTTGGCCACCAAAAATCGCATCTGTACAAACTGCTAAGCCCAACCTCAACAAAGCTAAACGCCAAGACACTAGAGTACTGGGAAGGGCAACAGAACAGGTGCTTCAATGTCAGGGAAAAAATTTGCCTGTGGAACTCAGTAAGCACAAACAAAGTCACCCCAATACTAGCACAGACAAAATACTGGCTCCTACACAAAGAATGCTGGACTCCGGCCAGACTAGCAGCCGTAGGGATCCGAGACAACGACCTATGCTGGAACTGCCACAAACAAAAAGGTGACTTAGCTCACCTTCTCTTTCACTGCCCCAAAGTCAAAACATTCTGGAACAAAATAAGAGACTTCATAAATAGCTTAATGGGATTCCCATTGCAAATAGACTTCGTAGGGGTAGTCGGGGCCTTCATGACTCAAGAAACACAAACTAAGAGCGACAGCGAGCTATTAGACATCCTACTAACAGCTGCAGTCAAAACAATCCTGGCAAACTGGAAAGATACAGGGAAGGCATCCTTCAAAAGCTGGTTTAACTGGATCACCTTCCTTAGAGGAGCAGATAACATAACATCAAAACACACACCCAACTCTACCACGAAGGGTGAGATGTGGCACACCCTGGACAACTATCTGGGATCACATAAGCCACCATAGGCAAATCACAGAGACCAACACCTTAACACACTCCCCACACACACACACAAGGTGTACTCCAGTGGGTTGGCACTTAGCAAGAGGCGCCAATAGCAATGTCTGCTACTCTCTTTCTCCTTTCTGACCTTTTTCTTTTCCTTCCTAGGAGGACAATATACGAACAAGGCCAAGTCGTAATACGCCTAGCCTATGACAATGTATATCAGTCGTTTGCGTAAGCTAGCCGGAAAGAGTGACGCCAATTGTAACCCCACCGGCGTACACCTACAACAATATTGCCTTCACCATATCTGTACTGTACCTACAAAATGTTCTAATAAAATCTTTTGAAATCAAAAAAAAGAAAAGAGGCCTTTCAGCCTTTCCATGAAACAAAATGCATTGGTTGACATCCTCCAATAATGCATCATAACAGTGTATTCCTTGATCTGCATTGTGAGACACCCAAACAACTGAGCAGTGGCGGTTGGTGGCAAGTCACATTGGTGAGGTGTAAAAGTAAACATTTTACAAAAAATCACTTACCTTAAACTGCAACTTGAGGTTCTCTAGCACGTCCTCATTCTGCAGCACGTCCTCCGAACAAGAAACACACAGCTAGCTCTCCCATCTAATCAAGACGCTGCTCTAATGCTGTTAAGCAGCATGAGTGTAGAATCTTGATTGGATGGAGCGGGATGGCTCTAAACTCCAAAAGGCACTGTAAGCCTACACCTGCTCTCCAACCCAGAGGCTGGAATGGCGCATATCGGTTTGGACCATAGGGAACCAACATGCACACTTCAAACTTAAGTGGCCACTCCTCACTGCTGCCAATCAATGGCAGCTGTAACACACTGGCCCTGTCCTTGCAGTCGGTTTGCTGGCAGAGAGTAACAAAATACAATGGTAATAAAATGATTTAATTAGCATTTTATTTTTCACACTTTCTGCGCAGCGGGGGGGGGGGGCTCCTCTGCTCACATGGAGGAGCCACAGCTGCAATTGAGTGTTGCATCTTTTTTCTAAAATTCGTCCGACTGCATTGGGTCAATTATATAAGATACCTGAAAAATTATATACCTAATGACGTAGAGTCATATTTAAATTAAAGTAATTCCTTCCCAAGGCTTCAAAAGTATCAATTCATGTTCCATGCAGAGTCGATATTGAATCTGTCTCAAAATGGCGAACAGGCTTCGGTCAGCTATTAGATTTGGTGCTCAGTTGCTCACCGATTCGCATGGACTGAAAATGTGAAGACATTCCTTCATCTCAGTCTTCTGTTTCGGGGAGACAAAGGTGAACAAAACAAAGTGGTAGAATGCGATGGCATTGTCAGGGGGTTGACGAGCCTCTTTGAGCGCCAGCGTTCCAATTTATATATTTTTTCGTGACAGAGTAGGATCTACAGAAAACCTTCTGGGGCTGAGGCTTGCTTAAAAGGCGTCCAGAGGATTTCTATGTCTAAAAGGAGAATGTGTGTTCACACCAATGAGGAGGATTTCAGCAAATCCTGCTAGGTTGTTACAGTACGTTGCCAGACTTCCGGAGCCTGGGGTTTTAACATTTTCTTCCTCAGAGCCACGGATTTTTTTTAAAGGATGTAAATACTTCATAATATTCCAAATGTAATTGAATACATCTGTACTTCATGGAACATGTTCAAGGAATGTGCTTTTGTTTCATGGGAGGCGAACGCCAGAGCTGTTTATGAATAGCTGAAGGATTCATAGTTAATAAAATTATGTTCAAGTCTTTTCTTGTTACATTTTAATGCCACAAGTCTACCAATTACTCTCCATTGTTCCCGGGCTTTTGAACACCAATGCTTCCCAAAGTTATCTTCCCTAAAGATATTTGTGGATGTCGCGGTATAATATGTTGCGGCTTAATAATTCAAGGAAAACTAATTAGAAAATATCTCATATAGCGGGTAGACCCCCCCCCCCACCCAGTTACGTGGCTGACAGTTTCTAGAGCTTCCTTAGCTAATGGAGTTTTTGGCAGAATATAACACGCAAATATGCTGAGTAGCAACCAGCAGAACAAACCAAAACACAGCCAACCTTCAAACTTATAAAACTGAGTTCAGCCTTAAAACCAGTAGTGGAAAACAATAACAATCAGAAGTACATTTACTTAAAACATATTCAATCAACAATTATCCAAGTGTACGTTTATTACACAGTGCTTGTAGAATCCTCCGCCACCTACCATCTGTACATTTGGAAATCTTTCAAAATTGAACTAAGAGATGCTAAAGTATAAAATCCATAGTCAAAAGAGACACGGGGTCTTTAAGATGGACCAAATATTGTCCCTTTAACACGGTGCACTGATTTCTGTGCAGTTTATATATTTTCACCCATTATCCTTTCTCACTAGTCGCAATTTTAAAGCGAAGAACTGGAAACTAGGGGATAGATGTACGAAGCCTTCTGCAGTCGCAACAAAGCATGCCGATTGCGAACGCAAAAAGGCTTTTTCTAATGTATCATGCCCAACTTGATCGGTAACACATTACCAAGTCGAAATGTGGTTTGACATCTAATAATGTTCCTTCTAAATACCAAAACATTGTGGTATGTACTATTGTTTTGTAACCAGAATACAGTGACAAAACATTCATACTTTGCCACCAACTCAAAGCTGGTGGTTACCCTTTCGCAAATGGGAAGAAGTCCCCTTGGTTAGTATCTCTAGAATTTTGAGAAATTCACATGAGGGGAATCTGAAAACAAAAGTTTCCCCCAGTCATTCAATGTGCTTTTGTCAGTTACCATTGACCCTAATTTATGTTAATGATTTGAGGAGAAGCAAACAATGTTGTTAAAAGCAAAGGAGCACTACGTGTGCAGGGTATTTGGTCTCAGGTTTTGACACCTCACAGGAGTTGCTGAAAGGTGAGTTCAACAAAACATGTTTTAATTGGTGCTGCAAATGCTTTCAAACATGTATGTCTTTCTTGATAAAGAACCGGATATTGACACATCTGAAGACAAAGCATCCAGGTTGTTAGACCATGATGCACTGCCAGATGAGCAATCCGTGAATCATGGAGGTCAATAAAGGAAGCCATAACACCAAGACCTGAATCTCAGCCTGTTACCCTGCTACCCACTTTATACTACATCCAATGGGCTAGCATCAATATTTCCACAAGCTCAAAAAAGTGTAGAGGCTTACATTGCTTTACCTGTCTTTAATAAAGTCATGTTCAATGCCCAGAGGGAGCTCCAGATGACTGACACTACCTGAGAAGCCAAAGTAGGAGAAATTGGGCTAGATGGACAACCGTTTTTTGCATGCTCAAATGGGGTTGCGACCTGTTTGCGCATGCAAAAAACAAATGGCCCATGTATTAACCCTATTTAATGATTTGTGACTCGCTAAATAGGATTGGCGACTCGCTATTAAGAAGGGGCGTTCCAAGGGCGTCACTTCCTAATAGCGAGTCTGAACGCTATGCACGACTGTTTTGCGACCGCAATTGCAAAACAGTCGCTGTTTACCACCCTTCTCAGAAGCATGGTAAAGCACTCACAAACGGAAAGGTGTCCACAGGTGACCCCCTTCCCCTTTGTGAATGCAGGGGAAAATATTTTTAGGGGCAGGCAGTGGTCCCAGTGACCACTACCTGCCCTTAAAAAATTAAACGAAAACGTTTCATTTTTCTTTTTTTAAATGCATCCTGTTTTCCTTTAAGGAAAAGGGGCTACATAAAAAAAAAGAAACTGCTTTATTTAAAAGCAGTCCCTGACATGGAGGTCTGCTGAGCTCAGCAGGCCACCATACCTGGGAGGGCCAGCCATTCCCAATGATCGCAAATTGAGAGTGCCTCATTCATATTCATGAGGCATGCACTTTGCGACCCCATGGGGAATCACAAACAGTGTCTGAGACACTGTTGTACATTGTGATTTGCGAGTCACAAATTGCGAATCGTAATTTGTCGCCATTTGCGAGTCGCAAATCATAACGGTTGTACATCTGGCCCATTGACTGATAATCTGATACAGGTACCAAATACAACTGAATATTGTAAACTTAGTAGGTTAAAAAAGTCCACAAACTGTTGTATACTATTGGGGAAGTTTGCCATTTATGGACAGTTTCAGAAATTGCTCTGGATAGCCACTATGTTTCCAGGTCGACAGTGCAGATGTCTGTTTGCGAAAGACATCTTGTGGGCTTACCAAGAACACAGAGAGTCTTGAAGCCTTCCCATTGCTTACCGTTGGTTGGCTTTCATTCTCATTTGTTTGCTTTTTAGGTCTTGCCTGGCGTTAGAAGCGCATGCAAGAGCCTTTTGGGATCTTCGAACAGTAGCAGCATTCCTCCCCCCCCGCGCCTTGAGACCCTCACGGGTATGTAGTACGCTTTACAAATGCTATGATTGATTAATTGATTGATGTCTGTACATAATCAAATGCATCAGTTGTGTAGTCGCTATTATTTCAAAAAGTATTTTGCTTTTGTCCACTTTTGTATTACAAATTTATTAAATCAACATAGATGGTACAATTTCATAAGTATTTCAGGAACTGGTATGTGATTTTAGATACTATATTAAAGGCACAATAAAAATAATTGCAGTGGTGTAGGTCTATCTGTAGAACATTCATACAAGAAGGGTTCTATGTCATCATAGCAATCAATATAGGGATCCTTTTTAGGGCTGGGTTTCACAGAGTCAAGGTGCAGGGTTCATTGTAAGACATTCAAACATATCAAAATCCAATATCCACATGCTGCACCTATTTGTTTTGGTTTTTTAACCTTACTATTGATTCTTTTTTATATTGAGTAATGACAATTTACACAGTAAATTGAATTCAATGATCACAACGATCAGATGGCACAGATGTTGCTTACATCACTGTTCGAGATATCAGATCGAACAGAGCCGAATACTGTCGGGCAGGAGGAAGTGGAGATTTGTGCATTAAGGTGAAAAAGCCTATGACAGCATGGTGCTATGTGTGCAACAAAAATATATAGTTATTCAAGAACGTTACAAAAATAAGGGGGAAAAAGCCCGCTCCCATACCCAATGTGAGGAAAGGAGAACTGAAAAATAGAGCAGGGAAATGTTTATCCTTTGGTCTGGAAGGCGGGAGGCGAGGGGTTAAGTAACTGCACCTAACAGATAATGCACTAGATGAGTGTAGGGCGGAGTCGCAGTTAGGCTGTGGGTGGTGGCGCATCTAGGGGGACGTCCACATTCAGGGGGGAAGATTGGAATTCAGCTATTAAAGGGTCCCAGCTGGTAGAGATGGGATATCTATGCAGGCCCCTGATATCCCTTCTGTGTGAGGCCACACTCTTGGCCTGGTCCCAAGTGCGCTCAAGCAGAGAGCAGAGGGGGGAGTCCAGAATGACGGTGCAAGGTCAGCCTAGTTTGCCATCCCAAAGAAGTCTCATTGAAGTAAGTTTGACTGCTGCATGTTTACACAAAGAGCTGGTAAGCCAGAGTATTAAGTGGTGACCAGTTTTCGTGACATGCAAATATTGGACTGTAAGTTGTGACCCAGTTCATTCCCAGAGCCCTAATAAGGGAAGCATCTAGCAGAAATTGGCCCGGAAGAAGCCAAGCTTCTGTGAGGAGTTTCTCCATTGGGTGAAGAGTACCATCCTGATATAGATCCCCAGAGTATGGAGAGTCACCTACTGCCAGACACTCACCTCTGCTAGGGAAGTGACCATCTCTCCTCCCCATGATGTAACCAACAACAAAAGTGGTGGAGCGTATGGTGTCACTGTTCAGGTAAGGAAAAGGCACCGTCGGTAGCAGCGGCATGCTACTCTCAGAAGACTGGATTGGTGTAATGGTGCTCCAGAAAATCGGTGGAAGAGGTGCAGCATGTCTGTCATGTCCCATTAGGGAGGAAGCAGTCGCAGTGTAAGACTGTTGGCGGCCCAACAACCACCAGGCCAGCCATTGTATTTGAGAGGTCAGATAATAGTGGTCAAAATTCAGCATTCATATCCTCTTTGATCAGCCGGTAAATAAAGCTTAGCAAACGCAACCCTGAGGGGTGTGCCATACCAGATGAAATGACCTGTCAGCAACTCCAGCAAGTGGAAGGGGGGCTCGGTGACATGAAGGGGGAAGTTGTCAAAGAAATATAGTCAGCAAGGCAGCATTACCATTTCTGTGAGCGCTATGTAGCCCACCACTGAGGTCAGCAGGGATCTCAAGAATGTTATCTGTGACTGTAGTAGGGCTACCCTCAAAAAGATCAGCTGATCTACGGTAGCCTCGAATGCCCAGGTAGAAAAACATGAGGGGTTGCCATGTCAATAGGGTGCCATTGATTTGAAGTAAATTGAGGTGTTGGGTTGGAAGAGCCAGGATTTAGCCCAGTGGTCCCTAAGAACAGAGAGCTCCGAAAACCTATTAGTTGTCAGTGTTATCTCCATTTGAACGTCATGAATGTCCCTGAGGTAAAGAAGCATGCCATATTCATAAAGGGAAAATGAATGCAGATCGCCGCTCAATGGTATTCCCCTGTGCAGCACCCACTCCCGAATAACATGTGCCAGTGACTCCATTGCTAATAAAAATGAGTAGAGGTGGTAGCCGGAATCCCTGACAGGTCCCTCTGTGCTCGGTATCAGGTCGCATAAATAGCAGCCTGTTTTTACTCTGGCCAGTGGATGAGTCTATAGGAGTTGACCAGATGGATAAAATGAGCTCCCAGGCCATACCTCAAACAGATAAGCCCAGGCCAACGAATCAAAGGCTTTTTCCAAGTCTAGCACCAAGCAACCTGCCTTCTGCCAGATGGGAGGGGCATACGCTATCACACGGAAAAGTCTGCGCAGGTTGAGAGAGGTGTTTCTGGCTGACACAATCCCGTTTTGGTACTGGTGTACAAAGCTTAGAACAAAAGGTGCTAAGCGATCTGCCAGTATCTTAGCAAGTATTTTGTAATCCGCGTTAAGGGGCACCAGTGGTCGATATTGGCAGTGGTATAAGTAGTGCTTTGCAAAGTGAAGGGGGAGGAAAGCGGCTGACATTGTCTCGTCATGTAGTGTTTTCAGGAGTGGGACAAGAAGGGGAGTGTACGATTTATAAAATTGAGGCGGAAGCCCGTCTGGAACCGGAGTCTTGCCAGACATGTATAAACACGTTGAACCCTCAGAGTTAAGTAATTTTGTGGCAATGAGCATTAAAATGAAAAACCCCTTCCAGGCCAGAGCACAGAAGCATCATTTAGGTTGCAGGTAGGAAGTCACATGCAGGTCCACCACCAGGGCTGGAGGGCAACTCTAGGAGGTGACTGCCAAGGCAGTCCCCATCATGGTGGGTGCCTAGGCCAGTGGGCACCAGAGCCGCAGAGAGAGCAGCAGATAGACGCTATTCTAAGGACATTATGGGGAGATGGGCAATTTGTGATTACCATAACTCATCTGCGGAGTCGTTATGAAAAGGACAGGGTCATCCAGCGGGGATGAGCCTCAGTATCATGGAAGCAGACATGGGTGGAAAAAAAGTGGCAGCCGGGGTCATCCCCCAGTCAGCTGGCCCCACAATGACTAGATCACAAGCATCAGCTGCGCTCAGGTAGAAAAGCACATTCACTACAATGCGGCCCAGAAGGGGAATGTCCCTCCCAATGGCCATGCACGCCAGTGGAGCATCTGTGGGCAATTTAAGCGATTAGGGGTCTGTCACCTAGACTCATTGCTACCTCAAAGTGATTTCACACCGGGTGCTGCAGTATTTATACACAACCAAAAGAGCCAGTAACAACACAAGTCCCAAGGGACAGGATTGAGACTTCTGTTAGTGAAACATCATGCTTCGCTACAATAACAGTTTAACAGCAAGGATACCATTAATGCTTGTCAATGTCCAATGAGGCTAAAATTGATATCATCTGCTGTTCAAGAGGTCACACTGGGTGGCATGGCAGAACTGAGCCAAAGGGGGCAAGATGTTGAGCAGCCATCATCACTGGTGGATTTAGTGCCATCTCCATCTTCGTTTGAAGGCTGAGTTGGGCTTGGAACACTGCATCTGCCCGCAATCAATAAGGGATTGTTACAGGGCACTACTCACCCGTGAGGGTCTCAAGGTGCGGGGGGGGTGAGGGAAGGGGTAATCGGGCAGCCCGGTCATTCGAAAAGCCAGGCCTTTAGGCTCTTCCTGAGTACTTGCAATGTGGGGCACCATCTGATCCTGAGGGTGAGTTTGTTCCAGGTCGTGGACGTGGTGTAGGAGAAGGATCTGCCTCCCGTTCTGGCTCTGTGGATGCGGGGGATTTGGCTAAGGCTAGGTCAGCCGAGTGGAGGTTTCTGTTGGGGGCATAGAAGGAGATACGTTCGTTGAGGTATTGAGATCCGGTGGAGGACTTTGTAGGCATGTGTGAGCAGCTTGAAGGTCACTCATTTTTCGACGGGAGCCAGTGGAGGTCTCGTAGTTGCTGGGTGATGTTGTCTTGCCCTGGGATGCTGAGGGCGAGCCTGGCTGTGGCGTTCTGTATAATCTGGAGTTTGTGGAGTACATATTTGTTGATTCCGGCATAGAGGGCGTTCCCGTAGTCCAATCTTTCGGTGATGAGTGCGTGGTTGATGGTCTTTTTGGATTCTGAGGGATCCATTTGAAGGTCTTGCAGAGTATGCGTGGGGTGTTGAAGCATGTGGAGGATACAGCGTTGATCTGTCAGTTTATGGTGAGGAAGGAGTTGAGTATGATGCAGAGGTTGTGTACGTGGTCCATGGGAATGGGAGGGATGCCGAGGGAGGGTGGCCACCAGGTGTCATCCCACGTGGAGGGGGTGGATCTGAGGAGGAGGACTTCCATTTTCTTGGAGTTGAGCTTCAGGCAGCTACTGCTCATCCAGGTTGCGAGGCTCACAGCATCAGCTACCTTTCCCGAAAATGATCTGCTCCAAGCCGGTCAAACGTCCCATCTGCGAGGCCTGCGCTGGCTGGTGACTCAACCGATGACACCAGCCAAAGTCTGCCGCCAACTGGCACAATGGAGTAGAACCCTCAATCTCACAGCGGTCCACCCTGTCACAGGCCTCCTTAGGATATGTGAAGAAGTAGGTCATGGCCCCCCACCAGAACCTGGTGCTGCATTTGATGGGAAGAAATGAGCTCCATTGCTGCTGCAGCATCAGCTTGTAAGAGGGAAAAATCATTATTTATGCATTGTCCACCACCAGATTGTTGAGTTTATGGTCCTCTTTCAATATAAGTGTGTGATGCTTGTAATGCAGAAGTTGGATGGACGGGCCGTTCAATTGAAAAGAATGGCTACAGAGCAGGGTAGGAGACAATAATGTGATAACATAATCCAGGTAGGCTACTGCTCCCTGACCCTCCGCTTTCTCAGGAAGGCCCGCAACAAACATTTTTCTCAGGAAGCGGCCTTCGGCATCCTAGGATCTCTCCTCCAGCACGCAAAAATGATCACATAGTGTGCTCAGCTGGGTCTGTGTATCTTGAGTTTGTGGCTGAAGGGTAACCAATGACCGCTCCACAGTGTGGACTTTGTCAGTAAGTTTATGGTGGTCATCGTACAGCAGGGTGAGGTCTGTCAAAACTGCATCAATTTTATTCTTCTGCGAGACTCAGGAATACTCTATGACTCCCAGGACAATGTCCAGTTTATCATCAATGGAGGGGGACCTTCCGGGGCAGTCCGAAAGTCAACTTTTTCAATGTCTATCTATTGCCGCTGGCCACAGTGGTTGAATCCTGTGGGGTCAGAGTGATCTCATACGCTGATGACACACAACTGGTGTTTTCATTTAGAGATCACTCTGATGCTAGTTTCCCCAACTTCAGATGCTGCCTGAGCAACATCTCCTCCTGGATGTCACGTAACACTCTCAGGCTCAACTCGGACAAAACCGAGGTGCTGCTTTTAATCAAAAAAATCCCCCTCCATCCTTACTTTGGTGGCCACCTGAGTTGAACCCTCCCCCTATACCGGTGAATTCTGCTAGGGATCTTGGTTTCCAATTTGACAATGAATAGTTCTGCAAGGCTCAAATAAATAAGGTAACTTCTGCGTGCTTTGGCAAGCTTCGCATTATCCATAAAATTCTCCCTTTTCTTCCCGTTGACACTCGTAGGACCATTATTCATGCCCTTATAAAATCACACCTGGACTAGGCGAACAGTCTGTATGTTGAAGCGCCAGCCTATTTGGTCAAACATTTGCAGATTGTACAGAATGCGGCTGCAAGGATGATATGTAACATCCCTTACGTCACTCAATTTCTCCTCACTTAAAAAAAGCTACACTGGCTGCCCGTTACTTGCCACATAAAGTTCAAATCCCTGGTCCTGGCATTTAGAGCAATGCAGGGTCAAGGGCCTGCTTATCCCAGAGCTAGACTTAAGCATGCCCAGTCCAATCGATCACTTAGATCGAACCATCTATGCCTCCTATGTACTGCCCGATTTCGTCACTCCAGAATGGGAGGCAGAGCTTTCGCAGTTATCACTGCTCAACCTTGGAGCAGCTTGCCATTGTCCCTCCGTATGCCTGAATCGGAATGTCTATTTGAACGCAATTTAAAAACTTGGCTGTTTTCCAACCCATAGCCGCTCAGAGACATTTACAATTGCCTACTGCCTGTAGCGCCAGGACACCCCCTTTGGTGGTAGCTGCGCGCTTTATAAGTTTCTAAATAAGTAAATAAACTTCTTGTGAAACCAATGTGGGCAATGCTGATGAGTCCAGGGGCGCAGAGTGAGTTCCAGAACACAGATGCCCCTTCTCCGACAGAGGTAATGACCACAGTCGGAGGGAGGAAGGTGCACCTCAATGGGTGAGGACTGCCTTGCAAGTGCCAAGGATGGATGCAACACCTCACAGCATGAGCAACCCAGTAAGCGGAGCAATCTGCAACCCACTGCAATGCACAGTCAGGGGCTCATGGGCTTGCCAGTAGATTCCAGGGTATAGGATGTAGGTCAGGTAGTGTCCATGTGCCGACCACATTAGTGGTCATGGGCCCGCTTGCAAGTGCCTTGAGACAAGGCAGCACCGTGCAGCACCAGCAGCCCAGTATGCAAGATGGTACACAGATTACCACCAGTGGCAGAGGGCAGGCTTAAGCTCTTGGTCACACTCTGCACAGTTTATGGCACCTCTGCAGTACCCCTGCCATACCCTTCTCACCATGTCTCCAGCCTCCATTGTGTCCTACGTTCTTTTCCCACACCATCGGTCTCCACTCTGGACTAGAACCAGCCATGGAACCCAGGTCAGAATCAGTCCTGATCAAAGGCTCCCCCCAGTTTCTCTCGGCAGAGCGTTCCTAAACAGCACTCAGCTCATATGCTGGCCAGCACAGGACTCCCGTGCCACCACTCCCGGCGTCTTCGCAGCCTCAGCTTCTCAGGCTAGGGCCTGTGTCTCCTCTGGCTGGTGGACCACTCGGCCACAACTTGCCTCCATCTCCTCTCGGGTCCACCTTCTCCAGCCGCGGATGGGCAAGTGAGGGCCTAGGTGGGCAAGTGAGGGCCTAGGCTGGCAATCCTCACTCTGGGAACATCCTTAAGTCCAAAGCCCCAGCAAGGCGCCTCCCCATTGGGGGGCCTCAGGGAGCCCAGTGCCATTACCCCCAGCCCGCTAACCTGTCCCTGATTCACAAGATCATCAGCGTGAGGGCCTCCATCCCAGGCTATGAGGCATCCAGGGATCTCAGGGTGTGAAAAATGTCTATGAATCGGTCCCTCACTTCCACCACTCCTTTTGCAGGGCACCGCTGGCGTTCTCGCTTCGTGGCCACAGCATGAGTGGAGCACCTTATCCACCTGCTGGGCTGCCAATTATCCTGGCCGCTGGGCTAATCTCTAGGCCCCAGTGCGCAACGACATACAGTAGCTAAGGCCCCGGGCCATGAGGCATGCCCCAACAGTTCGGGTCACTTACATCACTACCCCAAGGTTGCCACCGGCCAGTTAGACATTCTCTGGGAGACAGAAGGGTTGATCTTCACCAGTGCAAGGAGGATGGAGGCTGATAACTGGGTTCCATGCAGAGCTCCTTCATATAGCATCAACCATCTTAGATACTTAAGCCACACCCCCTGCACCTATTTGATTGTTGAACAGTCTCCTTCAAAGAGTGACAAGAAATGTGTAAAATCGCAATCAGTTTTTCACTTCTATTGTTCTGTGACAGGCAGCAGGCAGTAAAGTTGCCAGCAGATTGGGAGAGGAGAAAGTTAGATGTGAAAGAGTCAGTGGCGGCTCCTCTGCTAAGGCGGAGGACCTTCCCCTCACATAAAGAATAATTTGATAATACCATAACGTTATTAACATTTTATTTTTAACGTACTGGCACTGTTTGATTAAGGGGCTGTGCTGTCAGCCTGCAGAGGGAGGAGTGGTGAGTGCACCTAAGTGCACATGACAATTTGGACTGCCATTTCGGGCCGGCCAAACTGCCATGCACACTTTGCATGTTCTTCACCCAGGCTGCATTACAGCCTGGGTGGAGAACATGCCCAGGCTCCCACTCCTTCTGAGCACCGAGCCACTGTGCTCAGACCAATGCTTCGTGATTGGCTAGGGAACCTAAGTGCTTCCTGTTCCTGCCTCATCGAAGTAAGAACGGAGGACAGGAGGCTGTGGCCACATAAGCGCAATTTTCTTTTTTTAGCACTCCCCGCCTGCCCCTACCTTTACTGCCCACTCCACCACCATGGACCCATAGCAGCCACCCTGGACAGAGTACAAGCAAAGAGGCTAAGGCTGAAAAGCTAACACTCAGGATGAGGAAGAGGAGCAGAACATAGGTGAAATAAACCAACATAGTGAATTGGAAGAGGAAAGGATGGAAAAGAACTGAGAAACTTTATCCAGCGAATTTAAATGGTAGCTGTAGGAAGGTAGGATAATTCTGCATGGTTACCCCCACTTTTGTTCCTGGTGCTGTGAGGGTTTCTGACTAGTCTGTCTGGGATCCTACTAATCAGGACCCTATTCTATCTTCTTTCTTGCCTACATTGGTTTGGTAAGTACTTAAGTGTACACCAGCGTCAAATCTGAGATGTACCTATCAGTCCCTAGTATATGTTAAAAAGGTACACAGGGCATAGGTACACCAGGGGTCCCCCATGGGCTGAAGCGTGTATTATGCCACCCATGGGAGACCACTCAATTGGTTACTAAAGGCCTGCCATTGCAGCATGTGTAAGCTGGTGCTAGCACCACTTACAACAGCTATAGGTTTCCCTATAACTAAGGTCACAGCACTTAAAACCTATAAGTCACCCCTAAGGCAGGCCTTTCAATCCTGAAGGCAGGGTGCTTGGTTCTAGGTGTGAGGGTGCCCCTGCATGAGCAGGACACCCCTACAGCCAACGGAGTCCATTCTCCCAGGTTGTAAGTGAGACAGCCATATGACATATACAGGGTCACCGCGTCATTACGGCTGTAACGAATCTTGTCATGTTTGGTATTAAACATGTTGGAATCATACATGCCACACCATAAATGGTATGAAAGGTATGATTCCATGCACCGTAAAGCTCCTTTGGGAGGCCCTCTCTGCTCCTGGTACCAGTTTTCCCAGACCGCAAACCGGGGCTGCTGCAGGCCAGAGACACGTTTCTGCATTCCTGCAGCTAAGCCACGCTCGGGCAGGGGAAAGCAGAATAATAGGTAACGTGTCACAGGGAGGTGTGACCACCTCCCAGACAGGAGTTAGAGTATTAGAGCCGGGTGGGAGCGCTTGCCAGCACCACATAGTCTACGCAGGGCATACTTGGGGCCCTCCATGCATAGTCCAGTTCAAACTAGTTCAGGGAGCTGTTCGCTCCCGCTCTGGTGTGAAACTGGACAAAGGACAGAGGAGTATCCTCCCCCTTGTCCAGCCCCTCCTGTGGGAGGGACCCCTAAATCATCCCAACCCTTTCCTTAGGGTATTTAAGGGCTTACCTGTGGGTGGGTCGCTAGATTCATCGTGGCACAAGATTCATTTCAGACACCACTTCTTCTTCGACTGTCTGGGACTTCGCTCTCAGCATCAAGGCTGCAACTAGGAAGAAACCTGCTGTTCCTGATCTCATTAACCTGCTTGTCTGCTGCAATGTCTAAGCCTGTGCACCATACAGGAACCTTCCAAGGCCTGTCGGCATCCAAGACACCTGAAGGAATCTCCTTTGAAGTGAAGGAGTCACTTCCCGGCATCTGCAGGCACTGCAACTAAGCTGACTGGTCTGCTTATCCTGAGACCCCATGGACTCTGAACGGCTCAGCAACACAGGTTGTTGATATTCACATCCCTCAAGGCCTGCCCTGTCCTCTCACCAAGATTTAGGCCAGTATCCTTCGTCGGAGCTGCAAGAACCAATCCCCTGTGCACCACATCTACTTGCAGTTGCAAAGGCTTGTTGGCTTCCTTCCAACAAGATCTTCGGGCTCCAAGTATCCCCAATATTAAGCATCTCCAGTGACCAAGATCTTCATCCTCACCACCTCACTTGCATCGTGGGCCTGCTTCTTGGGTGAGCTGCTCGAGGTCCTCTCGTGACTCCAGTGCCTCCAGCCTGTGGGTTCTCTTGACGGTCATCTTTGAATTCTTTGGTTTCCTTTGAGTGCTTGGGGCCTGGCTTCACTCCCCTACTTGTGGTGAGTCACCTGGACCTTGCTGGTCCTGACATTGCACCTTCTTCGTTTTCCACGTTGTCTGCAGTTCCCAAGGCTTTTTAGTGCTCCGGACAGTCACCGACCCCTCAACTCTCGACATCCGACGTGGGACAGCTTGTGAACAGCTCCTGGTCTTCCACGGTGCCATCTGGTCCTCAGAGCTGCAGCTACAAGGTCCCCATCAACTCTTCCGCAGCACCCGACATTGGTGGGCATTCGTCTTCTGTGCCTCCTGGTCACTTCCGTGTGGCATAGACTCTGTCCCCTCTGCTTTTAGGTACTCCTCGACTTGAATCCACATTTGGGTTCCACTGGACAATTTCTCCTTCTCCAGCAGCGGCATCTTTCTGAAGTCCTCCACTGGGTTCGACTGTGGTTTCCGACGCCACTTCACACCTATGCACCCTGCTACCCTAGGGCAGGTATCCTGGTTCCTAAGGTATTCACTGGTGGCGTGGCTATCCAACCTTCTGTCTTCCATTTGGGTTTCTTCAGGGTCCACTGGGAAGGGTGCTTCTTTAAAATTGCAACCGCAACTTACCTATTGACTTGCATTGATCCCGTGGTCATGTTTCAACTCTGCACACTGCCTCTGTGGGGCACCTGGTTACTTACCTTGGGTGGTTCATTGGGTCCCTCACACTTCTACGTCTTCTGGGTATAGTCTTAACTTGAGTAGTGGTTTGCATACCACTATTTTAGTATATGGTTTGGTCTCCCCCTGGTGACCACTGTGTATTACGTGCTACTTAACTGTTTATATTGAAAAGTATTATGTGCATTGTGTGTATCTCTAGCTAGGAGATATCTGTATATGTTAGTGAGAGATAATAAATACATATTTTTATAAATACACTCTTTGTTTCTTTTTCACTTACTCTATATCAATAAGATTATGTTATGGTGAAAGAAGCTGCTTTACACTGCTTCTAGACTAAGCCTAAATGCTTCTCTCCACAACTACCACTTAAAGAGCTTTCTAGGTTGTCTAAAATCAATAAAAGCACCATAGGGTTGTCTTGATTGGTGCAAGGTGCCCACTTACATAAGTGTACACCATATACCAAGCCAGCTTCTCACAGTAAGAAAAAGGAAGGTTGGAAAACTGTCAAAGAGAGAAAACTGAGGAAGGATTGGCAACTGACACAGTGGGCAAAGAGGAAAACCTATGCAGCAAATAGAGACTGGAACAGATGGAGGCTGATCTGTAAAATGACTTATGGAAAAATAAGGAATGGTTGCAAATTGACATATTGAGCAGCAAGAAAACATTACAGAGGAGATGCTTGGGAAACTGGTATGGGAGGTCGAAAGTGAAACTGGCTGGAGAGGTGAATGCACAAAGGGCTGGGCTGTAAAGACTTCAAGACAGAGGGTAAAGAGAAGGAGCCAGTGAAAGAGATATGGAAAGGGAAATGTTCAAAGAGGTATCTACAGTTGTCAGCTGTTGCATATCCACATCTAAATCAGTGATGAGTGCCACATGAGAAGGTCAGTTTGGTCAATGTGGAAACAGAGCCTCCTTCATCCCAGTTCACACCTTGGGTTTCGAATGGTACATTTGTAAGTCAGATGATGGTTCTGGTGAAATTTAAAGATGTTTTAAGAGTTGTGCTGGTAAATACATACTTGCCTGCTTGAAATATCATCAATTTATCGTGTAGCAACTCCAAAAAACATTTTGGGAAAAATTAACGTTCCAGAATTTGCATTAAAATGTTTGAATACCCTCACCATAGATTAGTACTCTATATTTTGCATTATATACATTGCCAGTTTTTATTATTTTGCACATTGAGAACCCCTAATGAAATTGTATTGATTTTCCATGAAAATGATTCCATTTAGTTGCTTAACATTTTACATAAATGATAAAATACAGGATTAAAATATTACAGTACTCACTGTCACTTAACTCCCATAGCCGTGGAGGAAGATCACTGAAATAGTGATGGGTTAGGGCTGCAAGAGCTGACAATCTGTTCTTTGGGAAGCACTGGAGCAATTTAGATGCAAGATCCTCTGCATGATTCACATGGCCCAGCCTGAAATACAGGAATCAAAGATGTAATTGGTACAGTATCATATTAGTTACAGTGCTAGTAGTGTTCTTGGTCTGGGCTGTCTTGCCATTGAAATTCCCTCAACATGATTTTGTTGCAGTGGAGAGGTCCCTGGGGAAAGCAGGGGCAGTGTTATGCTACACCAATCTAATTAGTAATGCAATCTATGGAAATTGCCCTGGCCAAAAACGATTTTTAGATCCAGGCTAAACTTTAATGGGAAATTAATGACTGCCAATAGTTCTGCCAATATTTTTGTGGCACAGCTTAAGGTGCTTCCTATATACATTGATGCATACCCATTCAGAACATACATATGATTCTGCAATTGTGTTACAGAAGATGTCATTTCCTTATCTGAAAGGTTCCAAATGCAAAGTGCAAATTTCCTGACATGAAAATAAATATGTTGATCATGCCCACTTTTTATGGACACATAACATAGAAGAGCCACTCTGTCCTTGTTTTATTCCTATGGCATTGTGTGAGAACCTTGACATGAGTCAATTTTTAAGGTCCAAGTGCAACTGCAGTACCACTAAGGAGTTCATAACACAATGTTGGTCTGAAACTAAAATCATTGGCACACTCCTATCGGAATAACATATTGAAAAAGGCTTTCAAATGTGTGTTGAACAACAATAGAGAGGGGGTTACTGCCCCAAAGACAAAGAAACAACATGAAGGAATGGAAATGGCAATAACATATACCACGACGTCAAACCAAATAAAGAAAATCATAAAGAAAGCTATTGAATGCAGGTATTCTCTCCTTTAGCCACCCAAGCGTTGTCTTTAAATAGTACACAAATAACAAAGATATGCTGGTGCAAAGTCAGTTACATCCAGTAACCGAGACATCTGGCACCCTCCTAGTTAAATCCCCAAATAGGAACCATTCCCGTGTGGGAGATACAATATGTCTTATATTACTGAAATGTATATAAATTGTCAATCTTAAGACAAGGGAACTTAAATAATGCACGAATTGTGAAACATTCAATATTATCAATATGGTCATTTGTAATTGCACCTATTTCTAATTAGTATTACAACACATATTATCAAACCACAGATTCAGGGACATGGTAGTATATTCTGGCAAGCTAAAGTGACCTTTAAATTGATATTTTAGCTTGTAAAAACAAAACAAAAACAAGAAACAATCCTACAACAGATAAAAAAAGAAGCGTCAATGCCAAGCAATTAGATACCACTAGAGATGTGCCCACCTGGTTTACAAATGAATGTGATAATAATAAATCTGATCCTATCTAAAAGATAGCCTTATGGGTAAACCCCATCAGGCAGGGTCACTCACGTTGGTGACAGATTCTCAAAGGATGTATTTAAACTATGTTGCAGAAAAAAATTGTCCATTTTAATAGTTTAAAACAGACTTCAGATTATATAACATTTTCATTTACTTAAAAATATTTTTTAGTTCCAATTATTTTGCTGGAGAAATTCCCCACACAAATGATGGCGCATGTTTTAATATTTCGTGCATGCCCACAAGTTGTTTAAACTCGCCATAGATGAATCTTGTAATACATTTTGCATTATGGAAAATGAAATGGAGCCATATAGCGACTGTATATTGCAGTGTGGTTGAATATAGATGATGTGGTACATATTACATGACAAGCCACATACTGGATCACATGGGTGCAGGCTGCTGCATCCAGTCCTATTCTGCCCTGACTACAGCTCAGTATTAAATCATGACTTCTATACAGTTCTGTTGTTCTACAAAATAAAATTGTCAGCAATAATCACCCTTAACGAGGAGGAGCTTCGCGCGCAACCAAGATGGTCGCGTGAGCTCAGGGCTCCCGGACCTTCGCCATTTCCACCGACTATCCTGTACCCTATCCTGATTTAGAGGACGGGTTATTACTGGCACAGCCCTGATGATCGTTCATCTGTTTTCAGACTCCGATTTCGACTCCGGGAGCCGAAGCTACCGGCCTTTGGATTTTTCCGGCCTGCTCCATGGCACTGCCCGGGGCTCTGTTTCTCTGCCAGCCGGATAGTAATTGAACAACAACGGATCGCCCGAGTCTCCCCGGCCTGGTCATCTACTTTCGGTTTCGTTTCTTGCCCTGAGACCCCTCTGACTTTGTCTCGATTGCCCTGTTCTGGATGCCTTTCACCCAACCACGTTTCAACCTACTGTGACTTATTGCTTGGTGTGAAGTCCTCGTTTTATTCTCCGGATTGATGCGGGCGTTTCAAGTGTAGCCATTTTTACCAGGTCTCAGACTACCCTTCGGGCGCAAGTTCTTAGATGGCCACCAAGCCCGAGGGAGAAAAACGCAAGACTAAACCGGCAATCCGAGGGTGTTCCGTGCAATCGAATGTCATGGACAGATATACCCTCACCAAGGGATCTCCGGGAGGATCGACTAAATCCCTGACCAACGCTGGAGAAGACCCCCCGATGGGTGACGATCTGTCGCTAAAGGACGTCATGGGCGCCATTGCTGGGATGTAGGCCACACTGGGTCAACAGTACGAAGCCCTGGCTCATAAGTTGGACAAGGTCGCTATCGATGTTACCCTAATCAGGGCTGATCTTGCGAAGACTAACGAAAAGGTCAAATCCCTCGATCTAAAGACATCCAGCCTCGTTACTGACGTCTCCGATTTACAGGTAGAAGTCGGTAACCTGCGATCCTCCCTTGACTACTTCGCTCGACGCCTAGATGATTTTGTGAGCCGCGCACGACGGAACAACGTCCGTCTGGTTGGTGTCCCGGAAACATCGGGAGCCTCTTCGGTGGATCTGCTGGTGGAGGATCTTGTTTTGAATCACTTAGCACCCAAGGGCCTCAGTAAGTTTTTTGCTGTGGAACGTGCACACAGGATCCCGGGCGGCCCGCCAAAGCAGGGAGCCACTCCACGTCCCATTATTGCTCGGATCTTTAAATTCCGGGACAGGGATGTGATCCTGCAAGCGTCACGTCAGTCTGGTCCTACTGCTTTTGAGAACACTACAGTCAGTTTCTACCCGGATTTCACTCAACAGGTTCAGAAACAGCGACTTGGATTTCAGGGGGTGAAAAAGAGGCTGAGAGACAGAGATATGAAATATGCTATGCTTTTTCCGGCCCGGCTGCATGTGGTACACAATGAACGAACATTTTTCTTTGACCATCCTGGGGCCGCAAGTGACTGGCTGGACACGCTGCCCATGGGACAGGAACATTCTGAACACTTTAGACACTCCGGAGGAGCGGAGGGCGGACCGGTGGAGCAGGAATAGGGAGCGGACTCGGCTCCCGGTCCATCGTATTGACTTTCAGCTGTGGTTTGATGCCATGCCATTATTGCTTGCTAACACGATATCTTATTGGGGTGTGGCGGGGGTGGGTGAGTCTCTCTCCTCTGGGGTTCTTCTTGTAGATTAGTTGTATGTTAGGGCGACAGGCACACTGCAAGTTGGGGTGGCTTTTGAGTCTCACGCAGGGGTGCGGGTGGGGGGTGAGGTGTATGGGGTCTTTTGGGGGGTTGGGGGGGTGTTGTTTACGTTTCGTTGTTTTCTTCAAGGCATTGTATCGATGATCTCCTGCTGTACAGTGTCGCACCTGGTGTGGGGTGGAGGTGGGGTTGGTTTCTGGGATGGGGGGTAGGGGACTTAAATTACTGTGTTGGAACGTCAACGGGTTGGGGGACAGGATTAAACGGGGTGTTGCGACGTCTATCTCCTGACGTGGTCTTGCTTCAGGAGACGCACTTGCTTGGCAATACGTGCCATGCCATGAATAGGCGTGGCTATCGTCTCGTAGCGCACTCAGGTTTCACTTCTGGCTCCAGGGGGGTGGGCATTCTGGTTCAGAACTCCCTCTCCCTTGCTATTGATGATATCATCCTTGATGATAGGGGACGGTACACCGCCATTGTGGGGCTTTGGGAGGGGAGGGTTATTACCCTTCTCTCCGTCTACATACCGCCTGGTCTCCAGACTACTACATATGCTGATCTGGGAAGAGTGATCTTGGGAGTCCCCGAGGGTCTGCTTGTAGTGGGCGGGGATTTCAACTCTGTAGTGTCGGGGATGTGCGATCGCTACCCTCCCCGGGAAATCGCGAAGTCCCAATCCTGGTTGGAGGACTTCTTGGAGACTCTGGGGCTCACTGACTGTTGGCGCTTGTATCATCCTGGGCAATTGCAATATACCTTCCACTCTGGGGCCCACAGCAGTCTTTCGAGACTAGATTACGTGCTGATGCCCTCCTCCCAGGCCTCCTCCATAAGGGAGGTAAGACACCTTGCTAGGGGTATATCGGATCACTCCCCACTATGGTTGGTCGTTGATACGCAGCTGGGGACGGAGGGTAGAGTGGGTCCGATTAACCCTTGGTATCTCCGAGATCCCAAGGTCCGAACGGAATTGGTTACAACGCTTGACCGCTACTTTGCTGAAAATGTGGGGTCCGTGTCCTCTTCTGTTTCGTTGTGGGAAGCGTACAAAACTGTTGTTCGGGGCCAGGCCCTCTCCTTGATTAGTAATGTTAAGAGAAGTAAACAAGAGGAGGTTGTTCGTCTCGAAAATGAAATCACTGTTCTAGAAGGGGAATTGGAGTCCGAGGTCACCCCGGATAGACTACACCTTTTGAGTCTAAAACAACTTGACTGTAGAGCGCTGGTCACAGATGCGGCGAAAGTGATGAGCAGGGAACAGCAGGGACGTCTGTATGATGTGGGTGACAAGGCAGGGAAACTGCTTGCTTGGCTGGATAAGAGAGAGGGTGCGAGTAGGGTGGTCCCTGTGATTGTTGATGTGAATGACGTGAGTCTAACTGACCCTGCTGACATTGTCGAATGTTTCGCTGATTATTTCCGGGAAGTGTACTCCCCTGTGTCTGATAGACCTGAGCATGACTCCCTTTTGCTTCTGCACGATATCTCGCTAACATGTTTGTCCGACCCTGACAGGGAACTCCTCGAGGCTCTGCCAACGGTGGAGGAGGTCGCGATTGCCATCCGCTCGGTTCGCTCTGAGAGGGCCTCGGGCCCCAATGGGCTCCCTATTGAGCTCTACAAGCTCCATCCGGATACGATAGCACCGTATTTATGGTCTATGTTCCTAGAATCACTGGAGGCAGGTTCCCTTCCTCCCGACCAAAGATTGGCTTCCATAGTGGTGATTCATAAGGATGGTAAGCCACGTGACCGCTGCGCCTCCTTTCGGCCCATATCTCTGATCAACGCCGAACCAAAGATCCTGGCCAAATTGCTTGCTAATCGCTTGGTCGCTGTCGTGGGCGATCTGGTTCACCCGGACCAATCCGGATTTATACCACATCGCAACACGGCACTGAACCTTCGGCGCCTGCACGGAGTCCTCGCGCAGGTGGGGACTCTGTGTGAACCGGCCGTTTTGGCGTCTCTTGACGCCACTATGGCGTTTGATACGCTGGAGTGGCCATATCTTTGGGCGGTTCTCTCTAAATTCGGCTTCAGCCCAACTTTCATTAACTGGGTGAAACTGCTTTACACCGATCCCTTAGCTCAAGTCGTCATGAACGGTCGTGTCTCAACTTCATTTGCTCTCGGTAGGGGAACGCGCCAGGGCTGCCCTTTGTCTCCTCTTTTATTCGCTCTCGCATTGGAACCGTTGGCGGCCTGGCTGAGGTGGGAGCCATCCTTGAAGGGCATTAGATGGTCTCCGGAGTTTGAGGATCGGGTATCCTTATACGCGGACGATATCCTTTTGTATCTCACATCACCTCGGAAATCGTTGATCGTTCTTTTTGACGTTTTGACCTCTTTTCGTAAAAACTCCGGTCTCGTCATCAACTGGTCGAAGTCTTGCGTTTATGTTCTCTCCGGTGATGCTCCTCTCTTGCCTCGTGGCTGTCCTATCTCGGTAGTGCGGGAGGGATTCAAATACCTGGGGATCTTCATCACCTTGGACCCTGTGCTTTGCTATGAACGCAATCTGCTGCACCCTCTCCAGCGCCTTCGAGCTGACCTAATTGCGTGGAGTAAGCTCCCTCTCTCTCCTCTGGGTCGAGCGGCGTTGTTTAAGATGATGTCGCTCCCTCGGTTCCTTTATGCGCTGCAAAACACACTTGACGTTGTACCCGCTCGTTACTTCCGGGAGATTGAAAGCCTGCAGAGGCATTTGATATGGGGGGGCCGCTCCCGTATTGCCCTTGCGAGGCTGACGCTTCCGTGGTACGACGGTGGCATCGCGCTCCCTGACATTCGCCGTTACTATTGGGCCTCTCAGCTAGGGGCCATTAACCACGGCATTTACGGTCCTTCGCTTAACCCGGCTTTTGAGATGGACAAGTGGTTACTTCCCGGTGGTGACTATAATATGGCTCTGTACGCGAGATCTACCAGCAAGTCTCTCACGGGCCCCACTAAGATGGCAGTGCAGGTGTGGTATCGTGCTACAGCGGCTCTGGGCTGGGCTGATAAGTTGACCCGAGCTACTCCACTTTACGCATCGGATAAACTTGGGTCCCTCTGGAAATCGAAGGGCTTTGATAAGTGGGATGTGATCGGTATTAGCAGGGTGAATGATGTGTGGATTAAGGGCAGAGTCAAGACGTTTGAGGAGCTGAAGGCTGAGTATGAACTGAATGATAGAGAATCCTTTCGATATGCGCAAATCCGACACGCGGTTTTATCTGTCTTTCCATTGGGCAGGGATATTCCGGAGGCATCCCCGCTTGAAGATCGGATACTGGATGGGCACGTCCCGGACAGCACGATCTCGCTCATATACAAAAAGTTGATTAACACCAGAATTGACTTACTGTGTAACCTTCGAGAGGTATGGACTAGTGATGGTCTGGAACTCGATGACGAGGACTGGCAGGCTGCGATCTCCTCTCCGAAGGAGGTGGCTATCCCGGCGCGCCTCCGGTTTGTCCAGCTCAAAATTCTTCATCCGGTGTATGTGGCTGGTCCTCGTTTGGTACCCATGGGATTTTTCGCGGATGGACTGTGTAGGCGTGGCTGTGGTCTTGTGGGTAGGTTTCTCCATATTATCTGGGAATGTCCTGCAGTGATGCGCTACTGGACTCGTGTGCACGAAGTTATGAGTGAGGTCACAGGTGTGCAGTCAATGCCTGAGGCGAGGAGGTGTCTGTTGAATGTCTGGGAGCCGAATGACTACGACCAGGCGCAGCTTCGATGGGTGACCTTGGGTAATATGATCGCCAAGAGAGATATTGCCCAGTTATAGGGTGCCCAGAGGCCTCCGACTGTTCCGGTGTGGCAACAAAACATGGATTGGTGCATGTTTAGGGAGAAGACTGTATATGTTTCCCGTGGCACACCCCGCAAATGGGGGAAAATTTGGAATCGATGGAACACATACTGTGGTGATATATGTACTCCCCCCTCCCAGATTTGGACTCGGACCTGTTATCCTCCCAACCTAATGTTTCCTCCACGGGAAATTAGACATTTTGCCTACTCCTGGTCTCCTCCCCCCCCCACTCTCACTGTATACCTTTGATATCTGATTTGAATATGTACTCCCCCCACTCCCTGAACCAAACTGACACATATGTAATGTACTGCCTTGTTTTCTGTTTCTTTTCTGTTTCTTTTCTGTTTTTTGTATTTTTTTAATTCAATAAAATCACCCTTAACATTCTGGAGAATGTTGCTGCCTTTCTATTCGCCAACTTATGTTAGAGACACGTGCTGCTTCCGAGAGGGAGTTTCTGTATAAAGCAGCGCTGTAGCTACAGGACAGAGTTGCCCTTTCTTCTGGACATCTAGCTAAAGATGTAATTATAACAAGTCTGTCCAGCTATTGGCACTTTGGCATTGATGCTTGAAGTTTCGTAAACATAATTTAGCTTCAATACGTGTAATTAATGAGAGAAGTGAGACCATTGCTATTTACTTATGTAGCTAATTTTGTTATGGGTTAATGATGGTGTTATATTCTATTGTATGAGGTGCAGGAGCTGAGGCTACAACAAACATTCCCCTTAGGAACAGCTGTCGTCCAGGGCGATTGGCCCACTACCACACAATCAATAAATACAATCCGATGACCGCCAATGGTTAAGTCTGGGGGTCGAGGGCCCTTGTTGAGATAGAAACAGGACAATAGTAATTATAAAACACTGCACTTTTAAATAAAACAGCACACAGGTGTGGGTTTACAATAATCCAGTCCTGGGCAATATTATTATGTAATTTTCAGATGGAGATGAAAGCAAGTAGGAACACACTGCACAACAAAAATTGGATTTAAGGCACCATGATAACCCATTTGTTTATACAAGCATCTGCTCTATTAAAGTATAGGCAAACCCCTTGTTATGTCTTGGTGAAAGCCAAAGAAGAGGTCAATGGAGTTCTGAAATAGCTTGATCCAATTGTTAAATGAGTTACATTTTGGAGAATGAAGGTTACGATTGATGCTGCTTACATATTTTAGCAAGTTTAGAGTCGCATCGTGTGGGTCCAAAAGTCCTTCGCAGTGCACAACTCATGATATGGACAATGTCAGCCGGGGACTGAGTATAAGCAGCACTATTATTATTTATGGACTTTTCAGGAGTAAGCGAGAGGGAGAGACCGTCAATATTATGGTGTATTCAAGAGTCCCTGATTTGGTGGAAGAGTGCCAGTCATAACACCATGACCAATCCCATCGAGGAGTGCAGACAGCTCTTTCTGTCAGGGCCTGTGGGCACCTATGTCCGTTTTTCTATTTTTTTCTTTAGGTTGTTTCTTCTTCCTAAACGTTTTTCTTTCCTTTACTAACTTTCTTTTTTTAATTTTCTTTCCGGACCTACTTCCCTCTACCCAAAGACATGGAAATGAGTATTAAGACAAATTCTCATAATTATGTTCTAATATTTAGAGAGACATATCATCTCCTATAGATTGAAGACGTACTATATGCGTTAGACGAAGATAGCCGATGCAACTTTCCATTGCTCATTACTGCACCATATGTCTGTTAAGTAGTGAATGGTCTCAGATTTCACCTGAGTGTGATATCCCTATCATCCTTTGGATACTGATTATCAGTCAGATACTCTGCTTGTTAGTGAATTTTCTATCTGTTTTTAGGAGTCAGTCTTAAATGGCAAGAAGTCTGAAAGGATGCGAGTTGTAGATGTGGAGTCCAGGATGAAGGATGTGACAGAGGGGAAAGAGAGGTTGCACCTTAAAGCTAATAGCAAAATGTCCCATTCCCTGCTGGCTGAGGAGAGGTGCCATCTAGATTTTGAAATGTGGGCATCAGCCACCACCAATTACCTAATGACCCTAAACCTTGACCACAATAACGACTCAGACTCATTCAACAAATAGCATGACTTTCTCTGACTCTGCTTATCCATGTCCTGCTGTGAGCATTTTAAAATGTGTCCAACTTCCACAATGCAGACTCACACTAGCCTGATTTGAGGCTTCATCACTCATTTTGACCAGTTGTAATTCAATATTGTTGCAACACGGATGGTATTTGCACCGTGTACATCATTGGTGCAAACTCAAGTACAAGCTGCACTCGAGCGGATGGACCTTTCATCTCCAGATAAGGCTTAACATAAAAAATGTAACAATATGTCAATGACAGTGAAGAGATTTTGGCCCAACAAAAAAGACAGAGTAGTAGATTTATAAACCATGCAGGTTTATCAGCAGATTAGCGAGTTACCAATTCTAATCAAACACATTAGTTAAACATTATAATTCATCAAGTAAACGTGTAGCTCAGCATAATTCAAGGTGATTCAAATAAAGCAAATACAAACTATTTGAAGTTGTCATAATCAAGTCGAGCAAGTTTCATTTTTCCATGAAGAGAAGTCATCTAATGTTAAACTAAGAAGTCAAGTGAGTTGGGGAAATTGAGCAGAAGGGGTCAGCAAAGTAAAGCCCCTAAAGTCAGAATCAATGAAGATTCGGTCAGCTATGAAAGAATGGATTTGCTCAGGAGCCCAATTCTTTGAGCAAAAGCCAAATAAGGCAGCGGGTCTCAAAAGAGTGGAAAGACACATCTGAATCTAATTCGCTCAGCAATGCACGATCAAAACATACAATTCACGACAAAATGCAACACTCCCCATGGTTCTCAAGAAGTGGGGACCAATCAGAATCACACATTTTACGATAAAACATTCAGAGTCTTCTACCTGGGGATCGCACAAAGAAAGCTTTTAGCTGAGCAGCCTTCAAGAGATATATCCTAAAAGTATGGTATATGCCGGTCAGCTTGTCCCAGTACAAGTATGGAAATTCACTGCTCATTCTCTATGGAATGCATACATTTAATATTTCTCACAGAAACCAAAACATTCACAACATTTAATTTACTTAAACTACTGTAGCTTGGCTCCTGAAACGAGAGAAAGACGAAAGGAAAAACGGCAGCCAAAGGTATATTTTCAAGGTTGGCATGAGTCATTTAAACTGAGGCCTACATTAACTATGGCTAACTTAACATGGAGATAACTAACTATGGTCAACCTTAATGTGGAATTCATACTTTATGTATGAGTATACATAGTGTAGATTAATATGTATGTTAGGCGAAACAAAAATTGGTGACACAGCGTCACCAATTTCAACATCACATTAACACATAGGTGGATGCATTGCAATGGTTGGAATCACATTGAACTTTGGAGAAAGCATTTGCGATACAAGTGACATATTGGTGCATCCTTACAGTGCTACGAGTTGGCCTGCAGCTGCAAAAAAATTCTATACGATAGAACAAATTAATATAACATGAGGGGGAGTAGCAGAAGACAGCAAAGCAGGATAGCACAGTCAGCGGCGGCCGATCCATGTGAGCGGAGGAGCAACGCTCCCGCCACCACCAGCAAAAAAAACGATAATAAAAATGGGGTATAACCCATTTTATTCTCGTTTTATTTTAATCCACTGGATCCGCCTTCAGGACTCTGATGAGTCCTGGGGGCGGGTCCAGGGGATGACACTGCTGGTGGGGGAGTGATGGACACTCCCTTTACAGCGCATGAGGGTTTGGCCGGCCGTCTTAGGCGGCCAAATCCTCATGCGTGGTAAAGCTCTCTCCAGCCCCATCTGCGTTGCCGGGGCTAGTGAGAGAAGGCACAGGCTCCCAGTCTGCCTGGGAGTGCAAGTTGCCGGCGCCCATGCCAATACCGCTACTGCTTTAATGCAGCGTCATGATTGGCCACAGTGCATTCTGGGAGCCTGTGCTCAGAAGCAGAAAGAGCGAAATGCAGCAGGAGACAGTACAAGGTAGGTTTATTTTTTATATTTTGTTTTTTTATCCCTGAACCCACCCTCCCTCCAGCTGCCCAGTCCACCCCTCCCCCCACCCACCACCACCACAACGACGACGGGCCACTACTGAGCACCGCATAACAACGGCATGGAGTATTTTGTTGATAAACATTCAGCCTGATGTGCGAACTAGACAATATAATTGCATTAATTATTAATCTAATTTTAAATAATAGAGTCGATATTATACATTCAAGGTGAATTATGTTGGAAAGCTAAAGCCTCATCCTCATAAATGAGAAATTACATAATTTGTGAAAACATGTACTGGCGAATACGTCATTATGAAAGGCCATTATAGAGTGAACCACAAACATATAAGTACCACAGGCAGCTCATTGTTGGTTTGTTGTGGGTGTTAATGGATTGCTCATTTCCTTGTCCTTGTGCAGACTTCACTCTACACTGGGCAGACAGCACTGTGTGCACAGGCAATAAGGCAGTTTTTGCTGGGATTATGGAAAATCAAGCATTGGAAAAAGACGACAGGTCTGCCTTTTTCCATCTGGGTGCCGATGACTTTAAGGCTAATTAGATGTCACAGAAAATGTGCCAGCGCAGTGAGGTAGCATGTGCAGCAATATCCAGGTGTATGCGTTCAAAAGTAATTTACCAGGCAGATGAATAAGAAAGTCAAAAT
The DNA here is from genome assembly GCF_964261635.1 of Lissotriton helveticus. NCBI lineage: Eukaryota > Metazoa > Chordata > Amphibia > Caudata > Salamandridae > Lissotriton > Lissotriton helveticus. The sequence continues at coordinate 964,460,556 of NC_136071.1, read as the reverse complement.
GAAAGAGAAGATTTTTAAACCAGAATGCAGAGCATTAGGTGGATATAACGTTTTATTAAAATGTTTTAGTTGCTGCTCTTCGGCACGGTGGCTGGGTGGAATTCCATACAATATGTCTTTGTGTCGAAGGCATAATGGCATGTTTTGTCTCACAGTGGTCGGGCACATGGGCGCCTGGCATGCATGATAGGGCAAGTCTCAATAAGCACGCTTCGCTTGCTGTCAGTAATCACCGAGCAGTGTTTGCGGGCCGTGACAGCATACATAATTCCACAAGAAAATGATATCCAGGCAGAGCTGCTGTGCACACAGCGAGCGAACACTGGAATTTGTCATTCTAGACTGCATAAAGTCCCTCCCCATAACTTTATTTACAGATAAAAGAAAGACTTTTTTTTTTATACATTTTTAAATAAAATACAAAATCTCAATGAAACGCGATATTATTCCAATATCCGTCGAACCTAAATAAAATGCATACATTCAAATGACAGTCTGCTTTAACTATCAGCGCATCAATAACATCTTAGAAAATAAAAAGAGTGCTTGGCGTTCTAATTTGGAAAACGGTGTTTGCGTTGGAATAGAAGCCTCTCCGGTGGTCATTGCAGATTTGATTTCAGCTATCACTGGTGCGATCGAAAACTGAGGCCCGGGCATGCGCACTGACCTTCTGACCTCCACAGGCCCGCTAACTGCCCACTTCACACACTCACTAGGCAAAAGGCGTCCGAAACACACAGAGATTCCTTCTGTTGGTGTGTTTCTAGACAGAAACGGTCGCTTGTCTAGGTGAACACCTCCCAAAGTAAACAGTTCTTGTTTTATGTATTCCATTTCCCGGACACTGCAGTAGTTTTGCAGAAATACACACTAACATCTTCATATTTCTCGTTCCTTCTGCAGGAAATGCAACATAAGACTATCTCTTCACTGGCACGCGCTGTGTGGAGCCTTTCAGCAAGGGCAGAGAACATAACGTCATGCGAAATAACCGCCTCACTGAGCATGTCATCTTATTCATCAGTCTTTAAAGATTCCATTTATTATACGAATAAATATTTAGTGCTTGTATGGCACGAAAGTCCGTGCTGCTCAAATCTAGGTATGTTTATTGCCAGCAACTTATAACTCTTCTGTGTATGCAGGACTCTGTACCTTGAGCAGGCTCAAGGTACAGAGTCCTGTGAGCAGGGGGACTCAGGTCTGGGCATACACACCGCCCTCATGCCCTGACGTGGGTCCCGTGTTCACTGTCACTGGAACCAAGCTGTACCTTGTTGATGAGCCCATAACTAGGGTGAAACCGGTCCTGGGTTGCTTGTTTTTCCAGTTCCGCGATTTCCTTGCTAAACAGTTCGGGCTGGACTGTACCCATGGGGAGTAAGGTCAAAACTGATTTGTTCAATTCAATAAAAAAATTATTTCGACCGTCCAGGTCATAAAAGTGTACAAATTAGAACATTAAAACTTTTAAAAAGGAGATATTTACAGCCATTAGATAAACATCATAAATTACACTATACAGATATCATACATTTGAAATATAAAAATAGTTTTCAGTAATAAAAACTTTAGCAGTGGATATCAATTAATTTACGCCTTCTGGTCCACATAGCTATAAGGTACTTGGAAAGTGCAAATACGATGGAGCTTGATGTATTGGTCTTTAAAATTCTAAAAGCAAACAAACAATTTTGAAATCCTAAGTTTCTGATTGATTGATTGATGCTTTATTTCGATATGCACATATCATAAAAGCAGTACAAAAAATATAAAAACAGCATGTCGAAATAAGTAAGACTGTACAAATAGAATGGCAATTAAAACACGATATATCAGAATAAATTAGCTAAAAAAAGAATTAAATTGATATGGACAGTCTTCTAAGTCTTATCAACCAAGCCCATTTTAAAAATTTTGCAACAGCACAAACAATAGGAGGGGCTGTATTCGTTAAAAGAATCCGAAGGGCAACAGAGTGCTGACGAGTCCCCAATTCTCTGCAAATGGGGCCAAGCCAACGTGATCTGGGGCGACCATAGTCCGGGCATTCGAAAAGAAAGTGTGGCACCGTCTCTGGTTTATCCGAACAAGAGGCACAAAAGCGTGATGTGTGCTGGGCTTTATTCCACCTTGAACAGAGATCCGCCAAGGGCAAGGTTCCTAGCCGAAATTTTATATACAAGGACCTATCCATGGCAACTGTTATAATATCCATATATGGCTCATACAAGACAACGTCTTTGAACAACAGGAAAGCTGCGGTGGTTTTACAATGCTGCTGGCTACTAGAGCGCTTCACGTCAACCCACTCCCAGAAAAGTTTTTTTAGAGTCTTCTTTGGTGGAGCGGAGTGACTATGCCAGCAAGAGGCCAGACCCAGTTCCCCTAAAAGATGTTTTATGTCCTTCAGCCATTTGATGCTACTCCAACCATCAGCATGCATCACTTCTGCCAGCCCATTGGCGTAAGATTGTAGCTCCGGGACCCTCCACAAGCGTGCCCAGAGCAGAAGGGGGCGAAGCCGAGCCTGGTCCCTTATGGCTTTGCAGCCAGTGTCCAAGAGCATTGGGATGGTCGGGCTGCTCGATGGGATAGCAAGAAGGTCCTTGATAAATTTATTTTCGGCCTTACTCAGTGAATCGACCTTGCCCAAGCCCCACAGTTCCGATCCATAGAGAGAAGCAGGGACTGCACGGGCTTTGTAAATCTCGAGTATGGGAGCAACACAATGTTTTGAGGAGTTATTGTACTCCTTAAGAAGGGCGCCCCCCACCCTTTTGTGAGCCAGAGTCATTTTATCAATGTGGGCAGTCCAGCTCATTGCATCATTCAGGCGGATCCCCAGATAATCAAATTCCGCCACTCTTTCTAGGGGTATAGAGTTCAGAATTGGAGGGAGACCAAGTTTGCGGGGTGGGTGCATGACTAGGTACTTGGTCTTATCTATGTTTATGACGAGGCCTTTAGTGGTACAGAAATCCTGGAAGCGGTTCAGTAAAGACTGTAGACCTTGGGGGGTTTTGGAGATGAGGAGGGTGTCGTCGGCGAACAACAGAGTTGGAATTTTTACTCCACCCAAGCTAGGAGCGTCTGATGGTTCGCCCAGAAGATAATCTACCACCCCGTTAATGTAGAGGGAGAATAAGGTGGGGGCCAAGACACAGCCCTGTCTTACTCCCCTCTCGACCCTGATTTTATCGGTCTTTTCCCCATTCAACCCCCATCTAACCTGGGCATAGGTGTTAGTGTGCAGGTTAATGAGGAGGTTCAGTAGGTACGGGGGCATCCCTAAACCATCAAGCACCCTCCAAAGTTCCTCCCTCGGTACCAGGTCAAAGGCAGTCTTAAGGTCAATAAAGGCCAAATAAAGACTGCCTTTGCCCAGCACCACCACCTTCCAGTGTATCAACAAAAGCCTAAAGGCCTGTTCAATGGTTCCTGTACCTGAACGGAACCCAGCCTGCATGTCGGAAAGAATGTGATTGTCGTCCACCCATTGAGTAATTCTCCCCAAGATGGTTTTCCCGGCCAGTTTCTGGCTGGAGTCTATTAGGCTTATAGGCCTATAGTTCCCTGGTGAATCCCGACTGCCCTTTTTGAAAATGGGCACCACCTCCGCACCTCTCCAGGAGTCAGGCACAAGCCCTCCCCCCATGATTGCATTGAGGAGTGCAGAGATTAGAGCCCCCCATTCTTCCGGATAGGCACGGAGAATGTCCCCCGGTAGGCCGTCCGGGCCAGCAGCTTTCAAGGGGACCAAGGTTTTAATTTGCTTTGTTACATCGAGGGGGGAAAACAATTCCTGGTCTCGGTCTAGAGTAAAGGATGGAATTTTAAAGGGATCATTAAGTGGGCCTTCAATAGCAGAGTAAAGATTTTGGAAATGGGAAAACCAAGTCTGGGCATTAATCGCACAAGTCCTCCGGGAATCGTCGGGACGATTCCTTTTGCCCACCATGTCCCAAAAACCTTTAGCGTCTTTCCCACGGCTGGCCGCCAGGAGGTCCTGCCAGAAATTGTCCTCCCATTCCATCCTTGCATTTTTCTGGCAGAGTGTGTAGTGTCTCCTGGCCTCTCTAGTCCTGAGCGGTAGCTTGGACTTAACTGCCTCGATAAGAAGTGATTTCGCCTCCCTACACTTTTGGTTGTACCAGCCCTGACCCGGACGTAGGTTGGGTTTCCTTCCGCTCGGGTGGGCTGGGACTACAAAGAGGTCACCAATGGCCTGGATTATGGCACAAAACCTAGGTGCCACCTCCATCTGCCCTTCCTCTTGACAGTCGAGATTGGCCAGGGCTGAAGCCAGAAGCTGCCTGATCACAGAGGTTTTCTCCTCCGAAAGAGCCAGCTTCGCCCACTTCAGCCTGCGCCCACAATTCGAGACCACTGACAGGTCTGGAGCGGGGTTACAAGAAGACCCACTCACGGTGCTATTGACGCACCTGTGTGACAGGGTGAGGGACAGTAGATTGTGGTCACTCTCCACAGAAGGTAAAACTACCATGTCCTCCACCATGCCCCACAGGTGTATGTCAAGGAGGAAATAATCAATGCGTGACGTGTGTCCTGGCCTATTGTAGGTGTGCGCCCCTGCCCTGTCGGACCTGGTCCTGCCATTGGCAGCTCTAAGCCCGAACTCCATAGCTAGGGAGTTGATCTGGAGGGCCACTTCTGTCCACTTTTTAACAGGGCCAAGCTCGAGGGGGGGAATCCCCCACCCATTATCGAATTCCTCCTGATCTACTAAGATGTCCAGATCAAGAGGCTCGAAAGTGCAGTTCAGGTCACCTGCCAGCAGTGTACAAGACCCGTATGGAGATGATCGGAGTTGCACCTCCAAACAAGCTATGACTGAGGATTCTCTTCCCCCCTTAGTGCCGCGGGCATAGATGTTAAAAATGTTTAAGATGACTCTGCCCTGGGAATTACGAAGCAAAATATTTAGGAGGTCAGGGCAGTTAGTGTCCTTCTCCTCCACCCTACAGTTAAGTTTGGTGGCTACCCAGATTAACAAACCGCCAGAGGGACGGCCCCTACCAGTTGCACTTTCTGCTGCCGGCAAAAAGTGGGTGGAATACCACGCCTTATGAAGGGGCACCCGGCTCCATGTTTCCTGGAACAGGCATATGGAGTATTGCTCCACACGCTCGCTCCAATCCGGCAATGCCAGCTTCCTTTCGAGGCCCGCAACATTCCAGCTGAAAACCCTAATCGGGGGGTCCGTTACAGCTGCAATGCTACAATCCTCGACAGGGGGTGACAAGTCCGCAAAACCCACATCAGGGGGACCAAGCGGAGAGTTATGGGGAGCCCCGGTCTCCCCCTTCCCCTCTACAGACTCGGCCATAGCCAGAGTCTGCAGTGGGGAGGAGGGGCCAATGGATTTGGAGTATGGTGTTGACTCAGCGACAGAACCCGGGGCCACAACGTCCTCCCCCGGATCGTAACCGAGTCAACAACTCCCAGGTCCCCAATTTAGCAACACTGGGGCTGTGCATAGCTGCTGGGAAGGAACTCCCGGGGTCAGAAGGCCGTGGGCAGTGTTTTCCACCAAAAATTGGCCCCCTAGGCTGCCAATGAAGGAGGGTTGACCAAGATGGATGGAGGGGGTGGTCATAATAGGCCGTGGATAAAAGAATGTCAAATCGACTATGTCGATACCCGAACCAGCCGTGGGTTGACCTTGAGAGCATATAAATTGGGCAACCCTAGCATCTTGAAAATTTACGACCACACAATCCCCTTCAAGCGATTTTTTCCTGTGTCCAATCCAACCCACCCTGCGTACACCAAGAATAATTCCATCCACTCCCGCGGGCAAGGGCCTGTTGGCTTTCAGCCAGTGGATGACCTTATTCTTTAGTGCCTGATGGTTTTCACGCTGGGTACTCCCAAGAGGGGGAACTTTCGAGAGGATGACGACATACGGGTGGCACTCAGGGGGGAGGTTAACTGGGGGGCACTTGCGTCTACTGATCTGAGGAGGACCCAAAGGGGGCCGATTTGTAGGTGGGACAGGAATAGATGAAACCTTAGGAGTTGATGCAACCCCACCAGTTGCATCAGATATGGCAACCCCAGGTTGCGAAATAGGGCCCGTCCCTCCCTTCTTGTGTTGCCTTGGTGCCCTGCCAGCCACCGGGGATATTACTGCTGGGGGAAGGGTAGCATGCACGTGGGCAACACAAGTGGGAGCCTTCGATTTTGTCTGTCTAGGACCACCCCTAGGAGCAGCCAAGATCGTATTCCCAGGTGCAGGGTGCTTAGGCGGCTGCGTCAACTGGTCTCCCAGGGGGGGTCTCACTGGGGCCTCTATCCTATTGGACTCCTCTAACCTATCTATCCTATCCTCACTGGGCTTCGGCTGGTGCTTGAGAAGGGTTTTTAGAGCAAAGAAATTGTCCCTAGTAGCCTGCTCAAAGCAGTCAAGCCTTTCCCCCAACCTCTTGACCTGGTCTATAAGTGGCAGCACAAGAGACTTGACCATCTTCTCAAACGCCTCCATAGAGTGACCCACGTTGTCCTGAACAGGCGTTGGTGGGGCCGACAAGAAAGGTGGCACTATATCAGTAGCAACTGGTGCGCAAGTGGCTGTCCCTGAGGATACCGATCCTGCAGTACTCTGGGGGGAAGGACCCCTCAGGAGCGGGTACCTGGGGTGGTTAATAGTCTTAAATGGACAACCCTTTCGAATGTGATTTGCCCTTTTCCCCTTCCTTTTAATGGGCTCCTGGATGGGTTGCTTCTTGGACGGGGCTTGTGGGGCGAGAGCAAGAACCTCAGGGCAGTGTAGGGACTGGGTGCCAGGTGAGTCTGCTAAGGAGAGCTCATTGCAAGGATCTGTAAGCACGGCACATGGGCTGGTACCGTGGACACCAATCAGTGAGCTATCTAACCCCTCTAAACCACCCATTGGAGGTGCAATAAGGGGATCCCCAGGTGAATCTCCAAGCAAGAGTGCAGGGGAAGTAGGATTTAAAGGGGACACCACTATTGCTGGCGATGGACTTTTAGCAGGAGGGAAGTCAAGTGAAAGGCGCCGTTCAGATATGGCAAGTTCATTGTCTATGACAGCCGCCACCCTTGTCAGGAATTTGTCCATTGAGCCAAACATAGCACCGCTGGGGGTACTCTCCCCGCAACCCCTCAAGGCCTTACCGGAGCGTGTTGACATGCTGAGTTGCGGCACCACAGGTTGTAGCCGGTACGGTAGATGAAAATGGGGTGGCCCTGCCCTGCCTCCTCCTGCCCCGGACGGCCACAGACGGCCCGCCCTCTGCCCGGGCTCCGCCCGGCGCTGCCCGCGCGCGACTCGCGGGGCGAGAGGGGGTGTCAGGCTTTTACTGGCGCCTCCGGGCGCTCTGGACGCGTCACGGGCGCGCCGCCGCCCAAGAGGCTGCTGGGGAGTGTGGTCCGATGTCGCTGACCGCCTCCTGCAGCCTCCCGGCGTGTTCAGACCTCGGCCGTTTCCCTCACGGCACTGCCCGCTGGCTGGAAGTCAGGTAAGAGTCACTGGTGTTCCCCCTCTGGGCTCCCGGGGGGTCAGGCTTTTACTGGCGCCTCCGGGCGCTCTGGACGCGTCACGGGCGCGCCGCCGCCCAAGAGGCTGCTGGGGAGTGTGGTCCGATGTCGCTGACCGCCTCCTGCAGCCTCCCGGCGTGTTCAGACCTCGGCCGTTTCCCTCACGGCACTGCCCGCTGGCTGGAAGTCAGGTAAGAGTCACTGGTGTTCCCCCCTAAGTTTCTACAAAGTGGTGCCAGACAATACTTCCTGGAATTGCTGTATGCAGGACAAACAAAAGCACATAAAGTTCATCCTCAACATCACAGCTACATCCTGGGCATGATTTGTTATCTGCCGCTGACCATTTGCTAGTGAATGCTTTAAGTGGCAGAGTGCCATATCTCCATTGGATAAAAAGTTTTCTTGCTAAAATCAGAAAAACACAATCCATAAAAACTTCAAACATATAAGAATTTTTGAAGGCTAAAATGGAATCAGTTAGGGTTCCAGCATTCGAAGCACAAAGGGCAGAGCTCAATTTTTTCTCCTTAAAAACCCTGGACAGGGACTTGCACGATAGGTCGAGACAGCCCCTTTCTGGGTTGTCCCACAGATCGGGTAGCCCTAGACACAGAAGTTCGTGCTTCACAAATGCCAACCAGGGAATTTAGCCAGCACCGTTGAGGCTCAATACCTGTTTCAGCTCTTGCCTGTAGTATGACAGATCTGTGGTTACCCATAACCTATGCCAAAACCTAAGCGGTTTTAGTGCTAATTCATCTTCTATAGGAGAGAGTCCCAGATCCAGCCTTAGAGGGAGAAGCGGGGTGCTTTGAGGGAGTGTCAACAACCGTCTAATAAATTTAGTTTCCAGCTTTGAAATTTCAGAGGCACAGGAGTGTCCCCACAACTCTCCGCCATAAAGAGCTGCAGCCCTGGCTTGAGTGTTATAAATCTCCAGAGCTGGGCTCACTGGCCTGAGTGTAGATGTATTTGATACCTTTCAGATGCCACCCACAAGCTGGGACAGTTTCAGTCGGGATTTTACTTGTGGAGGTCCCCAGGAAAGATTTTCATGTAATGTTACCCCTAGATATTGGAATGTCGTGACCCTTTCCAAACTTACACGACCCAGAGTTGGATTTGGCCGTGTAAACGCCAGGGGATTGAATATCATATATTTTGTTTTATCGGCGTTTATCTCGAGGCCACGATATCGACAAAAATCCCCAAAGCCGTTCAATATCCGTTGTATCCCCATAGGGGATTTGGAAAGCAGGAGAGTATCGTCGGCAAACATAATTGCCGGGAACCTCCTGCCTGCCAGCTTTGGGGCATCATTGTTGGGGACACTGTCCAGATGTGAGATTACGCCGTTGACATAAAGGGAAAACAGGGTCGGTGCCAAAACACAGCCCTGTCTCACCCCTCTGTCAACTGGGAACCTGAATGACAGTGCCCCATTCCTTCCACGTCTGACCTGGGCAAAAGTCCTCTCGTGCAGCCTCATGAGCACATTCAAAATTTGGGAAGGGACACCCAGCTCCTGGAGTACCCCCCAAAGTTTTCCCCGTGGCACTAAATCAAACGCGACTGGAGGTCCACAAAAACCATGTAGAGGCTGCCACCCTCGATCTTTGCCGTTTTCCAGTACAGGAGAATCAGGCGAAAGATCTGGTCCATGGTAGATGTGTTCCTCCTGAAGCCCGCCTGAAGGGGACTTAGGACCTCCTGTACCTCCATCCATTCCAGGAGACGGTCCAAAACGAGCCGCCAAAAACATTTTTGTGGTACATCAATGAGGCTGATGGGCCTGTAGTTGGCTGGGAACAGAGGAGAACCCTTTTTGAAAATTGGGACGATCTCTGCTCCCAGCCAAGTACAGGGAACCTCCATACCTCCTAAAATTGCATTGAAGAGAATAAGCAAATAAGGGGCCAGATCCCAGGTTCGCGCCTGAATAGGTCCCAAGGGAGTTTGTCAAGACCTGGGGCCTTGCCCATTGCAAATTTCCCTATCGTGCAAGTAACCTCTCCCAGGGTAAACTCCAGGGGCTCATGCTGTGCATTTGCTAATACCGAGGCGGATGAGTTATGTACAGCAGATTCATCAGAATATAGCGCTTTGAAATGAGCTTCCCAAATTGAAGGAGCGATATTAGGTTCTAATGCAGATTTTGGTTCCCCTGAGCCTGTGTTAACCAATGACCAAAATCTGCGTGCATCTCTTGATTCCAGGGCAGTGGTTAACTTACACCACCTGTCCCAATCCCACTCACTTTTTGCATGAGTCATTGCTTCTTTATAGAACAGCCTTGATTCACGATTTTTTTGTTTATTCGTCCCAGACTTAACCGCCAGGATCAGCTCAGACTTGGCCTTTCTGCAAGTTGAATTATACCAGGATCTAGCTGCTGTTCTCTTTTTCCTTAAAGGAACTCGGGGATTGAAGACCTCTCCTAGACCGGAGACTAAATCGGCATGAATGTGGCTTAGCTTCCCGTTAAAGTCTGGGGACATTGGTTGGGTGATCAAAGTATTGACCTCGAGAAGTCGAGGGAGGACTAAATCATACAATTTTACCAGTTGAGGTTGGGAATCTACTATTTTGCCCCACTTTATCCTACGTCTGTTATTTGTAAGTAACAATCCTGCACCCAGATCATCTGTTTCTACAGTAAAAAATTCCTTTGGTCCTGGAAAGACCATCTCCTGACATAGTGCATTGTGGTCACTATCGGCCCTAGGGATCACTCTAAAATCGATGACCTTTGACCACATCCTCATTTCTACCATGATGTAGTCAAGGGGCGATTCTTGTCCCTTTTTGTTAAAGGTGCACATCGAAGGAATATCAGACGGTGTACATCCATTACAGGCACTTAATGAATTATTTAAGATAAGGGACGTAATCTGGATCGCTAGGGGAGATCATGATTTTGGGCGAGGCGACTGGCACAGTGGAATACCCCAATAGTCATCCTCACCCATAAGCGCGCCCTCACTCGTACCTAGCAGGGGCTCAAAGTGGAATTGACATCTCCTGCCACCTCAAGATGGCAGTCGGTAGGCAATGTGCTTAAGAAGTTGGATAGATGATCTAAAGTGGGTGATTCAGAAGTCAAACTCACTGGGCGTGAATATACATTCACAATAGCTACTTTGTCCGTGTTTGGCCACTTTAGCAGTATACACTGGACATCTTCAGAGTGTGTGGCCTTAACCTCTACCGTGCAGCCCAAGTGAGTAGCAACCCAGATCACAAGACCACCAGACGGTCGTCCTTTCCCACCCCACCTGGCAAGTACATGGAATGTGCCAAAAAGCCCCCTCTAGAGTGTTCTTCCCTGGCCTAAGTCTCCTGAAAGAGACAAATATCCTTTTGGTCCACCAAGGCTCCCCACTCTGCACAGTTTAGCTTATGTGACAAACCTGCCACATTCCAGGATAATATTGATCTCGTCTTGGGTGGTACAACCGAATCTGAAATGACAACACTGCCCGCCTGTACTCCCTCCTCGTGGGATACGCGAGGAGAGGGCACTGTATGTGGCAGGACTACACGCCCCAGGCCCACAGAGCCCACTTCCATATTCGGCCCCTGTATAGGGCTAAGAGGGTCTGTTAACAGACTAGATGGACCGCCCCTATCCCGCTCCTCCAACCCACTTAAGTCGGTGGGGTGCCTAGATTGAATAATAGGGACCATGTCCATCATACTGGGGTGTAGTCAATCCACCGCTTCCAGACTACTAAACCTATTCTGGGTAACTGATTTGTATATGGCTGGGTCCAACCTGAGGTAGCATGGTGAGCAAAAGAATGATGGGTTGGAGTCCTACCCTGAGCTATTGCCAGTATTTAGACTTAAAGCAAGCAGCCTCCCATCACCTTTTGTGTGTTTCAACAACCAAATCTAGCCACAATTAAGCCAGGAATGTCATTGAAAATGATCAGGGTTGACAATACCACTTTCCAGAGAGGTACCAGAACTACACAACCCCACACTGAGAAGAAAGTCACCACCTGACACTGAGCATCGCAGAAAGGTTGGTGAGGGTATTTGACCCCACTTTCCTCAGCCGCACTCATGAGATAGGCACAGTTTAGGTATTCTAATTGGATGGAGTGGAATTGAGAGGCTATAGCAGCTTTTGGGGAGAGGCCAGTCATCTTCCTAAAGCGTGCCCAGGGAGAATATCCATGCCACCCACAATTGGGACACTAGAGTCCAAGGTGTTGACCACAGGGATTTGTATATGAGGAAAATTTGATGTTGCTTGACATGGGTCAGCAACACTTTGGCCTCCAGCGGACTGTGCTCTGGAATATTGTCTATGTCTAAGATGTAGGGGGCAACTGCGTGATGAATCTAGTACTATCGCTTCTTCTCTTTGTCACTCAGTTTGTTTTTCTTCTTTGCTTGTCTCACGCACTTATCTTAGAACAATTTTCACTGTCCTATCTTGCCCATCCCGCTTATCCCCACTCAAACACCCTTCTACCTCCCCACTGTCTTTTGTTTCCTTTCCATTCTCCAATCTGTCACAATCTGCAACCCACTCCTATCACTGCACCTCAATACTTACATTCTTTGCTTTCCCAAATCTGTTTCCTCCCCCCCTTACTCCCATCAGGTTTGCAATTTCTCTCAACTTTCATCTCTTCCCCACTTCCAAACTTTCTTACCTCTTCATTGCTCTTTCTCATCCCAACATTTTTCACTTCTCCTTTCACCATTCCACCACTTCTTGTTCTTCCCTCACACCCATTCTCCCATATTTCCTAATCACGGCATCCTCCATTTATGTCTCCTTTCCTCATCTCCGGTCTTGCCCTTTCCCAACAGCATACCTCCTGCACATGCACTACTTTTTCATCATCCACTCTGCTACCATCCGCTCTTTCCTCTCATGCATATTCCTCTTTTGCTCTATCAGATTTCATACCACCTGTCTCTCCTCTTCTTAACAAGACTCCTGCTTTTCTCTTTCCCCATGAAATCCTGTTTTCACCACCTCCAATCTGCCTTTTCCAAAACATTTCCCATCTTTTCTACTTCCCTAAATCTCACCATCTTCTCTTTCATCCTGCACTATGAAAAAGTCGCCTCTTATCAACCACTTTTCCCATTTCCTCCTTTTCACGTATCTCCATCAAGTCATACAGCCTCTTCTTTCCCTCTAACTAAAACCTTTGCCATCTGAGCACACTTCTTGCCCTCTCCATGAACTTCCACATCTCTTTTTGCCCTTTGCCCACGTCTCTTCCATTTAAACCTCTTGCATCTTGTTCACTATACCATCTGCACCATCCACTCTTTCATCCATTGCTCCTTCTCTTTTATCTTCTCCTCCACCTTCCTCCACACATTCTCTGGCCCGCAATCATCACTCCTGTCCCTCTAGCACTACTAGTTTCTGTGTGGTTTTAGGGCAAGTTCTCTGGACAAGAACTCTTTTAAATCATTCAGGCCGTAGGTGGAACTAGAATCAGAGAAATTATGATAGAGCCTTAAAGCCTATCATCCTGGGGGTGAGGTTATTACACTCAAGCATTGGAATCAAGGAGCAATGGGCCAGGGAAAGCACAGGAATGTTGGAGAAATGTGATATGACATCTATTCGTTTTAAAACTCTATTCAGACTCTTACAAACAAGCAAGCCCAGTTAAAGGAGAAGGAAAGCACAACACACCTGTCGAGGTACTACAAACAAACCTAATCTAATGGTATGTGTTTGACTTACATGCCAAATTGAAAAAGATTAGACTAGAACAACTCACATTCATTCACTCCGTTGGACTTATGAAACCACTGCACCCAGTCTACTCTAGTTTGTTAGAGGTTACAAAGTCCCTATCCCACTCCACACACCTCTGGAGCGAACCCATACACTCTAAAACACACCACCTACACTCACTAGGACATGGGTAAACACTGCATTATCGACTCCTCACAATGACAAACCCAGCTGGAAAAACCTACTACCACATATAATAAGTGCTTAGGTACTCAGGTGCCATTTAATCCCTGAATGAAGTGCTGCATAAACACCTTGAAACGTAAGATAGCATAACATATGGAAATAAAGTGATCATAAAACCTGCTTGTAAAATATTACCAACTCCGTAGAGCTATGTGTTTGTTTAACTCCAAGGAAACTGCAAAAACCCTTCATGAAAATATTGTGTATGCTTTGTGGTAGAGCTATGCTGGCGGCTCTGACTTTTCATTACAGCCTGCTGCAGCATAATCAGGGTATTCTACTGAGTTGTATTCATGGCTCTACTAGCCTCACCTCTACATAAATATATCACTGAAGTGTGGTTGGTTTACAAATATAACCCTAATATAGCAATATCTTGCATTTGGATGGTGTTAACACCCTGCTCCATGGCCTCTAATACTCTGCACTGGCACCCCATAAGGGCATCCTACACACTGCAGCACCTCCCATTCAAGAACTGAGGAAATATGAACCTGTGTCCCCCATCCTGATGGAACTCTTTTGGATCCCTATGCCAGCCTGCACAATTTTCAAAACAAGCTGTATCATTTACAAAGCATCATGACCAACACCTCCTCTTATCTTGCAGACAAGTTCATCATCTCTAGGCACACTCACAGTCAAGGCGTCATCAGACTACAGGTTAAGAAGTGTAATAAAAAGAAAAATCAAGTCAGTAGGCCTTTTCCATCTATGCACCCAGGATTTGAAACAACACCCTTATATCCATCAGGACTGCCCTAATACTGCTCCAACTTGGGAACGAGCTGACGACTCACCTCTTTAAGGAGCACCACACAACAATGCATCAACCATACAAAACCCAGCTACCTCCCCTATCACTCGTCTACTTTGTGCTTGTTTTTGACCCTGTGACTCCACTGCCTTTAGGTTAGGTATGTGCTATAGAAATAATATATATAACTATATTACCTACTGGCGATAGCCAGTAGGTAGTTTTAGTTAGGATAGCCAAGTTCCCCCTTTCTTGGCGAATGAAAGAAAACATCAGCACTCCAAATTTGGCTGCTGCTGGTATTTTCCAAAATGTTATTCATGCCAGTGGATGAACAAACAACCCAACGCGTTTCGGCCAACAAGTCGCCTTGGTCAAGTGACGTAAATTTGGCAGAAAGCTAGATGTTGTTCCAGAAAGCGTGCTTTTTGTGATTTGGTGTAAATCTGTTCAGTTGTTTCAGAGATATTTAAGTTAAAAAATATAAATATCTGGGAACCCAAAATCCTACTGAAATTCTACTGACATTTGATTGGCTGTCAACACTTCAGCCAGGGAGTGTTGGCAGCTATCTTGAGATTCGGCTTGAAGCCGACTCCTACAAAAAAAGTATTCAAAAAAAGAATAAAAAAGAAAAGGTGGCAGGGCAGAAATATACTGACCCCCTTAGGCCTCTTGGTGGTGGTTGGGAATCCCACAGTGACCCCGCAGAGCCCCAACAATTTTTTTTATATTGTCAGCAGAATCTGTGGGGATCCTGCCATAAAAAGAAAAAAAACAGCAGGGCCTTCTGTGCTTCGTTTCTAATAGGCCCCTGGGTGGGTCATGTCCCAGGGGCATTGTAATAAAGGAGGGGGCACACACGGCGTCCCCCTTCTGGGGCTCTTTTATGTCCCGGGGACCACCACCTTCTCTGAGTCTGATTTATTTAACAACGGGGGGCCTCTTGGACATCCCAGCCCTGGGGACCGCCACCTGCGTGGGGTTTTAAGTTTAAAGAATGCGTGAGCCTCGTGGACCCTCTGCAGCCCGGGAGCCATCCCCTTCCCAGGCAGTGACATAGATTGGGTTCAGGAGGGGCGGTCACTTGTTGGGGGGGCAGCGGTGAGCAGTGGGCACAAGGTAAGTTTTGTGTTTTCATTATTCTCCATGCGGCCCCCCTCCAGAAGCCTGAGATAGCCCTATGGACCGCTACCCCCCAGGGCCGGCTCCGGCTATGTCATGGGGTGCCCACCCCGGAACAAAGCTGTTTGCTATGGCTTGGTGGGAACTTTACCACTCCAGCCAAGCCATAGCAAACTGTGGTCCGCTTTAAGCAAGCAAGAGCATCTTGCTCTCACTTGCTCAAAGCGGAGCACAATTGCCTTGTCAAAAGGGAGCTGCATCTTAGCAGCTCCCTCTGTGTCAAAGCAATGCCGGCACCCGCAGGAGGCAGAGAGCCATCAGGTACCGTGGGGGCCTTCAGGCTCCCCCCCGCCCAGTGTCAGTGGAGAGTGGGTGCCCAGGAGGCACCCACTTTAAATGGCCAGGCCCTGGGGGATGTGGTCCCGAGGCCAAATTCGGCACAGGGAGGGTGGCCAAGTAGCCCCCATTTGTACATTGTCAGGGCCCAAGGAATGGGGTCCCCGGGGCCCACATCGACCCCTGGAGGGGGGCCACGTGGCCCTCCTTTCATATTACTGCTAGGCTGGGTCGTTTGGGATGGGGTCCCAGGGCTGAAATCAGCTATAGGAAGAGGGCCCCTCCCATAAATACATACATTTTTTAAAGAAAGGCTGGGCCCTTGGGGATAGGGTCCCTGGGGCCGAAATTAGCCCAGGAGGGTGGCCACGGAGCATCCCACCCCATTCAAGAAATGCCTGACCCTGAGGTATGGGGTCCCATGGATAAAATTGGGCCAAAGAAGGGGTGGGCACGTGGCCCCCCTTCCAGATTTGATACTTTTGTTTTACATCCCCTTTCTCCACCACCCTGCAAGCACACCTCCTGGTGCACTGCTGTTTGGGGGATAAAGTCCCCTTAGCGCCAGAAGGTCCTGGGAGGCTACCAAGCCCTCCAGTTACCTCCAGTAAGTCCCTCACAGTGGGATTACTGAGAGGTCTTCGGAAGCCACCGCCCAATTCTCCACCACTCTGCAAACGCGCTTCCAGGTGCAATACTGGTTGGAGGATGAATTCACCTTGGATGCTTAGGGTCCTTGGGGCCAACAAGCCCTCCTGTTACCTCCAATAAGTCCCACGCTGTGGGATTGCTGAGAGGTATTCTGAGGCCACGGCCCCTTTCTCCACCACTGTGCAAACGCACCTCCTGCTACACTGCTGGTTGGGGGTTGAAGTTTCCTTGGCTCCAGAGGGTCCTTGGGGCCAGCTGCCCCTCTTGTTACTTCTAGCAAGCTCCAGAGAACGCGACTGCTGTGAGGACTTTGGAGGCCATGCCCCCTTTCTCCACCACTCTGAAAACACGCCGCTTGACACAATAGTGGTTGGGGTTTTAAATCCTTTTGGATGCTGCGGGATTTTGGGGGCCAAGAAACCCTCCTATTACCTTTTTTTTTTACCTCCTGTAAGTCGCTTATAGTGTGATTACTGAGAGCTGGTTAGCCCAGCTTCTCCACCACTCTTCAAACACGACTACCAGTTAAAAAAACATAGAAATTCCCTTAAAAATCCAAAGGTAACATGGACATTATAGTTCAAAATCTTATTTAGAAAATCCTTAGAAATACATTGAAATAACTAAGGTTACAGGGAGATTATAGTTAGGAAATTGAACTAAATAAACCTTAGAAATTCACTGATAAAGGTTACAGGGGCGTCATTGTTAGGCTCAGATTTCGCCTTGTACAAAACCAGTGAAATTCAGCAGCTATAGTTACCTGAGCTAACTATAACTTACGCCCCCACAATGCACTGCTTATGACCTCACATATTCCATCACTCATGACATGGTCAGTGGCATTACTGATGACATCAAGCGATTAATAAGAATCAGTTGGCATCTGAGATGATAACATTTTACAAACATGAGGGAAGATTGATTTAGAATAACAACTACCTCTTCTATGGTTTAACACAATACTATCAGGTAAATACATACAGATATGTGTAACTTGTGCACTGCAATCCTCTCCTTGGAGGGTGCACCTTTGGCATTACTTAGAGAGGCCTATTGATTTAGCTATGGCACTCACATTTGTGCATTTCACCTCAAGAGAAGCAAGAAAAGGCATTTATTTAAAAATGCCCTATATGTACAACAGTTGTTATAGCTCTAATATCTG
The DNA here is from genome assembly GCF_964261635.1 of Lissotriton helveticus. Taxonomy (NCBI): domain Eukaryota; kingdom Metazoa; phylum Chordata; class Amphibia; order Caudata; family Salamandridae; genus Lissotriton; species Lissotriton helveticus. Next base: position 964,443,024 of record NC_136071.1, on the reverse strand, counting down.
GAAGTCCCAATGCCACATGCAAGTGTGTATTGTGGCCGAGACGTACTAAGGATCAGTGCTGCAAAAGGAACTTCTGTACATATTGTTAAACTGAACGCATGTTGACTCAAAACAAGCAATTCCCATTAATCACAGAACATGTGTACGGTGGATTACGTGAATGCAGAAAACTAGCATACTCATATCCAATTCCGAACCACTTTACATTTGCAACCAGCAATGACGTTGTAAATGGTTGTTTCTAAAGGGAATGTGTACTTAGCAATGAGGCTGAGATTGGAGGTGGACATTTGTCCACAGTGTCCTATTGCAAAGCTATGACAAGTCATGCCCCAGAATATCACATCAATTTGGTGAGACTGGTCTCCCTAATTACTGCCCAATACCCACCCTGAAAGACCAGCAACATTAATCTCCAGGAGAGGCATCAGGGCTGTAGACAAGCTATACACAGAATGATTCCGCCACATGTGGTCCCAACTAAGTCTATCACCTGGCTTGGATCCTATGTTAAATTAATGTCAGCAATAAATTTGTGCCAACGTATTTGTGTCTCAAACTGTTGACAAGTTTAAAATAGCAACAGACGCTCCATTTGTAACTTCTAGAATGCACTTAGAACTTGTTGGGATGATGGGGGAGGACCATGGGATACGTCATGCTTGTTCTTATTGTGGGGATGTAGAGCACATTTCTCAAGTACCAACCTATATGCATTTTAGGAGGAAGCATCCACGTCTGCTTTAAGAAGCACTGTTTTGCTTTTAAAGGACTTTTCTATCCTAACAGTGTGCACTGTATCAAAGTCGGGTGGCTAAGAATAGCTTTTGCTAAAAATCTATGGGATGCTGTCAGCTATATTTAACAGATAGAAGAGAGAGAACTCCTATATAATCTCTTCCCAGGCTCTTCATGGTTTATGGTCTTCATAAACCTTTCACTGAGGACTGAGAATATAATATGGCTGCGGTTCGATAAATAACATAGAGCAGAGTTTTGAGCTAATGCTTTTTACAAGCTTAAACTTAATGAGTGGGAAAAAAAATCCCATTTTACAGCCTGATTCGGAAAGGAAGAATGCTTCTTGTTATGCTTTTCCGAGGAGGGCACGGTGCATTAATATCAACTTCACTGAATCTTGGCCCTTGATAAAAGGGAGCGCTTGTGCCAGGGCAGTTAACATTCCAGGGCCTTCTATCTTCACATATTTATTTCCTCGCTGTATGGGCAGGAATTACAGAGCTAGAATGAGGAAAATGTAAAAAAAAAAAAAACACATAACAGGCCAAGATGAAATAAATCTCTGGCACATTGGTGAATTTTGTCACAGATTTGGTTTGTTGATTTCTGCACTAAACACTGAAAAAGAAACGCTGGCCTTTGACAGGCTAGGTTTACAGCTGCTTTGCAGAGCAGTGTGGTACTAATACATCAAGGGGTAAAATTACAACTGTCTCCAGAGTTAAGGCCTCAAAAAGTGAGAAACTACTGGTAGTCAGAGCTTTAGTAAAGTGGTGTCAGACCTTTAGCTCAAACTGTTATTCTGGCACTAACTTCAGTATTGATCCAGTGCCCTTATAGAAAATATGTCATAACAACGCAACCCGACTCCAGAATACTCACTATTAATTATATGACACACATAAGGCCCATAAATTAATGAGACATATTTTTGAGCGACTGAATCATGTGACCTAATTAATAAAACCTATTCACAAAATATATATACATTTATTACCATGGTTTTGTAAAACTCAGCATTTAATTAAGTCAAATAGGCTGATGGATCAACTAATGGTAACAAGATTAAGATATAACAAGGCCAGCTTGTCTTTTCAAAAATCTTATTTATTAATTATTTATTCAAAGAAAAGTGCATTTTAATTTGAATCTTTTATTTAAGAAGCATTATTTGAGGAATTGCAAATTAGTCTGTCAGTTTCAAGCAAAATCAAATAACATGTTAAACAAAGAATAAACAATTTTCCATCAACTAAACCCTATTTTCTCTGTCTAAAACTCACTTAGTCTAAAGAATAAAAGGTAAGAGTTATTTAACCCTATTGATCCTTATGTGAGCCAAAGTGTCCGACAGCACGTCATGCCCATCTGGATTCGGAATGCGAGAGACACCCACCCTCCAGAGGAGTCAGTTTTTATACCTTTTTCCCTAACTAATCTCACTAAATGTATTTTTCTTTCCTGCCATCCAAAGTTCTCATTGGTTAAAAAAAAACGTCAACCCACATGGTGTCATCTCCTTTCGAAGCCGGAATCAAACTTTTGTCTATAGTCTATTGTTTTCATTCACAAGTCACGCAGCTTCCTCCAAAAGTGAAACATTTATAAATGACAGTCCGTGACTTCCTTAGCTTGGCAGTCTCTACCGGCTACTGTCCTTGGGCTTAGTCCATCCAAGAGCACGAAAAGTATATTTTTCAATCAAACTTGCATTTTTGAAAGTGATAGAATTTTCCATGCAGGCTCTTGCTCTTTTCTGAATAGGACTCGACAACACCACGTAAAAGTTGAACTAGGCCTCAAGCCTCTTTCTGGTAAACTAATATTCAAACAAACACAAAAGAATAATTAATGCAAGGATTAGAAATCATTCTGTTTCCCACCCACCTTTGCTAATTATTTACCCATTAATAAATATTACCTAGCCAAAGCATTTTAGTAATAAACAGAATAAGCCTCACAAAGACAGAAAAACAAAACATAAGCACACGAAAATAAGCACATGCCATTAATTAAAACAGCCGCAATTAATTCTGACATGACAATAGACAAAGATTAGCTTTCATTATCCACAAACAAGCATTTGCGACAAAAGGCACATATATGAGCACACATGTTAAACCCCATGTATTCGTGTTTTGCAATTTTATTCTAAGTTGGTTAATATTTTTCATTCTACACACATTAATACAATTAGTTTATATTATGAGAGTTTAACTTTGCGAGTTAAAACAAAATCTCGCTTCATCAACTCCCTCATCTGGTGATTTCAAAATCACCAAACCCTACCCAAAAATTTAGCAAAATTTTATCCTAAGATGAACATGTTTTGATTTTCACTGTGTTAGTATTTCTAAAGTTTTGTCTCAGCTGTTGGATTGCAACTCTCATATTGAGTTCTATGAAACTCTTCCATTTCTATTTCTCTCTCCTGTTCTTTTCTGAGCTTATAAAATGTCTTCTTTTCCCTCAAATATTTCTTTCTCATGTGTAACATGCAACTAATCTTCAACATCAGTATCACAAAGACTATAACTAATAAAGGTGTCAGTATTTTGCCAAGAATTGAACCACCAATCTTTTGAAACCAGGTTTTGATTGCCTCAAATCTCTTGCTCATTTGTTCTGAAAAATCATCCTCTTCTAAGGGAACAATTTCTGATTGCAACTCAGTAATATTTTTAATGTACATCTCAATATTCTGACTTTGGTCAGGAATATAGATACAGCTGTGTTGGACATGTAACATGCCACAAACTCCTCCCTCTTTTGCTAGCAGAATGTCTAAAGCAAGACGATTCTGCATTACCATAGACCTTATAGCAATGAGCTCAGTATCCACTAATTGAAAGCCACCTGCTGTATCAGTTGACAATCTGTCTACAATTGTAGACAATTTTCTAATTCTCCCTGCATTCAGGGTTATACCCACCAAAGGTATTACTGCTTGAAAGATGTCTCCCAAAAATTCTGTAAAACTTTCTCTTTTGAATCTGTTTAAATGATTACTGATTTCAAATGAATCTTCTGCATTTCTGTCAACATGAAATATTTTAGGGAAAACAAGCCCAACAAAGCACGTCCCATACCAATGGTCTGGGAGGTTGTAATAGGCTTTGTCTCCACATACAAAATAAATAAATAAATTCCAGGAAATATCGGATCTTTACCACAGTTGAATCCCCAACCCCCATGATTTGATAAGTGTCCTCACAATGACTAGCACCCACAAAATAGTTGTCAAACAAAGTGTTCTCTCTCCTAATACAAAATTTGCCACTAATTGGTTTATCAATGTGAATTGCAACATTTTCAAAAGTTTTGCCATTAAGTTTTTCGTCCTCTTTCTGCCAGAACTTTGATTTGGTCTGTTTTAACATTTCATTCCTTTTATAAATTGCTCTTCTCTCCTCAACTAAATTCAGGAAAGACTTTTCCTCATTTCTCAATTTACATGTTAAATTGTTCTTAAAAGCATACTCATAGGTGAGTTCATTTGTCAAAATGAAAAATTCCCTCATCTGTTTAGCTTGTTTGTGCTTATTTAAGCTTTTCTCAATTTTTAGGTTTGCAAAAATGTCGTCGTAATTTGAATAATAATATTCCAAACGACCAGTCTGATAAAATAAGCTAGCTATTACACTACAGGTTATGCCATAAGTAAGAGGAAGCATATTAGAAGTGACTCCCTCCGAAACAGAAGCAGGCAATTTCACACAGATATAGCAATCTTTAACTTCCATGACCTTTACATATTCAGCCAGGAGTCTTGAAAAAGTATTACTAGAAAAATCACCAACAGATCTATCTTGATGAATCTCTGGATTATGATCAATAACTCTGTTAGTTTTGCCAGTTGCACTATATTTATCTTGTTTAACTGAAGATTTGCTAGTCATATTGACCGTATACATTTCCTTGTCAATTCCAAAAGGGAAAATGACAGCTAAAACTAACCAGAGCAAGATTATTAAGACTACACAAATCATTGACATTTTACAGCATCTCCTAAAAATAGAACATTTTGAATTAATGTTAAGAAAAACGTAAGGCATTTTCACTCTGTTATCAAAGCCTTACAAAGAAAAACAAAAATCAAAAATTTTAAATTAAAATTTCTAATTTCTAACACCCCACAATTTAACTTTTTTTTTTTAGAAAATCCGACTTTCTAACAGCTTTTCTTCGACCTTGCGTCTCACAACAATGTGTTTTTCCAGCTAACACAATTTCTTCGACCTTATGTCACCCTAACACAATTTCTTCAGCCTTATGCCAAAATTGAAAACCTTTAAAATTTAACAGAAGATACTTCAATCATTGTCACTATTGTCCCCTATCTCTTCCTGACTACTACTGCTAATTTCCACTACAGGCGGAATTATTATATAGGTCCATTCAGGAGATTTATATTTTTGATTTGGCTTCACAACTCTTTTTACCCTACTACTAATGACTTCTATTTTCTTTCCTGTTTCAGTTTTCTTTTCAAGTTCAGCTTTTTGACTTGATATTTCATTAACCTGCTCCTTTGATCCGTTTACCAATTTAAATTTCAGGCCTTCATTTTCTCTTGGCCAGTTATCACCTTTTCTCAGTAATTTCTTCTTTGGCTCGGTTACATTACACTACATTGCTCTCCAAGCTCTTTTTCTGAATTTTCTTATATCAGATTCTTCATCACTCTCTTCGGATTCTGTATCTGATACTTGAAACTTGTATTTAAGACTTTCTTTACTCAGCAGCTTCACTCCGTTAGGAACATCATCTTTATAGCTGGTACTTGGTAATTCGTCTTTTTCTTCTTCTTCAATTACCTTCAACTTCCCAGTTTCAGAATTTCCATTCCTGCTTTCAGAGCTTCTTTTCTGCTTTTCAATACTCTCCTGGTCTTGAATTTCGACTTGATCAGACTCTTTTTCTGCTTCTTTTTCTAACACTCCTTCATCATCTTCAGAGTCTAACGTTACAATTTCTAAGTCTTCTTCATTCAATACTTGATTCGCATTAGAACATTCCAGATGCCGACTTTCTTGTCGAGCTTCTGAATCTGGATTTTTCTCAGGTTCTTCTTCAGAATCTGAATCAGCAGTGGTGTCACTTTCTTTGTCAGGATTTTCAGGTGGAGGTACACGAATGGTATGGCTTGCGTGAACCCACCTTTTCAAACCCTTGCACTTTACTGCATTTGTTGTGACAAGAATATCTTGCCTCGCTTTTTGCCACCTGGGTACTAGACAGTTCCTTCTTTGATTAACTTTCGTTCTTACCCAGTCACCTGGTAACAGATCATGTGCTTGCTCTTTTTCTCTTGTTTGCACTTCAGTTCCCACCTGATGGAACACAGAAGTCACAACGTCAGACATATTTCTGCAGTAGTCCATAATGACACTATCATTTATTGTCATCAACTTTCCTACTGGAATAAATGCTTGTCTCATGACTCTGCCCATGATGATGTCATGTGGGCTTAAGCCTGTCTTTTTATCAGGAGTACTTCTTAGTGACATTAAAACAAGTGGAAGTGCGTCAGTCCACTTCATACCTGTAGCTAGACACATTTTCCCAATCCTATTTTTAATAGTACCATTTATTTGCTCAACAACACCTGATGCTTCTGGTCTGTATGCACAATGTAGTTTTTGTTCTATGCTTAAAGCTTCACAAACCATTTGTAACAATCTGTTTTCAAAATGTCTTCCTCGATCAGTCTCCACAGTTACTGGAAAACCGTACCTAGGTATAATTTCTCTTAACAGTAATTTTGCAACAGTAACTGAATCATTGTGTCTCGTGGGGAACGCTTAAACCCACCTTGAAAACAAACAGACTATCACCAACACATAGCGTAGCTTATTATGTTGTGGCATTTCAATAAAATCCATTTGTAACCTAGTGAAAGGACCACCCTCCCGTCCTATGGTTCCCATGCTTACAACTGTTTTTCTGTTGGGGTTCATTTGTTGGCAAATCAAACATCTTTGGCAAAGAGATTCTGCAATAATCCTGAACTTTGGGTTATACCAAGTCTGTCTAAATAGCCTAATCATAGAATCTCTTCCAATGTGACCCTGACCATGATACATCCTAGCCATGTCAGCAATCATGCTGTTTGGTAAAACTGGTCTGTCATCTTTGTACAACCAAATTCCATCCTCCTCTTGCTGTCTGCAACCTGCTTTTAACCAAGTGTCTTTTTCCTCATCATCTGCATCATCTTGTAAGTCCTTTACTCCCTGCCATGTTTCAACTACAGATGTTAACATGAGTGAGTTCAAAATATGTTCATCATCCTTTTCCCGATTAATTGAATAATTGTTTTTCGCACAGTACTTCGCAATCTCGTCTGCATAGGCATTTCCTTTAGTGATAAAATCCTCTCCCTTTTTATGTGCTGCACATTTCACGACAGCAATTTTCTCTGGTAATTGAATGCCATCAATCAATCTTTTGATAAATTTTGCATTTCTGATGGGTGTTCCTGCAGAGGTTAAATGACCCCTTTGAGACCAGAGCTGACCATAATAATGAACAACTCCATATCCGTATTGGCTGTCAGTTATTATGGTAATTTTTAACTCTTTTGCTCTTTCACATGCACAAATTAAAGCAATCAATTCTGCTACTTGAGCTGAACGAATTCCTTTGAGACATGATGCTTCAATCACAGCAGCAACTGTACAAACAGAATATGCTGCTCTCAGAAAACCCTCTTCTGTTCTTAAACAAGAACCATCAACAAAGTAAACAAAATCTGACACAGGCAAAGGAACATCTTTAATGTCCTGCCTAGGCTTGGTGCAATATTCTAAAACATCCAAGCACTCATGATCAACATCATTTTCATTTCTTATTTCTGTTACAGTTCCATCAGACAACAATGTTGAAGGATTTAAATTCACACACCTTGCTATCGAGACATTATCTGATCCCAGAATAACTTTCTCGTATTTTGTAAGCCTATTACTAGTTAGATGCTGTGTTTTGCTTCTGGTAAGAATTTCCACAGAATATGGTACATAGACTTTTACAGGAAATCCCATGATAATTCCCTCACTTTGCTCAAGACTCACACTAGTTGCTGCTACTGCTTTTAAACAGCCTGGTAATGCTTTTGCAACTGGATCAAGCACTGCTGAGAAATAAGCTATAGGCTTTCTCAGTTTTCCGTGTCTCTGAATTAGAACTGACAATGCACATCCTTCTCTTTCACTGCAGTACAGTTCAAAATCTTTTTCGTAGTCTGGCATGCCTAAGGCTGGAGCTTCACATAAACTTCTTTTTAGTTTTTCGAAAGCCTCCATCTCAACTTCTGTGAGAACAATTGGGTCTTTTATATCTGATTTTGTTAGTCTTTGCAGTGGTTTCGCAATTACTGAAAATCCACTAATCCACTGACGACAATAGCCAACCATACCTAGAAACATTCTGACCGGTCTCTGTGTTGTTGGAGGTTGCATTCCCTGAATCATTTTTATGCTCTCAATTGTAACTTGTCTGATACCTTTTACAATTCTGTGACCAAGGTATTTTACTTCTTGTTTGCAAAACTGTAATTTTGCAGGTGACACTTTATGTCCCTCATCTGCTAGATGATTCAAAAGAGTAATTGTATCTGGGACACAGTTATCTCGAGTTTTTGCTGCTACGAGTAGGTCATCAATATACTGGACCAATGTTGATTTTCCTGGTAACTGTAGATTCTCCAAAGATTTCTTTAACAATTGATTAAAGATAGATGGACTCTCAGTATACCCTTGAGTGATACAACACCATGCTAGGATACGACCTTGGAACCGGAACGCAAAAATTTGCTGGCTGTCTGGATGCAATGGAACAGTAAAGAACGCATTACAAAGATCAATGACTGTATACCATTCTGCATCATGCGGAATTTGGTAAAGAATCACTGCTGGGTTTGGAACAACTAGACAACATGGAACAACTATTTGATTAAACTTTCTCAGATCTTGAACTATTCTGTACGTTCCGTTTGGCTTCTTAATTCCCATAATCGGTGAATTACAAGGACTGCTTTCAATTTCTTTTAGAACACCCTGTTTTATGAATTTATCAATTACAGGAATGACACCTTCGATTGTTTCTGCTTTCATTTTGTACTGCGGAATGTTTGGAAAATCTATTCCCTGTTTCACTGTGATTTTAACTGGGTTTACATTTTTCATCAATCCCATTTCATTTCCTGATAAATCCCAAATTTCAGCTTTGACTGTCTTTTTTAATTCTTCAGGTAAATTGTCTTTATCAAATGCAGGAAATAATTTACTTTCCTCTGCTTCAACCATTAACATTGTCAATCTGTACAGCCCATCTTCTTCTAATGTCTGAAACTCAATACCTTCTGGTGAACAATATATCTTGCAGTTCATCTTGCATAGGATATCTCTTCCCAGCAAGTTTACAGGACTGCTATTACAAACTACAAATCTGTGTTTATCCTTAAATTTGCCAATTTCTACCTTCACAGGCTCTGTCAAATCTGTTTTAATTTGTTGATTAGCTACACGAACTACTTGGATGCTGTCACCAGAGAGAGGCAGGTTTTCTATTTCCACTGATCTAACAGTTGAACGGGTTGCACCAGTGTCCACAAGAAAAGTGATTTCTACATCATTCACTTTACCATTTACATATGGACCAGACTGATCAACCTCAAGAGTGGCTCCAAGCACACACTCTTCCCCCTCTCTCAGGCACCGTCATAAGTAATCCTCAGAATCACTTCCACCATTTTCTGTCATTAAAAATTGTTGAGAAACATTTGGTACATTCACTCTTTGCGATCTTATTACCTGTTCACCACCACAGAATCCTGTTTCCGGATTGTATTTCTGACCATTCACAAAATTTGGAAGGGGTGGTTGTGGAATCTGACTCTGTTGATTCACTAACTGTCGCTGTAGCTGTTGCTGTAGATTTAGCTCATTTAATTGTCGCTGTAGCTGTTGCTGCAGATTTACATCATTCTGCATCTGTGGATTTAATGATGCATTTTTTAAATTTCTGGGCGGATTTTTACACTCACGCTTCCAGTGTCCAATTTAGCCGCAATTAAAACAAGGTAACTTTTGTTTTAGCTCTTCAATATTAACATTAAATGTTGGCTTATTAAAATTACCCTTAAATTTTCCATGACCCTGATTCAGATTAATATTAACACCTTTGTTTTCAAAATTTGCAATTTGCTGACCTGTGCCCACATTGCTTTCTCTTTTAATTTCTTCTGCTTGGCATCTATCTCATCACTGCAGTATTTAGCCTTTCTCAAAATATCATCAACTGAGAGTGATTGCCAACCGACAATACCATTTCTAATCCTCTCACCAATTTCAGGTCTTAGGCCATAAACAAATCTGTAAATAAAGTGGCTCATATCCTTTTCACTTAATTTTTCATAGCCACTGTACTGTTTAAAAACCAACAATCTTTCATAAAATGAATGCACTGATTCTTTTGGCTCCTGATTTTTGGGGGAATCTTATTTTTCAACCAATAAATCACCGTGTCATAAAGTCCCATAACTTCTGATGATGGAGCACCTGTTACTGTATCTCGAGCAGGTTCTACTTTTGGCCAACTTACAGCAATTTTACATTCTGTCCAAAGATCTGATGGGACAGCAATATCAAAGAATCCATCAAGATCAATCCACAGAACTTTCGAAACTTTTATAAACCTGTCCACCTGTCGGTACCATCCTACAGGCTTTTCTCTCAACCGAGGAAAATCATTTGTGAACAACAAAATGTCTTGTCTGGACCAAGAAACATGTACATAACCACCACCTGCTATTTCTCTCATTGGATACTGATTAGCCATTCTTTCTCTTTTTTCTTCCTCCTTTTTCTTTGTCCATTTCACTCTCCATTTGCTCAAATCACCCAATTTTTTAATATACACAATCAAATCTTTTATGTGTACAATTCTTCCCATTGTATTAAAATTCTCAATGTCTTTTTCAGAAAATTCTAATCTGTAATGTTTTCCCAATTTTTTTTTTCCTACTCAGATCAATTTCTAATTCTGTAGCTAATTCTTCTAATTGTTCATATTTATTTTTTGTTTTCCACTGTATACTTTTGCAAATGAATAACAATTCATCATCTTGAAAATGCTTCAAACTGTCAGGACCAATTGTGCCAATGATTAATTCCTCTAAATCTGCTTTTAGTCTTGCAACATCAAGCTTTGAGGTTGAATCTGATTTCTCAATACTCTTTTCCGGGGATTCAGTGTCTGACTCTGCACCTGCTGGAGTTCTGCATGATGAATTTTGATTAAAAGTTAAATCAGGCATCATCGTTTTTTCTCGATGAATTCCAGTTAAATCTGAGTAAAAATTTTCAGCCACTTTCTGAATTTCTGCATTCAATGGAATAGTTAATCCTGGATGTCTAATTTCTCCCTGATCAAAAACAAGTTGAACAAGACCAATCGTTACTGGTACTGTCACTGCTTCCATGCCTTTAGTTATTTGTCTAATTAATTCTTCTTTTGATCGTAAATATTCTGACGTACTTGGTGTTCCCTCAACTCTACCTGCTCCCATTGGATTTTTAAAAACCTCTTTTCCCACATTTGGGGTTTCAGGAAAATTATATGCACTAGAATTAGTTCTTGTCTCAGCTCTTACAGGAGATTCAGGATTATTCGGGTAAAATATGGGTGATTCCTCATTAAGCGGAGGTGCACTTGGAGTGGTTCCTGGAGAAACCATCGGAGTAGACCATGAACAAGCTGGTTTAAGAGGAATCTGCTTCTTATTTGTCGAATAAATCTCTTCTAAAACTAGATCTTCTAATTCACTTTCTTCAATATTATTACTCTTACTGGATATAAACCATCACACATGTCTGCCTGTCTCCATCGACGCATTCTATCTTCATGAGTTTCTCTATGAGCATTTGATTTTGGAGGTCTCGTTAAACCTCTCATTTCTTCTCGTTGAAGTTCAAACATCTCATCCTCCCATTCAACTAAAGCCTCAAATTGTGTAGGTTTAGGCTTCGGCACAAGAGCCATCATTTTCTCTCTCAAATTTTTTAAAACCCTCATATTAAATGAACCATCTTCTGGCCATGCTAACACACCATCATTCTTGGTATAATCCATCCAATTATCAAACCAAAGACAAGTATGATAACCATATTCACCTTCCATATAGGCTGCAGGTGTTTTATACCTATGAAGTAATTTTCCACCTCGTGTTTCAATTTTCTTATCAGGCGAAAATATATTTTTTAATTTTTGAAGCCATGTAAGCTTCTTTTCCTCCTTCTTGTAGAAATAACTCATGATTTAAACAAATTAGTTTAATTGAAAATGATCGTAAATGTTTCCTGGTTGTTCCGCAAAATCAACCAATCCGTGCGCGAAACACACCAACAAGCCAATCAGGTTAAGCTACGTCACCACCTTGCTCAACCAATAGAATTGCCCTTTTCAGAATGAACCAATCAGCTAACAGCTCGTCTGAATCACGTGAGCCAATCAGCGCGCTAGCTGTGACGTATGTTAGCCAATCACAGCGCTGACCCTGTGACGTACACAGCCGCTGCAGCTTCTCGTCTTTCGCTCCTAGAGCTCACCCCTCCTTCATAAAATCTTTTCACAGCTCCATTTTAAGAAAACTTTTTCAATGAATTTCAATTAATAACAACAAATAAACAAACCATTTGTCTGTTTCGCTAAAATAAAGTGACAGCTTTTACAGTCATTCAAGTATTCTTTTGTGTGGAATAGACAACGCTATTCTCACAAAATATACAATCGTTAGTAAAGTAAGCTTTACTCTACCCTTCTAACAGGTAATAACAAACTCGTTTCCCTCTGAATGCACATAAATTAGCAATTCAAAGTTTGACTCGGACGAAATTACAAAATCATTTACGCACTTTCAAACAGAAATTTTTCTTAACCATACATACACGAAATCCTGGTAGGACTTTAACCAACCATTGAAATCCACATTCGCCAGTAAAATAAACGACGTTACCTTACCCTTCGCTCAAGTTTGGATAAAAATTCTACTACTCTTATCGCGATGAGTTTTAAAACAGGCTCCAAGTCCCTATACTCGAAAGCTACGATTTCATAGACAATCCTCACTATACATTCTACCTAGCACACCTAATATCCCTAAACTTGTGTTGTACGTCCACAACACTAGTGATATATGACAATACCAGTAATTTGAAACAGAACAAATGCACTGTGTAACTTCACTTGTTACACTATTCATATACTATGCCGGCATAACTAGGAATTTTCACACTGCTGGAAAATACCTTTCGACAACATATAACAACTTTGACAAACTTAACATGTTTTAGTCATGGATCCTATGTAGTTACCATGTAGCATGTCCGTTACCATAGAAACCGTAACTCTGCTACCAAAGATTTAATCCAGCGCCCTTATAGAAAATATGTCATAACAACGCAACCCGACTCCAGAATACTCACTAATAATTATGTGACACACATAAGGCCCATAAACTAATGAGACATATTTTTGAGCGACTGAATCATGTGACCTAATTAATAAAACCTATTCACAAAATATATATACATTTATTTGCAACTGCAGTATAATGAATTTACCATGGTTTTGTAAAACTCAGCATTTAATTAAGTCAAATAGGCTGATGGATCAACTAATGGTAACAAGATTAAGATATAACAAGGCCAGCTTGTCTTTTAAAAAATCTTATTTATTAATTATTTTTCAAAGAAAAGTGCATTTTAATTTTAATCTTTTATTTAAGTAGCATTATTTGAGGAATTGCAAATTAGTCTGTCAGTTTCAAGCAAAATCAAATAACATTTTAAATAAAGAATAAACAATTTTCCATCAACTAAACCCTATTTTCTCTGTCTAAAACTCACTTAGTCTAAAGAATAAAAGGTAAGAGTCATTTAACCCTATTGATCCTTACGTGCTCCAAAGTGTCCGACAGCACGTCATGCCCATCTGTATTCGGAATGCGAGAGATACCCACCCTCCAGAGGAGTCAGTTTTTATACCTTTTTCCCTAACTAATCTCACTAAATGTATTTTTCTTTCTTGCCATCCAAAGTTCTCATTGGTTAAAAAAAACGTCAACCCACATGGTGTCATCTCCTTTCGAAGCCGAAATCAAACTTTTGTCTATAGTCTATTGTTTTCATTCACAAGTCACGCAGCTTCCTCCAAAAGTGAAACATTTATAAATGACAGTCCGTGACTTCCTTAGCTTGGCAGTATCTACTGGCTACTGTCCTTGGGCTTAGTCCATCCAAGAGCACGAAAAGTATATTTTTCAATGAAACTTGCATTTTTAAAAGTGATACACCACGTAAAAGTTGAACTAGGCCTCAAGCCTCTTTCTGGTAAACTAATATTCAAACAAACACAAAAGAATAATTAATGCAAGGATTAGAAATCATTCTGTTTCCCACCCACCTTTGCTAATTATTTACCCATTAATAATATTACCTAGCGAAAGCATTTTAGTAATAAAGAGAATAAGCCTCACAAAGACAGAAAAACAAAACATAAGCACACGCAAATAAGCACATGCCATTAATTAAAACAGCCGCAATTAATTCTGACATGACAATAGACAAAGTTTAGCTTTCATTATCCACAAACAAGCATTTGCGACAAAAGGCACATATATGAGCACACATGTTAAACCCCATGTATTCGTGTTTTGCAATTTTATTCTAAGTTGGTTAATATTTTTCATTCCACACACATTAATACAATTAGTTTATATTATGAGAGTTTAACTTTGCGAGTTAAAACAAAATCTCGCTTCATCAGTATTATAGGCTCGTCTCGGCACTGAAATACAGTGACCTGCAGCACAAGGGTTCGAATCCTGCCAAAGCCAGCTCATCAATCCGAGATAGTATATAGTGTGTGATTAAATGTGGTAACGCCACTATGTTGTTTTATAGCTTATAGAAAGCGCACATTTAAATGTATAACGCACTGCATAAAATCATATTTTTAATATCACTTCCACCATTCTTGTTCTCAATATTATTTTTTGCAATTTGCTGAAAAGTCTTAATTTCGTTTAATGCAACTAAGCAGTTATTAACTACTGGAACGTGGCCACACATTTTTAGTGAAAAGTCTGCAGACCTCTGGAATTGATGGGTTAGGTGATAAGTGTGTCTCAGTTAGTTAGGGATGGTGAAATCATTCATGGCATCCTGACATTGCAAATACAAATTCAAGTGCAGTACACATCAGTAGGGAGTCTGTGTCTAAGGTGTGCAGTATAACATTAAGGACCTTGCATGGAACATGCTGCTCTTTGCTCTGCTCGCCTCTGCTCTTCAAAGCACACAATCAGGGGGGGTGAGCTTCAGATTTTCCAGCAATCACGCTGTCATGTAATGTTAAAATACTTATAAGACAAGCAAGGTGCATGAGAGGGGCTAAAGGGGCAGTGGACAGGAAGACGAATGCGGATTGGTAGGGATACTATGGTCAAAGAAAACACAATATTTTCTAAAATAATCAACATTTTTGAGGATTTTCAAAACAGAGGGAGAGAGTGTGTGTACATTTTTCCCTGTACTTATGTACAAATTTCTAATGAAATGCACCTCACCATACCCAACTGAAAGCCCCTGTCCCCAACTATTTGCCAGAATTTTTTTTATGTGAGGAGTGTAATACCCCAAACACCCCCCTGAAGCTCCACCCCTGACCACAACACTTTGTTCCCAGACCACTGAGCCATCTAGGAGGGTCATTCTGTGTTCCATACATTTTACTGGCCAGGCAACATCTTACCAGACTGAAGTGTACACAGATGCCATTCTGATTTCCAGTGGCAAAGAGTAGTTTCTGCCAGTCTGACTGGCCACATTGTGACCAATAAACTTGAATATGTGTTATGGCAAAGCAGGCATTCAGAATGCCCAAAGACCCAGCTGCCTTCCTGAACAAGATTTGCACTCTATGAAAACATGATATCACCCCGTGAACGTGAGTATGAAACAAATCTGGAGAGCCAAAGATCTAGGGAAGAATCTCTCTAACCTGCTTGTGCCAGTCAGAGTCCTTAAACGGGCAGATTATTTCAGCTTCACATTCTGGTAAAATCTTATGCCCAATCCTGGTCAGACCACCTGGAATAATGGTGAGCACCCAAAGAAATAGGCCTAAAACCATAAAAAGTAAACCCTGGTTTGAAACTTTACACTTCGATCCAAATTACTTCATATTATGCAAACCAATAACCAAGTCTGACTTTCAGTTCAATAACAAAATATATACCTCATTTCTACCAAACTTGAATATTTCAAATGTGTGCCTGTGTGTTATCTGGTAGAAGGTACTGCCATGTACAACAGAATGTTGGCTTGCTCCTCCATGGACAATTTACTAAAAGTAATCAGCCCTCCACCCCTGAAGAAGCCTCTCAATAATTATGTATGAAACTCCCACCTTGTTAAAGTTGAAAAGTTAAGATTAGCTGCCCAAGCACAGATTACTAATTAAAAGGTAGAAAATAGAATGACTGACTACATCTTCAGTGCCATAACTCCACCTAAAGGCTCCCAATGTGCCACAAAGAATGTATCCAACTTCTAAAATTAAGCCAATGCATAGGATTGCTTAGCAGCCCACACTGTTGTGAGGTCATCTAACAATTAGTGAGAAGTTTATCTCCACCGCTGCTTCACATCCTCAGACAATTTCTCAAAAAACCATTGTAATCCGGCAGCCACTTTGACCACGGGATCTGTCTGGTTTCCCATATTTTATTTATTTCTTTATATTTATAAAGCGCCAAATCACCAACGGTCTCTAAGCGCTACAAACCATTAAACCAGGGATGCCATGATGCTTGCTGATAGAGCAAATGTAGGGTTTGAACTTATCTAAATGCCTCAGCAAACAGCATAGTCTTAAGTTTTTTCCTAAATGGTAGGAGAGATGCTTCCCTGCGCAGACTCTCTGGTAGCTCTGGCAAATCTACTGAAAAGAAGTTACTCTGGCTTTTGCAAACATTAACAGAGTAAAACAATTTTCTCTGCTCACACCAAGCACAGACCAGCGTGTCAGGGGTGCAGATTTAGTGCTGGTTTAATTTCAGCTGACCTCAGCTCAGATTACTTGCAGATGGTCAGCCAGAAGGACTGAACGCCTGATCACCATGCTGCTATTCATTGCTAGCTCCATCAAACAGCCATACGTGACTGTGTTCTGTCTTGATGACTGTTCATATTTTATCACAACCTTTTTCCTCTGAAAAAAATTATCTTGTGGTCCATGATTGTCATTTTCTCATTGAGAATAAAACACCTGTAGGCAGGACACCATCAGACTGGGGACTGAGAAGTGTAAAAAGTAAGAAAATAAGATAAAATGCATTTTCTAGCAATGCATACCGGATCTGGAACAGTTTTGCCATATCCATCAGGACTACCCTAATGCAGTTCCAATTCTGGCAAAAGAGGAAAATTCACTTTTTTAAAGACACTACATTACAATGCATTAACCGTCAATAGTCTTGCTCTCCTAATACTCGCCTACTTTAAGCTTGCCTTCGACAATGTAGTGTTCCACGGCCTTTTAACTATGCTTGTGCTTTAAAAATACCATACATATACAAAACATCAGCGAAAAGCAATTAAATAAATACATTGACAAATATTCTGTGTATATGATACAAAAGAAATAAGAAGTTATATAGTATGCACCTTGAACAAAACACAACAACTGAGGCGTATCTGTTGCCATGAAATATGTGGCTGTGTTAGTTGCATGATAGTTTCCAGGATATTACTTACTGCCTTCTTTCTCTGCATGTTAAGTATACTACCAGTGGTACAGTATTTATACCAGACGTCTTTAAGGAGGCAGACTAGAGCATAATCAATTTTGTTTCTGAAGAATGCACATTCTTGAATTCTCCTTGAACAAACAAACATGACTAAAAAGCAAGCCAATTTTGTCTCCCCATATTTACCTTAGAATTATAAGATGACCAAAATCTATTTTGCTCTTTATTCCAAACTAGCTCTTGGAAATACTAGGCCAGGATACACATGTCATAATCAGCTTTAAAAATAAAATGTAAATTAGCTTGGGGATACTTGAAATCACCTCATGTTCACAAAATGGCTGTGGGGCACTTTCATCCAAATACAAGGCATGTTCTGAAAAATATGTAGAAGAATTATGTGGATCTGGGTAAATTCAACTTCAGCTTATGTATCTGGCCAGTCCATATATGTATTAGAGATTATACAGCGTAAACCTAGCTGTGCAGCAACGGGGCTCTGTGCATTGCATGAGTGTTAGGAGACAATCTACAAGATTGTGTAAATCATGTGGGGATCACACAAATGCATTCCACACATTTTTAAGCACAATGACATATCGTTTTTAGGCACAGGGCTGCTCAGTGATTTGCCCAGAATCACATAATGTTGAGCCAAGAGCCAAGGCTGGGATTCGAAACTGAGTCCCCAGGTTCCATGGTCAACAGCTCTAGCCACTACACCACATTTCCACCCCCCATTAAAGGTTATGAGAACGCTACATCTGGGCACATGTTTTCCAAAAGCTTTGTGCCACAAGAGAGTACTTGATAAAATGCAAGGAACTTTAAAAAACATCACATTTGTCAAACCAACCAGATTAGGCCTTGGGAGAGCAGATTTGGTTAGGAGATTTAATTTATTCTCAGTACATTTTACTTCTTCTTTACACGTGCCTCTTCACAGCATCTAATGTTTGTAGGACATGCTTGCTTTCCTAGAGTTCGTGTGAACAATTGACCTATAATTCTTGATCTCTATGGTTTATGAATTTGCATGGGTACAACAACACTTGCATAATATTTGGCATCATGGACATAACTCTGGTAAGAGCCCCTACTTTATTCTCTTTACCAGTTAATAGAGATAGTGCTGATGATATAGTTTTAGGTTTCTCATATTGATCACTATCAACTGGAAGAAAATCTATAAGTATTATTTCTATACATGGTGTATATGAGTCTCCAATGCTGGATACATGATGGCATCATTTCCTAGCATACTTTCAGCTTATATTTCTAAGTGCCAATTTACAACCTTTGCTGCTTCTATGACGTTGTTATGGTGTTCTCACAGGTCTACACTAAGGGTCAACATGAGGTCACTGATGGGCTTGGAGGACTCAGATTGTAAAATAGCCTGTAAATGAGTTCAGGGAAGCAGAACGTTTTCTGCTGTGTTATACTACACTAGCGATATTGAAGCATGTCCTTTCCCTTGCTCTCCCAGCCCTCTAGATGACCATTTAAATATATATACTCCGGTCGATTCACAAAAATAACTTAAGAACTGAAGTAGTACTCTTTTACATACTCTAACATGACTTTGTGTATCAGTCCTTAAACATCAAATTCCCTATTAGTAAAATCACAAATACGATACTGGCCTTTCAGAGAAGTGTGGCTCAATGGTTAGAGCAGGCAGACCTTGATGCGGAGCTCTGGCCAAGGACCAGGGTTCGATTCCCGCCTCGGCGGGTCTCCGGCTCATTAATTCCCTTGACTGGATATTCTCGCCTCAGTGCCTGTTCTGATCATGGGTCCCACGCTGCAACTCTGGGCAATAGCTTGCTTAGTCTCCACAACGGCCCCAAAAGCGCTGGGATGCCTGGCTGCACCTGGGGGGTGCCCACGAGTGGACATTTCCCAGGAAAGCCAGGAAGGGTTCCTAAGCGGTATACGGACAGCGCCGGGACACCTCCGGTGGAGGTAGCTGTGCGCTTTACAAGTTCCGACATTTATTTACATTTATTTCCACTAAATGTATATGAATATTCAATTGATATTCCCATTTTTTACGTTTTGAGGCTAATTTACAAAGACTTGTAAAAGTACTTAAAAGAGTGATACAGGAGTACTACTTTATGTACTCTTTTTGAGAATAGCCCCCTCCTAGTTTTATTCATTCCTTATGTAATTTCAATTATTTTACAAAATCGTATCTTAGTTTTCACTTATCTTTCATTTTGTTTGTGTATCATATTTTGAATCTTTTACATGTACTATTGTAACTGATGTTGTACTTGATGGATACAGAACATGTCTTATAGTGAAATTATAAATCTGAATATTCTGTACCATTGATATAGAGTACACAAGTAAACAAGGTCCGCCTACATTGATAAAAATATAGCATTCTTCCATGAGATAGCAGACTCATACTGTTATTAATCTGTCAACTAGGAGTTCTAAAGAGCAATGAAAAGAAAGGACAGGGGGCACCGAGTCTTCTACGGGACAGTTCTTTCCTCTTGCTTGCCATTGCAAAATCTCATTTATAATTGCAAGGTTCTGTCAATTCTTGAGATTGGACTGACCAAGGTGGGTTTAATTTGCCACAGAATGGTACTGGGCCAATTAAAAAACGTGAATGAATTCGTTTATAATGCACGCTTGTAAACTGTACCATACTATTAATTTTAGGTGCCTTATACATACCTTCTCATGTACTTCTTTCCCTTTGGTTGTGGCTTTATGTGTATCAGAAGAATGTATACAATTGCAGCATTATTTACCATTAGCTGCCCTGCAAATTTCAAACATATAGACCCATTGTTTGTCCAAGTGATGGCTCTGTTGGCTGCTCAGGCAGGTTCTTGCAGTCATTCTTATCTTATAGAGATAGCTGAGGATGCCCCCAATTTAAGCAGTGCTCTCAAGCTTTTATTCATGACTGTTTGCCTTCATAAATACGGACTAAACCAGGATCTAGCAATTAAGTCTGTCTCCTAACCTAGCTTTGAGCTAAATGGGGCATGCCGAGGGATTGGGTGACCCTATCCCAGTTGGAACTACATGGATCACTTGCAATTGGATCAATAATCATACTCATCATCTATAGGTTCCTCTAAGATTCAAACATTAGACAGGTTTTGCTGCATCCCACACATGTTGGCAACATAATTACATTTCTGGGCACCATAGAGACAATAGTGATGGTAATTGCCTGAGGGACAGAACTACTGTTGAGCCGAGACAGGATTTTAAACTCTAAGAATTGATGGAATAGTGCCTTGGATAAACATTGTAAACTAACTGTCTGCCTGGAGGAAGAAACTTTAGTAAAACAGATTGTTGTATCAAATAGGAATCTCCCATTTAAGGAAAGGAGATTAGGTGAGACCAGTGATGTTTACAGAAGAACACCTAGTTTATCATATCTTTTTATTGGGACTCTTCAACCAATATTTCTCCATGTGTGGATTAGGTTAACGTAAGCTTAAAATTGCCTGAGAGAATCATGCTGTCATGACTATAATTATAAATAAGCTCCTAAGTGGATCAAGTAATTGGTCTATTAGCAATGTCTTATTTATGTAGCTGGAATCTGCATACAGACGACCAGTAGAAAGCTGAGAATTGAAGATGAAGAATGCAATCCTTTTGTTTTCACTCCAGGGATATTGGAGTTACTCACAGGGAGTAGAGAGAACTTTACATTTAGGTTGGTGACAAAATATAATGCAACTCAACCCGCAGTGTGCTCATACTTAGAGTAATGTATAGAGGGAGATGAAAGCCTTTGAGAGCTACTGTGATGACCAGGATACCCTGACAGATAAGTCATTTCCTGGACTACTCTTACCAATCTCCAACATTTTTACAAAGTGAGAGAAATATTATTCATTTGTTAACAGCTGCGGCCCGTGGATGGAGTTTGGTGGGGCAGGGAGGCGGTGCGGGGGAGGGGCAGGGTGGACAGTTGTAAACACCGGAATATGGACAATTGCAGGTAAGTAAACAATTTCGGAGCGCGCGCTGCATTGCATTTTGCGATGCATGGTGCGCTACGAAATTCGTTTTATTTATTAAATTATTTACTTACCTGCAATTGTCCATATTCCGGTGTTTACCACTGTCCACCCTGCCCCATCAAACTCCCTCCACGGGCCGCGGCTGTTTGTTAAGCTTGTGTTAGGTCGATCAGGGTATGCATTCCAGGGAAAGTATGGCACTTTACTATATCCATTATCAAAAAGACAGCACTTTAGTATATCCATTATCAAAGAGATGCATAGGAATATGATAAAAAACAATATCAGTGCATATAATTATTGTTACAACAGGCTACTGAGTGATAGCCATTGAAGTTTAGTAGAAAGTTTCCTTTTTTTCAAAAAATTGTATCTGAATCTCCCATTTTTAAAGTAAAACATTCTATAAAAGAAGGAGCAAGAGATATGTTAACTCTTTCAAAAGATCTGAGGTATTACGTTACCACTCACAGAGAAATAGGTAGTAGATCATCCCGATCTCAAAAACGAACATGGGGAATGTAGCACTATTTATTTGGAAGCACAAGAACCTACTAAAGGCCTGATCCAGCGGGCTATAGAAAATATATCATAAACTACGCTACCCAACTTCATAACCTATAAACTAAATTCTATACTAAATTTGGACCCATTTATAAGCCTGATATATTTTGGGCCTACTGAATCAGGTGGTCAGAATAAATCTATATACACATTATCTACAAACTATATACATATTTATACATTTGCAGAAAGAATATTGTCATTAGAATAAAACTATACCATTTAAATGACCACCATTGGCGACGTGATCTAGCTAATAGTAACCTACACTTCTGAATAACCAAGACCAGCTTGTTTGTCAAAAGTAAGATTTTATTTACTAAATTACGGTATATAAGTTGAAAGTTTTATAAATGAATTTTATTAGCATTAAAGCAAGCATGATTGTAATGAAATATGAGAAAAATACAATTTAAGCAAGTGAATCAAATTTAAAGTAAATATATAAAGTTTAGCATTTCTAAAACCTAATTCCCTAACTGAGCTAAATAGATAGAAATTAAAGTAAAGTTCTTTGAGGATTCTTACGTGCTCCACGCAAAGTCCAGCAGCACATCACCCTCATCGGAAAGTCAGAAAGCAGCAGCCAGCCCAACCCTAAGGGCATGACTTTTTATACCTTTCTACGCTAACTAAACTAGCAAAGGAAAGTTTTCAGAAATCCTCGACGTCCCATTGGTTGAGAGTGACAAGTGACATGTCACCCAATTCTCAAAAAGTTCCATTAAATCATGTCTCATAAAGACCATTGTCTCTTCCACGTGAAGCCAGAAGCTTCCTGAGATTGCAACAAATGTATTAAGTCATTCTCGCAGCGTCCATAGACTTTCAATACGACTTCCGCGGATGCCAAGTTAAGGACTGACAAAATGTTCACTTTCGACCTTGGCCATGTCCGACAGAATGATGTCAGCTCATCAGTTTTTGCTTTGTGAATGCAGCTTCAATAAACGCTTTAATTCACAATGGGCGTCTCGTGACTTTCTGCAGAATTATATGTCAGCTCTTTTTCTGCGGTTCAAATGACTAGGCCCAAAAGCAGGCAACTTATGATTTCTAATATAAAACAAACACAAGAAAAGTATTAATGTAAGAAATAATGTAGATTCTGTATCCACCCCTTAGTTCACTAATTATTTAACCCACCCAATTAATCAAAATATTACCTAGCCATTGCAAACAAATAAAGCAGCGTTTATATCTACCAGTCTCCGTTTTTCCATGAGACCCATATGCACCTAGAATAGTAGAAATGACATTACACAGACAAGGAAAAGCAAAACAAGCACATGCTTCTTTTAAGTTTGCAGCAGTTAGTAATGACAAAAACGAAAACAATAATTTATTTTATTATTTTGCACGAACAAAAAGATGCAACATTTATGCACGTTTATGAGCACACTTGTTAGTCCCCCCACGTGTAAAGTTTAATCTAAGTTGTATTAGCACGACATATCACAAATCATTAATATTTTTATTCATGTTATGGAAATGTGACTTTGCGAGTTTAAACAAAATTTTGTTTTCTATCTCGCTCCATCAACTCCCTCATCTGGTGATTAACAAATCACCACACCAGCACTCAAAATTTTGGTAAATTAAATTTTTAAGAAATCGATTCAAATTCATTTGTATCAGTAAACCTAAAAGTCTGTTTCTGCATAATCTTTGCAATTAACATGACGCTCTCTATGTAACTCTTGCAATTCGATCTCCCTTTCTTCTTCTTTTCTGAGTTTATAGATTCTTTTCTTTTCTTTCAACTGTTTCTTTCTTTTATGTAACAAACAACCTAATTTGGTCAAAATAAAAATGAATACTATTACAATCAAAGGTGCCAGAATCTTGCCAAGAATTGAACTTCCGATATTATGAAACCAGTTTTTAATTGCTTGAAACCTTTTTGAAAGTTTCCCTGTAAAATCTTCTTCTTCTAAAGGAATTATCTCTGAATGCATTTGTGTAATATTCTTAATATACATTTCAATATTTTTACTTTCATCAGGTATATATGTACAGCAATGTTGAACATGTAAAATGCCACAGACTCCTCCCTCTTTTGCTAGGAGTATGTCTAAAGCAAGTCGGTCTTGAGTTACCATAGATCTAATTGCAATAACTTCAACATTCACCAATTGAAATCCATCAGCTGTGTCAGTTGATAATCTATCAACTATAGTGGACAATTTTCTGATTCTCCCTGCATTTAGGGTTATACCAACAAAAGGAATTACAGCTTGAAAAATATCTCCCAGAACTTCAGTAAAAGTTTCTCTTTTAGCTCTATTTACATAATTATGAATTTTAAACAATCCTTCTGAATCTCTGTCAACATGAAACACTTTAGGAAAAACAATTCCCACATAACAAGTTCCATACCAGTGGTCTGGAAGGTTGTAGTAGGCTTTGTCACCACAAACAAAATAAATCCCAGGAAAGATAGGATCTTTTCCACCTTTAAATCCCCAACCTCCCATAATCTGATAAGTATCTTCACAGTTACTTGCACCTACAAAATAATTATCAAAAAGTGTATTATCTCTTCTAATGCAAAGCTTTCCACTAACTGGTTTGTCTATGTGAATTGCAATATTTTCAAGCATTTTACCATTTAACTTCTCATCTTCTTTCTGCCAGAAAGCAGTTTTAGTCTGCTTGACTAATTCATTCCTCTTATAAATTGCTCTTCTCTCCTCAACCATATTCAAAAATTTCTTTCCTTCAGCACTTAATTTACATGTTAGATTATTCTTGTAAGCATACTCATATGTGAGTTCGTTAGTAACAAGGAAATATTCTCTCATTTGTTTTGCTTTCTTATGCTTATTTAAAGCATTATCAATCTTAACATTAGCAAAAATCTCATCATAATTTGAATAGTAATATTCTAAACGTCCAGTTTGATAAAATAAACTAGTTAATACACTACATGTTACAGCATAAGTGAGAGGAAGCATATTATATGTTACTCCCTCAGAAACAGAAGCAGGTAATTTAACACAGACATAGCAGTCTTTTGCATCCATTACCTTAACATATTCACTCAATAGCTTTGTGAATGTATTACTTGAAAAATCACCAATTGATTTATCTTGATGAATGTTAGGCTGATGATCAATAACCTTTGTAGACGCACTATGTTTAGTTTGACTAACCAGAGCTTTGCTTGTTAAATTAACTTTGTGTAATTCTCTATTCATTTCTAAAGGAATAATCACAGCTAGAACCAACCAGAGCAGAACTAAAATGAGCAGACATACCAGAGTCATCTTACAGCATCTTTTAAAAACAGAACACTTTGAAGTGCTCTCCTTAACATAAGGCATTTTTGGTTAATGTTAGCCTCAGAAATAAAAATAAATTTTTAAATTTCTAAATTTATATTTACACCCCCCTTTTAAAATATATTTTTCTTTCTCTTAAAACTCTAAACAAGATTTCTTCGACCTTATGTCATACATAAGTTTCCTTCAACTAAAAACAGTTTTTCTTCGACCTTGTGTCAACTAACAAGATTTCTTCAGCCTTTTGCCAATTTAGTATTTCTGTACTTCAATCATTGTCACTAATTTCTTGGATTTCGTTTTCTTCTTCACTACTATCATATATGTCAATAACAGGTGGAATTACTAAGTAAGTCCACTCAGGAGACTTGTATTTTTGGTTTGGTCTTATTATTCTCTTCCCTTTTCTCGATATCACTTCAATTTTCCTTCCAACTCCAACTTCTTTTCCAGGACTCTTTTGACTACTGATTTCTTCAACTTGTTCTATTGGCTTTTTGATCAGTCTGACTCTCAATCTTCCACCTGGCCAGTAGTCTGCTTTTCTCACGTACTTCTTCTTTGGTTCAGAATTATTTGATTCTGACTTCCAAGTCCTTTTCTTTCTGTTTTCACTTTCACCTTCCACGTCACTTTCTTCAGTTTCGTAGTCTGAAATTTCAATTGACTCAGGAACTTCTCTATTCGGCAATTTCACTCCTTCAGGAACTTCACTTTGTCTTCCATCACTGGTACTTGGTAATTCGTTCTCCTCCTCTTCCTCAATTACCTCTAACTTCCCAGATTTCGGATATTTGTTCCTTACTTCAGAGCTTGTTCTCTGCCTTTCGATACTCTCCTGGTCTGAAACTTCTTTTTGTTCAGCTTCTCTGTCTTCAATGGAGACAACCGAATCCTCAGTTATCTTTCCTTTTAACAGATTCTCTTCACCTTCAGAATCTATTTCAATTATTTCTAAGTCTTTTCTTGTCAGATTTCCGTTCACTGGCACAGTTTCCAGATGTCGACTTTCTTGTCGATCTTCAGAATCTGGAATTACTTCACCTTCTGTTCTGTCTTCTGCTTCAGAATCAGAATCATCTGTGGTATCACTTTCAACATCAGAACTCTCAGGAGTTGGTACTGGAATAGTATGACTAGGATGTATCCAACGTTTCAATCCTCTGCACTTTACAGCATTAGTAGTGATCAAAATTATCTGCCTAGGTTTCTGCCATCTAGGAGCTAGACAATTCCTTCTCCGATGTACTTTCGTTCTGACCCAATCGCCAGGTCTCAGATCATGAGTCAAAACTTTTTCATTTGATTGAGCTTCAGTTCCCACCTGATTAGACACAGAAGTTACCATATCAGATAACCTTTTACAGTAATCCAAAATTGCACTGTCATTTATGCTCAACAGTTTACCTACAGGTACAAAAGCTTGTCTCATAACTCTTCCCATTAAAATTTCATGAGGACTCAAACCTGTCTTTTTATCTGGTGTACTTCTTAATGACATCAAAACAAGTGGAAGAGCATCTGTCCACTTAATTCCTGTTTCAAGACACATTTTTCCAATTCTGTTTTTAATTGTTCCATTTATTTGTTCAACTATACCTGATGCCTCTGGTCTGTATGCACAGTGTATTTTCTGCTCAATGCTCAAAGCTTCGCAAATTAATTTCATCAATTTGTTATCAAAATGGCTTCCTCCATCACTCTCAATAGTGACTGGAAAACCGTACCTTGGGATGATTTCTCTGAGCAATAGTTTTGCTACTGTAATTGAATCACAATGTCGTGTAGGGAAAGCCTCTACCCATCTTGAGAATAAGCAAACAATTACAAGTACATATTTCAAACAATTGTGTAAGGGCATTTCAATGAAATCCATTTGTAACCTGGTAAAGGGACCACCTTCTCGACCAATTATTCCTGTCCCCACCACTGATTTTCTGTTTGGATTCATTTGTTGGCATGACAAACACCTTTGACAAAAAGATTCAGCAATAGTTCTAAACTTAGTATTGAACCATGTTTCTCTGAAAAGTCTGACCATAGAATCTCTTCCTAGATGTGCTGGACCATGATATAATCTGGCCATATCAGCAATCAAACAATTTGGTAAAACTACTCTGCCATCTTTGTAAACCCACACTCCATCTTCTTCACGTGGTCTACAATCTGATCTTAACCATAGGTCTTTTTCTTCATCTTCTGCTTCATTTTGTAAGTCTCTAATCTCATGCCATGTTTCTACAACAGTTGTTAGCATTAATGAATTTGAATCAGTTTCTTTACTCCTCTCCCGATTATATGAATAATTTTTCCTTGCGCAGTACTTTGCTGTTTCATCTGCGAAGGCATTTCCCTTGGAAATATAATCAGTTCCTCTA
The DNA here is from genome assembly GCF_964261635.1 of Lissotriton helveticus. NCBI lineage: Eukaryota > Metazoa > Chordata > Amphibia > Caudata > Salamandridae > Lissotriton > Lissotriton helveticus. Next base: position 964,415,231 of record NC_136071.1, on the reverse strand, counting down.
GTGTGCGCTGCACATTTGACAATGGCAATTTCTTTTGGTAATTGTATTGCTTCAATTAATCTCCTAATGAAAACTGCATTTTTAATTGGTGATCCTGTTGATGTCATGTATCCTCTCTGTGACCAGAGTTGTCCATAATCATGCACAACTCCGTACCCATACTGACTATCAGTAATGATGGTAACTCTTATATCCTTTGATATTTCACATGCACGAATTAAAGCAATCAATTCAGCCACTTGTGCTGAACGAACTCCTTCAAGACATGATGCTTCTTCAACATCTACGACTGTACAAACTGAGTATGAAGCTTTCAAGACACCTCCTTCGGATCTTAAACATGACCCATCTACAAAGTAGACAAAATCCGATTCAGACAAAGGTCTGTCTTTGATGTCTTTTCTTGGTTTAGTGCAGAATTCCATGACATCTAAACATTCATGTTCTGTTTCAATGTCATCAACAATTTCAGAATCAGGCAGTAATGTAGAAGGATTCAGATTCAAACATCTTGAAATCGAAACATTATCTGCTCCCAGTATGATTTTCTCATACTTTGTCAATCTGCTACTTGTTAAATGTTGAGTCTTACCTCTTGTCAGTAATATTTCAACTGAATGAGGCACAAAAACTTTCACTGGAAATCCCATTATGATCCCCTCACTTTGTTCGAGGCTAATACTTGTAGCTGCAACTGCTTTTAAACAACCTGGTAATGCTTTTGCAATTGGATCAAGAACTGCAGAGAAGTATGCAATAGGTTTCTTTAAATTTCCATGTCTCTGAATTAACACAGATAATGCACATCCTTCTCTCTCACTGCAATACAGTTCAAAATCTTTCTCATAATTTGGCATACCTAAAGCAGGAGCTTGGCATAAGCTCTTTTTCAAGTTCTCAAAAGATTCCATCTCAGCATCATTGAGAATAATTGGATCTTTTACATCTGATTTGGTCAGTCTTTGTAGTGGTTTTGCAATTACTGAAAATCCACTTATCCATTGTCGACAGTAACCTACCATTCCCAAGAACATTCTAACTTGTCTTTGTGTTCTTGGTGGTAACATTGCCTGAATCATTTTTATTCTCTCTATTGTTACTTGTCTTTTTCCTTTTGCAATTCTGTGACCAAGATATTTTACTTCTTGTTTGCAAAACTGTAGTTTCGCTGGGGACACTTTATGTCCTTCTTCTGCAAGGCGATTTAACAGAATTATTGTGTCTGTTACACAATTTTCTCTTGACTTTGCAGCTATCAGTAAATCATCAATATACTGCACTAGCGTAGACCTACCTGGTAAATCTAGGTCTTCTAATGATCTTTTTAACAGTTCGTTAAAGATTGAAGGACTTTCTGTATAGCCCTGAGGGATTCTTGTCCATCCGAGGGTTTTACCTTGGAATCTGAAAGCAAATATTTCATAACTGTCTGGATGTAAGGGAACAGTAAAGAATGCATTGCAAAGGTCGATGACTGTATACCATTCAGCATCATGTGGAATCTGAAATAGAATTACTGCTGGATTTGGAACCACAGGACAACATGGAACGACAATTTGGTTAACCTTTCTCAAATCTTGTACTATTCTAAATGTTCCATTAGACTTTTTAACTCCCATAATCGGTGAATTACAAGAGCTACTCTTCATTTCCTTTAATACACCTTGCTTGATTAATTTTTCAATTATAGGTGTAATACCTTCAATTGTTTCTGTTTTCATTTTATACTGTGGAGTGTTTGGAAATTCTATTCCCTGTTTCAATGTAATCTTTACTGGATCTACGTTTTTCATCAGACCCATCTCATTTCCAGTAAAATCCCATATTTCAGATTTTACTGTTCCTTTGAGTTCTTCAGGTAGATCTTTTTCTTCAAATGCAGGAAACAATTTTGTTTCTTCTGCTTCCATCATCATCATTGTCATTCTGTATAAACCATCTTCCTCCATTGTTTGTAACTCAACTCCATCAGGAGAACAATATATTCTACAATTCATTTTACATAGGATGTCTCTGCCTAATAGATTTACTGGACTACTATTACAAACCACAAATCTGTGTTTATCTTTGTAGTTTCCAATTTCAACTGGTACTGGATCAGTTAAGTCAGTTTTAATTTGTTGATTACTTACTCCGACAACTTGGATGGTATCCCCTGAGAGAGGTAGGTTTTCAATTTCCACTGATCTAACAGTAGAACGGGTAGCACCAGTGTCCACTAGAAAAGTGATGTCTACATCATTAACTTTCCCGTTTACATAAGGACCAGACTGGTCAACCTCAAGAGTGGCTCCAACAACACACTCTTCCTCCTCTCTCGGGCACCGTCAGCAATAATCATCAGAATCGCTGTCTTGACTTTCTGTTAATAAGAATTGTTGTGAAGCATTTTGCATTTGAACCCTTTGCTGCTTTTGCTGTTTCTGTGGTTTTATTACCTGTTCACTTCCCTGAAATCCCACGTTTGGATTATATTTTTGAACTCCCCCACAATTCGGAAAAGGTGGTTGTGGCAATTGGTCTTGACGATTATTCACCTGTTGTTGTTGCTGTTGCTGTAACTGTCGCTGAATATTAAATTCGTTTAACCCCTGTTGCATCTGTAGCTGTCGCTGCAGGTCAACACCATTCTGCATCTGTGGATTCAATAAGGGATTCTTTAAGTTTTTAGGAGGATGAGGACACTCGTCCCTCCAATGTCCAATTTCGCCACAATTAAAACAAGGTAATCTTTGCTTTAACTCCTCAATCTTTGGGCTAAATTTCTTCGGGAAGTTATTACCTTTAAACTTTCCTTGTATCGGGTTTGTATTTCCAGTTTGAACAAAATTAGTGTTCTTATTACCCATGCTGGCAATCTGTTGCTCAGCCACCTTTACCTGAGCCCACATGGCTTTCTCCTTCAGCTTCTTCTGTTTTACTTCTATTTCATCACTGCAATACTTTGCTTTTCTTAGAATATCATCTACAGATAGTGATTGCCATCCGACAATACTAGTTCTGATCATTTCTCCAATTTCAGGTTTTAATCCATAAACAAATCTATAGACAAAATGACTCATGTCTTTTTCATCTAATTTTTCATAACCACTGTATTGTTTAAAGATTAACAGTAGTCTTTCATAAAAAGAATGAACTGATTCTTTTGTTTCCTGTTCTGTTCTTTCTATTTTAACCCAATCGACTTCTTTGGGTGGAATTTTGTTTTTCATCCAAACAATTACTTTTTCATAAAAATCCATTACAAGTGGATTTGGAGCACCTGTTTCTTTAATTCGCTCGGGTTCTGCTTTTGGCCAACTAATCGATATTTTGCATTCTGTCCAAAGATCAGATGGAACAACAATGTCAAAAAATCCATCTAAATCAATCCACAGAACTTTTGACACTTTGATAAATCTATCGACTTGCCTGTACCACTCAACTGGTTTTTCCCTCAATTTTGGAAAGTCATTTGTAAATAACAGAATGTCCTGTCTCGACCACGGGATATGAACATATCCTCCACCTGCAACTTCTCTCATTGGAAATTGTTTTGACAATTTATCCAATCTTTCATCTTCCTTCTTTTTCGTCCATTTTACTCTCCATTTATTCAGTTCTCCTAGCTTTTTGATATATACAATCAAATCTTTAATATGAACTATTCTTCCCATTGAGTTCAAACTCTCAATGTCACTTTCTGAAAAATCTAATCTGTAATGTTTTGCAAAATTCTTTTGTTTACTTACATCGATTTCAAGTTCTGCTGCTAGATCCTCTAGTTGATCATATTTATTTTTCGTTTTCCACTGAATGCTTTTGCAAATGAACAGTAGTTCATCATCCCGATAGTAATTTAAACTATCTGGACCAATTGTTCCAATTATTAATTCTTCGATATTCGCTTTTAATTTGGCCACATCAAGTTTTGGTGTGGTTACCCTGACTTCAGGACTCCCTATATCTGATACAGCACCCATTGGTGTTTTTGGAGATAAATCCTCATTAAAGGTTAAATCAGGCATTCTTGATTTAGAAGAGTTTATTTCAGATAAATCTGAATAAAATCTTTCAGCAGCCTTTTGAATTTCTGTATTTAAAGGAATAGTTAATCCAGTTTTGTTTGTTTCTCTTGGTTCAAATACGGGCTGAACAGGACCAATTGTTACTGGAACTGTCACAGCTTCCATGCCTTTTGTCATTCTTTTTATTAGTTCTTCCTTTGATCTTATATATTCATTATAATCAACATCTTCAACATTTCTTGCCTCTCTTGTATAATCTTTTGGAGGTTCCCTTGCTCTTGGAGTCATTGTAAAATGTCTACCTTCATTTCGAGCATTCTCGAATTCTGGTCTTCTAGGAGTTTCATTGATTTCACAATTATTTGGATAAAGTTTAGGAGCTTCACTAATTGGAGGTGCACTCGGTGAAGTTTCAGTAGAAACCACCGGAGTAGACCATGATCTAGGAGGTCTCAAAGGCTGATTAGGCTGATTCTTTCTAGCAGTTGTATATATTTCTTCCATAACTGCATCCTCAGATTCGCTTTCCATAGATTTCCCTGTAGGAGTACCCATTACCATTTCATGAATTAAATACAATCCTTCACTCATGTTTCCCTGTCTCCACATTCGCAATCTATCTTCATGTGTTTCTCTTTTCCAAGATGGATTTTTAGAAGGTCTTTTAATTCCACTAGCTTCTCTTTGTAACTGATACATCTCATCTTCCCACTCAACTAAAGCTTCAAATTGAGTTGGTCTCGGTTTTGGAACAAGAGCATTCATTTTCTCTCGTAAGTTTCTTAAGACTCTTACATTAAATGAACCATCATCAGGCCAAGTTAAAACACCGTCATTTTTAGTATAACGTTTCCAATTATCGAACCATAAGACAGTATGATATCCATATTCACCTTCCATATACGCTGCAGGTGTTTTATACTTATGAAGTAATTTACCACCTCGCGTTTCGATTTTCTTGTCAGGTGAAAATAAATTCTTGAATTTCTGAAATAATGTTGACTTTTTCTCAACATGTTTAAAATGATAACTCATTTTTAAGAGTTAAATCTAATTCACAAAATCGTTCGTAAAATATTTCCGGGATGTTCCGTACAACAACCAATCCGTGCGCGAAACACACCAACAAGCCAATGACAGTTGAGCTACGTCACTTTTCTGCTCAACCAATAAATTTAGAGTTTTTCCGAACTACCAATCAGCTCACAGGCCGTCAGAGACTCAAGAGCTAATCAGAATATAGCTTGTGACGTAGGTCACCCAATCCCAGCGCGGCTCTGTGACGTACACAGCAGCTGCGGTTTCTCGTTTCTCACTCCTGGCGCTTACCCCTCCTTCACAAAATCTTTTCACAGCGCCATTTTAAGAACACTTTTCAGTGTAAATTAATTCTTAACGATGACTATAAAGACAACATCTGTTCGTTTCACTATTTAGGATAGTTTACATACATTCAAGTATCCACACTTCGGAATAGACGGCGCTATTCACACTAAGGATAATATTCAATTGTCAGTAGAGTAACCTTACCCCACCCTTCTAACACGTATAATTATGAACTCGCTTTGCTCTGAACCCACCGCGAAGTGAAAGTTCTAAGAGTTCCACTTGAACATAAAATACAATTCAAACTCGCACTTTCATACGGAAAATTCCCTAATTTCAAACACACATGAAATCCGTACAGGACTCTCACCTGTTTATAGAAATCATGCACCGTTAGCAAAATAACGACTTTATCCGTACAGGGCTCTCACCTGTTTATAGATATGAAGCATGTATCCGTACAGGACTCTAACCTGTTTATAGATAATCATGCACCGACGCTAATTTACCCTTCACTCAAGCTCGGATATAACTAATACTCTTATCACAGTGAGTTTTATGGAAGGCGCTTTGTCCCTATTCTCATGCTGTTCAAATTTCTTAGAAAACCCTCACTATACAAGATTCAGACCTAGCCCTAAAACTGTGCTGCTCGGCGACAACACTATGGTACACGGCGATACCTCTTGTGATACTCGGCGATATCACTACAAACAGAACAGATGGCTTGCGTGACTAATTTCTCGCCACACAATCTATACCGGTATAGCTTACAGATAGGCACGAAAAACGAACTTAACATGTGTTAAAACATCGATCCTATTTCCATACCATAACGCAACCCTTAGCAACCAACATATTACCTTGGTTACCTCTTAGCAACCATCAATTTCTGCTACCAGAGAATTGATCCAGCGGGCTATAGAAAATATATCATAAACTACGCTACCCAACTTCATAACCTATAAACTAAATTCTATACTAAATTTGGACCCATTTATAAGCCTGATATATTTTGGGCCTACTGAATCAGGTGGTCAGAATAAATCTATATACACATTATCTACAAACTATATACATATTTATACATTTGCAGAAAGAATATTGTCATTAGAATAAAACTATACCATTTAAATGACCACCATTGGCGACGTGATCTAGCTAATAGTAACCTACACTTCTGAATAACCAAGACCAGCTTGTTTGTCAAAAGTAAGATTTTATTTACTAAATTACGGTATATAAGTTGAAAGTTTTATAAATGAATTTTATTAGCATTAAAGCAAGCATGATTGTAATGAAATATGAGAAAAATACAATTTAAGCAAGTGAATCAAATTTAAAGTAAATATATAAAGTTTAGCATTTCTAAAACCTAATTCCCTAACTGAGCTAAATAGATAGAAATTAAAGTAAAGTTCTTTGAGGATTCTTACGTGCTCCACGCAAAGTCCAGCAGCACATCACCCTCATCGGAAAGTCAGAAAGCAGCAGCCAGCCCAACCCTAAGGGCATGACTTTTTATACCTTTCTACGCTAACTAAACTAGCAAAGGAAAGTTTTCAGAAATCCTCGACGTCCCATTGGTTGAGAGTGACAAGTGACATGTCACCCAATTCTCAAAAAGTTCCATTAAATCATGTCTCATAAAGACCATTGTCTCTTCCACGTGAAGCCAGAAGCTTCCTGAGATTGCAACAAATGTATTAAGTCATTCTCGCAGCGTCCATAGACTTTCAATACGACTTCCGCGGATGCCAAGTTAAGGACTGACAAAATGTTCACTTTCGACCTTGGCCATGTCCGACAGAATGATGTCAGCTCATCAGTTTTTGCTTTGTGAATGCAGCTTCAATAAACGCTTTAATTCAGAATGGGCGTCTCGTGACTTTCTGCAGAATTATATGTCAGCTCTTTTTCTGCGGTTCAAATGACTAGGCCCAAAAGCAGGCAACTTATGATTTCTAATATAAAACAAACACAAGAAAAGTATTAATGTAAGAAATAATGTAGATTCTGTATCCACCCCTTAGTTCACTAATTATTTAACCCACCCAATTAATCAAAATATTACCTAGCCATTGCAAACAAATAAAGCAGCGTTTATATCTACCAGTCTCCGTTTTTCCATGAGACCCATATGCACCTAGAATAGTAGAAATGACATTACACAGACAAGGAAAAGCAAAACAAGCACATGCTTCTTTTAAGTTTGCAGCAGTTAGTAATGACAAAAACGAAAACAATAATTTATTTTATTATTTTGCACGAACAAAAAGATGCAACATTTATGCACGTTTATGAGCACACTTGTTAGTCCCCCCACGTGTAAAGTTTAATCTAAGTTGTATTAGCACGACATATCACAAATCATTAATATTTTTATTCATGTTATGGAAATGTGACTTTGCGAGTTTAAACAAAATTTTGTTTTCTATCTCGCTCCATCAGGCCATACCCTCGATGAGTAACCATAGACAACACTGAATACTAAATAACACACCACAGGCGTGACTGGCTGAGCTACATCATCAGAAATGAAAATCGAAAGAGATGAAAGAGCTTCTCATCACATTTTACTGTCATGGCAGAACTCATCCAAAAATGAAGCCTTATTTGCTTCAGCGTGAGTCACTCACATTAAATGATTGTTGCTTATTATCTTGCAGACAAGTGCTATCAAAGTCTTGCTAGAAGAGCAAGGCACTTGCCGAAGCAGGAACCACAATTCACAGGGCACCAAGGCCTGACAAAAATGAGACACCACAACCAAGAAGAAAATCAAGAAACTCATTTCTCTTGACTGTTTGGTCCAAATTAATCTGTCAAACAGCTCTGGGTAGACAAACATGTTGGCTCTTCTAAACAGATGAACTCAAGCGAACACCCATATACTTTTAACCTATGCAGAGGTACAAAGAATCATTAAGGGTCATAATGCAATATCACTGACCCATCTTAAATCAGAGCAACTGGAGCTTTGCCTCCACATGACCCAAGACATTATTAGAAACTCAGCGGGGAAATAGGTAGCCAGATGCATCAGCACAGGACACAGAATCACCAAAATAAATGTACGCAGGGACAGAAGAAGGATCCAGATAAAGGGAGAAGTTTCCATAGTCGTATGCCATAACTGCTTCTCAAAGAAGCCTACCAATGAGAAGCCAGTGGAAGCGCCAAATATTATCTTGCTCTTCTTTGGTGTACCCAGGAGGCGTTTTCTTTCTACAACCAGTGTTGTCTATGATTGCATGTCAAGGGTGTAGCCATTAGTAAGTCCCAGTGCATCCAGAATAGTCAAAGAGCACTGAGTAATCTATGTTTTTGAGACTAGCTTCTTATTCTATTTATTTCATGGAGAATTATATCTGCAACATAATATATGGGTTGGTTTTCATAGCTTGCTCTTAGGTGGGTTCTAACATTTTCATTAATCATTGGTGTAGCATTTATATATGTCAAAATTAAAAAAATCAGTTCCTCCATATTCAGTCTGCTATTTCGTAGAGCATAGCTATATTATTTCCTTAAATAACTCATTGGAGACTACAAATACAAAACAAATTACATAGGTTTGCCAGCTAGACCCGCACCAAATGCAAGTAACATCTACTAAGTGCCAAATGCTAATAATTCGAGCTGGCTGGCACTGGTGTTAGCTGATTATCCTTAGACTGCATTCACATGTATTATGTGACAAAGCTGGAGCAGAATCATTTGGGCTCCACCCTTACAAATCACAGAAATGCAATTATATTCTCCCATTAGACATTATATTCACTGTGTGCCTTGATTTTATTAACGTGTGTGAAACATATAAACGTACTAATTGACTAAAACAATTGTAGAGACTAGAGATTTATATAGGGATGCACTAATGTTCAGTTTAAACATGAATGTTTGTATTTTTTATTCACATTCTTACACTTCAAGCTGTATTTGCATATGTATGCATGTATTCTATTATTCCCACTTTTGCATTTATTCTTCAAGTTATATGTGCACATGTACAACCATGTATTCGAAGTGCTTACTACATTTTTAACTAAACCTATCCTGACTACAAGCCTTAGTTGAAATACGTTTTGCTTTTCTAGCATACACTTTTTCTTTACAGGTAAATTATCTGGATTTTCATTAGTCTTAGAAAGGCTTATTGTTTGTAATAGACTGCTGATAGAGAGGCATGGAGGGGAAAACTTGGCAGTAAGTGTGGAGAATTCAGATTGAAGGAGGCCTTTTGTTCATTATGTACCAGGATGACAAGATGTTCAAGGTTGAAAGACGTAGTCTCAGTTCGCTGTGTTGGGAAAATGCAGCTATGTTGCAGATGCACTTGTGTAATGATTTGATTGGTTCCTGGTGGGGTGAAAGGAGATAAGGACATTTCTAAATCTCCTGTTACTTTTAAATTGGTGTTAGAGCCAGCAGAGATTCCCTTTAGACTTCAAGAGGTACATCCGTCTCTGCTCACCTTATTCTTGCAAGTGTGAAGCTTTATGCTAAACACTTATTTCCCTTTCCAAGATTTCTACTGAAGCCTGAGCATGCTGGCAACTACTATGCTCCTGAATTAGAGACCTTTGATAGATGACCCTATATCTGACTTATGTTTAAAAGAGAGAAGGGAAGTTTCTTTATGGAACACCTGCTTGCTTTAATCTGTTTCTTTATTGTTGTGGGTATCATTAGTCTGTATCTCATTCTGTTGCGCCTCAATCAACTGAGATAATTCAGTCAACCTATTGTAGTGATAAACTTATTTTTGGCTTGCATATATATTTTGGATTGATTGGAAATCCAAATAAACCTCTTTAACCATATTCAGTGATTCCTGGTCCTTATTGTGGAGTCACATTGGCTTCACTTCATTGAAATGTATTGTTGATGTATTCTCCCTTTCAATGTTGCATGTCAGCTAACAAAGGTCCATGTGACCAACGGCGAAAGAAACTTTAACAATTTGACTGAGCGATTATGTTATAAGGCCCAGTGCTCTTTCTCTGCCACTGGTTTCTATTCTGCAGTTTAACTTTGATTAAATACACTAAACAACCATATCACTCATACATAGTAGCAGAAATATATCTACCCTTTTAAGGTACCCAATACAACCAATGCAATTAGTTTACATATGCCGTGATTTATGGTGCTCTTTAATTATTCTGATACTTAGTCACTGATTTCTTTGCCCATTACTGCTCTGACACCCTGATAAAATCATTAAGCAGTGCCCTGTAATTTTTCAAAGCCTAGTCAGTATATACATTAACTCTGAAGACTATATTTATTCAGAATGGGGGGGGGGGTCATAATTGACACAAAATTCACTTTTTTTCATGTGATTTGTCAGCATGATAGGCACGTCACTTCAGAGCGAGGCAAGATGTGGCAGAGGGAGATAGTGCACCTTGCATTTTTGACCTGTCTTTAGCATTATCAATTTTTCTGGACCCCAACAGACTCTTGGCTCCCAAAATCCAATATTACCCATAACTCATCCCATCTAGATCCTTATACCCTCTCGCCTCCAATCCATAGCCCCACCACACCTAAAGTTTGATGCAAAAGAAGAGAAGGCCTCATTAACAAATAAAGTTCCCAGATGGTTAACTGAAAATCGGGCGAAGGAACAGTTACATGAAATGACATCCAAACAAGAAGGCTCAAATGTACTTGCACAGACATGAACAGTGCTGTGATATTGTAGGGCATGCATGTCAAACCTAATAAGCTAATATTAACCCTGGCAGGTTTTTCTAGGCTTTTCCTGCATTAGGCAGGTGCAGCTGCTCTCAGCAGCCCTGTGTGTCATCTGCTGCCATCCTTGCCATTGCCGGTCACTCTGACTTGCTCCTGGAACATACCCAAATCCTTTTCACTTTCTGTGTGTCCATGTATGGCGCAGAAGCCAGAGGGTGAGCAAAGCGCTACAGTGAGAAGTGCTCAGCGGTAGGTCATGGCTCACCGTTTACTACACAAGGCACAGTGGCAGAAAGGAAGAAACCATAAGGGAGCCCTTCAGAGGCAGCCAGTAACAGGAGTATGGGAGAGCAGGAAAGAATTGTGAGGCAGACCTGAAGACCCTGGGACCTCTTTCTCGAATGGAAGGGGTGTTGGCCACAAGAACTCAGGGAGAAAGAAGTAATACAGAAGGCACATGCAAGATGAATGGTGGTTCAAATTAGGAGATTATACTGCCACTGATCACTGGGCTTCTAGCACTCAAGCACACAAGGCCCATAGACAAAGAAGACTACCAGGTAGCAAGAGCAACAAGATTAACAAAGATCCACAAGGCCCACATCATGCAAATTCATATAGAACACCAAGCAGCTCACCTGGTCTATGCTGCACAGACCAGCTTTCTCAGAAAAAAAGAATAAGATACCCCGAGTTTAGCTGCTATGGGATGTTATAAAGCCAGGTGCTGGTTCTAGGGCAGGCACTGGGCCCAAGAGCTGGTGCCATTTGGGCCTCTTGATTCCTGACAATCAAGTCAGAGAGGACAACCCAGCTGAGAGCTTCTGATACTTGAAACAAAAAATCCTGTAGGCTACACAGCACTCATTACCACATCAAGCAATGTCTGGACAGTGCCCTGACAAGTGTCACAGAAAGTGGTACCAACAATAAACAGACAGATGGACAAAAGTAGAGAGGATGCGACTACAATAACTGGTAGTGCCCAGCAAACCAACTTGAGACGGCCTACAGGTGGCCTACTAACTGTCTACTGAGAAACAAGGAGAACGCAAGTGGCAGAAGGCCTGTTGAAGGAAACCTCACTCAGAGTGAAAAGCAGGTATCAAAGCATGTTACATGGGTAGAACCATCAGCAGTGAGACACTGCTCCAGCAAAAAACAATCAGGGACCCTTCCAAAGAATAGGTAGTCATGGATGCTGAGACATCTACTGGGGAGAAAGAATCCCAAAATGCTACATAGATAGACCTCGAATGATCATTTACCCCCTCACTATCCCCAGGTTCAAGTAAAGATTGATGAGTCTTATCCCAGGTCCAGAAGCAGGTGAAGCCCAGTTGAATCCCAGATGAAGAAATGACACATTGAGAATACATAGGACTAACAAAACACCAAGAATACAAATATATGGAAAAATTTGATTTCAGAACACTTGACAAAACTCATTACAAACTGGCAAACAATGTACTTACAGCGAATTACCAATTTGTGAAGGAAGAAGTTCACACATTTATGAAAGTCCCACCGACTTAAGTATCAGCCCTTGCGCACAACCTTGACACCACAAAAATGGGGTGAACAGCCTTTACGACGCGGCTGTTACACCGCCGTGCTGTTACAACGCGGTCTTTTCAACGCAAGTCGTTACCACGACTTGCGCTGGAGGGCGCTGCAGGACAAGGAATTTTTTAATTTACTATTTAACACCTTCCCTACTGTACGTAGGCTGGTGTTGGAATAGTAAATAAAAAAATTCCTAAGTCCGCACCCCCTCCAACGCAAGTCGTGGTAACGACTTACGTTGAAAAAAACGCGTTGTAACGGCACGCGTTGTAAAAGTACGCGTCGTAATGCCGTACATCCCAAAAATGGAGACATTAATGGAATCCCCAAGACTTGAGGAGACTGCACTGCTCAACAGGATACCACTAAGCACATGCAGCTTTATAAACCAAGCTTTTCGAAGAGATGTGATAACTGAGAGCATTAGAACAGTAATGTAACTGGATTTTGCAAGCCAAGAATCTCAATCTATCCAGAACGTGGATCAGAGAGCTCCAATTTTCCACAGTTATTACTGAGTACAAAACAGACTGAACCATTCATTGAACAGATCATCCACTGTAATGTCCAAAAACACATAATTGGACCCTACCACCAACAAGGAGGCAGCGTTGCATTAAAACGGGTCACTGCACTAGGCAAGGGAGCCTAAAAGCGTCCAATCACAGAATTGAACACTTACACTAGAACTCCAGTGGAAGGTGACCAAAAGTTACAAAACCATGCCACTGGGGTACAGCTTTCCCAAAGTCAGCAAAGAAACAAATGAAGGTGGCAAGACTGGGAAACAAAAAAAGCCAACAATCCAATATAGAAAGCAAAGACAAGCAGAGACTCTACTGCCATCACAGAATGGATACCCAAATAAGATGAGCAGACGCTGGCTCAAATGAAACTTTTTTCTGACCCACTAAATGTATTAGCATAACAGTGAGATACCCGAACATGTTGGCTGAAAGATAAAGTCCACATTTGTAAAGCGCACAATCACCCGTAAGGGTCTCTAGGCGCTGGGGGGCCGTCGGGAAGATTAAGCGAGCTATTGCCCAGAGTCACATGGTGCTGGGCTAACCTGCCTCCGGAGCCGGGGATCGAACCGTGGTCCCCAGATTCCAGCGTCAGTCGCCTCTCCCACATAACAGATAACAGAAATGTCACCATCTACAATATCCTACAATTTAATGCAAAATCAGGGAGGGCATCATTAACAAAGTTCTCAGATAGTTCATGGAAAAACTGGGCCAAGGAACAGTAACATCAAATGACATCCAAACATTAAGAAGGATCAGATTAGTACGGTAATGTGGAGATTAGAGAGTAAACAAAATACCCAGCACTTGGAAACACAAGGAAACCTTACAGACAAGGCACTGGAAACATACTAGGTGAACAACACATTGGAACTAGATTCAAAAGTACGGGTTGAATGAGACCAATTTATGGAATTGAAAGTTGGAGAATGGTGAAACGGACAAGAAACAGTGAACATTACTGCCAAAATAATCAACAAAACTAGTGCTGAGTGCTAACGTATGAGAACTTGCTATCCTCCATAAAATCTCTTGTCCCAAAAACTCCAAGGAAAAACAACAAAACACACAAAACATGTGAGTGCACTCTCTAGTTCAAGAAAGACTGTAAGCAAATAAAAGAAGATCACAAGCATTTTGTTCACACAGAAGCACTCTCTGAGGAAATTAAGACTGCCAGAAAGGGCTACAAAGCCGACATTAAGGAAGAAAAGAAGAAACAATGCTGAAAACTGAGGTACCCAAGAAAAAGCTGAAATTGGAGGAGGACTCCAAAACCTTTTGGGGAAAGGCTAGGCACCACAATAAACACACTGGAAGGTAATATAGCAGAAGGAAATTGGGTAAACTTAGTAACTGGAGTCTCCAATGCAGCAAACCGAACACAAATCAAACTACAAAAGAGTACTAACCTGCTAGATTCCCCCAAAAACATAGGACTTGATTTAGAGTTTGACGTCAGACTTCAGGCCCATAGATAGAAAATATTTCGGAAGAAATAAGGAAGAAAACATGAAGAAAAGCTCATAAGAGGAATGCCTCAGGTCCAAACATGATCCTTCTAAAGGTTTTAAACATACATTGGAATGGTGGGCTGAAATACTGGTGCCAGGTTTTACCAAGATTTCACTTCTCTGGGACTGCCCTCCCTCATGGCTGTACAATAAGCAAGTACTTCTTGGTTAAAAAAGGCTTGATCGACATACACTACAGTTTTTGCTCCAACCTTATAATTTCTGCAATGGAAGAAATGATAACTGACTACAACATTTTCAATTCAACCCACATAGGATTAATTCAAGGGCTCTCCACTACAGACCACGTTTTCATTTTGCACTACATTATCTACACATATAGCTGGCAATAAAATGTTTCATTATTAGACTTTTCATCAGAATTAATTTTTGAGTTTGGAACAGATTATTGAGTAACCTGGTGAATATGGGGCTGGGGCCCTGCCTTCCTCTCCCTGATACAAATGCTTCACACAAGAACAACCTCTCAAGTAAAGTGAAGGCTGGGCGCAGGTGCAGGCTGCGTGCAGGCGGGCCTAGATGGTCAATACTGTTGATATTTATCATATTTTCCTTAAGTGCATGCAAATGCAGCTCGGGGGAATTTGATCACAGTGGTGACTTTGGGTTAGATGAAAAACAGCATAAAGAGACAGGCATTCAAAGATCTTTTGAAGGCTGACATAGGAAGATTCCTCAAATAATGAACCTAGAGATTTAATGGCTTAGCCCCCATACTTTGCAAGGTTGGTTCTTAGTTGTGAGATCAGGTTTGCATGCCTGGGTCAAAGGATTTCGCAAGGATGTAGCTAAATACCTGCTTCTGTATTTATTCTAACCCTAATCCTGGAAAGCTTTGAATAACATTTGATGTTGAGTTTGAAAATTTGACCACAACATGTCACAGGAGTTCTTTCAGGAGCAAGCTGATGTGGTCTGAGTTTTTCAAGTTGAGGTAGAGTCTTGATGCTTGAATATGACGACTCTTAAACTTTCTATTCCTCAGTAACTTTCACCATTCTTCTCACTTACTTTTAATCTCGATGTAGTCACGAAAGGTATCAATAAAGGTGGTAATCACCAAATAAACATTCAAGGAGGCAAAATTATAAGATTGACAGGTTAAAAGAACAATACACAATCAGTAATACCAGCTGATGCACAGGGTGGCACAATACAGTTCTTTAATTTCGGCATTGCATTGCTTACACCTCAGTATTTCATGCAGGATTAAGAAAACATGGCTACCAAATTTCTCACAGTGGCAATGGCAACCCCCAATGCGCCCACGCTTCTTTTGAAGAAGTAGCATTGACTATATTATAACACCACCTGGGCATATGAGTAGAAATGCCACAATCACTCCATGAAGTGACTGAACTTTTAACAGGATGATGATAGTATGAAAGTTAACAAAACAGCCATGAATTAATATGGGTCAAGTGCCATATTTGCGTCACATTGATATACCCTCGATGTGATTACAGCTGGGAAATAATCAGTGCAAAACTGATGATTACTCGCCAGAGGGAATTATTGCAGTCAGAGATAAACATTATGATAGATATATGAACACCACAATGACGGTAATCACCTATTACAAATCTCTCCTCTCTGAACATAAATTCAGAGAAAGTTGACAAGAATGAATTTCAAGCACAAAAAATAACTATTATTATGGAAAACGCGATAAAAAAGAGTAAAAGCCATATGGAACTACATTTGCCAAACACATTTAGGACAGAAAGTGATTTAACTATGAACTGGTTAATGTATTTGTTCAAAAAATGTATAAACTATTTTGAAAAAAATATATATATATATACACATTACCTACTGGTGGTCGCCAGTAGGTATATATAGTTAGGATTTTTTCTCTATGGGATTTTTGAAAATTCTATGTCTAATAACTTTGGCGTTTGTGGACGGAATTGGCTGAAATTTTCAGAAAAATGGCACATTTTGTTTCTGAGTAGCCCTTGAAAATTTGGGGGGGTTCGTCAAGGGGGGGCCGAGAAAAAAGGGGGGTCCCAAAACGTGTTTTTAACATTGAGTTTTCCATAGGGCGGTTGGCCTCACTTTTAGCCCGAACGGCTGAATGGATTTGCACGAAACTTGGCAAAATTGTAGGGACTGGTAGCCCGATGTGCCTTTGCTAGGTCTCAATATATGTGCTTCAGTGGATTTTGAGAAATTAACGTTCAAAAAAAGATATATATCTGTAACAGCGGACCGGGCAGCGCTCCGGTTCGCGGACTTTTTTGCGGTACGGAGCTTTGTGAAGCGAAGCTGATTGGTTCTCCGGCGTCTGTGAACATTTTGTTTCTGAGTAGCCCTTGAAAATTTGGGGGGGGTTCGTCAAGGGGGGGCCGAGAAAAAAGGGGGGTCCCAAAACGTGTTTTTAACATTGAGTTTTCCATAGGGCGGTTGGCCTCACTTTTAGCCCGAACGGCTGAATGGATTTGCACGAAACTTGGCAAAATTGTAGGGACTGGTAGCCCGATGTGCCTTTGCTAGGTCTCAATATATGTGCTTCAGTGGATTTTGAGAAATTAACGTTAAAAAAAAAGATATATATCTGTAACAGCGGACCGGGCAGCGCTCCGGTTCGCGGACTTTTTGCGGTACGGAGCTTTGTGAAGCGAAGCTGATTGGTTCTCCGGCGTCTGTGAACATTCCAAACAGTCCGTAGCGGCCGCCATCTTGACAAGAGGAGGCCAAAGCAAAGGGGCAAATGACCATAAGGGGGCATAGTAGATCCTCGCTGACCCCCTAGGTTTGATGTGGAGGTTTTAAAAGGGCCCCGCGGGGCAAAAAAAATAAATTATAATAATAATCGAACGGCTGAATGGATTTGCACGAAACTTGGTAAAATATTAGGGACTGGTAGCCCGATGTGCCTTTGCTAGGTCTTAATATATGTGCTCCAGTGGATTTTGAGAAATTAACGTTAAAAAAAATATATATCGGTAACAGCGCTCCGCTTCGCGTAACGGAGGTTTGCGAAGCTGATTGGTTCTCCGGCGTCTGTAAACATTGCAAACAGTCCGTAGCGGCCGCCATCTTGTCTCTCGGTAGGATCGAGAGACAAGAGGAGGCCAAAGCGAAGGGGCAAATGACCATAAGGGGGCATAGTAGATCCTCCTTGACCTCTTAGGTTTGATGTGGAGGTTTTAAAAGGGCCCCGCGGGGCAAAAAAATAAATAATAATAATAATCGAACGGCTGAATGGATTTGCACGAAACTTGGCAAAATTGTAGGGACTGGTAGCTCGATGTGCCTTTGCTAGGTCTCAATATATGTGCTTCAGTGGATTTTGAGAAATTAACGTTCAAAAAGAAGATATATATCTGTAACAGCGCTCCGCTTCGCGGAGATAAAATTATATCTGTATTACCTAGCTGTTGGTAACACCAGTTAGCGACGGCTAGTAGGAGATAGCGACCATCTTGGGCCCCACTTTGCATGTGAGTGATATTTATCACTAATAACATGCAAAGTGGGCATGCCAAGATGTTAGCGACTGGAAACAGTCGCTAACATCGCTATCTCCTATTATCAACTTTTGGAAATATTCGCGATAAGCGCGAATATCTCCAAAAGCTAGCACCTGCCCTGAGCAGTTCTTAGCCATGTTATCCAATGGGAGGTGGATAACATGGCTAAGAGCATTAGCTCGGTAATGCATGAATATCGCTGAGTTTTCAGCGATATTAATGCATTGCGGTCGTTTTTTATCTTATTTGCGATAAACCTTGATAATAGCAAGGTTTATCTGCGATAATTTCTGACGATGCTTAGCGGTAAAAAAATCGTTGCTAAGCATCGTTAGGGATAAATATCGCTTAACTTTGGTAATATGCCCCAACGTCTGTTAACGTTCGATTCGAAGGAAATCAGGAAGTGTTGAAAAACATTGTCTGCGCCATCTTGCCTTTTTTCAAATGCCACACTTTTGTCGTGCACGGCAGTCATTTTAGATGCCTTGACCAGACCCACTCTGTGCACGCTGTCGATCCTTAGCATGGCTCCCCACCCTCGGAAGCATCTCCCCCAGGCAGTGGTCACCCCCGCTCTCTGTCTTATGCATGGGTAATAAACCACCCCCCATCTGCGCTGCTCTTCCCTGAGAATCACACCCTGTGCCCGCCCGACACCTCCCTTTCGCCCTATTCACTTCCGCACCCTCTGACACTCCTTTTCCTCTGTGTCCGATTGTCCAGGCCGGTCCTAGGGTATCAGCTAGCCCTGCAGATGTAGTTTATGGCCCCAGCTGTAAAGAATCACCCCTCTTCAAAGGAGTTATAGTAGATCAAGGCCCACACTCGATGAGATCCGTCACAGCAGACGCGTTCCTATTATCTGAAAACCATCCTGTATTGTGATTGGGGAGGGGACCGAGCCTGAAGCGGAAGATCCCAGGGATGACTCTTTGTACATCAAAGTTTTTACAATTATGTGTCACATTAAAAATATATAGCACTCCAACAAAGTAGTAAGATTATAAAACTTTAATAACTTATAAATATATACAAGAAAACAAAAACAGTAATAACATATAAACATTTTTAGGGAAAAACAACGAAGTAGCGGTCGGCTGTGCGAATAGTCCCAACGCAGCACAACGTCCAGATTTCTGGCGTGGGGCGTCGCGGGGGGTGGGTCATCAGTAGCAAACTGTTGTGCGAATAGTTCCAAGGCAGCAGAACGATGGCACCAAGGTGATGTCCAGTAAGTTGCCGCACTGGTTTTGGTATCCTACAATGCTGCTCCGAATAACGGCGTGGGGCGCCCCGGGGGAGGCGGCGTGAACGGGCCTCTCCAGGTGGAGTCTCGTCTGTTGTAGTGGGGCGCCCCTTTACCGTTTCAGTTGCCATTCCGTCCGCTTTTGGTCCACTGTGTCAAAAGCCGCAATTCAGCTGAGTTGCGCCCACTCTTGCGGTGCAGCGATAGGCGGCTGTCACAGGACTCTCAAAATGGCGGCAGGCTGTTTCCTTTTTGGGCCTGGTCCACTGAAATGGCCCTGGGACACCTTGGAAATCGGACGCTTGTCTGCTAGGTCTTGGACCCCATTCTAGAAAGCGTCCCCTCCGCCTTGAAGATTCTACAAAAGTCTTGGGGGCCCCCGACTCCTGCAGGTTTCCGGTGGGGAGCGGCTGCCATGATTGCTCGCGGAATGACCACGACGGAGCTACGAGATGGTGGTGCTCTCATGCTGACGCCAGCTTCAGTCTGAAACATCCAGAAACAAGGTGGGGCTTTCATCGTTTGGGAAAAAAAAAAGTTTTCATCCAATGAAAAGTGTTGTTTTTAGGTCATATGATCAAGCCTTCCATCATTAGGAAACCAAAAGTAAAATGAACCAATGAAAAGTTTTATAAACAAGTCACATGACCTGTTATGCGGCATAGGGTATAAAATGCGGAGAAAATACGTTGGCACGTGAGGCGGCGTCAGTAGCGGACCGATGTGCGAATAGGCCGAAGGCAACACAACGCGCCAAGATCCGGATGGCACCGAGGTGGTGTCCAGCAAGTTGCAGCACTGGTGTGGCCATCCTACAATGCTGAAAGTCGGCGTGGGGCGCCCCGTTGGCCTGTGAGTTTGCGTCAGTAGCGGACCGATGTGCGAATAGGCCGAAGGCAGCACAACGCGCCAAGATCCGGATGGCACCGAGGTGGTGTCTAGTAAGTTGCCGCACTGGTGTGGCCATCCTACAATGTTGAAAGTCGGCGTGGGGCGCCCCGTTGGCCTGTGAGATGGCGTCAGTAGCGGACCGATGTGCGAATGGGGCCAAAGGCAGCGCAACAATATTTTCTGTATGGAAGATACCACTAGGCGTTGAGATGCCAAGATCCGGATGGCACCGAGGTGATGTCTAGCAAGTTGCTGTACTGGTGTGGCCATCCTACAATGCTGAAACTCGGCGTGGGGCGCCCCGTTGGCCTGTGAGGTGGCGTCAGTAGCGGACCGATGTGTGAATAGGCCGGAACCAGCACAAGGCGCCAAGATCCGGATGTCACCGTGGTGGTTTCATAGTTGAGAGGCACTTCATCTGCAGTGGGGTGCCGAGATCCGGATGGCACCGAGGTGATGTCTAGCAAGTTGCTGTACTGGTGTGGTCATCCTACAATGCTGAAACTCGGCGTGGGGCGCCCCATTAGCCTGTGAGATGGCGTCAGTAGCGGACCGATGTGCGAATGGGGCCAAAGGCAGCGCAACAATATTTTTGGAATAGAAGACACCACAAGGCGCTGAGATTCGGTTAGCACCGAGGTGGTGTCTAACAAGCTATGCAGCTGAGTTGCGCGCGCACTTGCGGCGAATAGGTCGAAGGCAGCACAACAATGTTTTCTGAATAGAAGACACCACAAGGCGCTGAGATTCGGTTACCACCGAGGTGATGTCTAGCAAGTTGCCGCACTGGTGTGGCCATCCTACAATACTGCTCCGAATAACGGCGTGGGGTGCCCGAAGGGGGGGGGGGGGAGGCGGCGTGAACGGGCCTTCCTAGGTGGAGGCTCGTCTGCTGTAGTGGGGCGCCCCTTTACCGTTTCAGTTGCCATTCAGCTGAGTTTTGGCTGCTCTTGATGCTACAGCGACAGGCGGCTGCAACAGGACTCTCAAAATGGCGGCCTGTTCTTTGGATTTGGGCCTGGTCCACTAAAATGGCCCTGGGACACCTTAGAACTCGGACGCTCGATTTTTTTTTCCTTTCCTGTACATGCAAAAAAAGGTAAATGCCCGGTACGTTACACGCTTCATCTGCCACGATGAACTCTCCAGAGGAACCGAAAAAAAATATAGTTATGGTAACTATACCATGCATCGTCATATGGAGAGGTGGCACCAATTAATTATAGTGCTGCATAAAAGAGAGATTTGGAGGAGAACCCCTGACCTGCTAGTACATTCATCAAAGAAGTGGCACTGACAGCATCAGAGGCAAGGGAAACGGTCCCAAATATTTAGAAGAACTTTGGAAAGATTAAAATGACATGTTTAGATTGTGGCAAATTAATTTCATGTGGACAGATGAGTGTTACTCTAATAAATACAGCATATGAACATCATCATAGTCGATGGTTGGTAGAGACATTTTGACTATATCCTGGACCTGCCCGTCCTCGCCCAAAATGGCGCCGGAATAAATGGGACTCGTAACTCCTTGTTGTGTACTGGTTGCAGAACCTTGAAATCACGAGATACGTATGCAGTTTTGAAGCACATGGCGGGCGGGGACGAGAATTGATTGAATATTTCGACATCCCTATTGATATTAAGTTCTGATGTGTTATTGATTACTGTACTATTGAAAGTTCGAATTAACGTCACCCATGGTACTTGCCCGCAAATGTATATCTAGATAATTTTATTGTAACTGGCCCTGTCGTATTTTAATTATAAAATGTACGTCCACCGATTCCGTAACTGTTAGACACCTTAGTTCTTGCAACCTAATGGCCCGCCCGTTACGTTCCTCTACAGTGTAAATGTCTACTCATCATATACGATTACAGTTTGCTCCGTGGCCGGCCCACGTGGTTATAGGCTCGTATTTGTATAATGAAATTTTCACAATAAAGGTTTTTAAAAGAAAACATGGTAGTAGTATATACATTGGTAAAGTTTTTAATAATAGTCACTGTTTTAGAATCATTAAAAGGCAAGTGAAATAAAGCAGACCAATTACATGAAGGGTAAAAGGTATAATACGAAGGAACGCAGTAAAGATAAATGGTCAAGGGCTGTTGTGTTTTCTACTCCTGCAACATAAAGTGATCGATAAGAATCTCATATTCAGGCGTATCGGCGACTAAGACAGCAGGTCGACCCTCTTTTGCTCAACGGCTCCGTCATGGGACGAAGAAACGCTCTTTTTCTCGAAAAAAGAATATATTTTACTTGCAGGACAGTTGTAAATTTTCCGGGAAAGTACATTAGCCTGGAACATTATAACATATATTTAAGAAAAAATAATGTTCGGAAGTAATAAAAAGCGTAATTTTTAGGTCATATGACCAAGCCTTTCATCATTAGAATAAGAAAAGTAAAATGAACCAATGAAAAGTTTTAACAAGTCACATGACTTGTTATGCTTACGTTACGCGCTGCGCGCCCCGGATGACTTCCGGATGCGCTAACGCGGCGCGTCATATGACGCATTACGCGACAACGCAGGTCCAGAATATAGTCAAAATGTCTCCACCAACCAGCGGTCGGAACACAACCCCTTTCAGCAGGCTAAATAGTTCTGTTAAATGACAACAGAAGGGACAGGCAACAAGAACCATCAGTCAAAGAGGGGAGGGCTAGTTCTTCTCTACCGGGTTACATTGGGGCGCTACCGGAACTGATCGAATTGGTAGTCTACAGTGTTTCTGGATGTTTCAGACTGAAGCTGGGTTTAGCATGAGAGCAGCACCATTTCGTAGCTCCGTCGTGGCCATTCCGCAACCAATCATGGCAGCCGCTCTTTATCGTTATTTTGGGCGGGGTGGGTGGCGGAGCCGAGCTGTTTTGCAGCCATCATTGTGTGGAGTTCAGTTCATCTCACTAGTTTTGTATTTGTCATGAGGGATTGTTCCTAATGTTTCTATTTTAGCGAGGTCAAAAAGAGATCCCATTAGTGGCCTACTGATTTTGCTCGATTCCTTTTCTTTTTTTTTACACGATTTTTCGTTATCTGCAAAGACTAAACAGAGTATTGCGACTCTGTGTTTGTTTGTAAATAGAGAATGAACCAAAGAGAACCAATTCTAAAACAGTAAATACTTGGATAACAATCAATCAAATGGAGAGAGAAGCAGGCACGACGTATTACAACGGGGGTAAAGGCCTGCGTTAACTACCTTTCACTATCTGCAGAGAGTACTCCTAATAGAAATGAGGGGGGGGGCACCATTCAAAGCAGATCAGTGTGCATAAACACGAAAATGTTTTCACTTACCACGTACTTGACATTCGACAGCTTATGATATTTGCTATTAAAAAACCATTGAAATTCACTGAAAAAACCATAGGTTATAGACCATATATAGTTAGGAATTAGCATTTACAAAACCTTGAAAATTCACTGAAAAAACCATAGGTTATAGACCATATATAGTTAGGAATTAGCATTTAAAAAACCTTATTTTACTCACACAAAACCATTGAAATTCCATATATAGTTAGTTGCACTAACTATATATCGCGCACCCGCAATCCACTGCTGATGATGTCACATATTACATCATTCATGACATGGTCAGTGACATCACTGATGACATCACTGATGACATCTCAAATGACATCACTGATGACATCACTGATGACATCACTGATGACATCTCATTTGACATCAATGACCACATCACTGATGATATCATTCATGTGACAATACAATGCATCTCCTCACATTTTAATATAACCTCTGTTTCACCCAGTGTTAAATACAGAGTATAATTTTTGAAACCATTGACACACCAATACTAGTTACTACATACGCACTCACTGATTCCTACGTCTACACACACATTCACTCATTCACCCATACAATCATTCATACATACAATCACTCATGTTTACAACACTATCATATGCACTCATACACCTATACAGACACTCACACTCTGCCACTCATCCATGGAGTTACTCACACACCTAGTCAGTCCTGTAAAGAATCAATCACACTTCCATTTTCTTGTCTATACAGTTAAACATAGAGCACCTTACATTTTCAAACATATACTAACACATACTTACTTTCTTATACAATCATTGATACAAGTACACATTGATCTGCACAGAGTCACACACCTCCCAGCCAGCCACACACACACTCAGTCTCCCATACAAATACTTGGACAATCAATCAATTACCCATATAGTTAATCATATAGCTACTGATCAACACATGCAGCAGTTTACAGAACAACAGACATAATGATGCACAAATTAAGACAGTTTAGTCACTAACCCATGCACTCAGTGAGACACATTTAATCACTCACTCATACATTCAGTCATGCACCTACTAAATCCTTCGTCCAGACACTTATACATCTACTCATTCTTCAATATGTAAAACATATTTAAACTTTACAGAAACACACAGTCACTGGATGATGTCATCAGTGATGTCATCAGTGATGTCATTTGAGATGTCATCAGTGATGTCATCAGTGATGTCACTGACCATGTCATGAATGATGTAATATGTGACATCATCAGCAGTGGATTGCGGGTGCGCGATATATAGTTAGTGCAACTAACTATATATGGAATTTCAATGGTTTTGTGTGAGTAAAATAAGGTTTTTTAAATGCTAATTCCTAACTATATATGGTCTATAACCTATGGTTTTTTCAGTGAATATATATATATATACACGTATATATATATATATATATATATATATATATATATATATATATATATATACATATATATATATATATA
The DNA here is from genome assembly GCF_964261635.1 of Lissotriton helveticus. NCBI lineage: Eukaryota > Metazoa > Chordata > Amphibia > Caudata > Salamandridae > Lissotriton > Lissotriton helveticus. The sequence goes on along the minus strand of NC_136071.1, from coordinate 964,390,139 downwards.
TATATATATATATTATATACTATTATAAAGAGAGAACTGTGTCCTTTGAGCCAGGTAAACTCGAAAAGTACACCACCAATCACAACACCCAATACAGCGTTGGAAAGGGGAGGTCCAGGAGATGGACATAGGCTATACATTTGGGCAACATATACATTACAAAGTGAAAACAATATTCGGGGTAAAGTAGTTCCTTGTGGGCATTCTTCTGCTGTTAGGGAGTATCATGGGCATGTCTAAACCTGTGGGCGGCAACATTGGCAGAGGGGCATGGCCCATACAAAGTCACTCGCTTCCAGGGGCTGCGAGCTTCACACAGAGCGCAGCAGGCACACACAAAACACAGCGAGTTCAGTAACACAGAAACTCGCTGCATGAAGACAGAAACTCGCTGCAACATTGAAGCATCTATAGAAGTAAGCGATAGTGACGGTGGGCACATAAAGAGCGTGGGTGTGAGCGGGTGTAACTTACTGAGGGAGGTGACATAAACAGCGTGGGCGGGGTTTGAGGCACGTCGCAATGTGTAAGTAAACGGAAAAAACATTCACATATGCCATGAATGTAGAAGTTGATGTGTATTCACTTCAGGCAGACACACTTGACGCATCAGTTCTGTAACTAAGCCTTATAAGGGGCGCGGCTTCCATCAACAAGACGCGTTACGTAGGAACGCTACATTCATGGCCCGCCTATTGCTATTACATACGTCACAGCCTTCACGACGCCACGCAAAGGGTTCCCTAAGGAAAACAGACACAGACTCGACGCTCCTGCTGCTCCCGCTGCTGGCCACTCTGCTGAGCGTCTCCTGCAGCGGTGCTGCCCCGGACAACGTCGGGACGGGCTGCTAGTATATATATATATATATATATATTACAACAGCATGGTTCCATTTCCCTCGTCCTGGCGCTGCTTAGCGGTGCGTCGCTCACCGCGGCTGAACCAAGCCGCCAAATATATTTCCAACAGTGTCGATCCTTCGAACCAACAAAGTGAGCCGCCACAAACAACCAGTTTTCTTGCCAAAAGGTTTAATCTGCACAGAAATCCAACGCGTTTCGGTAGTTACATCTACCTTGTTTACTGTCAGTTTAAACTTGCAACAAGCATTATTTAAATTGCCCCTGTGTACCCAGGAAGTTATTGTTTCACTTCCGCCCGCAGGGAATTCTGGTCCATGTAGTTTGCCTTATCAAACATCATTATTAAGTATTTGTGGGAGCCCCCATATACCAACTTTTCAAACAGTGAGCTGAAAATCATTAATCTATAAAATAATGCCCTCCAGTGGGCTTTTAACCAGAAATTGTTTACAATGGTCATTATCAATGATAATAAATCATGAGTTCTGTTTAGTCCTGCCCTCCAGTGGGCTTTTGATTTAGAATATTTGTGACGAACAACTTCATTACCATACAATGGATATTTTTAAGGGGGGGGGAGAGGGGGAAAAAAAGGGGGGTTTGAAGGGTACCATGAAAAAAAAGGGGGGAAATCAAATGAATTGGATTTCTGTGCAGATTAAACCCTTTGGCAAGAAAACTGGTTGTTTGTGGCGGCTCACTTTGTTGGTTCGAAGGATCGACACTGTTGGAAATATATATATATATCTAAAAAGAATGACAAAAGAACAGCCACAAGTTCATTAACTATAGGACAAAGAAAAGCCTTAAAAAATCTTCAGGATGACACTTCAATAATCTACAAACCATCCGATAAAGGTGGTAATGTAGTAATAATGACTAAGGACATGTATGTGGGAGAAGCTAAGAGACAACTTCTAAATCGAGAACATTATGAAGCCACCACCATGAGAAAATATCAAGAAAGCATACAAGAATATGATAAGTTAATACAGAAGTGGCACAATAAAGATATGCTTAACACCGAGGAGTATCTGTTTCTACGATCCAACCACCCAGTAATCCCTACTTTTTACCATCTGCCCAAGATCCATAAAGATCTTAGGGCACCACCTGGCCGCCCAATAGTATCATCAATGGGCAGCCTAACTGAGAATTTGTCAGTATTTATTGACCACTTTCTCTTCCAATCAGTGCTGAAACTATCCTCATACATTAGGGACACCAAAGAGTTCATTGTACAATTACAGGACCTGGTGTGGGATCCCATGTATGTTTTGATCGTGATGGATATAACAAGTTTATATACTTGTATTGAGCATGCACAAGGCTTGAAAGCAATTGAATACTTCATGTTGAAAAGACCTTTGAAATATGCGGGACACAGTACCATGTTACTGGAATTTACGGAATTTTGTCTATTGAATAACTTTTTTCTTTTTCAGGGAGACCTCTTTAGACAGATCTCCGGGACCGCTATGGGCACCTGCTTCGCTCCCAGCTATGCGAATTTATTCGTAGGCTGGTGGGAGGAGCAGGTGGCCTGGTCCGTAGGGAACAGTGCCTGGACTGGCAATGTGATCAAGTGGCACAGATATATAGATGACCTCTTCCTGGTGTGGAGGGGGTCAGAACAAAGTGCCAGAGACTACATTTCCCATTTAAACATCAATAATGTCAATTTAAAATTCACTGGGGAGGTAAGCTCAGTGGCAGTGAGCTACCTTGACCTCCGGGTAACCATTATTGACAACCAGGTAACAACGTCCCTATTTCGCAAACCGACCGCTGGAAACAGCATTTTGCATGCGGAGAGTGGACACCCGGTGAACCTAAAACGAAGTATCCCTTACGGGGAGCTATTGCGTCTTAAACGCAACTGCTCACGAGAGGAAGACTTCCAAATTGCAGCGAAAGCAAGCATAGACAGGTTCATACAAAGAGGTTATAGCCCTGCTCTTTTGACTCAAACGATGAAACGAGTATCAGGGATCCAAAGAACTGAACTGTTAAAGGAAAGGTTAATTCACAAAGAAAAGACACCAGATGAGGGTAAATTCCGTTTAATAACAACTTTCAGCAACAATGCCAACAGATTGAAAGATATACTGCGCCGGAACTGGCATATTTTAAAGACTGATCCCATTATTGGTGCAGACATACCAAGAAACCCACTGGTAACCTTTAAAAGAACAAAATCCATTAAAGATTTACTGGTACATAGCCACCTAGATGCCCCCACAGTAAGGACAAACACTTTGGCAGAAATGAAAGGGTTCTTTCCTTGGGGCAAGTGCAAGGCCTGTGCATATAGCAAAAGGGTCTTGAACTTTGAAATCCCAGGGGTGAAGAAGAAGAAACATATCGGCTCCTTCATCACCTGTCAGACACCCTATGTGGTGTATTGCCTAGTGTGCCCCTGTAATTTAAAATACATAGGGAGCACAATCAAGAGTGTAAAACTGAGAATTCTTGAACATATGAGGGCTATAGCCAATAAGGACATGACATCTCCCGTAGCCAAACATTTTGCTATTAAACATCGAAGCAATAGGGATATGCTACAATACTTTGGGGTGGATCAGGTACCAGAACATGAAAGGGGAGGTAACCGTCTGTTGAAATTGAGGCGTTTGGAGTCACGTTATATAATCGATTTGCAAACAAAAATTCCAATGGGCCTTAATAGTGGGGAGGAACTGGCTATCCACCTGGGTAAATGAATTGAACACTTAAATGTCAGGGCCAACTCAATTAATTCCGGTGGAATTTCTTTTTAACCTGGGGTGCAACCCCGGTTACAACTTGGCGGTTTCTAGCGATAGGAACCGCCTAAGCCGATCCACGGCAAGATAGCAAAGGAATGTTCTACTCATTAGGCAATACTATATATTGTGGGGTAAAATGTTTGAACGTATATTACTAAAATGTGATAAACTGTTATGATAATAAGGAAATGTAAATATCCATAGGATTACGATGTATACGTCCTAGCATTTGTTTTTACTCCATAGTAAACATCGACCAAATGTGGATATATCTGGTCTGCCGATTCACGGCACAATGAATCAATTGTATTTATTAATTTAGATGCGATTTTGCCAAATGAGCTATGATATAACTTTATTCACGTACATTCCAATATGGCGCCCGCAGATTGTGAGTGGGTAGTCCTTCTACTGTTTCCACCGGATATTGCGCTTTGCATAAAAATGACTTCTACGTAGCGTTTTTCGTTATTACATTGACAAAGGGCTTGACCCGAAACGCGTCTGTAACGGAATAAAGAAACCACTGTAACTCACCCCGCGAGTGCTGCCTCTTCTTTCTCGGCCGGGAGAGAAGTTCTTGGAGCTGGAATATTGCACGGTGCACCAACCGTGTTGCGGCACCCACCACTAGAGCCCCGTCGTGATTGGTGCAACAGGAGCGAGGATATATATATATATGTATATATATATATCCAGAAGGTTTTTTCAGTGCGATGTTACTTTGCACAATTAATTTTTGATAACTTTTGCAATGCAAACCTTTTGAGTGCGGTAGCTTAATCGTGTGAGAAAAGCTTGTTTAGCTGGGCAGGGCATTGGTAGCTATCTTGGAAGTGTATCGTCTACAGTGCTTCCTTGTTTTAGTGTCCCATGATGGCTGCCATTTTTAGAGGCACCACGTCAGCCCTCATAACAAAATGCACAAGTTGGCTCTCCACTGCTATGTGTATTTTCTGCTTAACTACAGGCAGGTGCCCACCATGTTTACGCACAGGATTATCTTTTTTTCTTTTAGTAATGTGTGTGTGTGTGTGTGTGTGTGTCTGTGTCTGTGTCTGTGCTTGTGTGTTTTATTGTGACTGAGTTAATGGGTGGATGAATAGAAGCATGAGGACGAGTGACAAAGAGCTTGTATGATTATGTTTCCAGTGCATAAAACGCACTTTCGAGTAAGATACAGATTTCGTGGCTGGGCCTATGTTTGTTAAAAATCAGGAGTTCAATGTTTTTGAATTGCAGGTTTTCTTTGTATATTACTTTTATTTTATGTGACCTTTCTGGATAAGGTCATCTTTGCCTGTGACTAGCTTTGTTCAGGTGTTCTGGGAGCCTAAGCAGAGAACAATGGGTTTCTATGTTCTCTTCTACCTCTGCTAGGCTAGACCAGTGATGTCTGTATAGCTTCCATCATCTTATAACTTCCCAGTTTCGTGAGGCAAATTTGCTTTCAGTGCGACAAAGCTCCTCAGAACAGTGTCCACCGTCGTGATAGTATCCTTCTGATCCATAAATTAGCTCCTCATTAGCTCCTCACTGTGCTGCTCTTCTATTGCAGTTTATTACCACCTACTTCACGGAGGCACTCCTGACATCATGAGTTTTCGGTGGCTGAAAAGGACAAATTGATCTCAGCAGTGCCTTCTGACCATGCTTGGTAGAAACAACAGTGACACAATGCTACGAATGATGGATTTTTTTTTATTTGTGCCTGGCTAAAAATGTAAAGTTGTGAGAATCTGGCAAATGCAACACTGTCTCATAAAGAAGGGATGTGTGATGCTGCAGGACTCTGCTCTATGAGACCCTTTGTAAAGTCTGGAGAGCAAAGGTGTGTAGTACACTTCTCGGCTCTCCAGCACCACAGCAAGGACTTCACAGCAACCAAATGCTATGCACACGGTATAAACAGGAAGAAAAACATCTACTTGGATGCAGGACCTCTCTACATATGGAGACCTCTGAACACGCCATGAACGGAAGAAGAGCATCTGCTTTGCGCAGGAACTCTCTACTCATGGACACTTCTGAACACAACATAAACGGGAAGTATTATATCTACGGAGGAACTCTCGACCCCTGGACACTTCTGAACACGGCATAAACGGGAAGAATGACATCTACGGAGGAACTCTCTACCCATGGACACCTCTAAACAAGGCATAATCGTAAGAATGACATCTACTTGGACGCAGGAACTCTCTACCCGTGGACACCTCTGAACACAGCATAAATGGGAAGAATGACATCAACTTGGACGCAGGAACTCTCTACCCGTGGACACCCCTGAACACTGCATAAACGGGAAGAATGACATCTACTTGGACGCAGGAACACTCTACCATGGACACCTCAAAAAAAGAAGAAAATATTAACCTGCCTGTCCAATCCACTTTTCTAGGATTTGCCACAATAAGCATATGGGAATGTACATCTTAGATGACTAGCCAGCTGAAAGGAGATAAGTCTGCACAGATAATGTTTACATCAGTCAGCATCAGCTAAAATGGTAGACATGCACACATGAGTTACGTGATAAAAATACATCTCGCCAAAAGCTTAGAAACGATTTCAATATACCGCCTATCTGCGGCCATTGCTTAGCTTATCTATTCCTACCCAACGCCGATCCCTATTATTCACCACAGCCACTTGCATTGTCAGTCTTCATGGACTATGGATGATTTCCCTGGCCAAGAATGACGTATGCTACCACAACATCTGTCCTTAGGACCCCAACCGCTCTGAGGGTGCATGAGACACTTTCCAGTCCTGGGCCTCCTGAGGCACATCCAGACAGCAGTGTGCTTTGCTCAGGATCTGATGTACCAATGCAAGGATATAATGGGCTCTCAAACCATATTTGTATTAACAAAATCATGCTTAAAATGGTGATGACACACTTTTTTGTACCTGTAGTTATAGATTATTACAGTAGTACAAAAAGAGTGTACATACATTTTTTAATTTAACTTATTGAGTGTACTGGGCTACAGAGGTTTTTCTTTTTTCCTTACTGAACCACAACACCTCCTGCGCACAGACGGAGACCTCCCCAAACAGGCCGCCTCAACCAGTCCTGACACAATGGCAATAACGGGAAAACAAATACAGCTGGTGCCGTTTTATGCACGTTTAGTCACCGAAGGATTTAGCTGGACTCACATCTGAAAGAAAATGGCTGATCACGTTGAATTTCTAATCAAATGCTCTCCAGCGCGAGGCAGCGCGGGCCCAATTATTATGAGATTTGAATAATTTAATGGGTCGAGCCCGTGCGCGCATTATACAGTTGCTGCACGTCAAGCATTTCGGGAACAAACTCGTTTAAGGTGTGAAACTGAAGCTGTGTTTAAAGCTCACAGCACCGCTGGCCGGCCCCATCCTGTACGGTGCAAAAATCGAAACTGCAGCTCGCCGCCTCTGTGTCTCCCATCATGCCCTCGCTGCCCCCACACTTGAAAAGGCAGCTTCTCTGGGAGAGATGGACACCGGAGACCACATTTTCCTGAATCCATTAAGATATAGAGCGGGCGCGATAATGCTTTTTGTTGAGTAGACAATCTATTCTGCAAAGGGCTTGATTTCTAAAGCTCTTTGGCTGCACTAGTAATGAAGTCCTATTGTTGAAGCTGGTGGCGCTAGGGATATAACATTTTCAACGCTGGATTCCCGCCTTAGGATATAAGAGGGAGTTTGTAACTAACAGGAAAAGGTCAGTTCCCTTTAGAGCCGCTTGCTGTTCTGCCCTGCGGCGCTGACAGGTGCGGCGCCTCGACGCTGGACTGCTTCTGCCTGACAAGGCCTCAGTCCAGATAGCAATGTTCCTGGGTGCTTCAGGGTTGTAAAATAAGTATTTTCGGCCGTATGGGGTTTTCATCTCTGCATGTTCACTCACCAAAAGTGACCCGAAACCTGAGAGATTGAGTACTTCTATCGTGAAGATGCTAACCAGTTTGTCTAGGAGACTGTTGTTAGTGTAGTGGTAGGACACAGAAAAAAAAAAAAACCCAAGGTAAGCAAGGAGGTCAAAGTCCAATTGACGAATGAGCTGGTACTAATCACCATGTCAGAAATACATGTTACGACATAGGGTGTGGAAAATGTAGACATTAAGCACTGCCTCTACGTCCCTCGTCCTCAACCCAGTCATAAACACATGAGGTAGTATCCAATCCCAGACAGTAAACAAAAACAGGAAACGCTTCCTAACCAAACCAACCCTCCTGCTAAGGGCTAAAATACAGCCACACCTAAGCACTTCCTGTTTTGCTGTCTGAGATCGGATGTGGGACGCTGAGGTAACTGCGGGGCTTTTACCTCCAACGTGGTTTGCCACAGGCTTTCTCCCTCTGCTGGGCATTGAACAGGGCCGGACTGACTACCGGACGTTTTGGCATGGTGCCGAGCTGGGGGCTGATTTCACTGAGGTGGGGGTTGATTTCGTTGATGGAGACCTGCGTGTGCTTTGACATAAATAAAGCAAAACGAATTTTGTTCAGCACACGCAGGTCCCCATCAACGAAATCAGCCCCCAGCTCAGTAGCATTCCAAAACGCCCGGTAGCCAGTCCGGCCCTGGCATTGAAGGGCACCTGGGGCCTTCGTGAGAGCATCGGGAGTCGGGATGTATTGTGATGGTCTCCTTTGACCTGTGAGTATTGCTTGCAGCCAAGAGACCTGCCAGCTTGGCTTGATTGGTCTCCAGGGTCAGTAGTTGGTTGGAGCTGCGGTGTACTCAGTTCCTGTACTTAGCAGTGGGCTCTCTGAGACTGCGTCTTGTGACAGGTCGATTGTGGGCTGCCCTCAAATATGGGTGTAGACACACACATGTGCTGCACTGGTTCTGACTGAGGGCTGGGAAGGCCCTTAGTTTTGGGACTTACTGGAGCGGTTTTTTAGGTCGAGCCTAGCTGCAGAACGCATGCACTTCTCGCTCTGCGAGGCATGCAGTAGTAGAGTATGCTGTGTAAGCCTCGCCCACTCTCCACCCATACTTTTCATTGGCTGGTGTCATCGTCTTTCATAAAGGCTTACTTCCGATTCATTATTTGGCTTGTTAGCCTCTCCTTGTAAACCACCCTGTCTCCATTTGTTACCGCCCATGAGGACTCAATCTTTTACTGTGTTCTAACTCAGTAGCTTTCATTACCAATTACAAGCACTGTTTACTTCATTAAGGGACAAAGTACGCACAGGATGCCTTCTTCGGTAATGGTGGCCACTTCCTAACCTAATTTGCATTTCGTTTTCTGTTTTTGTTTTTTAATTTCAATTTTTTTTACGGAGCGCATCGCCCGCTTGGGGGACACCAAGCTCAGTTTATTATTATTTTTTTCTCCCCTTGCCCGCACTCCATTGTCTGTGCCTTCTAACCCCTCCTCCCCCCGCCGACACTCCGTTGTCTGTGCCTTCTCACCCCTCCTCCCCCCGCCGTCACTCCGTTGTCTGTGCCTTCTCACCCCTCCTCCCCCCGCCGTCACTCCGTTGTCTGTGCCTTCTCACCCCTCTTCCACCCTCCCACACTCCGTTGTCTGTGCCTTTTTGCCCCCCCAGACCGCACTCCAGTTGTCCAAGACATTACTGCCGTCATTTTGGTTGCAATGTGACATGCATATTTCCTGTTTTTATGGACGACAGATGCAGTCATAACGACATGCCACCTTCTATTATAGGCAGAATTCCAGTTTCCCAAAACGGGCCGAGCCGTCACTTCCACAAGCGCACTGTTTGATGAGGTTAGCACTCCAGTGCACTTTGCACTCTCCTTTACAGATGCGCATCTTTGACTAATCAGCTGATTCCTTTTAACTTCGCCTCCTGGAATGGTGCTAGAGCAGGCGTCAGCGAGTTGAAATGCAGAATGGTTTACTATGGCAATTTACAGTAGGCAGACACGTCACTGGCTTGAAGTGAGTAATTGTACCACTTTTTCGCCATTATTGATTTCCCCATGCTCATAGTTCCTTCTAGATTTCATTTGTATGTATTTTATTGGATTGCGGCATAGGCATTATAAAAAAATTTCATGACTGATTTTGTTTGAGAGGTTTTCAGTGTGTGTCCCTTTTTGCTCTACCCAAAATGCAAAGCAAATGTAATTTTTACACAAACCTCACAACATCAGAAGTGCAAACCACATAACCAGCGTAATCAAGCATTTGCAATGCAGTACGTCATGCATTTACGCTAGTCTGAGCTATTGGCATTGTAAATGACAGACAATGCCTTTTATTTATATTTTATAAACCAAAACATAAATAAAAGGCATTGTCACTTAGAATGCCAATAGCTCCAACTTGCGTAAATGTGAGACCTATTGCACTGCAAATGCTTGTCTAATCCTGTCTACGGCTGCATGCTGGGCAAGCAGAACTCAGCAAGTGCGTTGACTGCTGGCTGGGCAGAGTTGTAAGCTGCAGGATATTGATTTTGAATTCTGGGGAAAGTCCTACTCCACAATTCTTTAACAAGGTGCACTTCCACCATTGCCTTCAATAGGTTTATATATTAATATTAAATAATTCCCTAGTGCCCATGTTAGACCCCGGTAGGCAGTCAGGTCACTCTAATACATGGGTACTCACAAACTTTCTCTTGGGGGCCAAATGTACAGTGTGGTTTGTGGCCGTGGGTCGCACCGGTGGAGGCGGGTCAGTGGGGGAGGGGGGGAGGGGCTAGAAATAAAAAACTGTGACCATGATGTTGAACAGAAGCCCCTGCAGCGGATGCCTTCGTCCACTGATCCAACAGACTCTCTCTCTCTCTCTCTCTCTCTCTCTCTCTCCTTCTCTCTCTCTCCTTCTCTCTCTCTCCCTCCTTCTCACTCTCTCTCTCCCTCCTCTCTCTCTCCCTCCTTCTCTCTGTCTGTCTGTCTCCGTCTGTCTGTCTCCCTCGGTCTGTCTCCGTCTGTCTGTCTCCCTCGGTCTGTCTCCCCTCCGCCTGTCTCCCCTCCGTCTGTCTCCCCTCCGTCTGTCTCTCCTCCGTCTGTCTCCCCTCCGTCTGTCTCCCCTCCGTCTGTCTCCCCTCCGTCTGTCTCCCCTCCGTCTGTCTCCCTCGGTCTGTCACCCTCGGTCTGTCACCCTCTGTCTGTCACTCTCTGTCTCCCTCCTCTCTCCCTCTGTCTCCCTCCCTCTCTCCCTCTGTCTCCCTCCCTCTGTCTCCCTCCCTCTGTCTCCCTCCCTCTGTCTGTCTCCCTCCCTCTGTCTCCCTCCTTCTGTCTCCCTCCTTCTGTCTCCCTCCTTCTGTCTGACTCCCCCCTCCCTCTGTCTCCCTCCCCCTTCCCTCGGTCTGTCTCCCCCCTCCCTCTATCTGTCTCCCTCTCCCTCTGTCTGTCTCCTCCCTCCCTCTGTCTGTCTCCCACTCCCTCTATCTGTCTCCCTCCCTCTGTCTGTCTCCCTCCCTCTCTCCCTCTGTCTGTCTGTCTCCCTCTGCCCCCCTCCCTCTGTCTGTCTCCCTCCCTCTGTCTGTCTCCATCCCTCTGTCTGTCTCCATCCCTCTGTCTGTCTCCCTCTCTCCCTCTGTCTGTCACCCTCAGTCTGTCTCCCTCAGTCTGTCACCCTCCCTCTCTCTGTCTGTCTCCCTCTGTCCCCCCTCCCTCTATATGTCTCCCCCCTCCATCTGTCTGTCTCCCTCCCTCTGTCTGTCACCCTCCCTCTGTCTGTCTCCATCCCTCTGTCTCAATTCCTCTGTCTGTCTCCCTCTGTCTGTCTCCCTCTGTCTGTCTCCCTCTGTCTGTCTCCCTCTGTCTGTCTCCCTCTGTCTGTCTCCCTCCCTCTGTCTCCCTCCCTCTGTCTCCCTCACTCTGTCTCCCTCACTCTGTCTTCCCCTCTCCCTCTCTCTCCCTCCCCCTCCCTCCCTCTGTCTCCCTTTCCCTCCCCCTGTCTCCCTCTGTCCCTCTCTGTCTCCCTATCTCTGTCACTCTAACTCTATCGGTCTGTCCCTGTCCGTCTTACCTCCCTCTGTCTGTCTCCCTCCCTCTGTCTGTCTCCCTCCCTCTCTCCCTCTGTCTGTCTCCCTCCCTCTCTCTCTCTCTCTCTCCCTCTGTCTGTCTGTCTCCCTCTATCTCCTTCTGTCTGTCTCCTCCTCTCTGTCTCCCCCCTCTCTATCTCCCCCCTCTCTGTCACCCTCTCTCTCTCTGTCTCCCTCTCTCTCTGTCTCCCTCCCTCTCTGTCTCCCTCCCTCTCTGTCTCCCTCCCTCTGTCTCCCTCCCTCTGTCTCCCTCTCAGTCTCTCTGTCTCTGCCTGTCTCGGTCTGTCTCTGCCTCTATCTGTCCATGTCTGTGTCTGTCTGTCTCTACCTCTAGCTCTCTTTCTCTCTATCTATCTGTCTGTCTCTCCCTCTGTCTCTGTCTCAATCTGCCTCTGTCTCTATCTCTCTCTCTCTGTCTCTCTCTGTCTCTATCGCTGTCTGTCTCGATCGCTGTCTGTCACTATCGCTGTCTGTCACTATCGCTGTCTGTCTCTGCCTCTATCTGTCTCTGACCCTGTCTCTACCTCTATCTGTCTCTGCCGCTATCGGCTCTGCCTCTATCTGTCTCTGTCTGTCCCTGTCTCTGACCCTATCTACCTCTGTCTGCCCCTGTCTCTATCTGTCTCTGCCTCTATCTGTCTCTGCCTCAATATGTCTTTATCTGTCTCTATCTCTGTCTCACCTCACCCGGCTTTCACTCCTTGCTGCCCTCCGTCACCTCACCGGGCTCTCACTCCCTGCTGCCTTCCCACCTCACCCAGGCTCTCACTCCCTGCTGCCCTCCTACATCACGAGGCTCTCACTCCCTGCTGCCCTCCCACCTCACCCGGGCTCTCACTCCCTGCTGCCCTCCCACCTCACCGGGCTCTCACTCCCTGCTGCCCTCCCACCTCACCCGGGATCTCACTCCCTGCTGCCCTCCCACCTCACCGGGCTCTCACTCCCTGCTGCCCTCACCCGTGTTCTCCCTCCCTGCTGCCCGCCCACCTCACCGGGCTCTCTGTCCCTGCTGCCCTCCCACCTCACCGGGCTCTCTCTCACTGCTGCCCTCCCACCTCACCGGGCTCTCACTCCCTGCTGCCCTGCCACCTCACCCAGGCTCTCACTCCCTGCTGCCCTCCCACCTCACCCAGGTTCCCACTCCCTGCTGCCCTCCCACTCACCGGGCTCTCACTCCCTGCTGCCCTCCCACTCACCGGGCTCTCACTCCCTGTTGCCCTCCCACCTCACCGGGCTCTCACTCCCTGCTGCCCTCCCACCTCACCCGGGCTCTCACTCCCCACCTCACCCAGGCTCCCACTCCCTGCAGCCCTCCCACCTCACTCAGGCTCTCACTCCCTGCTGCCCTCCCACTCACCGGGCTCTCACTCCCTGCTGCCCTCCCACCTCACCCAGGTTCTCACTCCCTGCTGCCCTCCCACTCACCGGGCTCTCACTCCCTGCTGCCCTCCCACTCACCGGGCTCTCACTCCCTGTTGCCCTCCCACCTCACCCGGGCTCTCACTCCTGCTGCCCTCACCCGGGCTCTGACTCCCTGCTGCCCTCACCCGGGCTCTGACTCCCTGCTGCCCTCACCCGGGCTCTGACTCCCTGCTGCCCTCACCGGGCTCTGAATCCCTACTCTGCCCTCCCACCTCACCGGGCTCTCACTCCCTGTTCTTCCCTGTTTTCTCTAAATATCCCTATGGCCTATCCCAAGATGTGTGGAGGAGTCTGCCACGCCTGTGTTTCTCTCTCTTCAATGCTATCAATGGCTTTGCCCAAGGGACGGGGAGGCTTAGTGCCCCTAAAGCACTGGTGTAGGGGACAAGGAGGAATGGGCTAGAGGTCCTTCTTTAAATTCATAACAGGGCACTAGGGTATCTGCCAGCATTACGATTTCTTCTTTACCCTAATTGCTTGGAGATGAAGGACAAGGGTAGGTGCCAGATGCTGCAGTGAATTATCTGCAATTGCAAATGTGGGACTGGAACAGTTATTAGCGTCCCAGTTCTCCGTCTCCCAAAACATGCTGCAGGCAACAGTGGACCAGACCAGTTCACAGCTGCACAGGTGTCATGCTCTCCACTGAACACAGGGTATTGGGGCAACTGACCTCTAAGCCAGCCCTCCTTCAACTTTTAAAAATGGCAACCTTTTAGAGCAGGAACTAGTTATCCATTCAATGCAAGTAACATCTGCACCCTCGGAAAAGTAGTGTTTGGTCTTTTCCCAGAGCATACAGTCATGAGTCAAAACAGTGCAAAGTCGTATTCACTGGTGAGCTGAGCACAGCTCATGAGGTATCACACTGCCATCATGATTGAAAACTTACTGAGCTCCCAGCAACAGTAACAAGAGGCCGGAACACTGACAGACATTTCGCTTAACAGATAATACACATCACATGTAGCATAACATAAATAATCTCTGCAGCCAATCAATTTCAAGAGAGTAAACACTCCATAGCCCAGCTTACTACATTTTACCACCTGAAAAGATACTTTCCCCTTTTTACATGATAACATAACGTGCCATCCTCTTACCACAAATGTTAAAAGCAAATGACATGTTTGTACAATTCCCCAAAATGAAGAGGACGATACATATATGAAAAGTCAGCTTGTGTTCTTAGCAGGTCACCCAACTCTCATCCTTTTATCAAAATGTCAATCGTGGTGAATTTGCTAGAAATGCTTCTGCTATTCTTCTGAGGGGACCAACAAATGTAATTAGTAATTTGGTGGCTAACATTCTGGCTTCTACCTGAGGGGTGGGAGACTTGAGTTGCTGCTGATTCTTATTGATTCCCTTTATCCAACTATACAACGAAGAAAGGGAGGGGGGGCGAACGTGACAGATGAAGCTCTAAATTAATCTGAGGTTCATTCATTTTTACCAATCATGGCTCCAAACAATTATCAAAAGAGTTCTAATCAGTGATAAGATTGATCACAGGTGAACTATCACAGGAGTTATCACTATTAATCTACCTCATTAATAGCTGCATTGGCCCTTTGCATTGCTTAAAGTCTAATTTGTAAAGGTCTTGTCATGTTGTACTATTAATTTCAACATTTGCATCCAGTTTCTGGCTCATGTTTAACCCAGTCTCTCACATAAGTAGATACCCTCTCTTCGTCTGAATGTCTTTATTCTATCTATTAACTTTAAATAATCTGTTGGACCACTTCGGAAATTAAATTGGTAATCAGGAAAGTTACATACTTAATTCTCTCTGCTTTCCGAGGCATACAATAACGTAATATTCTGATGTTAGGCATAGGTTTGTCTAAGTCAAGACTACTGTCTTTTCCTTATCAATGATCTTCTTGAAGAACGTATGTATCGCTGATCATGCTCCTCCTAGAATGTGACCTGCCTTCCTAAACGACCCAGTGGGATGCAGAACCTCTTCCTCTCAATACGAATGTAGAACAAGGCACAGGTTTAACTCTCAGCCTTCTTTAGCTATATAGCAATACTTTGGAATTTGCTCTCTGCTCAAATGCTTCAGTGCTTCATCACCACCTGAATTTTCACAAAGCACGGAAGGCATGGTTTTACAATGCACCTTAATTACATGATGCATCTATTCTGCAGGCATTGCCTTTCTTATTTTTAGTTGCAACCAAAGTGAGACCCCATGTTACGTAACCCAACAGCTCTTCCTACACCTTCAAAGACTAAGGATGGCTATTAATAAAATCATTTGATACATTTCTTTACACCTGGATTGAACTGCAAGATTATTTAAAGGAAAACGGACTCTGAATATATAGGTATGCATAACAAACCCTTCCTAACGTAAGTGCATGTATCTTCAGTGGTGCTATGATTCAACCACATATATGATCATCATGCGTTCTATTCGCATTCATATATATGGTTCTCCAAATCCATGAAAAAATGCATCATGAGTTACCTGACCACCCCTCTACCGCTACTGTCCACCCTGCCCCTGTGACGTTGATAACAAATCTAAGGGTGTATCTGGAACTTGACCTCTCCATAATTGGACAGGTCAGACACGTGGTCTCAACCTGCTTTCCTCCTAAGAGTGTACACTTAGTAGTGATCCAGGCAACCATGCTTAGTCACTTGGATTATTGCAACTGTTTTTTTCTTGGGATGGATAAGAGGGAAATGAGAAGTTACTGAGGATACAACACACAGCTGCAAAGATTGCACTAAGTATTCAACATTTGTCTTCCTTGTCAGATGTGTTACAACCCTTGGACTCGCTCCTGATGGCTGTTAGGAATGGAATTTCTGGTTGGCTAGGGCATGCGTCTAAGCCAGGCAGAAACCACCACTCTAGTCAGGGCAAGGGAGTTACGTGCTGAAGTAACCTCTGCTCACCCCCTTGTTAGCTTGGAACTCACCCCCTTGTTAGCTTGGCACGAGCTGTCAGGCTTATCACAGAGGCAATGTGTAAAGCATTTGCGCAACACAAACACACAGCAGCAACACACTAGGCACACGAACTATCAAACCCAGAGAGAGTCCTAATCAAACCCAAGCCGTCACAGGTCCTCTGTGACTCCCTGAATAATTTCTTTATCGATAAAATCATTGCCATTAAAGCCAGCATTCCCGCCAAGACTTCGCAAGGAATCACCCTGACCACGTCAAGGAACCCCCACTCTATGGACTCCTTCCCGCCCATTGACACAGAGACCCTGAATAACCTACTAGCTAAGGTCAGATCTGGCTCTCCCCTGGATCACTGCCCCCTCACATATTGAAAGCGGCTCTCATGGCTCTCCCAGATCCAGCCCTCGCCCTCTTAAACCACTCCCTATCCCAGGGATGTATCCCCAATGCTTTCAAGGAGGCCATAGTAGTCCTCCTCCTAAAGAAACCAGGAGCAGACCCTCACACGCTAGCAAATTACTGCCCCATTTCTTTACTCCCCTACATGGCCAAGATATTAGAAGCCCACATGGCTAGATGCCTGTCCAACTTTTTGGAACAGACTGGTTTCTGCGACCCTAGCCAAGCCGGCTTTCGGCCAGCGCACTCTACGGAAACAGTGATTTTGGCAGTACTTGACTCCCTACGCGAAAACGTGGACAGAGGTACTCCCAGGCCTTGGTGCTGCTTTATCTCTCGGCCGCATTTGACACGATCGGCCATGATATACTGGCGGACAGTGTCAGTGAGACCGGGTTCAGCCCTCAGATGGATAAACTCATTCCAGGCAGTCCGCAGCGGCCATTTCACTGCCCCCAAACTAAAAACCACTTGCGGGGTCCCACTGGGCTCTTCGCTCTCCTCCCACCTTTTCAACCTTTACCTTCTTCCACTGATAAGCTCCTAGAATGAAAAAAGAGCGACTACCTTTAACTACGCAGACAAAGTCCAACTTATTTTTAAAATTTACAACTCTCCCCAGTCAATATTTGACTTTCAATCTACCCTGTCATTCATTAGTCAATGGATGGACTACAGCCATCTAAAGCTGAACCCTAGCAAAACAAAACTGATAGTGACGGGCGGAGCACACAGACAGTGGGGCCCACAATACTGGCCTAGTGACCTGGGCTCCCCTCCTGCTCCCTTCTACTCAGTAAAAAGTCTAGGGGGTTACCATTGGTAACGACTTGTCCCTTAAAACGCATGTAGGTACCGTGACCTCCACCTGCTTCTTTCAAGAAAAATCAGAAAGAAAAGCAAGTCACTGTCTCAATCAGCACTGGTACAGGTTGTAATAGCTCTTGTCGTATCTCATATTGATTACGCAAACGCCACCTACCTGGGACTTCCACTTGGCCATACTAGGCGACTTCAACTGGTACAGAACCAAGCGGCACGACTAATATACAAATAACCCAGGTGGCAACATGCTTCCCTCCTCCTCTCCTTAGGAAACTGCACTGGCTCCCTATTCCCCAGCGCTGTGCCTTTAAAGTTGGCTGCCTGGTGTTTAAATCCCTGACGGTCACAGGCCCAATTTCATCAATAACCGAATCTTCCTCTACATTCCCCCACGTAACCTCTGCTCAATCCAACTCCACCTCCTCACAGTGCCTACCTTCAAGCTGAAGCGCCATGGGAGATGTAGGTTTGCAACCCTGGCCCCTAGATTATGGAACTCCATCCTGGAAATCAGACTTAGCATGAACCTACTCAACTTTAGAAACTCCCTCAAAACTTGGTTATCCACACTAGCTTACAAATGATCTGTTCCAGGTTTGGCTACCCCCTAGTCTTCTCAGCGCCAAGAAACCAACCGGTGAACCAGCGCTTTACAAATCATTGCTAACATAACATAACTAAAGAAACTCCACACAAGGTTATATTGAAAATAGCCTTTGTATTACTCACAAAACATATTAGAACGCAATCACATATATACACTGTGCCACCTGGCACTAGGCATGATTTTACAGGGATTATATACTCTACAGGGCCAATCGGGCCACTGTCATCACCATCATAACACAGAATTAGTGAAACAACCAGTAACTACTGGTAACAAAATGCACATAGCCAAACACATTAGGCTTACATATAATCAGCAGTGCACCATAGTAGCACTTATATACACATTATAGTAGAATCTCTTGTGGTAGGAGAACACTCCATGTACATTTACCTCAGGGCAACACAATCATGACACTGTACCTGTGGTGCCAGAACCCTAGCATTGTACTACCCTACACCTAATAACGTCAGGGCACGAATGTGAGGCCATTAGCTTGAAGTATATCCCCTCTGAATTACCACCACCTCGTGGTGCCTTCCCAGCACACAACGCTGTGCCTCGATCATGCTGCCGAGTAGGCAGGCGCAGCTTCCATATCACAGGAGAGGGGCCCGGCCACTACTTCGGGCTAACGGGACCAACCATGTCCTGTCTTCTCGTGCACCGGTAATCTACAGGCTCTCTGGTGACTGGCCCCAAGTTGGCAGGTCCCCCCATTACAAAATGGACACTCACTTGTTCCCCGGTCAGCTCCCTTGGGGCGTGCCTCTGACCAGCTGCCAAAGGTGATGCAGCCCTTTCCGGGCCGATACTAAGAGCAGGGTACCCAGGGGCAGTCTCCCTGTTGTCACTCCCCAGATCAACAGCATCAGCTCACTGCGAGGTGGGAGCCGATCCCAGAGCAGAGTCTCCGGTGGTTTCGCTTTTCTTTTTTTTTCTCGCTACAGACGCCCTGCCCCGAACCTTCCCCCTCGGTGCCGTGCCAGAGTATACTTCTCTCTGGTTTCGCTTTTCAAGGGGCGGCCCAGCCCACTACCAGGCGTCCTTCGCCTGACTTCCTCTTCCTCCTTTCTGGCCACGGAGCGGAGTCTCCGTCGGCCTCCTGGCCATGGCCACCACCAGCAGAGAGAGGGGTAGCGCTTCCTTCCCTCCGCTCTCCCCACCTTCTCCATGCCCACAAACGCGGGGTAGGCTCCTGCCTGCTTTCAACTGGGCATCTATTGCCTGACGTCGTGGTGAGCAGAGCGGAGTCTCCGTCGGGATAGAAATCCTCGGTCCTCCTCCTGGTGGGTTCTCCTCGGCAGAGTTAGGTGTCGAAGGAAAATTCTGCAGACGAGACAGGGTTGCATGCACTGTCAAACCCCAGAGCACTCATGCTGGCCAGAGCCCTCACTTGTGCCCCACCAACACACTGGGACACCAGTTAACCATCCAGCGATCACCACGCGCTGCTGCGACAGGAGCCCAGGCCAGGAGTTCAACCCAGAGGACTCCTGCAGTGCTCCCAGACCTGGCCCTAAGGCAATGTATATAGCACAGTGCTCAGCCCGGTGATGAGTATCCAGAGTCTCACAAGGCAGGCCAACACCAGGGCAGAGCCGACCACCACCACAAAGGACTTCCCAGCAGATGGGAAGTCCTTTGTGGTGGTTCCTCCTGGTGAACAGCAGTCCTTTCTGCCAGTAACAACAAAGTTCCCAAAGCACATGGGGTCAAAGCCCCAATATTTATACCACATACTGTCTGTGTTCCCCCCCCTGGCACAGGTTTCTGTGCCCGGTCCAAACCAGTTCTGGGGGGCACTTACACTTCTATATTGCCTGCAGAATCCAACTTGCTCGTTAAGCATACATGCAAGCTCATGTGTGCCAACATGGGCAAAGTAACAGTGCTTCTTGTTCACAGTAAGTGTGGGTGCAAATCCGTTTTTTTTTCAGTAGATGGTGGCATCTTTGTGGATAAATAGGCAGGCAGGATTCAATCTAGCACGATGCTCCTGTCACAAAAATTAAACCTCAACAGGAAGCCCTTACAGATATAAATAAAGCAGGTGCCCGAGTTGAAGCTCAAATTCAGTCACGCATTATAATCAGCCCAAACAACTAGTGAGCATGGTCGAGGCTAGACAGGTGTGCTTCCTCCCCATATCTACCGCCTACAATTGGATGTAATCCTTGATGGAGGTCTTTGCATCCACAAGTTTCTCTAGCGCAATCCCTGTGTACTTCCTGTGACCAGGAGGCTGCTTCCTTCTTATCTGCAGCTCTGATTCGTCTCTGACCCTTACAAGAGGCATGTGAACTCGCAAAGATGGCCCGCCCGTTTGGCCCTGCCACACACACAATAGGGTATGCAACGTCTTCGCGCCCTTTCCTCACAATGATGGACAGCTCACTCGAGGGACCTTGGCGCCCAAACAACTAGTGAGCACGGTCGAGGCTAGGCAGGTGTGCTTCCTCCCATATCTACCGCCTACAATTGGATGTAATCCTTGATGGAGGTCTTTGCATCCAAGAGTTTCTCTAGCGCAATCCCCGTGTACTTTCTGGAACCAGGAGGCTGTTTCCTTCTCATCTGCTGCTCTGATCGGTCTCTGACCCTTTATAAACAAGAGGCATGTGAACCCGCATAGAAACCGCGCCCATTTGGCCCCGCCACACACACACTAGGGTACACGTGTCACATTATTGCAAATGGCAAAAAAATCCGGCGAGTTCGCTGGAAAATCCGAAAACTCACAGATTTTTTTGCCATTTCGCGCAAAATTTGCCCATACTTAATTCACAGTAGTGGCAGCAATGCACCATTTACATACAAAGACTTTCTGAGAAGGCTTGAATTTGATTGTATTGAACATGAATAGACCAATAAAAGTTTCCACAATCCGTCCTATAATTCTTTTCAGCTAAGCTTTCTAGTGGACACACTAGTATACACAGGTTAACATGCGCTGGAGTCAACTGTACGCTGTGCCATAG
This sequence comes from Lissotriton helveticus, assembly GCF_964261635.1. Classification (NCBI taxonomy): domain Eukaryota; kingdom Metazoa; phylum Chordata; class Amphibia; order Caudata; family Salamandridae; genus Lissotriton; species Lissotriton helveticus. The sequence continues at coordinate 964,369,367 of NC_136071.1, read as the reverse complement.
GGACTTAGGCTACACCTCACTGATGAGGACTTCTGATACTAAAATGGCCTCCAGTTGCCTTTTCTGCCACTCAGTGAGGAAATAGTCTGATAATTTGTGCTGAATTGCCTCTTTCATGGTGGGACTGATTAGCTTGCGTCTCATATTTTATGGTCTGGGTTGATAGCACAGTACATGTTTGATTGGGCACACATTCTGTGGCATCAGCAAAATATTGCTTGCCTTCCAAAGAGCTGTGATCATTGTACCTATTTCGCCAGTTTCCTGAGCTAGAACTTTCAAGGGCACACACCACATTGCAATTCTCTAAAATTGTCTTAGATAGCTAAACAATTTATGGTGCTTTTCTCTGTCAGCAGCACAGGTACGTGGTGTACTGCCTTTTCCTCTTCATATGTTGTCTTAGTCATGGAATTCTAGTATGTCATTTACAGAATGTTGCATGAGTCATAGACCAGTGTCATGACATTCCATGGAGAGTTTTGTAAGTAAACCTTAGCAGTTGATGCTACACCTGCTGGTTGATGGATGGGATTCTTGGTGGAATAAACTGAAGAAGAAACTGCATACTTGTGTCCAGTCTTTATGTATCAGGCATGCTTCACTGGCGTAGTAGGCAGGATGAACACCAAGAATCCCATCCATCAACCAGCAGGTTTAGCATCAACTGCTAAGGTTTACTTACAAAACTCTCCATGGAATGTCGTGACACTGGTCTATGACTCATGCAACATTCTGTAAATGACATACTAGAATTCCATGACTAAGACAACACATGTAGAGGAAAAGGCAGTACACCAAACACCTTCCAATTTTATCTAAACAAATAAATCATGAACATTTATACATAATCTGAAAGATAAGATGGTCGTTTACATATCCGATATGAAGAGGGCAGTCATTAATCTACCTGGATTTTTAGGTCTTGCTTGAGAGTGCAACTGTCACCTGTCCCTTTAACATACACCAATATTCTTCAACAGTTCTTCGTTGCCACACAAAGACATATCCATTCACATGCTATCTACACGTAATGATTCGTGTTACCACACAACATTCCTTTAAAGTCAGACCTACTGGCATTTACCAATACTTGTCTCTGTAATGGCACACTGAGAAAGAATTGTACCAATTAAATTGCAAGTGGGTGTGGATAATAGAAGTTTTCAATCCATTTTCTTTTCTGCTCTGTGAGATGGCCTGGACGTTTTTGGTTGACAAAGGCATGAACTGACTGGGTTCTTGGTACTTCTTCTGCCTCAGGTACTGTTATGTGCCTGCATTAGGCTCCTGTAGGAACGTTGCACTTTTTCTTACTTTGTCTTCATTCTGCACAATAGCATTTTATTGTAACCTTCTGCACATATTTTGACAATGTTGGATTAGTTTCTCTGAAACTGCTTTGCTTACGCATTTCGTTTTGTGCAACATTACCAGGATGCCTCGAACACTGAGTACCAGGCCTTCACACACGCTGTACAAAGTGATTCTATCTTCATCCCGGGGGCGACAGAGCTATCTGTGACCTATAAAAATACAAATCTGTGTATACATTGCAAGAATGATTTTAATTATAAATAAATAAGAATTTCCAGGGGCTAACCAGACATCGAGAGGTGCCTGTAGGCAGATGCTTTGCCAAGCAGCTGTCTAACATCTCTGTGAGCGGGTCCAGATTGTGACCAAGTCAGGGTCCTACATTTTGTACGGCCACTGAGCTCCATTTTTTTAGACGATCAAGGTTTTATTTCAGACCCTCTGAGCACCAGACGCGTTTCGGCTACTGCCTTTGTCAGTGGTACACTGACGCGCCATTTTTTCTCATTTAAATACCTATCACGTGTCATACTTTGTCATGGTGGTAGAGACAGGACTTGTACAATATTTTTGCGTTACATATTAGAAAAGGTTTTTAACGCTTTTACAACATTATTCATAATTATTATACATTTATTTCATTTCGCCCTGGATGGGCACATTTTAAATTGTACGATAATTCATTGCGACTTTTAGTCATTTGATATTCAAAATTCCTAGCACCGGAAACCAACTATCTTGTTAGCATTATTACACCCTGTATGGGTAATTATGCTTATACATGTATACGTTGTTCGGCCCTGGATGGGCTCGAGCTACAATTCCATTTCATTCTCTGCTCATTGGTGCTCAAAGGGTCTGAAATAAAACCTTGATCCTCCTCCCGAGAGTGCTGTTTCTTCTTTTGAAAAATTAGAAGTTAGAAGCTGTGATATATATATATATCTACACATCCACACACCCTAGAGGCACATAGGGTAGGGATTGCATAGTAAAAATAGGTCTGATTACCACCTTGTTTTATATGCCTGTCTATATACACTGTTCTGAGCACCATGGTGGAACTGTACCTGATATTTACTATTTTAGTGCTTGTAATCACTTTCATATGCTTCGGTCAACTGATTATCATGGCTTATGTACTCTCTACAAGAATAATGTTGGTTCAAAAAATATATCGAAGAATGTCCCATTGTGTATTCTTTGTATACTTTTCTGAGAACAAGAGCACAAGAGTGACTGACCAAAGGGTTTCTAGATCTGTTACCACGATCCCTGTGGGGTCAGGGTGGTCAGGTTCAGTGGGTGCCAAAAACCATTTGCTCATTGTTTAGGTTAGGGGTGGCTTATGATGGCACTGTGAGCTAGCTGGTCTCTAGACCAACATACACTACAGTGTACAGTCGGGACCATACCAAATCCTGCCAGACCCGACCAGGCGCTGAGGAGGGGCAAAACACGTGTTGGATGTCACCTTTATCTATTGACTCTGAATTTTGGATAAGACTCATACCACATAAATACTTTACCAAGCAGCTTTGGCAAAGCTAACAGGTCAAAAGGCGAGACCTATTGGCTTTGCCAATGCTTTTCTGCCTAGTGACTATAAAACCTAGTCACTCTTTGGCCAAGTTTGGTGTCTCTAACATTGATTTCCCATATCTATCTGTGAAACATAACTATTGAAAACTTTAATATATGAAAGGCAAAGTTTATTTTAAGAACATTAAAAGGTAATACCAAGTGAAATATAAATGTATGTAAATTAAGCAGAGTAAGTTAAATTCATGTCAGCTGAAAATTGAGCACAGATTCTCCATTTCTCCTAACTTGTTAAAAAGTTGCTAACAAATGAAAGTTCAAGCTCATCTTTAGAGACAGATAATAAAACCAAATTCATATTAGATTGGTAAGCATATATATGTATTTACAAAACCGTGGCATACTTTACAATCCTTGTTTACTTGTTTTTTTTTGTTTGTTTTTTTGCAGAGTTTTATATAGCGCGAACTAGACCCGAACCGAATCGGGTATCACATAGCACCAGTTACGTTACATGAGGACGGACACACATTCATTTCAGGCACAGGGAGATTAAGTGATTTGCCCAGAATCACAGGAGGTTTTGGTGTCGTTATCGAGACTCGAACCCAGATCCCCAGGTTCAAGGTCGAGCGCCCTAGCCGTTAGGCCAACTCCTCTCCCTAGATTAAACTTGTGGTTTAACCCTGCAGTATGGTTCAACTGTACCTGTCCAAATGTAACTCACTTATACACAAATAACTAAACGTATAAATTTCTCAACTGCAGAATATTGCACCATCAAATGAATGCTTCCTATGTTTTATTTGGTGGGGCAGAAGCAGGATCTCCAGGTACTGACGTGAGTTCCATAACCATACTTTATTTATAAGGGCAAATTCAAGTCAGTGGTACACAGAAAACCTTCTGTCAAATCTTACAATATTCCATATCGTAGTTGGGTAGACATGTTTACAACAGCCCTTATGCAACCAGCTACACACAAATACCCTTCTAAACCACCACACTTAAGTTGACCCCTCCCAGGAGGTAACCTTGTACAAATCATTCAAAGTGTCATTTTATTTGGCGGGTCTGGTAGCGTTCTTAACATGTCAGCCCATTTAGACAATTGCTCTCTGAATTTATCATCTGTTCTTCTTATTTTAATATGCTGCTCATCTGCCAGAGCCCATCCTTGAAAGTTATTTTTTCCATTTACCATATTCTGGATGTATTGGGCTAACCATTAAAGTGCTATCCTCTTTCTTGCCACTACAATACCCAGTGCTAGCATCCGTAATCTCATTTTATAGTCCTTCTTGTAGGAAAAATGCCTACTGTACATTGTCTAATGGATGCATCCAGGTCCACTCCCATAATATATGTCAGCGGGCCCAAGATTTGAACCCAAAAAACTTCAAGCGTTGGACAGCTCCAAGTTTTATGTAAAATAATAATAATAATAAAACATTTATTAAGCGCCTGGCTGCACAAAACTGTGTATCCCCGCGCTAACTGCAAGTGCAAACCAATCCAGAGGAGCAGAATCCGAGACTCGGCATAGGGATTCCTATTTAGGGAATAGGTGAGTTTTTAATCTAGCTCTGAATCTCAATTCGGAGGGCTCCATTCGCAAATGGATCGGCAGAGCATTCCAGTACTTAGTGGCCAAATAGCGGAAAGACTTTCCTCCCATTTTAGCTCTTGTGATGCGAGGGATTTTAAATAGCATCATGCCCGATGATCTCAAATCTCTCGTCGGACGGTGAATGGTAATGAGACTTTTCAGGTAGTCAGGGCCTCTGTTATGGGCAATACGGTGGGCATAGCAGAGAGTCTTGAATATAATTCTCTCTTTAATAGGGAGCCAATGGAGTTTGACTAATGCATTTTTGATGGAGGCTTTTCTAGGGAGACCAAGCACCAGCCGCGCAGCTGAATTCTGAACACATTGTAACTGGTGCAGTCCCTTCTGATTTAGGCCTAACAGGAGAGCATTACCATAGTCCAGATGAGGTGATATCAAAGCATGAACTATGGTTTTTCTGGCTTCGGTGGGCAAAAGATCGAGTACTTTACGAAGTACTTTTAATATGCCAAAGCATTTGCTTGTCACCTTATTCACATGGGTTTTGCCAGAGAGGTCAGCGTCCAGCATAACGCCTAGATTTTGCCACCGTTTCCACTGGAGGCAGTTCCCCTAATTCGCTAGGCCACCATGCATGAGACCATACAGAGACATCTCTTCCTACTATCAGCACCTCTGTCTTGTCTCCTTTTAAACGGAGGCAATTATTATTCATCCACGTGGCTATCGCTGACATACAGTTTGAGAAGTTGATAGCTAATTCACTGCTGTCTGGGGTTAATTTAAACACCAACTGGGTGTCGTCAGCGTAGCTGACAATGCCCACCCCAAACTCCTCCGCAATGTGTGCCAGGGGTTCCATGTAGATGTTAAATAATGTTGGGCTCAAACTAGAGCCCTGTGGAACCCCATGGCTCACACTGCGAGGCGTCGATTTAAAGGGTGGGCAGTGAAGTTGGAACGTTCTGTCAGTCAAGAAGGACTGGAACCAGGTAAGAGCTAGGCCCTTTACTCCCATGTTCGAGAGCCGAGACAGCAGCGTTGAGTGCAGCACGGTATCAAATGCTGCACTTAGGTCCAATAGGACCAACGCTGCTGTCTCTCCCTCGTCCACCATTTTTCGGATATGTTCAGTCGAATACAGGACTGCCGATTCGGTTGAGTGGCCAGATCTAAACCCTGACTGGGAGGGATGAAGGAGAGCTTCTTTCTCCAGAAACTCCATAAGTTGTATATTTGCAACCTTTTCTAAGATTTTGGCACAAAAAGGAAGAAGCGAGATCGGTCTTAGGTTTTGCAATTGAGAAATTGGGATGTTTGGTTTCTTTTTTAGAGGTATTACCTGAGCAGATTTCCAGCTTTTCAGGACATGGCCTTCCTGGAACGATAAAGTAATCATGTTACTGATTTGATCTATTAATATATTTTCCATGACAGTCTTACATTGTTCCGGGGGGCAGGGATCCATAGGGGAGCCAGAGCGTATTCCATTAATAATTTTCATTAGGTCCTGTTTGTTAGGAGTCCTGAATCTGGTAAATGAGGATTTGTGAGAGAGGGAGCTTTGATTATCTGCATTATCATTAGATATGTTAGTGCTGCTTGAGAAGGTGGCATGGATTTTTTCTACTTTCTCCACAAAGAAATCAGCTATCCGATCGCATATCTCCGTGGAGTAAGTATCTTTAGTATCTAAACGTGAAGGAATGGTAATTTCTCTATAAATGCAGAGTAGCTCTTTCGTGGGGTTCTTGGCTTCCTCAATTCTGCTTTTGTAGTAGTGACTTTTTTCTATTCTGACTAATTTCTGATATTTTTTCAGTTCGATTCTGTAATTTATTTTGAGTTCCGGGGTATAGTTTTTCCTCCATTTACGTTCTATAGATTTACATAGGGCTTTAGCATTTTTGAGCTTCTCTGAGAACCAGGGGGCGTTTTTGGTTTGTCTAGCTGGTGGTTTGGTAGTCCATGGTGCAATTTTGTCCAAAGCTTTTGTTACCCAAAGTTCATAGTTGTCCCATACCTCTTGTAGGGAGTTCCCTATTGAAGGGTGTTGCTTAGTTAACGTATCTTTAAAAAGTTCAGGGGTGAATTTTTTAAAATTCCGGCGTCTGTGAGGCGGAAGTTTAGAATGTGTATTTTTAATGTATCTTCTAGTTATCTCAAACGGCACCAAGCTATGGTCAGACCAGATAAGTGGGATAGGGGGAGAAGTCTTACCTTCCCTTCCCAATTTGCGAAGATAGGGTCTAATAGATGACCCTGTTGATGGGTGGGAGTAGTAGAGAGAAGTTTAAGATCTACGGAATTAAAAGCATTCACTAAAAGTTGAGCTTCCCTGGAATTACTATCCTCTAGGTGAAGATTGAGGTCACCTAGAATGATTACATTTTTATGTCTAATGGCGAGTTGAGTAGCCAGTTAAATGAGTTGCCTACAAAAAGACACCGCTGCTCCAGGGGGTCTATATATAAGTAAACCAGTGATCGTGGTAGTAGGATCTAGTTTTATGGTAAATCTCCCACACTCACTATCGGTAATAGTTATTTTAGTTAATGTGCATTCTAATTCTTCTTTACAAATCATTGCTAATCCCCCCCGTTGTATTTGTCTATCGATTCTTAGAAGACTGTAGTTGTGGGGGATGGCGTCTAGGATATCCGGGGCGGATGAATTATCTAGCCATGTTTCGGAAAGAAACAAGGTGTCAAGGTCTTTGTTAATCAGGAGATCATGGATTTCTGTTTTATGTTTAGTCATGGACCTACAGTTAAGTAATAGCATTTTTAGGTTTGTCGTCTTGCCGGGAGTATTGCTTAGCTTAGGGAGTGGTTGATGGCATATGTTACAGAACGCGGGTAAAGACTCCGGGTCTATTGTGTGCAAGCAGTTGCGAAACGGTGTCTTACCGAGTTTCAGAAGGTCAGATCTTGAGTAGTGGAGAGAGTGACTCTTATTTCTGGTTAATGGGAGGCAAGGTCTGTGGAGTCCAGCCCCGCAGCCCGGTCGATCGCGGACGGGCGCAGACGGGCTGGACTCTGGCTTGACTCCGGCGCGCGATCGGCGTGCCCGCAATGCGCGTCCGCTGCGCGGAGCCATTGACGTATGTCTTTATACCGTCGTCCGAGCGACGTGTCTTGCAAGCCCTCACCAAGATGGCCGCTACCCTAATCCACCCAGTCCCCGCAGATGCCGGCCCGTAATTCGGCCACACCCACAGTGAAGATCTGAGCAAGTAGTCTGCTCGTTGTCTGGGGAACGGATAAAATCACAAGGTATGAACACCCTTGCCTTTTTAATCGCTAAAGACAGATTAAGTGGCAATATCTAGAGCATGAAATGCCACAGTGTCAATAGCGCGATTTCAGCTTAAGCGCGAAAGGAGGGGGGAAGGACACACGGGGAAAATTCAACAATTTTAAAATCAGACAGAGAAATTAAAAGCGTAGCGTCCCGGCTCAAGCCTCAGGAGAGAATGCAAACCAGTTCTTGCCATACCACATATTCCACAGGCACCCTTGTGTTCTGGATATATTTGTGCCAGCTGTTGCGGAGTAAGGTATATATTTTGATGAAGTGGAACTGTATTGGTTTAAATCAGGTATTAGGGAAGATAGGCTTGACCTGGGTTCAAGCCTTTTTGTGGTTGCCTTTAGAAACGGCCTCTGGACATTTATATATCCAGCTATGGTAAGCCCTCTCAGTACTGCTGCCCCAACCTCAACCAACGCACTGTACAACAGAGTAATCAATCTCCTGCAACCACTCAGTTCCAATACCTGCCACTGAACGACAAGTTCCCCGGTATGTCTAGAAACAAGGGTCAGGAGCCTCTTACATTGTGTATTGAAGAAATTGTCCCAGTCCTACCCCAAATAGTTCCTACGCTTGTGCAAATGAAACAAAACTACAAATTGGGTAAATGTCTCCCACTGTGTCACATCCTCCTTCCTTCCTACCCCAGAAGGACATGAGCCTCTGCATTGCCTAGAACTGTTGCAATTCCAACAAGTGGATGTCCACTATAAACAGGAATCTTTTTAGGCCCTGTTCCACCACTCTCGACCTACCACACCTCATCCATCTGCTAAATCAGATATGTTAAATTCTTCAGTACTCCCTGTCCTTTTAGAAATAGATCAGGCAGTGTATTTTGTCCATATGTCCTTTTAATAGGGATTGTTCCCAGTTCGCTCCCTCCCCACACCACTGAATGGTATGCTGCTACATGGTACAGAAACAAATCTAGTAGTCCCTGCCCCCCTTCACCAAAGGTATGTAAAGCATAGCCAGCTTTGCCCTCTCCATTTGGCAATCCACAAACCAAAACAGTTGGGAGGCCATCTAGCATGCTGAATGTGGTCACAGGTGTCAGGCACAAAGTGTTCTGCAAGATGTATGAGCACCTCAGGAGAAATGCCATTGTAGCCAGGGAAATGCAACCCATGATGGAAAAAGGAAGAGTCCTCCAAAAACTCACAGAGTTATACAGAGGTAACACCACTGCCAAGAAAAGATTTGTCAATAGAAGATGGTCATAACTGGTGAGGTACCCTAATCGTCATTGTCCTATTTTTGCGCTCTTCATTGATCACTCGCAATGTATGATGACTTTGTGTCTTCACGATTGAGACAAGGACAGGACCAGCAATGGAGACTAATTTACAGGTGACAACATGGAGTAGCCATAATCCATTAAAACAGGGCATGCCTGTCCTCATTTCATGTCATCAAGGTGACAGAAGTAAGTGCAAAATGTTATAATACCCACACAGTAATCAACAAGTTGTTCCCAAAGGTTATATTTCTGGAATATATTCAATGAATTATGTTGATTAAAAAGATCCAGTAGCTATTGATAATATGGAATTCATCTTTCCAAAACTTACAGGACTTGAATGGCCAAGGATTCATCCCCCATGTACCATGCAGACTGAGCCACGGCCAAGGAATATCTGCCTCTTTACTTAAATGATGTTGGGTTGTCATTAATTCTTTTTTTGATTATGGCTAGATTTCTCACTCATATGAAAGGCTAATGCCATTGTCTAACAGATTATTCACAGCCCCTGATGAGGCCGACCCTTTGGGCAGGGTTAGAAAGTTTTGTGATCTAATCAGAGCTTCTTATTTCTGAATGAACTATTCGGTGAAGGTCCAGTGCACTGAAGGCTACAGGGGACTAAAACATTGTTGTGTTGCTAATTCAGCATTCATAATAGTCATTCTCAAATCCACATAATAGGTATGTGTTGTACTGTCCCTAGGGTTGCCAAAAACCTGACTTTATTGATATTCACTTATTTGTAATTTGACAAAGATTCGCATATGGGGAAAAGCACTACTTAGACAGGCTTGGCTGATTAATTCTATGGATGAATCTTACTCATTTAAGCTCCAATGTATTTTAAATTGTACTTTTCGTCTCAGTATCGAGTACAGAGTATATTTTTCAAATTTTACATTATTGTACCTTAAAAGGATACATTTTGCTGCATAGGGCTGTGTCAAAATTCTCGAAGAAATAAAGAGTTGCCCTCTTTTTGTTGAAAATATTAATAACCACCACATGGTAAATTATTTTTTGTACTACACACAACCTTATCCACATACATATGCGCTTTGTTATGTGGCACTGTGTAGCATTGCTTCAGCAGTCATAATTCCCACATATAACACTATAATCCAATTAGCCCTAAAATCTTTATTGTTATTGATTGAATTGATTAGTGAGAGTTATAGATTGTAATATATTATCCAGCAGGGTGACCGGTACTGTATTGCATCTCTGAGCTGAGGCGAGTAGACGATTAAGTCATTCACAGAGCCCATAATTACCTTTTGCCTACATTCAAGCTTCAAAGCTTCAAACTTCAAAAGGTATACGGGGAAGAGACCGAGAAGTAGGTGCAAACAACCCTATCACCTTGGCCCATTGGGCTCGGGGGGCTTTCTGAATGCAATTTTGTCGTGTACTAGGCCAGTCCTTGCCATAATATGTATATTGATGATGCAGTGTGTGAAAAATTCATTGGATTCTTACATTCCTAAATACTAATGTCCATTGAGGAAATAACTAGGCCTAAAACTAAATTATACATCATATGAATATGTTCAACTAAAGGCACACTAACATAATACATCAAACTTAAACAACCTATTGATATATAATATTGTAATGCTGCAATAATAATCAGGATTACCAATGAATGAATTGTGCCTTAGGCAATAAGTGAACAGCAGACACCAATCCACAACACTTTATCCGTGTGCTCTGTGTGTGAAATGTATGAGTGCTGGACTGCATTCCAGGGTGATGGTGTATTAGTGCTACCAGAGATATGACACACAGAGTGAAGTTTTTAGCATCTTTAGTTGTATCAAGACGAGCTCTGAAAGGAGTCCCTTGCCAGTGGATGCATGCAATGCAGCAAGTAAACATACCTGCTTTTTTGGTTGGTGGGTGTATGGGCACATTAGGATCAGCTAGTGAGTGGGTAAGAGCACCTGTCAATGAAATACTAGTTCAGAGTTACTCAATAACCCATTTTAACTGGAAACATTGTTTACAACGCATGCGATTGCTAACGCGGGATTACTGGTTACTAATTATCTTGCCAAATCCCTTCTTCCTGTCGACTGAATCGTTGGTACCTGTCTTGAGTAAAAGGTAATCTCGAGGTAAACAATCAATTTAAGAACTTACACCACTCTAAATGACCACTGACCAAAATTAAGTTTTAAAGATTTAATATAAAGTCAAAGATAACTGAAGATACAAACTTCTCAAGATGAGATTCAAAAGGTATATCGGAATCACTATGAACATGAACTTTTTGAATAGTCTGAGTCTGAAGAACAAAATAATAAGTACAAGTTCGAATACCATCAGGGTTGCTAAAATGGATACAAGTTGCAACCTCAAAGTCATTACAGAAAAGAAAATTAAAGTTAGTCTGTCCCTACACTATACTAAATGACATCCCTACTTAACAAGATCTTAACCCTCTAGGTGTCAGCCGTGGTGACTTCCTAAGAAGATCACGCACTTCTCTTTGTCTCTTCTCTGATAATGGGTCTCTCCTGATCAGCCTATCTGCCTACCCATCCGCTTCCTTAGGCTCCCAAAATCATCTGCTCTGCTCTCCTCCCGGGTCACTTTCCCTAATACCAAATCACATTTCCAATAGAAACGCCCCTTGGGACGCCCCTCACGTGGTACATCTTTCCGCGGCAAACTCCATGATGGTACTCTTGAAGACCCTCGTTAAAGTTGACCTTGGTTCCCGGGCTTCTTCTTCAGTGCGCTGATACCCCCTGAAATTCCTGGAAACTCCTACAGGCCTGCGCAAGGCGCCACTGAACAAAGTCCCTTTCATTCGAGCTGATTAGGACCCTCGCACCTGCATACAGCTCTTCCTGCAGTGGGCCTCAAATTCCAGACTTCACCATATCTTAGGCCATAAAACACTCTCAGAGCTTCATACTGGACACCTCACGACCTCTCCTCTAACGAGCACATGACGATTTGAACTACATGACATTATCGGCTCTGGCCTACTTGATTTACATGCAGCAGGTTCCTGCACTCTTAAAACGTTAACTTGATTTAAACAGCAAACATTCTTAACTAGCATACGTTTCTAAAATAACACATCTATAAAGCATATACTTTTAACCCTAAGTTCAATAGTACATTTTGAAAGAACCATGTCAACCTTGTCTCACATTATTTTAGCAGCACGTTTAGATTTGCTTGTGAATTGCCATGAGGCCTACACAAAATACTGGGTTTTTGTTACATTCAACTCTTACATTATTCCTTTAACATGAGAACATGAGGTTTTCATATTCATCCCAAACATTTCTACATTAGTCTCACACAGTTATGATTATCGTTACTCTACTTTAAACATTCTATGCATTTCACCACTGAATATAAGACACTCGGTGTATTTCACTTCTAAATATAAACACTCTGGTGCAAAGTACATGTTAACTAACTACGTGCTTGTAAATATGGCGTACCTATACATTTTTTTCCAAACTTGTGCTCTCTCAGTCCCCCCTTTGATGACCTTCAGGGGTCATCATCACCATGACACTAAAAATGTAGAACCTTTAAAGTGAAGTCAGGACAGTACCACTTCTTTTCATACTCTCTAATGCTTTCAGACTCTTATATTGAGTGTCCTGCATCGCTGTCAACTCTTCTTCCTGTTTCTTCATAGCTCTCTGTAACCTATTTGCTCTATACCATTGATACAAACGCACCAATCCCCACAAAGTGATTACACAAATCACTACTATGATGATGGGCTTCAATATGTACCAAACGATACCCTTTCCTAAGTTGGCAAACCAACTTCCAACTTTACCCATTCCATGGCCTACTTTTTCCCACACATTTACCTTTGCCAGGTCCTCAATTTCGTAGTGTATGGCAGTGATGTTTTGTATATACTTCTCTAGAGGCTTTGAATTGTCTGGAATGTAAGTACAACATTCCTGAACCTTCAAGGCCCTACAGACTCCTCCCTCTTTTGCTAACAGAACATCTAAAGCAAGTCGGTTCTGAAGAACCATTGCCCTAATCGATTGCATCTCCCCCTCTATCAGCATCAAGGATCTCGCAGTACTGGCAGACAGTCTATCTACGACTGTAGCTAACCTCCTGATCTTAATGTCATTCATTATCAATCCTAAGAAAGGGAATGCAGCACCTATTACATCTCCAACTACTTCTGCTGCACCCAGCCCTCGCTTCCATCTAGTTGATATTTCTTTCTTAGGCGTGTCTAAATTCTCAACATGATATATTTTAGGGAAAACAACAGCCAGATAGCATGATCCGTACCAATTATCTGGTAACTTCACATAGGCATATCTTCCACATACAAAATATACATTTGGTATTGCTTGCATCCCTTTCATGAAGTTCTTAGAGTAGTACTCCAATTGAAAAGCATGTTCGCAATTGACTTGTCCTACATAAACGTTTTCATAGTAGGAGTAACTCCTGTGAATGCACAGTTTCCCCCGTTTCTCCTTATCCAAAGCAATTGGACCAATACTACCTTTTCGTTGTTGTGCCCTTTCTTCCTTGGTCCAATCTGTTTCTCCTTGTCCTGATGCCTTCAATGCCTTCTGCTTTCTGTATCTAGTATCTACCTGAGCTATAAACTTTTTCTCAACTTCTGATATTTGACAAGTCAGATTGTTGTTTCGAGCATGTGAAGTATCTAACGTTCTCCATGGAATAAACCATTTGTGTAACCTGTCTTCGCTTTTGTAGTAGTCCCATTTGTTCAAATGCTTGAAATTCGGAACCTCTGGCAATGTCGAGTCGAAATTCGAGAAGTAATACTCAAATCCGTCTCGTCCATAAAACATACTTAACAATAAACTGCACGTTATTCCATATGTCAACGGGAGATGATGGTATTTGATACCCTCCTCCACCGAAATTGGTAACTGCATACATACATAGCAGTCCTTTACCTCCATGGCATCAACATATTCATAAAGCAACTTAGCATAAGCATTTGACTTGTAATTCCCCTGTGATTCATCCATGTGTAACCTTTTTACTTCTGCATCTAACAACGCTTTGTCTTTCTCATTGATGTTTCCCTTCTCCTTAACTGTGGTAGTTCTCGGTGTTGACACTCCCCTATCCTCCTTAACTGTGATTCCATCCCCTTCGTGTCCCGCTAGGAATGAAACAGTTACCACTAAAATTATAAGAGAAACCACTACTCCTAAAAATGTAACAGCTATACATTTTGCCCTGCGGTTCGGGTTGCCAGCCTCCATGTTCTCAAACAGTGTAGTTTTCGACTATCTTCCAGCATTCACTTCCTCTTCTTTTCAAACAAAGTCTTTCTCTCTTGCAATGTCTTTCTTGAAACACTTGGAAGCTTGACAATTTGTTTCCGCAAAACAGTTCAAAGTCCAGTAGAAAATAGACAACCCTAGCCCTTCTCCATCCACTAAAATGAAACCCCTATCACTTTTCTTCTTCCACTCGGCGCTAGGTTATCTTGCAACAAGTTTACAATTTCTTTTCAAAAGTCTTATTTTCGTCTGAAGTTATGTATGACTCAAGGAGTAACACTACTTCTTCATAAATGTCCATCCGAAGTATCATTCCCTCAGGTTCTGGACAATTCGTACCACACCATGGAAAGTCAACCTTTTCTAGGATTATTCTCCTTATTTCGCTCAAGACAAGTGGACGGACGAAATTGAGAGTTAGCGTTTTTTTCAATTTCTAATCCTGGTACTATCAGTTCTATATCCACAATTACAAAGGGGTCCGTTCTTATCAAGATCACTTTCTTCACTTTTCCAGATCTGCACCCCTTTGAAGACATTCGTAGTATGGTTTTAGTCCACAACAATAAGCACTCCTAGCAATTCTACTACTCGTTCAAGCATTTCCAAACGAAGAAGAGTTCCCTCCAATATTGGATATCGTGAACAGCAAACTGGAAACTCAACTGTCTCTAAAAGCAATTTTCTTATTCCACTCAGGAGAGCAGGATGAACGATGTTGAGTGTCAGCAACCTTTCGGTCTCCGCTCCTGGCAGTAGAAACTTTATTTGCACTGTGATGATCGGGTCAGTTCTGATCAGTTCCACTTCCCTGATCCTCCCTGTTCTGTGTCTCCCAGACATCTGCAACAAGGTAGGTCCAGTCGGGAGTAGAGTATCTTCTGCTAGGCACTCGCACTCTACTTGATCTTCTAAGACCCTCCTCGGCTTGATCCTGGATATCTTCTTCTGGATCTGAGTCTTCGGATATAGGAGTAAGCGTTTCTTCTTGGGCCGACCTCAAACTTAGCCTTCTTCTTCTTGTCGGCCAAGTGGCAGCTCCAAGCCTTATTCTCCTATTCCTTGTCCTCCCACTTGGTTCTTGATCGCTCCGATACGGATCTGAGTCTGAGTCGTATTCACTTCTGCTCTCTCCTTCAGTTGCGTCTTCTGTCTCACTGCCGTCCTGCCTTCGCTCTTCTTCTGAATCCGATGCGTTCCCAACTTCTTCCGACACCTCCTCAGCTGCCTCAATCCCTTCTTGCGACTCTTCTTCCACTTCCGGGCTTTCGTCTGGGATGGGAGCTGTTCCTTCTAGAGGTGCTGGAACTCTTCTAGTATGGGATGCATGGATCCAATTTGGCAGCCCCCCGCACTTCACCGCGGTGTTCGTGATCAGGATTACCTGAAAGGGCCCACGCCAGCGAACATCTAGGCAGTTCTTCCGGACGTGTTTTTTAACCAGGACCCAGTCCCCTGGGTTCAGGTCATGACACAGGTTCCTCGCTGTTGGAACTTCAGCCGCATGCACCTGAAGGGACACAGAATGGATGGCGTCAGACAGTCCTTTACAATAATCCAAGATCAGATCATCTGTAATATTCAATAGAGCAGTAGTTGGAACTGTAGGAAGTCTCATGGCCCTCCCCATCAGGATCTCGTGGGGAGAAAGACCTGTCCTCCTATCAGGCGTGCTGCGCATGCTCATGAGCACCAATGGAAGAGCATCTGGCCAACTCAAAGATGTGGATGCCACTACTTTAGCCAATCTATTCTTCAAAGTGCCATTCACTTGTTCCACAATTCCTGAAGCCTCTTGTCGATAACTACAATGCAGCTTTTGATCGATATTCAGCGTGGAGCACAACATCTTCACTATTTCGCTGTTAAAATGTTTTCCTCTGTCCGATTCCAAAGAGGCAGGCACCCCGAAGCGCGGTATCAACTCCCTGAGCAACAATTTAGCCACTGTGAGTGTATCGCACCTACGTGTAGGGTATGCCTCAACCCATCTGGAAAATACGCATACAATCACCAACACATACCGAAGGCGATTGACTCTTGGCATTTCGATGAAGTCTAGTTGCATTCTATTGAAAGGCCCCCCTGACCTCCCAATGTGACTCAGTGTGACTGGTGTTCGTTTGCCTACGTTCAGTTGTTGGCAGGTAACACATCGCTTACATACTGATTCTGCTGCTATTCTGAATTTCGGGCAATACCAAGTCTGCCTAAAAACTCTCATCATAGCATCCCTTCCTAGATGTACTGGACCATGTATTTCTCTCGCCATGGGATTAGCTAATTCTTCAGGTAACACAGCTCTCCCATCTGCTGAAACCCAAAAATCCATTTCACTTCGCACACAGCCTGCTATTTCCCATGCCTTTTTCTCTTTTTCAGGTGCGTTCTCCTGCATTATTCTTAAATCCTCCCAAGTGTCTACAGTTTCTAACATCATACTTAATTCAGTCTTTTCTTCTGCACCTTCTATTTCCACCTTTGAGAAAGAATAACTTTGTTCCGCACAATAGCGTGCGACTTCATCAGCATATCTATTACCTTGTGACACAAAATCTGTATTCTTAGTATGAGCTACACACTTCACCACTGCAATATCAACAGGACCTTGTAATGCTTCTATCAGCAATCTCACAAATTCTCCATTTCGAATGGGCGAACCAGAGGAGGTCATGTAACCCCTCTGAGACCACAACTGCCCGAAATCATGAACCACACCGAAACCATATTGGCTGTCCGTGTAGATGGTGACTCTCTTTCCATTTCCTGCTATGCAGGCACGAGTTAGGGCAATAATCTCTGCTACCTGTGCGGAATGTACTCCTTCCAGGCAAGCGGCTTCCACAACTCCAGTAATGGTACAAACAGCATAAGCTGCTCTTAACCGACCAGTATCGTCTCTTAAACATGAGCCATCGACAAAGTAAATCTCATCAGGGTCAGACAATGGCTCATCCACTATATCTGGTCTGGGTTTCGTGCATAGTTCAGTCACATCAAGGCAATCGTGGTCTTCACATCCTTCGCCTTCTATTACAGTAGGTAATGGCATCAAAGTAGCAGGATTCAAGACAGAGCATCTCCTGAGAGTCACGTTTTCTGCGGCAAGTATAACTTGCTCATAACGCGTGAGCCTACTATTGGTCAGATGCTGCGTCTTCGTCCTGGTCATTAACAATTCAACTGAATGCGGTACATACACTACTACTGGATGTCCCATTACAATACTTTCGCTCCTTTCAATGCTGACACCCGTTGCAGCAACGGATTTGAGACATCCGGGCAACGCTGCGGCTACTGGATCTAATGTAGCCGAAAAATATGCAACTGGTCTACGGGCATTACCGTGGGTCTGTGCCAAGACTGACAAAGCACATCCCTCTCTCTCACAGCAATAGAGTGAAAACGACTTTTCATAATCTGGCATTCCCAGAGCCGGAGCACGACATAAATCGTCCCTCAGCTGTAAAAACGCCACCAGACATTCTTCATCCCATGGTACCGGATCACTCACCTCCTTGTGCGTCAGTTTCTGTAAGGGCTTTGCTTTCAGTGAAAAGTTAACTATCCACTGTCGGCAGTAACCCACCATTCCTAGGAACATTCTAACCTCTCTCTGAGTTGTAGGCGCATTCATTTTCATTATCGCCTCAATCCTCTCTGGGGACACCTTACGTTTCCCTTTTTCTAACCTGTGCACTAGATACTGTACTTCTGTCAGACAATACTGTAACTTGCTCGGAGATACCTTATGTCCATTTTCAGCTAAATGATTCAGTAAGGCAATTGAATCTACTTTACAAGCTTCCTCTGTTTCTGACGCAACAAGTAGGTCATCTATGTACTGTACCAGAACCGAGTTCTGTGGCAGTACTAGATTCTCAAGATTCTTTTTCAACAACTGATTAAAGATGGATGGACTGTCTGTGAATCCTTGTGGAATTCGACACCATGTTAAAACGCGATCTTCCATTTTAAACGCAAAAAGGTACCTGCTCTCTTCATCCAATGGGATTGAAAAGAAAGCCTGGCAAAGATCTATCACTGTGAACCATTCTGCTTGACATGGTATTTGAAACAATATCACTGATGGATTCGGTACCACGGGACAACATGAAACGACTATGTTGTTAATCTTTCGTAAATCCTGAACTATCCTAAACTTCCCACTAGGTTTCTGCAAACCCATAATCGGGGAGTTACAAGGACTGCCCACGATTTCCTTCAGTATTCCCTGCTGTATCATTGACTCGATCACAGGCTTTATTCCTGCAATCGTTTCCTGGGACAATTTGTATTGAGGCGTTCTTGGAAACTCAACATTTGGTTTTACCAGAATTTTTACCGGTTCTACCCCTTTAATCAATCCTATATCTTCTCCTGTGAAATCCCACACCTCTGACGCCACTACATCTCTTAAGTCTTGTGGAAGATCTTCTACAGTCAGAGTAGGATATAGTTCTACACAGAATTTTGAATTGGCCACCTTAAAGGTAGCATCATCGTCGGTAGTCTGTACCTCCACTCCTTGTGGGGTGCAGTATATGGTGCAATTCAATTTGCATAACAAATCCCTACCTAACAGACATACCGGACTCGAGTCACAAACCACAAACTGATGTTCGTTCATGTGGTTTCCAATTTTCACAGACACTGGTTCTGTCAAGGGACTAGTCATTCTTTTATTTGCGACTCCTACCACCTGAATTGTTTCCCCTGACATCGGCAAGTCTGGAACCACCGCTGATCTCAGAGTCGAACGAGTAGCCCCAGTGTCCACTAAGAACGTAGTGGGACACCCTGCCACTTCTGCCTCAACAAATGGCCCTCTCTGATCCACTTCTAGAACTGCCCCGAGGGTACAGTCTTCTTCACTGCTCACCCGTTGTCCTGTCAATGGATCAATGTAATAACATTTTTCTTCCTCGATAAACAGAGGCATTTGTTTAAAGACCTTTCCTCCAGCTGCTATCTTCGGTGGCTGTGGGAATTGGGCCCGTGGAGCCGAAGTCCCCCCTTTGGCCACCTTACTGCTTGGGACTGTCACTTTTTGCACTGTGTCTTCTTGGACCTGCTCTTCTACTTCTTGCTCTCCGTTTTCAGGGTTAAAGGGACACTCGCGTCGCCAATGCCCCACCTGGTGACACAGATGACACTTGGTCGTTTTCTTTAAAGTGGCAAAGTCTATCCTAGGTCTCTGCCCTTCTTCATTATCTTTGTTCTGACCATTTGGTTTTCGTCCCATCCCCTGCTTCTGCTGGCCACCCTTCCCAGCGGACTGCATTTGCACCACCATCAATTTCTCCTTTAGATTCTTGGCTTTAGAATCTATCTCGTCACTGCAGTACCTCGCATATCGTAAAATCTCATCTAGTGGTTTGTTCTGCCAACAGATTAAATGTTGCTGTATCATCAAACAAATATCAGGTCTCAACCCCAATACAAACTTTGACACGAACTGCCCTATGTCTTTGGGATCCATTACATCTAGTCCACTGTATTGCTTGAATGTTTTCAATAATCTTTCATAAAACTCGTGAACTGTCTCCTTGGGTTCCTGCCTTGTTCGGTCTATTTTTACCCAATCTATATCCTGTGGTGGTACCTTATCTTTCAGCCATGCTATTACCCTTTCATACTTTCGCATGACTATCTCAGCTGGTCCATTAGTTCGAACATCTCTCAATGGTTCAGCATTTGGCCATTCGACACTTGTCTTACAAGGGGTCCACAAATCAGATGGGACCACGATGTCAAACAACGTGTTCAAATCTATCCACAATACTTTCGAAATTTTAACAAACCTCTCTACCTGCTTATACCACTCGACTGGGTTGTCCCGCAACTTCGGGAATGAGTTGGTAAATGCGGCTAAGTCTCCTCTACTCCAGGGCACATGTACATAATTTCCATTTGATATTTCTCGCAAAGGGAATGCCTCCATCTGCATTACCCTTCCCTCAGGGGTCATCACATTTGTACTTCGCCTAACTGTGCCCTTTTTCGACCACCTTTCTTCCCATTTATCCAGTTCTCTCCACACTCTTATCCCTGTTACCAGCTCTCTTATGTGTGTTTTTAATCCAGCAGTTCTCTTCTCATCTAGATCTTGGTCTGCGTACTGTAATCTGTGGTTACTCTGTAATGCCCTTGTCCTAGACAAATCCACGGCATACTTGTCTGCCAAATCGGTCAGTTTTTCATGAACCGCTCTAGCTTTCCTAGTAATATCCTTTGCCATGAACAATAACTCATCCTGTTCATACAATTCTATCCTCTCCAAAGGCAATGTTCCATCTATTATCTCATCTACATCTGACTTTAAACTGGTAACATCAAGCCTTTTTGCCTTTATTTCAGCTTTCAAGACACTCAATTTAGCTCCTCCATCCGCATCTCTCCCATCCCAGCTCCGAGATCTACGTTTAGGTATTGGTGAATTATAGGGAGTCCTCCCCTGTTCCCATCTCTCTAAGTCCCATGCCTTTCCGTCTTCTCGGGGTGGGTGGTGAAACACTCCTTCATGCCTCATAGCCCTTCTCTCCCCTTCCGGGCTAGTTTCACGGGATGCAGGGTAAGAGGTTCTCTTACTCCCTCTTTCTTCCCTACTTCCCTGTGCTTCCTGAGTATTCGAGGCGTGGCGGGACCTATCGCTGTTCTCCTTTCTCCAATGTTGAACGTCTTCCCCAAGCGTATGATGAAGGCACCTAAACCTATTCTGAAAATTCCGTACCGCCTCATCTCCTCCGTTCCCCCAAAGACGGGACATTTCCTCACATTCTACAATCCTAGTATTTTGTTCCGACTGTTCTCTCTGATTTGTAGGACCTGCATCCCCTCTATTCTCTTGACTTTGGCCTTCCCGGCCCTGACTGCTTTCGCTGGCCCCACAATGAGATACAGTCCCGTTACCCCTGCTTTCCCACTCTGGTTCCGTTCTTGTCCTGTTACTCGGAGATACTATGGACCCGTCCCATTCCCTCAAATCAGCTCTTAACTCTGAAAAAGATCTTGGCCGCGGTCCCCTTAGATCCATTGGTCCTCTCGGACCTCCCTGTTCTGAATTGGGACCGACAGTTGTCTCTAATGGGGTGTTCCACGTTACCGAACCTGGTAATTGTTTCCATGCATTCGTCACATTATTCCTCCTTTCCATCTCAATCCTTTCCCTATCCAATTGCCTTTGTTGTTCCCCTCTATCTCTCTCAGAATTATAGATCGAAACTATGGGTCCTATGGTAACAGGCACTTGAAGAGCGTCTGGCAATCCCACAGACTCAACCCTTTCTGTGGTTGGCGTTTTCTGCACCACAAACCTTCCCACTACACTCTGTACAGTGTTGTTTAGAGGTGTTTCTCCGCCTTTGCTAGGTGTCCATTCCGATATAGGGAGTGGTGTATACCCCTCTATCTCATTCCCATCTTCCCTTGCGAGCCCTCTATCTTCTATCAATCCCACTCTCGGAGGTGGTCTATCCATTAACAATCTGTTTATCAGATTGTCCTCCGACTCGCTTTCCTCGTCTTCTTCCATGAGGTTTCCTCCTCCTGACACCTCCCTCATCGGATACATTTTCTCCACCTCAATAGCCTGTACCCTCCAACGCTTTTCCTCCTCATCCCATTTGGAATCTCGCACTGCCCTTACCGATCGCGTCAGCCTTTGTTGACGCCTGTTCAAATTTCGGTCGTGTGCAGCCTTAATCCATGCATTAAGAGCCTCAAACTGTGTTGGTCTAGGTGAAGGTTTCAATGAGGACATGGTTGCTTTTAGCCGATGTAACACCTCTAACTTAAACGTTCCGTACTTTGGGAACTGCATTTCCTCATTTCCTTCCGTAAGCTTATTCCAAGCCCCAATCCATAATATCGTATGCAGCCCCACATTCGTTGCCATATAATGAGCTGGCGTACCCTCTGGGGGAGCCTCTTCCCCGTAATAATGTTCACTTCGTTTACGTTTAAAAATCCCTTTCAAACACTTAAAACACTTCATGATTTCTCTTTTCTCCGCGTTTGTTTACTTCCTGATGATATTCCACCAATCTCGGCGCCGTTCTCACTAACTGGCCTATCCGTACGCGGCTTTCCTCCGACGTCACTCTAGCCGCCCAACCAGAGCGCGGCTCTAGCTAACGCCACACCAACCGCTCAATCACAGCGCGGCTCTAGCCGACGTCACCCGTCCCCCTTCGCAGCAGTTCCCCTCCTTTCTCAGCTCGTCTCCTCGGTCATGCACGCATCCCATTCATACACTGAAAAATGATTACTTCCGTCCAAGCGATCACCTTTCTTTGACTGTACGCCCACAGTCTTTCTGTAGTTGTCACCCTAACTTGGCGAGATGTCTTTCCGTTTACTTCCAGACAATCGCCTTCTCCGATAGGTTACTCACACGCAGTAACTTTCGACCAGCGTCCGTTACTCATACACTCACTCTTACACTCCCCCTATCTTGGATCCACGGCGGTCAATGGTACCTCGTGACCTCCGTACTATGGTCGACAACTACCCTGGATGTTCGATACACCCAAAACCACTTAAGCTCTGGCCTGAACTTAAGATTTCACCAGTACACCCGTTTACCAGGTTACCAGTTTACCAGGTTGCGCGCGCTCACAACCTTCTCTCATTCACACTACAGGCATTCAACTCCGCAAGACATTACAATACAAATACAACACAAAACACCGCAATCTGTTCACGCATGACCCTTTTTATACTCACTCTCCGATACTGCTGCTTTTCTCGCACCGTCTGCACCTTTCGGCACACGATTCTTCCGCTGCTCGTCTCTCGACGTCTCGGGCCTTGGGGTAAACTAACCTCTCTAGATTACCTTCCTCAAGAAGATAACCATCCTCACTCTGCTACCAACTGCTAACGCGGGATTACTGGTTAATAATTATCTTGCCAAATCCCTTCTTCCTGTCGACTGAATCGTTGGTACCTGTCTTGAGTAAAAGGTAATCTCGAGGTAAACAATCAATTTAAGAACTTACACCACTCTAAATGACCACTGACCAAAATTAAGTTTTAAAGATTTAATATAAAGTCAAAGATAACTGAAGATACAAACTTCTCAAGATGAGATTCAAAAGGTATATCGGAATCACTATGAACATGAACTTTTTGAATAGTCTGAGTCTGAAGAACAAAATAATAAGTACAAGTTCGAATACCATCAGGGTTGCTAAAATGGATACAAGTTGCAACCTCAAAGTCATTACAGAAAAGAAAATTAAAGTTAGTCTGTCCCTACACTATACTAAATGACATCCCTACTTAACAAGATCTTAACCCTCTAGGTGTCAGCCGTGGTGACTTCCTAAGAAGATCACGCACTTCTCTTTGTCTCTTCTCTGATAATGGGTCCCTCCTGATCAGCCTATCTGCCTACCCATCCGCTTCCTTAGGCTCCCAAAATCATCTGCTCTGCTCTCCTCCCGGGTCACTTTCCCTAATACCAAATCACATTTCCAATAGAAACGCCCCTTGGGACGCCCCTCACGTGGTACATCTTTCCGCGGCAAACTCCATGATGGTACTCTTGAAGACCCTCGTTAAAGTTGACCTTGGTTCCCGGGCTTCTTCTTCAGTGCGCTGATACCCCCTGAAATTCCTGGAAACTCCTACAGGCCTGCGCAAGGCGCCACTGAACAAAGTCCCTTTCATTCGAGCTGATTAGGACCCTCGCACCTGCATACAGCTCTTCCTGCAGTGGGCCTCAAATTCCAGACTTCACCATATCTTAGGCCATAAAACACTCTCAGAGCTTCATACTGGACACCTCACGACCTCTCCTCTAACGAGCACATGACGATTTGAACTACATGACATTATCGGCTCTGGCCTACTTGATTTACATGCAGCAGGTTCCTGCACTCTTAAAACGTTAACTTGATTTAAACAGCAAACATTCTTAACTAGCATACGTTTCTAAAATAACACATCTATAAAGCATATACTTTTAACCCTAAGTTCAATAGTACATTTTGAAAGAACCATGTCAACCTTGTCTCACATTATTTTAGCAGCACGTTTAGATTTGCTTGTGAATTGCCATGAGGCCTACACAAAATACTGGGTTTTTGTTACATTCAACTCTTACATTATTCCTTTAACATGAGAACATGAGGTTTTCATATTCATCCCAAACATTTCTACATTAGTCTCACACAGTTATGATTATCGTTACTCTACTTTAAACATTCTATGCATTTCACCACTGAATATAAGACACTCGGTGTATTTCACTTCTAAATATAAACACTCTGGTGCAAAGTACATGTTAACTAACTACGTGCTTGTAAATATGGCGTACTTATACATTTTTTTCCAAACTTGTGCTCTCTCACGATACATCGCATGCCATTACAACGCGAGTCGTCACAACGAGGCGTTGTTACATCGCATGTCATTACAACGCAAGTCGTTACAACGACTTGCTGTAGGTGGCAGAAGGTGTTGGATTTGTTGGATTTTCAATCCAACACCTTCCTTACTGTTGCACACACTGGAGTTGGAATAGTAAATGATACTATTCCATACTCCAGCACCCCCCTACAGCAAGTCATTGTAACGACTTGCGTTGTAATGACATGCATAGAAAACGCATACGTTGTAACGAGTGCTATTCATTTTAACACTATAACTCCTTGTATTAACCTTCAGAAAGAGAGAAGAAAAGGATAATCTCTATTTTTCTTGAGGAAATACCTGCAGTGGTTGATGGAGGAAAGTGCAGAATCTGAATCTCACCCACCAAATGACTTGTTGCAGGATTGTAAAAACCACCCTCCTGAACAGACCTTCAAGGCTATTGGGGTCCTTTTCTATTGTGGTTAACCTGCAGTCTGCTTGAATAGTCGCTCTCTGTACTGCTTGGAGATGAAGGTTTCTGGAAGAGAGGACTCCTACTCACCAGTGGCTGAACTGCCAGGCCACTTATGGACTATTGCAAGGAATCTTTTAACAGGTTCCAGGTGTGTGCTGTTTCTAAATCATTGATAAAGCGTGACAGAGTTCAATGCAGCAAGTTCTGTTATGTTAGTTTGAGGAGCTTCGGTAAAATACACAAAATTACCCTCAAGCTATGCACTGAGGAGGAGGTGCGGCTTTGCCATCTAGTCACCAAACGTCTCACCTGTGTGTGGAAATCATACTAAAACAAGATAAACGGTTTCCCACTCACTGCAAAAGAACATCAGTAGAGGTGAAGCTCAGCCAGGGTAGAGGCTCATTGCACAGGTGGAGGACAGCTGTTTGGCTTTTGGGAAGGCTGAGGCTAAGGACACGAGTTAGTATCTGACATTATACTTTGACTTTGAGAGGTTACTTCTATCAGCGGTAGTGACAGCATAAAAGCATAGTTTCCGTTTTGGTCAGTGCCTGGCAACATTTTGTGCTTGTATTGGCTCCCAGTTCGCTGTTTTAGTTTACACACTTGATGACCCCTTCACCTTTGTTTTTATGTTCCTTTCTCGGTTGCCTTGGGTTCCTTACCTTGTACGCACTCTCTTCTCGTGTGTTGTGCTGTTTTTGCCCTATTATAGTCCTGCCTCGGCCTCCTCCGGGATCAAGGTTGGTTCCTGGCCTGCCTTGACCTCGATAAAGCTTCAACATTGAAGGAACCGGAGAGTTGTGTACTAGGTACTTTCAATGGTACCATGTTCTCATGTTTTTAGTACAATTACTGTTTATCGCTCCTTTATCCAACAGGTGGCGGTCTTTGCTTAGAGATTTACCATTAGCATAGACCATTTAGCCTCGGGCATACCGTTATGTCTGGACCAATGTCTCTCTTTCGAGCCCCTATTCCATTTCCTGTGGCTTTGACTCACTTAGTACCCTTCGGGTTCCTCTCAGGGTTCAGGGAGAGGCACGGTCTGGCTTTGGAACAAGTGGTGCACCATTTGTGCCCTGAGATACGTCGAAATCCTAGGTTCGCAGTTGGTTCGCAAACCATGGGGTGTATTAAACAAAATGCACCAGAGTACCAATGACACGTTAATTGCACCTCCGTGGCAATTTAGTATTACAGTGCTTGCATAGGTCTTTCTGTAATATGGATCATGATAGTGCAAACCATAAGGGGGCTTCCATGTGGGTATGGTTTCACAGGGCAGCTCTAGGGCGGTGCGAGCGGTGCCACCGCACTGGGCGCCACATTCTGGGGGCGCCGATTGTGCATGCACTTTAAAAGCACGCTCCTCCGGGAGTTCAGAGTGCGTGCACGAACAGTGTTGCCTGGTTGAGCTTTGCTTATTCCCACTCATATGGGCCACATTTTCCCATTTGTACACTGAAAACGTTCCTCTGCTCGTTTGTCAAATTTGGGCTGATACTTGCCCTCACCCCCAGCGGCGTCTCTGCCCACTGTAAATTCAGTCAGTGCTGGCCGGGTGCTGCAGCTGAGGGGAGCCGGCAGTCCTGGGAGGTGCAAGGGCATGCGAAGCAAGCAGCTAACAAGGGAATTGTGGGAAGCTTAGTTTACCCATAATTCCTGGCCACCGTTCACAGGAGCCTAAAATTCCCCAGCAGTCACACTCTTCACTGACCTGCAGCAGGATCTCTGCCTCTTTTTAGGTCTCGCCTGGAATTTGCATCCGAAGGATGCGTCCAGGTTGGAGACTTATAGCTAGCTGACTCGGGGGAATGAAGGACAAGAAACTGCCCACGCGCTTTTCCTCGGCTGGATTTCACTGCTTGCACGCGTTTTTTCCTTCAGCATGTTTCTTTCTTTGTGTGAGCGTGCCTTCGGTTTCGTTTCCCGTTTCCTGTCTTAGAGCGCGTTTGCTTTCACTGATCGCTTTCGCTGATATGGGCATTTTTGGAACACGAAATAAAGAGAAGTAATACATTGCAAAATGGCAACGTGGACTTTACTTAAAGGTTTCAAGAAACTTCACGAAATAAACAGAAGTAATACATTAAAAGCATTACACAAAAACAAATGGTAATAGCATTTTTATATAGTGCGGACTTTACCCGAACAAATGGCAACAGCTTTTTTATATAGCGCGGACTTTACCCGACTGCGTGAAAGCAGCATGGACTTTGCTTAAAGGTTAAAGAGACTTCACGAAATAAACAGAAGTGCGTGAAAGCAGCAGCAAGGGAGGGCGGGGTATTCTGATAGATTTCATCGGGGAGAGCTTTTGAATCAAGTGAGGGCAAGAGTAATTACTGAAATAGCATGCAACAGTGAGCCCATGTTAGAACACAGACGCCAGTAGTGGATTATGGTTAATGAAGTTTAACATGATATATCCGACAACAGTGGGGCTGTGAATATTGGTTAAATGTGAGGGGTGGAGCCCCGTTTCGCTAATCAAAGGAGGGGGAAAGCCAGACACGAACGGTACGCCTGGCAGGGCTCAGATGGATGTCAGCCTTTGTTTTGGGCACATAGAACTGCCTTTAAAATCACCTAAAATGGGCTGAGGTGAGGAGAGGAAACCGTAAGCATCCAGGCTCGCATCCCCAGGTGAATGCTTGTGCAGCTTTCTCTGAAGTGCAAACTCAACGGGGAAGTCCCTATCACACTGACGCCACGGTTTAACTACTGGCCTGAGGCAAAGTAATTGGGGCCCCACTGCAAAATGTGGGGAGGGACAACCGAGATATCAGTCTCTCAGTGAGATTTATAAGCAGGGTCGGATTGGAACATGTTTAGCCCGGGCACTCACAAAAAAAACAGAGAGTTAGTCTCATTTGAATCTGGCAGGCTACAAATGGCAACAGCATTTTTATATAGCGCGGACTTTCCCCGACTGCGTGAAAGCAGCATGGACTTTACTTAAAGGTTAAAGAGACTTCAGGAAATAAACAGAAGTAATACATTAAAAGCATTTAACAGCCACACGCACCCCGTCGCCGCACCTACACACACACCAGCGCACATCACAGACACACGCATACACAGCCACATGCCCCCCCGTCGCCGCACCTACACACACACCAACGCACCTACACACACGCACGCACACATACAAAGACCCCCCTCCCCCCACCACCCCACTCACCGGCTACGCAGGATTTCTCTTCTCTGGGGCGGCGGTAGTGGGGCTCTCCCGATCCCTGGGAGCCCCACCCGACAGCGCCTCTGTTCACCCGGTCCCCCATCTCGGGACCGGGACTCAAGTTGGGGCGGCCCCGGGCCTCTCCCTAGCTCACGGGAGCCCCGGGCCGCGGGAGGACTCGGCCTCTTTGCTCCATCCCGGCGGGCAGCCAATCACAGCCCAGCAGCAGGCGGGACTTCCTGCTCGCTTCTGGCCCGGCCCACGTCTTCTCTCCCGTTGCCTGGCTTCCTGCCTCAGGGGTCCGCCAATGGCAGCGCGGCCCCGAGCAGGGAGGCGGGCACAGCGTTTTTTTGTTTCTCTTTTTAAGTTTTCTGACTATGACAATTTAAAACAAGAAAGAAAAGATTCCTGAAAGTGTGTAAACATCAGGGTGAGGATGGACTACGATTATAACAAGGTTGCTGCAAGTCACAAGTGAAGGCGACTTAAATATAACGATCGTATAGGTCAAGAGGGAGCCCACTTAGCTAAAAAACCGAACGATAGACGGTTTTACAAATAAGAAACACAGAGTACCTGCGGGGGGGCTTACCTGTCCGTCGGTACGCAGCAATTTGTAGAGCCTGAAGCCGGAGGGACCGGGACTTTTTCAAGCCTCCTTTTGAGATATTATTTCTATATATCAATAAAATTTGATACTTTTGTACAAGCCATATTTTATATGTTCCTTTTCATACAACAAAACTTAACTACTGCATAAATAAAAAGACATTGCCATTTACAATACTAAAAGCTCAAACTTTCCTAATGCGAGACCTATTGCATTGCAAATGCTTGTTAAACTTAGGCTAGGTCACCACCTGCAGAGCAAAGTGGGTCTGTGACTTAAAACAACTATTCTGTTTTTCCCTAATGCACTGTTCAAAGTGCATGGGTAAGTTCAACCCGCACTTTGAACAGCACATTCCCTGTAAAAGGATGCACAGTTCTGGTATGTGCACAACACACCAGTTAACAGTGTATCACGGTGTGCAGTAAAACAGTGCACCCTATTTGTAATACAGCCCCTGCTCTTATAACAGTGCTGTGGATAATCATGCAATAAATATACATAGCAGCTGATTGTACTATTTTATCCATTTTAAAACACAAATGTCATGCTGAGAAATAAATTTTCAAAAACGTTATTCTAAATTATGTTGATTCCTCTCTACAGTACAAATTAAAATATGATTACACATTTTTTCGTAAACTATCAACAGCTCAGATTAATATGCGTTGCATAGTCCAGAAATTAGAAACCCTCAGGTTTTCAGGCTACTATTAGAAGTAAATAGATTCCCTACTCATTCAAACTCTTTATGGTCTTCAATTGTCATAAAACAAGGCACGCAAAAACTTGTTTTTTATTTTACTGCATTCATAAAATAAAAGAGTCTTTGTTCTTAATACATTCCTAGCACAGCAGTTGCATATTTTGAGATTTTATGTAATGGAAGGAATCTGGGCGCTAATTAACCCCTGCACGAGGAAGAGACATTTGACAGATTGCAAAATGTGTGTAAAGTTGTGGCTGTTCTTTGAAAGTAATCTTCTTGTGTAAACTTGATTATTTTTTTTTATAAAGGAGCAAAATTAATACATAGACAAATACAATTCCTCTTGACATGTACTGAAACTAAATAGTATCCAAAGTAGACTTGAATAAACGTAGGTATGAGAAGGTCAAGAGAAGAGGGAATATAACAAATTACTACTACAAATTGCATCCACGCCGAATGGGCCGCGTGCATATACACAAAGGACTGAAAAACTAAAAGGGCAGACGATGGGATTCAAAGGAAACATAAAAGAGGGTAAACCATATCTTTGTTTATATTTTGGCCTGCAGATGCACATCGTTAACTAAATATTCGTAGCCTGAACTAAAACTTTCTCTATCCTAGTCACCCCTGCACCCATAATACACTCTCAATAATGCAGCAGTGTGTCTCATCAGTATAGGTTATTATGCAGATTCCAGGCAAGATACTCTGTGGAGAAGAAATACAAAGTAAAGGTCTCCTGATGCAGCGTGTCTCTGCATTGCGCATCTAAGGTTAGATGTTTCATTTGCTTGAGATTGGCCTCCAGACACAGGTCTTCATGAGCTAGAGTAGGGGCCTGGGTACAAGAACCCCCTCCTCCTTCGAGTGAATTAGATGTGAATCCTTTACAGTTTTCCCTGCGGGTCGGGTTATGGTAAATTCTGCTTCAGCAAGGAGGACTGGTGTCAGGCACAGTCGGGGGGCCACAGGGCAGATAAGGAATACTGGGCCCCAACAGTGGTGGTTTGCCACTTGTTTCCATCCTGCTGCGCGCTGAAAACTTGGCTAAGTAGAGCCCTTTCTGCATTTGACTCTGAGGGTAGTGAGGGCAAGCAGTCTACAGATTCTCAGGGTAGTCGTGTGGGAGTCAAGATCTCCGAACTCAACAGTCAAACAACATACATAAAATAATGTAATATTCAGCCCAGTGCTCATCTTTATGAAAAACAAAGAACGTTTACTGTCATAGCAGAACTAAATGCTACACAATCCAATTAATACATCATACCGAGTTATCATTTGTGGCACTTAAACCATGAGGGGCTACACGCCCCCTTCCTTCCCCATGAGCGGTCTTCTCCTGCTATGACTGTGAACCCGCTATCACGCAAAAGCGGTCACATGTTAAGTGTGCAACTGAGCTCACTGTTAGCTGCTTTTGTATCAAAAATCATCAGGCAGATGTGTCCAACATATCTGTCTCTCTCTCACCATTAGGCACAGGCACAAAGCCCCTTGTTAACTGTTGGTGACCGAAGACTGTCCGAGCTGCACAGTGGCATGGGTGGCATGCCTGCCCTCAAGGGGTGATGTTCTCCTTTATGAATCACCACAGTGGCTGCCACAAGCAAGACAATCTTTATAGGGGGCCGCTATGGATGGGGGCATGCTCATCTGGCGGCACCACCCTCAGGAGTGGCGATGCTCCGAGGGCAGCTGCAGACTGACACTTCAGTTGTGAATGTTGTGGCCTCGAGGCCCAGCCTCCTTTGTGAGGTCTGGGAATAGCTGTGAACTCTGGGCTGGTTTGGGGCTTCCCGCTTCAAGAGAGATTCAATCTCCTTCTTGTCAGCGGCTGCAGCACCAGTACATCGGCCTCTGGCAGGCTGCCAGGAAACACCTAAGAACATGCTCTAGCATATTCTTATTTACAGCTTCTTAGACATACTAGGGGACTCCTTTACAGCAGAGGTCACTCCTGGATCACTCTCTTAGGGTCATCAGCTTACTCTGTGTGCTCCTCATGCTGGTCCTTTCCTACAGGACAGTCTGTCCTCTTGCAAGGCAATGAAGACTCCTTCTTGTTCTCAGCAGAAAGACAAGCATCTAGGCTGTTCAGGCAGTTCCTTAGCTCTTCCAGCAGAAGGTGTTGACTTCTCTTGAATGGTCCAGAAAAACTTGGGAGGGGGAAAAGGTGGGGTGGTTTGGATCCTACCTTTCTACACATTTGAAGGGGTGTAGCTCCACTGTCTAATTTGGGAATCAATTTTGGGTGGCTCTTTGAAATGTCATCCTCAGGCTGCTCTCCTGACACAGCACAAGTAATATCTCTCTCAGCAGGTAGCAATGGGGGAGGGGGGAGGATCCAAGCAGCAGTACTCATAGTAGGGGCACAGTGAAGCGTGACATCCCTGCACATGGCTGTCCTCAGCTTCCTGAAATAGTAATCTGGGACAGACAAAAGGCAGGCCCTGCCTAGAAACTTCGTTGTCTTGAGCAACAGAAACTGCGCTCCCACACTTCACCTCTACCATCTATCAAATGACAGTACTCAGGCAAAATTCATCAACAGCTCTTTGTTTACAAACATGTCATTGTATTTCTAATGGCAGCCCCAACTCCATCCTCTTTACCCCAGCTACAGGAACACAGGCAATACATTTCCTGTGTATGGGAAATATATCCTCATCCCCCATCTTTCTCCAGCTGAAGCTACTATCTAGGAGAGATTGGACTGCATTTGACTGCTGAGGAGGAGAACTAGAGAGAAAGGTGCAAGAGCTCATATTCTCATACACTGTTTAAAACATCACACCCCTAAGGAACCAACTACAGGGTTACCAAATGCACGAAACGTTAGAGTCTTAAGCTCCTAAAGCCCCTTCAGGGAGGCTTCAGTTCATAGTTTATGGAAGCTGTCATCAGTGCCTCTCTAGGACTGGGTGCCTGTGTGAGCAACTGGAGAATTTATTTAGGCCCCAAGTAATTGGCCTACATCAAGTTGAAGGCCAAGACCATGATATTCAAAGTTTGGGAGAAATCAACCTAACATTGTGTGATCCAGCAGGAAGGAATGGTAAGCGCAGAATTGTTAAATATGTGTTATCTCCCCCTAAATTTAGAAGACAATATTTATGCTTTGCTAGACTTCAGTTCAAATGGAAAATATGTAAGACAAAACATACATCTCTTTATGACTCAGTGCATGTGTTGATATGCTCTAACTCCTAACACATTACACAACTCAAATCGTAGTAAGATTGTATAATTAGAAAAAGGGCTGGCTTTATGGCAGTGTGACGGGTGGAGCTGCACCTGGCATTGAGCTTGGGGGCACTTTGTCATACTACATAAAAGTACCTACCGCAGTTGTAACTTAGAAGGCACTTTGGTATGTTTTAATTCGGAGTTTGTGCTTCTCCAGTCCAAACCCCCCCAAAATGTACTGCCTACTAGTATGTATGACATGATTCATGCACTTTGTAATCCTCATTGACCGATTTACACACACACGTATGATTCATTGCTCCTATATAACGTGTGTGTGATGTAAAGTGCTCTGACACCATACACTGTTATGAATAGCCCTATAAAACAAATTATATGCATAGGAGAAAGGAGCTCTGGAGAGATGAGGAGCACTGTTGGAGGTTGGTAGTGAGGGAATCTGTGGAGAAAGAAGTATTTTGGGTGGTGCCAAAATAGACAGCTGCACTGGGTGCCACCACTTCAAAAACTGCTCTGACTGGAAATATAACAAGCATTGGCATAGCCAATAGGTCTCTCATTTGTGACCTTATAAGTGTTTAGTTATGCAATAGTTGATGTTGTTGCACCAAGGATATTATGCTGCATAATGAAACACTTATAAGGTCCAAAAAGCGAGACCTATTGGCTATGCCAATGCTTGTTATGTCAAACTACTCGACCTGTGCAATCTGGCATTCCAATTGGTTAAGATTTTAAATTACCGGGACACATTTATTTGTCAACTACTGAATAAGGTTCTTCCTCTTCAGATAAACCAATACACTGTAGATAGAGATTGCATAGAAAGCAAGCTTTGTTGTTAAAGGTTTGTTCTGTAGTGGAGTGTCGCCACACAGCCACCTCTAAATATTTTACTGGAAAGAAATATATGTTTACTGGTGTATCTACCCCCTCATGACCATACATGGTGTCAAGGGGAGGATCAGTATGCGTACGGTACAAACTTCTGTATACTAAATTCAGCATCCATCTTGGTTGAGGATTGCAACGCTTTTCTGTGGACAGAAGTTAGGCTGTAGTGGTAGGGATACATCGAGCTGGGACCCGAGTAAATGAGTGGTGGCAACTCAACCCCAGCAGTGTGGTGCTAAAAATCTCTGCGTCTCACGGACGGACAAAATGCGATATTTGATAAAACTTTTAAAAAGTCAACAGCTGACATGCCTGAAGGACATCTTAAGAACTTTTGGGATTCATTAAGTCATCAGAACAAGTCTATGCTTCATAAAACAAGTTTATTAAAAAGAAATCGCATCACATCAAATTCCTTCATCGCGCACATAATTACAAAGCACACATAATAAGCAGTGATTGGAGCCGATCACACACGAGTTTATGGTGTAAACAGGCTCGACTTTTCTGCCAGTTATCTTTGTAAGTGTACCGAGGCACTTAAAACGATGCTGCACTTTCATGCCCTGTTTAAATGTCTAACGCGCGGAACTTGAGCTCAGTGGAATAGATTGTTGGGAAAGGTGCATAAATAAACTTGAATGAAGAGATTCCCATTAGCCTGGCATTGACAGACGCTGGGAGGGTAAACTGGGCATCAAAAGGGCGCAGTGCTTTCATCCGTCTTGGGCAGACACCCGCTGTGTTAGTTTTGTAGTCCGCCCCCGCTGGCTGTAGAGGAAGTGGCAGCATGCTCTAGTGTATCCTCCAAGGAGCCTTGCTGTTCACTCATTCATACAGAGGGGAAGGGTGAATACAAAATTAAACAAGCGCCCTCCCTTCCTTTGATGCTGCCCGGGAACTACCTACCCACAGTCCCCGCTTTTTCTATCCTTAAGTGAAAGCACTTTGTCCCTGCGCTAATAAGTAACTGAACGTTCAGGGAGGGGTGCAAAGTAGTACCACTGTCCAGGAACAGAAATACGGATACACATGAGGTCTCAGGCAGAAGAGGGTGGGTGGCATAACGCCGCCATGGGGCATAGGTCCAACGTCAGGGGAGGAGGGCTCTAGAGATGCGTGCCTCTCTCTGAGTAGGGGTGTTGCGGTTAAGTTGGGAAGGTGGGGTGAGGGGAGTAGAAGGCGACCTCCCCGCTGTGTACTTGTTTAAGAACGGAACCCATGCTATTGCCTCAATACCCACTGCGTCAATACCTGCAACTACGGCCTGCGAGCCCTACTTCCCTCCCAATGCTCTAGCTTTGCTCCAAGACCAGCCAGCGAGGCTCCCTGGTCACGGCAGCGGGCTACGTACACACCCTCCGGCCCTCAGCCATGACCCCTGCCCCGACCGACCAGCTGACTTATGCCCCCAACATCCCATGCTCCGAAGGGCCCCCGCAGCACTCACCTGAGAGCATGTCGATAGCCTTCATCGCCCAGGTCTCGTCGGGGCAGTCCGCGAAGGCGTAGCCTGACTCAAGCAGAAACTGCCCAGTGAACGGGATTTTGGACTCGGCAAAGAAGCTCTCCAGGTCTTGGGCGCTCACTGCCTTGCTCAGGTTCCCGATGTACAGCTTGTTCATCTTTTTCTGTGTGCAAACGGCTGCCAAACATGTTACACAACCAACTTGGTTTTACTTGAGAAGCAAAAAACAAAAAACCTAATTAACGCAGTTGTGCATATACAGGATTTGAAAAAAGAGCATGTTGATAGCTAAATGGGATTAAAAACGTGTGTCAAATAAAAAATAAAATGCCTTAATTTAATTCCAGGATGTGAAAATTAAAAAAAATCCTTTTCCGAGACTAGAATAGCGGGCTTGGGAAGAAACCGGAGAAGGAGGAGGAGAAAACTACTTTTTGTCTTCCCCACCACCCAAACCCCTGGCAGACCAACAGTGAAAATGTCACACTCCGTTAGCGCCGGCACCGCCTCCAAATAAAACCAATAGAAAAAAGCGTGGCCGCGAATGCGGCTGCAGCGTCCCGCTGCTCTGGGCTAACGAGTGGGAGGGGTGGAGGGAGTGCGAGAGAACACACAGCGATTTCCTTGCGGGAGCGAGCAAACATATGTTGCGGAAGCTCACTTCCGCAAGGGAATCGCCAAACGTGCACGCATTGCCATTGAAAGCAATGTAATGCGTGCACGTTTTTGGCTGAAAAGCCGAAGCGATTTCTATAGGTCTTTTTCCTAAGCAGCGCATGCGCGCTGCGTAGGCAAGACCTTAAAAGAATTTCAAAGCTCAATAATTTTTCCCCCAGTTCTGCACTGATTTTGCTGCATATTGTTGATAAATGAAGGTGTGCACAGAAGGACGGTGCTGATTTCTTCTTGGCCTGATGAGAGTAATCAAGAATAAGACTAAAACTAAAAAAGATTGCTGTGTAGAAGAAACTTTCCTCTTTCATCCTTTCACTCTGTTGGATTAATAAAGTTAGACAATACTGTCCTTATAGATTCCAAGAGAGCATCTTACCACACATTATATGAATCGTGCAGGGACCTCTCGTAAACATGGGGGGTGCAGTCTCCACTTTCCATGAGACGTGGCCTATGCTAGTTCTGCCAACAGCCCTGCACAGGGATGCAATGGGAAGTGTTTACAATATTTTAGCATTTACTTCCTGGTAATTACAATCTGGCATGCGTCTTCTATTAGGTCCCCGTCCATCGCTTCAGAGTTCTTCTTTGAAGTTCTTTCATAGACCAAATAAATTTGCTGCTTAATTTCACTCTGGGTTGACGTCATCTTTTGGAAGCTGCACTGCATATGAACAATGTCTCCTACTCCTCGATTACAATTCCAGCACATAGTTTAGCCATGCAATCTCAACGTAAATGTTTGACTTGGGTTCAGTGCGCTCTATGTTTAATTGTTTCCTGAAGCAAGTTGTAAAGAGTAAGGCCCAGATGGAATGTTCATTCTTGATTTCTATCTAACTTCTAAAGTCCAGTGCATTGAGAAATGTTTTGCCAGATGACTGTTCCTGCTCCATGGGGGCCAATTTGAAATCTGTGACCAATCAGCATAATTTACATGTGCTTGTTGCCTCCGTGGGTTCTCCTGAAATTCTTGATTAGTGTGTGCTTTATCCCGTTTTTTTCTTTCTTTGTTAGTTACTCATATACATCATTTTCCATGTAATTCAGAGCACGTTTGCCTTAGATGTATCTCAACGCCTAGCAAGTCATGCATGTTATTGCTTCAATGTTTGGTTTGCGCTATAAATTCATGTTGCTATGCAGCTTGTTTGAAACTCTCATATTGCTATTCCTTTAATCTTTTTATAATTTTATGATTTATTATCTGAAAGTAGCAGTCAAGTCGGACACGAAGGGAATAAATACTCTACCTAAAAAAAGGGCCTCAATAGGAGTAGCCTTTGACTTCCGATGAGCCCTATAAAAGGAGTTACCAGACATATCGGAATTGAACGTTCAGAGGAAACAGCACTGATAAATGATATTTCACCTGCTTCAAGTAGGTAACGTCTTCGTGTAGAATATAGAGGAAAAACCAGCAGAAATCTGCAGTGTAAGTTCGATTATTCGTCCCCCCTTTTGGCATTTCCAGTATCCATGGCAACGATATATCTGTCCCTGGTGAAGATCAGAAATGATTACAGGCCACTCGTGATGAGGACTTAAAGATGCTACCCCGTCTTCGGAGCAAATGACGCGACATTAGCTTTGATGGCATCTTTTTAAAGCATCTATCTGTTAACAGCCAAGAATCCGCAAAGCCTCTAGAGGGACTTTACACCTTCCTGCGCGCAATGTCGGCCCACAAGGGCTAAAGCTTAGACAGATTTTCAGGCAAGTAACAAAACTAAATTACATATAGTGACATTCAAGTCAAGTCAAGTCAAAACCACTTTATTCGATTAATAAAAATCATAAAAGTATGCTATACAATTTTGTTTCTATTAAAAATAGTATCAAAACATAAAATTCCATTAAAAACAGTAGAAAAACACTTTCATTGTAAAGGTCAGTTAATCACTGTCGATAAAATTATATAAACTAGTTTTCCGTCTCCTGTTGTGTTACCAGTCTGATCCTCCTAGTTCTAATAGATGCAACAAGAAAACTTGCAACAACAAACATGGTTATAGGGGATTCCATTAATTGTAAAAACAATAAAGCAGGTTTAGACTGTATAAATGCGTTCTCTTTCAATACTGGAATGATAAACCTTTTTCTAGCTTCATGATACACGGAACAAAAAAACATAAAATGCATGGTATCTTGAGGGGAGAAATCATCACATTTACAGACAACCATATCCTCAGGCCTACTCCAACCCTTTGAATCACCCAATACCAAATGAATCTGGTTGAAACGAAATTTTGTCAGTAGCCATCTATGAAAAGGGATCGTAACAATAGAAAGATACGATTGCATGGCTAATGACGAGATGAGCAAGAAGTGAGCCCTGACTGTGGGTTTAGTTAACTCTTCAGATTCCCGTTCTAGCTCACTGAGCTTAATGAAGTTTACTTTAACCCATTTGAGGTCAGCTTTACATAGACCTTCAGGATTGGAGAAAATCTCTGGGCGCCCCAATTTCCTTGTTATCATTTTAATATAGGACAGCCAACGTATATCCCTCGTTTTATCTAAATTCATACAATCCTTCAGGATCTTATGATTCAGGGTAAGGTTCGAATTCAACCAGATTCTAATCCAGAGCAGTATTGGAGCCATGATTATTATGTCTAAAATGTAGCCTACCCCCAACTCAAGGTGGACCGAATGGCCTGCTGTCGATTGTGGGAGGCCGAGGAGGGCACGAAGAAATTAATTTTCTTCTCTTTGAATAAGGTCAGATTTGATATAACCCCATATTGCGGCTCCGTACCTAGCAATTGATATTGTTTTTGCTTTTTATATTGCTAGGATTGCCGCTGAGGAGCTTCTCACAGCTTTGACTTTAGTTGAGAGTTGCGGTGTCCAAAGACCTTTGTCGTCAAAGACGACACCCAGGTAAGTAAACATTTTCACTCTTGAGATTGCTTCCTTGTTGCAATAAAAGGATTTGATGTTATTTTTCCTCTTGCCTAGAGACATGATATGAGATTTTCCGTTATTAATCACAAGGTCCAGTGTTTGCATAAAATCCCCGAAAGAGTCTATTAGTCTTTGTAAGCCAAGGGGGGTCCGAGCCAGTAGAACGGCGTCGTCCGCGTATAGGAGTACAGGAATGGACGTTCCTCCCATACGCGGAATATCTAATGACGCCGTTAACAGATTTTCTTCCAGGGCAGTTATATATAAGGTAAATAACATGGGGGCCAAGATAGATCCCTGACGCACCCCTCCGCCTGATTTAAAACTTGCAGTGCATTTCCCCTCCTGCGTCATCCTTATTGACGCTCTCAAGTTTCTATGTAGCTCGGCTAGAAAGTACACCAGAGGCCGGTCAAGTCCAAGGTCCAGCAACATGGTCCACAGTCTTGATCTATTGACTAGATCAAAGGCTGTGGACAGATCCATAAAGCCCAGAAAGATTGAACCCTCAGCTGCCTTCGTGTATTTAGAAACAATTAGATGTAAATTCAAACATTGGTCCTCCGTCCCCCTCCCAGATCTAAAGCCATACTGGGCGTTACATAAGAAGTCTTTCTCCGTAGCCCAGTCTGTGATTTTTGCTAGTATAACCTTCCCTAAGATTTTAATTGAGGAATCTAACAAATATATTGGTCTATAACATCTGGGATCTCCCCTTTGGCCCTTCTTAAACACGGGGATTATAATTGTAATGTATGTAATATATGTATACTTGTAAAGCGCACTGTTACCTTGTTACGTGGCGTCCTGGCGCTGTATACCGCTGGGGAACCCGTCCTGGCTTTCCCTGTGAGAGGGCACCCCAAGGTGAAGCCAGGCATCCCCGGCGTTGCTGGGGCCGTTGTGGAGATTAAGCAAGCTATTGCCCAGAGTTGCAGAGTGGGACCCATGGTTAGCGTAGGCACCTAAGCGAGAATTATCGAGTCCGCGGACAATGACCCAAGACCCTGCCGCGTCGGGAATTGAACCCTGGTCCCGGGCCGACCTCTGCTTCAGGGTCTGCCGCTTCTAACCAGTGAGCCACACTTCTCCATAATTGATCGTGACCAAGATTTTGGGAACCCTGTGGCGGCCGATGTATTGAAAACATTTGTCAATTGTTTGCCCAGTATTTGGGATTAGTCTTATACATGCCATCAGGGCCTGGCGCCTTACCCCCTGCTATTCCCTCTATCGCTTTCTCAACCTCCGTCGTATTAAAGCTGATAGGTGACAGCGGTGGTTCAGAAATTGGTGCCTCAAAGGATTCCAGCTCAATGTTACTCCCATAGGTTTTTTCAAAGTGGGTTAACTAAGCCTCCTCTGAGATGTTGACTTCTAATACGGAGTTCTGGGTACCACTAAACAGAGGATTGTTGACAATTGCCCAAAACCTGGTACTATCTTTCATGGTTGCTTTTTCCATTAATGCTGCCCAAGCATCTTGTTTAATTTCTTTTTTTCGAGCCTGGACTATTTGTGAGTACTCTTTCCTTAGCTGAGCTACCAAACTTTTATTCCTAGGTGACTTGTTAAGAGCCTCTTTAAGTAGATTGTGTGCTTTAGTGCATTTGTGATCGAACCAGCCAACGGCGGATTTAGTTTTAACTCGGATATTAATTGTAAGTTCTTTAGCCACTTGCTGACAGATAGCTTCATATGAAGCTATTACATCCCCCCCAAAAATGAGAGGGTCAGCACATATGTTAAGTTCCGACATTCATATGGCATCAGAGCCTTCCAAGTGGCTAAAAGACCAGAAACTGTGAAGTCCAAACCACCCAGGTTGCTAAATAGTTAATATATCTCTTTCAGGAGTGAAAAGATGTATCGAAACAAAATTACCATGTGGAAAAATATGAAGATATCTGGTTTCTTTTTGATCATCTAAATGGGTAAGCTTGATAAGTAGGTGTTTTCTTCTTCAACTGTTTTTCTTTAACCCATTCTCTTCTTTCTTTTATTCTTAATTTTTAATTTACAGTAAACTTCAATCGGTACATGATTCTTCTTTCTTTTATTGTGATCCAGAGTTGTGTGGTCAATGTCTAGTGTGATAATAATTTTAATATTGTAATTAGCTCACATGTAGGTCAATGCATGGTTAGTTCATTTTCTATGGTGACGCCGTTTCGAAGAATTGGAAGCATTTTTCGTCATGTATATTTGAAGCTTCGCTCTATAATAACATTTGGTTTCCCGTAAGTTTTGATATTGTCATATCATTTTACACTGAATACATTCCTTTGGAATCGTTCAATGCATTACTTAACAACCTAGCCATTGAACATGTTGAGGAGTCCCAAGATGAGTTATTGGATTTAAATGTATTTCATGAGTATATGAAAGCGTGTCATGTCTCCATGCATCCTGCAAGACTGATTCATCACTAGACAATGAGTGACACCATTGCATCTGATATGCGTGAGAGTAATGGAAGGAAAGAGGGAAAAATCGAGCAGAGAAAGAAACAGGAAGAGAGAGGTGGGAGGGATGCAAAAAATAAGAAGAGGGAGAAAAGAATCTCAGGAAGGGACAACAGGTAGCAAGTGGAAAAATCCATTTGATCTAATCCTTGTATTAGCTGTGGATTTGGTCGAACTGGCAATAGGAGGGTTTCTCTACCTGCCTCAGAATAGAGCTGCTTTATGAATGGCTCAGTGGACATTGCCTCCAGGGGTCTGTTCTGGAAAAGAACGCAGTAGAGGGTACACCCTTTGACACACTATTCATGCTGCTATCCTGAATCATGCAGTGGTCCCTGTTGATTCAGTTGCCATAGCAATTAGCGCTACATTCCATCCATTGCGGTGTTGGATATTTTTCAGTTATGATGTTGACTATGTCCTCCTTTAGATTCAAATCAAGTATTTAAGTATACAATTGTCGGATGTTTTTGGCCTCTATCAAGGCACTTTGACCTGCATCCTGAATGTAATTCCGGCGCCTGCCCAGTCCCGTGTTTGAAATTTCTGGCATTAGTATCACAAAGTAAACCTTGATAAGTCTAAGGTAATTTTACTCTACATGCTAATTAGGGTTGTATGGCACAGTGGAAGTAAATGATAGAGCAGCTGCATGACACAAGTGCCATTGACCATTATTTTAAGTCTAAAACCACTCAGTATGAAAGGATTATCAAGAAATGACTGGGACCATGGCGATGGCAGCAACACAGCTGATTGTCCCAAGACGGAAAAGGACTGTGGGCAGCAAGACTATGCTTAGTTTTGGCAGAGAAACGCTTGACATGGGACCCACCAGGTAACACATTCAGGAATCTGTGGGGCCCACTTCTGATGTATTTAATAGAAGGATCACCCATTCTATCTTGCCCAAGTTTGTCCTGGCCATTAGGTTAATCGGGAAATTAGAAGGAAAGTGAACTGTTGCCATTCTTGGCATAAAGACCCTATCTTTCCCATGTGCATGTTGTTATTCTAGCTAACTATTTATGAAGGTGAAGTTTGCCTAGGGAGGAAGGGGTGTAGCCACATGGAAGTTATGGAACTTTGTAATGTGATGTGAAAGCGTGCTTCATGTAACAGTGGTTTATGTTTATGGTTATTTAAAAAAAATGTTTTTGAAAATAAATCTGAAGCAAATGTATTAAGTTTGATCCCGGCTGATACCTTTTCAGAGCATAGCATAGAAAGTCCCGCTCTGCACTAATGAAACAACAGCTAACCTTATTGTTACTCTGCTTTCCTAGTAAACTATGTATTAGCATGTTCTTCTAATATAAGATGCAAATCTACACTTAACCAATCACGACTAATCTGGCCTTATAGCATGTGCATGGAATAGTGACAAATAACTTGTATCTGACATATGGGCCAACAGCCCATAGACAAATCAGGGTCTGGACCAACGGACAGAAACCAAAATGTTTCCAAGATGTTTCCTTCATTTCCATTGTTTATGGATTGAACTTCACCAAACACTTGGGTGAAAGCTGGAAGCTATTCCACTACCTACCTGGGTCACAATGGCCTCGATCTTAAGCTACTTTATTGGACACAGTAAATGTGGATCCCTTGACGTGGCACATCCTCTAAGATATTTACCCTCAGGGTATCCAGCCAGTGTGTCCAGCAAGTTGTCAGAAACCCCTCACCCTGAGAGCAGGACTTACATTATTAAAAGGAGAGCTGACACTTTGCAGAAAAAAAGGGAATTTGGAAGGAGGGGTTTACCATTTAAAAGTTTTCACCTGAACCATGGAAGAACGACTGGACAAAAGCTGAAAACTTGAGCAGGTTGGTGTGGACTGGAGTGTGACTACTCAACATCAGCTTGGCATCACCGGTAGGAAACAAAACTAAACATACAGCACATACACTGAACAATAAACAAATAGAAAGACAACATGGAAGTACAACACAGAGGAGGAATAGAGTATCGTAAGTTGATTGTATGCTCTGTGTCTATAAATTAGAAAGATCACATTAAAGGCAAACAGCAGTTATTCGCAAAGTCTCTGTGCATGAGGCACCAAGACTCAGAACTCACAAGCACCCTCTGGGAATAACAACAACGATTTGAACACAAGCACAAGAGATGACAAAGTGAATTGAAAAAGAGAAACAGAGACCAGAAAGAGGGCTTAGGAAAGACATGACTGAATTGTCAGAATCAGGCAATGTGACAAAAGTACCAATCCTGAAACAGAGTACAAAAAGGCAGGGTCGGATTTCAAAGATTGGGACAAGAAGAAACCATGCAGAAAGAAGGAAAAGACAGACCACCCTATCATGGAAAACACAAACACAGGAAACAGTAAGTGCAGAAGTGGGAACCAAGGACACATAGTAAGAAAATGGAA
Organism: Lissotriton helveticus; assembly: GCF_964261635.1. NCBI lineage: Eukaryota > Metazoa > Chordata > Amphibia > Caudata > Salamandridae > Lissotriton > Lissotriton helveticus. The sequence goes on along the minus strand of NC_136071.1, from coordinate 964,325,731 downwards.
AAAGGAACGCTGGCGTACATGACTAGAATTCTACAGCATAAGAGAACAGGACGGAGGAGTTATATAATCAAGACCTAATCTGTGAAATCAATATGTGATATCAAGGAACAGAATAAGCAAACACACATGAGCTAGGGACAGGCCTTCAAAAAGACAGCTAAGGAAAGGAGGACAGGTGTAGAGAAACAGCCGTGCTCAAGCAACCATCCAGGTGCTAAAAATCAGAACTCCAACAAGACTGGGAAGGCTGCTGTGAGATGCACAAAGGGAAAGACGAGAAAAGTCATAAGGCACAAGAAGAAAACATTTAAACTAGAATGGAGTATATAACACGGTGAAGACAGAGGACATTTCAGAATAGGTATATGTAAGCATTTGTAAATCTGCGGGGATAAGGAACCATGATAACATAGAGAGCTCTGCCACCAGGAGATCTAAGGCAGGAAGGAACTACAAAGACCATAATGGATTACTGTAGTTGTGTGACAAGGAAGGAGCTATATAGACAGTAATGTATTTCTTTACAACAATTTTAATGTGCAGCAATTGCCTGGGGCCCAGCTTCTAAGCGCAGCACATAGATTTGACACAGACAGAACAGTTTCTTATGATACCAAGTTGAACACTGATAATTGTAAATAATACAGGTATAATAGAATCAGTCTGTTTAAAGGAGGGAATGCATGGATAGAGAGGTACACCTATCAGTCATCTGTTTAACAGAAGGAAGAACGTGGATAGAGGCGGTAAGGAAGCGTCTGGACGGGGACTGCGAGTGGCATCAGGACATGTAGACAGAATAGAGAGGTGAATCCAAGGTATTCTTGATCAGTAGCTAGACATACTTAAGCATCACTAGTGTGTGGACATGAGGACTGGAGTGAAAAGTGCAGTATAGTTTGCAGTGGGTCAGATAGTGTTATCTTGTAAACAGGGATGAAGGAAGGACCGCCCAAGGCCTTTGAGAGCACCACCTGGTGGCAAGATGTTAAAAACATGACTCCAGAGAGCCAGAGAAAACAGCCAATCTAGGGGGCTAACTAGGGTCTAGCCCCACACTGCTATCCATATAGTATAGGTAGGTTGGCACACAGAAACATCATCCTCACTTCCCAACCTCTTGCATACGCAAGCCCTTCAACTCTACAACTAGCATGTGCTTCCCCTCTCCACACCCCACAGTCCCTTCTCTATGATTTTGACCACCATCCACTACCGCCAGCGGATTGCCTGTTAACTTTGGATCACTCCATGGGTGAGGCTTCCCACCTGGACAGCCAACACCCTCCACAGTCACTTTCAGTTACTGAACATGGTCTTTTCATAGCCATCTGTGTACATACATCACCATGGTAGTGTTGTGACATCTCTGTGGTACTACCACTGTTACTGTTTGGCTGTTTCAATGCCAACACCTACCTGCCCTTTTTCTTTACTCAGCTCAACCAAACTTGTAAGAAAGGGCATTCTCCAAAGAAACACCCTGATAGTAACACTAGACTGCGTCAAATTGCTCTCACTATAGGGTGACACTTGCAGTTCTAAGAATATAACATAGCATAAAGGGCAAAGGGCATCATAGAACGTACCTATAGATTTTTAAACTGCTTCCCCTTACTAACTGTTGCTAGTCAGGCTTTTCTGATCTTCATGCTCCACATTGGAAGTTGCAACTTCACTCGCTTCTCAAGATCATTTTCGAACAGAGTCTCTTGTTGGCCTCCTGCCCTGTCTCGCTTCATCTTGACTGAGTCCTACACAAGAGCATTAAATGCAGGTCCTGTCTTGATGTATTGGTCATTAGAGTGAGTTGGCTCTGTGCAAGAAGGGCCTACTCAAGATTATCGCTTTACTTTCCTTACCTTAGTAGCACCATAAGGGAAGTTTGAGACCGCCGCTTGCCTAGCTTCCTCAATATTTGTCATCCCTTCTCCCCTCAATGCCCTCCAATTTACCACCCCTTAGGCGTGTGGCTAGGTTACAAAAATACAGTATTTAAGATCCAATATTTCACCAATGTGTAAAAATAGCTCTTACTTTGGGGGACTATAACCAGAAACATGAGCACATTTCTACAACTAAAGCTCTTAATGGTTAATTTTCAAGAGGATGAGGTAAAATACACGATGTCCGAGTCAGATCTGGTGTGTTCTATTCAGCTGCAGAATGGCAAAGCTTACACTGTCCACGGTTCTGAAAATACTGCGGTATAGAGAGTATGACACGAGTACACATAAGCCAGTTTAGATTTGCATTCTAAAATAAGCAAATCCTTTGGGTTTCAAATGTTAATGAGCCACATTTCTTGCAAAGGATGCACTCCTTGGTATCAAACGCTGCGTACTGCCATATGCACCGGCATTGTACTTTTCAGTTTTGCAAATCCCCTTCAATTATTCTGTAAAATTGCAAATCCTTTATTCATGGGGCCTTGAGAATATGCAAATATTTCAGCACAGGTTTCCGGGGAGAGAATATTTTCTTTGAAGAAGGTAACAATGTTGCAATTTCGAATTACATTTTACAGAGCAGTTTATTGCAGGCAAGGGAATGATTTATGTTGTATAGCTGTCTGTTTGTCGGTTCTTTCTATGGCTGAAATGCATTTGCAAACGTTAAACAACAAAACTCTATTCCTTAGAATGACCGACTGCAAATGTTTTTTTTTTCCTTCTGAAAACACATCTAATCGGTTTCGCTGGAACTGAACAAAACAAAACATTCCTCTTTAAGGATTGTTTCCCTAAATACATGTGTCGAATTTAATAACAAAGATCCAAAAGTCAGCAAATGTCAGAGACTTGTGTAAAGATGTGGGCCCTAAAGCTGCAACCTGCAGGGGTGCTGAAATTACGTCACCCAAAATCACTGAATTTGACGAGTAATTGCACTCATGCACCCAGGGGCGTAGGAGACACTAAATTTCTGGGGGGGACAGGGACAACCGTTTGGTCTTTCCAGTGTCCCGATACAAATCGACCATTGTCTGGAACCGTGCACTCCGTTAAAAGAATACAATCGCATAGTTTTGTAGTGAAACATTGATAAAGGCAGGCATGTAATCACAGTTTGCAAGTATGCTTCGATTCACAAAGTAATTAGACCAAATGTGAAAAAACATGTTTTTGAATCTTACATTTTCATGCACAAAGCAAAGAAAGATGGGACTAAAAAGGAAGAATAAACTGAATGCTCTTTGCGACGAAACATTGATAAAGGCAGGCATGTAATCACAGTTTGCAAGTATGCTTCGATTCACAAAGTAATTAGACCAAATGTGAAAAAACATGTTTTTGAATCTTACATTTTCATGCACAAAGCAAAGAAAGATGGGACTAAAAAGGAAGAATAAACTGAATGCTCTTTGCGACGAAACATTGATAAAGGCAGGCATGTAATCACAGTTTGCAAGTATGCTTCGATTCACAAAGTAATTAGACCAAATGTGAAAAAACATGTTTTTGAATCTTACATTTTCATGCACAAAGCAAAGAAAGATGGGACTAAAAAGGAAGAATAAACTGAATGCTCTTTGCGACGAAACATTGATAAAGGCAGGCATGTAATCACAGTTTGCAAGTATGCTTCGATTCACAAAGTAATTAGACCAAATGTGAAAAAACATGTTTTTGAATCTTACATTTTCATGCACAAAGCAAAGAAAGATGGGACTAAAAAGGAAGAATAAACTGAATGCTCTTTGCGACATGTGCATGATTGTGAGAGACTGTACAATTTACTTGTGAGGAATCCCATCTTTAACAACTGTCATAATCAGCAACTGCACCAGTACATGGTGGACTCGGATCTGACATCTCCCCAAGTATTGGGAAAGAAGGCAGACAAGTGGGTCTGTACCCTAGTGCAACAAAGGTCTCATGGTGGTGCTGTGCAGAAGAAGCAAGATTATTCTAAGGCCCAACAGAAAGGTGGGGAGAAATCTAAAGAAAAGAGTCCCCTGAAGGTCCTCAAAAATCTTTCTCTGGGGTAGGTGCCATTCCTTTTCCTACTCTAACAAGACCTTGGTGCTATTTGTGAAAGGAAAAACGTAAAAGGACAAAGGATGCTGATTGCTTTAAGTCTAGCACCAATACTGCTACTACTACTCCTAAACCTCCTAGTGCCACTAGCAATAGCAATGGTTGTGATAGGGCCCCCAAGAGTTTAGCTGGGTTAACCTTGTGTACTAAAGTGGGTTCTGGCCTAGTCAGGACACCCACTCAGGCTGTTTTAGTCTGTGATGGTGGCACTGAGCTCGCAATCCTTATTGTAAGTCCCACTAACTTGGGCAAATACAGACAACAGCCTCTCATCAATGGTCAGGAAGCTGTGGCATATAGGGGCCAGTGTCACTATGGTGACAGAAAAACTTGTGTGTACTGAGCAGATTCTACTTGGACAGATTTACCAAGTGACCAAGCCTAACAATACCAGGACAGATTATTCCATGGCAGATGTCAATCTCACCTGGGGAGGGGTAACTGGCTCAAAGAGAGTTGTGTCATCCCCCAACCTACCTGTGGACTGTCTACTGGGCAATCATTTGGAAACTTCAGACTGGTCTGAAGTGGAGTTCAGGACTCATGTAGAAATTATGGGAATTTCAGCCAGTGTCTTTGCTGTCTCTAGGGCTGAGGCCAAGAAGCTAGGCACTGAAGGAGCCCTGGATCCTGAAGAAATTGACCAACCAGCTCCCAAGAGAAGGAGCACGAAGGATGAAGATGTATCCTCCTCTCAGGCTTACAATGAGAATCAGCCTCCTCAGGGAGATGATCTCAGTACTTGTGAAGGAGCTGTACTAGAGGAGCTTGGGCCTGACAAGGCAGAGCAACTGGGGTCAGGGGTCCTTCAAGGGAAGACTTCAGTCCGGAGCAGAAAGCATGCACCTCTCTTGAACAACTCAGACATCAAGCTGCTGCTGAGGAAGCAGGACATTTCAGTAGGTCCCACAGAACTTATCAGGAAGAAGGGCTCCTGGTTTCTGAAAGTAGAGACCCTAAGCCTGGTGCTACCAGGATGTTGGTCATACCTATAAAGTTCAGGGGGTTCTTATTGACCCTGGCACACAACATTCCCCCTGCAGAACATCTTGGGCAAAGCAAGACATGGTACAGGCTTGCCCCTTACTTTCATTGGCCCCACATGTCTGAGGACACCAGGGAGTTTTGTCAGTCCTGTGTCACCTGCCAAGCCAGTGGTAAGTCAGGTGGCACTACAAAGGCCCCCTTAATCCCCCTTAATCCCTCTGCCAGTGGTTAGGGTTCCCTTTAAGAGGGTAGAGATATATGTTGCAGGTCCCTTAAACCCTCCAACAGCATCTGGACATAGTGTTATCTTAGTGGTGGTAGACCATGTCACTAGATATACAGAGGCTAATCCCCTTAGGACCACTACAGTTCCTGGAGTGGCCAGGGCTCTCCTGGGAATCTTTTTCAGAGTTGGGTTCCCTAAGGATGTATTGTCAGACCGAAGTACTAACTTCACATCCAGCTACATCACTGCTATGTTGAAAGAGTGCGGTGTAAACTATAAGTTTGCCACACCCTACCATCCACAGGGCAATGGGGTTGTTGAAAGGTTCAACAAGACCATCAAAGGTATGATCATGGGATTCCTAGAAAAGCTAATGGGAAAATGGGATATCTTACTACGGTGCCTTCTCTTTCCCTACAGAGAGGTTCCTCAGAAGGGGTGGGCTACATCCCATTTGAACTTCTGTTTGGACATACAGTTAGGGGTCCATTATATATGGTCAAAGAAGGATGGGAGCAACCTCTCAAGCCTCCTAAACAGGACATAGTAGACTATGTTCTAGGCCTGCGTTCTCACATGGCTGAGCATATGAAGGCAGCCAGAAAAAACCTTGAGGCCAGCCAGGAGCTTCAGAAAGCTTGACATGACCAAAATGATGTACTTACTGTTCACTGGCCAGGACAGAAAGCGTGGGTGTTGGGGCCCGTGGCCCCAGCAGCTCTCTAAGACAAGTGGAGTAGCCGAAGGTTGACCTAGGTACTCCAAGAAGTCCAAACAGGGTACTTCATGTGATTCGCTCAAAACAGGGCTGACATGAGCTTGCTCATGGCCACTGATGAGGCACAGGAGGAAGAGAGTGATCTTCTCCCTAATCTCCTCTTAGGACCCTGGTGATGGCTCAGTTGAAGGAGTAGCCTTGGCAGACAGAATCACTGATCAACAGCAAGCTAATTGTAGACAGGTTCTCAGTTTTCTGGTCTCTTTTCTCTGACACCCAGTCAAACCACCTGGTGTACCCATGAAGTGGACACAGGTGACAGCATGCCTGTGAAGAGTAAAATGTACAGACAGCCTGACCATGTCAGAGACTGCATCAGGACAGAGGTCCAAAAGATGCCAGAGTTGGGATCCATTGAGGCTACAGACAGCCCTTTGGCTAGCCTTGTAGTCCTTGTACCCAAATCTCACAGCTAGGATGGTAAGAAAGAAATGAGTTTTTGTGATGACTATAGAGGCCTCAATGCAGTCACTAGGGCTAATGCCCATCCAATTCCAAGGGCAAATGAACTGATTGATACTTTGGCCCCTGCCAAATATCTCAGTACATTTGACCTGACAAAATCAGACTCAATGAGGATGTCAAACCTAAAACAGCATTTTCAACCCCCAGCGGACATTATCAATTTATTGTGATGACTTTTGGTTTCAAAAATGCATCTACCACATTTCAGAGGCTGGTGAACAAAGTCTTAACAGGTCTGGAAGCTTATAGTGCAGCATATCTAGCAATTAGCTGTCAGAAGGCATTTGATAACCTGAAGCAAGCATTGTGCTCTGCTCCAATTCTGCAAAGTCTAGACTACTCCAAACCATTCATTGTCCATATTGATGCCTCTGAGATAGGAATAGGTGCAGTATTGTCACTGTTTAATGCAGAGGGCCAGGGTCAACTAGTAGCTTTTATAAGCAGAAAGATGACCCGAGGGAGAAGCGTTGATCAGCTTCTGAGAGAGAGGCCTTTGCTGTGGTCTGGACCTTGAAGGAGTTGAGGCCATACCTGTTTGGCACTCACTTCATTGTTCAGACCGACCATAAGCCCCTCTTATGGCTTAAACAGATGAAGGGTGAAAAACTCAAACTTTTGAGGTGGTCCATTTCCCTACAAGGGATGGACTTTTCAGTGGAACATAGACTTGTGAGTAACCATGCCAACAAAGATGGACTTTCCAGATATTTCAACTAAGACAAAGAAGCCTCAAATGGGCAAGGTTAGCCTCATCTTTACATTTGAGGCGGGGGTGTAGGAAAGTAGGATCTGCTTTCTTGGTTACCCCCACTTTTTTCCTGGGGTCAGTGTGTTTTGACTGTAGTCTGCTGGGATCCTACTAATCAGTACGCCAGCAACTGTGCTCTATGCCCTAAATTGGCTCTGGTAAGTACTTTGGTACATCCACAATTGGCTACTGGTGCAACATTATACGTCGCTAGTATATGCCAAAAAGGTATGCAGCATGTATTTTGCCACCCGTGGGAGTCACCTTAACCCCTTCGACGCTGATGACGAGCTGGGCTCGTCATGAGGTAGCCTCCTCGCACGCTCATGACGAGCCCAGCTCGTCACGTAAAGTGCGCTTTTAAAAAAGTCAGCGTACGAGCGGAATTCCGCCCGCACGCATGCGGTTAAACAGGCCTGCCATTAAAGCCTGTGTGAGATGGTGCTTGCACCTCTCACAACAGCTTTAAGTTCCTTATATCTGAGGTCACTGCACTTAAAAACTATGTCAATCCTATGGTAGGCAGGAGGCTTGGTTACAAATGTGAGGGTGCCACTGCATGAGCAGGACACACCTTACGGCCCCGGAGTTGATTCTCCAGGCTTTGTAAGAGTGTTGAGTCATTTTAAGGTATATAGTGGACATCAGTTATTATGAGATGTCTAACTAAATAATGGCTGCACTGGACCTGGTCATGTTTTGTATCAAACGTGTTGGAATCATACCCCAACACTGACTCTGGTGCTAGAAGAATGATCCCAAGTACTGGGGGCTCCTCAGATGACCCCCCCTGTACTCCAAGTAACAGCCTTTTAGGGTCTGCCAGCAACCTAGTGCTGCCGACCACAGACACGATTCTGCCCTCCTGCTGCTGAGCTCAACTTGAGCAAGTGAAGGTAGAACAATAGGTTTCCTGTCACAGGGAGGTGTGACCACCTCCCAGACAGGACTTATTATATTGGACTGGGGTGGGGGTGCTTGCCAGGGATACCAGACTACTTTGAAGGGCCAAATGTGTGCCTGCCTTGCATATTTCTGTTTGAGACAGTTCAGAAACCCCTGGTTTCCACGCTGGCACAAAAATGGACAAAGAAAAGGGGAGTATCCTCCCCTCTGTCCAGCCCCTCCTCTGGGAGGGACCCCAAAGTTGTTCCAACCCTTTCCTAGGGGACTTAAGGGCTCCCCCATGGGTAGGTCCTCAGATTCTTGGTGGAACAAGACTCACCTTTGAAACCAAGACACTCTTCATCCGTTTGGGCACTTGGACTTCGTCGGACTTTGACTGGACCCGAGACTGCATCAAGGAAGGCTCCTGCTGTTCCTGGTCTCGCTGTTCTTCAAGTCTTCTGCGTCATCTGTGTCTGTGCATCACTAAAGTTCTCCAGAAGGCCTGTGGGCATCAAGGACATCCGAAGTAATCTCCCTTGCCATGAAGGAGTCACTCCCCTGCATCAGCAGGCACCGCAACAAAGCTGGCCGGTCTGCTGCTCCTGTCATCCAACAGACTTCACGTGGCCCAGCAACACAGGTTCTGGTTCTGCAGCCCCTAGAGGCCTGACCTGTCTTCTCTGCAATTTTGAGGACAGTATAGCTCATCGAAGCCGATGGGACCAAACTCATGTACACTGCAATGAATTCCTGTTGCCAAGGCTTGGTGGCTCTGCACTCCAGAGATATTTGGGCTACAAGACCCTTCAGAACCTCGTCCCTCGAAGATCAGCATCCTCACTGCATCCTCTACACTGTAGGCCTCCATCTTTTATGAGGTGCCTGAAGTCCTCTTGTGACTCCTGTGCCTTCAGCATGTGGGTCCTCTTGAGGGTCTTCTTTTGCTTCAGTGGGCTCCCCTGCTTGCTCAGGTCCTGCTCTGACTTTCCTGTACTTGGTGAGTCGCTTGGATCTTACTGGTCCCAATGTTTGCATCTGTTTACTTTCCACACCATTTGCGGCTACCAAGGCTTGTTGGTCCTCCTGCTAGACACCGACCACCTGAACACCGACACCCGATATGGGACAGCTTGTGCATGGCTCCTGATCTGCCTCAGCATCTCCCGGTCCTCGCAGCTGCAGCAACACGGTCACCGTCTTCCCTCGTGAACTTCCCAACATTGGTGGGGAATGTGCTTCTGTGCCTCCTGGTCACTTCTAAGTGGCATAGACTCTATTCCTTTTGCTTGCAGGTTCTTTTCTTCAAGAATCCATTCTTGGATTCCACCGGACACCTTCACATGCTTCTTCAGAGGCATCTTCTTTGAAGAATTCCTTTGTAGTCTATGGCAGGTTCCGACGTCAATTCACCCCTATGCACCTGGCTTCCTTGGTGCAGGTAACCTGGTTCCTGGGGCATCCATGGGTGGGATTACTCTCCAACCTCCCGAACTTCCAAAGGGTTTCTTCGGGGTCCTCTGGGAAGGGTCCTTCTTCTGTAAAACTGCAACCGCAACTTCTCCATTGATTTCCATCGGGCATGCGGCTGTGTTTCTACTCTGCACATAGCCCCTTGGGGTTCCTGGGTACTTACCTTGAGTAGTTCCTTGTGTTCCCGTCTCCTATGAATTTTCTGGTCCAAGTCCCATCCTCCTTGAAGTTTGCATTGCACTTTCTTTGCATATGGTTTGGTGTTCCCATGGACAGCAGTGTATATTTGTGCTACTTACCTAATTATTTTGAAGTATTCTTGTGTGTATTGTTGATATCTCTGGGTAGGAGATATACCAATGTGTTAGTGATTGTGTTGCATAATAAAAAGCCTTTTTTTTAATAAACATTGTGTGGTTCTTTTTCATCTAATCTACACTGTTGATTAAATGTGGTAAAACATGCTGCTTTATACTCCTTCAAGATAAGCCTGAAGGCTTCTCTCCACAGCTACCACTTTGAGAGCTTTATATGGTTATTAAAGACCAATATAATCACCATATGGCTTGCCTGTATTAGTGCAAGGTGCATCACTCCTGAGAATGTGCATGTGCACCATATCCTAAGCCAGCCTCCCACAACCGCCAACACCACTTCTCTAATATACTTCTCCCAGCAGGGCACAAGTCCTAAAAAAAGAAGTGGGGCACTAACTACGTTAGGCAGTATGTAAGTGACATCACAGCGCGTGCATGACATCGCACATGACATCACAACACATGACCTTACTGGAAATGATATCACAAAAAATCACATCAGATTCTAAGACCTCGCATTTGTTAAGCAGGTCTATCATGAGTACATTCGAGCGCATTACAATATTTAACAAATTAGAGTTTGCGTCAAAGTTGTACCACAAAGTGATGCAACTCTGGTGCAAGGACTATGCCTCCACTTATATATTTATATATTAAAACTCTGCCAGAAACAAATAGGCAACAAGGAGAAACATGGCTGTATATCTATTCTCCTTAATTGGTTAGAAATTCTGCATTTTAAAATATCTTATGGGGTTAAGGCACCTGGTGCAGTGCTCTTCATGTACCCAGTAAATCTCAGGAAATAATGATAATATGGGTAAGATAGGTCTGGAGGTGAATGCTCTTGCTGGAGAGACAGTTGTTTTGTCTAGTCCCAGTTTTGAATTAATGTAGCATAGAGGGTTAATATGTCTCACGCAAAGCACATCATGTGATATACAGATGACAAATATTTATTTTATGGGTTATTATTTTTAACACAGAGATCCTTTATATACTTGCTATTCATGAATTGTAATCCTTATAATATAGCACAACTAATTATAAAGGAAAGGACATGTGACTCCTACACCTTGTAACCCTCACTATCTTATGTAACACATCCTGAAAATTGATTTACACACATATGGTTTATTGTGAATGTATAATGTGTATGTGTGATTTAAAGCGGTCCAACAGCCTGGATTAGTGGTATTTAAATAGTTATTTGTGTAAATGTTAGGACAGACTAACACATCTGACACAACATAATGTAAGATAGCTTAGACTTTGTTTGATGCTAATTGTTCTCAAGTTCCATGGCAAGGTTCAACTGCTCAAAATAAACATTCCAACAAAACATTAGACTTTGAGTTGCTGAATTGCGCAGTGTGAAACAGTCAAATGAGGTAGGGTCTGTGCTGAGGAGGGACAGTATGCAGTCAGCCAAGGTCGACTTTAGGGTGGTGCGACCTATGCCACTGTACCAGGCACCAAGCTTAGGTGGCATTATTTGCCTCTGACCAAAATGCATGCACTGTCCTCTTCCATTTCCACAATATTGTGAAAATAGAAGATGGACAAATGCGCTCACGTGGTTGCAGATGGATGTACACGGACAATAAGTATGACCCTCTGAGGATGCCTCCTCTGCCGCTGCACATTCAGCAAGCGCTGCTGCTGGGCCTTGAGTCCACCACTGTACCAGTGCTTGTGCTGTGCAACAACAGCTAGTCTAAGCAGCCGTGCACCCTTGGGTTTCTGACAACAAGCCCGAGGGCCCTCGCAGGTGCAACCCTCAGATACAGGAGAGGATCAGCACTGGCCTTCACCTGAGCGTCCATTAAAGGTACCTGAGGCAAAGCACTGTGGCTGAAAACACAGCTCTTGTCTTTTGGTATGTACAAGCCTTCCTTGTCTCGCCGTTTTTCATGCCTTTACGTTTTATTGTGAACAGTCTGCTTGTCAGTGTTTTTACTTTACAGCCTGCCCCCTTTACTCTGCTGTTATGATCCATACAGTCTTACTTTACAGTGGTGGACAGTCCGCCTGGGCCTATGCCTATTTACACTGCTCTCCTTCTACCAGAGACCTATCAGTGTGTCATGGACCCCAGTGCAAGAAAGAAAATGGGCCCTTCAGGCCAGTGGGTCCCAGCAACCCTGTGTGCTGTGTATAGTATGCCTTCATTACTCTCTTTACGCTACTCCTCTGGTGTACAGCCTACTTGTGTGTCTAAACTGCTATCCCTTATTTGCAGTCTATTTTTTTTACCCTCTTTACACTGCTGTGGCTTGTACTGCTCTGGTGTGTACAGACTGCCCCATACCTGTTTTCCGCTTCTATAAAGGTGTGTACAGGCTGGGATGGACTTTTTTTACACCGCTTTCCAAAGGCTAGGATACCAGACGTGGCCTAACGGATAGAGATTCTGACGTTGCAACTGGGCACTTAGGCTAAAGTCCTGGTGTTGGCTCACTATACTGTGACTCTGGGCAAAGTATTTAATTTCCCCATACCTGGAAAAAACATGAATCTGACTTGTGTACTATAATCTAGTGTTCACATGAAGTACTGTGATCCCCTCTGGCCAATTCTGCACAATATGAAAACTACAAAAGTGGATAAAATGGTGGGTGGACACCCTGGCCTAGCCTGCTAATACTTTGTCTTCGTGTCTTATAGAGCATCAGATGTCATTTTTTTGCATTTCATTCTAGAAGTCTCATTGGTTTAAACACGGTACAGTAGCTGTGCTTCACATAGCCTTGCACCTGTCACCGCGTGTGCCGCACAATGCCTTTCAGAAGTGTGCGCCTATTGCATTTTGGGCACCTCTTTCTATTCCTTTACTTTGTGCGCCTCTAGTCCAAATACCTTCCTTGTTTTCAGGAATGCAGTAAATAGCACATTTACTTCTCGTGCTCAGAGCGCCGTACATCGGAGTCCCTTAACAAACATTACACCAGCAATGTTTTCCCGCATAACTCAAAATTAAAAAGTTTGTGGGGCGCCCACAGAGATGATCACACTGGGCGCCACCAACTCTAAAGCCGGCCCTGCAGAGTCAGCAATCAACAAACTACCTCTTCCTTGAAATGGAAATGCAGACTGCAGACAGTGGCTGCGGTGAGGGAGAGGTGTGAAAACGTTCCTGTAGCTTTTGCAGCAGAACAAAAGGGAAGGTCACAGGTCAAGTACAGGGCGATTAGCACGTCAAAGCACTCGCGCTTTGACATACCAATGGCCCTGCCACAGACAGAAGAGAGAGGGGAAATACTTTCGTCCACTCGTTCCCCCCACCCTTGTCCCCCGCGTCCCCCCCACTACAAAATCTGGGGGGGATATGTCCCCCGCGTCCCCCACACTTCCTACGCCCATGCATGCACCCTACAATTATGCTACTTTACTCCCCCTATGGAGACTGACCCTCTAGACGGACCTGGAATTGTAGGTCTGGATCCACTCCAATTTGAGCAGGTGGTAAATAGGGGTGGGGTGGTGCGGTTTGTGGGACATGGGCCGGTGGCGGGAAGGGTGCCAATGTGTTGTGCAGGCTGTGGGCTGGCAGAGGGGAGATCTGCACGCTATAGGAGGGGGTAGCAGACCCTGTCTGAACACTGTGTGATTTTACTGACAGGCTTTTCTGACCGGTGACACTGACCCTAGTGTTGCCGCAGCCAGGAAACCTAGGTGCAAGAAAACCATTCCTCTCACTGTCACACGGTGTAATGTCTCACAATGGGGCACACGGCTAATAGTTTTTTCAAGGTGGTTTTCTGATTATCTCTACGAGTTGCATGTGAAAGTTGCTGCCTCTAGAGCAGAAACAAATGCATATTTATGCACCACTAGGCAGCTGTCATCCCTCCGCCCACTCGCGCTTGTCAAAACCATACTTGCAGTTGTGTAAATTAGTATTCTCAATGGTGTAGAAATTGAATGACTGAACAGACACGCTAGATGCAATAATTACTCAACTGCACCTTACAAACCGGCCCACTTTGGGCCATGGCTGTGCACAGTGATGTGGTACAGCAGTGCCTATTCATATGCAAATCTTCTGCAGCTTTTACTGTCAGGTTCTGAGACCCGGTTAACTGCGCCTGCCTAATGTTGGTACTACATGTCCCAGAAGTCTTGGCGGCATGGAGGCGGGAACTATATATTCACTCTGAACCCAGAGGTCGGGTTGTATTAGATTTTGTGTGTCCTGGATTCGTTAACGGTGCGGCTGCCCGTTAGTCTCATAGGAACCATGGTGCTTTGTAGTGCTATGCGCGAAGACACGCACATCTGTTTGCTGTGACCCTTTTTGGGGTCGGGATCGGATACTGCTGTTGTGGAGGAGCGAGTCGGCGGACTTGCTTCCGGTGTGCTGTGGTGCTTCGCTGTGTTTGCTATGCGCGAAGACACAGCCACCTTCTGAACGGGCTCCGAGATCTGAAAAGCGTGTCGGCTGATACGCTTAGGTGGCGCTGTGGGGCTTCGCTGAATTAGTCGCGAAGACACAGACGCCAGCTTTCATCCTGTACTCTGAGAGGAATCGTTGTGGGGGAATTCTCCCGAGGAGGAGTGCTTCGGTGTCTAACGAGGAGCCTGCTCTCTACATCCAGAGGAGCCCAGTACGCTGTTGACTCCGGGGGTATTGGCAGTAGGGTGATTAGGCTCACCTCTCCTAGGAGCCTCCTTGTTTTCTTTTCCTAGTTTTATCTTAATTTCCGGGCCCTGGTGCATTAACTTTGGATACTTGTCCTTGCTTCTGTGACTTAAACAGAAGAGGGGGTGTGGTGCTCTATCGATTGTTTGCTAAGAGGACTTGATTAAGGCGCTACCTGACGTTTTCCATAGAGCCTTCGTGGTGTGTGTCACTGGTAGGTACAAGGAAGGGTTCTAAGGACTGAGAGGCACTTGACAGGAGATATACGGGGAGTAATGTTGTGCTTGTGTTTTTGTAGGAAACTTCCAGGGGGCTTCACGCAGGAGGAGAGCGTCAGGTGACAGAGTTGTTCTTCCACGCTGGTAATCTTAGCAAGGTACGGGTAAACGGAAGTAAAAGAATACTAAGGATAGAGAGGTGTCCTAGAGTACTTATAACAGGTTCTTCCTTTGTTTTACAGATTGGTATTTTCCAGGCCACACCATCCCGGCCATTTACATTTTCCCTCGCCATACCGCCTCTAAGCTTTGGGTGCCTAATTGAACCAAGCTTGGGGAGGTCTGGAGGTGGACCCTTTCAGCATCACCCGGATCCCGAAGAGCATTGAGGTACCTGACAGAATCCAATACCCACGAATTACTGCTCTTCTTGGTCTGGGTGATTCCCAAACATGGCGTCCTTGGATGACGTGCTGCAAGCTCTAGTGCTGGTACAGCAAGAGCTAGCGGATTCCAAGGCTGAGACCGCGGCGTTGAGGGAAAGGGTGGATAGACAGGCTCGCAACCCTTTTGACGCCTCCTCATCTAACCCTCAGATACACATCATGCTACCCCCGCCAGTCCCTTTAGCCACCCCGGAGAGGTATTCTGGGGACCCCCATAAGATACAGACCTTTCTTACACAAATAGCCTTGCACTTTTCATGTAGACCAGCGTCTTTCCCTACTAAAATCTCTAGGGTCGCTTTTGCGATCTCATATCTTACTGGGGATGCGGCCGATTGGGCGGTTCCATTGGTTCGGAACGATGACCCTCTACTGTCTAACTGGGATGGATTCAGGAAGGAGTTTGAGAGGGTGTTCGACCGGCGGGCAACCACATTCAGTGCGGACAAGGAACTCTTGGAGCTTAAGCCGGTGCAAAAGGGACCTAGTAACCTACATGACGGCGTTCAACCGCCTGGCCGGAGGAGAAAAGAATGTCCATATATTACCAGGGGTTGTGTGAGGAGATGAAGGACGTGTTGGCACAAATCGATCCTCAACCCACCTCCTGCATCGATCTCATTAACCTCACACTACGACTAGACCATCGTATGTCTGCAAGACACAGGGGAGGACGAAGGGGGATAGGCCATCTCCGGTAAAAGAACTAGATAACCGGTCTCAGGTTACCCCTAAGGATGTAGGGCCAGAGCCGATGGACATAGGGGCCGTTAGACCACCCTTAACTAGGACAGAAAGGGAGAGCCGTCGGGCCCAGGGTTTATGCCTCTACTGCGGCAAAAAAGGGCACTATGTCCGCGATTGTCCGGTGAAACCTAAGAGGAGGAACACCTATTTTCCTGGGAAAAAGGTGGCAGTAGGCGTGGTGGGAGACACCGATGAGAGACTTTCGTCCTTTACAGTGACAGAAGAGGAGACACGGAATCCAGATTGGCAGATACCCTCTTTGGCCATAGCGGAACAAATGAACTCGGAATCGCATATAGTTTTGGACATGCAATTGACTGTCCATCAAACGAGCTATCCCGTCCGGTCCATGATAGACTCAGGAGCCACGGGGAATTTCATTGACCAGGGGTTGGTACAACAGCTAGGGTTGACACGTGTACGCAGCAAGAAACCCGAACCGGTGTTGGCTGTGGATGGCACTCCTTTAAAGTCAGGCCCATAACTGAACACACCAAGGCATTGGAATTGACTTTTCCTGGGGTTCCACATGACCATGTGGAGAACATTGTTCTCAATATCATTGAAACTCTGCAGTATGAACTCATACTGGGCATGCCGTGGCTGTGGCGACACAGCCCTTCCATGGATTGGCGACAAAAAACCATACAATTGCAGTCCAGGGAGTGTTTGTCGCAATGCATGAAAGAACACAACTCCATTGCTTTGACTCTCGCCCTGGTCCATCAGGTGGCCACGGCGGCAGAGAAGGAGGTCGTGTTACCTTTGGGGTATGTGGCATATCAGGATGTGTTCAGCGAGGTTAAAGCTGAATCATTACCCCCACATCGCGAGTATGACTGCAGGATTGACCTGGTGGATGGTGCGGTCATACCTTCCTGTAGGGTTTATGCCCTATCTGAACCAGAGAATAAACATCTACGTGAATACTTAGATCACTACAGCGCCTTGGGGTTCATACGACCATCCCGTTCCCCGGCTGCCTCTCCACTCTTCTTCACAGCCAAAGCCAATGGGGACTTGAGAGCCTGTATAGATTATTGCGTCTTGAACAAGAATACAGTGAGAAACCGGTACCCGCTTCCGCTCATCCCCGTGTTGTTGGACCAGGTGAGAGAGGCTACAATCTACACCCGCCTCGATCTACGAGGGGCCTACCACCTGGTCCGTATAAGACAGGAAGATGAGTGGAAGACGGCGTTCAAGACGCGATACGGCCTGTACGAATATCTGGTCGGGCTGTGTAATGCCCCTGCGGCGTTCCAATATTTCCTAGACGACGTTTTGAAAGACTATCTGGACCGCATAGTGGTCGTGTATATAGATGATATACTCATCTATTCGGCTTCCCCGGCACAGCACTCTAAGCATGTGTGTATGATCTTACAACGCTTGCAGGAGAACCACCTTTATTGCAAGTTAAGTAAGTGTGAGTTCAGCGTGCGACAGGTGGAGTTCCTGGGGGTGATCTTGAGTCCCCAGGGGTTCAGTATGGCGGACAGGAAGGTGGCAGCTGTGCAGGAGTGGCCTATCCCCAAGAACGTGAGAGAGGTACAACGTTTCCTTGGTTTCGCTAACTTTTATAGGCGTTTCATCTCGCACTTTTCACAATTGGCAGCCCCCATCAACAAGCTGTTGAGGAAAGGGGTTCCCTATGTTTGGACTCCAGAGTCAACAAAAGTGTTTTTACAGCTCAAGGAGGCGTTCTGTTCTGCACCTATATTACACCATCCTCAGGTCGATGTTCCTTTTATCGTTGAGGCAGACGCGTCAGACCTGGCTATTGGCACGGTCCTGTCACAAAGGGAACGGGAGACAGGACAGTTGCATCTGGTGGCCTTCCTGTCCAAAAAGCTGAATCAGGCAGAGATCAATTATACTGTGGCAGAGAAAGAACTTCTGGCGATCAAATGAGCCTTCCAGGAATGGAGGCACTACCTGTGGGGGGCTCAACATCCTGTCACGGTATACACGGACCATCGCAATCTGCAATTTATGAAAACCGCCCGCCACTTATCACAGAGACAGATGCGATGGACTTGTTCTTTGCGGAACACAACTTTGTGATCACCTTCCGTCCTGGCACCGACAACCGGAAAGCAGACTCACTGTCAAGACAAAGTGAAGAAGATGTTACGTGCCTGGTCACCCCTGAGGCCATTGTACCCCCGAGAGGGTTTTGTGTGGGGTTACTGTGGACGGATTCCTGGATCAGGTAAAGAATTAGAAGACCTTAGCCCAATGGCAAGAATGGGTCACGAAGGATCAACAACGCTCCTTACAGCACGATGTACCTTTGCATCGCAACAGACTGTATTTGCCGCAACATGAGGTTCGCCAGAAAGCGTTCAACTGGTGTCACAACGCCGTGTTAGCAGGACATCCTGGATACAGGAAGACGCTTTCATCATTGCAGCGATCCTTCTGGTGGGATAATATGGCTAAGGATGTGAAAACCTGGGTTTCCCAATGCGACACCTGTGCTCGAGCCAAGGGAGAGACCTGTAAAGCAAAGGGGGTTCTGATGCCATTGCCCACTCCATCCAGCCCGTGGCAGACCATCAGTCTCGATTTTGTGGTGGGGTTACCCATGGATCAAGGGTGTAAGCCATACTAGTGGTGGTGGACAGCTTAACCAAAGCCGGACATTTCCTTCCATGTAAGAACTTGCCAACTGCTGCCCAGACAGCCCAAATGTTGTTACAACAGGTGGTTTGGTTGTACGGCCTTCCCAAGGTCATTGTTTCCGACAGGGGACCACAGTTTGTTGCTCGGTTTTGGTAGGCATGGTGTAAGGCGTTGCGGGTGGAGGTGGCCTTATTCACAAGTTTCCATCCGCAGACCGATGGCCAGACCGAGAGATTAAATCAGACTCTCAAGAAATACCTGAGATGCTATGCAAAGGAGGCCTCTGACTCTTGGGTATCGCTGTTGTGGCTGGCGGAACTCACGTATAATAACTCCTCGCACAGTTCCATCAAGGAAACCCCTTTTTGGGCGAACACCGGGTACCATGCCAACACGTTGCCCCTGATAGTACCAAGTGAAGTTCTGAATCATCCATCGGTACATGCTCAAGTAACGGACTTACTGAAGGTACACAAGCGTATACGTGCGGAGTTGGTTCGGTCTAAACTCACCTATAAGAAGTGGGCTGATCTCCATCGGCAAGCTGGACCTCAGTACCAAGCAGGGGACCGGGTGTGGTTATCCACCAAGAACATCAGATTCCGATACCGCAGTGTGTTCCACCCTCGTTTCATTGGTCCGTACGTTATCATCCGCCAAGTGAATCCGGTGTCGTATCGGTTGAAGTTGCCTGCCTCCCTGCGGATCCATCCGGTGTCCCATTGTAGCCTACTGAAGCCGGCCAGTGGTCGCCGACGGGTGGCTATTCCTCCCGTGGTGCGGGATGGCCAGCTGGAGTATGAGGTGCACAGGATCCTGGATTCCTGGTATCGTCAGGGCCGGCTTTGGTACCTCGTTTCCTGGAAGGGATATTCCTCGGAAGAGGATTCCTGGGAGCCGTGTTCGGAGGTGCATGCTCCGAGAGCGGTGTGTTTGTTCCATGCTCGCATCCGGGTAAACCCGGTTCTAGGAGGTGCTTGGGAGGAGGACGTACTGTCAGGTTCTGAGACCCGGTTAACTGCGCCTGCCTAATGTTGGTACTACATGTCCCAGAAGTCTTGGCGGCATGGAGGCGGGAACTATATATTCACTCTGAACCCGGAGGTCGGGTTGTATTGGATTTTGTGTGTCCTGTATTCGTTAACAGTGCGGCTGCCCGTTAGACTCGTAGGAACCGTGGTGCTTCGCAGTGCTATGCGCGAAGACATGGACATCTGTTTGCTGTGACCCTTTTTGGGGTCGGGATCTGATACTGCTGTTGCGGAGGAGCGAGTCGGCGGACTTGCTTCCGGTGTGCTGTGGTGCTTCACTGTGTTTGCTATGCGCGAAGACACAGCCACAATCTGAACGGGCTCTGAAATCTGAGAAGCGTGATTGGCTGATATGCTTAGGTGGCGCTGTGGGGCTTCGCTGAATTAGTCGCGAAGACACAGACGCCGGCTTTCATCCTGTACTCTGAGAGGAATCGTTGTGGGGGAATTCTCCCGAGAAGGAGTGCTTCGGTGTCTAACGAGGAGCCTGCTCTCTACATCCAGAGGAGCCCAGTACGCTGTTGACTCCGGGGGTATTGGCAGTAAGGTGATTAGGCTCACCTCTCCTAGGAGCCTCCTTGTTTTCTTTTCCTAGTTTTATCTTAATTTCCGGGCCCTGGTGCATTAACTTTGGATACTTGTCCTTGCTTCTGTGACTTAAACAGAAGAGGGGGTGTGGTGCTCTATCGATTGTTTGCTAAGAGGACTTGATTAAGGCGCTACCTGACGTTTTCCATAGAGCCTTCGTGGTGTGTGTCACTGGTAGGTACAAGGAAGGGTTCTAAGGACTGAGAGGCACTTGACAGGAGATATACAGGGAGTAATGTTGTGCTTGTTTTTTGTAGGAAACTTCCAGGGGGCTTCACGCAGGAGGAGAGCGTCAGGTGACAGAGTTGTTCTTCCATGCTGGTAATCTTAGCAAGGTAAGGGTAAACGGAAGTAAAAGAATACTAAGGATAGAGAGGTGTCCTAGAGTACTTAAAACGGGTTCTTTCTTTGTTTTCCAGATTGGTACCTCCCAGGCCGCACCATCCCGGCCATTTACATTTTCCCTCGCCAGACCGCCTCTAAGCTTTGGGTGCCTAATTGAACCAAGCTTGGGGAGGTCTGGAGGTGGACCCTTTGAGCATCACCCGGATCCCGAAGAGCATTGAGGTTCCTGACATTTACATTTATGGACATGGGTGATATGAATGTCACACTGCCATAAAGGCCACAGGCGTGTGGTTTCTCTTTTGTGGCTAAATAACACATATTTTTGCCATTTTGTCAAGCCTTGGGTGACAAGTGTCATCACTGAAGGGGTGACATTTTGGCAAAAATATGTGTATAAAACAAATTTTTTTGCAATTTTGTCACCCTCCTTAGTGATGACACCCCGGGCGGTCCGGGTGTCATCACTAAGGGGGGTGACAACAGGGAAACTGCGTTTACAACTCTGGTAATGCCACACGGGTAGATAACAACGCGAACGTTACATCGTCCGCGATGTTACCACGCATGGCATGTCATTTGGAACAGTGCCGTTCCAGGGCTTGTTTTTTCTCCCTTGATCTATCAACTCTTCTTGGCAATACTAGTTTATTTTAGATTCTTTAAATCCGCACTACGGTTTCGGCCTATTGACTGTGTGATGTCACCAATACCATGTGTTTGATTATGTCGCTGTCACTTCCATAAGGGCTTTCACTCTGTTTTTCTACGCTTTCCAGTGCTTGGTAAACATTAAGTCATGTGTATTTTGTCCATACTGTACCATGTCTTTTATTCTTCCCCCAGCCCTGAAGAGTCACAGGTCCAGTGCCCGCTTGACGAAACACGTGTCGGCTGGTTGTTTTCTTGGATGACACCCTTCCGGAAAGGAAGGCTTAATACATTTTTCATTTGCAAGAAACCAATTTATATGGGTCTACCTTGTTTTATTCCATACTTTTCTGCTTTATACCCTTGATGACATTTGTTTATAGCCATATATATAAGTGTGCACCAGACTTTTTTTAAATTTCACTGAGTGAGCCTTTGCCACTCCTGCAGAGGTTATGGGGTCTCCTCTGACCGTGTAGCACCGTTCCATTACTTCTGCTCTTCACCACATTCATACCGCTACCAGCCCAGGCGCCATTCTTCCTGTACACTTAGAAACCCTACACAGAACCCTAATGGTTTCCACTTTACCCTAGTACATGACAAGTATTAAACTGGTGCAGGGTTCCGGAGAGATCTAGGGAGTGTTTGAACATCTGTGGTTCAGAATACAATGGGCTTTGTCTGAAAGTCTTCTGTTGGTTTCAAGAGACCCACTCCATCTGGGCATTCTATTAAAAAATATCCTTAAGTTCTAGTCCCCTTTAAAGTCATGTCTCTCACATTCTATCCCTGTGTTGACAGTAATCAGGAAATACATTGAATGGCGAGCAAATGCAGGATGTAATGGATAGATTACTTATTTGTTGTTTTCATTATTATGTCCACCTTACTCGCTCTTTGTACTCTTCCTGGGGAGAAAAGCTTCTCATCTCAAAATGGGTAGCTCTGTAATTTTACAAGGCCTAGGGACTATTCCACCGCTCTATAATTCCTCCCTACATGGTAAGGCTAGGAATAGAATAAGACTAAATTTAATGTTTAGTAATTGAGGCAACTTTCATCAGAGTACAAGTAACAGACTAGGAAGATGATACAGGAGTAAGAAGGTTACATTGAGTTAAGCAGACCATGAAATATCTTGCAGTGCAGAAGCTATCCTACAGCCTCCTTCACCAGCGACTTCTCATCAAGAAAGGTTGGAAGGTTTTGGGTGGAACCATAGACACCGCATACGTTCATACTTCCTCTTGGTTGTATAAGTAACTATTCACTTTTGGAAAGTATGTGGAAAATAAAATCACTGTTTTGAAAGAATTGCTATTTAGAATGTATATTGGATACTTGAGGATAAACAAGGTGGTATCTTTATGCTGCCATGGTCAAAAGATCTACGTGTTGAGTATTAGCCTAAAACATAATTAAAGTAACTTACCTTTGATATAAAATATTATACCTTAGGCAATCATACATTTTTCATAAAAATAACACCCAAGTAAGCCTAGAAACACAAACTTCAACATGAAATGACGCTATCACAAAATACATTCTCCTCCTTCTGCAGGTCTGCTTAATGGTATTAATGTTGTCTAAGGACTTCTGCTATTTTGTTTTGCGCAAGACACCTCAACCCAGTTTCCAAAGGAATCAAGGGAAATGTTTGGTAAAGAGAAAATGTGTCGTTGTATACTAAAAACTTTCATAATAACATTCATTCCAAAAGCACATAACATCGGAAAACAAAGGTCTAGACTGACAAACCTTGAATCGTGCTTTACTTTATTCCTGGAAATGCATGCACCAAAATGAAGATTGAACTACGCAGAAAAACCTTGTGAACCGAGCTCAAAGCGTAGGGTGGGACTGGAATACAAATGAGTCCAGGCAAAAATGTGCAGGCCAGACCCACACTGAAAGAGGGTGCGGCCAGAATGGTGCCATTTTTATGGTCGAATCATCAGTGCACCCACCCAGCTGCTCTTAACAACCAGCCTTCAGACCTAAAGACCACCAGGAAAAATGCTAGAGTGGCAGAATGGCCTGTCCGGCCCCAAGCCACAGATCACACACATGGTTGAAACATACGGCATACACATTTATTATAAGTTTATTAAATATTAACTCATCTTACGGTGTCTGCATTTAAGTTTTCATTTTTTTTCTACTACAGCCGGCTGTCGGGAAGTTCAGAATAAAATAAACATAGCACTGTTAACAGTGAGGAAACAAACCTGCAGATAGTACAATTATTGTTAAAACCGTGAATCCCTGAATGAGAATGATGGAGGCCATGCCTTGAGCGTACTGACCTTCACCCTGGTAGTTTGCCTGCCCGTGCCCGCAACTACTGGTTCCACACCGACTGTACCTTCATACAGGACTTATAAACTGTTAACTGGTTCCAGCTGCAGGGGGGCGAGGAAGTACAAGTGTATAAAATGCAGCTGAAATCATCTTTAGCTAAGAATTCCCCACACACAACAGGAGTTTAAATGTTCCTGCCAGACATTTACAAGTCTACAGTAATGAGTATTTTACGAACTAGTGGTAAAGAAACATTAACAATTTATAGCCCCTGTCACTGATGCTACATTTTTTACGAGGGAGGTTTCTCAGAATCAATTAGGCCAGAGAGGGAATGTTTGTCGCAGCAGGCTGTAGAGTACAGTGGTCTTTCGGAATTAATACCTCTTCAGTGATTCTGGCACAAGTAACAAGGACGTGGGGTCTGTGTTAATACACTTACTGTCAATCCTTGCAATACATAGAGGGCGTCACAAGCCAAATACCGGAACAATAGAGCCCACGGGCATTTTCTTCCACTTGCATTTTAATTAACAAGCACTGGCAAAGACAATAGGTCTTGTTTATAAACGAACGTTTCTCTTCTTTGTTAATGCGTCCATCTAGGCCCGCCTTTAATCATCAATCTAAACATTCAATCTACTTATTATTCATGCGCTTCTTAGCACTCATGCATCCACTCATCCATCTGTTGACATATTCTTGTATTTACCCATTCACTTATCCGCAAAACCACACAACCACACTTACAATCCCACCGGTCTATGGATAGACACTTTATAAGCTAGACCTTCTAGCTTTTACTTTGATTTATATTGGCGAAGAACTGGGTACTAGCTACAGAATATTATCTGATATGATATGATTATGCAAGAATGTAAAACTAGAGAATACCTAACATAGATCACTGG
Organism: Lissotriton helveticus; assembly: GCF_964261635.1. NCBI lineage: Eukaryota > Metazoa > Chordata > Amphibia > Caudata > Salamandridae > Lissotriton > Lissotriton helveticus. Next base: position 964,301,298 of record NC_136071.1, on the reverse strand, counting down.
AAAGAGATATAAGCAAGCATATGTTTCAAAATGAGCAGATACTTTGCTGGGAACACATGAAGGAGTTACTTTGTAGCTGGATTTATAACAAAGAAGCCCTATTATTTGTTTCATCACCAAATTCAGTAGGTAGTTCAATGAGATGAAAATAGTTCTCTAGAAACAATGGGTGGACTAGATGAGTATTGTGAGAAAGTGCCTCTTTTTGCAAGGCCAACCCCATTTTTTTCTGGACTGATGCTGCAGGTTTTCTCACTTTGTGCAATGGGACACTCCTAACCAGGCACAGTGCTCTGAACCTTAAAGCATGTCGAAATAGGCTTACTCCTAATTTGCCTATTAAACTTTCCTCTGAGGATGTGGTATATAGTGTCCAAAAAATACACCCGTGGTATGGAAAGTTAAATGTCAGCGACTACAGTATTACTGTGCCATCCATTTGTGTGCCAAGACAAACACCCCTCCAGACCTACCACTGTAGTCTGGCTGCTGCAGTTTTAAAATTGTAGGCCTTTCTGTCAAATTGCCCTTTTTGACAGGAGCAAATCTTCCTTATGAGGCGCCTTCCCCCCAGGCGCCTTGATGCCCGATGGGCTGAGTCTGCGCGTTATAAATTTGCTTTCATTTAATTTCATTTCATTTAATTTCATTTAATTTCTTATGAATAGTAATAAGTCACTACTATGTAGCCATTCCAGCACATAAGGCAGAGTGCATGGCATTTAAAAGTAGGGCCAGCCGGAACAATTATTAAAGAATTACATTAAATATTAAGGAAAAAGGACTTTCAGAAAGTTGCCTTTTCCCTGCCTGAAACTCCTGGAGGCTAATTTTTTATATCCTCCAATTGTCACCCAGCTAGTGAATAACCCTGATGAGGTGTGAAAACTGCTCCCTAAGCAGAGACAATGGCCTGAAAATGGAAAGGTGTTTTTGATTCCCTGGCAGGAAGATCAGTTGAGCTGTGCCAAGTAACCTAATTTACTTTAAAGCGGCCTCACCTGAGTCAAGCAGATGCCAGCTGAACATGCCTATTCATTTGTCCTCCCTGACAGGTAGGCATCAAACCATTTGGGGGGAAACCCACCCCCACTACTAGTTTGGAGTGACCACAGAGGAAGTTCATTACCCTGACAACACCTCTGGAAGGGCACATAGGTTCTGCACTAGGGGAGGACGGTTTCTCCATCTTGGATTTAGTGAATGAGGGGCACCGTGGGATTATTTGCTGTAGGGAAGACAGGAACCGCTGCAAAAGTGGGTAGGGTAACCCCCGGGGAACTTTTATCCTATTAGTTAGAGAGGAGCCATGAGTCACCCCCACCAACAAGCTAGCACCAGGCATAAATGTGGCCCCCAAGACACATGAATAGAAGAAAGCCCTTTGGGGAGGCCGGAAGAGCAGGACCTGCTCTCACTCGTACCCAGGACAAAGAAGTGGACTCCAAGGGTCAGTTGACTGATCTCCTGTGTAAGCTACTGGATCTCAACAAGCTGCAGTAGTCATTTTCATGAAGTACCGAGCTGAGCAGTACCAAATGGGCCTGACCTGCACCCTGCTGATGACTTCTGATGGATAGAGTCTTGACCTCCAAGTGCTGTTCCTAAGGTTCTGAGACTTTTTGCTTCTCTTCAGCAGCAAATTCATTTTTTCTGGACCTCGGCACGAAGGTTTGTGGAGCCCTCATTGGACACAGCCTGCAGCCTTGCCTTGCTGGAGGATTTCAAGTTCCAAAAAATAGACTAAGGGCCCGATGTAGGTAAATTAGATTTACCGATTCATAAACACCAAATTTTACCGATTCGGTATTCATGAATCGGTAAATCTAATGTAGGTAATTTTTCGGTAAAAAATACCGAATCGGTAGGATTCGGTATTTACCGATTCTGTAATTACAGAATCGGTATTTGTCATTGATTCCTATGGGCCTTGAAGCCCGTAGGATTCAATGGCAAATACCGATTCGGTAATTACAGAATCGGTAAAATTACCGAATTGCCAAGGGGGACAGGGTGTCACTTTGACACCCTGTTGCACCCCTGTTTGTGGCTTGCGTGCCATGTGGCACACATACATGCCCTCTTAGGGCATGTATGTGTGCAGATGTGCATGTACACAGGTATTCGTTATTTATCATGCATTAGTATTACATAGTAAATAACGAATCGGTAAGGGCCTGTGGCACTGTTTTTAGTGCCACCTACATATTGATTTACCGATTCGGTAAATTTACAGAATCAGTATTTTACCGAATCGGTAACTTTACAGAATCGGTAACTTTACCGATTCGGTAAATATACCGATTCTGTAAATTTTAAGGCCCCTACATCTCCATTTGCAAATACCGGTCGGTAACGGCCCTAAATCAGCCGTTACCGACCGGTATTTGCCGACCTACATCTGGCCCCTAAATCCAAAGGTCTAAATATTTACAGCCAAAAGTATCTGACTACCGAGTGAACGTCCCTGGGCAATAAATATACATTTTTTCTCTTGGAGCTTTCCCTACCAAAACCAATGGCTTCACTGGGACCTCATCCAATGTCTATCCAATGTTGTGGAGCTGCCTTGTCCAGCTGAAGGGTTTGGACTTCCACAAAAAACCAAGTCCCAAGGTAAAACCTTCGATCAGGGCGAATCTGGTTGGTGAATCCGACCTAGGCTCCATTGCGGATGGCCTGAAATTGTAGCTACGTCCTGGTCTACCATGACCAGCTGACTGGCATTGGTGCTTAGCGCTTTTTTTTTTAAACATATTTTTATTTGTCAATTGCAAACACAGCGCGGAGCTCTGCACACCAGAGTCCTTCGCTGGATCATACCATACATAATCACAGAAGCAACTGACTTTCATAGGTTTCAGTCAGGAAAAATATAAGAATACATAACTCAATTCAAGCAACCCCCCAACTCCCTCCACCCATTCCCGACCCCTCCAAGTCGCACAATGTCCACACAGTCTTTGCCTCAGCCCCGATGTTTAGCAAAAAATCTGCAGGACAATAACCCACACCTCCCCTGGCCCCTCCCCTACCCTGCTTCCCCATCTCCCTATGTGCACTTAGGCTTATCCTAGTGGACGAGCCTCCACAGCCACTGGCGGCTCTAACCACACCCCCCGGTAATCCGCCCATCTCTTCCATATCTTGAAATGCTTGCTTGGGCAACCCCTGGCCACGAAGATAGGCTGTTCCAGCCCCATACAAAAATCTAAGTCGTTCTCCCATGCTGTCAATGATGGGGCCTGCTACGGCTTCCACACCCTGGCGATATCCCGCTTTGCCAGCGTAAAGCCAAGCCGCATAAGGTGCCTTTTATAGATGTTACCGCCTATGCCCTCCATAATGTGAAGCAAGGCTATTTGTGGCGTCTTCGGAAGCTCCCACCCCAAGACCTCTGATAGGCATGAAAACACCCTGCGCCAAAACCGCTCTAGCGAAAGACAGTGCCAAGTAGTATGTATAAATGTACCTTCCTCCCGCCCACATCTAAGACACTCTGGGGAGCAATCAATCCCGCACGGTATAGTCAGGCCCGGGTATAGTAGACCCTGTGAAGATATTTAAACTGGATGAGGTGAAGGCGCATTGCTATAGCCGCTTCCTTGGGTGCCGCCAACGCCTCTCTCCAGTCCTCCTCCTCCAATGCACCTACATCTGCCTCCCAGTCCCCTCGCAACATCTGAAGGGAGGTGGAGCAGTGTATGACTAGAGATTGATAAATCCAAGAAATCTTTTTGGTCCCAAATCACCCATAAACACTTTTGCCTCCAGTGGACTGAATTCAGGAAGGGATTCCAGCCCCTCTAGGGAAGGGGACAAGGCATGTCGAAACTGGAGATATTTATAGAATTGCGTCCGGGGCATAGAGAAGTCCCTCTGTAGGTCCTAGAAAGACTTGAGTGTCGTACCTCTCATAACATACCCCAGAGTCGAAATTTCAATAACGTCCCATCCCCGGAAGCCCTGTAAGGTCGCCAGCTCTGGCAGGCATCCATTATTCCACAAGGGGGTCTCCCAGGTCAAGGTATTCCACCAACCCATGCGGCGCAGCGCCTGCCTCCATGTCAGGAAAACCACCTGTGTAGTCGACAGCAATTTTCTGCGTAACGGTGCAGAGTACAAGATGGTATGTGGTGTATGCGACCACATACCATCGCATACACCACGACTACTAGAGTAGTCGTTCCAGTGCGTACGCCGGGTCCCTCCTGTCACCGTACCACCACTCATTAAGGACTAGTAGATGCGAGGCCTGATAGTATGAGAGGATGTCCAAGGACGTAAGCCCCCCACAGTATGGGGATAATAAACATGATCTCAGAGCCACGCGCACCTTACCCCCCCCCACAGAAACTGCCCCAGCATAGAGTTCACCAGCCGGAACCATCCAGGTCGGATCAGGTACGGGTGATTCTGCAGCTGGTACAACAGCCGAGGAAGCGCCACCATCTCAAAGATTGCCAACCTGCCGTATAGCGTCAATGGCATATGCGCTCAGGTCTTAAGGTCCGCGTGCACTCGCTCCCAAACTGGTGTGAGATTCCGCTCCCAGGAGACGGCCGGCACATCTGACAGGAATACCCACAAGTATTTCAGCCCCCCCAACAGCCAGCTGGATTGCATTCGCCAACACACGCCCAGCCTCGGACGGTCTCCCAGAACCCACAATGTAGATTTGCGGGGGTTCATATAGAGTCCCGACATTTCTCCAAAGATCTGCATGATCTCCAGGTGTCGCGGTCCCGTTGTGTCCAAGGCCGTGAGGAAAAACAGGACATCATCTGCGTATAACGCGATCCTGTCAGATGCATTCGAGGTCCACTCAAAACCCCGGACTTGTGCATCCATGCAAACCCATGCCACTAAGGGCTCCATAGCCAGCGCGAATAAATAAGGAGACAAGGGGCACTCCTGCCACGTACCCCTCCGGATCTGAGAGGTGAAAGAGGCCGCACCCACCACCCGCACTGTCGCCGTCAAGTCTGTATAGAGGAGCATTAAATAAGAAAGGAACCAGGGCCCCGGATTCAATCTGCGTTATAATGCAAATAGATATACCCAGCTCAGAGAATCGAACGCCCTATCCATGTCTGCCAATAGGAGCGCTGCCTGCTCTCCGGTCTGCTGTACAGCTGCCACCGCGACGTGTGCCCGCCGTATATTAAGTCTCGTTGCCCTCTGGGGCATGAACCCTGCTTGATCGGGGTGTATAAGTGTCGATATGTGAGGCAAAAGGCGATTGGCCAATGCCTTGGCCAAAATCTTAGCCTCCACATTCAGGACGGAAATGGGACGGTACGAGGCTTGCTGTTCCGGTGGCCGGCCGGGCTTCAGAAACACCACCACCTTCGCATGCCTCCAATCCGGTGGGAGCACGCTCTTTTCTTTTGCCTCCTCCACCACGGCTCGAATATGGGGGGCCGGCTACGTATTGTAGCGCATAAAAAACTTGCTCGGGAATCCATTGGGCCCGGGAGCCTTTACAGAGTTGAGTTCTCCCAGGGCTCATCGGCTGTTAACAGAAGCTTCAATAGGTCACGCACTTCATCTGACAACGCCTTGGGTGGCAGATCAGTGAGTAATTTATCTACTGTGGCCGCGGGCAGACATTCTCAGGGGAGTATAAAGTTCCACATATTATGTAGCAAAGCGTTCTGCTATAGTCCCGGGATCAGTAATCAGCATCCCCCTCTCCTCTAAAAGACCCTGGAGGGCCTGGGCATGAAAGGTGCCCTGGCAAAGCCGATGGAGCATCTTTCCAGACATGTCCCCCCACTGATAAACCCTACTACGTGACGCCAGCCAGACTTGACTCATCTAGCAGAAGGGCGGCATAAGATTGTTGGGCCTGGATTAGTTGTCTCACAGATTGCCCTCTTTCTTCCTCTCGTGACCGTCGTTCAAGAGCCTCTATAGTGGCCTCCGCCCGAATCAATTCCTCCCTGCACTTGCTACGAGCCACTGCGCATCAGGATATATCAACACCATGGAGGGTGGGCTTCAATGCCTCCCAACACTAGACACCGAACCCTCGTTGGAGATGAAGTACTGGGCAATGGCCTCCCTCATGTGTGTATCATACTCTTCATCCTGTAGGGGCCACACTGAGAGGCGCCACCTAAACGGGTGTCGCCCCCGGCCCATATATATCTCTAGGGCCACTGGGAAGTGTTCTGACAGACCATGGGGCAGGATCTCAACCAGCGCCACCCTACCAACCATTGCCCAGGGAAAAAAAAGATAGTTGAGCCTGGAGAAGGTTTTGTGAACCGCTGAAAGGAATGTGTACTCTCGCCTGTCACCATGGGCCCACCGACACACATCCAGCCAGTCGAGGCCAGTCACCAGTGAATTCAATTTCGTGGGATGTCCCCTCACCGGGCCATCTTCCCCCCCCACTCCTATCCTTGGCCAGGTCCATAACATTGTTCCAGTCCCCGCCCACCACTGAGAGCACATCAGGTACATCTGCCCACTTAGTGCTTTTTGGCACTATTTTTTTTTTTTAAGTTGGTATCTACTGTTCCTCTTATAAGATTTTAGTGTCATTTTGATCATTAAATTAGCCACTACGTTAAAAAATTAGATTGGAGTTTTTATTGTATTGTACGATTGACTTTTAAACTATTTTAGTATTAGTAAATCCTTTACACATTTTCTCTAAGTTACGCCTGGGTCATCTGTGCATAGCTACCAAGGGTTGAGTAACAAGATAGTGCCATTACTACTTGTGGTGGACCTCAGTAACCTCCAACCCCCACTAATAAACCGCTTTTTCACAAGGAACATGTTACAATTGTGGGTGAACACCGTGCCCTAACTTTCACTTGCATTTAATCACACACTCTAGCCCTTGTCCAACTCAGTCACTGTTCCACTTCCAAAAGGAACTGAATACTCATTTCTTCATGCAATACCTCATACTTCTAAAAGTCCTGGCACCCAGACTCGAACTCAAAACTTCCCTCTCTTACTGTCACTTGACACTGCTGCTTCCATGCTGTAGCCCACTCTCTGTACTGTGTGCAACACATACCATTGGATACTGCTCCATCCATTTGTAACCCCTCTTTAGATCTACGCAGCAACACATACACACACATTTGGTGATCATACTACAGCAGTATCTGAATGATCTATTGACAGAGAACCTTACTGATTGTCCTGATGGTGATGCATCAGCCCTGCAATTCTACTGTGTTAAAAATAACTATCTCTACACACCATATTTAATGAGAAATATAAGTAAGAGTGCTTCATACCAGAACTATCCTCAACATCAACATTAACAAGGTGGATGGATTTATATGACAACACCCACCTTACGCAGGTGAACTTCAAACTATCTCAAAAGGCTTTGCAAGTCTTAGAAGTGAAACTACCCTTTACAGGCTACAATATCAGCCTAGAATTCACTTACCCCCTGGCTTCAGAATATTAGCTCCACTCCCTGCATTCAGAAAACAACTCAAAATGTGTCTCTTCAAAAAATTCTTGAGCCTGTAACCTCTAGCTGTACATTCTTTTCTTGATACTAATGGTTTCTGTCCTACAGCTGTAGTTCCTTCATGTTGCCTGTACTTCTCCCATCTAATCTAACTAATTTAATATCTTTTTCTTTAAAGCTCTGGGTCTATTCCAATCATTCATTTGATTCCTTCACTAATGTAACCCACTTTCATGCCACAAGCTTCTGTTTGGTCTAAAGTCCAATTATACCATACTCGTTGTCTTGGGTGCCTTATGTAACTTTAAATAAAAAAAATTAAGAAAATCTGAAGGGAATCTATTTTCTGTTATTAAAATGAAATTGACCTACTTTACATGTATAGACATAATGGTACTTTCCTCCAGATGTATTAATTTATTTATAAACTTTTGTATAGCGCAAGCATGACCTTAGTGGGTATCAGAGCGCTTTACATGAAAAGAGGTAGGGTATCAGTTGGACTTGTAGAATAGACACATGAGTTAATGTCAAATACAAGTGTCTTGTCATGGTACCTATTGTGTTCTATCCTAAATGGAAGCAAAAATTTGAACTTCAAAAATTGGCATCATATTCACATATTTTGAATATTAACATTATGATAGGATTTATATACATGTATAAAATGATCCAAAAAATCCTTTCTTTGGGCCACACTAATTAATCCATAGGAGAATGTAGCAATGGGCCTGACACAATTTAGAAAGGAAATTAATTATATATTAATTGGATGAATTTGGCTTTGATGAATCAATTTTGAAATGGTGTATGAACTGTTTCCATACCATATTCTTAACCATTGTTTAGTGATCTTGTTGCACTTCCTGTAAGATTAGAGCATTCACGTTTATTTAGGGCAAAATGATGAGAAACACCATGGTACAGCAGTCTAGTTGGCTCCTGTTGCTTATTAATTCCAGAACTTCCAACTCTTGTGTGCTTTCACATGGCCACCCACTGAAAAAACAATATAACAAGGTGAAATGTAGGATGAGCTGAAACCCCCTATAAAGAGCAGTTGTTGTGAACGAGGGCTCCTCAAAGCTTGTTCTGTTTATGGGTGTTGAATCTTCCTCAGACATTGGCAGCGGCCAAAGGTGTTTTGTGGTTTTCTTTGGTGGAGGTGGAGGGAGAAGGACTTCGTGGTCAGTAATCAGCACAAAGAAACCTCGCTTCCAGAGCGTGCCCTTCTTGTCTCGCATGATGAACAGGTGCTACAAACTGGCAAGATTGCAGTTCAAAGACAACTCGTCCCTTGCCAATCTAAACTGCCTCAAGAACCAGATTCAGCAATCATGCAATACAGTGCTTAGATGCAATGCTCCGCAATCCAACATTTAGTACTCTCACTTAGTATAGAAAACCACCTCAAAATGTCCTGTTGAAGACTTAAGGGTTCAGCTAAAAAGAACATTCCATGATCTAAACACATGAATCTCTCTCCTTAAATGAAACGCTCTGTTAAGACTAAATCATGTATTTATTTATTATCTGATTTTAGCATTTCTCACAATTCCACATAAGGTTCCTTTACTACGTACCAACTGTTGGTGATCTACTGCAGACTCCTTATCCTCGGTGTACCAATTCTCGCTTACTAAACAAGACATGAGTTGGGCCTCAGTTGGGCCAACGAGGATGCTGTGATGACAATGAGGTCATAATTATTACAGCACAAGGCAGGCTCTTGGTCAGTGCGACTGATGTCACCGCACCGGGTGCTGACTTTGAAGCACCTGTTGCCCTGTTCCTTGCCTCCAGCAATTTTCATACAACAATAAAAATCTCAAGATAACTCCGGTGATTAATGTACCTGCGGAGTATTGTCTAGTGAAAGTTTTGACTCATCTCAAGGTAGCGCAGAGGGTTGATATGCCTGATGCAAAGGATTTGTACCATTCAGATCACAAAATGCATATCATGTTAATAGGTCAGTGCTTTTGTCAGAGAGAACCTTTTGTTACTTGCAGTAAGTTAAAATCCGAATATATAGAACAGTGAGCTAATAGCTGTCAGTAAAGAGCTGCATGCAAACTGCAAGGTATTGATTAGAGAGTAGTAATTTTTCCCCCCGTCTCATTATTCTAATGTGGCAAAAAGGTTAATTTTGGTAAAAAAATAAAAAATAAATCAATTCTTATTATTAGACGTAACCCCCAACCATGGTTTTAAGTTTTAAATACAGAGTTTGCTTCCCCAAACCAAGCACTTTTAAACTGTACTATCAGTATGGATAACATGTGCCTCCTACACATTGTTTTCATCGGTCTTATGTAACATTCCTATACACTGACCTACATACAAGATTCATTGTCTGAATAATTAATGTATGTATCATGTAAAGTGCTCTCAGTCTCTACACAGGTATGAGTAGCGCTATAAACCCAATTAAATGCCTTTGAGCGAGAGAGTGGTTATGGAGACTTGAGGGACACTAGTGGTAGTGAGGGAAGCGGTGGCTTATGTGGTCATTGGGGGGGAGGGGTGCCAACAAACATTTTTGCACAGGGCTCCACCAGGCTAATGTTGAAGCTAGTGTGGCCTTACTTTTGCCAGCACTGATCCCTTGCTAAACCTCTGCTGAGCATAAAACACGGAGCAGCAGAACATTATTTAATCATGTACAATTGGGACTTCATTAGAGAGACTATTACTAAAAGCAAATTTGTCAGCTAGTAAATTTTGGGATGTATGTCTCTAGAGCGAAACCCCGTTCATACCGTATTAAATCGAGAATGGACTGACATACTAGTTAAAATATTTCAGCTTCGAATTAAAATTACATGAAAGCCTCAGAATGCAGAGTAATTAAAAGAGACTTACTTATTCCATGCTTGTCTAAGGTTCTTAGAGCCGTACAGTACAAAGCGGTCTGTAACCAAAACGAAACAAAGTGTTAATTACTCCTAATTATTAAAATACCATAGAAACAGCAACAACAGAAAAGGTTTACATTAGAAAAGCAGTTCATATGATACTAAATATCACAGATTTCAGTGTAAATACCACTTTAGACCCTGACATGCTGTTATTTATCACACCAGCAAATGAAGGCTACAGAAAGCTATATGGATACTGTAATATTGTTTTTATTGCCTAAAATTAAAATCAATGTGAATAATAAGAGTAAATACATTTATATTTATTTTACATGGCACACAACGCAGAGACAAATGTATATACACGAACAGAAGAAATATATTGTCGAAGCAAAGAGGCAATTAGAAGTCGTGAGGAAATAGAGTCATGAAAAGATGAAGGTTAAGAAAACACAACCATGCTTTTACAGTTTTCCAGAAAGACATTAGTTACTGGTTCTTGCAAATATGTAAGTGCATTCCAAAGTTTGAGTCTAATAAAAGGAAATCTGTCTCCATGAGACTTGCACAAGGGCGAGAAGCAAAGGTTCAGAGAGTTCCAGCTGGGGCATTTATAGATCAAACTCAGAATCTTAAAATCCCTTCTGGCAGACATTGGATGGATCTCTGCAGATGGGACAATTGGTTCCTTTTACGCAGTCTGAAAATCAAATGCATTACTGTGCTTTGTAGGCACTGGAAGGTGTAATTTGATCATCTAGGATATCTCCCCTCAGGACACTTAAGCAGTCCAAGGTGGAGTTTATCAGTGATTCCACTGTGATCTCAAAGGAATCTCTGGGCAGATAACCATTATTCTTTCTAAGCTGGAAGAATGTAAACTCGCAGTTCTTGGTTAGATTGTCAATTTGAATAAAGACACCCATGAATGAGTTCCAAATGTGCCCTTGGTTTTTAACCTTGTTTGTGAAATTTGTTGGACACCTACAAAAGTAGGTGATGATAGTCAAAGTGCTGGAGACATACATACCTGTTGTGGCCCACTAATATGACCTTGTGAGACATTGGATTTTTGATTGAGAGGAATGAAGACCCTTCTCAAGCAACAACCACAATTCCTGTCAGGGTGAACTGCAAAAGTCACTAAATTAGCTTGCGCTTAACCCTCTAGTAGCTTGAATTCGAGGCAATGTGTAAAGTATTTATGCAAAGCGTGCCCCTAACTTGGGGAACGTCCCGCATGTTAGTTGGTTTGTTTCTCTACAGAAACAAACCAACTAACATGCAGATGAAGTGAGTTTTTCAATACAACTAAGGATTGAAACCTTACAGCCCCCACGGGAGACACAGAGGTAACCTGGGGACGTTCCCCAAGTTAGGGGCACGCTTTGCTTCAGTATTTCTACGGGCACTACGGAGTGCACACCCAGGAGCACGCAACAGAAACAAAATAGCAAACAAAAGAGTGTGCGAGTGTATGCTTATTTATTAATAAAGTATGTATGCAGCACACAAACACTAATAACCTGAAAACACAAAACAATCCCACATAGGTTAGAAAAATAGAGTAAAATAAACACAATGGGACCACAATGGCAAAAATCAGATCTGTGGAACTGTAGATATGCAATTACAAAGATTTAGGTAAGCAGAGTGCCCAAACTCACAAAGTGCCACTTGTGGTTATCTGGTAGTGCTAGATCGTGGAAATATCACAAGTTCAGGCAGACTGCCTGATACCGGGACCAAATTAGTCCTGCTGAAAATGTTACCCTCTCAAAGTCCAGTTCACAGTGGAGGAGGCTGCAAGGAGGAAGGAAAGGATGGTCGTCACTGTAGCGGGAAGAGCAGGCTGGGCATTGCAGATGGTCATAGCTGGAGCTTCTCAGTTGTGGTCTACACGGGCTGTCAATGCTGTAGCATGAAGTGCAATTCTCCTGTTGCCAGTCATCGCTGGTGGTTACTGTAGCGCAAAGAATCAGGTCTACCATAGCTTCGCTTTGTTGGTTGTCATGGGTGGCAAGATCTCGGCGTGAACAGCCTTGTTCGCAGTGACAAATAGCCCAACATTTTAGGATTTCTGAAGTTTTGGGCTCTTTGTGACTGTGAACGGGGCCACTTGCGCCAAGATCTCACCACTAATGACAACTGCCATGAGCTCAATTGATGCCACCCAAGAGTCCAGGGATGGAGATGTACCTATTGGGGATTAGGAACTTACTCTGGCAGAGGCCAGCAGGGCTCAGGCAGCTCCAGTTGAAGGTCCAGACAAGTTCAGTGCAGCTGGTGAACTGGGTAGATGCAGGGAGGCCTCTGGAGTTTGTTATGTCCCTGTACCTGAAAATGAGTGCTTAGCCACCTGACCCTTGGAGACCGTTTAACTGGGATGAAGAGAGAAGTCCCAGTCTTCCTCCTCAAAGACTAGGGTAGGCCTCAAGCAACAGGGCAGTCCTTCTTCTGTAGCATCCACAGATTCTGGAGTGTGCTGAAGACTGGTTCGTTCCGAAGGTCCTATATGTATACCTTATGCTAGCACTGAAGTGGAAGAAACTTCTGAAGTTTTCCTCCTACCGATGGTTCTGGAATTTATCTTCTCCCTGCCCTGGTCCCAGAATCTCTGGTGTAATAAAAGGTTAGTATGAAGTCCTCTGTGAACGTGCTGCACAGCTCCTTTGAAATGTACCTGGGGCTGTGTACAACTCTGCCCCTTCTATCTTGCCAACATCTAGTAATCTTGTGTGTCAATGTCTGAGAGGAATACACAAAAGCTAACTGTCAACTACACATAGTGATGTGAGCCAGGATAGAGGGAGTAGGCACCAAATGGTTGGGACAAGAAAACGCCAAAGTAACTTTCTAAAAGTGGCATTTTCAGAACAGTGATTTAAAATCCATGTTTACCATTAAAGAGGATTTCAAATTACAATACTCTAGAGACCCAATATGACATTTCTACCTGTTCCCAAACAAAGGTTATCATTTAGTAAATGTGATAAGGTAACCCAAGGTTATCCTATTGGAAAGGTAGGCCTCACAGCAGTGAAAAATGTATTTAGGAGTTTCTAACTACCAGGACATATATAGCTTAAAAGTACATGACAAACTTTATAAATACACTGCACCCTGCCCTAACGGCGTTTTAGGGCTTAGAGTAAGGGTGACTCATATGTATTAAAAAGCAAGGTTTTAGGACTGGCAACAGGTTTATTTTGCCAAGTTGAAATAGCACATTAAAATTGAACATAGGTTGCAATGGCCAGTCTGAGTCATGTTTTAAAAGTGCTACTTAAGCGGGTGGCACAATAAGTGCTGCAGTTCCATGAATAGCATTTAATTTACAAGCCCTAAGTACATCTTGTACCACTTTACCAGGGACTTATAAGTATATTAAATGTGCCAATTGGGTTTAGGCCAATGTTCCATGTTTAAAGGAGTGAGCACAAGTAACTTAGCACTGGGTAACAGTAGGAAGTGCACAGGGTCCTAAGGCCAACAAAAACAAATTCCAGCAAAACATTGGGGGAAAATCACCCTAAGTAAGTACAATTTTTTAGAGCGTGAGATTGGCGAGACATCTTGGCACTAGCGTTCCTGAAAAAAGACATAATACTCATTTATAAGATTAGTGGCAGGCTGTGCAGTTCGTAAAAAGCCATGTCTTTAGAACCTTTTAAAAGGAGGAGTTATTTTATAGGGATCTCAATGGCAAAGGGTTAGAGTTCCAAAGTTTACAGGCTCTGCAGGACAAACTTCTCCCTCCCCATCTTGCCTTTATTTACCAGAATGAGAAAAGCCTTGCAGAGCCAGATCTTAGAGTTCGGGTAGGTAAGTGCCAGATGAAAATCTCTTGAAAATATGCAGGATCACTGCGATGCACAGCTTTACGAGCTATACACAGAGCCTTGAATGTAATTCTTGCACTGACAGGCAGAGAGTGAAGATTCCTACTACTCTTTGGAAACCAAATCAGATTTTGGTATTCCCAAGAACAAACGGGCAGTCTCATTTTGAAGGGATTGTAGCTTCTGTATCAAGCGTTTCTGGGTACCCAGGTGTAACGTATTGCAATATTCTAATTTAGAAAATAGCAATGCCACCACCACCATTTTCAACATTTCTGCTGAAATGAATGGAAATATTTTCCTCCGCACTCTAAGGAAATGGAGGTGATCAGGTTGATTTGAGATGAGAAGCTCAACTGATTGTCGAATAGCACTCCTTAGTTTTTTGCTTTCTGAATAGGGCAAGGAAGCTGTCCACGATTTGCCGGCCACCATATCATATTCCAAAAGGAGGTGTCTATACCGAAATTACCTACTTTTGTCTTGGATTGTGTATTCAACTTCTGGCAGTTTTCCTGCATCTAAATGACTATTTTACCCAGACAATTTTGAAAGTTGCTGGTAACCTCATCCACATCAGATGATATAGATTGTGTGTTGTTACAAACAAAGAAGAGAGTAAGGGAGTTCGTTCACTCGAAAGTGAACTAGAGACTTCTCCTATTCCCCTGGAGGAAATGTATCAAAAACAATGAGAGGAGTATCCCCTATGAGGTTGAAGAACAGACGTATCTGGAGGACCGGTTTTTGGCAAAAAGGAGGAAATTCATCCTTTTGTTTAAAACCCCTCACTCACCACCTAGTGGTGACATGCTTCATCATCGGGGTCCACCTTGGCGTCCTAGCGACACCAAGGTGTGCTGCGACACCTGGACTACAGTGGAGCGGGTTGTGACTGTGGGTGCAAAAAAATAAATGTTAAAAATTGTCCTGGTTGTACTCAAAAAATTTATTTTAATTATAGAGCAACTGAACAATGTTTAAAAATATAAGGGCGAGATCCTGGTAGGGGGGTTACGACCAAAGGGATCTCTATATGTGTTGAGTGGTCAACATGTTTCTACCTTAAGGGCTATTGCCCGGTATTCGTCAGGACCAGAGTAACAGGAGGACAGGAGGTGCGTGCTCCCTAAAAAGCACACCCGTTCCTTGATCCCCTGTGTGCCTACTGGCAAAAATGGCCAGTGGTAAGTGCTGCACAATACAATAAATGGGCAGGCGAATAAGCAAAAAAGACCTGTAGGGAGAGAAGAATGGGTAAAAAACAATCAGGTATTGAGTGATTGACTTGCTCTCCTGTAACGTCGTGCAGTTTCTCAGTGAAATGGAAATATAGTGCCAAAAGAAGGGGGGGTGGTCTCCAGATAAACATAATACCGTCGTGATGGAGTGAGATATTAGTCAACATCTATGCCAAGGAGTAGGTGCACACGAGTTGCATGCAGTGTAAACACGACACTGCTGGATAATTATATCGAGTATATAGAGTGCCGGTATCGAGGAAATACTATGGATCGTATTTGTCACGTGGTGCCTATGCTACTTGCAGGGTGATAAGTAACATAACGGTTCCTCTGCCATTGTGGGTGAATATAAGGTGGGGTGATCTAAGGCATAGCGGTAACTCGGTGGTGCTATATGTATTTTGACAGCATCTGACTCGTACATGCGAGTGAATCACAATTAATTAACATACATGACGAACATACATGTAACACTGAGGGACAAACATCAGCCCAAATGGCATAAAACTGGGCTTACTCGGATAAGAGCTCTCAGCGCTTCAACGGGCAGGGCGTAGGGTCAATGCCTATAGCGTAACATATTTCTGTAAGGTTAAAGAAAGCGCGGGCGTTGTAAATCTCTGTGCCGCTCAAGGCGTTCTAAGAATGGTGAGCGGTGCCCTCGTGGACCCGGTCCTAGATAGTGTACCCGGGTGCTAGTATCGGGATTCTACTTACAGTTACTGGCATGGGAGATCAGGTTCGACCTACTCCTCGCGTCCTCTGCTCGGCTAGTAATTGCGAGGGCAGCTGGACGCGGTAAAGAGGAGTTGGCCGTTTCCGCATTCGGGCGCGGCCTGGGCGGGTATGGGGGCGGGGCTTGCAGTACGTCATGGCGTGCTGTCGGTAGCTAGGCTACCGTAGGGAAACAAACAGCAGGTTAGGTTGTTACAAACCTCAGGACAGGTTAGGTAGGCTCGCGGAGCTACTCCGCAATGCTGGCATCGATGTAAATGTAGCGTGAAATACACGTCAAGGCATGTAGTGTAGAAGTTAATTACACAGCCTAGTGAATTCAAAGAGATAAGGAAGGAATACATTGCTGGCCTGACAGTGGAGCAGACATTAGTTGTGTGACCGGTATAAGGTCAAAGGGCGGCATGACACCACAGTTTATGAAATCAGCCTACCATGGATTAATTGACATTGTTGGGTCACGTGGGGGCTGGACATGTATGCGGGCGCCAAAGTGGCGCAAAAAGCCTAGGGTAGATCATATGAAGGCCATGTAGTGTGAGGAACACTAAGTTAGAGGCTCAGCAGGGCAAAGGTTCGATATGTGCTGAGAGTATCATATGGCAGCTGTGCTCATTTCTTAGTCAGTGGTCGGGGCGACCAATGGGAATGGAGTTTCACTTCAGCACCGAGTTCCACGGAATATTATCGTTGAGTCCAATTTTGTGAGAAGAAAGACGATAAATCCATCGCTGCTCTTTTTCAAACAGTCGTGCTTGTGCATTAGGGCCTGGTTGGATTTGCTCAATTACCGTCCATCTCATGTCGTTGGGGGTGTGATGCGCTGTAAGAAAATGGTCAGTGAGCCTGGTATTCGTTTTTTTGCATCGGATTGTACTACGATGTTCCGCTATTCGTTGTTTGACTTTCCTTGTCGTCATCCCCACATATGGCTTGTCACAACTGCATCGGATCAAGTAGATTACAAATGTACTGTTGCAGTTTGTGTGTGATCTTTGTTGCCAAATTTTGCCTTCCTCCAGGTTCAAAGTTTTTGTGTTATTGGTGAGGTGGCAAACGCTGCAGTCACCACATCTGGAATGTCCGATCACTGGGGGTAAGCCCCAAGCGTTGGTGATGGTTTGGTTGGTTGTTGTCATATTCTTTATAGGTCTGGTGTTTACCAAAGTGTCTTTTAGGCTCCGTGCCTTTTTGTAAGAAAACAGTGGCCTGTCCCACTTGTGATTCCCCGTGTGTAGTATTGACCAATGTTTTCTGATACTTTTGCTGACCTGGTTGGACACCGCATTGTATGTGGTCACGCATGTGAGTGGAAGCTCCTCCTCTGGCCTAGGTGTGTCCTCTAGCAAAGCTTGTCGTGGCTGGTTTCTTGCCCTTTTCTGGCATCTCCTTGTGATCTTTTCGGGGTAACCCCGGTTAGTCAGTTTCTCCGTCAGATCTGCTGCCTGGGTTTTGTAGTCCTTTAGTTCGCTGCAGTTCCTCCTAAGCCTGAGATACTGGCCGTAGGGTAGATTCTCCCTTAGGGGGCGGGGATGAAAACTGTCAAATCTCAGCAAGTTGTTTTTCGCCGTGGGCTTGAAGTGGGTTTTAGTCTTAAGCTTGTCTGTGTCTCTTTCGATCTCAATATCCAGAAAGACCATTTTGTCTTTGTCAACACTGTGTGTGAACCTTAGGTTAGGGTCACACGTGTTTAACCACCTAATGAATTCCATTAGCGTTTCTTGCGGTCCTTGCCAGATAGTGAAGACGTCATCTATGTACCGCCTCCAGAATTTGATGTGGTTGCTGTAAGGGTTGTTGGGGGTGATGACATATTTTTTCTCAAAGTCATACACGTAGAGGCCCGAAACGCTAATGGAATTCATTAGGTGGTTAAACACGTGTGACCCTAACCTAAGGTTCACACACAGTGTTGACAAAGACAAAATGGTCTTTCTGGATATTGAGATCGAAAGAGACACAGACAAGCTTAAGACTAAAACCCACTTCAAGCCCACGGCGAAAAACAACTTGCTGAGATTTGACAGTTTTCATCCCCGCCCCCTAAGGGAGAATCTACCCTACGGCCAGTATCTCAGGCTTAGGAGGAACTGCAGCGAACTAAAGAACTACAAAACCCAGGCAGCAGATCTGACGGAGAAACTGACTAACGGGGTTACCCCGAAAAGATCACAAGGAGATGCCAGAAAAGGGCAAGAAACCAGCCACGACAAGCTTTGCTAGAGGACACACCTAGACCAGAGGAGGAGCTTCCACTCACATGCGTGACCACATACAATGCGGTGTCCAACCAGGTCAGCAAAAGTATCAGAAAACAT
The DNA here is from genome assembly GCF_964261635.1 of Lissotriton helveticus. Taxonomy (NCBI): domain Eukaryota; kingdom Metazoa; phylum Chordata; class Amphibia; order Caudata; family Salamandridae; genus Lissotriton; species Lissotriton helveticus. Next base: position 964,282,848 of record NC_136071.1, on the reverse strand, counting down.
TGGTCAATACTACACACGGGGAATCACAAGTGGGACAGGCCACTGTTTTCTTACAAAAAGGCACGGAGCCTAAAAGACACTTTGGTAAACACCAGACCTATAAAGAATATGACAACAACCAACCAAACCATCACCAACGCTTGGGGCTTACCCCCAGTGATCGGACATTCCAGATGTGGTGACTGCAGCGTTTGCCACCTCACCAATAACACAAAAACTTTGAACCTGGAGGAAGGCAAAATTTGGCAACAAAGATCACACACAAACTGCAACAGTACATTTGTAATCTACTTGATCCGATGCAGTTGTGACAAGCCATATGTGGGGATGACGACAAGGAAAGTCAAACAACGAATAGCGGAACATCGTAGTACAATCCGATGCAAAAAAACGAATACCAGGCTCACTGACCATTTTCTTACAGCGCATCACACCCCCAACGACATGAGATGGACGGTAATTGAGCAAATCCAACCAGGCCCTAATGCACAAGCACGACTGTTTGAAAAAGAGCAGCGATGGATTTATCGTCTTTCTTCTCACAAAATTGGACTCAACGATAATATTCCGTGGAACTCGGTGCTGAAGTGAAACTCCATTCCCATTGGTCGCCCCGACCACTGACTAAGAAATGAGCACAGCTGCCATATGATACTCTCAGCACATATCGAACCTTTGCCCTGCTGAGCCTCTAACTTAGTGTTCCTCACACTACATGGCCTTCATATGATCTACCCTAGGCTTTTTGCGCCACTTTGGCGCCCGCATACATGTCCAGCCCCCACGTGACCCAACAATGTCAATTAATCCATGGTAGGCTGATTTCATAAACTGTGGTGTCATGCCGCCCTTTGACCTTATACCGGTCACACAACTAATGTCTGCTCCACTGTCAGGCCAGCAATGTATTCCTTCCTTATCTCTTTGAATTCACTAGGCTGTGTAATTAACTTCTACACTACATGCCTTGACGTGTATTTCACGCTACATTTACATCGATGCCAGCATTGCGGAGTAGCTCCGCGAGCCTACCTAACCTGTCCTGAGGTTTGTAACAACCTAACCTGCTGTTTGTTTCCCTACGGTAGCCTAGCTACCGACAGCACGCCATGACGTACTGCAAGCCCCGCCCCCATACCCGCCCAGGCCGCGCCCGAATGCGGAAACGGCCAACTCCTCTTTACCGCGTCCAGCTGCCCTCGCAATTACTAGCCGAGCAGAGGACGCGAGGAGTAGGTCGAACCTGATCTCCCATGCCAGTAACTGTAAGTAGAATCCCGATACTAGCACCCGGGTACACTATCTAGGACCGGGTCCACGAGGGCACCGCTCACCATTCTTAGAACGCCTTGAGCGGCACAGAGATTTACAACGCCCGCGCTTTCTTTAACCTTACAGAAATATGTTACGCTATAGGCATTGACCCTACGCCCTGCCCGTTGAAGCGCTGAGAGCTCTTATCCGAGTAAGCCCAGTTTTATGCCATTTGGGCTGATGTTTGTCCCTCAGTGTTACATGTATGTTCGTCATGTATGTTAATTAATTGTGATTCACTCGCATGTACGAGTCAGATGCTGTCAAAATACATATAGCACCACCGAGTTACCGCTATGCCTTAGATCACCCCACCTTATATTCACCCACAATGGCAGAGGAACCGTTATGTTACTTATCACCCTGCAAGTAGCATAGGCACCACGTGACAAATACGATCCATAGTATTTCCTCGATACCGGCACTTTATATACTCGATATAATTATCCAGCAGTGTCGTGTTTACACTGCATGCAACTCGTGTGCACCTACTCCTTGGCATAGATGTTGACTAATATCTCACTCCATCACGACGGTATTATGTTTATCTGGAGACCACCCCCCCCTTCTTTTGGCACTATATTTCCATTTCACTGAGAAACTGCACAACGTTACAGGAGAGTAAGTCAATCACTCAATACCTGATTGTTTTTTACCCATTCTTCTCTCCCTACAGGTCTTTTTTGCTTATTCGCCTGCCCATTTATTGTATTGTGCAGCACTTACCACTGGCCATTTTTGCCAGTAGGCACACAGGGGATCAAGGAACGGGTGTGCTTTTTAGGGAGCACGCACCTCCTGTCCTCCTGTTACTCTGGTCCTGACGAATACCGGGCAATAGCCCTTAAGGTAGAAACATGTTGACCACTCAACACATATAGAGATCCCTTTGGTCGTAACCCCCCTACCAGGATCTCGCCCTTATATTTTTAAACATTGTTCAGTTGCTCTATAATTAAAATTAATTTTTTGAGTACAACCAGGACAATTTTTAACATTTATTTTTTTGCACCCACAGTCACAACCCGCTCCACTGTAGTCCAGGTGTCGCAGCACACCTTGGTGTCGCTAGGACGCCAAGGTGGACCCCGATGATGAAGCATGTCACCACTAGGTGGTGAGTGAGGGGTTTTAAACAAAAGGATGAATTTCCTCCTTTTTGCCAAAAACCGGTCCTCCAGATACGTCTGTTCTTCAACCTCATAGGGGATACTCCTCTCATTGTTTTTGATAGATTGTGTGTTATCTGCACCAAACCCATATGAGTGAATATGTTTCGTCAGAGGGGTAACGTAGATGTTGAAAAGTGTGGGTGACAAAGTTGCTCCTTAAGGTACCCCCTGCAGGGTAAAGAAAAAGGGTCTGAAGTAAAATCTCCAAAGGACAAACTTTGTTCCCTGTTTGATAGGAATGAACGTAGGATGGTAGGGGCTGCACTACTAATGCCAATACTCTCTGGCTGCCTGACAAGTATAGAATGATTCACAGTATCAAATGCAGCGGAGAGATCAACTGCAGCCCTCTCGCCTTGATCCACCTGTTTCTATATCGCTTCTGAGGCAATCACAAGGGCAGACTCCGTACAGTGTTGAGGTCTAAAACCATGTTGGAAAGAATCAAAAACAGTGTGCACATCTAGGAAGCACATTAGGTCTTCATTGATTGCCTTCTCTAATTTCTTTGCAGGGAGAGGAAGCCTGGATATGGGGCGATAATGTTTAGTATCGCCTGGGACAAGGGAGGCTTTTTTAGTAAAGCGCATACAGACACTTTTTTCCCAATTCATTCAATAGTGGTCTGAAGTTAGCACCTTATGGAGAAGGGAAGTCAGGTGCATGAAAATCGAATTTGAAACCATATGTAATACATATGAAGGACAAGGGTCCAAAGTGGACTCAGATTTGGTACTTTCTAATAACCTGCTGACTCGTGTCTTCAGTTAAAGGGGTAAAGTTATCTAGAATATTCACGTCAGCTTCCACCTTATTATGCCCATCCCAGGATATCAGAAGGGAACAGGCTAAGGTACCTGAATGGTCAGTCTTTTGATTAGCAGAGAATTCTTTACGGACATCATTGACTTTGGCCTGAAATAAATTGGCCCGTTCAGTACCAAATTGCTGTGATGGTGTAAAAGTCAGAGTATTATTACTTTTGGATAGAGTCTTTACTGGTTTGAAAGGTTTTTTTTGGTGGAGTCTTTAGCCGCACCACTTTTTTCTGTGTAATATTTCTATTTTTCTGTCTTGATCAATGCTTTATATTCCCCAATAGTTACTTTATATTTTTCTTTTTGCTCAATATTATACTCCTTCCTCCATCTACGCTCTTGAGCCCTGCATTTTTGTTTACATATTTTTTTTCAGGAGAAAACGATGGGTCATAGAGATTTTTCCTATGCAGGGCTTGTTTTGTGACAGCTTTATTTATCCAGGGCATAATATTGCTTACCGCAATATCCATCTTATTATTTAGTTCAAGTGCATGAGCATTTAGCAAGCCCAAAGCTCACATCTATCTATTTTTCGCAATGGACAGCACTTTACAACTTTGGAAAGTTTAAAGGGGCGGCATTTATTATCTGATACCATTAAATTGAAAAAGATTGCTCTGTGGTCTGTCCACATTAGAGGTAACACTTTTTCAAAAGTGACTGTGTAGTTATTTGTGAAGATTCCTTCTAGTGTATGATTGGCATTACGAGTCGATTGAGTGCTGATTAAGATCAAAGCTTTGTAATCAATCAATCAGGTGCTCAATATCCCTATTATCACTGTTTTCTAAGTGAAAATTTAAATCTCCCAAGAGAATAAAGTTTGGAATTCTGTGCAGGACTCTACAAACAGCCGAACGGATGACAAAAAATATCTTTGGAGCCGAGTGGCCAATATAGTAGCGCTCTATTAAAAAAGCATATTATTTTTTAATATGAATGTAAACATTAAAGCTTTTCCCTCTGATTGTGAGGTGTGATTAAGAACCACTTTAAAATGGTCAAGGTATACCACTGCAAATCCTCCCCCCATTTACCTTGTCTATGAATCCTCAATAAGGCATATCAATCTGATCTGGGATGGCAATACTCAGTTCTGGTTCTGATGCAAAATCTGTCCTAGTTTCCATAAGGAACACTAGGTCAGGGCCGTACAGTTCAATAAAATCTGAAAATATATATCTATGTTTAACTAATGATCATGTGTTGAGTAACACGCAGCTGAGTGATTCAGCTGAGTGTCCTGAAATTCCAGTGTTGCCTAAAGAGGTCACAGTCACCACATTACTGAAGCCACCTGTAGACTTAAACTAAATGCAAAATTGTATTATTCACATCGGTATTTATTAGGAATTTCTAGAAAGTTGGAGCGTTCACAATTAATTTGCTTATCCACATTACAGATGTCCAGAAATTGCTTTCTCATGTAGACTGAATTTGCTAAAAGGCCAGGGGTCCTGGTGCCTGGTGATGTCCGGCCGTGGACAGGCATAGATGCACTTGCCTTTGGTCTGCCAAAGCGCCTGCTGCGCGGACCAGCTGGTCGGTTCTTAAAAAGACATGGATGGGGGTGTGGCCTTGTCCTGCCTCTAAGAGTGCAGACACACCTCTAAACAGTGAAACGAAAAGGACAACAAAAAGATCAAACTGGGGTCCAGCAACCCAGCACTCAACGAGGCAGGCTCCCCTGCAGGTGGGTATACTGGTGAAGAAATTTGTAACTAAAATAAACAAGTGAAAAGATAAAATGTATGCAAAATGGTCACAAATTCCCATATATTGATGCAGGTTAAAAAGGGAGCCAGGCAACTCACAATATGGAGCCTACAAGGAAAAGAAAAGCACCTTGCTAGAGTCTTGAAGCTTCAATAACCTCTGTCTCTCTTCTCTCTCTGTTCCCCAATTTCATTTACATGGTTTAATATCCCCAAAGTTGAGTTTCTGGTACAATGGCCTTCACATCCCAAAGATATCTTCAGCATGCTCAATAAACTATAGAACTCTCTTACCAGCTATAAAACGTTCATTGTAGCAAGAGTTAATAAAAATAAAAGCAACAACGTGATGTGCAGATGATTAACTTTCTCCCTTTCCTCCAATATTCCCCCATCTTTTTGTTCTTTGCAATCCTTTGATGGGAGAATTCTTGAACAGTTATTGACTGCGACCCAGCAGTCAGCATGTTAAGTATGAAGCACTTGCTTGAGAATTGCTAATTAATAATAAAAAGAATAGGATCTTAGCAGTAGTACACATTTCCCTAAAATTAAATTTGAGGTTAGGTTACTTGATGGTGGAATTTTAAAGAGATGTTTACCTTTAGATATTACCATATAACTGGTTAGGAGACTGGGGAAATCATTGCAGTTGGGTATTGACCTCAGTTCGTACTTGAAAAGAAATTCAGTATGGGGTTTTTGATGGGATAAGGTTGTTTTTCAAAGACATGTAGCATAACTTGTGGAATCTTTTTTCAGGTTCATTCTAGAGAAGTGTCAATGGGTTCAGTGTTTTCAATGTTCTCATACTTAGTTTTAAACTATCATTTTTGTTAATGGTTACGAAAATATCCTCTATTTTCTACACTATACCAGACGCCAAATTGTCGAAAGGGAAGCAGTGAACGCCAAGGTCCTTTGTTGCAGTATCATACCTCTAAAGAATTATTGACAACCACATTAATATATCTTCTTCTCTAGAAAATGTTTGCCCTGGCATGCTGGTACTTTGCCCTGGGCTAGGGCTTGTTAAGGCAGAACACTAATGCTAAATAGGATATCGTGATAATGTGAGTGAAAAAGACAAAGGAGATATAGCAGGATGCCTAGAAGATAATAGAAAATGTCTGAATATAATATATTTTATGTAAACCTTGTGTCATTTTATAATGATCAACTTTGGATGTCTCATCTTTTTCTGCTGTCTACATGAGTCTCCCTAACAAGGAGGTGTATGACCAGATGTGGATACTGAGCTGACTGTGATATGTCTATACTATACCACACTAGCACTCGCATGAGACTGAATAAGGCCAAAAGCAGTCTGGGCTTGCTTGTGTTCTTGTTCAGAGAGGAGCTGGCTTAATGGTTCTGTCCAGACTGTCACACTGTGGGGCAAGACAAAGACTAATTTGCATTTTTTGTTTATGCTTTAAAGAGCACAAACTATCGCCCAATTGGTGAATCTTGGCACTAAAGAACAGGTTACACACAAATTCATAATCCATTAACCGGCAACCACTGTTAGATGTGAGAAAATAGCCAGGTCTTAAGTTGTTTCCTGAATCAGAGAAGACATGGTTCATCTTTGAGTAAGTCTGGAAGCGAGTTCCTTTTCTGAGCAGCTGTGACAGAAAAGGCACACCTTGTCATACAGAGGAACTTTGGGGCAATTAAATTACAATTAAAACCTGATGTGACAAGAGAGATATTGCCTAAAACGTGACCAAAGAGGTGAGCTAATAGATGAGTAGACTGTCTTGTGGACAAAACAAAGCCATTTAAACATAATTCTTTGTTTCACAAGCAACCAATGAATTTGAACCTGAATTGGGGATGTGTGAGACCTGCGATGGCAGCCGCAAGCTAACTTGAGAGAACATTTGTTGGAGTTTACTGATAAGCAGCATAGGCTAGGCCAAATAGATGATGTTTCAGTAATCTAAATATGATAAAATAAATATGTTCAAAATTGTCATTTTTTTTTAACACTTTTTTTTATTATTATTTTTACTCATAACATCGGTAAGACAATCAGCTTGTACATAATCATAGGTTGCAGTAAGTGTGAAGCGTTCTTGACATGAAATCTCATCTTCCCCCATCCCTCCCCAGCTGTCCAGATTATAAACCAGATCGTGTCCTCCCCATCTAAGCCCCCTAGTCCTCTCCTTAGTCTTCTTCAGAACTATCATTATCAGAGTCAGGTATTGGGTCGCAAATATCCCCCCTATATGTGTTCCAGGCAGCCCATATTTTGGTCCATTTCCGGGGGCATCTCCTATTGATGTAAACAGCCCTCTCAGTTAGCATATTGACGTCCATGTCTCGGCACCAAGCCTCTAACGATGGCAGTTCAGCGGCCCCCCACTTCTGCGCTATATTCCGTTTAGCTACCATAAGACCTAACGTCACCCATGTTTGACCATGTCGCGATAAGCCATTAGGTTCCCATATGTTGAGAAGGCATCGACGTGGTTCAGGCAGCAAGGAGACATTTACAGTTTGTGATATTGTTTGCATGATCTTCCGCCAGTAGTCATTTATCAATGGACAATCCCACATTGTGTGTAGGAAAGAGCCCTCGTCCCCACATCCCCTAAGGCAGTATGGATGTTGTGTCCTGCCTATTTTGTGAAGCGTGCTCCTGGTGAGGTAAGAGCGGTGTAAGATCTTGAGTTGTACAAGCCTAAGCCTTGCCGGGATACCCACCTCCTTGGGAGAGGCTTGTGCCTCCTGCCATTCTGTCTCGTCCATGTCTCCAAGGTCGGCTGCCCATCTATCTTTTAATGTCTCAGTGGGATCTGGTAGATTATTGACCAATTTGCGATAGGTGAATGACGTGGCACGTTTTGGCATGAAATCTGTGAGTAGTCTGTCTTCTAGTGGGGAGGCCTCAGGTATGTCTGCGTCTTGTGGTAATACTGCTAAGAGTGCATGGCGAATCTGTATGTAGAGAAATGTTTCGGTAGGTGCAAGCTCATACTGTTGTCTTAGTTGGTCAAACGGGATGACTGTCCCCTTGTCCCATAGATCGCCCACTGTGGAGATACCTATATTGTCCCACTGTTCAAAGCCTTTACTGTTCCTAAGTGTCCCCAATTGCCTAGCGTCCCAAAGCGGGGTAAGTTTAGTGATGGTCTCCTTCCACCCCAGCTGTGCTTGCGCTGTGTACCATACCACGGCCGTGTGTTTTTTCGGTCCCTCTAGTTTCATTGCTTCTCTTTTGTTATATAGGGCCGCCAGCATATTGCACGTGCCCAGTTGCGCCCTATCCGCCATATATGCCGGATCTGCCTGAGGGGCAAAATTGTCATCTTTTGAGGAGGAGTGAACAAATAAAAGAGGCTCTAAGCAGTGTAGCTGAAACTGGCAAGATGTGATCAGCGTCGCTACTTGTTCAGTTAGAGATACTGAGGTGGGAGTTTTATTCCAAAGTTCTTTCCCAGTAGAACCACCAAGGGACTAGGACCCAAGCTTTAAAGCAAAAAACTAGCTATTAGAGTTGACACAGGTTTAGAAGGACATAGAAACTGTATTAGAGCCATTTAACTGCAGATGACTGGAATTTATCCAGTGGTGTACAGTGGCTAAGAAGTCATATCATTTTGAGGAAGCCTTGGTGTTGCCATCTTTATATCTGGCGATAATTTGAATGTCATCAGTATAGAGAAAGAAACGTAATCCAAAGGATTCGATAAAGTGATCCAGAAGAATTAAAAACAAGTTAAAAAGAAGCGATGAAAGACCAGATCTTTGGGAGAGACACCAAGAACACTGTAGAAGGATTCAAATGGAATCAGCCTAACTCAGAAGCATCTACTTCTAAGGAATTCTCTCAGCCAACCTTGGGCTGTGCTTTGAATACTGAGTTTGTTTAGTCTAGTAAAGAAGATCGTGACATTTAAGGTGTCAAAGGCCACAGTAAGATCCAACAAATTATCCAATGCTGAAACTATGGTGACTTCTGTAGTGTGGCCTGCATGAAAACTCATCTGTTCTGCATGAAGAAGATTCTGGATGGAAATAAATCTGGACAGCTTTTGAAATACCATTTTCTCCAGTACTTTGCTGAGAAAGGGTAGTTGAGAGATCAGCCTAGAATTGGACTGCACTTCAGGATCCAAACCAGGTTTTGTAATAATGGGAAAACCAATGAGATTCTAAAACCCTCCAGAATCTGGCCCTCTGCCAAAAAATAGTTAATAGTACCTTAGGCCCAGCTTGGGTCTATCAGCAGATACCTTTTGTATGGACTGGGAGGCAAAAGAGCTAAAGGTTTTACTAAGCATCAATAGAGACAAAAATTCCATGGGTGGTGCCTGTTTCTAATGGTAAATATGAGGTAAAGTTGTTAGTGTAAAATGCAGCCAAAAGCAACTACCAATGGCTGAGATCAGTTTAAGCATTGTATCACTTTTTGTGTTGTTCATTTCAGTAACCTTTAAGAGCTGGATGGTATTTTCTTGCATTTTTTCTAACATTCACTGACATTAGGGAATGTAAAGTTTAGGAAAGAGCATGTGGGTATCAACAGGCCAAATATGATCTCTTCTTATATCCGTTTTTCTGGATTGCAGGTTATGTAATTACATACACAAATCCATGCTACATCTGCTATTCTGCTGCCTCTCTTTAGACCACCAAAGAAGATTATTGCTCAAACCGGTCTTTTTGGCCTTAGTGGCAAGCACAGGCCAGGAAGCATCTTTGACCTTTTTCAAGAACATTGCTCCTGGGCCTCTGGCAAGATGCCCCAAATTCATAAAAATACTTAGGCAACAGCTCAGACCCAACTACCGTGGCCGCACACAGTCATGAACAAAGGCAAAACCCAATAACAAAGTACGTTGCCCGAGCAGGGCAGGACAAGAGGTAAATAGAGACTCTCAAATTTTGGGGCTAAATGGCCACTGTACATTTCAATACGATCCTGACGCTATCCAGCAAGTTAGGTTAGGATCTAACTTCATGACTTTCGTAATTGGTGGCTGGTTCGCTATGTTTAACCTCTAATTGTCTTAGTAATGCACTGATTGCCTTCTGTAACTGCACATTAGTTTATTGCACATTGCACTTCAAATATTTAACAAATTCTTTTTTAGCAATTTTTATTTAACCCCTTCCATGCTGGTGACGAACCCCAGCCGTCACGCTCCACGGTGCTCGAGTGCTGATGACGGCTGGGGTTCGTCACGGCCTGTTCGTGCGGCTGCCGCACACGGGGGGAATTGCGGCCGCACGGAAGGGGTTAATTGTAATGGTTTTTATTAACCAAACAATAAATCCTACTACTACTACTATATCTGTTTTTCACAGAGACTAGGCTATACAGCTAAATGATAACATTTTCCAGAAGCTCTTTACTTACCACTACCATCTGCTTTCACCAAATAAGATAAGGTGCCAGAATAGCAATGGCGCATACTATTTAGGTGAAAGTCCCACATAACAAGCTTTCATAACACACACAATGTGTGATCACGACTGATATAGTGTCCCTGCACTCTATTCTCTGGGTGCTTAACACCAGACTCAATTTTACTGGCTGGTAATTCCAGCCAGTAAAATTGCATGAGGTTTTGGAAGCCACACCGTGTTTCCGCTTCACTCTGAATTTTTTTTATGGCAAGGGGAAGCACTGAATGTCCCACTTGCCAGGACTAATCTTCTACTTCCCTCCCCTATTGTCCCAACCCACAATTTTTACAAGCTTTCTCTGTACGGAGGTCCCCGATTCCATTACCCACCTGCTTAGAGCGAGCAGCGGGTGGCGGGGTGGGGTGGTGGTGCGTCAGGGGGAGGTGCAGCAGGGGAGATGTGAGATGGGGAGAAATAAAAAGTAAATAACACTTACCTCTTTGCCCCGTCTTTCCTCCTCGTGTCTCTCCTCCTCGTCCCATGCTCTCCAGAACAGGATGCACCAAGGCCTGAGTCAATCACAATGCTGCAATGCAGCATTGTGGGCTTGGGTATTTGCTCCACCCAGGCTGTAATGTAGCCCGGGTGCAGAACATGCAAAGTATGCATGAATGTTAGGCTGGCCCAAGATGGCCAGCCAAACATTCATTCACACTTTACAGAGTGCCCATTACTCCATTACATACAATATTTTATTTATTTATTTGTTAATATTCATTCTATTTAGACATGAGAGACTTCTAATGATATACACATAATTTTCTAAAACTTAAACTTTTAATCTGCACTCATTTCTTAAACAGTGCTTTGAATGGTTAACTCAAAATTGATATTTGATAAACAAGTGGACTAAAAACTTATAGAACTTCAGTATGCCACTCCATTCGTATCGTAAATTAAGGATTAAAATACCCTTCCTGGTCCACAATATACCTTTTAAACCAATCTATAGTAAAACATGTAATTTAAATATCAACCCTATCTTCTTAGTTTAAAAATCTGACTGTAAGTATTAACTGCTGAGAGCAAAGATTATGTGGGGTGATGCAGCTCTTTTGAGTGCTCTCAGGGCTTCCTAAAATTTCTATAGCCCAAGTTCTTGCATAGTGGGCAAATCCATTTACTCCTACACCTATTGTAGGCTGTGCAAAAGAACAAAATGTGTGCAGTATTTTCAGCCTGGTCTAAAGTGCATAAGGTGCATGATTAAGTCTCATAAGTAGCATTCATCTTCCATTTGGAAGTGTATGATCTAATTTGGAGAATTCCATACCAACATTTTATATACAGTATCTTCGCCAGGTAAGGTTGAATATCATCTAGGAAATCTTCAAAGGTGGAAATTGGCTTAACATTGAGGAATTGAGTTGTTAATTGAACTAGATTTGGGTTACGATGATAATAATTTGCAGAAGACTCACAGTACACTAACTTGAAGTGTTTCTTTGAGCTAACTTGTAATATTTGTGGCTCATTCCAGTATAAGGGTAAATCAAGTTTAATAAGCCATTCTTTTACATGTCGCAGCCACGGGAGAGTTTGATTCCAATCTGATTCCAAAAGTTCCTTGAGAACATCTCTGTAATGGCCCAGTTCTTTCGTGGTCCATATTCTAACCCAATAGAGAACAGGTCTTACCAGGGCAATATGTTCTATCTGTTTGCTATTCAAATCAAGGTACATTAGAGTCAGTGGTGTTCCAACTGGAAGACCTAAAATCCTTTTAATAACCGTATTTTCTGTTGTAGTAAGAGATTTTACTTTGTCTATACCCAATAGATCAGCTCTATATAATGCTGCGGCCTGGGCCTTTTGTCTGTAAATTTCAAGGGCTGGTGTTATTTCCTAGGTGACAGATTTATTATGGTTATTCATTATTGGCCTAGAGTTTTGCATAATGACCATCTTATCCTAGTTTATCTAAGGTGCCCATGATAGTCTGGAATCTAGTATTATGCCCAAATATTTAAAATGATTCAAATGATACAGGTTTTGCTCCCCACTGTAACATTTTCCTGGAATGACCTATGTGGTTTCACAGTCATATTTTTTGTCTTACTTATATTAATTTATAATCTGTTCTTTTGCAGTGGGTTTGGAAACTATCAAATAATTGGTGTCTGTGAAATTAGGATGGTATAGTCTGCAAAAAAATAGCACTGGGCTGAATTTCCACAAATCTTTGGAGAGTCATGGCCACATTGATTTAAATGATCCACAACATCATTGATATAGAGGGAGGACAGGGTTGGTGCCATCATACAATGCTGTCTCACTCCCCTCCTAATGGGTCTGTAAGATTACCTTGTTGACCCCAACGAACCCTGGCAAAATTATTCTGATGCAACCCAACTATCTGGGTTAGAATCTCTTCTGGGACATCCTGGATGTTTAATGTTGTATACAGAAGTTCTTTCTGGACATTATCGAATGCCGCCTTTAGATCTACGAATGCTATGTAAACATGTCCCCCCTTAAGGTTTGTATATATGCTGGTACGGGACCTGAATCCTGCCTGGAAAGGTGAAAGTATATTGTAATCACAGATCCAATTATTCAGTCTGTCATAAATTTGGCAAGCATAGATTTTATGCATCATATCTATGAGGCTTATTGGCCTATAATTACCAGGCTCACACATATTGCCTTTTTTATAGATTGGTACTATTTCTGCCTCATTCCATGTTTGCAGGACCGGTGCCCCTGATGCAACTGTGTTGCTTACCATGTTCACATAGGGAACCCATACTTGCTGTTCGTATTTCGGCAGCTCCCCAGGAATCCTGTCCAACCCAGGTACATATTCATTGCAGCATAAACAATAATATCAGAACTTCTGATGGTTTGAAACACCATTCTTGTAAATGGGTTGCAATATTTGTTTACTCTGAGCTTAAAATATTAAACTGTCCACAATTAAATGCATGCCATCAAATTTAACCCCAGATTTATAAACACAAATTCCACTATTAGTCAATGTCATCAAACATTTAATCCGAAAAGCTCGGTTACTCCCTATTTTTCAACTTTATTGATTTTTGGAAGAACAAAAACATTGTTACAGCACAATTGATCATTAGCCACTGGCACTTCTGTGTGTACCAGCAGGGGTTGTGCGCAATCATGCATATCAGTCCAGATTCAGAATGCATAAACAGTACATTCAATGCCTGTAGTAAGACATAAGGCCCAATCATCCCAACTGATTTAACCATTTGCCCCAGACCCTCTTGTGTTTAGCTGGGCACACTCTGGCCTCAAACAAGGGTTTCTCTTGGACGGCACACCAGTCTACTCCCTTGCGCCGTTTAGTTATTCTTGGGGGGTCAGGCTGTGCCCATGTCACAGCGATGTCGCGCTTGGTCACCATGGTAGCTGTCCCTAGGAATAATTTATCTGCACGACCCATCTAAGCGGTCCATGACTCCCAGGATGAGGTGTAGGGGGTTGTGGGGCACCTGCCAACCCAGGATGTGTGTGAGTTCAAATTCTATTGTATCCCAATACGGGGTAAGGCGGGGACAGGACCAGACCATGTGGTAAAAGTCTGCCGGCTCTGGTCCGCAGCACGTGCAGTTTAGTGAGGAACGTAAGCCTGCCCTTCAGAGGCGCCCCGGGGTAAGATAGGCGATATGGTGATAGTGTAATTGAATTAAGCTGAGTCTGGCTGAGGTGGTAATGGTCTAGGTGGCAATAAGGGCATTGCATCAGTCTTTGTCCTCCAGAGGGCCCAGCCAACCCTCCCACTGGCGTCTGAACAGGTTGAGCGTTGTTGGGCCCTTATTAGTAAGGGTGCGGTATATCCGCGATACTCCCCCCTTTCCCAGGTTCCCCATCATGACCTGCGCCTCCTGTAGACTAAATTCGGGAAGTGTTGTGCCATTTGATAGATGGGCACTGAGGGCTTGTGTTAGCTGCAGGCATTTGTAAAATTGTGTCGCATGAAGGGTATAGCGCCCCTGCAAATCTTGGAAAGTTCTAATGTGGTCCCCACCCATATTTTGCCCAATTGTAATATACAGATGTGGTCCCATCTTTTGAATCCCTCTAGTGCTGCCACCTCCCCCAGCCACACACCCTGCCAGAGAGGTGTTTGCTGACTCAGTTTGTTATCCCATCGTATATGTCGTAGGGCCGAACGCCAGGCCAATAGAACCGCTCGGGTCCCGGTTACTCCCTATTTTTAAACATAATTTTGGGCTTGTTGTTATAATTGCTTGACCCTTGATTTCTTCCTTTCCCCTACCTCACCCCCACCCCAGCTTCTCCCCTTTTGGAATCATCTTTCTTTCCAGTGTAAAACCGAAGATTCTATCACAGCTGACTGGAACATTGATGTTGTATGACGGGTGATTAAATCTTCCTACACCTACGCTTCAAGTATTCTTCTTTACAACACTCTGATTTGCTTTATCTGGTAGCTGAGCCAAAGAGGGAAATGCATCATTATGTCCAAACCAATGCAGAGAGTTGCATATTGATTTTTGTTTTTTAAGTAGATAAGACCAGCGTCTTATTTTATTAGTTTCATTTACCTGCTACCTTATAACCTGTTTAAAGGCAACTACTGACGTATAGGCATTTACAGAAATAATGCTTGCCCATCTAAACATTTTTCCTACAGAATTTATCATCGGGAAGCAAATAACCTACTCCCTTCCATTAAGTACTCCCAGCAAATTGAAGAAATCATATTTTAATCCTTACAGACGTTCAGTGTTGATATTGGCAATGAAAGGCAAAGAGAGTTCTTTCTTCTGGCAACAACATTCTACTATGTGGCAATCCACTTTGAGTTCCAAAGACAACAATGTGGCTCTAGAAAGAGTTTGTGGTATTTATTTCCCAGGAAAGGCCTTGAATAAAGCCTCAATAAACAGACCCCCATAATGATAGTTAAATCGCAGGGGTACATTAGCTCATAAATGTAACTTTAAAGAGGAAAAATGGACATTACATTGTACATTGGCAGAAAATGTATGACTTCATTATTTGCAAGGTTGCACTTACTCTAACTTATTGTTTGTGAGCCACCAGACATGTTTCCTAGGGGCATTACAAAAAAATTAAGTTTTAGTCTTGGCAACAATTATTTTGAGACTATTCTCAGTATAGTACAATATTCACAAAGCACTGTTAAGAAATATGAGTTTTTCCCAATTTTGGCGAAGGGCCTGCTTTAGAGTTTCCCGGACAAGGTACTCTGCCAAACAGGTGTTCTGCAAGCTTTTTAGAGATGTTGGTGCTCCTGCTGGCTCTGCCATAAGAAAACTACATAGAGCCCTATTTAATGCAGACTATTTGATGCTTTTTTTCTGTGCAAGACTACCAGGTAAAAACTGACAGCCCTGAACAGGAAAAGAAATTGTAAAGATCCTCGGGGAACTACACGGTCATCAGCATTTTGGTATTCAAAAACAAACTCTTGTTTTTGAAAAGCCTGAAACACGCCTAACTTGTAGTGCCACCACAGAAACTGCCATGGTAATGGCCGTCAGTGAGGAGTAGATTTTGTGGGCGGTAATCCATCAAGGTGGTAGACTGTGTTGTCTGTCCCTGACATCTTGATGCCCCCCTTCCCCGACTGTCAAAATCTAAATCAGGCCTATGTATCAATTACTTTATTAGGAAGGCAGTTTACAGCAGACTAAAAAGCATATGGGCCAATGCACAGTTCTGCTCTAGACGATTCACAAAAGAAATACACGAACATAGTTTATCCCTTGATCACAATCTACCAGTCCCACTAGTCAGCATGAAGGCTTTATCAAATTGCAAGTTGTTGTGAGTGAACATTCCAACTCAGAAGTTTAGCCCATATAAAATTGCAATCAACCAGACTGAAAGCAGCATGGAAGCCCAAGAAGCAGCAGCAGCATAAATGCTCTGCTACCACAATGGAGTCCATAGTAATGATCCTTTGTAGAATGATTGTCTTGAAAACCATTTATTTCATAAGGGAAAGGTCTTTGCCCCATAACCCATAATGTAGAACAGCCTGGGCCTAAATTTTAGCAATACAATCATAAAAGTGGCAGGAAAGGCTCCTTTCTTGTTAATAGGTTTAATAATGGCACCATTTCATGAAATGGGAATTGTACTATTAATAGCGCCCCATCTATAAAACGGATGAGAAGCCACAACCCACCAAAGGGGTTAACACCAAATAGTACAGCCAAGAGATTACCTATGCATGGGATGGTTTTATTGAAGATATTATTTGCTGAAATACGCTCCACATTTATCATTTTCAAAAATAATGAACCACTATAGATTTCAACACTAAGTTATTGGTTACTGTCATTCCACTGCTCTTATAGAGCTGAAAAGATAAGGATTCCCCTGTCCACGGAAGCTGTATATTACAATAAGCTAGGTGCTACTTTTATTTCATTATGGACCACCTGCCAGAATCACCTTGTTAGATTATACCAGTCTTTTAAGCCCAGTTTGTAAAATAAACACATTTTCCTCTTAATAATCAGATTATGATATTAATTTTTAACTCATTACAATGCACTGAATCTATGTGGTATATAGACCCTGAATCCAGGGAGATGTCATTTAGGAGCGCAGGCTTTGCCGTGATGACATCAAGAGGGAGTTACAAGGATTTTTCCAGGGTTGAATGATGGCGGATAGAGGGAGTTAGACATGAATTACGCTTTTAAGAGTTCCCTCAATTTACTGGGACAGAGCATATATTTAGGCTGAGGATGTATATGACATCACCTTTATTAGTTTGCACTCCAAGAGGTTTGTGGAATAGCATATTTCAAGTTGAAAATATCAGAGCTAAACCTGAATAAATCAAAGGTCTTTGCCATTGAATCAGGTATACCAATAGAACTGATAAAGGCTAGAATTAACATCTGGGCCTGATTACATGTATAAGTGCCATTTAGCGCACCTGATAAATAACAAGACCATGGGGTACTTTATTTATCGGATGTGATAAACAGCACCTATTATGATTTGCTAGGGGATAATATCCTCATTTTGGTGTTCAACGCACCCAAATGTCCATAGTATGGTAAAGACTGTACACATTTCCCCAGTTAAATTCCAGGAGGGTTCACCTGCCAAAATGTAATGAAGCTTGAGGTACTTAAAGCATCCTATAATTACCAGATGCGTTAAATAGTTTTAAATTGTGATTCCAATCCATGCGTAAAGAGAGGTTCATGCACGGGTCGGAATACAAGTAGCAACTCATAATCAGGCCCTAAACCACTCATAAGTTTCAGGATGGTATCATGTAGGTCTTTGCTGACAGCATATTGTTTGCATCAGTTAAACAGTTTTGCATCAGCGGTATCTTAATTTGCAAGCAGTAAATCCCTTTGGTATTATTTTAGTTTTTTGTGCAAAACATTGTGATTTTGTGTGAATATTTGTCCTGCTTTTTGTAAAGCACATCTAATACTGTAAATGCTTCTTGGCACTGCAGATGACAATTAACCCCTTGGGCGTGGTGCTGATTTGCGCCCTCTGCGGTCTATTTAGAGAGTGGGCGGG
This sequence comes from Lissotriton helveticus, assembly GCF_964261635.1. Lineage (NCBI taxonomy): Eukaryota > Metazoa > Chordata > Amphibia > Caudata > Salamandridae > Lissotriton > Lissotriton helveticus. The sequence continues at coordinate 964,264,884 of NC_136071.1, read as the reverse complement.
ATTCAGATGGCCCCCAGCCGTCCTCCGCGCATGACCACCGTGACGGATGACGGCTGTGGGCCATTCGAAGCACCGAAGGGGCTAATCCAGAATGGAGAGCAAGAAATACAACACTAACAAAACAGTTTTAGGGGCTTTTATACCAATTGGCAATATCTTTTGAATCAGAGTTGGGTTTCTTTAATAGAGGGGTGAGGACCTCTTTTTCAACTGCTGGAACTAGCCCCAGACGAAGACTTAATGAAATTGCCACCGCCTGGGTAATAACCTCTCAAATGAGGGCGCAACAGGGATGTAGAGGTGAATGTGATTGTATTTCTCAAATCAACAATTACACCATTTGCAAATCAGAAATCTCAAAAGACTGCTGTTTGACCAAAGATTACATACATTTTACTTGATTAACTGATGGCAATGCAGAGGCAGTTGGTGTCCATGGTGATTCTATATAGCCTAATGACCTTAAAGGGGTTCAGAAGGCTGCAATATCCTAATAAATGCCCATAATCTTATATGGAAAAGGGAGGACAGTTTATCACAAAGATAGAGGAGAATGAACCTTTGTTTTAGCCCCTTTGGATTTAGTGATAAATGCTAGCACCTAAAAAATATTTTTCAGGATGTTATTTGCTGCAGAGATTTATGCCTTTAAATAGGCCCATTTTACTATAATTATAACAGTTTTTAAACTTTTTATCTGGTATTTATAAGAGCCAAATGCTTATTTATTTTATTTTCTTCGCCATCTACATTTCAGTTTTCAGGTTTTAAATGTTTCAGCTATTAGTAGTTCACTAAATCACAGGTTAAATGGTTGGGTGTGTTGCCTTATACAGAAATATAAAGGTATGTAAGTGTTGATTGAAATGCCACTGCCAACAATGTCAAACATATACAATGGTGCAATATTGTGCTAAGATCACGAACAGCAAAATCTACTACTTAAAAATGAAAATAATGCAGGTAGATTTTACAGTCGACACACTCAAATACTGCAAAATAAATCAGTTGTGCAGTGATACATGATAAAGCCAATACCACCAGCAGGAAATAGTAGGCTTGATCTGGCCCTCTATACATTTGCCCCCAAGCACTGTTTTCATGCCTTAATAAGAATCACCTAATTATTCTATTAAAGTAGTGATTTGTAGGGGCATAAGCAGTATAAGAAAAAACAGATCGTTCAGAATAACTTCTTAAATTTTATCGTGGGACTACATGGGTCTTGGAAAATTCAATAACCTAGAAGAGGGCCTGTTGTTCTTCTTGGCTCCAATTAGATTTTTCACAGATGCACCAATGGCTTACTTAAGAATAGGTTTTTGCTAGATGCTTTAACAGAGGCCACAAAAAGTTTAGATAGAACTAAGCATGCTTGGAATTACTATCCCCTGCCCAAAATAAAATCACCAGATTTCAATGGTGAAGGGGCAGAAGATCTTTAAGAAAATCCAGGTGATGATATGAGAAATGCTATAATGATAAACAGGACTTTCTCTTGTCTTTTCAGAGATTTAATATCAGGTCAACCCGAGTCGCACTGCCGCAAAAAGTGTCCCGGTCTCTCTGGAGGAAGGAGGACTTTGTATATTGTTAAAGACCGGTGGACCGCGACTTCTACAGGTTCGTGCAGTGGGGGCTTCGTGTCCGGCCATTGTGGTAAGAGAGACGCCACAGCGAGAAGAGAAAACGTGAGGAGGAGGAATGATCTATCAGGGAATCTGACCATTCTGCCGTGTGGCGTGGAACTACCCGGCGGGAGGCGTGGCACGCATACCAGTTGTGAGACACTGCAAGACGGAACCTGGGAAATGCTACGGTTCAGGTGTAAACCAACCGGAACTCGGTGGGGAGTTTACACTTGTGGTGCATAGTGGATAATATATTAGACTGTCGGAAGGTGAGGCTGCAAGTGGGTATTGCAGTCACAAGTCTGTGACAAGTCCGGGAGAATTATTAACCACACATAAATACGAAAGCCTGACTATGGGAGAAGAAATGGAAGCAAAAAGAAGACTCAGAGCCTCAACAATGTTTGTTATGGCAAGCGCTAAAACGCTAACAAAGGAACAGGATGTGGAAACAACATCCTTACACCAGAAATATCTTAAAATGGAAAAAATGATGCGGAAAGAGATCTCCAAATGGTGGGAGGCCATTACATTGGAAAAGTACCAGGAAGAAAAACGTGTGCCGCGTGGGCTTAGGATTCTTATAGCCCCCTCGTATGAAGACGCTGATGAAGAGCTGGCAGGCGAATGGGCCGATAACTTGATGGACTGCTCGAATCGCATGCTATCCATATTAATTAAGCATGCGTGGAAAAACAGAGGCTTACTGATCTTAGCTATTGATGTGTTAAGGAATGAGATTGAGAAAGAAGAAAAGGAGGATGTCTTTAAAAATAAGATGGAAGAAATAAGAACAAGGATTGAGAAACATGAGGAAGAAACAATAGCTAAGACGGAATGTAAATTCCTGAGAGATGAGATTGATTATCGCTCTGGAAGAGTGTTCACTTTCAGCCGAAAGTACGATAATATGAGCCGGAAGGGCATACAAGGTACATTGGATAAGCTACATAGTGGAGAAGTAGGAAACAGTGACATCAGTGAGAGCGACGTATCAGAGGATGGGACCCCACTGGCCGCAGATGTCACCCCAAAACCGACAAATATTTGGAAGGAGTTCCAAGTAATGAATCAATCCCAAAATCACTCAAACTGGCAGAAGGACAGAGGCAGAGGGAAGGGAAGAGGATTCTCCGGACGCGCCAGAGGAAAAGGAAAAACGACAGAAAGTACATCAATATCCGGAAGCAAATCAGGAGAGGCGACTGGAAAGGCAGCTGTAACCCCCATGGGAGTAGAGACACGGGGCCAGAAACGACGTGGAAGATGAACATCAAAAACGTGGTAAACCTTTCTAATCCTATTTTGACTAACGATGAACATGATGTTTTACAGTTTGGGTTGTCTTTTTGTCCTACCAATTCGTTTTCTTATCATCGGGAAAGAATTGACTTGTACCGTTTTTTACGGAAACTCCGCCTCCACAAATGGAATAAATTAAAAGTGAAGGGGGGTGCCACAAGTAGGACACCAGTGACTGGGGTGCCTGCCACAGAAACTATCCATGAAGTAGAGACATTGATAGCCCTTGAGGAGTTGGAACGTGATAACTCCGAAATACCACCTAATGACGCTCTAGCCTTGGGGTTCGATACCAATTGGAGTAGCCGCAACAATTTTAAGCCCAAATCAACCTTCAATCCAGTGGTACCATCAAGTGGGATAGACACTTTTGAAAACCTTGTGATCAAAAAGCTAAAAACAATAGCAAAAAGCAAAGCCTGGTCCAAGGATAATTTGACGAAGGCCCAGAGATTAGCTATCAAATCCCTTAAGAAGGATAGTAGCATAGTGATCCGCCAAAGTGACAAGGGTGGGAATGTTGTGATCCTTAATTTAACAGATTACATTCAGGAAGGCCTGAGCCAATTAGGTCACCAGGAGTGCTATGAACAAGTGTCCAGAACTGTGATTGAGGAATCAAATAATACCTATTATGGTATGTTGAAAGAGTGGCATAAAAGTGGACTACTAGAATATGACGAATATGCTTTTCTACTAAATAGGAATCCGAAAATTGCTATACTGTACCTGCTGCCTAAGCTACATAAGAACCCAACCAGACCACCGGGGAGACCTATTGTTTCCTCCATGGACTAGTTATTGGAGAACACTTCCAAGTATATTGACTTTTTCTTACGCCAGTATGTTGAATCATTACCCTCATATCTAAAGGACAGTCGAGATTTTTAAAAAAAGATTGGAAATGTGCACTGGGAGGAGAATTTCCTCCTGATAACTTTGGACGTATGCAGCCTTTACACTTCCATCAAGCATGCAGATGGAGTGAAGGCATGTGAACATTACCTAAAGTCTCGATCCATCTCATTTCAAAATCATAATGTAATGATCGTACTAATGATTTACTTCTGTCTAGAAAATAACTTTTTCATGTTTGACGGCAATTTTTATAGACAGAAACAGGGCACGGCCATGGGCACTTGCTTTGCTCCCAGTTTTGCCAACTTATTCATGGGCAGGTGGGAGCAGGCAGTGCCCATGAGGCATTATCTGTATCACAGCCACGTGATTTTGTGGCTGAGATACATTGATGATTTATTTATAATTTGGGATGGCAGTGTAGAACTTGCAGAGTCATTTGTAAAAATCTTGAATGACAATGATTGGAATTTGAAATTTGAAGGTACTATGAGTAGAACTAAGGCAGAGTTTTTGGATCTGGAGATTACAGCAGTGGGGAACAAACTGGTGACTACCTTGTTCAGAAAAGAAACTGCAGGCAATACGCTCCTGCATGCTGAAAGCAGCCATCCTCCTATGCTGATCCGAAGTATCCCTTATGGTGAGTTCCTTCGGGCTCGAAGGAATTGTAAGACACAGATTGATTTTGAGAGGGAATGCGATCTTATGACTAGCAGATTTATAGAGAGAGGTTACAGCAAAGATGTTGTGGCACTTTCAAGGCAAAAGGCAGGACAATTCACCCAGAGTGAAATGCTGGAAATATCTAGTACAAAGCAAGATACTAGCCACATTAGGTATATCTCCACCTACAATTCCGGGTCCAGCAGGGTCAGACAATGCTTAGCCAAGCATTGGAAAACTCTAAGAACAGAGGAGACCCTTGACGAAGCAGTACAAAATTTCCCGAGTATTACATTCAGGAAGGGCCAGTCCCTTAAGGACAAACTGTGCAGCAATGACACAGTCCGTAAGAAAGAGTCATCATTGGATGTTAAGGGATTTTTTACGTGTATGGCCTGTAAGGCATGCAAATTTAGCTGCAATATTAAGAAAGTGTTCTACCCTGTGGAGAACATAGAGAAACTGATTGATAAACATTTGACTTGCCTCTCAGACTACTGCGTCTATGTACTAACATGCCCGTGTTCTAAAAAATACGTGGGCAGCACAATGTTTGCTGCCAAGAAACGGGTGTTAGAACACATGAGAGATATCCAAAACAGAGACAAACAGTCACCTCTCACACACCATTTTGAAGAATTTCACCAAAGTAATCGCGACGTACTGCGTTTCTTTGTTATTGATAGAGTACTACCATGTAATAGAGGAGGCGATAGAATTCGGAGGCTACGTCAATTGGAATCACAGTATATACTCAACTTAGACTCCAAGATCCCTAAAGGGTTGAACTCAGAAGAAGAAATGGCATGGTTCCTAGGAGAGTAATTAGCCATTACCCGGGGCACCAGTCTCAGTTTAGACCTTAGGAGTTATGTGGCAGTCTCACTTTGTCATGATATCTGTGGGTAGGCAACTGTGATCTATGGTTTTGTCGCATTTTTCTGTTTTAGAGATTACTATGAATTAGACTGAGTCTTTCTTAGAAATGTCTTCCACAATGTTTTTAAACGTTCACTTCAGTGCACTATTTTTAATGTAATGAGTAACTGAGTCGTGCCAACTTACATGGTTTGAGATATAATCATCGAATGCAGAATAATTAGCTTTGGGTACTTTCTTTTGTTTAGATTTGGACATTATCACGCAATTGGATTTGGAAAAAAGATCACGTTTATATGATTAAGAAGTGTCGGATGGATGAAGTACATGAACTGTAATGTATATGACCCTATTGGATCTTATGGGAATTCTGGGACCATAGGATGTGTGAAGGATTAATTAGACCCACTTGGGTATTGATTTCAATATGTGTCCGGCATATAGGCCAGTAGGCTTTGCAAGTTTCCGAATTTATATGGATCTGTGTTATGAATTTGGGTTCATGTATGATGAGATACATATGTTATGTTGCAATGTGCATTATTTTGGTTTCCACTTAACTGAAATGTATTGCCACTTGGCGCGCTGTTATAATGAGGATAGGTCCTGTCAAACTAGAATGATGGGCTGGGTTTTTGCGTAGGCTTGACCTATGAGGATGCAGCAGGGAGTTACCCACTTGGGAATCTCGATGCTTGTCTATTCAGCATCATTTCATATCCCGGCCGTTTAAAATTAAAATTAAAATTATATGGTGCAAGGTGGGGTGGCATTTGGAAGAGGTCTATAGCCAAGTAACAGTAATTCTTTTTTGATTTCGATATCTGAGTGTTTGGATATATTAACAAGTATAGTCCAACTGTAGTCAAACACTTCAAAAAGATAGCTTGTTTGATATTAGATTTTATTAATGATTTATGTTTTACATTTGATAAATGTTTGTATATATTTTTTATATTTTGTATATTTCTCTTTTTTTGTCAAATTAGTTGTTTATAAAGAACAATACAATGTATAAAGTGACTAATATTGTACATAAAACTCGTGTATTTACATATTCATTTAAATTCACAAAAGGTTTAAAAAAACATATGAACACAAGAGAGAAAAGACATAATCAATAAACTTAAAAACTCAACAAATGAGTTGAAGGCAATACGGTAGATAACACTACGCGCGTTTCGGCTCTTGGGCCTTCTTCAGGTGACCGTCTATTGCTCTATATGGTGTGGAAAGAAAACATACATCACTCTTCTAATATAACACATTTATATACAGGAGGACAAGAGAAGCAGAACATATGTTATTTGACTTATTTAGCTAATTTATATACAATAGTTCTAACCCATATGGGGTGAATGTGTATATACAGTGAGACAACCCTGTGAACAAATTCAAGCAGCACATATATATATACAACAGTGAAGATAGATATTATGTCTATTATATGGTAAGACATCTCATGAATCTAAGACATAGCAAAGAAAAGTGATATAAGAGGGGCATTATGATTGCTGGTTTATATCTTTATAAATTGATATTTTTTTTTAAAAAATGGGAGATATTTGCAGAATCCTTCAGCAGTCTTTAACATAATGAAAGATATATTCGGACCTGAATGATATAAGGCTATTATCAAAAAAACTTTTGAGTAGCTGTGTCCCTGCCTAAAACACCAAAATATGGAGTCTGGATATAACATATCCTATAAATGGTTAATGACTTTTCATATTATTCCTGGGCTAATTGGTGGGGTGATCGATAAAGCCATAATAATGTGTAAAAATAATGAGGCTGAGTATAGTAGAATGAAGTGTACTTACAGCAGGAAAAATTGATTAGCCCAGACTAGATGTATGGCAACAGTGAATTCAGACAGCTGCAGAGTAGAGGGGTTGCTCAGGTATAAAGATTTCCGGATATCAGAGTGAAAAATATATATGTCATATTTAAATACCACTCAAAGGTAGGGCGATAATGAAACTGGAAGGATTAAGACGGCCACTGCCTTGATATTAAGGGTTTGATGAGTAATAATACATGACTCTTTATAGATGGAAATGCATCCAAACAGTTTATATAACATTAATGAGAGTCCATATATGATAATTAAATGCAATTGAATTATCTATCAATGGGATCTAAAAATATGATGAAAAAAAAACCGGGGTTCGTTTATCGATCTGGAGTATATATTGGTTTTATTTTATTTTATACCTGTGACCTTCTAAATGGATACAGTGACAACATATATGTACACAAATTATGTGTACCTGGATGCTTACACCTTCTTTTCTCATAAGCGTAGTTGGCAAAGAAGCTTGGCAATGGTTCTGTAACGTCTTTAGTTGTCTATGGATGAACTTAAAAAGGGTAAGGAACCAATGATTAATAATGCTAACTAGTTACATGATGTAGGAAAGCACGTAAATACACTGTATTCTTTTGGTTACCTTAGATGTGATGATCTATTATATTTCAGGCATTGTACGCAGGCAGATGTTTTATAGGTAGTTGGCAGCGGAACTGTGAATAAAAAAGTATTTACAAGAAGCGTCCAATAAAGGTTTAATTTCCACGCTCTTGTCTGTTATTTACATATTAAAGAATGATGTTTCAATAGCCTCTACATATCTATATGAAGTTAAAAGTTAATTAACTCGACTCGAAATGTAAACAGATGACAAATTACCTTTTAGTTGAGGATCTTTCGTTTTCCAGGAGTTCGAGTCAGATGAAAGTATGCAGATTGCAAAAAAACGTAACTGTAATGGGAAAATAGAATAGAATGGATAACGTCGAGTAAGTTTTAGTGAAAACCCCATTTACGTGATTTTATTTATTGTGTAATTTTTTCTATTAGGAGACTAGACTCAATGAGTGGTAAGTATCTAGTCTGATAGAACAAGGAGAATCCGGGCTTCAATACTTAAACATACTTAAACATCATGAGCGCCGTTGGTAGTATTCGCGGTTACTATATATTTTTTGCCCGAATTGAGCGGTCAGAGTCTGATAGTAAAGGGGAGTCCGGGCTTCGATACTTAAGCAAACATAATTATCGCCGTTGGTTGTGTTCGCGGTTATCATATATTTTGCCCGAATTAAGCGGTCAGAGTCAGCTATGCTAAATGGTGAGAAATAGATAAAGCCTGTAATAAAACGTCTTTTTCGAGACAGGCTGCAGGAGTTTGTGACCGAAAGATAGGAATCCGTCGTTAGCACTCTTACCTGTTGGTAGTCAGTCGATGGCGAGGAACTCCCGGTATTCGTGCACGAAGATAAATCGGCTATCTGAGGGCGGGGTGGTCGGGTTCAGAGACCCGCAGTTTGAAGCGCCGCTTTTATATAGAGGACAGGTGTGTATGTATGACGATGTAGAGAAGTGAAAAGGGATAACAGACTCAGGTAGTTGTTTCATGGAGATAGAAAGAAGACCCTATAGGTAACGATTTATACTTGGAGAGGATTTCTTTTCTGAATCTTAAAATCGGCCAAGTATTTAGTGTATTTTAACAGTATATTTCTATTGTACAATTATAGAATCGCATGGTCCCAGGGGATTTCTAAATTTAAACCGTCATTCACAGTATTGAATATAAAAATATAATAGACCTCCCGTTTTTGCCTTATTTTGTTACAGCAGAGCCCTGCTGTGGGGGAGATTTTTTCTAGTATGTACCAGCGCATATCGTCTGGTGAATGTTGGTTTTCCAAATAATGGCATACCAGAGGTGCAGTTCTTTTTTGAGTGCGTATTGCCGAGGTGGGGTGGCCACTGGGCGTAACACTTTCTAGCGTAATGTGCGCAACACTTTCCAGCGTCATGTCCGCGAAATGGACTGTTAATTAAATTCTATATGCTGGTTTGAATGGAGAGGTATAGTCATGCGCACCAACCCAAGAGAAATAACGGTGGGGTTTTAGTAAAAACAATATACTATACCCAGGATTGTTTGTTATTATTATTCGCAGCCCTATTGTTTATTTGAGGCATCATGTAGCCTTAGCTAAGGCATATTATTACCCTCTGTAAGATGGCCGACTCTGTGACTATGTAATTTAGCCCTTTGTTTGTGTTGATGTTTTGTGTCACGTGCACGAGTTAAAAGTAATGGCCGTTTAGAAACTTTCTACCCGTGAGCAAGGCGGTTGTCCGCCGAAACGCGTAGGGTTTTGTGAAGGCTTTCTGGTTTTGAAATAAACCCTGATGATGACTACACAGACGAAGTAGTGATCTTTATTTCCCTGTGCATAGTGCGTGGTACGTGGGAAGTACGTGGAGCAGCATTGTTGTCGGGGACCTCCAACCCGAGTCGCACCGCCGCAAAAAGTGTCCCGGACTCTCTGGAGGAAGGAGGACTTTGTATATTCCAACATATGTATATATACTACTTTTAGAAAACCTCTGCAGACTGAAGTATGTTTGACTGAGAAAAGAAACCACACATGGTAAGATCACTAACAATAATAATGAAATTGAAGCTATTGATTGTAGCAGCTAGAACTTGGAAATGGAAACAGAGAAACTATTGTGGTAGAAAATAAATCAATGTGACTTAGATGAAACAGAAGATGTAAGACATTTTATTCTAGTACACTCTATTCCACTATAAAAAAGTCATTATGTAAGACCATTATTTAATAGACAAAACCTCCAGTAGTAACACAAGACCTTGAAATGTGTGTGGAGGGCAAACTACCCCATCAATATTTATGAAGTTGCATTTTTTTACTAGAAAAGCTTCTGCACAGAAACTGATGAGTTACCAAAAGAAATCTGTCTGCTCTTCTTTGCCCACTTTTTTCAATTATAGGAATAAAGTACCTCTGGATTACTTCTTACATTATATTGTAGTAGCACTGGAGAAGATCACAGCCTTTCACTTATGTGAAGCTCCTAACTTTGCACAACTTCTCATGTTGGTAAGAATTTGTGCCATTTTACCCACAGCACCTTTTTGGGGGAAATTCTATAGACAAATAGAGTTTGGGATCTTTAGCCTTTAAAAATAAAAAAATAAAAGGAATTGGACAATTCATCTTCACAAGCTATTAGACCACAACATGTCACCTCTTTCATTCCCATATATACATTTACCTCTCCATTTACTCTTCTTAGGTTTCCTCCCACAAATTAAGTACATTTTAGACTTATACATGCCTACTCACCAAAAAGCACTTCAAAACCTCCTCAGGGGTAGCAAGTGCTATATAAATGCAAACATTTTCCCTATTTTATCTCTCCACTATCCTTCTCAATCTAAATAACAGACTGACATATCCACTGCTCAAATTACTTTCATATTTCACTATACTAATTGACCACTAATCCTTTATGGGTTCAGGAGTAGCATGCTACTCCCTGAAAATGCGCTTTAACACCTCATCAGAGGTAGCAAGCACTATATAAATGCACACCTTTTGGCTCTTCTATCCCTCCACTATCTTTCTCAATCCAAATAAGAGCCTAACATATCGACCGCTCTAATTACTTTCATATTTCACTATACTAATTCACCCCGAAACCTTTATGAGTTCAGGAGTACGGTACTACTCGCCGAAAAAGTGATTCAACACCTCATCAGGGGTAGTAAGTGCTAAGTGGGCGCAACTCCTCTTCCAGTTCACGCAATAGACAACACAAGACGGTTCACCCAAGGACACACCAGCCCAGTCTCAAACCCCACCTCTGTCCCTGATAGAATCAGCACATACGAATGCGCAATAGCTGCTCCAAATGAAAAACTGAACATGCATCGGGAACCCACTTGCTGCCTCCCTGACTACTGCAGGGAAACATAGCCCCATTGTAGATATCTCCCCATCCCGATTTTGACATCTTAGACACCTCGCGGATGTACTGGTACCTACCACATGGTAAATACCAGAAACACCATATCTTCGCTTTTCTTCCCTTTTTCCTGCAAATTCCCCGGATTCCCACCAAACCCCAATCCCCTCCCATCCCCACCCTTACTTCATAGTTTCATGTTCACCCTTTGACACCACAGAGTAGGAACTTACACATTGGGAGCACTCACATGGACATTAAGCAAGGAGGGGCACCAATATGGAGTTGGGGGACTACATACTAACCTGTACTATTGCGGAGACCCACTCAGTCAGGCACACAGCGGCAGCCACCCCACTACATCCCACACTGGATTCCTAGCAGAGAAATACCAATGAACGATGGGAAAACTCTTGATTGATATGGGCGATGTATAATGGGATGGCGGTTACATAATGTGTCTATAATATTTGCCTGTCTGTATATACCTGACGTACCATCTAACTTGCAACATGCATTATGTTGTACCATGACGAATAAAACGCTCAATAAAAAAACTTTAAACAAAAAATCAGGGGTAGTAAGCGCTATATACAAATGCAATTACAATACAATACAATTACTCTATTAAAATCAGGAATTTTTGGTGTATTGCTCTGTCGCCATTGAAATGCAAGGGGGCTATTTTGCATCTGAAAAGTAGTCTGCCATCATGTACAGCATTCAGTATCTCTTCCACGACCATTCTTTTGTCAAACTGAGTATAGAAATTGGGGTAAACACGAGGCCAAGATCCAGGTGGCTGATGGATCGGCTCCTTCTGCAGGATCATCAATGGGTGGCAGATACCAAAGAGTGGATTGTTGAATTTTTTAAGATTAATCTGAATACGGCAGAAACCTTCTCAGTTTGGGGGCGTTTAAAACTGCTCTTTGTGGGCGAATGATTGCACTTTCTGCCTCTCAAGTTAAAACTAGAAAAAAGAAAAAAATTAAACTCCAGCAGGCCGTAGCAGAAGCAGCAAAAACCAGATATTCACAGTCTGCAGGTTTGGGGGATGCTAAAGCAAAGTTAGATAGGGTAAAATTTGAGTAAAAGAGTTTTTACTTTTACTTTGGAAGAGATTGTTAGCTCGAGAACTTACTTACAGCGGGTATATGAGGAGAGTCAGATGGTTGGCAGGCTACTCGCTGGGACTGTGAAAACCAAACAGGAGGCATCCACTATTACGGAAATTATAGATCCTAAAACCAGATTGCCTGTGACAGGCAAAGAGGAGATAGCTCAAGTTTTTTTAGACCACTACTCCCATCTATATACAAATAGATATAAGGCTGGAGCAGGTCAAATTAGCAACTATTATGACGGAGTCGAGCTTCCCTCTCTTTCAGGGTGGAACAGCTTCTGCTAGACATCTCTGAAGAAGAGATTCTAGGGGCTATCAAGTCTATTTCAGGAGCAAAAGCCTGTGTTGCTGATGGCTTTCCTGTAGAGTATTTTAAAACTTTCTCCAAAGAGCTGACCCCGTTCTTGGTAAATCTTTTCAACAACATCACCCAAGGAGGTTGTGTTCCCTCAAATTTTAAGGAATATATTGGTTAGCTTTGTGAAAAAGGGTACAGATGGTAAAGATATTCATTCATACAGGCCTATTAGTGTTCTTAATGTGGATTTTAAAATATTAATGAAAATCTGGGCACAACGCTTCATGCCCATTGCCCAGGAGCTTATCCACTGTGATCAAACCGGGTTTGTTGCGGGGAAATATATGTCTACAAATACTCGATTTTTAATGCAAGCACTTGATTATGTAACAAATAATAAAATACCTACTCTCATTACCATGGTCGATGCTGAAAAAGCATTTGACCTTGTTAATTGGAATGCACTTTTTTTTGGCTTAGGTAAATTTGGTTTTCCGGCTCAAGTGCTAAACATGTTAAAAAATATCTACCAAGGTGCTCAAGCTCGGGTGATAGTCAATGGAGATGCAATAGGGACCGTGGAAATAAATCGCGGTACTACACAAGGGTGTCCGATGTCCCCTCTTTTATTTATTTTTTCATTGAACCCCTTGCTGTAAGAATTCGTGGAAATTCCCTTATTAGAGCTCCATGTGAAGGGATATCAAAAGTAAAATTATTTGCAGACGACATAATCATGTACCTTTCCCCGGAAAAACAGAACGTGGAAGAAGCCCCTTCAGAATTTAGCAAATTTGAACAAATAGGAGGCTATAAGATAAACCAAAAGAAAACGGAGGTGCTATTACTTAACTCGAATGGTGACTGTTGACCCACGTTTTTAAGAACTCAGGCCCAGAAAGACGAGCCAATCAGATACCTGGGCATTAATGTCTCATGCCATATTGATCAATTATTCAATCTAAATTATACAGCTGGGCGAATTAAAATTAAAACTCTATTAGATAATTGGTCCCTTTTGCCTTTGACATTGATTGGGCGTGTTGCTCTCCTAAAAATGTCAATTCTTCCTTTAGTAATATTTTTGTTTGTCAACGTACCCTTAAAAATTAATGCTAAATATTTTAAGGAAATCAACACTATGTTTAGGGAATTTGTTTGGAAAAAAAGGCGGCTAGGGTCAAATTGCCTACACTACAATTAGTGACTAATCAGGGGGCTAGCCCTACCAAACATCCGCACATATTACGTAGCTGCGTTATTAGATCTTACGGCACGCTTGGTGGAACCGAACCATCAGATGGACACATTCTTTTTTAAGAAGATGATGGCTGAGTCCAGTACACAAATCCCCACATTTTTAAAAACATCTAAGCTACCGAAAAAGTCGCACTATAAGACTGTGCGTGACTATTCTAATCAACTTCAATTTCTGGTTAAACAAGTTAATGTCTCTGTATTTGCCTTTCTGAAATTGGATGAATCTAGGGGGTTTGGCCTGTATATTCATTCAAGTCATTTTAAGGTATGGAAAGATATTGGCCTTGAGTATTTGAGCCAGTTTCTCATTGGTAATAAAATGATTCCCTGGGAAGGTGTAATAGGCAGAGTAGAGAGCCGAAGGAAGCCAGGGTTTTTAGAATATATTCAGATTACAAATTTTATTAAAAAATATATATTCCCTGTAAGCAGGGCTCCAACTCCCCTAGCTAGTGCACTATTCATAGTAAATTTGAAGGGATTTGGTTATTGGTACTCCTTACTTATGAAGCACAAGGCACTTCCCTTGGAGGATGAAGTTCTGGGAAAAACTAACCCGGGAGATGAATTTTGTTTTCTCACATCAGGAATGGCAGGTTATAACCCAATTAGGAAGAAAGGCCCTAAGAGCTGCTAATTTTAAAAGGATGACCTTCCTGTCGCGATGGCTGGCTTATTATACTCCCAAAAAGCTCAATAAATGTCATCCGGAAGTAGACAATAAATGCTTTTGATGCCTTTCCCAAGATGAAGGAGATTGGCTCCATACGTTTTTTACATGCCCGAAGCTTGAGACCTTTTGGGAAAAAGCTTGGTCGCCCCACTCACTGCTGCTGCTCCTGCCTGCCTTTGCCGCCTCCAGCCTGCAGATTCCTTCGCTCGCTGCCCGCTGCTCCTGGGAATTTCCCACTGCTCCTGGGAATTTCCCGCTGCCCGCTGCTTCTTGGAATTTCCCGCCGCTGCCTCCCTGCGGCCCCACCCCCCTGTGATTCCATTCACCGCCCCGCTCCCGCCACCCAGCTGCTCTTCCCTCCCGGCTCCTTACTTATGACGCCCCCAGAGCGACCGCGCAGCGGACGCGCGCAGCCGGAGCGCCAAAGGTAAGCCCGTCTGCGCCCGTACGCGCCTGGCCCGCGCCCAGCGCCAGGACCCCTGGCCCTCCCCGCCGAGGCAAGACAACCCGACTGACCTACGACGCCGCCACTCTCAACGCACTCAATGCCGGCCGGACCCACGCCTGCTGCCGAGCCACCCCGAGACGCACCCACGGACCCTTCACCTGCTGCACCTGCAAGTTCACCTGCCTCCGAACCTGCCCCGCACCCGCCAAGACAAACACCAGCAGCAACCACCTCAAGTGCATCCTGATCAACACCCGCTCCGTCCACAGACACGCCGTGGAACTCTGGAACCTCCTCGACGCTACATCACCGGACGTCGCCTTCCTCACGGAAACCTGGATGAACGCCTCCTCTGCACCCGACATCGCCATGGCCATCCCGGACGGGTACAAGATCATCAGGAGGGACCGCATCAACCAGACCGGAGGTGGCATCGCCATCGTCCACAGGAACACCATCCGCATCACGACCGACGCCAACGACTCCTTCGCCGCAGCCGAACATCTCCACGTCCAGGTTCACACTGACCCTAAGACGACCCTCAGAGGCACCCTCGTCTACAGACCCCCGGGACCACGCACAAAATTCAGCGAAGACATCACAGACTTCATCAGCCCGCACGCCCTCCCCTCCACTGACTACATCCTCCTCGGGGACCTCAACTTCCACCTGGAGAACAACAAGGACCGCAACACCACAGCCCTGCTGGAAAACCTCGCCAACCTCGGACTCAAGCAACTGGTCAACACCCCCACCCACTATGCCGGCCACACGCTTGATCCCGTCTTCTCTTCCAGCAAGTACATCACCTTCAGCCACGCCACCGGACTCCACTGGACCGACCACAGCTGCGTCCACTTCAGCTTCAAAAGATCCACGACCCACCACCACCCGCAACAGGTACCTCACAGGAATTGGAGCAAGATCACCGCAGACCAGCTCACCACCTCCCTCAGCCAGAGCCCACCCGCCAACACAACGGACCCAAACGAAGCAGCCCGCAACTTCACACAGTGGCTGACCGCCTGCGCCAACGACCTCGCGCCACTAAAGAACCCTCCCAGCAGACCCAGAAGCAAGAAGGCATCCTGGTTCACCGACGACCTCAAGGACTCCAAGAAGACCTGCCGCACCCTCGAGAAAGCCTGGCTCCTCGACCGGACCACCGACAACATGACCGCCCTCAAACACGCTACCTGCAAGCACCACCAGCTCATCCGCACCACCAAGAAGAAATCCCTGAAGGAACGACTGGACAACAACGCCCACGACAGCAAAGAGCTCTTCACTATCGTCAAGGAGTTCTCCAACCCCAGCACCGGCACCAACGACATCACTCCATCACAAGACCTCTGCGACTCCCTCGCCTCTTTCTTCCACCGCAAGATCGCCGACATCCACAACAGCTTCGGCGCCCCACCCACGCACCCAACCGTCGAACCAATGCCCCCCACCGCCACCCTTCGCACCTGGACCACGGTGACCACCGAAGACACAGCCCGCACGATGAACACCATCCACTCCGGATGACCGACCGACCCCTGCCCACACCACGTCTTCAACAAGGCCGACTCCACCATCGCACCCCAACTCCGGAACATCATCAACGCCTCCTTCAACACCGCCACCTTCCCGGAGAGCTGGAAGCACGCCGAGATCAGCGCCCTCCTGAAGAAACCTACAGCGGACCCCACCGATCTCAAAAACTTCCGCCCCATCTCGCTCCTCCCTTTTCCTGCTAAAGTCATCGAGAAGATCGTCAACAGACAGCTGACCGCCTTCCTCGAGACTAACGGATCCCTCGACCCCTCGCAGTCCGGCTTCAGAGCCAACCACAGCACCGAGACCGCCCTCATCGCAGCCACCGACGACATCCGGACCCTGCTCGACAAGGGGGAAACAGTGGCCCTCATCCTCCTGGACCTCTCCGCTGCGTTCGACACGGTCTGCCACCGCACCCTAGTCCAGCGCCTCAGCAACATCGGTATCCAAGAGAAGGCACTGGAGTGGATCATCTCGTTCCTCGCCGGAAGAACACAAAGAGTCCGCCTCCCCCCGTTTCGCTCCGAGGCCACCGAAGTCATCTGCGGCGTCCCGCAAGGATCTTCACTCAGCCCCACCCTCTTCAACATCTACATGAAACCTCTTGCAGCCATCGCACGCCAGCACAACCTCAACATCATCTCTTACGCCGACGACACCCAGCTGATCCTCTCCCTCACCAGAGACCCCGACACCGCCAGAACCTGCCTACACGAAGGGATGAAAGACGTCGCCAAGTGGATGAAGGACAGCCGCCTGAAACTGAACTCGGACAAGACGGAAGTCCTCATCCTGGGATCTTCGCCCTCCGCCTGGGACGACTCCTGGTGGCCCCCAGCCCTGGGCACCGCACCCAAGCCAACCGACCACGCACGCAACCTGGGCTTCATCCTGGACCCCTCCCTCTCGATGACCAGACAAGTCAACGCCGTCTCCTCATCGTGCTTCAACACCCTGCGTATGCTTTGCAAGATCTTCCGCTGGATCCCGACCGAGACCAGGAAGACTGTCACCCAGGCACTCGTCACAAGCCGACTGGACTACGGAAACGCCCTCTACGCCGGAATCACAGCCAAGCTACAGAAAAGACTCCAGCGCATCCAGAACGCCTCCGCCCGACTCATCCTGGATGTCCCCCGACGCAGCCACATCTCCAGCCACCTGAGGAACCTGCACTGGCTCCCCGTCGACAAGAGGATCACGTTCCGGCTCCTCACCCACGCACACAAGTCTCTCCACGACCTGGGCCCCAAGTACCTCAACGACCGCCTGACCTTCTACACGCCCACCCGCCAGCTACGGTTCACCAGCCTCGCCCTCGCAGCCGTACCACGCATCCGAAGAGCCACCGCCGGAGGAAGATCCTTCTCTTACCTGGCTGCCAAGACTTGGAACTCCCTCCCCATCCACCTTCGGCTGACCCAGGACCATCTCACCTTCAGGAAACAACTCAAGACCTGGCTGTTCGAGCAGTAGCATACCCCTCCCCCCAAGCGCCTTGAGACCCTCCCGGGTGAGTAGTGCGCTATACAAATGGCATGATTGATTGATTGATTCTTTAGCAATGAGCCAGTCAATTAAAAAGAAGATCAACCCCGAGACAGAGGTGGCTCTCTTTGGACTCTCCAAAGCTAGGTCAGAATTGACCAGAACTGAAGAGATGTATTTATCTATTTGCTCTACAGTGGCACGCTCATTAATCCGCCAAAATTGGAGGTCGGAGGAGACTCCATCTTATCTTAAATGGGTAAATAAAATGGCAAGAATAAGGAGATTTGAGGAAGCATATGCTAAACGGGTTGGTGCAAGAAAAAGGTTTGCAGTGGTTTGGAAGTTCTTTGACAACTTGGCTGTATTACAAGATCTCTAGCACTTTAGCACGTTAGCACTTAAGAAAATTAAGCACTTTAATGCACTGCACTTTTAAATTCAAGTAAAGGTTTTGTACTGTAGTAACAATGCCAAGATTTGTCAAATGGAAAAAGGTACCGATGATTTACTTGTATTCTTGAGGAATATCTGGTACTAATTTTGACGTTTATGAACTTAGGGTGTGGAGGACTCTTTGCTTTATTTTTAAGATGTGTATATTCTGGTCTGGGGGGTTCCACCTTTTAACTGTTCATATGATATAGGTGAGATGTATATATGATATACGATATATGTGCGGTATATGTGGAAATATGAGTATTATTCCTCCCTGATGACCAATGTTATGTTATTTTATTTTTGGTTCTCTGTTCTGCTCAATAAAAAACTTTTTTTTTTAAAATCTCTTCCACGCATTGCAGGCTCAAAACAATTCTTTTGTAAGTATGTTCCACTGCAGCGATTATTTGTTATTGCTTTGCAATACTTGTTAACATGTGTGCTTGAGCAATTTGCACAAATCCTACTAGGCACTTCTCTTAAAAAGGACACCAATTGTGGTTCACTCATCTTAGAACTAACCTAAGGGCTCTACTAGTAATTTTAGTACTTTTTGCAGTACATGTAAGAGAATCAAATATAGAATAAAAATGTCGGGGTATATCCAACAAGTTAGAACTTTATGGATCTTGTCATTTCCATTGGCCACCGCATACCTCTCCCTGAACATGCAAGTTCCCACGACAAATACTAATCTTACGGATACCACATTGGCAGATTTCCTGCCATTGCAAATGACCCTCACATTTGTAAAATCCACTAATCCTGATATTGAAATGTAATTCTTCCCACTGCTCTGTTCATCCTCACAACATAAGCAACAGCCCAGAGGATATCTGAATGGGTGCCTAACGAGCATATGAACTGAACACCTCTGCTTGTCACACACAAGCTTAATAAATAGCTTGGGCCACAAAAAGTGAGGCGCCTCCCTTACGTGAGACTGGTATTTACAAAGGAGCCTGCTAGCACAAACCAGCTTCTAAATGCGCTGTAATTAGTGACTTTAACAGCCGTAAAGAAAGTGCTCTCAGTGAATGCCTACCGATCAGCACTCGGGTTTACACCTGGCGCACTAAAAGAGGAATGTGAAAGGTATTTGATGTTAACGTCATTGCGGGGGAAGAGGGACGGAAAATATATGTGTAAATGGCTGAGAGGTGGTTCCTTTGCAGCAGGCTGTAGAAATAAGTCTCCGCCGCCATGTTCATGCAAATGCAGCCGGTATTTTCCGATGTTGCTTCGTGACTTACACTACGCGCCATATTAATGACAGAAATACCTGCACCAAGGTCGAGAATACACAGAATACAATGGTGCGATTTTACATCAACATTTACGGACTACCAAACTTCACTATTGCAAGTGAAATTTTGCAAGGACAAGTGCAAAAATAAAATTGTGCCCTAGATGGTCAAAATGTTTGCGCAAAATTGCACGTGTAATCAAAAATGTAGCTGCGTTCTTGGAGCTGGCCCATACAGCAGAATCTGGTAACTTGTGCATTGGAGTTATTTTAGTGCACACAAACGAACTAACTATTGAGAATCATTTGAAATGTTGCAGTTATCTAATTAAATGATTCATTAAGCTGCACGTAAGGCACACAAACGACTCTAACGGATTAAATTGTGAGCAGATGAGGTAACTAGTTAAAAAAAGTGAGGGCTGATCTCACTATAGTAAAGTGTTAAAGGTGGCCTAAGGAAAGGAGAGTGTGTAGCGTGCATGGCATTTACCTTTAAGTTTATGTTTATTTTAGTAAGTGCACAGTTAATTACAACCTTAGCACCAAGTGCTTACATAAAAACATTCAAATACTGAGTAGCAAAGTAGCACATAAATTTAGAATAATCATTAAGACATAGTAAAAGTTATAAAAAGGCAAAAATACCGAATGTGGCCGATTTGTCTATAAGGTTAAGTGCCGCTCCAGTCCCTGATTGCTTGTTTGCAATAAGATGGCACTACGGCGCAGATCACAGGAGAGAGGCTGTTCAGTGGTCTTCAGTGGCCGCAGGGGTTATAGCGCTGGATGAACTGATTATTCTTTGGTCGAGTGTGATCTGGTATTCTGTAAGCCTGCAGCTAGGCTGTATGTTCATTGTATTGACAGAAAGCTAGCATCACAGGCCTGCAGCGGCGTATCCCCCTCTGAGTCTAAGCTGGCTTTAGAAAAGGCTCTGGTCTTTGGCATTGGCTTCACAAACGCAGATCTGATGGACCAGAGTCTCAGGAGCTTTTCCACAAAGTCGACAGAGCTCCGTCAAGCCAGTTTGCTTCCGTGGAGGTAGACGTGGAAGTGTTGTCAGGCAACCTACACGAAACCTCAGAAATTATATTTGGTACTGAGCTTTGATGGCAATACCCAAGTACGGATGAGGTGTTAACTTCGTGTAGGACACCATTGTGAGCCAAGCATATCATCTCCTTGCAAATGCCTCTTTATCTGCAAACATCGAGCAGGTTTTAACATGATTATTGACCATGAACAGAACTCGAGGGTAGGTGGAGAGGGTCTTCCTTTGTTCTGTTAGGCCTAGTGATAACAGGGAACAGGCAAGGCATCTGTCTGGAGAGTGACCTCTGCCTCTAATTTCTCCCAACAAGAGATGGTTCAAGGTATCACTGCTGGCTTCCTTTAATTTGTAGAAGAGTTTGATGAAGGCTCCCTGCCTTTCAATGGATTGCTTAACTAGGCTGAATGTGAGCGCGGCATCGCTACACTCTACACATCACTCAATATTGCTCCTCTGGACCATGTGGTTAGGGCGCGCGCCAGGTAAGAGGGAGTCCTGCAGCAGCCTTGGACTCTGGCTCGTCAGTTGGTTAAGGGGATATCCCATAGTTTATGGTTCCGCTTCACACAGTTCAATTATGTACACCACACCTATCTCTCCCACCAGCGCATCAAGTGCATGTTCCCATCACTATCCACCAAAGGCCCCCACTGTAAACTACAGGATGCTGGGTTCTACCACATGGTATGGGTGTGCCCAGTGCTGCCCTGTTATGTGGTAACAATATAGGCTGGGATAGAAACACCACCATTTTACATGCACACGTTTTTAAGTTGCCTTCTTTCTTAAACACAATAACATGTGACACACACTTGTTGGCGTGCCTCTGCAGGGCAATATTCTCTGAAACAAGCTTTCCTTACATTTCCACTTCGTAGGCACATTATTAAATACCTTTGAATATTCACTACAAGGGCTAAGTTCATTATGCAAAATTGTATTTGTCATTGTACATTTGGCGACCGAGCTATCACAATAGAATACACAATAGTGTCCTGACAGACTTCAGCATGGCAGCATGGATGATGTTTATTATATAAACAACATTATTCCCTTATTTAGTCAGTGGCGCATTTCACTGGCACTGAGAGGTAGCCCTATGCCGCAATTTCAGCTCAGCTGATTCTAGTTTACCTCATGCGAGGGATGCTGTCCAGCACTCCAAAAAGACTGGCAGCCTGATGACACTTACCCACAAGTAAAGAGTAGTTAGATCACCCTACAGGGATTAGGCAGATTCACCCACCCCAGGCATGCTAAGATATGTAGCACTAGGTATCTTTTTCACCATTCCCATTATGCTAATAACATTATTCTGTTTCCTTCTATTGATTATTGCAGCAAATGTATTTTACTATAGAATCACAATGCTTCAAAAAATATTGAAACTGCATGTTATTTATTTATTTAGTATATTTATAGAGCGCAGAACCTGTCACCCAAAGGGCATCCTGTTGTGTATTACTTGTGTATCTCTTTGGGTATGCATGAGTAATGAAACGAAAAGATTTGTAGATCCGTTACCACACTTTCCTTGGGGAGTCAGGGTTGTCATGTTCTGAGGTTGCACAATTCATTTGTTACCATGTCAGATTAGGGTACAGGGTGTGCACTGTGAGCTACCAGGATTAAGGCCAACATATCCTGATGCTGTGCTCAGAATCAATCTTACACAGTTCTGAAGTGTATGTTGTCCAGCAAATGCTCAGTTTTTACTGAGAAAGTATAATCCGTATAACACACCCAGTGTGGCGGGTGGGGACTCTTTCGATTTCCGAGATGGCAGCGCATGATTTTAGGCCCACATCGGAATCCTGCCTGCTGGGTCTATTCACCTAGCAAAGGGGGACAAGCATCTTCACTGATTCATTGACCTGGCCTTTGTATTGTTCAAACGTCAAGTAGCCACGGCATGGAAGGCGCCCACCCCTCGAGACACCCAGAGCTGGCTTACTGTATTACTGACATGGAATCCGGGCAGCAACTCACACTCTCAAGCTA
This sequence comes from Lissotriton helveticus, assembly GCF_964261635.1. Taxonomy (NCBI): domain Eukaryota; kingdom Metazoa; phylum Chordata; class Amphibia; order Caudata; family Salamandridae; genus Lissotriton; species Lissotriton helveticus. Next base: position 964,242,177 of record NC_136071.1, on the reverse strand, counting down.
TATCGCATGAGGGGAGATTCCAAGACAGAAGGGGAATGTTGAGAGACCTTTCTACTTAACATAGAAGCCAAAAATGAGGCACGTCCACCTTGAATCATGCCTGCATGATCCACACATAGGTTTGTGGTCAAATGAGCAAAGATATGAAGGTAGCCCCACGGCCAGCTTGCGAGTCCCACAGGGACCTGTAAATATAAAGTCAGCTAATAACACGCTCTACCCAGGATACACACAGGGACCTGACCCCCGCCTTCTTGAAAGAGCCCCTGCTACTGTCTGAATACATCCCATGTTCGGGTGACACCCCGATAGATACTACCCCTAGCTAATCCCTTTCCTGTAAGTAAATTACTATCACGCATCCTATGCAGACTTCAGAGTTTTTCTCTTCTTTTTTTCCCTTTTTTGCCATGATGTGTACTGTTGTTCTTATGTTTGCTGTTGATATCTTCTCGATGGACTCTCAGTGCTGATGGCAATGTCAATTCGCCGAACAATCTTAACTGTAATACATGTTCACGTTTTATTATGCTTAGAACCACACTTGCAGAAGTTTTTGTACCATGTGTAAATATCTAATAAACACATTTAAAAAAACACTAGGCTGAATTTGAGGTGGAGCTGAGCTGGGGACGAATTTGCCAGCGGGAAAAAGACAGACTTAAAGATTTTAGTGATGGTATTGTCTAGTTGGATGGAATCTCTTCCTCTTAATACCTCTCTTCCATAGGAGCTGGTAGGGATTACTTTTGGCCTGAATTATTGTCAGGAGTAGTAGAAATGTGAAGGATCCTGTGACTACTTTCTTGTACTTGAAATGGCAATGAGAACAACTGATTTCCAATGCATAAGCTCCAGGTGTGGTTTAAAAGTGCCCCGGCTGTCTAAGAGCATTGCCAGATACTTATGTTCTTGAACCTCCTCAATTTTGTCCTTGCCCATATGCCACTGGCGTGGGCTCTGGGGTGGTTTTTCCTAAATCATTATTTTGATTTTATTTAGGTTAATCTCCTTGCTTCTTGTATCGGAGTTTTGAGCTGTGGCCTTCAGAAGCCTTTGGAGCCCACTTTTAGTCTGGCTACTCAACCTGGCCACGCAACCTGGGCTTCATCCTGACTCCTCCCTCTCCATGACCAGACAAGTCAACGCCGTCTCCTCGTCGTGCTTCAACATCCTGCGCATGCTACGTAAGATCTTCCGGTGGATCCCCACCGAGACCAGGAAGACGGTCACCCAGGCCCTCGTCACCAGCCGCCTGGACTATGGCAACTCCCTCTACGCCGGAACCACCGCCAAACTCCAGAAGAGACTCCAGCGGATTCAGAACGCCTCAGCACGACTCACCCTGGACATCCCCCGACGCAGCCACATCTCCGGACACCTGAGAGACCTGCACTGGCTCCCGGTCAACAAGAAAATCACCTTCCGTCTCCTCACCAACGCACACAAAGCCCTACACAACCAAGGCCCAGGATACCTCAACAGCCGCCTCAACTTCTACGCGCCCACACGCCAGCTTCGATCGACCGGCCACGCCCTCGCCTCCGTCCCCCGCATCCGAAGAGCCACCACAGGTGGAAGGTCCTTCTCCTACCTGGCCGCCAAGACTTGGAACTCCCTCCCGACCCACCTCCGCCTGACCCAGGACCACCTTGCCTTCAGGAAGCAGCTCAAGACCTGGCTGTTCGAGCAGTAGCGGACCCCCCCTCCCCTAGCGCCTTGAGACCCTCCGGGTGAGTAGTGCGCTATATAAATGCCTTGATTGATTGATTGATTGATTGCTAAGTAGCACCAAATTGTCAGCATACAACAGACATGGAGTTTTGTATGAGAGTTAACTTGCATCAGGCTTGGAGGCAGTTCTACTAAGAAGAGATTAAAGAGGATCGGGGCTAGCATGCACCCTTGCTATAGTCCTTGGTAGGATATGATACTTCTCGATAGGTGGCCACCATCTCCAAACTTATTTCAGATCCAAGTGTCAGTATTGAGAATTAGGGTTCTCAACAATGAGTTGGGTATATTCCAGCTGGCCAACTTGTTCCACAGCTTCCATTTGTCCGCTCCATCAAAAGTAGCCCTATAATCTAAAAAAAGAGAGGTAAAGGGGCTACTTAGTTGCTTTACTTTGATCCAACAGTAGTGATATGGCCAGCAGGTTTGTTGTTGTGCCCACTCCTTTGACGAACCCTGTCTGAACGGGATCAAGCTCTTTTAGGATGCCCATGATGCTAGTTTCTCAAGAAGAAAGCCAGCAAAGTATTTGGATTCCACATTCAGAAGAGCTATGAGCAGATAGTTTGGAGGGTCAGAGTCAGTAGGCCCACTTATAGATTGGGTTAATTGTTGAGCCTTTCCATGAGGAGGGAATAGTATTTGACATTATTAGGCTTTCATATAATGACTCCAGATGCCTTGCTGAATACAATTTGTCTTCTTTAAATAAAGCAGTTGGAATATCATTTGGTCCGGGTGCCCCTTCTCTTCGTGTTTTTGAGATCTACTGCTTAATTGTTGCTGCCTGACTGACAGGGAGCTTGAGGAGAAAACCAAGTTGTGGTGACATTAGGGTTGGAAAAGGTCAGCGCTTGATGTTTGGTGATCTTTTGCGGGCGCAACTTAGCACCTGAGTGGCCGAAATGGTTTGAAAGAAATTGGTACAACAGCTCTTCGGGAATGTTGACTGTGGCTCTTGAATGGGATAGATATTTTAGGTTGGTCACCATTAGCATTCTTTCATTCATTTGGGAAATAAACATCAATTGTACTGGTGTTCTCAATAAAAACAGTGAATCATTTAAGGAATTAGATCAGCACTTAGTGGAAACTTTATAATGTAATGAAGTATAAGTGAATGCAGATATTAGTAACAAATAAAACAAAGTAGTACTAGCTGTGCTAGAGGAAGGAGGGTAGGGTACAACTTTCACTTCAGAAGATTACACTTCACATTGCACTTGGCCTCACATGGAGATCAATTCTTACCAGGGTAAATAAAAAAGTGGGAAAAATCACCTCAGTTTTTCCCAATGTGAAAGGACTGACACCACGGCAATAACATGTAGGAACTGTTTCTCAGCAATAAACTAGATTTTCCCTAATTCAAAGCCATGGTTGAGCAAATGTCTGTGGTAAACATTTATCATGAGCATTTGCCCATGATTTTTTTCTGTTTCTTTCTTGAGCTTTGGATTTTGGGAATCCATGCTCTGTTAAACAATGTTTTCTGTGTGCCATAAGTAATTTAAATTCAGCTCTCCAGTTCCTCTGTCTTCTGAACTCGTGGTGCTTTTTGGATACTTTGCATGCCTTTCAATATTCAATGCAGTTTTTGATGTAGGTCACACTAATATGCCTATAGAATTGTTCCAATCCAATTGCACAGACGTTGAAGTTCACAGAGGATTTACCCTGATATAAAGGTTATTCCAGTCAACTGAGTAACAGAATTATTTTGGCTATAAATGTGAGAAAGAGTCCCTTGATTGCTTCTGTAGACCAGCATATCAAACAATAGCTACTTCAAGCCACATAACATTCAGTGTGTGTCAGTAGGGTCACTGCAATCATGGATGCCATTTTAAAATGGAAATGTATTTAAGGCTAGAATGACATGTGCAACAAGTCCTCTTTTTCTTAACCGTATTTATGCAGGATCTCAGTTGAAGGAAGGATGGCAGAATAGAGGTATCTTTCCTACTGTTCTTTTTATTGTGCAATGCATGTAATCACTTTCTTGCCTACTACTGGAAGAGCTTGTTTCTCACCTTGTTCATCCTACACCACCCAACTCTGCTCTATGTCTTTTTTTTCATCTTTCCCTTCTAGCCCCTTCTTATCACAGGGCGTGGTGTTCAGCGTGCTAATGCCCAACCAGACGCAATGCCCCTAAACATTTGTCAATGCTGCTACAGAGGACTTTAAAAGAACACTTGAGACTTTTTGAGTCAGGGAAGAAATTGCACACAAAAACCTATGATCGGTTTCCTGGAAGAAGTGAAGGATATTCAATAATCAAACTTTATGGTGAGTGAGTCACACATGCATTTGCTAATTAAGTGTGCTAGCAAAAAAAAGAGGAGAAGAAAGGCTAAACTCAGTCTGTGATATCACTAGCAACATACAACTTCCCTAGGGCAGTGTACATGGTGTGATGGGAGGATGAGAGCAAAGTGAAGAGGAAGCTGGCGATGCAAGCAACAAAAGTGTGCAGCAGAGTACATGTAAACAGAAAGACAATAATAGAGGGAACGTGGCGGAGGCGTGAAGGGTTAGAGTGGAGGTGCTGGAGCACTGAGGAGACATCAGCAGTCATTAGCAGTCATCAATTTTTAACGGAATAACATGGCTGCGAGGAGGATGCCTATGGAACAGCATCACATTATCTATGTACCCACTCATCCCTTAATGATCCAACATCTGCCCCGTAGCGGGCTGCACATTAACAATCCACAGAGACTAATTTAAACTCCAGTAGAGCACAAGTGCTGAGCACAATCGGCAAATTTGCTGTTTATGATACAACAAAATAAACTTGCCTAATAGTGAATACACTACAGTTCATTTCAGATTTTAGGAAATATATTTGCCTTGAATAGAATTAAAGTTAGACACTCATTTTCAGATCTTGCTGTCAATTCAAACTACAAGCCGCTCCGAGAAATGTCTAAGCTAATATTTTAAATGGAATGCCAAATGTCTCTTGGCATTAATTTTCCATAACTAGATTCAGCAGGCTGACTCTAATTTCCCTTGAATTAATATCACAGTTCATCTGGCTCGCTTCATTTTCAAATGGATGAACCTTGCCGTGTATTTTTCCAGGTGAACACACTTTAAATGCACAGTTTGTGCTTGACAATTTGGGATGATTAAGGACGTACCAAGCGAGACTGCCCAGGTGCTGCAGGTAGCCACATTTTTAAATCACATCTCGCAAACATATGAATATCTTGAATGTTTGCCTCGGACCCCATGGGTCCAGGTTGGCACAGTCCAAACTAAAGAGCTAGCCTGTTCATAAACTCATGCTAAGCAAACACGCCAGAGTTCTCTACAGCTACACTGTGTCTCTGTCCCTGGCGTTTATTAATATTTCTCAATCGAGCAATATACAATCCGGGCCGCCCTTGCCGTGGCAAATTCCTTTTGGATCTTGGGAAGCCGGGGTTTGAGCTCTTGTTTCTTCTTGATGTTTTAAAAATAAGGTTACATTTGTGGAAGTCATAAATGTAGAAACAAGGACCTGGGAGTTCTAAAACTTGGTAGAGTGGATTTCCTTTGTTTAAACACTACACCCATAAAAAAAAATTCTCAATCTACACAACACTTTAAGGAGACCCATATAAAAAGGCTGGCTTGTCTGCTTGAAGTTCTCATGCTGCGCTGTATGTATGTGTACAGCATTTCTATAGTGTGAACCTAGCTAAAAGGAGGCGGAACACTATGGTCAAAATGCAGCCCTAAAGTCCGCGAGTAATAGGAGAGGAAGCGGAGTTGTGGCGGTTAATACATTGTGATGTAGTGGTCCTTGAAGAGGTGAGTCTTCAACTCTTTCTCAAATTGGAACAGCGTTGGGGTGGTCCTGACTGAATGCATGCTTGCAACTTCTGACAATTCTTACTCTCCATTGATACGCATCTGAATCCTCAAGTTATGGTTCTGCCCTCAGTCCCACACAGGAACCCTTGCAGAGTACATCTGCTTCGGTCATTCAGAGGAGGACTGAGTCAAAGCTTTGTGTGGATCTGATCAGGCAGGAGTGGAATGCGCTGAACCTGGCTACGACTATGGCACAATGTACACTGCAAATATTAATGATGCAAATTAAATGAGAAGCCACACTTTCCTTTAATTTGTAGAGGACACGTTAGAGTGTTTGACAGGATATTGCCTCTTTTCTAACTGAGTAATAGGAAAGCCTGACTTGCATGCTAGAAGCCAAGTGTTTGGGAACAAGGCCATAAAGCTGAAAAAATGTGCTTGGTTGAAGCAACAGCAGGAACCAAAGTACAAAAAAGCATTGGCAAAGGCAATAGGTCTTGCCTTGGGAGGCTGATGTAATGTCACTTAAAAAAACCTTATTCAGGCTTATGCCTCAAAAGAAATAATAATCACTCAACAACCCAAACATTGCCTCCACAGGCATGCAATAAATGATGTCTATTTAAAATTATTCAGTGATGCAACTGTTTTACTAGTACCATATTTTAAATGATACACCTTTCAGCTGCTAAAAGCATTTTTTGCAATATTGTTTTGAGACTGAGACAAGAATAAACCACAACCTAACCAAACTCTCAAATCACAGGCAGCTACAATATTACAATGTCACTAAAACACTTTATAACAGTCACTTATGGAAAATAAATCCCATCTAACAGCCGTCAAATTGCAGGCACAGTACATATCTGGTTTTGAATGTTAATATAAAAACACACTAAGAATGAAATATGACACTGAAAAGAAGCAAACAACTTTTAGGTGGATGCTAAAACTGTGGACAGGCTTTTTTTGCAATCACTCAAAATAAAGGGAATCAGTGGCTAAAGAGGGCTGACCCATAGCCACCAGAGCCTTGCATTGCACCTTCCCTGCAAATATGCAGCAGTAGCGTCCATCATATATTATCAGAGATGCAACCTCTGCTGCAGATCTGTGGATCCATGCCTGTGGTTCTCCATTCTAGACTTTAATTATTTTTATATATAGCACTTACAAGTACAGGTTCTCCATTCCATAGAACCGTAAATGATTTGTCATCATTACCCAACTTAGTGTAGCTTAATTTGTCACTAAGAGAAGGATAACAGACAGTCGGCCTGGCCAAGATTTAATTTATGACCCGAAGGCTGAATATAGATCTCATTAACATGGGCTGAACTCAGTGAGATACATTATTGGTGGAGGTCAACAGGTTATACTAAAACTCAGAAAAGTGGATAGCTTGGTGGCATACTGTGATTTTTCTGTCACATTTTAGAAATCTATTAATCATAGGTGTTACCCCCTTGGATACTCTGCATCAGAAGCTCAAAAGCTAATCTTTAGAAACCAACAAGATCAAGCTAGAAACCGACCCAAAAAACTATTTTAACTTGTTAATCTACAATCAAATGGCCCCGCCAACCCTCCCCTAGCTGGATCCAGTCCGTCACCAAGCTGCAAGGAATTTGCCTCCTACTCCCTTGAAAAGATGGAAAACTTGAGAAATGATTGCTGATGGCTTTGGAGCATTGTCCCCTCCTATCTCACTCCAGCCTCTTCTCCTCCCAGACTGTTGTACCCTCATGTCCACCGGGACACATCTTCAAAAACAATGCCTCATGGACTTCTTACAAAACCCTGCAGGTATGCTCCATTCTCGAACTTCTAGCAGCTCTGAAATCCTCAAACCACTTCAATGACCCTCTATTCTCCAATGTCTTCAATGAGATCATACCGTAGACACTCCTCCTTTGGACCAAGATGGTAAATGCCTCTCTACTTCAAGGCACTATCCCTACGTGCCTAAAGTCTGAGCAGGTGTACCCTATCCTAAAAAGAAATGGCAGACCACACTGATATAAACAACTTCCGCTCGATCTTCAACATTCCAACTCTGGCGAACCTCCATGAAAAATGTGTACACATCCAACAATGTGACCATATTGAACAATTATGCCTTCTGGATCATTTCCAATCTGGACACCGCACTAAATCGGTTCTTACACACACAGTGGGTGATGCGCTAAAAATGTTCGCTCAAAATGAATTTTGCCTCCTAATCCTCCTTGACCTATCTTCAGCATTCAATAAGGTTAAGCACAACAACTTACTAGACTTACTGGAACATAGAATGGGCTTATCAGGGTCCGTCCTAAACTGGTTTACCTTGTTTCTCCAAAACAGAACTCAAAGATTCAAGGTTAATCAGTCCCTAGCTAAGGCCACTCTGGTCACACTAGGGGTTCCCAAGGGTTCCTCCCTCTCACCCATTCCCTTTAACTTGTTCATGGAGCCTCTATCCAAAATTCTGAGTTAATCCAACATCCACTTTCACATGTATGCTGACAACACCCAATTATACCTGCAAGTCTCCTCCCCTCAAGAGATCAGATCCCTCAACTTACCTTTACAGAAAAGCCAAAGCTGGCTGTCAGGCAACCACCTCAAACTAAATACTCTCAAAACTGAATTCCTCCTAATCGCTCCACCCAACCAGTCACCCATCATTGAGGAATGGTTGAAAGAACTAACAGCCCTCAACTGCTTGCCCCAAGTGACTGATTCAGAAAGATCCCTTGGAATAACTCTCCACAAGAACCTTAACATGCAGAAGCACGTCAGTGCTGCTACCAAAGTACCGAACCTCCAAATGAACATCTAAAGAAAATTAAAACCCTTCACCCCCCCAATGATTTGAAATCTGCTGTGCAAGTCCTAATAAGGCACTCCCAGATTAGACTATGTAAGTGCAACGCTCTGCGTTCTCTGCCAATACAAAACAGCTCCTCTAAGGGCCTCACTCAACTCTGCTGCAAGACTCATAATGGGACCATAAAGAAACAACCACATCATCCCTGATTTGAAATCCCTCAAGTGGCTTCCTTATGAGGCAAGTATTCAGTTAAAAATTGCCTGCATGTCCCATAAAGCCCTATGCTTCAATACCCAGAGATAGCTTGCTCAGAAATTGGAACTTTCTGCTGGCTGCAGATCCTCCTGAAGCTCCAGCACCTTACTGCTGAAATCACCGAGATTCTTTCAAAAGAAAACGTACAAAGGAGCTTTCTCTGCAATCGCCCCGAGAATTTGGAACTCTCTGCCCCCTGAAATCAGACTGAATCCCTCAGCTATTTCTTTCAAGAAATAAATTAAAGTACGACTCATGAACAATGTTATGCCGTAGATCCTAGGATCTTCTCTCTCTGTACAGTACATCTCCTGACTTGTCAATTAGTCCAATGACTACTGCTCACTGCTATTGTTTATTTTTTTCTTATTCTGTTTTTGTATTATTGTATCCATTTGTTTCTATATTTGGTGGTGATCCCTACTGTATCTGGGGAGCTTTACAGTTTCTATATGTCTCTGCTCTCTGTACATGTGCAAAGCGCTCTGATACCTGCAAGGGTCATGTTCGCACTATATAAATCTTTTAAAATAAAAAATAAAATAAATAAATAATTTCTTGAAAACTTTCCTACACAAACACGTGTCAATGAAAACAAAAACAATGTGCTAAATTCCCCACACTTGAACCCCCCCACAATAGTACTTGCGATCAGACACCATCCTGAATCACAAAATTAAGATGTGTATTTTACTCAGTGCAAATCCCAATCTCAACTGGTCTTAAGTAGAGGGCTGCAAGGTGGGGCTTAATTGGTATTCACAATATTTCCTAATGTGTTTTAAATCCAATTTGTGCACCTACACTTTGTCCAAAAAGATGGAACATTTCTTTTGGTCGTGTGTGGCACAGACTTTTTTGGGGGCCTCCCAATACTAGCACCGGCAAATCCTCTAATGCAGGCTTTTTGTTATGGCCAGAGTTTAGAAATAGCTGCACCACTTTACAGCAACATCTTGGGGTGCAACAACATGGAAATTGGGGCAACAGTCTCTTTGCTGAATAGACTTCATTAGCAGAGTAAAGCTGTAACCTAAATTAAGAATATATATGATAAAGGAATCAGAAGATCAGTTTGCAATTGTATGTGGGGATATTCAAAAGTATACACAGCAAAAAATTGCATACTAGAAATGTTTTACAAATTGCAAGTATTTCTCTTGCATGCATGTCCTTGCTCTGTGAGAATTGGTTGTAAACCCAACAACAATTTAGCATGACAGCAAAGTAAAATATGAACTCGCAAGGGTGATAAGTGATTAGTACTGTCTATATGGAATCAAAACTGTACACACTTCCTAACAAAAAAAATCAGCAATAAAGATATTTTTGCGTCAGCAGAGAAAAAGCATCAAAAGAACACACTGCCTCTCATTTACAAAGAACGCCTTGTATCGGGTCTAACAAGAGGATATCCAGAGGGATACATGCCAGATCCTAAATATGAACACAAATATGACAATGTAACTATCATTAAAATGCCATGGCTTCATGGACAGCCTATTCAAACAAATGGCAAACCATGAAAAACGAATTAAAGCCGATGAAGGGATTACCCAAAACCCACTGTTGCCTTGTATTTCTTCTTACTGTACATTTGAATAACTGATGCTGCAAGGTCTTCCAAACAGCTAATACGGTCTCTAGCAAAACCCAAAAAGAACAATTTAATGGTCATATAGACTTAAAGCTATGACTGGTTTTAGAAATTGGGTTACTGGTGGACTGGGGTGTGAGCCCTGGTCCAACAGCAACCACAATCCTTGTCAGGGTAAGGCACAAGCAAACCACTAATTAACTTGTGCTCAACCCCCTGGTAGCTTGGCACAGAACAGTCAGGCTTAACTTAGAGGCAATGTGTAAAGTATTTGTGCAATACTTCAAACAATAAGACTTAAATGTACATGTCCAACTTTTTTAATACACTACATCCTACCCTTGGTTTCGGGGTATCAAACCTGATCAGCCAGGTTATCTTGACTCCAGTGGCATGGATAGCAGAGGACTCCCGTCTGGGCATACCCATCAAATTCGGGGTGACAAATGCAAAAAGAACAATTGACTGATTTGTTCTGCAATCCATCAATCATTTGTGTCTTTTGCTTTCTCGTCTAAGTGCGGTGGGTATGCCCAGACATGGGTCACATGCTCACTGTGCCACAGGAGTCAAGCTACCCAGGCTGATGAGGGGTGATACCACGAAACCGGCTCCAGGATGCTTGTTTCAGGTCCAGGGAGTACCTGGCTAGACAGTTCGGGCTGGACTGTCCTCATGAGGAGCAAGGATCAAAACCGATTTGCATATGGCTGGGTCTAAGCTGGGGTGGCATGGTGAGCAAAAGAACAATGGATTTAGCCCAGATCTGTTGACTGGGGGTGAATGTTTGATTTGTTCCGCATTCCGCCCATCATTTGGGAGTGTTTTGCAGGCCCACTAGTAACATTTAATTTACAAGCCCTGTGTATATGTAGTAGCGCTTTACTAGGGACTTACAAGTAAATTAATTATTCCAATTGGGGATTAGCCAATCTAACATGTTTTAAGGAGAGAGCACAAGCATGTTAGCAGTGGTAAAGTGCCTAGAGTCCTAAGGCCAACAAAAATAGGTTGGAGGAGGAGAAGCTAAAGGTATGGGGGAAGACCACCCTAAGGCTAACAGGTCTAACACTGGTGAAGCAGCCTTTTCTTTGTGAATCAGTCACACGAAGAATATATCATTTCATGATTGCAGAAAAGATAAAACATACATTAAAAGAGGATTCTCTTACACTGAAAGCAGACTCCCTTTTCATTCGACATTAAAGAAACCAGCATTTTGCTAAATTAAAAATCAACCATCCTGACTGCATTACACCCAAAAAAATCCTGAAGGGTCAATAGAGACAATCAAGAAGACCAAATAAGCACTGTACGCTGCGCATGAATATATCTGCATAGGTAAAGACAGGAAGCCTACTTTGGACTTTTACTTCCATTCATTAGATGTACATGAGCACGAATTGAAACTGTTAAATTACTAGCTTTTCAAAACCTTACAGATGTGATAATGAAACTCAACTCCATCTGAACAGATATTCTAGCTTGCTCTTTTGAAAGTCATCTTAGGCTAATATTTTCTTACATAATGACTTCGGCATGAAGGATTTACATCGTTATGTGTGTGTTTTTAAAAAACTAAAATGCACCTTCAGCCGCTCTCGCCCTCAGTGATTATAAATAATTGTCCTTAAGTTGCACCGTTGTGGTAGATTTCCACCAGGAAGTCAAGTGATGCGACAGGGTAGGCACACTTCCAGCGTGTGTGCGCAAACAACCCTAAATGATTTTTAATGCACACATCATTATCCACATAATAAATAGGGTAAATCTGACAGCCTTGCAACAAGGACAGGTTCAAACGAAAGAAAACTCCAGCTTAACTCACCAGTGAGCTTATTAGCAGAATGTTGAAGGAACCAGCGGTCTGCTGTGAGAATTGAAAAAAGAAGAGTTTGCATTTTAAGTAACATAAAACACGGAGACACTTTCCTTTCATCAGTGGCGGGCTAGATGAGCTGCAATTCCTTTGCCATTTATTTGGGCCTGTAGGGCAATTCAGCTCGGGCACCGAGAACCACTTAATGAACAGGAGTGGACGTCACTGGGGCTCGTGGCACTGTTGATGACGGTGTCCTGGATGCTGGGCGCGAGCTTTGGCTTGGAGATGGCCACCGGTAGAGTACCGGCCCTCCGCTCAGCGCAGGAGCCTTCAGGCTCATTTCCATTTGTTAATTACTGCCTGTCGGTATGGAGAACCAAATGTTATTATTCCGTAATTAAACACCTAAGCAAATCCCGAGCAGAGTGAATGTGTTTTGAACAGATTGCTGCTAAGCCGCGTCTGCTGCGCGAGGCTGTCGGTGCCTGGGTGTCCGCCGATATTGCTGCGGCGCGGAGAATGCTGGGATATGTTACTACTGGCCTTGTGATGAGAGGGCAGTTCAAAGTCGGCTTGCTGCTTCATGTTGCAGCCATTATTCAAAGGACTTTACAACATCTTGATTAAAAAGGTGCGGCCATTCGTACTGCTGTCAATGTCTGTGTGCCTTGTTAAATAGCCTGGCCACCTCCTGCCTTTCTTACATCCCTCACGGACGCCTCCGACCAACATACTGCTGAGGGACTAAAGCCAAGGGAAGGCCGGTTACTTACCTTCATGGTTCACTCTTTCCATGCATTGATTAATCCTCCAAGGTAAAAAGGCCCATGGACAATTCCCTCTAGCAGCATGCGTGGCCTAGTGTGGGAGGGAGGGCCGGCTTTAGCGCTGGTTGTGCCCAGTGCAACAATGTCTGTTGGAGCCCCTCCATCCAAGGTGGAGGTGGTGACCTCCCCTACCGCAGATTCCATCACCACCACCTTTTAACAGTGTCCCTGAAGTATTCATAACTGCTCACTTTCAGATGCATTTAATTAGTTATATAGCACCACTCATACCAGTGTAGGGTGTCAAAGCAGTTTACATCACACCCACATTACACAGAGACAATGAATCATAAGTGTGTAAATCAGCATATAGGAAATGTTACATAAGCCAGAGGACTACAAGGTGTGGGAGTGACATGCGATTCATACCGGTAGGCAGTATAGTTTATGAGTGCGTCGTCTGGAGAAGCACAAACTCAGAATTGAAAACAGAACTCCATAGTTGGGGGTTCTCTTTAATAATCAGAATGAATTTGTTTCCAAATTAACCCATTTTGCAACATTAATCTATGCTCTAATTTATACTTTGCAGCAGTTTTTTGATGACTGTTAACAGTGGCGGCCAGAAAACTCGCGGGTGGAGAGCAGAAGCAGGGGGTCACAAGGGGAGGCAGCAGGGGTGTCGCGCGGGGAGGGGGGTAAGGAATTAAAAAAATAGTAACAAACTTACCTTTAGGCTGGGTCCCGCGTCTCTGCTCCTGCTATCCTGTCTCTGACTCCAGGAACAGGAAGCAGGCAGCCAGGCTCCCTCCCCAAAGCCAATCACAACGCTGCAATTCAGTGTTGTGATTGGTCTGAGTACTGTGACACGGCGCTCAGCCAAGGGCTGGAGGGGTGGGCAGGTTGTCCATGCTGGCTGTATTGCAGCCTGCATAGAGAAGGGGAAAGTGCGCATGACTGGTTTGGGCGGCCCGAGAGGGCAGACCAAACAGTCATTGCACACTTAAGAGTGTGCAAACCACTCCTCCCCAGCTCCGAGACGAGCAGCCTCAGCCGCATGCAAAGCAACAGGACAAAAAGCATAAAATGAAAATAAGTTAAAGTTATTATCATTTTATGTTTCTTCTTCACACTGCTTAAATGCAGTGGGGCGACACTCCTATGCCATAGCGGAGAAGCTGCCACTGATGGTTAATAATTCACTGTTCTATATTAGGATTTTAACCTAGAACCTGCAAGTAACAAAAGAATGTCTCTTAGAAAAGCAGTAACCTACTGACCTGTTTACATTATATGCACTTTGTGCTCTGCATGGTACATGTTCTTTGCATCAGGCCTATTAACCCTTTGCTCTACTTTATGATGAGTCAAAACCTCAACTAGAAAAAACTCCCATCTCTCTCCAGGAAGAACATTAATCCCTGGAGTTAACTTGACATTTATATTGATGCCTGTAAATTGCTGGAGGCAAGGAACGCGGTACCAGGTGCTTTTAAACCAAAAACAACTTGCAAACACAGCGCACCCTGAAGTCAGCACCTGGCGCAGTGGCACCAGTTGCACAGCTCTAGAGCCGGCCCTGGTGGGAGGCAACAAAGAAAGGAAATGATGCCCTAGGGCAGGTTAATAAAATGACTAGCTGGGTTAATAATGCGTAACACACACACTTAAAATTTAGAAGAACTTAGAAAAGTTGAATTCTGTAATGTTGACTGTAGAAGTAATCCAACTATACTTTGATCTAGCATAAACATACCCTATGAATAATATCTGTGCACACCCTTCAACTTTGCAGCAAAAGAACAAAGTTGTCGATCATAGGTAGAAAAAGATAGCAGTTTATTTTCCTGCTTTGAGAGCCAATTATGATTCTTGTATTTTTCAAAAATTGCCCTTCTGTAAGCCACTCAGCATCAGTAAATGGGAGGCTGTTGAGTGACCTAAGGTAGGACAAGATTTTAACCCTGGAATCTCATTGGAGGTCACAGGTTTTGAGATGCCTTCCATCCTGCTATCCCTAGGATTTTGGTGAAAACATGAGCATGCAAGAGACAGATGCACACAGGCACACCTCAGTCTTTGACTTTCCCACCTATGGTGGATGATGAAAGTAACCAAGAGATGGTGCGAGTGTGTATTGACCTATTCTGATTCCACATATAAGGAGTTCCATTATTCAAGCAACAGATTCACAATCTAAATAAAATGCCAAGCCGCTCGCCAATATCATCCAGTCACAAGACAATATTGTCATCTCCTACAGTGATGACTCCCAACTCATCCTCTCCCTGATGGACAAGACAACCACCATCAGAGCAAACTTCAAAAACTTCAGGACCATAGTAGCAGACTGGATGCAAACCAACTGCCTACAGGTCAACTCCAACAAGACAGAATGACTGGTCTTCAGCAACAAGAGCTCTCCATGGGATTCCACCATGTAGCCGTTGGAGCTGGGACCAACACCCACACCCACAGACCACACAATCCTAGATGAAAAGCGCAACATGATGGCTCAAGTCAATGCAGTATACTTCTCCTGCTTCCACATCCTACACATGCTGTGAATGATCTTCAAATGGTTGCCTCAGAACACCAACCACCCTGTCACGCTAGCATTCGCCACCAGCAGGATTACCTATGGAAGCACACTCTGTCCCGGACTCTCCAAACAACTGCTACGCAGACTCGACCTAACACGCCACGCCACGCCGCCCCCACATCACACTGCACCTCAAGTAGCTTTAATGGCTCCCCATTCACAAGTACAGCCAATTCAAACTTCTCACGCACACATACAACACCCTACACAACACAGGACCAGAATACCTGAGCAGCCGCATACGCTTTCACCAACTCACAAGACACCTACAGTCTGCATCACTCTCACACATTGCCTGGATTCACAAAAGCAATACTGGAGGTCTCTCATTCTCCTACTTTGCACCCAAGACATGGAACAACCTCTCTCAACATATAATATACTTCTCCTCACCCCTTGAGTTCCACCAAAAGCTGAAGACCTGGTTCTTTGTATAAGCACCTCGGGGGCCAAACAGCTACACACCCATCCAAGCGCCTGGATACCCTCTCAGTCGAGTAGTGTGCTATACAAATCATCATAACTTAACATAACAAGCCATCACAAAGGGAAGTGGGGGGTTGAATACCCTATGAGATTACATCAATGTTCCAGCACAGACACACAATGTTGTGATAGTGGTGTTGAGAAACACCTTCTCCAGCAGCTAGTGCAGGAAGAGGTGCTTCCTACTATGCTCTATAGGTGGATAAGCTTGTTCACACTAAAATGAATTTCTTTAAGAGCATTTGCTGATTGGAAGTCTGCAGTGCAAGCAAGTACACAGAGTTGAGGGTTCTGGTCCCAATTATGTATATTGAGCCAAGTACTGTGAAGGAGACTGAGACAAAAGTAAGTATGAAAATGGGGAAAAAGAAATTATAAAAATGGGAAAAAAGACAAAAAGAGGCAAATAGAGCGAGAAGGGAGAACTATAAGGAAAAAAGTAAGGATGGAAGAAAAAGAACAAATGTGGGGATATAGAAGGGGAAAGAAGGAGGTGGCGAATGAAGAAAGACTAGAAGGATGGACGACAAAGCAAGGATGGAAGAAGCAAAAACTGAAAGGAAAGAAGGAAATGTGAATGAAAGGAAGATTGAAAGAAAAAAATTAATTGTGAAAGAAAGGAAATGTGATCAGAACAAAAAGGGCAAAAATACAGACAGGAAGGGGTAAAGGGATGTATGAAAAGAGGACTCGTGGAAAGGTGAAAGGATGGATAAAAGTATGGAAGGATAGATGAATTGATGAATAAAAAGTTGAAAGGATGGATAGGTAAAAATGTATATGGAGGAATGAAAGAGTTCATTGGTGAATGGAAGGGTAGATAGAAAAGACATTGGAGATAGTCTGATTGGACAATTGGTGCATGGGTATGAGGAAAGGTGGCTCAATTGAATTGTGAAAGGATATTTGGGCTTTCCTTCATAGTGGCACTATTCTTTGTCGGTCGCTATCTGGATGGTTTTATTAGTGACTGTTTATCACTCCCATCTTTTGCAAGCAAATAATTATCTCAATGGTCCTGGTGACATAAGGTAACTGAAAACTTGATGAGGTTGACCGGGGGATGAACGCGGAAACTTGGTGAACTGGTCATAGCGATGTCTCACCCAATGATTTCACACTCTGTACCAGTTTCAAAATCACATTCAAGGCTTTAAATTATTCATAGCCCTCCGGCACCAACTATAAGAAATAGTATACATAGAATTGGGGCATTCATTTTGCTAATCTTGGAAGGACGAAAGGCTGAATATACCTTTTAGCACATAGTGAGCTAGCTTCTCAATATTTTAGAATACGTTTTGAAATGTGAAAGTGACTAAAAAACCCCAAGGTTTCTGCAAAATCAGAAACAGGATAGTGTACTAGAGAGAATATTTTAGAATGATTTAAATCATAAAATTGGTGAATTCAGTTCTTTAAAAATTTGTGGAGACAAATGTGAAGGGTGTGCATACAGTGTACAGAATATGCAAAGAAAAAAATAGGCAGGAACAAAATTAAAAAATATGACTTAAACATGCAAGTTATAAGAGTACTGACTTTCAACCCCAGTAGAAACTGACTAATAAACTAACTATCTTGTGTGGATATTTGAATTTAAAAACTAGGATTTCACCAAGATATCACAATAGCCTGCAACTGCCTTGAGTAGACTACATTAGGATATTAATGTATTTATGTATCTGTTTATTTATTTATGCACTCTTATAAAGTGTGCTTTACCTGGGGATCAGTGTGTGGTACTTACAACATAGTGAATTTTATAAACTACAACATAGAATAAGATGTAACTATTACATGCATGGCTGGTGACAGATATACTATAAAGCGAGAAAGGGGGTAGGAGGGTATGTATAGGTGAATGGAGGGAGGAGATATTTGAGACAGGATCTTAAACTGAAGATACATACATGACAAGAAGAGGACAGTATTAACTTGGATGTTGTTTGAAGAGCAAAGTTTTCTATTTCCTATGAAAGATGAGTAAGAATTCAGCCATTCTTATTTGAACTGATAACAAGATCCGTAAAGCAGTTATTGCACACAAGAATGATTGTGATGCTGCTTTCAGAGTATTAAATCTCCTAATTTCCAATGTGTGATTTGATGAGCTCCTTAGAATGTTGGTAACACCATGTTTTTGATGCTGGAGTATAGGTACATACAAGATTGCTGAGGTTTGGTACCTTAAAGCTAGTGCAGGACAACTAGTAATGAGGTTGAATGTTTTTGTTCCAGAGGGCATGCTTGCCGCAGAGTGCCTTGATCAGGGTTAGATGGGATGGAAGGTGACAAGAATGCACACTAGCAAACACAGAGTTCCCATAGACAATTTTTGATAGCACCAAAGACTGCATTACTGATCCAAAACATTAGCCTGGAAATAAGGATTTACGTTTTCTATGGCTTGTAGAAATGCTTGTCCTTTGTAAACAGTTTGGTCTTCATGGAAAGTCAAGGCGAGGTAGGAGTCGATTAAAATTACCAATGAATTCTCCTCAGGTGCCACAGCGGAGGAAAATTTGCCACAGTTCAGTTTGGCCATGTGTAGACTTTTTATGCAGAAGTACTCAGTTTTCAGGGTTAAGGTTCAAGATATTTGCACAGAACTTTAGACAGATCTACATATCAGTGTATTGACGAACAGCCAGCACTGCATCTCCATGTTGATTCATCATAATTCCAAGAGGCTATATCGCTGTTGTAAAGATCTTTGTGGAATACCACATTCTACTAATGAATCAATGCATGTATGATTCCCAAATCCTGAAGAATTGCCTTTGCTTTGTCAGAAAGGAAGCAAACCATTTCAGTTCACTACCTATTCCCAAGAATGATTCTAGACTACTAGTCTCTGCTGATCAATTGCTGTGAATGCCACCAAGAGGTCTAACATAATGAGCCAGAATGCATTACCATTGTCAAGCATAGAGTCGATGTCATCAAGGTTTTTTGGAGTAGGTTCTGTTCTACAACCGTTCCTGAAACCAGACTAACATGCAGTAAGTAGACTATTTTTGTCAATACTAACCTGAATAGCTGTGCATTTTTCAAGGATCTTTCCAAGCCAGGAATGGTTGATACAGGTCAAACGTTTTCTAGATTCTTTGGACTTGCCTGTGTTTTTCTTTTTTAGGAGAGATGTAATGTGGCCCTTTTTGAGTAAGTGAGGAAAGAAGCCTTCTTTTAGGGAAAATTGCCAAAAAGGGGAACTTTCCCCTTCAAAACACAAGAGGGGATGACATCAGCATAACAAAAGGTTTATTTTACATTACAAACCATATGTATCAGATCAATGAGTAGGATTCCATTGGCCGGCTTTCAGTGGCAGTGATGTAGAGGTTTGATCACCCATTTTCAGGAAAGAATGGAATTTCTAATTTGTATGGTCTAGTCTGGTAAGATGTAGAGGAGTATCAAAAGTGTCAGTCACCGGCTAGGAGAAGTGATTGATGCAACTCGTGAAAAGTGTCAGAGAGACAAGAATATACTGGTTGCTGTTGGAGTAGGTTTTTAACATCTTGGGCGCGGCCGCGATTCTGCGCCTGTGCGGCCATTTTTAAGAGTGGGCGGGATCATGACGGCCCCTAGCCGTCATCAGCACACGCCCACCGTGATGCATGACGGACGAGGGCCGTCATCAGCATAGAAGGGGTTAAGATGCTGGGAATGTTCAGTCTACTGTGTGATATTATTCTAATAACAATATATGTTTTCAAATGGACAGTGATTGTTTCTTCTTGAAGGGTTAAGAAGCCAGTTAGATAATGGGTCCGGGAGAAATTAAGCACTAGTTAGGAATTGTTTATGAGTAAAACATGTAGTAATTGGTATCAGAGAATCGTGCTACTGGAGAAGTGAGGCAGATAGGAATGTGCTAGCAATATATGACTGCACGGCTAATAGAGATTGAAGGGAAGCAGAGGCCTAGGTTGATACTGCAACAAGGAGAAGTCAAAACAAGCAAGTGAAAAGTAGTGGCTCTGATCTGATGAATCAACACGAAGACAGTATGAATGCATATTATACCCAAAAAGATAATTACTTCCAGAACAATGATGATGTTGAGGATTAGAGACAAACCTTTCAAGCATCACATTAGTATGGAAGAAAATTGACGAGCTGCATGGAACATTTTGCAGTCAAATTACTATGAACATACTGTTCAGTTATGTCAGTCTGAAATTTTACATTTTGCAAATTATGAAACAGGCACTCCGATGAAATTGAAAATGCAAAGGATGCTGGCAACCACCAAGGAGGCCTAAAAACAATGGGCATTAGAAGAAAGAAGCCTCAGTGAATACAGATGCAACAAGACAGCAAATGAAATGAAAAGGGCATTTGTAGAGCACATGGCTACCAGAAGGCCTCCCAGCGCTAGGCATGACTGGTGAACAGGCGGAGAAGAATATTTTAGGGGAACAGCCTTGCTTCCGGAAGGCGGGATGCCTGGGCTCTTTCCAGAGGTGGAGGGGCAGTGTATTCCAAAGCTTTCAGGCATTCATAGAGAAACGTCTTCGCCACTTCTGGACCGTATGATTCTGGGGGTGTCAATTAAGTGAAGTTCATCCGAGCGCAGCTTTCTCCTCGCTTCATAAGGACAAATTATGGCTGAGATAAGAGGAGGGCCCATCCCCTGTAAGGATTTATGGACGATGCAGAAGGATTTGAAGGTGATTCGCTCTTTCACTGGAAGCCAATGTAGGAGGCGGAGGGCCGGTTTTGCGGAGAGGAATATGGATGTTCCCATCAGTAGTCTAGCTGTGCAGTTCTGAACAGTCTGCAATTTGTTAATACTGAGATCGGGGCTCCAAGGTAGAGCACAGTACCGTAATCCAACCTTAAGAGTACGAGGGATTGGACAATGATTTTCTTGGCTTGGGGAGGGAACAGGGGAAGCACTTTTATGGCCATTCTAATCAGGCCAAAACAGGTTACGACTGTCTTCCTAGCTTGCACCTTGAATGTCAGGTCTAACCAGATGCCAAGACTCTTTATTTCCGGCGTAGGTGCTGGCACCGGGCCCATGCATTCTGGCCAGATGTTTCTGAGTGTCGTGTTGTCGAAATTGCCCAGAGTCATAATCTCTGTCTTTTCTCCATTTAGTTTCAAATGGGATGACCCCATCCAGTTTACGACTTCCGTTAGGCATTCTTTCAGAGACGTAGAGTATTGTGTGGTTTGTTTCAAAGCTATGACCAGTTGGGTGCCATCAGTGTAGGTAACCATATGGTTCCCGAAAGGAGCCACGATCGAGGCCAGAGGGGCCATATATGCGTTAAAAAGCGTAGGGCTCAAAGTAGAGCCCTGCAGTATGCCACACAGAAGAGGACGGGGTTTGGAGCTCACGCCCTCTTCAAAAACCTGGAAGGACCGTCCTTTCAGGAAGGAGCGCAGCCAACTCAGAGCAGTCCCGACCACTCCCAAGTTGCTGAGACGATGGATCAGGACATGGTGATTCACTGTGTCGAATGCTGCACTCAGGTCCAACAGTATAATGGCTGCTGAGCCTCCAGCATCCAGGATCTTCCTGATTTCCTCCACAACTGCTCTAGGGCAGTTTCTGTGCTCTGCCGAGGCCGAAAACCTGTTTGGGAGGGATGTAGCAGGTTAAAGGTTTCAAATAAATTCGAAAGAATGTGGTTGACATATTTTTCGGTGATTTCTGCAATCCCCGGAAGAAGGGAGATGGGACAATAGTTGCCAAGGTCTGCGGGATCCAGTTGGGGCTTCTTAAGAAGAGTTTTGACCATTGCCCTTTCCAGAGAGGGAGGACTACTCCTGTATTAAGTAAGGCATTGATAACATCTGTGATCGTGAGACCAATTGTGGATACTGCTTTTGGAGCTGGGTCTCTCGGCGATCTGCTTTTTACTGAAGACATTAGGGTCAGGAACATTTCCAGGAGGAGAGGAGGGAAGAGTTCCAATCGGTGATTGGTGGGGGCGATTATGAATAGAGCTCATGCTTGCAGGGTCGATTTGGGAAGCGTTTTAAGGATATTCTGGATTTTTGCGTAAAAAAACTCAGCCTGATTTTCGCAGCGAGTACCATTGGGGTCAGTGGCGGCTAGAGGGGCTGGGCTTTTGAGGAGCTTTTTATGATGAGGAAGGTGTCTCTAGGGAGTTGGCAGCTAGCCACATTTTTTCCTCATAGAAGGACGCCTGAGCTTTCCTTATTTCAGCTCTGTATTAGCATCCAGTACTTCTGTAAGTGAGCTTGCTGTCGGATGAAAAGTCTTTCCTCCAGCGTCTTTCTAATATTTTACAGCTCTGTTTCAGTGTGCGTAGTTCAGAGGAGTACCAGGGCGATCTGTAAAAACCGTTCTTTTTTATGATCAGGGCTTTGGGGAGGACCTGGTGCATTGAGTCTTCTATCCAACTGCGGAGGTTATTGTACACTATGACTGGGCAGGGGACCAACCAGGGTCTCTTCTTTTCCAACTCTCGAGTTGGCCCTGCAAATGTACCATCTAGTCTCTATCCTGTTGGGAGACTAAGCAGGACATGATACAGTACTCACAACTGGCAACTGTATTGTGTGTTATATATTGTGTGTATGATGAATGTATGATGAGGTGTGAGTCTGACCTGATTGATTGAAGGGATGTGTGGGAGATACATTGATTGTTTTTTCATTGTGCCTCTTGTCTATATTATCATGTTTGTTACTATTTGAAAGAATTGAGAAAAAATATGTTTTTATACTCTGAGTAATTGATATCTAAAAAATAAAATAAAAAAATCTTTTCGAATGATCTTCACATGAATGTAGTGTCATGATTGGTACGATGGTGTTCTGGTCTTAGTGAGCTTACCACTGAAGATAGTTCATCGGGGACTCGTGTTGAGCCTGTTTTTTAAATCAGTGGGGCAGATTTTTGTTTTGTATTGAATTGTTCCTGATTCCCCTGCCCGTCTGCCTCGTATTTGAATTTTCAGGGGGCCCATTTTTTCTATTAGCGTTGTTCCCAAAGATGTGGACTTCCGTCTTGTCTGAGTTAAGCTTGAGGCAGTTGTCCTTCATCCAGTTGGTGACGTTCCTCATACAACTGTGGAATTTGACCCTGGTGGTGGACGGGTTTTCTGACAGCGAGTGATTGAACAGGGTGTTATCGGCGTAGGAGATGTTGTTGAGTCCGTGCAATCTGATGCTGCTGGCCAGGAAAATCATGTACATGTTGAAGAGAGTGGGGCTGAGGGATGATCCTTGGGGGGACACCGCAGATGATTTTGGGTTCCAAGGTGAAAGGTGGGAGATGGATTCTCTGGATACTTCCAGAGATGTGTGAGATGATTCAATTGAGGGCATCTCCCTGGATTCTGATGTGGTGGAGTCAGTTGATCATGATGTGATGGCAGACAGTATCGAAGGCAGCTGACAGGTCCAGGAGGATGAGGGCTGCCATTTTGCCATGGTCCAGGAGGGCATCCGTGGATGCAATCAGGGCTCCCTCAGTGTTGCAGTTGTCTCAGAATCTGGATTGAGAGCGGTCAAGGATGCTGTTGTGTTCCAGGTGTTCGGTGAGTGTCTGGTTGAATGCTTCCTCGAGAACCTTCGCTGCTAAAAGGAGCAGGGAGGACGGCCAGTAGTTCTTCGATTCTGCTGGGTTGGTGGAAGGTTTCTTCAGGAGGGGCGTCACTTCAGCATGTTTCCATTCCTCAGGGAAGGCAGCCAAGGTGATGGAGGTGTTCAGGAGTTTCTTGAGCTTGTCACCAATCGTCTTGCCCCGAGGTTGGTGATGTGGTGGACCCACGGGTCCGTGGGTGCTCCTGGGTACACGGAGTTCATGATGGACATTGTGGCTTGAGTTATAAGAGAGTACCACAGGGCGAGCAGGTGCTTCCGGTTTGTGTTTGTAGGTGTAAGCAGGTGGATGCTGTCGGCAGCAGAGGGTTGGTGCTAGAAGTTTTTGGTAGATGACTGAAATCTTCTTGTGAAAGAAGTCCACCAGGGTGTCACATGGTTTTTTGGAGGGTTGATGTCATTCTCAGTGGCTGCGGGATTGGAGAACTACTTCACAATGGTGAAGCACTCCTTGCTGGGGTTTGTGCTGGCTTCTATGTGGTCTGCTAGGGTCTTCCAATCAATCAATCAATCAATCAATCAATCAGAGCATTTGTATAGCGCACTACTCACCCGGAGGGTCTCAAGGCGCTGGGGGGGGGGGGTCCGCTACTGCTCGAGTAGCCAGGTCTTGAGCTGCTTCCTGAAGGCGAGGTGGTCCTGGGTCAGGCGGAGGTGGGTCGGAAGGGAGTTCCAAGTCTTGGCGGCCAGGTAGGAGAAGGACCTTCCTCCTGTGGTGGCTCTTCGGATGCGGGGGACGGCGGCGAGGGCGTGGCTGGTCGATCGAAGCTGGCGCGTGGGAGCGTAGAAGTTGAGGCGGCTGTTGAGGTATCCTGGTCCTTGGTTGTGTAGGGCTTTGTGTGCGTGGGTGAGGAGCCGGAAGGTGATTCTCTTGTTGACCGGGAGCCAGTGCAGGTCTCTCAGGTGTCCGGAGATGTGGCTTCGGCGGGGGATGTCCAGGATGAGTCGTGCTGAGGTGTTCTGGATCCGCTGGAGTCTCTTCTGGAGTTTGGCGGTGGTTCCAGCGTAGAGGGAGTTGCCGTAGTCCAGACGGCTGGTAACGAGGGCCTGGGTGACCGTCTTCCTGGTCTCGGTGGGGATCCATCGGAAGATCTTGCGTAGCATTCGCAGGATGTGGAAGCACGACGAGGAGACGGCGTTGACTTGTCTGGTCATGGAGAGGGAGGAGTCCAGGATGAAGCCCAGGTTGCGTGCGTGGTCAGTTGGTTTGGGTGCGCTGCCCAGGGCGGGGGGCCACCAGGAGTCGTCCCAGGCGGAGGGTGAGGATCCCAGGATGAGGACTTCCGTCTTGTCTGAGTTCAGTTTCAGGCGGCTGTTCGACATCCATTTGGCTACTTCTGTCATCCCTTCGTGCAGGTTGGCTCTGGCGGTGGCGGGGTCGTTAGTGAGGGAGAGGATCAGCTGGGTGTCGTCGGCGTAGGAGATGATGTTCAGGTTGTGCTGGCGTGCGATGGCTGCGAGGGGGCTCATGTAGACGTTGAAGAGAGTTGGGCTGAGCGAGGAGCCTTGAGGAACGCCGCAGATGACTTCGGTGGCCTCGGATCTGAACGGGGGGAGGCGGACTCTCTGTGTCCTTCCGGTGAGGAAGGAGGTGATCCACTCTAGTGCCTTCTCCTGGATTCCGACGTTGCTGAGGCGCTGCACTAGGGTGCGGTGGCAGACAGTGTCGAAGGCCGCGGAGAGGTCCAGGAGGATGAGGGCCGCTGTTTCTCCGTTGTCGAGCAGGGCTCGGATGTCGTCTGTGGCTGCGATCAGGGCGGTCTCGGTGCTGTGGTTGGCCCGGAAGCCAGACTGCGAGAGGTCGAGGGATCCGTTCGTCTCGAGGAAGGCGGCCAGTTGCTTGTTGACGGTCTTCTCGATGACTTTGGCCGGAAACGGGAGCAGCGAGATGGGGCGGTAGTTCTTGAGGTCGGTGGGGTCTGCTGATGGTTTCTTGAGTGTTTCTTTCAGGAGGTGGTGGTACTGATTGAGTGCTGTCTTGTAGGTGGTATTGTCTTTTGTCTCTTTGCTAGTGCGCCACTTCCTTTCTTGTTGCCGGAAGGTGAATTTGGTGGCTTTCAGCTAGGCGTAGAACCAACTGACTCATCTGGCAGGTCCTTATGGAGGTGGCTGGCTTGGTGGGGGTGTTTGTGTTGCCTTATTCTGTGATCCGCTGAGAGACAATCTTCTGAGCCTTTTATGGGTTGGATGTTGTGTCTGGGAGGTGAGAGTTGAGTGTTCCACTTGTCTTCTGATATCTTTTTCTAGTTTCTGCACATGGAGCTGGTGGGGCATGGTGCCCGTGTTGGTAGGTCCTGATGTCGTAATTGGCATGGCCGCGTTAGCGATTAGCTGAAACTACACGCTGTCCTCCTTAACTTGGCTATGTATGAAAACGCCATTTTGAATGTTGCGGCGGCCATCTTAGACCATAAGCGGCCTCGTGGCCGGCGTGCCCTTTAGTCCGTTGTCCGTTCCACTGACCACTTCAGTCTGCCCAGCAACAGGCTATTTTTAGTACTGGTCAAGCTGGCACATGCGCAGTCCCAACTGACCAGTAAGCCTTCAGGAATGTGCGCCAAACTGACCAGCGGAGTTGTGCCCCCTCCAATGAGCTGGCAGTGTTCCAAAACATGACCATATATGTATATAAATGTGTCCTAACTTGTGCCGCCTACCTTTTATTGCCCCAAAACTGTATATAAATCGGGGTCACACCGGTGTTCGGTGTGATACCTCTTGCATTACCGAAGGGTGCTGTTTGAGTGTACCACCACCCCATGGGGTCTTAATAAACTTGTTCTTTGCCTTTTACAGTTTCCGTGCCAACAGTTCTTGAGTGTAAGTGGGTTATCTTCGGTGCATGTAGGCCTTGGGAACCCTGATTACTTCAAATTGGCGACCACGAAGGGACTCATCGGTGACTCGGATGCCCGAAGGAGAGGTCGTGACGAAGGCTTGGAAACTCGCCATGGACGCGCGCTGCCACGAGTGACCCGAGTCTTGGCTCCCACGGTGTTTCTTCCTTTCCTTCCGATCTGACCTTCCAGGTGGCGCCGGTCCCCGACTGAGTTTTCGATCGTCTGTGTTGCCGGGAAAGTGCCGTTTGGCTGATTTGATCACAAGACCTTGGCAGTTGGAATCTGGACATTTGAGAATTTGGGTAAGAGTTGTGTTCGGTAAGGTAGTCTTCGGACGCTTACTGAAGTTCTATGATTTGTGTTCGGTAAGGTAGTCTTCGGACGCTTACTGAAGTTCTATGATTTGTGTTCGGTAAGGTAGTCCTCGGGCGCTTGCCGAAGTCCTACGATCTGTGATTTGACTTGAGTTAGCTAACGTTTGTGAATTTGTGATCTTTGAACTTATATGTGTAGTGCACTTCACATAGGCAGGCATGTAGAGATGTTTCTCTAACTTTGTTTTTTTCCTCTGAGCGGCACAGTTGTGTGAAGTACTGTAAGTGCCATTTTGTACGGTGTCACGCTTTCGTGATACTTTTTGAACATGCCTGTTTTTAGCACACTCCGAGGGATGTGCTGTCTTGGAGAGGGTACCACAATTAGGTTAGCGGAAGCACAGCCGGCTCCCCCAGAGGGAACACCAAATCGCGAGATGTACATCAAACTTGGCCTTCCCCCTATTATGTACAGTAAATTATGGCATAAGTACACAAAGGCCGATCCTGAATTGCAATGGCCTCTACATGGGTCATTCGATTTACGTAAAGTACAGTTTGTAGAGCAATGTTTGTTTCAACGCAGGTCTAGACAAAACATGTTTGATTGTGTGCGAATGTGGGAGAAAACGGTGCGTGAGCGTATGAAGCGTGAAGTTGCCTTGGCGGACAAAGAGCAGCGCAAGGCTGCTCGGGATAAGGCTTTACAGCTTGAGGAAAAGGAGGCTCAGGAGAAGAAAGAGAGGGAGGAACGGGAACGTAAATTGCAAACGACTGGTCAATTTCCTATTCGCCGACCGCTTTATCCTGTCCTTAATAATGAATTTGATGATTTTTCATTGCTAGATCGGTCACCGCCTCCGTACGTTTTGCCGACGGCTCCAGCTGAAGATCCGGGAGATGATGGGCAGGATAAGTCGGAAAAGAAAGGTGTATCCGCTCTCAGGTTTACTGCGGAGAGGTCCGCACATTTACGTAGTTGGGCTCGTAAAGTGAATAAGAACTGTGTTTCTCAGTCTGAGGTGATTGCAGAGAGGGGTAAATGGTCGGAACTTGAATTAATGTACTTTTTGTCTAGTTTGGCGGATGAAGTTGTTGCCGCGTATCGTGATCTTTCAGATACGTTAGAACCTAAAGCTTTGTCAGTGCATCGTGAGAATTTGGATAAAGGTTTATTTGATCTTGCAGATGTCGATGGCCTATTCAAGCAACTGATCCAATTGCGAGATGAAACGACCAGATTGCGGGAGGAGCGGAAAAGGAGGCAAAAGGAGGCCGAATCGGCGTCTGATGAGCAGATTAAGGAGTGTTCTCTCCGGGGTTCAGATAAGAGTTCTGCGTTGCATGTTATGCCTATGCGTGAAGCCGCGCCCTTGTATGTTCCACCTAAAGGGGAAGGTACAGATGATGACAAATCGTCAAAGGATGCAAAAGGGTATTTTGTATATAACTGGGTATACACGCCTTGGAATAGAGCAGATGTTATGGCATTGAAAAATTCTCTACCTGATCTTCGAAAAAATCCGGCGGCATTTTATGAAGGGGTGGAAGGGGCTATTTCGTCTTGTGTGATGACTCTTGTGGATATAGATTTGTTCTTTGGGTTAATTTTACCACCTGATATGTGGAGGCAGATTCGTAAAAATAATGATGAAACAATATTGGGGGGCACATGGAAAGAAATAAATGCTGCCGATTTAGATAGGGAACCGGCATGTAAGCCTTGTCAGTTAATTCTAGATCTTCCGGCAGCTATTTTGATTAAATTAAAGACGCTTGTTCCCTCTAAAAAGATCGATTGGACTATGCTAACGTCGTGTAAACAGAAACCCGATGAAACGGTTTCAGATTTCTTTACACGTTTTGAGGAGGCATTCCATGATTACAGTGGTCAATCTTTAACAGACGATACGGGTCGGCATCTGTTTGTAGATAAGTATGTGGCTAATCTCCTACCGGAGATTGCAAAACGATTGAAGTCGAGTGAAAGTTCCTGGGCCACGGCGACCCCAGCGTCTTTGTTAACTATGGCTCAGTACTATGAGCGGCAGGAATTGGAGGCTAAAGAAAGTGTAGAGAAAAAGGCGAAGGAATTGAAAACGAAGGTGATGTTGGCGCAGGTTCGGGGAACACAGGGTAGAGGGAATGATAGAGGTAGACGAGGTGGAGGAAATACGTCGTATGGTCGTACGGACATAGCGGAGGATCAGTGCGCTTATTGTAAGGAGTTTGGGCATTGGGCCGAAGATTGTCCGGTACTTCGTGAACAGCGTAGTCAGCGTGGTCGAGGAGGCGGAAGGTCGAGAGGAGGTTATGCGGGAGCGAGAGGTGGCGGAAGTGATCGTGGAAGGGTTGAGGAGAGGGGCCGTGGCCAGGATGAACGAAACACGTTTGATAGGCGGAATCAATATCAGATTTCGGAGGGTGAGAATGTGGAGCATCATGATTATGTGCATGCATAGGACTGCGTAGGATGGGGTAAGGAATCAGTTGAAGTGCCGGTAGATCAGCAGGGTCCATATGTAACAGCGGGTATTCTGGGTTCTACTGATCAATTTCTAGTTGACACAGGAGCTACACGTAGCGCTTTGTCGAAAAACTTGGTTCCGAGGGCTCCCCTGTCTGGCGAAATGATTACATGTGTAGGGTTTGATGGCACACCCTCCCCCAGCCCATTGTCCAAGCCCCTTGCACTATGTCTTGACAAATACTTTAGTTTTGGTCAATTTTTGTTATCACCCCATACACCAGATAATATCCTGGGTATTGATTTGCTTAAATATTTTCGAGCAACGATACGTTGCGCTCCTGAGGGAGTGAGGGTTATCCTAAATGACAATTATCCTGACCCCGACAGGTTTTACGCCATCTCAGATATTCCAGCCTTGGCCTCTCTGCCGCATACGTTATGGGCGACCTCAGATACGGATGTGGGAGAGATGCATATTCCACCAATACACATTACTGTTAAGGAGGGGGCCCCTCTACCACGAGTACCACAGTATAAGATCTCGAGAGAAGGTGAACTTGCATTGACACATATTGTTCAGGATTTGATTTCTGCAGGGGTTGTGGAGGAGGTCCCTTATAATGTTTGCAACAGTCCTATTCTTCCGATCCTTAAACGAGATACTGACGACAAAGTCTATCGCTTTATTATTGACTTGCGAGAGATCAATAAAATTGTCATTCCCCAATACCCGGTGGTGTCCGATATTACGACTCTGCTTACGCTGGTCCCACCCACGGCCACCACGTTTAGCGTAATTGATTTAAAGAATGCGTTCTTTTCCATTCCTGTTCATTCTGATAGCAGATACTTGTTTGGCTTCACGTTAAATAATAAATCGTATAGATTTTGTCGTGTTCCCCAAGGTTATACTGAAAGCCCTAGCATCTACAGCCAGGCTTTGAAAAGGCAGCTAGATTCGTTTAAATTGCAGTCTGGCGTTGCTCTCATCCAGTACGTGGATGACCTTCTGCTTGCTGCTGACACTTATGCACAATGTGAGGAAAGTACACTTGCGTTGCTTTCCTTTTTGGCACAAACCAATCATAAGGTTTCGAAAAAGAAACTCCAATACTGTAGACCTCAGGTGACCTACCTCGGTCATCTGTTGTCTAAGGAGGGGCGTGCATTAACATCTGATCGAATTCAAGCAATTTTAGATACACCAGTCCCCCGCACGCAGAGAGATGTACGTGCCTTCATAGGATTGACGTCTTTTTGTAGACAGTGGATTATGGGTTTTTCACACATCATAAAACCCTTGCTAGCATTATTGTCCAAAACTACACCAATGCCTCTAGAATGGACAGATGATTGTCAGAAGGCTTTTGAACAGTTGAGACAGGCCCTTTGTTCTGCACCCGTGTTAGGCACACCAGACTACACGAAACTTTTCACATTGTACGTGCACGAGAATGATGGGTGCGCGTTGTCAGTGTTAGTGCAACTACACGGGGATAAGCAGAGACCATGTGCATACTTCTCTGCCATTTTGGATCCTGTAGCACGAGGGTTGCCTGGGTGTTTTCGAGCGGTAGCAGCAACGGCAGTGGCCATACGACAGAGTGAGGGAATAGTGTTATCGCATAAACTGCTGGTGTTAGTTCCTCACGCAGTAGATGCTCTGCTAAACCAAACAAAGACCCAATACCTCACGAGTGCACGGCTAACGGGATACGAGCTGACACTTTTGGCGCCACATATTACACTAAAAAGATGCGCTACCCTGAACCCTGCCACTTTATTGCCCTATCCGGCCGAGGAGGGTCAGGAAGAAAAACATCATGATTGTGTTTTCCTGACCGAGGAACAGACAAAGGGTCGTGTTGACTTACAGGATGCGCCACTTCCAGATGTGGATGGGGAACTGTGGGTTGATGGATCGTGTTTAAGGCTGCCAGATGGCACGACTTCCGCAGCTTATGCGATCACGACACTTAAGACAGTGGTAGAAACAGCTAGGATACCACAGAAATCGGCTCAGGCAGCAGAGCTGATAGCTTTGACAAGAGCCTGCGAATTGAGTGCTGGCCTATGTGTGAACATATACACAGACAGCCGGTACGCCTTCGGAGTAGCACATGACTTCGGGCTACTCTGGAGGGAGCGTGGGTTTCTGACATCTCACGGAGAACACATTATGCACGGAGAGCTAGTGCGTGATCTCCTAAATGCGTTGCTTGGCCCAAAGAAAGTAGCGATAGTAAAATGCAGTGCTCATAAAAAGATCACGGATAAAGTGGGCCAAGGAAATGCCTTTGCAGACAGCATAGCTAGACAAACGGCTATGTCCCGAACTAGCTCCCCCATGTACGTGATACAATCGCAGGCTGAGCGATGGAGTGATGCTAGAGCAGAAATATTGGACATTCAAAAATCAGCTACTGAATCTGAACTTGCGGCATGGGCAGCAGATGGGGTACTAGATGACGAGGGTTGTTGGAGAAGCAAAGACATGGAGAAATGGAAATTGCCTGCGGCTTACTTGCAGGCGATGGTCCAGATGACACATGGACTGGCACATGTCGGAGCTCTTGCAATTACTCGGCTGTTAACACGAGCTTGGGAACATCCTGAGATCGCTAATACTGCGAAGAGAGTAGTGCAGACCTGCCTGGTTTGTTTACAACACAATCCCGGAAAGGGGACCCATACTCCGAAAGGAGGGTTCGTTCCACCTTCTGCACCATTTGAGGTACTCCAAATGGATTACATCCAACTCGAGCGCTGCAACAACCTGAAGTATGTCCTAGTGGTGGTATGTGCCTTTAGTAAATGGGTTGAGGCCTTCCCCACGAAAGACAATACGGCTTTGACAACAGCCAAGGTGTTGCTTAAGGAATTCTTTCCTCGCTTTGGAGTTTGCAAATTTCTGTGGAGCGATAATGGGCCTCATTTTGTCGGAAAGATTGTGGAGTATGTACTGAAGGGGTTAGGGATTCAGCAGAAGTTCCACGCTGTATTCCACCCGCAGTCGGCAGGTCTGGTTGAGCGGTACAATGCTACGTTGAAACTTAAGCTGGCCAAAATTGTGGCGTCTACATCGTTGAAGTGGCCAGACGCTTTGCCGCTAGCACTGCTCTCTCTTAGATCAGTACCCCATTCATGAACTGGCCTTACCCCCTATGAGGTGGTGTTTGGGCGCCCCATGAATATCTGGGGGGTGCCTAAGCCGCGATTAATACATGATGTGCCTTGTGTTATGATGAACGACTATTTGGCACGATTAACAAATGATTTACTCTCTATTCATCAACAGGTTCGAGAAGCGCTCCCTGACAACTCTACTGGAGAGGGCCATGATCTCCGTCCTGGGGATCACGTCATGATTCGGTCGTTTGAGAGAGCAAGCAGTTTGGAGCCCAGGTGGAAAGGCCCCGAACAGGTCCTCCTTGCAACCCGAACAGCTGTACGAGTGACCAACAGGAAGCGGTGGGTGCATTCGACACATTGCCGCCGTGTCTCTCCGGATCTGGTGACCCCTGCTGTGCTGACCGACTACAAGGAGATTTTGGAGAAAGAAAAGAGCCCAGCTGTGACGTCGGCCGAAGTTGAGGGAGCCTTCCCGGACCACGCTGTTGCCGGACGAGAGCGCTACAACTTGCGTCCTCGATAAGAAGATTTTTTTTGTATTTTTAATGACTGGTTGGTTACCGCTCCAGGTTTGTGAAACGGAAACCGGGAATTCCAAGGGGGGGGATCAGTTCTGCCAGTGTAGCGACACCCGTCTTGGCCCGGAGAAGCAAACAACGGCTACCTCGGAGTTCAGCACCGCATTTTTCTTTTTTTTTAGGTATACACGTACGTGTATCTGAGACTCTGTGAACAATTTGTGCTATTTGAGACTTTTGCACGAGTATTCCTGAACTATGGAATCAACGGCATCACGAGATAAACGAATATTGGGTGCCTTTCTCTTTGTTCTGACTATTGTGGTGATAGCTGTAATAGCCTGGGTAGTTGAACTTGTGGTGCCTGTACGTGAACATTTGCTGCCGACTACCCCGGCTCCATCTGAACATTTTCACTTTACATTACCCTATCACGAAGAACGACATCGGCAAACCTATCTGAATAACAGTTTTATTCAGATTCTTCATCACACACATAATATGACCAATACCTCAAATTGCTGGGTGTGTGGGATGTTGCCAGGGCACCAGAAAAGAGGGGGCACCCCACTCATTCCACTCCCGTTTTCGCACAATGGATCATGTAACGCCTGGTACACCCTCCTCTTTACCTTGAGATGGCCAACCAAAGGGGGGGGTGCTTTTCCGTTTGAACAAAGTATGCACCCATGACAAGGATGGGTTTCCGCGGGCTGAGGGTACTCGATTTGAATGGGAGGAGTACAGGCCTGATAATATGTCTGCCCCACGTGTGTACAGCAACCAGAGAAATGTAAATGTATCCAGCGCACATGTTATTAATGTTATTGCCACTAAAGCCGATTTGTGTATTAGGAATAAGGGTTCGATTGCAGTGGGGAAAAGCGAATGTAACACTACCCTTACTTTTGATAGTCCGAATGGCATCTCATTTGTAGCATCACGAAACACGTACTTCATTTGTGGAACGAAGGGTTACCATCAGCTTCCATTGGGATGGTTGGGCACTTGCTATGTATCGTTTGTGCTACCTCCTGTATTCATTGCCCCACCAATGTATCACAATGATTATACTTTGTATCATGATTTCGTCCTGAATAGGGTTAAACGGACTGTTGTTTTGGATGACATAGACCAAACCGATACTGCTTTGCAACAGTATGTGGACTTCAATTTGGGACTATTTTCCTTCGTGGGGGCTGCACTGAACAGCCGGAAAATAAGACGACTGACACGTGTTGTTGAGGCTGTAGCGAATGACACTGCCATTGCCTTGGGAAACATCACTGAGGAACTACAGATTTCTAGAATTGTTACGCTCCAAAACAGGATGGTGTTGGATGTAGTTCTGGCTGATCGTGGGGGGGCATGTAGAATCATCGGAAGCAGCTGCTGTGTATACATTCCGGACAATTCTCCATCTGTTTATGATGCCATATCCAAGCTCCACAAGATCGCAGCTGAGATACATCCGGACAATGGAACTTGGACACTTTCAGGATGGTTCTGGTCCATGCTTGCTACCTGGGGCTGGAAACTGTTGACGATTCTATGTATAATCGTGGGAGCAATGTTTTTCATATGCCTATGTATTCAATGTGGCCCAGCCTTATGTTCTATGTGTCTATCAGCTTGCATACCATCAAGACGAGCTCTTGCTCATGACAAAATGATGCTTCATAGGGAAGTAACACAAATAATGTTAATAGACATCAAGGACGAACATCCTGATTATGTTCACTATGAGGTAGATTCAGCTAAACGCTAAAAGGGTCGCCTGTCGTAATTGGCATGGCCGCGTTAGCGATTAGCTGAAACTACACGCTGTCCTCCTTAACTTGGCTATGTATGAAAACGCCATTTTGAATGTTGCGGCGGCCATCTTAGACCATAAGCGGCCTCGTGGCCGGCGTGCCCTTTAGTCCGTTGTCCGTTCCACTGACCACTTCAGTCTGCCCAGCAACAGGCTATTTTTAGTACGGGTCAAGCTTGCACATGCGCAGTCCCAACTGACCAGTAAGCCTTCAGGAATGTGCGCCAAACTGACCAGCGGAGTTGTGCCCCCTCCAATGAGCTGGCAGTGTTCCAAAACATGACCATATATGTATATAAATGTGTCCTAACTTGTGCCGCCTACCTTTTATTGCCCCAAAACTGTATATAAATCGGGGTCACACCGGTGTTCGGTGTGATACCTCTTGCATTACCGAAGGGTGCTGTTTGAGTGTACCACCACCCCATGGGGTCTTAATAAACTTGTTCTTTGCCTTTTACAGTTTCCGTGCCAACAGTTCTTGAGTGTAAGTGGGTTATCTTCGGTGCATGTAGGCCTTGGGAACCCTGATTACTTCACTGAGATGGTAAAGTGGATGCTGCAGTGGTTGGTCCAGGGGAGCTGTGAGATGTGTTTGTACTTGACTCTGTCGCTGGATGTAACAAGCATTTGCAATGCAGTAGGTCTCACATTTATGAGAGTTTGAGCTATTGGAAATGCAATAGCTTAAAATCTTGCAAATGCGAGACCTATTGCACTGCAAACTACTAGTGCCCATGTGGCGCTTTCACATTCATGGAGGCCGTGCCCCTTTCTTTAGACAAGCCGCGTCTACAGAAATGGGCGTAGCCGACATTAAAGTGAAACCGTGGCATGCAGCAATTTGACAAAAAAACGCATGTTTGTCAACTTGACAAACGGATTTTTTTTGGGTAAAAATTCCCCATGCTGCGGTTTGACTTTAATAGCGTTGTACCCCTTTCTTTAGATGCTGCTTGTCTAAAAAAAGGGGTGCGACCTCCATGAATGTGAAAGTGCGGCATGAGCGCTAGTAAACAAAAAAATAAGAATGCGCAGCAGCTATACTTAAAGCAGGCCGTGTTGCTAAAATAAATAAAGAATAGTTAAAGCGGACCACCATTAGTAAATAAAATAAAAGCAGGTGGTGTGTTGCGACGTAGTGTTGGTATAGGGGCAAATCATTAAATAAAATAGTGCTCACAGCCAAGATATAACAAGACAAGTAAAAGGTCCAGTCGTTAGTGGAGGTAACAGTTGCAGTCAAGGCAGTACCAAGGAGGGAGTAACAAGCCAAATAACGAATCGAAGCCATAGTTTATGAAGGAAAATGACCCAAGCCAATTACAATTATGGGCGGAGAGTGGGCGGGGCTTGAAAGTCATACTCCAATACTCCATGCATCGCAGCAGCGCCCAGGCTCAACCTAAAAATGAGCAAGGCTAGGAAGTATGGAGCCAAGGTTCTAGTTGTCTTTGTTTTTGCAGTTAAGAAGTCTGGATATGATTCACCGTAAGCTGAAGGTGCCTGGTGGACTGACTGCTGTGCATCTGCAATGTGTATGGATGTTTAGGTTGCTCGGGTAGCGTGGAGTTAATGTTGAGGACTTGGGAATTCATGTTGCGGTAAACTTTACAAAGAAAGTTAACAGAAGCCGTTGCTCTCCAATAAAGGGTACTATCATAATATAAAAATAAAGAAGAGAGCAATCAACTACTAATAAACCCCCCTGATGGCTTAGAGGTGTTAGTTATATGCTATACAACAAAAAATGTACGCCCCTTTTGGGATAATAGTGTTGCTAAGTGAAGGAACTCGTCATGCAACCTTTCAAGGAAAACATAAAATCCAGGGATGACATAAGCTTTGTAACCGCAGTATTCCAAAGAATGAACGAATAAAAGTGTTTGGTAGAGTGCGCGGCTACTCCTGGGAGCGCCCTAGCGCTGAGAATCATCCGAGTAGGTACACAAGAATAGTTCATTTTCCTTAGCAAGAAAATTGTTTGGAAGACTTTTTAGAGTGGAGGAAGGCAATCCTATAAGAATGATACCACGGAACGCAAACAATCAGTGACAGCCATTAACCCGTTGATCACGGCGCAAAATCCGCTGAGGTGCGTGTGAATTAATGAGTGGGCGTGTTTCAGACAGCCCCTGACCTTCCTCTGCACACGGCATTGTGACGTCGGATGGCTGGGGGTGTCCGACGCACCAAACGGGTGAAGTACCGATCGACAACGGGCGTGCCGCTTTTCTGAAGAGGACAGCACTACTCTGTTTTTTGCAACCACCTCCGGATTGCAGGCTTTTGGAGCTATGCTCCTACCCACCATGCGGCGCATGCAGCCTCCCCAGGACGCTGGTGTCCTTTCGCTGCGGTGAAGGGCGCAGCAGTCTCGATTTATTTGGTGCTCTGATTCACGCTAGATGCCGTAGAGCCCCAAGCGTTGCCCGTGCACGACCAGCCACAATGAGCGTTGACCTGCCCTCCCTCTACTGCGCTGCCCTCGAGCACCCCGGCGTTTCCCCACCTTCTGGTTGCCTCTTACGTGTTCCCTGCCAAGCCAGACTCATATTTGGCCCATCGAACAGCAATTGGCAAGAGTGCGCCTGCGCCGGGGTGTGTACTGCGGAAGCGCAATGATGGGTTGGTTTTAACAGGAGTTAGTGGTTGCATTTGTTTTGCTGGGGCCATGCCTATCTCCTGAGCGCAACAGGCTGCCAATGAGACCGCTCCCAAGTTGTCTAACACCCGCAGCAGTACACGAGACTGAGGGATATGGTTTTTTGCAACTGACAGGTGAACATCAAAGGAACAACCTGTTTCTCTATACTGTACATGCCAAGAGACAGGGCTTTAAGTGGACTTGGCCCTGTCCAGCAGTTCTTAAAACCAGGTTCTGAGACTGGCACGTATCGGCCCTCCATTTTTGCCCTCACCTACAGTATGAAAAATGTATGAATTCAGCCAGGCACCACCCTTCCCAGGACTTTGACAGAACATTGAGGAGTCTGCCGGGTCCTGTATGCAGTCACGATCAAGAGCTTTGATCTCCTGATAGTGATCTGAAAGCCCAGAATGTGCAAGGGGTACGAGGGGGGATGGGCAAAGCGCAGGTTTAAATGAAAGGTATGCAGCAGGTAGCTGATAAAGCTGCTGCTGACACCAGTTGTTAGCAGATTTTAGACAATGCTCAAGCCCACAACAAATACAAATACAAATACAAAGTTGATATTTTCCAAAGTGCTTGATTTAAAGTTCTTTTAATGTTTTTAAAGTTCTTTTAATGGTGCATTACAGTCATCTCGGGGACCTCAACTTCCACCTGGAGAACAACAACGACCGCAACACCACCACCCTGCTGGACAACCTCGCCAACCTCGGTCTCAAGCAGCTGGTGACCACCCCCACCCACTACGCCGGACACACACTCGACCCCGTCTTCTCATCCAGCAAGGACATCGCCTTCAGCCACGCCACAGGACTCCACTGGACGGACCACAGCTGCGTCCACTTCAGCTTCAGAAGGACCACGATCCACCACCACCAGCAACAGGTTGCACGCAGAAGCTGGAACAAGATCACAGCCGACCAGCTCACGACTTCCCTGAACGAGAGCCCACCCACCAGCGCAATGAACCCCAGCCAAGCGGCCACCAACCTCACGAAGTGGATCAGCGACTGCGCAGACGACCTCGCCCCTCTGAGGACCCCGCCTAGCAGACCCGGCAGCAAGAAAGCCCCATGGTTCACCGACGAACTCAAGTGCTCCAGGAAGAACTGCAGAGCCCTTGAGAACGCCTGGCGCAGAGACCCCACACTGGACAACATGACTGCCCTCAAGCTCGCCACCCGAAAACACCACCAACTGATCCACACCACCAAGAAAACTGCATTCAAGGAACGACTGGACAACCACGCACACAACAGCAAGGAACTCTTCAACATCGTTAAAGAGCTCTCCAACCCCAACGCCGGAAACAACGACATCACCCCTTCGCAAGACCTCTGCAACTCCCTCGCCTCCTACTTCCACAACAAGATCTCGGACATACACAACAGCTTCAGCACCCAACCGACGCACGCCACAACCAAACCACCGCCCCCCACCACCACCCTCCGCGCCTGGACCACGATCAGCACCGAAGACACCATCCGCACGATGAACTCCATCCACTCCGGATCTCCGACCGACCCTTGCCCCCACCACGTCGTCAACAAGGCTGACGCTATCATCGCACCCCACCTACGGGACATCATCAACACCTCCTTCAACACCGCTACCTTCCCGGAGAGCTGGAAGCACGCCGAACTCAGCGCCCTACTGAAGAAGCCATCAGCCGACCCCACCGACCTCAAGAACTACCGACCCATCTCGCTGCTCCCTTTTCCCGCAAAAGTCATCGAGAAGACCATCAACAAGCAGCTGGCCGCCTTCCTCGAGACGAACGGATCCCTCGACCTCTCGCAGTCTGGCTTCCGGGCCAACCACAGCACCGAGACCGCCCTGATCGCAGCAACCGATGACATCCGAGCCCTGCTCGACAACGGAGAAACAGCGGCCCTCATCCTCCTAGACCTCTCCGCGGCCTTCGACACAGTCTGCCACCGCACCCTAGTACAGCGCCTCAGCAACGTCGGAATCCAGGAGAAGGCACTGGAGTGGATCATCTCCTTCCTCGCCGGAAGGACACAGAGAGTCCGCCTCCCCCCGTTCAGATCAGAAGCCACCGAAGTCATCTGCGGCGTTCCTCAAGGCTCCTCGCTCAGCCCAACCCTCTTCAACGTCTACATGAGTCCCCTCGCAGCCATCGCACTCCAGCACAACCTCAACATCATCTCCTACGCCGACGACACCCAGCTGATCCTCTCCCTCACCAACGACCCCGCCACCGCCAGAGCCAACCTCCACGAAGGGATGAAAGAGGTAGCCGAATGGATGAAGAACAGCCGCCTGAAACTGAACTCCGACAAGACGGAAGTCCTCATCTTGGGATCCTCACCCTCCGCCTGGGACGACTCCTGGTGGCCCCCCGCCCTAGGCAGCGCACCCAAACCAACAGACCACGCACGCAACCTGGGCTTCATCCTGGACTCCTCCCTCTCCATGACCAGACAAGTCAACGCCGTCTCCTCATCGTGCTTCAATATCCTACGCATGCTACGCAAGATCTTCCGGTGGATCCCCACCGAGACCAGGAAGACGGTCACCCAGGCCCTCGTCACCAGCCGACTGGACTACGGCAACTCCCTCTACGCCGGAACCACCGCCAAACTCCAGAAGAGACTCCAGCGGATCCAGAACGCCTCAGCACGACTCATCCTGGACATCCCCCGCCGCAGCCACATCTCCGGACACCTGAGAGACCTGCACTGGCTCCCGGTCAATAAGCGAATCACCTTCCGTCTCCTCACCCACGCACACAAAGCCCTGCACAACCAAGGCCCAGGATACCTCAACAGCCGCCTCAACTTCTACGCTCCCAAACGCCAGCTTCGATCGACCAGCCACACCCTCGCCGCCGTCCCCCGCATCCGAAGAGCCACCACAGGGGGAAGGTCCTTCTCCTACCTCGCCGCCAAGACTTGGAACTCCCTCCCGACCCACATCCGCCTGACCCAGGACCACCTCGCCTTCAGGAAGCAGCTCAAGACCTGGCTGTTCGAGCAGTAGCGGACCCCCTCTCCCCTAGCGCCTTGAGACCCTCCGGGTGAGTAGTGCGCTATACAAATGCTTTGATTGATTGATTGATTGATTCCAAACAGTCAAGTCAAAAATAGCAGCACTGTCCAGCAAGAGGAAGAGACAGGGCGCGCTGAATATCAGCACATTTTCAGCCGATCAGAACAGGGCGCACGGCCGCTAATGTTAAAGTGCTACGTGATGCCTTTGTGAAAGTAAAAGTGGGTGCCGTGCGACGCCGTGCGCAAGCCAAATCTCCAGTCTGGGTGGGCGAAAAATGACACCTAATTAACCAAGCCCGCGAGCAAAAGAGACCCTGTGCACGTGCACAGTCTCCTGTTCAGCCAGTCGAGGCAAACAGGTGACAGGGAGGGAACAAACATGCCTCCCTTGCAATCAAAAGTGAGCATTTTTGAAGCACACCAATGAACAGCATTGCTGGAGCTTCCACCCTGCTTCCTAACCAAAACCAATGACAATAGATCTCACAAGTGAGCAGCGCATGAGCTGCAACGCTAGGCAAGACCTAAAAATGGGGTTGAGTGTGTGTCCCGCAATGTGGGTAGGGTCGGTGACAAGTTGCATGAGACTGATGTTGCTCATGCTTTGGAGGAGATCAGTTGTGGTGGTGCCGATGGAGTCGTCAATGTGGAAGATAAGATCCCCTAGAAAGATACAATGCTCGGAGTGGATGGCGATCGGGGCGCTGAGGTCATGGATGGCATTGCAGTAGCTGCGGCTGTGTTTCGGTAGTTTCTAGGCGAGGGTGCCTAGGATTATGCTTTTTTCTGTCTGGGTGAAGTTGGAAGTTGAGATGCTCAATTATAGGGATTGAGTCTTCTGGGGATGGTGTCTTTGTAGGTGATGGCAATTCCACCTCATGTTTGTTGGTTTGGTCCCGGTGTGTTGTCTTGTAGCCTTCGGGGTGGTGATGGCGATGTCTGCCACCTAAGTGTAGTTCAGCCAGTCTCTGTGAAGAAGATGACATCCGGGGTGAGGGATGAGATCGTGTCGAAGATCTCTGTGGTGTGTTTGCTGAGGGATTGTGTGTGGAGTAGAATGCACTGGATTTGTGCTTGTCAGTCTCGGTCAGCATGCTGGATGCTGTCATGTTTGTGGCATCTCCAGCATTGTTATTTCCTTTGGTGTTGCTGGTGAAATAGCAGTGGAGGCAAGAGAACGGTCCTCTGTTGGTGCGTGGGGATGTGCATCAGCAGCTGTTGATGTGGCTTGGATCCAGGGCGCAGAGCTTTGTGGCGGTGTTGCTGTGCGGGCTGGAGAGCCAGGGTTCCTGGAGCGGTCCCGGCGCAAATCTTTTCGGCCTCCATTAACTAGGTCCTTGGAGGGATGAGGGATGTGGAGAGGGGAAAGGTGGAAGGGTGAATGGCAGGAAAGCAGGAGGCGAGACGGGGCGGCTCACTTATGCAAAGAGACAGTAAAGCTACAGTAAGGGCAAAGTGGTAGAGAGTAAAGAAAACAGGCATGGATGGTGACACACAAAAACAACAGTTAACGGACATTCACTTGTCCCTTAAGTGGTGATTTTGTGTGCCACCAATTCACAGAATAAAGAAATTGGGCATGCATTGGCAACATACAAAATAACAGTTAAGCTACAAATGACACAGAATTAGGGAAACCGGCACAGAACATTCGAAAAACTACATAAAGTTCTAAGCAGCGAGGGGGAGGTGGTTACAAGGGCCTGATTCCTGACATCTTTGTGCAAATATTCATCTTGTACCTACGCCTGGCTTTAAGATCATCAATAAAAACTTTGAAGAGGCTAAAAATGGATCCATGTATGCTCTTTTTCAAGTAACAATATTGAACAAATGTTTTCAAAATAAGGATAGTTTAGAAATGTAAAAGGAAACCTCATTAGATCTGACTTTGACAACAGATAATTGTCTTAGCATTAATGTTAGTCAATTCTACTTATTTTGAATTTTTTCCATATGCGTCCGGTTTGTGTGTAAAACATAAATGTGCATTTACTTTGACAGTAGTAACAACGTACATTTCTAGTGTCATTTTTTTATTTATGTTTGTCTTGCCACATCATTCACGTGTTCCTATTCTCTAATTTCATGGTCCTCTTTTTACCAACCTAGCAAGGATAACAGGAAGACTTAACTAATCAACAATGATTATGAAGTGATCCATTATATAAGTATAGATCTTTTGCATTCGGTGCAAGTTAGAAATTGGGTCACTAGTTGGCAGAGGTTTGGAGTCTGTCCAAGTAGGGAGCACAATCCTACTGAGGGTAAGCTAAATACACACTTTAAATTAACCTGTGCTCACCCTCTGCTGGCTTGGCATTGAGCAGGTAGGCATAACTTAAGAGGCAATGTGTAAAGTAATTGTGCAACACGCACAAAGTAACGCAATGAAAACACTGCAAAACTTCACAAAAATCCAATCAGTAGAATCTGAGATGTGAATTTTTAAAGAATAAATGGGAAAATAGTCCTTAAAAGCTACTAGAGGTCAAAAAGGTACTAGAAGTCGCGA
Source organism: Lissotriton helveticus (assembly GCF_964261635.1). Lineage (NCBI taxonomy): Eukaryota > Metazoa > Chordata > Amphibia > Caudata > Salamandridae > Lissotriton > Lissotriton helveticus. The sequence goes on along the minus strand of NC_136071.1, from coordinate 964,199,427 downwards.
GGGACCAGTACAAATCCCAAAGTTCAGGCTGACGGTGATGAAGGGCAGTCCGTCTACTAAAGCCATGTATTGTCACTGAAAAAGTACCTTGGATGGAACAAGCGTCAATGTCAAGAGCACGATGCGTTGGTTCGGATGCACATAGATGGTTCCCAAGTCGTTGAAGAGCTCCATAGAGATGAAGGCACTGTGTCGTAATCGAGCTGCTCAGAGCGTTGTCAACAGGCCACACAGGCTATGAAACCACTGTCCAACAGCCTCTGCGTTGGCATTGAAGGGCGATGCGTTGGTTCTGGCCAGCGCAGTAGTGACGATCCATCAGTTTTTGTAGAAAACACCTGCAGAACCCACTTCTGAAGCAGAGGACTGGAGGATGTACCTCAGGCAATGGAAGGACTCTCAGATGACAGAGTCCAGCAACACTAGCAGGATTGCAGAAAGTCTTTTGTGTCCATGAAACTTCAGAAATCAGGAGGCAAGCCAGCAAGCTTGGTTTCAAGGGAGATGGGACCAGTGCTTGTCCTCAGCAGGGCAGAGATCAGCAGGCAGCAGGGCATCTCATCAAAGCAGAGAAGGAGTTCCTCAGAACAATCAAGGGAAAGTGCAGTCCTTACAACACAGCAGGCTTTACTATAGCAGAGTTTTTTCCAGGTCCAGTGCTGTGCTGATTTGGTACAGTCAGAGCCCCTGTAACAAGGAGCGTAACTTCAAAGCAGCTCCTTGGTGTGCACAGGTCCCTTTTCATTCCAGACCTGCCTGCCAGGCTATCTGTGGAGGATAATCAGTCCTGTGTGTGGGGAAAGGACACAACCTATTCAGATGTAAGTGTCAGTTCTCTCTCCCCCTTCCTGCCAGGCAGGCTATCAGAATGCAGGTGAATGCAGGTTAGTCCTCTGACACACCCACCCTTTCTGTGTTTGTGGATGTCTAGAGGTAATGCACTAAGTGCAGATGTCACTCAGCCCATATATGTATTGGAGACAGGCTGTAGGCACATAGAGTAAAGTTAAGAGCAGAGAAATGGCCACTTTCTAAAAGTGGCATTTCTAAAATAGTAATGTCAAATTCAATTTCATCACTACAGAGGATTTATCATTACTATTCCAAAGATATGAATTGTGATTTAGCTACTCCTTTCTAATCAGGAATTACAGCTTTAAAGTGTTTTACCACGACCCAGCACTATACCCACACCTCGGCATCCCACCGCACTCATGCTCGTAGTGACTACATTTTCATTCCAGCCCTGGAGTGTCAGACAATCCGGGAGACAACCATGCTCCCTAGAGGTATTTCCGACCACTCACCGATGATGCTGCGGGTGGGTGACCTTCCTGATGTGTTGCGACCGATCTGGAGGCTGAATGCCTGGTTTCTCTAGGACAAGGATTTTTGGGAGTCGGTGGGCAACGAACTCCATCAATATTTTATCACTAACCAGGGCTCCGTTCCTTCCCCTGGCACTTTGTGAGAAGCAGGCAAGGCCACCATTCGAGACTTTGCCAAAGGCCAACTCAAGCTTCAACGGACTGCGCAAGAGTCCTGACCTACTTGTCTGGAGGCGCAGAATTCCCTGCTTGAGGACCAATCGTCTGAGTGGAGGCACGAGGCCGTGGACAGGAGATTGGCATTCCTGCGAGATAAGCTCAGGCAGACCTCTCTGGATGCCGCTAAACTGCTTTGGAGGTCTTCGGTGGCGAGGTTTTGCAGGTGGGGAGATAAAAATGGGAAGCTGCTCCATCGACTGACCACATACCCGATGGCCAACCACATTATTTCCAAAGTGTTGGCCCTCAATGGTGAGGTCAATGGTCCCCGGCGGCGGTGGCTCAGTGCTTCGCTACATACTACACCGCCCTTGATGCTGCGCAGCCCTCCACTCTCTCACTCCCAGAGCTGCTTCGCCAAAGACAGATCCCTCTCCCACTCCTTAGTGACTACGAGGCAAAAGTCCTTAATCTCCCCATCACTCCGGAAGAGGTTCATGAGGCATTCTCTCGCATGGCTACCGGCAAGACCCCGGGACCAGGGACCGGACGGTCTTCCACAGGAGTTTTATGCTGCCTACCAGGATACGCTAGTTCCCCACCTGTTAGAGCTTTATGCAGAGGCGGCCAAAAGGGGCTCATTTTGTCCTAAGACCAACACAGCCACCATTGTGGTGATCCCCAAGTCTCAGCCCCACTCAAAGCACTACTCTGATTATCGGCCCATCTCACTCATTAACTTGGAGCTCAAGGTGTTTGCAGCTGTCCTGGCTAACAGGTTACGGCCGTATCTGGCCAAACTGCTCCACCCCGACCAGTGTGGCTTCATGCCCTCCCGGGGCACTAAACACTGCCTCAGGCGTCTTCACCTCGCCTTAGCAAACCACTATTGCCTGACTCCGTATTTGTCCCTTCTTCTTGTGGACTTTGAAAAAGGTTTCCATTCGGTGGACTGGCGATACGTGGATGCAGTGTTGGCAGAAATGGGTTTTGGAGCCGACTTTTGCAGGCTTGTGCACATGCTATATTGCCCACCGAGGGCCCAGGTGCTGGTTAACGGAGTCCTCTCGAAGTCCTTCCCAGTCCGAAGGGGCATGAAGCAGGGATGCCCCCTTCAACCCCTCCTCTTTGTTTTGGCCATGGTACCTTTTGCATGCCTCATACGCTCTGACGAGCACATTAAAGGATGGTGATGGCCTTGTTTCGAGGAAGACAAGATCACCCTTTATGCGGATGACGTCATCCTATACCTGGTGGAGTCTGCGTTGTCGGGACCCCGGTGCCTTCGGGCGCTGAGTCTGTTTGAGCAGACCTCTGGCCTTCGGCTGAACCCTGCTAAATCAGTTTTGGTCCCCCTCTACCTTTCGAGAGAGTGCTTTGAATGGCAGTCCACGATTCCCCTTCGACGGAAGTCCTTCCAATATATTGGGATATTGGTGGCCCTCCTCCCAGACCTTGCCTGGGCGTTCAATGTAATGCCCATAGTGACGAAAGCCCGGGCGGATCTCCTCAGATGACAGGCACTGCCGCTGAACCCATTGGGCCAAATTGCCTTATTCAAAATGATGATACTGCCCAGGTTCCGCTACATGCTCCACAACACACCTCTCCCCTTTTTTACATGCGTGGTTCTGGGAAATGGACAGCCTGGTTGTCAAATTCCTGTGGGGGGTCGGAGGCCCCGGTTGGTCCTTGCCCAATGTCCGATCCCGCCCTTTGTTGGTCGTATGGGGATGACAAACCTGTACCTTTATTATCTAGCCACTCGACTCCTTACCCTGCATGACTGGTTTAACGGGGGCGGGTCGGATCAGGCCTATCTGCTGGAGCTACACACCCTAAGCTTGCCCAAGATTCAGGAGATGCTATACGGAAACGCTGTTCCCAGAACCCTACTCGAGGTCACACGTTGGGTGTTTCTGGCCTGGCAGGCCTCTCTGCACCACACCCATTGGTCGGGCAAACTGATTCAATACACTCCATTGTGGCACGGCACCCAGCTAGAGGGGTTGACGGTCTATCTGGATTCTGAGCTTGGGATCTAATAGGGATCTCCCAGTTGGGGGATGTCTGGAAAGGGGGCAACGTGTGTACCTTTCAAGATCTTCAGAACCTGTACTCACTACATCCCCCACAGTTTTAATGCTATCTGCGACTACGCCACGCTCTCTACTCACACATCCCAGAGGGTACATCGATTCCTGAATATAGTCCGCCTGAGACCCAGGTGATGACTGGCAATCTGGGGAAGGGACGGATCTCCTGCATCTATTGCTCCCTCACGAATAACACCCCCAACACACTTTCACAACTCAGGGACAGAGGGGAGGGATGGTTTGGGTCCTTGGATAATGCCAACTGGCGAGACACGCTAATGCCCCCCAACTAATCACAGTATCAGCCCAGTTTCGCTTGATCCAAACATACTATCTGCCCACTGCATACCTTACACCGCTGCGCCTTCACCATGCCGGGCTTCGTCCCGAAGCATCGTGCCCATGCTGCCAACACCCACTGGCTGACTTCTTCCACATGGTATGGCAGTGCTCTGTCATCACACGCTTTTCGAAATTGGTTACAGGGAAACTTACCGAGGTCCTAGGCTGAGAGGTACCTCTTAGTCCCACCACTGCGCCGCTCTTGAGACTTACCGATGGGTTTGATGGCTCTACAGCGGATAAACTTTTCCTGAGTATCGCCTTGATGGTGGCTAAAAGAGACATTGCGACAAACTGGCTGGCTTCGACAGCCCCTACTATGACACGCTGGCGCAGGGGGATGGACTGGTGTGTTGCGCAGGAGCGACCCCTATATGAAACCAGAGGATGTCCGAAGAACTTTCGCAGAGTGTGGGGCAAATGGGTGGGGGGTGATAGACGACTAATGTTTTTGTTTGACCTTTAGGGGATGTGGTGGGTGTTTTTCTACTTTTGCTGCTCACTAAGAGCATGTACACAGATTTACGGATGCTATGTTCCTGGATGTTGATCTCTTGTCTTATTGTGTGTGTTTCTGAAAAATCAATAAAATTGGTTATCAAAAAAAAGTGTTTTGAGGAATTCTCAATGCTAGCCTATGAGAGGAGTAGGCCGCGGAGAAGTGAACAACGAATGTAGATGTTTGTCATTACAGGACATGCAAAACATTAAAAAAACTCATCCTACCTTTTACTTACACAACTCCCTGCTCTTAGAGCTACCAAGGGCTTACCATATGGGTGACCTATGTGTAATAAAAGAGGAGTTTAGAGCTTAGCAAGTGATTTTAAATTCCAACTCAAAGTGGCAGTAAACTGCACACATAGGCCCCTCAATGGCAGGCCTGAGACAAGTTTTAAAGGCTACTGGTGTGGGTGGCACAATTAGTGCTGCAGACCCACTAGTAGAATTAAATTTACAGGCCCTAGGTATATGGTATATCACTTTACAAGGGTCTTAAAAGTAAATTAAAGAGGTCAAACATGTGTAAACCAATTACACCATGTTTAGAGGAAAGAGCACATGCCACTTAGCACTGATCAGCAGTGGTGAAGAGCTCAGAGTCCTAAAGCCAACGAAAATGAGGTCACAAAAAGAGGAGGTGTAGCTTAAGGTAAAAGGCTGAAAGTAGGGTAACCTTATAAAAAGGGCCATTTCCAACATTGCATCTTATCAAATTATGAAGACACCATAAAATGAACAAAATTCTGAAAATTGTAATATCTTTTCTCCTTAGCATTACACAACATATGGTGCTATCGGAATTATATATTGGTTGTTAATATAAGTAGCATGTATCCAGATAAGTATTTACTTATATTGTGTGGCTTAATATTTACTTATATTGTGAACCTAAGATGACGTTTTTAGATCCTCTGCATCCAGGTTTGCAACTGTGGTAAGTTAGTTGGCTGTGATATTATAAGAATGGGTATTGTACAATTTTTGCTAACATGGCAATTTAGGACTGAAATGTAGAACCAAGTTCATATAATCGTTGGAGGTTGAGATTGAGCAGCTGGACCTATTTAAATCTTGCGTCTGTTGGACTGAACATAATCTTGTTTTAAACTTAATAAAACTATATCAACAATTCCCCTGCCTGTCTTTTCACGTCTACTATTTCTTCTCATTGCCAACAAGAGGACCAGATTGGCAGAAAGGCAATTATCCATGAGCCCTTTCTGCTATGTGTAAAGGCTTCCTGAAGCATAGTGCGGATTGTGGCATTACTTGCCAATGCAATAGTTGTCATCTTCGCTGGTAAGGAGCCACTCCTTAGGTGACCTGGCGTCTTCCTGATGTCCCCCAGCAGCATTGGGATGCTTTGTGTACCCCTTTAGTTGACACTCTATTGTTTTTTTACTGATGGCATCTACCTCAATAGCACCATCACATAACTACTTCATCACACTTGTTCTCTGCTATCTCACATCACTATGCTTTTAGTATAATGTGGCCACTATGTGTTGGTGCCTGCCTTGTAAAGTCTGTCTACACTCCAGCACAGCCAAATTATAATGCTCCCTCTCCAGTGCAGAACAGTCGTATTCTCAGGGCATCCTCCCTGATGATTGTCTTATGGAAGTACATGATATAATTATTTTCCACAATGAAAAGAAAAAATAAATATGCGCTTTTATCCTTTCATTGTGTCCAAGGGGTGACTCTGCCAATTAAAAGGTACTAATGTTCAGCAGAAGCACTTTTGTGTTACTTCAATATACTTCAAGTTGACAGCAATGTGCAATATGGAGTTTAGCATTTTATTTAATTGCACCAATATACATCATAGGAATTCTACCTCTTAACCTCAACCGTATTGACTATTCTACATATAGTGGACTTCTGAATTAGTCTTGGATCCACCATTTATTCACCAAGACTACGTGCCTATTGTAGTGTAGTTCCTATCTTCCCAATAGGCTCTGCGCATTGGAATAGTACCTACAGCAGTAAAGGCCTAGGCCAGACGTTAACTAGGTCTACTACTGTCGATACTAGACTTAATTTTTGGGTTTGCCAGCTAAGCTCAGAGTTCGCTAGAAACTTTCTCGAATGTTCAAGGAAGGATTAACTCCCCTGATTAGACAAGAAGGGATTTAGTTTCTGACAACCATAGAACATGACAACTTTGCTCTCCCCTAATCAAGAGTCAATCTCAAGAGTCGTGTGAGCACAAGGCAATTATTTTACTCAGTCAGTACGTGCATTCTTAGTCTCATCAGAATGTAGAGAAAAGGAAGAGACGGGCGTGTTCAATAAAAAGGTGTTATTTATTGATCAGTCTCTTTTCTCGTACAAGAGAAATGGATCGATATTATTGCAATACTTATAGTTAAGTAAAGTGCATACATTAGAAGCAATAGTATAAAATAATACTGTAAAAACATTGATATGGTTTCTGAGCCATATGATGTTTAAAATGATTAAAATATATTTACATACACATATACATTTGACTAAACGTACTCAACTGGTGTTTCTAAATACGCCTACCCCGTGTACCTGACCTAAGTCTAATGCGTGGGCGGGAATAGAAAGTTACAGTTTAAGTTAAGTTTGTTTTTGCCAAGTGAATAACTAAAGAATTCTCTGTGAGGGGTTATTCAGTTCTGTACCTGGAATTTAGGATGAATGAGGAATGGTATCTCTTTCTCTGCTCTCGATATTCCAGGCTGCCTGCGAGGGCTACCCGGAAGCGCCGGTGCTGGGTCTCTCGGCTTGAGATAGCAGCGCGTCTCTCAGCGCGTCAGGAAGGCGGGGCTGTTGCCTGCGGGGTCTGCTTCTGCTCTCGGCTTCGGCAAGTATGGCTGCTCCGTCTTGTCACCACGCGTGTGTTTGCATAGGGCAAGGTCGGCAATATTTATACCTTAAAGGTGCCGGGATTGACGTAAGGATGGACATAGGTACGTCAATAAAGATGTCATACGACTTGCTCGTTAGCACATTCTTTACTAAAGTTCTCTGTGAAATCAAAACAATGGCCGCACGGATTATCCAGGTTGTCATAGGTTTGATTTGTTATGAGAACGTCGTATGCCTTATCAGGGGCTGGAGGAATGTCGCTTGTCTAATTAGATCTCAAGCGTTATGACCTAATCAGATAACACGTTCCTGTGCCGTAGTGTGACTGCGTCAGATAACGGTATCTGCATCATGGGGGATTTCTTGCCTCATGGGCTGACTGTTAGTTAACTAGCTAGTTAGTTTAACCAGAATAGGGTCAGGAATAGGGGGATCGATTCAGAACCTATAGAAATACACGACACCCACTCCACGCTAACTATGGTCATATCTACTAATCTATGCATAGTATAACATAGTACAACATACTATAGAGTATAGTGTATACCTTACCACCCCAAAATACATAAATGCATTTTGAAATTTTCAAATATACTGAAAAATTGCAGTCATATATATTGTATGCACTTAAGCTATGAATTAAATGCAAAAATAAGCAAGCATTTTATGCATTATTGTTTTTTGGTATATGAGAAATACACATGAAATGGCTCTTAATATGGCTATACAGAAAGAAAAGTCGAAACCATTTCATCACATAATATATTTTGTGAACATACCAGCGGGCAGCTAAAGTCTATATAAAGTCTATAAAGTATCTAAAAATAGAAATCTTAGTTCTCTAGGAATAGTTTTCTTACTTTAAGCAGAAGATCAGTGTCCCGGGGAAAAAATATATAGAAAAATATTTTAAGGGCTTGCTGAAAAAAGTTGCTGTCCGTGAACTGGATTGTAATTGTTCATGTGACTTTATTTTTAAAGTTGAAGGCCGAATTCAGGGAACGCCGTGTGCGAGTTTACTCAAAAGTCTCTATTTCTGTTCCGGAGAGAACATCATATCATTCAGGCTTTCGAAAAAACTGTCAACAGCTTCATGGGAAAGTTCCTCTAAGTCGGAAATAGGGGTAACCATGCATTCGTGCGCATGATTGTCTCCATTGACATTCTGATTTGCATTGCTGACAGAAGGTCGTACCTGTTCGATGCTGCTTTCATCTTGAACTTCACTACTCTTCAATCGTAGTGGTGAAGATTCCAGGAATGCCGTCATCAGAATTGGCAGCCTTTGAGGGCAGCACAGTGCGTGAACCTTGGTAGGAACCAACAGTGTATCTGCATCCACCGGCGCATCCGATTGTAGCGTCAGACAGGTGTCTAACACGCATTCTTCTCCGCATAGCAGACACCTTAGTACAGGTAAAACACACCTTTGCCACATTGGTCGAAATGATAGAAACCAAGTCATGTTTAGGTCTCTAAGCCGGGAGAGTCCCAGGATTTTTGATATCCGGTCCCGGTATCCAATGGCTAGGATCGTATCTTCCATTGTCGCGAGAGTTTGATCTGTGACATGGGTTGCCATAACGAAAAATAAGGACTAGGAATAGGATTCCTGCAATTAGTCCCAGGATCAGGGAAAGTCCGCCAAAAATCGAATGGACGAAATCTGGAAAAATACCCAGTATGGCTTTGAATGGTGTTAATGCCATCGAAAATACTGTCTTAAATACCTTTGAGACCCCAGTGGTATCAGAAATATTTAAGATTTCGCTCAGGATTTCCGCGAAATGTACGGGGGAATTAGTTGATAATAATGTATGTATCTCTGCAGTCGTCCTTGCGACTTGTAGATCATACGTTTCTTTAGATGACGTGAGCCTTGTAGGCGTCTGAAGAAGCACTGTTTTCATTCTGCTTAAAGTATCTATTCGAATAGAAGTAATTTTCAAACCAGGCCATGCCCTTGCCTCCCTGTCTGGAAAGGAGCTGGGGAATAAAGAACGTCCACAGCACTTGACCTTCGCCGTCGTAGTGACGAGATAAGGAGTCCCGGGCATAAGACTACAACATCTGCGGTCTACAATAAGAATGTAACTCCCATTATAGAGTCTTTGAAAGAATGGTTCTATTTCAGTTGCAGGTGCGCCTTGCTGGTGACATGAAAGGTTGTATGAATTCCCTTCACAGGCTCCGTGCAAACTAATACCGTTACACAGAAGCGTGCCGCTTAGTGACATAGCACAATTGTTGCCACTAAGAAACACTTTCTGTCCTTTGTTACTGACACATGCATGTGAATAGGGCAGGTTCCAAGTTGTTTTAAGGTACCCCTTTCCCAATTTCTCGTACATGCCAGCCTGTATATATTTTTGGCAGTATTGAAACCTGAAGGTTGAGATTGGAATATTTATGATTCCGTGGATTATCCATTCACTGACAGGTCGTTCTGACATTGTCATTGGTAATCTTTCTAGTTTTTCAATGCTCAAGATTGTATAATCAGCACCCTTCTGCGCCATACCGATTTGTCTATCAGTAAGGTTAAAGATTTGGAATAGTGACGTTGTGTTGATTAAACGCCAAGGCACGTAGCCTGAACGCAGATTTTGTAACGTCCAGCCAAGCTGTACAATAGAACGCAATTGTGACTGTCCATGTTGTAATAACAGTAAGTCTTGCGATAATATATCGATTGCTGAAGACACAATGCTGTCCAATGAAAAAATTCTGGAGGACAGAGTCATTAACCCATTGTCCACTACAGAAAGTGATTTTTCCAAATTAATACGATCAATTTCACGTATTCTCTCTGCTGTCTCAATTTGAGTAACCTTCCAGGCCTCATTGTATGCTGCATATACAGAGGCTGCTATGAAACGCTTATGACGCTGTTTGCGTGGTCCCAGTATGAAATCACGCAAGTCAGCACCATCAGTAAGTAAAGTTAGGTGTTGCTTAATTTCAGGCAGTGTGGAAGTCTGTAGCCATTGAAGGCATAATTTGCCCACACTGTAGGTTGTTATTATCCCTGGGTGATGTCTTTGGGGATATCTAGGGTCTGGCCTGGTCATTTTGAAACCCTGTGTTTTATTCAGGAATCTATCTTGACAGTTATTTGTATCTGTGGGCCAGATCAACCATTGTTTCCAATCAGGATGTGTTCTGTTTTGGTTAAGTATATGGTTTATGTCTATTTCTTTATCTGTTTCAGAGCTATTGCTAAACATTGTTGGCTTTGGAATAGACAGGTTATTTAAATCTTTGATTTTGGCTAAGCCAAGACAGGTGGTTTGTTGAACAGTGTCATTTAAAAATATCATTTGTTCTGGGATCATGCAGGCTCTAAACAAAGCTTCTAAACCCTGTACTTGCCATTCTTTTGTACCCCAAACACTTTTCAAATCAACATTTTTGTCCCAATAATCAATTCCAAAAGTATTCATTTTTTCAAAGAACGAATCAGAATAAATCAATTTTGTGTTGGTTATCATGGTTTTCATCCCTGTCTTGTTTGATAATTTGTAATAAAATGTTTCAGCATTAGTTATGTTAAAACCTGAAAAATATGAATATTTGTCATAAACGGTTCTAGAGCTCCCTTTTGGAGGTGTAGCACAATGTTCCCATTGATTATAATTTAAAACATTTCTAGGTTGTGCAGATTTATGCAAGAAATTATTACCATAATGGTTATAGCAATACATACTATCATAATTTGTAGAACCCTGCAAATAATCATGTTTTGTAAATTTAGCAGACATTACTAAGTCAGACATCATATTATTTATACTTTCAAAGTCCCAATCATCAGCAAATGAGTTTGGTTTTGCAAAATCACTCAAGGAGATCTTGATTTGGTGTGGATATTTCAGGATCTCGACCGGACCATAAATTTCATAGTCAGTGTTGTCCCAGGCTACCCCACCAGGTATTGGAATTGCTGTGAAGTTGGCTGAAGAAAGTTCTGAAGAAAGTTCTCGTTTCTTGACGTGTGAAGATGTGTGTGGTTTGAGGACCAAGTTGATGTTCTGACTTGCTGTGTCCATTTTAGCATATTTTCCCTCAATGAAGCGTCCCAAAGTAAATACCATGATGAGCCAAAGTATGAGGATAAATGCACCAAAACCCACCCAAAATTCAATCCATGGAGAAACCAGATATGTTTCTTTCAGTTGTTTCAAAAGTTCCTTAGCTTTGTCTTTAAAGGATTTTGATGATGGCTGTGTCTTTTGTTCACTGAAGCCGTCAGAGGAATCATCGAAGTTGATGAAGTAACCAGATGCAGTTCTGTCAATTGTTCCAATTGGTTCAGGATTTTTGTTTTTTGCATTTTCACTTGGTACTTCAGTATACATTGGTGTCTCTCTGCTAAATGTCTTTATTTGGGTTTTCAGAGGTCTTAGTTCTATTGCATTGTTGCATAGTCCTTGTTGTTCTTCTGTAGGCGTTTCGAATGTGATGAGCCTCTTTGATAGGACCTCTGTACTGGTAGCAAACCTTGGTGTTCTGCTACTTATTGGGAGTCAACTTGGCCTACTGTTTGTTATTGGCCACATGTTGTGGTTTTACCAGGTCGATGGATACAACTCGGTTCTCCTTTTTTCCAGCAAGTGGCGGTAGTACAACTGATCTTGTCCCGTTGACAGACAAGACAGGAACTGCTTTTCTGTAAGAAGGCCCAAATTCCTTCTTTACCGCGATCTTCTCCCTGACTAGATCCCCGACTTTTGGAATCCAGACAGGTCTTGCTGGGACAGGTGGTGAATCTTCAGTGGTCGTTGGCTGTTGTTTCAACTGTATGTTGCTCAGGTCTTTTCTTGTTTTGTTTAAGTCCTGCAAAATAGCCAAACGGTCTTTGACATCAAAGGTTTTTTCTATTACCACTGAAGTCTGACTATCCAGGTCAGAGATCAACATCCTAGTTCCGAATAATAATTCGTACGGACTGAATCCCTTCAGAGAATTTCTTGGCAAGTTATTTAGACTACGTTGGACACTTATTAGATGTTTGACCCACCCAGCTCCCGAACCTAATATCCTTTCTATTATAGATTGCTTTCTGCCTTGGTTTTTTCTTTACACCGTCCCATACCCTCAGGAAGGAAGTGAGAAGATTCCCGCTGGGCTGTGCTCATTTGGCCATGTTTCCCCCCCAGGCTGGTTTGCTTGAGTGAAAGAAATGGTCGAACGTAGCATGCTCTTAGCGTATATGCCATTTAGACTCGCAAATCTTGTATAATAGTCCGGACGTCAGCCAAGTGCTGGTGATCTACATTATAAGTGGAAACTAGCCTGTATATGTTAATCGCAAGCCATTCTTTTTGCTGGTAATATTATCTGCCTTGATACGACGAGGTATTAAACTGCTTCTCTCCCCACTGCGATCTCTGTTGCAGTTTGGGCAGTTTTTTACAAACATGGTGTAGTGCAGGCTCATGCCTGGCCACCAGTACCGTGATTGTAATTCTTCCAGAGAATCTTTTAATTTAAGGTGTCTGTGACCCTCGCCCATGTGTGCGTCTGCGATTAACAAGTTTCTCCTGTCCATGTTTGGAATCACTCTATCCCCCACTCCAGGGATTCGAGCAAAAGGGACGGAGTTTGCATCGATTATGTATGTATAATTGAGTGGATAATTGATCGGTAACGCTGAGCAGTCGCCTTTTGATGACGTTTTCACCGCCAGCAATGTTTCGCCGTCAATGTATTTTAATGTACGCTTTTTTCGATCTACGGGAGCCGGTTTACTGGCTGCCGCTGCGGCTGTTTCAGCCAATGAATTCCCTACAACGTGAACGCCATCACGCTGGTGACTCAGTGAGTGTGTCACGTGAGTCTTTGGTAGTTCTTTTTTTAAAAGAGCTACTTGTTCCCAGAGCAGTCTCTGCTTTATTGGTGCATCTGTGTCATCTTTGTAACCGTTCTGAATCCATGTCTGCAAATCCTTGTTATATGCTTTGACGCAGTAATATGAATCTGACACTATAAGTGTCGGGAATTCGCGATCCGCATTATCTAGCGCCATTTTCAAAGCTAATATTTCAGTTTGTTGTTCTGAATTGGTTTCTACTGAGTGTGTCTTTGTTAATAGAGGTTTTAGTTTACCTCCGCGCCACACTTCTTTTGTAATCTCACATGTGGGATTGTATGCATGTTCTCCCCAAACGGAGGGTTGAGCATGTCCGTCTGTATAGATTACACAGGCGTAATGTCGTAGAGGCAGAATGTCGATTGGCAGAGGATACGTCTTTTCATATTTTAGATTTTTCAATTCTTCTAGTTCTTAAAAGACTGTCAACCAGGCAATACTTGATAATTCATATCCTCCGTACTGGATTTTCAGATGGGCAATTCTGGATTTTTTGAAGTTGAATTTGTAACCCTCTGCAGCTAAACCAAGTATTATGGTGTTCACTCTTTTCAAGTGAGTTTCCAAGTCATCATCTGTTAAGTAAATGTCATCGACATAAGATAATGCTTCATCATCATATTGTTGTAGTAATTCTGTTACTCTTGCTGAGAATACCCCCGGGCTGTTCTTGTACCCCTGGGCTAACCGACAGAATTGTTTTTGAGTGCCATTTACTGAGAAAGCTGTTAAATATCTGCTCTCTGGTGCTATGTTTTGACAAAAGAATCCATTGGAGATGTCCAAGGTTGTTTTGTATTTTTTGCGCACTATGTTATTCATTAGTGCAGCACTGTGTGAGTTTTGCACTGCAAAAGTTTTGCAACATGTGTTAAGGTGTCGGTAATCCAAAACTAGGCGATATGAATTGTCTGGTTTGGAGACCGGAAACAAAGGATTGTTCATTTGTGAGGTGCAAGTTTCAATCACCCCCTGGTATTCTAGCTGATCTAGTATTTCATTTACTTGTTTTTTAGCTTCTTGCTTGATTGGGTACTGCCTTTGTGCAGTTGGTTGTGATTTTAACTGGACTTTGTGAGGAGGAGAATCCTCATCCCATCCTACATGATTTTTATATAAAGCAGGTGCTAAGGCCACTGCCCACTTTCTAGCAAGTGTATATTTTTTATGAATCGGTATTTGATTCGAGAAGGCAGGCATAATTACTTCTTCGCCATGAGGGCACTCCCTGACAAACTCTGGTGGCCAGTCTTTTTCAGCTAGAAGGATGTCATAGCCTTTGGAGAGGTTATCCCAAAATAGTCCCCTAATTTTCCTAGTCTTATCTCCCTCTATACGTAATGTTATCTCGTATATTTTGTGGGGCTTGCTAACTCTGGTATCTGCAGTTTCCACTTGAAGGTATTCATTCGTGTCCACTGTCTCCAGATGATTCATAAGGACTTTGCGAGCTATGCTCACCTCTGCTGCGCTGTCTAGCATTGTCTGGGCCCACTCTCCGTTTTTCAGTTGTGTCCTCAGTATTCTCGGCATTGTTAACTACCTTGATACTGGCTACCTTCTTTTTTGGAAATTGTGATTTCTTTTTCAGTTGAGCAGGTTCCTTGTCTTTGGACTTGGCGTGCTCTTCTGATCGTCCTCTTCTTTCCGATTTTTGCGAGGAATTCTGAAAAGATTGAGAGGGACGTGTATCAATGTCTTGATATCTATCAGGTTTTTTAATATTATCCCTATTTCTAAGGTTATATCTATTCCCAGAGGGGTCACTCTGGGGTGACCTTTGTCTCGGGTTTGGAGATTTCTCTCTTCGCCTAGGAGACCTTCCTCTGGACTGGAATTTCTCTTCTTTAGGATTGGATTGTTTATTTCCATCCCAGTTCTTTTTTGGTGAATTATTATTATTATTAAAAAACATTTTTTCTGGACTTGTAGTCAGTTGCGGTTTTACTGGTATTCCACCTAGACTATCTCTGCCTAGTTCTTCATAGGATTTTTCTATGATTCTGGCAATTTCAGCTGGTTGGTCTGCTATGTCTGTCTCTTTTAACCTCTGGCGGATCGCCACGTTCGCTGCTTCACCTTTTATGTTGGCTAATAATATAGCCGAGACCTGCTTGAAGTCTTTCAGTAGTTTCATACCAAGAGTTAAAGCAGGTTCTGGACCGTATTCATCTTGAATTTGTTTTAGCACATCTGGTATTACCGAAATGGATGGAACACCGTGCGTTTTTGTGTAGATGGAAGCAAAGACTGTACCCCAAGTGTCACAGTCCTCAATGTGTGGTGCGATTCCCATTGGGAGACATATAGTCAGAATCCTGTGTTTTTCCAGCGGGGTGGTGTCAGGAAACACCGCCTCTATTTGGGTAATTTTCTGTGCCAACCAGAATGGTATCTGTTCCCGTTTAGCTGGAACTTTACCTAGGCAGGATTGGATGTTCTGTGGTGTAATTTTATTTGTGTTCCCCTGGTGAGGGGTCAGCTGTGGAAGTTTAATCGCTGGCTGAATTGTTGAAGTCCGCATTACATACTGAACTAATTGTCTGTGAATTTTTAGTAGTTGTTTTAGCTGTATTAACAGCTCTGCTGCAGGCATTCTTTCGATGTCTGGATGTGGTGTGTATCCGGCTAAGACCGGCCACGTTGCTCCTGGTCTTCCTAAAGGACCGAGCCTTGTAATGTGATTGTTATGTATTAGGGCGCCATCAAATAAGAGCAAATGCTCTTGGAATTTGAGTGGTACTTCCACCTCCTCGAAAGGAGTGTACGTTTCAGGAGGTTCCTCTACTTTGTAATAGTGGAAGTACTTTGTTACAGCATTTGCTGCTGGAAAATGTATCCATGTATAGTATACCTCTGTCTGCCGATATTCGTGTGCCTCAATTACGAATATGACTGTGCCACCTCTAGGTGTCAGTCCATTTTCTATAAGTTTTAAGGTTATAGATCTCCTTTTAATGACCGGAATGAGTATTATATCCGCGTCTGCTGCTTGCATGGTAGCATCAGCATCTGCTATTTCAGTAGCTAATCTAATTGCCTCTCTTTCTCCATCACTGTCTCCCATTTTACTGACAGGATGGTATTATTTTTGTTTGCAGATCAGGTTTCTTATGGAAACAGAGATTAGATGCACAATATTCTGGAACTGTTTTATCCTTCAACGTTGACTAGACCAAGAACCATACATAGGAGTTCCCTCCTGCGAGGTTTTGGAGGATATAATAACCTTTCACCCACTCCAGACGTCTTTGGAGTATTTGGGAAAAGGGGTCTGAGTGAGAAAGCACGACTGAGTTACTCTAAATGTCTTACGTTAGTTTTATCGCCCTTTCCAAACGCGTTGGGCGCCATGTAGTGTAGTTCCTATCTTCCCAATAGGCTCTGCGCATTGGAATAGTACCTACAGCAGTAAAGGCCTAGGCCAGACGTTAACTAGGTCTACTACTGTCGATACTAGACTTAATTTTTGGGTTTGCCAGCTAAGCTCAGAGTTCGCTAGAAACTTTCTCGAATGTTCAAGGAAGGATTAACTCCCCTGATTAGACAAGAAGGGATTTAGTTTCTGACAACCATAGAACATGACAACTTTGCTCTCCCCTAATCAAGAGTCAATCTCAAGAGTCGTGTGAGCACAAGGCAATTATTTTACTCAGTCAGTACGTGCATTCTTAGTCTCATCAGAATGTAGAGAAAAGGAAGAGACGGGCGTGTTCAATAAAAAGGTGTTATTTATTGATCAGTCTCTTTTCTCGTACAAGAGAAATGGATCGATATTATTGCAATACTTATAGTTAAGTAAAGTGCATACATTAGAAGCAATAGTATAAAATAATACTGTAAAAACATTGATATGGTTTCTGAGCCATATGATGTTTAAAATGATTAAAATATATTTACATACACATATACATTTGACTAAACGTACTCAACTGGTGTTTCTAAATACGCCTACCCCGTGTACCTGACCTAAGTCTAATGCGTGGGCGGGAATAGAAAGTTACAGTTTAAGTTAAGTTTGTTTTTGCCAAGTGAATAACTAAAGAATTCTCTGTGAGGGGTTATTCAGTTCTGTACCTGGAATTTAGGATGAATGAGGAATGGTATCTCTTTCTCTGCTCTCGATATTCCAGGCTGCCTGCGAGGGCTACCCGGAAGCGCCGGTGCTGGGTCTCTCGGCTTGAGATAGCAGCGCGTCTCTCAGCGCGTCAGGAAGGCGGGGCTGTTGCCTGCGGGGTCTGCTTCTGCTCTCGGCTTCGGCAAGTATGGCTGCTCCGTCTTGTCACCACGCGTGTGTTTGCATAGGGCAAGGTCGGCAATATTTATACCTTAAAGGTGCCGGGATTGACGTAAGGATGGACATAGGTACGTCAATAAAGATGTCATACGACTTGCTCGTTAGCACATTCTTTACTAAAGTTCTCTGTGAAATCAAAACAATGGCCGCACGGATTATCCAGGTTGTCATAGGTTTGATTTGTTATGAAAACGTCGTATGCCTTATCAGGGGCTGGAGGAATGTCGCTTGTCTAATTAGATCTCAAGCGTTATGACCTAATCAGATAACACGTTCCTGTGCCGTAGTGTGACTGCGTCAGATAACGGTATCTGCATCATGGGGGATTTCTTGCCTCATGGGCTGACTGTTAGTTAACTAGCTAGTTAGTTTAACCAGAATAGGGTCAGGAATAGGGGGATCGATTCAGAACCTATAGAAATACACGACACTATGATTGCCTTAGTTACATTTTCATGGCGAATATTTCTACTACTTACTTTCCCCATTGCATTATCTTGTGTTTTCTAGAAAGCCTAGTTTTCTCATACCACCAGTTTACCTTCAAACTCCGGGTGAACCACCCATACATTTAATTTGTGGTATAATATCTTTCTGACATATGTAGAGGTCATGAGAGAAAAGAATGGGTGCTCTAAGGAGAAAATATCTCTACTTAAGAACTGTTTGGCCGGTGAGGACCTCAGAGAGTACAAGGGCTTAACCCACTTTAGAAAACACAAGATGCTGGAATGTATTTGACTATGCTGTCAAACAATTAGTATGTAGACATGGACACATTGCAAATGCAGTGCCGAATGCTTCACGTTGTACTCTAGAAAGCAAGAAGCAGGAGAATGAAGTTATAGAGGAAAATTAGAAGATTGGCCATGGGGCAGGTACTGATTTTAAAAGAGTCGAACAATATTCTACTGAAGGATGGCCTTAAGAAAGGAAAATTCAAGGCCTATTGGGTTAATTTGTAAAAGGACAGGGTGCCCTTGCATATGTGCATTGTGTGCTTTTGAAAGGAGACAAGGTTGTTCAACCCATGAAGCTAAGAAATTAAATCATTAGGAGAGGTCATGATGGACTCCCATAGATGTCATGTACCAAAAGGAAGATAAGAGCATAGGTGTGGTTGCTGCTACTTGATGATGAGTGTATTAGAAAGTTATGAATTTGCAATTAATGTAGCTACAATGACAAATCTACCAAGGCCAACATAACTGATCCTACATCGGTGGTTCGAGCCTTCCTGAAGGTCCATGGAAGTACCTTGGGTATGAATATAATTGGTCCTTTCCATGTCCCTGCAGGCAGGAGAGTCTATGCTTCAGTTATGATTGACTACTTCTCCAAGAGTCCAGCATAGAAATTGTCGAGAAATTGATATCAACGTCTGTCATGAATTTTTCTTGGAGGGTTTCTTGTGCAAAGAAGAATTTCCTGAATGTCTGGTAATTGATCATGGAAATTAGTTTGTTAGCACTAAATGTTTCAGATTTTTTAATAGCTGTGGTATCCATCACTAGAGGTAAGCAGTGTACCACCCAGAGGCAAATAAGCAAGTGGAATGTTTTAACTATGTCAGGAAAGAAGCTATTTAGTAAGTGATCAATGGGGGAATCAATACAAATTTCAGCTATTCACATGACATCACTTATAAAACTATTTACAACTCTGTGACAGCTTTTACTCCTTTTGAACATAAGAGAAAACTCCAACCAGGGACATTAACAGCACTTCGTAGTAGAATACGAAGGTGGCAATGGTTGTAGGACAAGGAATCGCTAAGGATGGAATGTATCGGGGGGGGGAGCGGTGTTAAATAGAATGAAAAGATGGTTTGGCATTAGTCCAAGAAAAGTGGCAAAGTATCCATCAAGACTACACGTCAAGGGGATTTTGGTTTGCGTTTAGCTTCCAAATAGACAAGGGGAATCATGTGAAAGGAGATCTAATCCTGTTATGTTGACTGCAGTTTTTAGGCGAACTGTTAGTTACTGACAGAGGTGTTTGAATTGTAACAGAGTTCGGATTTTCAGAGAAGAACTTGGTCAGTGTGCGATTTGAGATTCTGTAAAAAAAAGCAATATTTTTCTTAACTTAGGAGTGTCCAACGACAGACAGTTTGATTAGTCTTGAAAGGGGCGATGTTGATTGTCAAATGTTTGACTTACCTGTGGAAGGATGGCATGTCCTTTCTTAGGTAGTGGATGTTAGACACAGCTCCAGGAACAGGACTCTCCATAGCTTTTTATTGTTTTGTTTGTACAGGCGAGGGCGTGATAATGTGGGAATTTAGGGTCCAAATATGGACACCTCCATACAATTGCCGGGAGTCAAGACTGAGCAGCTGGCTCTGCGTACACCTCCCCTCTGGCAGACTACACGTAGTTTTGTTTCAAACCTAATAAATCTAAAGCAACCCTTCACCTGTCTGGCTTATCCTGTCTCCTCGTATTTCTCCTCAGAATTGCCACCTTTTTGTTTGCCTGAAAACCTCATAATTCAGGACAAAGCACTTACTGTCCCTGTGTCTAAAGATGCAAATATGTGTACTATGATGCATTTGGGTAATTCAACAATGTAAATCACCTCTCCCAGCAGTTCAATAAGGCACAGTGCTCTGCAGTTTATAGGATTGCGCTATATACATTTCAGTACAAATGCAACAAAAGTTAACAGTATTCAATTGATCGACTTCATGAAGAGGAAACGATAAATTTTCCCTGCCAGGATTCGGACTCATGACTTGCAGATCACAGAAGATACCAGTAATGAGCATGTACCTCACGGGGCCATCTTGCCGCCATTGTATCCACTTGAATGTGCTATACTTAATAGAACTCTTCCCTCCCACATGTTTATATTTAGCAGTCATATTTCCAGGTGGCCACTTCCCATGAACTCGGTGACCAAGGCTGGCTTTAGTGTTGGTGGGCCCGGTGCAACAATCATTTTTGGCGCCCCAAACCCCATGATCACCTCCTCGGATTCCCTCACTACCACCGGGCATAAGTGCCCCTCATCCCTCCAATCATAAGATATTGCTACACGCATTGCACCCACCGAGGTCAGCACCCCCTCCACAAGTCAGCGCCCAGTGCGGCCGCACCGGTCTCACTGCCCTGTCAGTCACCCAAACATTGAACAACTGAAACTACAGACCAACAAAGCCAGATGTTGCAGTGCAGACGTGACAGTGGCGGCCATTTGGTGGGCGGATACATACAACCACACCCCCAAGTACAGTTTAATGACTGAACACGGCTTCACTTAAACCGTCTTCCCTTCTGCCAGCATTTTTTTCCATTTCTGAAAGCAGAGCTGCGTCTTGTAACTGTCCCTACCTGTAATTATCCTCTATTGGTACCTTGTTAAAATTCAGACCATCTAAGAAGAAAAGCAAATGTGTAAAACCACTAACACATAAATCCAGAAATAGAAAACGGGATTTACAAGCATGTAGATCTAATGGCGTCTACCCTGGCAGCGATTTGAATGAACCCTTGTTGTTTGTGCCCTGAAATCTTTTGTTCTGTTTTGATTATTTGCCTTGACACCTGTGTTGTAGTTTGGTATAATGGATGTTTTATTGAAGGAAAGTTTACTGTGTTATTTTCTGTTGTGCGTGCCTACTTATTGTTATATTCTCTCATAGACTAACTGCCTTATAGAGTATTACAAATAGCCATTGTGCTGTTGCCAGTGAAGTAAAAGGAGCTCCCAGTGCGATGTCACTTCACCTGACATCACTGTGGTTGGTCTCTGTGCCTCTTTGTGACATCTCGCTGGGAGCTGCCATTTCCAGGCTGGCAGCACAGAGGCACCAACGCTACTCTATGAAAAAGAAAAACATGAAACATTGAAATAAGCGCGCAGATAACACAATACATTCAGTGTAGGCTGCCCCGGGGGTAAAATAAAACTTACAAGTAGAAACAGAGCACGTAAAATTGCATACAAATGTTTTATTGAAAATGAAATCACCGAACAGGCTAGACTGGCCCGTGCGGGATTAGATGTGTGTGGCTGCGTTTTCACAAAGGCAATTGTAGAAGGTATTTAAATAATGCACTGCACAATTTCCATTTCAGGATACAGTATCCTCAATATACTGTAGCATAGAGTTATGTATGGAAGGCAGGAAGGAGAAAGAAGAGTTTTGTCAACATTTTCACTGCAAGAAAAAAAGTCCATGTTTTAATCTTTAGAGGGCCTGAAGCTAAGTCTAACACTAAACCAACTTGAAACGGCCTACAGCAAAGGCAAATGTCATAGACTGGTGGAGGCCACCCAAGAGGGTGTAGCCTAACGGCTAGAAAAGCAGCCTACAGCAAAGGTGAATATCATAGACTGGTGGAGGCCACCCAAGAGGATGTGGCCTAACGGCTAGAAAAGCAGCCTACAGCAAAGGTGAATATCATCGACTGGTGGAGGCCACCCAAGAGGATGTGGCCTAACGGCTAGAGTGGCCGACCTGGAAGCTGGGGAACTGAGTTCGAGTCTCGGCAGGTAACATTCTGTGAATCTGGGGAAATCACTAAATCTCCCAGGCCCTAACAAAATTAATGTGCCCGTCTGTAACACAAGTGGTGCTCATGTAAAGCTCTCCGATACCTTCGGGTCAAGTTTGTGCTATTTAACCCCCCCCCCCCCCCCCCCCCCCAAAAAAAATCGCGCTGCGCCTGGACCATAGAGCGCGGGAGCAGCAGAGCAGACTCTACACTCACAAACACTTTAAAGCAGTTTTATTTCACCAATTACGTTTAGAAAGGAATAAAGGACATAGTTATAATTGGGATTAAAGGGTGTACGGTCTGTACTCCAAGAACGGAGGGGAGGTCCTACCGCCCTGCTTAGCTAAAAGCTGTGTTGTCATTTTTTTTTATTTTTTTTATTTTTTTTAAACCTTTATTGTACAGGGAAGGCTCACAAATACGGGCCTACAACCCAGCGGGCCGGCCACCACAGATAAGGATTATAATCAACAATACAGAAACGCATACAGAATATCACAACAAATCATACAGGAAATAAGGGCTAAAAGCCATATAGCAACCAACAGGGACACGATACGAGAAGGTTGATTTTCTAATATATAGAAACGGGTACAACAGGATAATAAACAGGTAGGAAGTCTCGGAGGGCCGTGGTGGGCCGCGAACAGCCATGGTAAAAGATACAGGATAACTCAATAATGACAAATACCTATCGGTAGGGGCAAAATATGAGTCGCACCAGAAAAACAGTGGCAACTGCCGTTCAACGCCACCCACCACAATAAGAACATATCATATCAAACAGAGTCGAAAAAAGCTTATCAAATAAAAGCCCTCCGTCACACAACCCAGGGGATAAGGAAAAAAAAACCCCACGAGAGGGGGGAGGAAGGGAGGAAAAAGAGGGAAAAGGGACAAAAAGCGAAAGGAAGAACGCCACCTCAAGCATGCGCCCCATGGCAAACGAGGCCGGAAACCACAAATCGGTATACAGAACCGGTAGTAACCAGAGCAAAATGTGTTGTCATTTTTGTTAAGCTGTGCAAACCTTAGTTCCCTGGTATATGTCCCACTGCAGAACATTTTACGGTGCAGCACAGCATCATGGAGTGGGACAGAATCTGGATGAGCCAAAGACTGTTCTATATTTCCACTCCCCTGCAGGGGCTATGGTTCTCCTATACACCGCAGGAGATGGGTGGGACCCCTGACACAAGGTGCCATGGAGGGCAGTTTTGGTGTGTTGTTCTACTATCACAAAGGGGAGACAAGAGGGGCATTATGGGGGTCACGCCTGCCCTTACTAACTCAAACACAATAATTGGTGTGATACCCTCAGAGAAATGTGGTTTGCTTAATCAGCAAGTCAGCAGGTTAGTACTAGAAATGAAATGAAAAATTATATTTATATTGCGCCAAAAAACTACCCGGAGGCCTCGCAGCGCTTATATTGATTGCTAAAATGGGCTGCCCGGGAGGTTAACGGGTTTTCGTGTACAAGTGTGTTTTCAGCGCTTTCCTGAAAGCCATCCTGTTTGGGTTCCCCCTAAGGGCGAGGGGAAGGGAATTCCAGAGCCTAGCAGCCGTGTGGGAAAAAGAGCGGCCACCCCACCTAGCTTTGTTGATCTTTGTTATAGTCGCTAGATGCAGTGATCCGGAGCGAAGGGCTCTGGGGGGGGGACATAGGGCAAAACTAGGGGGAACAGGATGGCAGGGCCCGTTCGGTGGAAGGATTTGTGCACAATGCACATAGCCTTGAACTGAGCTCTGGCGGCGACTGGAAGCCAGTGAAGATCTTTTAGGGCATGCTTGGCTGACTGCCAACGAGGGATGTTGTACAGTAGGCAAGCGGCACAGTTTTGTGTAACTTGGAGCCTGTGGGTCACCGCTACCGGGGCTCCTAGGTACAACACGTTTCCATAATCCTAATGAGTTCTCTGTGTGCTGCTAGTTGTTAGTTACCTAAATTCAAGGTAATTCCAAGAATTGGACGAGGATGGCTCACTAACGTAATGTGACATGTTTCATCATTTACCACCTCGTCCCACCCCAGTAAGATGTTATTACCAGGGCGGACACAACCTCAGAATGGAGCTTTTCTGAGAGAGTTCTTTGATATGTCTTCTCTCAGGACAATGATTTAGGTCCAGTTTACGACCTAAAAGTATAGGTAATCCCAGATTCAATATGAATCAAGTATCAAGGGCAAATTCAAATTCATTCCAAAATCAGAACCAGTTTTAACATTCCTCCACGTTGAAGATTGAGAACTTATACTGTTGAAATAAATCTAAGTCTGCACTCTTCTGTTTGCTTGTGAACTCCTGAATTTAGTATTGTAGCTGCTTTAATAGTCCATAATGTGTCAGGAGTGTATAGAGGGAAACAAGGAATGTGAAGGGTAAGTATTATTTTTTTATGAAAAGACCTTCCAGGCTCAAGCAGTTAAGCTGCCAAGGCACTCTACCATATGCTAGGAATTCCCATCATTTGGATAGGTAGGCATTGCCACCAAATGCTAGATAGTGAATGATCATCATATCCCAATGTACTGCCACCACGAGGCAGACATTGCCACTGTATGCCATACACTCCCATCTTATATACTGCTATCATAAGACCAGATAAATCCTTTTCAGTCATTTGAGATTCTTTGATATGCAAATCATTTCTACCGGATGCCCAGGAAGTTATCCTCTCCAAGTGTCAGACTACCCACCATATACTCACATCCCATCTACTGATATGATATAACTAGCTACGTACCTCCAATGCATACCAGGCAGTCAACTGCGGTTACATTCTTAAAACCCCTTTGCAGACCATGATTCAAGCCCACCACTTCCACAGGACTTGAGCTTGCTCTTATCCTACACCAACACCCAGAGGAAAAGTGCATTTATTTGTCGTTCTTTTCAGGTTGAACTACCCCAAACCTTAATGCTGGTGAATACATCATTCAGGAGCTTGCCATATCTGGTCACTTTCCTGAAAGAAGAGGTGGTTTTCAACAGTTATCCAATGTATCTCCATTTTAAACCTTGTAGAACAGCAGCAGTCATATTCCAACCATAAGGACAATGACGTTCTTCATCCTGCAGAGGAGTCAGGAAGATGCACTGCTTCTGGCCTCACAGAATATAAAATATGCTAAACTGGTAAACGCGGACGACTTTGTAACATTTTCAACACATGGATGTATATCCAGTCACTCCAGGTTGTTGGTTCCCTGTTTTTTTTTCTTTGTATTTTACTTAAGCGGTCATGTGTGCCTCAATGCTTTCACAAAGAATATTTTCTGAAATCTTCTTTTCTTTAGGGAAACCTAATGCGAACTCATGACACACAAGCCTCTTCAGCTTCAAACTGTGCTCTCAAGAATTGCTGATGGATCTCATGAAGAGATAGGCTGATACTGATTCTGCCTGTGCCATGACTAAATTAGGTTTATGGCCAGGAGTATTTGTTATCCTAAAACAGGGATTATATCTTCAGGGATTTGCACCACCCTGCTTGTGGTTCCCACTCTACTCTGCTAAGATGTACAACAGACAGATCACAAAGAACTTCAAGCATCCTTAAACAGTTTTGATAAAATCCTGGGACATAACCATAGTCCTTCATAATGTCCATTGCAAGTGACGCACATC
This sequence comes from Lissotriton helveticus, assembly GCF_964261635.1. Classification (NCBI taxonomy): domain Eukaryota; kingdom Metazoa; phylum Chordata; class Amphibia; order Caudata; family Salamandridae; genus Lissotriton; species Lissotriton helveticus. The sequence continues at coordinate 964,173,851 of NC_136071.1, read as the reverse complement.
GTACGGAGAATCCGTGACTATGCATCTCATACACTGAATCTGTAGCCATGCATATCGAACACGGAATCTGTAACCAATACACATCGCACAGAATCTCTACCTATGCATAGGTACATAGAATTAATGGCTCTGCATATCACACACCGATATTGGTTATCGTCAGCTCCCATCTCTGCAAAGATCATATTCAAGCCTGAATCGTATAGAAGTGTATTCAGAAACAAAGATTTGTAGAAATCTACAATGATAATATATTATGAATCAAGATTCACCCCATATGTATAATGCAGTCTCTTTTAGCTAGTTTCTTGACCTCTGTGCATTTCAAGATTGGGCAAAAATTGTAGGAAACTGCATTTAAGACACAAGTATATCTGTAAGCACTGGAACCTCTACTGGAGATTGTACTACTGCCCACACGTTCATAATTTTAGGACACTATAATCTTTTTTACGATATGATGTCCCTGTCACCAATCTGTGAGTGGAACCTTGACAAATACAAAGAGTGTGCAGGGTTTTTGTTAAACAAGACTCTCAATTCGTTCTGTGCAGTTATTATGCCTTTCCATCCACACTACCTCCCTGTACTGCTTTTCCACCCACACTGCCTCCCGGTACTACATTTCCACCCACACTACCTCCCAGTACTACGGTTCCACCCACACTACCTCCCTGTACTGCTTTTGCACCCACGCTACCTCCTGGTACTACTTTTCCACCCACACTACCTCCCTTTACTGCTTTTACACCCACACTTCCTCCCTTTACTGCTTTTCTACCCACACTACCGCCCTGTACTGCTTTTCCACCCACACTACCTTCCGGTACTACTTTTCCACCAACACTACCTCCCTTGTACTGCTTTTCCACCCACACTACCACCCTGTACTGCTTTTCCAACCACACTATCTCCCTGTACCGCTTTTCCACCCACACTACCTCCATGTACTACATTTCCGTCCACACTACCTCCTTGTACTGCTTTTCCACCCACACTACCTTCCTGTATACTTTCCAACCTACATTATGCTTCTTAAGTGTTTCAAATCACCCAGGATGGTTTTACAACCAGACCTTGAGCTTCTTTTTAACTGCATGGAAGTTGTCATTACAGCTTGAAATTGTGAACTATAAATTCCTCTTCCTATTGAGAGCAGCACAAACGTACAATTAGTGGAAAGTTAACTCCAGCAGCGCAGTCAGGGAGTCTACAGGCTTTAGGCTCTGCAAGGAGCCTCGACATGTTTTACCTGTGCAAGGAGGGCACAGGTCTTTGAGGTAGCCTTGAAGGAAACATTTCCCTGCTTCCATCGAGCACTACAAGTTAGGGTAGCAAACAATCGTAGCTAAAATATCTTCTCACACAAATATTTCTGTAAACGAAATTCAGGTCACAATATTTGTCAGACGACATTTTTGCTAATGATATTCTGACAAACAGCCTTTGTACATAGAGTCCTTGAAAGAGCTCACAATTACAAGGCAAACTGCGTGCATTGCTTCAACTTGTATGATTTTTACCACATCTCTTTTCAGATAACAATTAGAAGTTACATTATTGTGGTCGTTTTTTCAGTCTTTTTTAGGCTACAGCATGCTGTGTATTATAGTTCTGAGGCACTTAATAAAGTTGCATTCGTTCCCCTTTGTGGAAGAGGTGTGGCGCAGCGGCCAGGGTGCCTGACTCTAGACCACAGGGTTCACAGTTCGATCCCGGCTCCTGGGGCAGGTTAGCCCAGCATGCCAGCACCATGTGACTCTGGGCAATAGCTTGCTTAATCTTCCAGATGCCCCCCAGCGCCGGGACACCTGCGTCGGAGGTTGCTGTGCGCTTTACCAATGCTGGCATTTACATTCACCTTTATATTTTTACTCCTAAATTCTACAGGAATCCAAAACTATTCTGCAGGAGTAAATCCCTCGGTGCTTCTTCAGATTATCAGGTGGTGGGGATTCATGTCTGCATTCGACTTGTAGGATGGGGTTTCCACGGTCAGAGGTTGAGAGCAGAGGACATGAACGGGGGAAGGATTGCCAAATGCAGTGAAGCCGTCCATCGAGGGGCACGCACATTTTTGCGAAAATCCACCATTCTAGTGCTCTGTGGATATTAGTGGAGACACTGCACATTCGACAATAATGTATGACTAACTCCACTTCAAGATATGTGAGAATCTTCATGCAGGCAAAGATCTGTACATGGCATAGTCATATGCCTCTGACTCATAGATGTTTGGCTTTGAAAACATCGCTGCTGAATCGGCCCCTTTAAAACTGCATTTATTGCTCTGTTTGTTACATGCGGCTTCAGGCCTAGTGATGGAATGGGAAAAATAGTGCCACTGCTGTTATGGTAACTAGAGTTGTGCAAACTATGGGTTCTCCTTTCCTGCTCTCTTCTGCACGTCTGACCCCATGACATGCCTGTAGGGAGGGTAATATCTGAGAAATGGTCTGATAACACACAGTCCAAAGGAAGCTAAATGAGGATTGAGGAACATATCTTAAAAATAGAAATTCTCATTTTCAGGTTTCATAATGGAAGTCCAAATTTATTCGAAAAGTTATCATTTGGCAAGCCAAATCCGTTTCTATGGGATGCCCTTTGAATGAAGAACACATTTTAAGTCATTGGACTCTATTCACGAGAAAAAGAAAAGTACTGAGGATGCTTACTTCTGTGCATGAACCACTTTTTACATTGTTTTCCTATTCACAAACATTCCCAGAGGTACACTTGGAAAACTGGCCATGTGAAGGTTTCAATGTGTACTTCTGGGAATGTCATTTGATTTTCTCAAAGACTCCTATTACCTCTGTGCAGAGTACTCCCTTAACGAAGAACTGAGCACAGGAGAAATAGGAACGGTCTGTGAAAATGTGGCTTGATTTATTTCCTTTTCTCTGCAGGGAAACCTTTTTCTCCACCCTGGAGACAGCCGTTTTCCCTTCACACTCAGAAAAAATGGGGGTTACAAGTTCTTTTTAGGTCGAAGCCTAGGTTTGCTAACAACATCTTGAGGGCATTTGGAATATTTTCCTCGGAATGCATTCTGCCCATTGCTTACGATTGCCTTTCTGGTTTGTAATTCACTTTTGCTTGCTTTCTATACTGGGTCTATTTGTTTTAGTCTGTCCAGCTTGAGTTTGTCCCTTCCCTTGCCCAAAACCGATTTACTGTATTCTTCCACCAGTACTGATTTCTAGAAACAGGTCTTTAAATATTGTTCTTATCTTTTCACATTTGCTGTACATTCAAAGGCAGAGGTCAAACGTCAGGCTCGGTCTTTCAGGGAGCTTGGTGTTTACTTTCCTTTCTTCAACTTCAAAGTGGGAGGATTTATGTGACAATCATGCTGGCTGGGGTGGAAGGCTTGAGGAAGGCTGTACGATGTTATTTGTTTTACTAGCAAACAACACAATTTAAATGTTTTAAATGAACTGTACAGATATTTCAGAACATATCAAAATTACAAATGCACAAATTAAGCACATTTTTGGGTACTTCTGAAGTGTGATGGAAACAAATATTTTAATATGATGAAAACAAATCAATACACTATGTGGTGGCATTTCCACACATTATCATTTGTGTGCTGTATATTTTTATCAGTAAATCTGTATGTTTGTGCAAATGTAATTGTCAATTGAAGATGTGATGTCTCTAATAGCAGTGTGCTACCAGGCCATGTATTTTCCACTCTACACCACTCCACTCTTCTGTGCACCACTCCACACTACGACACTCCACTTCACCTGGAGTCATTGCACTCTACGTCACTTCACTCTACTCCTCTCTACTCTACACCACTCTACTCTATAACAATGCACTCTACCCTACACTGCTTTACAATGCACCATTGCTCTCTTCACCACTGCACTCTATATTTCTCAATTCTGTGCCACTTCACTCTATGCCACTCTACTGTGTAACAATGCACTCTAAGCCATTGCACTTTACACCAATGCACTCTACTTTGCACCACTCAACTCTACCCCAGTACACTCTATGCAAATCCCCTCTATGCCACTTTAATTTACTTTGCACTCTACACCACTGAACTCTACTCTGAAACAATCTGCACTCAGCGCAACAGACCTAAGCACCCATGCACTCCCCTCTGCACTACTCCACTCTACATCCCTGAACTCTATGCCATTGTATTCTATACCACTTTACTTAAAATTAATGCACTCTATGCCACTGAACTGTACGCCAATCTACTCTGCACCACTGCACTCTACACCACTATATTCTTCTCTGCAACACTCTACACACTGAAATCTATGCCATTGTACTCTACGTCACTGCTCTACACTACTCTACTCCTGTACTCTACTATACTGATCTCTACGCTACTGCACTCCACGCCAATGCACTCTACGCTCCTCTACTATACACCACTGCACTCTACAACAGTCTACTCTGCAACACGGCACTCCCTGTCACTGAACTCTACGCCACTCCACTCTACGCTGCACCGAAACCACTCTACTGTTCACTACTCTATGCCACTTCACTCTACACCAACTACTCTGCACCACTGCACTCTATGGACCTATACTCTACTCTCTAGCACTATGCACCACTGCACGCTGCGCCACTGAATTCAAAGGCACTCTATTCTACTCTGCGCCACTCTACTCAGCATCACTCTACTCTGCACCACTGCACACTACGCCAATGCACTCTACACCAATTTACTCAAAACCAATGCACTCTATGCCACTGCACTGTACACCAGTCTACTCTACACCACTATACTTAATGCCACTTCACGCTAGGATAATCTACTCCACTCTATGACTCTACAATACCCCACTCTATGATGCTCTACTCCATTAAACTCTACTTCAAGCAAATATACTATTCCACAACACTCTACTCCACTCTATGCCACTCATCAACACTGCTCCACTCTATAACCCTCTATGTAACTCCCTCTATGCCACTCCATGGCACTTTACTCCACTCTATTCTAAGACATACTACTCCACTCTATGACACCAAACGTCACTTAACTCCACTCAAGGCTATCCCACACTCCTACATTACTCCACTCTAAGCTGCTTCACTCAATGACAATCTACTCTGCTCTATGTCACTCTACTCTATACCACTCTACTCCATTCTACGCAACACCCTCAACACCCCTTCACTCTGCTCTAAACTCCATGACAATCTACGACACTCCACGTACCTCAACTCTACTCTAAACCACTCTACGTCACTCCATGCCACTCAATAACATCCACTCTAATCCACTTTACAACACTCCACTCCATGCCACTCTCCTGTACCCCACTAATCTTTAGCCATGCTGGTGTACAACACAGCTGAAACATATCGGCAAAGCAATAGCTCTTGCATCGGCGAGACCTATTGGTTTTGCCAGTGCTTGTTCATCTTGGAAGGGGAGTTACTCGGGCAAATCTGAACATTTTCAGATTGGAATGTAATCAGAGAGGAATTCACATTGAGGGCATTCTTATACTTCCAAGGCTCAGAATGCCAACCTACCACCTGTTGAGAGTGATTTACTACTGTGGATTTCTTTGCAGTTGTGGAATAGAAATCCATAGTTGTAAATGAATGTATGCCTCAGGAATTCCCCTGTGGACTCTTGGAAGCCATGAAAAGGCAAATTTGGGTGCAAACATACCTTTATAATCACATTTACAATTGTTTAAGGTATCCATTTAAAGGTATCATAATACCATTGGCTCTTATTTTGAATTTTATTGATAAATGCATTTTATATCATGAATACAGAGCTGTGGTATTTATTAATGAAAAAAAGAAATCCTGAAAAATAATTCTGATATCCTTTGTATTCCCTTCCCAAGACTTCACCTGGGACAGTTCAGAAGCATCCTTCTAAATACATTTGACTTTCAAGAACTACGATCATCCAATAACCTTTCACTACTGCTTTATACAAACTTTCTTCGTCTGTTACACTGGGAATCTTGACTGAGTCTGCTAGACTCATGGAATAAAGTTTTTCTTAATGGCAGCAACACATTTTCATTTTATAGCATTAATATTTTGTTACAGTTTTTTGTTCATTATCAAAAAAATCTCAAAAAACAATTGTGATACCCGCACCCTCCCTAACCCCCATTTTCCCACCCTACGCATCATCCAGGATAGTACAGAAGCCAACTTTCACAAATTGCATTAACTTTTCAGATATGCATCACACAAATTCCTTCAAACGTTCTTAAATATGCTAAATTGTTGTAATAAATACGTTTTAGGCAGAATGCAGGGTGTCACTGATACTACAGCATTTAATGCCTTGACAGAGATGATTTCACCAAGGGTGGCATTTACAAATTGAAGTTCGCTCAAACCTGCGGTGATAAGTGGGGATCACCAACCCTGAGCTGTACATCTAGGGTTTGACTATGATGGTGGCTTAAGTAGTGACACTGCAAACATGTGATCTTAATAAACCTTAAGAAAAGGTTGTCTTTTCTGAAGATAAAATACTCCAATCAATCAACACTTATAACAACCACTGCCACCAATAAACCACACGATTGATGAAGCAAGGTAAGCTATGTACCCACACTGCAATATTACATCCATCAACAATGCAAGGGTGTTAGACCTGTCTGCTTCTGGGAAGACTCTAACCACCATGATTTATTTTTGTCCCCCTTAGCCTCCCAGACTTTCTATTTTTATTTTTACATATGTCCATCAGGAATTTTTTTAATGCTGTCAGGAGGCTAGGTGCTCCTTGGCGATGACGCCATTTTTCCCTCATAACCTGTGAGGCCTAGTCAGCCCCCTTGAAAATCTAGGGATCTCAAGAAACCTAAGATGGTGTCCACCAACTGCCATAACGGACACCACTGGAGGACAGGTCCATAGGTTAACATTAGGGAACTTTCTAGAATACCCTAGAGAATTCTGCAGGTCTCAGGCCACCCTATATAAGGCCAGTGACCAGCAGCCATTTTGTGCTGACCCCAGAGTAGAGGAGTGAGGCAGTGGTGAGAGGAGGTGGACACACTGAGAGCAGCTAGTTGTCATTTGAGGCTGACAGTTACTTCAGAGGATTGTTCCCCCTTTAGCCCTTGACCGATCCCTCTCTCAAGACAACAGTTATTGACCAAGAAAACAAGCTTCGTGAGAAGAAAAACCCTTCTGGATCAGCATTCCTGTAGAAACTGACAGGATCTGCTTTCTGAAACTCAGTCTTATATGCCCTGCCCAGCGCTGCACCTACCAGGGTAGCGAGTCATTTGTGGTCCCCTTGGAGCGCCTTGAGGTGGTTGGGGAACTGTGGAACCTGGAGCACCTGGAGGAGCGAGTGCCCGATCTGTGAGGTACTTCTTCTGGAGCCGGGGGAGGAAAGCAGCAGCGTGTGAGGAGCGGCGCAGTGTGGTCCGTCTGCGGGACCCCGGGGGCACCAGGCGCGTCAGAAGAAGCGAGGAAACGCTTCCGCGCAAGCCAGTAGCGCGACCGCTTCTTTCAGCAGGAGGGGCCTAGGGTCGAGCAGGCCCAGGGGTGCAGTGTTCCCTGCGTGACGAGGTCCGGGGAGGAACACGCAGGCGCCGACGAGCAGCGCGACCTGAGAGGTGGAGCCATTGCGAGGAACGCGCATGCCCCAGAGATCAGCGCGTCCATCGGGTTGCCTGAGGTGGCGCCAGACGACTTTCCGGAGCGCCGCGTTGACAGCGGAACCCCCTACTTGTGAGCGCTTGCTGGAGGAACTAGCGCTTGGGCAACCGACCGCCCATCTAACCCCTGGTGATCCGCAGACGCAGGAAATCACCGCGTTAAGCCTGAAACGAGGCCCCCTAGCCAGCGCTGACAGGAGAACGCGCGCTTGGGCTGAGGAGGCCGGCAAGGCTCTTCCCACGTCAGTGCAGGGAAGCAGCTGATCGGGGGAGCTTGAGAGGCGGGTACCAGCTGAAGGCCTATGGACTGTGGCATATCTGCCACCCAGACAGTAAGGAGAGTGGGAGTGTGAAGAGGGAAGTGTTGGGTAAAAAGGGATAAAAGGTTGACAGCTATTTTAAACAGGTCCATAAGCAGAGAAAAGGGCCTTGACCTTTCTACTTCCCTGGAGATTCATTCTGTGACAAAGGAGAGAAGGGGTTAGGCAACGTAACCCTAGATGTGTTAACATAACCAATGAATTGGTAGGCTGTAGTAAAGAGTTATTGATGTCATTGTGTATTAATGCAAAATACCCCTGTAGAGTGTGAAGTCTAGGAGCTTCAATTAATTATCCAAGAAGTTCTTTGAATGTACTGCTGAATTCTGATAAAAGTATATGATTTACTGCTTTTTCCACAGCTGGAGGAGTGAAAACTATTTTCTCTAGTAAAAGTGCAATGTTTATTCCTAAAAGCAATTGATGTGATAACCTGTATGCTTTCAAATCCAAAGAGCCATATTATTTTTATAAAAGGTAACGGTATTTTTGCAAACAAAGGTGTTGTGTCTTTATTTTAGTGGTTCATCAATGTGTTACTGTGGGTAAGCTGTGTAAGTACTTAGCCAACGCCTGGAGTTAGCTGTAGACCACTACTGTGCCAAGCTACCATATGTAGGCTTGGGTAATCTAGGTCTAACATAATTGGTGTTTCAGCGGTGGGATCACGGATTTGTACTTACACTCACTTATTAGTAACACAGTGACAACCACGAGACCCCACCTGGAGTTTTCTCCCTGCGGCCCTCCTAATTTATATTTTTGATTTTTCTAAATTTACTTCTGGTGGTGGGTGGAGGTTAACCTCAAGTCACTTCGTGGGTTTCTCCTGTGAGTAATTTTATACCATGGCAAAGCTGGAGGTGAATCTTAAAGAGTTGGAAGCCAATACTGTGGCCCAACTCAGGGATTGGTGTCAGCAGAACGGGGTATTTTTCAATAAAGGTGCCAAGAAAGGAGAGTTGCTGACAAGCATAAGGGCATGGTTAGAAGCTCGCCTAAGGGAGGAACCAGAAATGGAAGTGGGTGATGGGGACACTGTTACTGAGGCTGCATTGCTGAACCAAATGGGGAGAGGGAATCTTCTGACAGGTCCCAGGTTACCTTCAAGGGCAAGCAGCAGTGTTTCAGACAGGGGCTTAACCGAAGCCGAGCTGGAAGATAGGAGGGAGGAGAGGAGGTTGAAAATAGAACTAGCCAGGATGGACATGGAAAGGGAGGATAGGAGGTTGGCACATGAGCGAACCATCAAAGAGATGGATTTACAAGCCCTAAACCGAGGATCCCCCAAATCAGAGAATGGTGGCAGCGATACCCAGACCAACATCAAAGAACCTAGACCGTACCTACCAAAAGATATTATGGCTTGTTATGTACCCAGTGACGACATTGCTAAATGGCTAGCCGCCTACGAGGTCTCGCTAAGGGCCCATGGGATTCTGGAAGTCCACTGGGGAGGTGGGTTATACAAATACATGCCCCCCACTGGCAGGGATACTTTGTTGGCTCTTGACCAGAGTGAACAGACCTACTATCCGGCTATGAAATCAGCGCTGCTCAAGAAGTTTGGGTTGACCCCTGAGAAATATAGGCAAAAGTTCCGGGGCAGCTACAAGCTGGGCACGCAAAACTGGGTAGATTTCTTGGACTACTCCAGGAAGGCCCTGGAGGGTTGGGTAAGAGGCAGCGATGTAGGGGACTATGAGGGACTATATGACCTCATACTCAAGGAACACCTACTCGAGAAGTGTCTTCCCGAGCTAAGACAGCATCTGGTGGACAGCAAGCTGACCAGCCCCAGGAAGCTTGCTGAGGAGGCGGACATCTGGGTTAGTACCCGGGTGTCGACTAAGGGGACTGGAGGGAATTCCCAGAAGCAAGGACAGGGCGCCCCCCAGAGGAAAGAGGGAGGGGAAACTAAGAGGGAGTTCTCAAAAGGGCCACAAAATACTTCGCAAGGAAGGGGCAGAGGATTCATCCCCAAGAGTAACCCCCCTCGCAACCCTACCCCTGGCCAAAGCCAGCAGCCAAGGGTTGTTCATTGTTTTGAGTGTGGTGGTGTGGGACACTATAAAGGAGATGTGAGGTGCCCAAAAAGACCACCCCCTCCCACTGGAGGAAAAGCCCCGGGAATCACTAGTGTAGTGCTCGGGGAGGAGATACCTTTGGTTAATGGAGGGGAGCGGGCGGGTGTCACCTTAGTGTCCCTGGGAGACAAAGAGATGGTTCCCAAGACCCAGCTGCCCTCTAATACTACTAAGTATGAGCAGTGGGTCACCATCAATGGCCGAAGAGGGGAGGCTCTGAGAGACACAGGAGCCAGCATGACTATGGTAAGGAGTCAGCTGGTGTCTCCAGAGCAGGTCATCCCAGATGTACTCCATCCCGCCGTAATGGCTGACGGCAGATTGGGCCACTATCCTGTGGCTCAGGTTCCCTTTGAGTGGGGAGGGGTTGCAGGTCCACTTCGAGTTGCCGTAAGCCCTGCCGTGCCTGTTGACTGCCTGTTAGGGAATGATATGGAGCACAATGCTTGGAGGAGGGTGGAGTACCAGACTCACTCTGAGATGCTGGGACCCCCTGACTGGACTTGTGTCAGCACAAGGTCCGCGACTGCCCGAAGGGGGAGTTCATTGACGCTGGAGCCTGGAACAATGGCCCAGCCGGCTGCCAGAGAGGAGAAGGACAGGAGGCCGGAGGACCCTGCCTCGACATCTCCACCTCGTGAGACAACTGGACCACCTGCGGAGGTGGATCTGGAGTCCACCGGGGAGAATGTTGCTTCCCTGGAAAACCTACCCATCCCCACTGAATGGCATGTGGAGGGAGGTCCTTCCCGGGAAGAGTTCTGCAAAGCTCAGAAAGAGTGTCCTACTCTCGAGGGGCTGCGGCAACAGGCCAACGCCCAGGCAGCGGGAAACATTGAGGGGAGCTACCAGATTTACTGGGAGGATGGACTCCTCTACAGTGAGCCCAAGACACCTGGCCACGGTTCAGCCAGAGCCTTGGTGGTCCCTCAATGCTTTAGAGCCTTTCTACTAGAACTGGCTCATGAGATACCATTGGCAGGACACCTAGGACAGGACAAGACCTTTGCCCGGCTTGTCCCCCATTTCTACTGGCCTCGAATGAAAGTGGCGTCGGATACATATTGTCGGACGTGTGTGTCTTGCCAAGCCAGTGGGAAAACTGGGGTGAAGCTAAAAGCTCCCCTGGAACCACTACCCGTCGTTAGCACCCCCTTTGAGAGGGTGGGCATCGACATTGTAGGGCCATTGGATCCACCAACTTCAGCTGGACATCGGTTCATACTGGTTTTGGTGGATCATGCCACCCGGTACCCAGAGGCAATACCTCTGAGGACCATCACTGCGCCTGCAGTGGCAAGGGCCCTGATGGGGATTTTCACCAGAGTGGGTTTCCCCAAGGAGGTCATTTCCGACAGGGGGACTAACTTCCTTTCAGCATACATGCGGGCCATGTGGAAGGAGTGCGGTGTTACCTATCGGTTTACTACTCCCTATCACCCACAAACCAATGGTCTTGTGGAAAGGTTTAACAAAACCTTGAAAGGTATGATACGGAGTCTTCCTGAGAGCCTACGAAAGAAATGGGACATCCTCCTACCCTGTCTCTTGTTTTCCTACAGGGAAGTGCCACAGAAGGGAGTGGGCTTCAGCCCCTTCGAACTTTTGTATGGGCACCCTGTAAGGGGACCTCTCAGCCTGGTGAAAGACGGATGGGAACAGACTCCCAGGAAGCTTCCCCAGGACGTGGTGAGCTACATGCTGGCCTTCCGGAGCCAAATGGCTAAGTTGTGGAAGCAGGCTTCAGACAACTTGGAGGCCAGCCAAACAGTTATGAAAGAGTGGTATGACCACAACGCTCACCCAGTGGAACTGGAGCCTGGACAGAAAGTGTGGGTAATGGAACCTGGAGAGCTGAATGCCCTCCAGGACCGTTGGACAGGCCCCTTTGAGGTTTTAGAGAAAAAGGGGAAGTCTACCTATTTGGTGGATCTTAAGACCCCAAGGCAGCCCCTCAGGGTGCTGCATGCCAATCGTCTCAAGCCACATCATGAGAGGCCCGAGGTTGTCTTAATGCTGGTGACCGATGGAGCAGAGGAAGAAGAAAGTGAACCTCTCCCTGATCTTCTCTCGTACAAAGAAAAAGATGGATCAGTGGAGGGAGTGATTCTCTCGCCATCCCTGACTTCTGAACAGCAAAGTGATTGCCGCCAGATCCTGGAGCAATTTTCTCCCCTGTTCTCCCTTGTCCCAGGTAGGACCCACCTGTGTACCCATGACGTGGACACAGGAGACAGCCCACCTGTGAAATCTAAAATCTACCGGCTGTCGGACAAGGTGAAGGCCAACATCAAAAGTGAAGTCGCCAAGATGCTGGAGCTAGGGGTGATTGAACCTTCTGGTAGCCCTTGGTCTAGCCCGGTGGTTTTGGTACCAAAAGCTGCCCCACCAGGCACCACACCTGAATTGAGATTCTGTGTGGACTACCGAGGCTTGAACTCAGTGACTAAAACTGATGCACATCCTATCCCACGGGCGGATGAGCTTATTGACCGGCTGGGAGCTGCCCAATACTTAAGTACCTTTGACCTAACTTCAGGGTACTGGCAGATTTCCCTTACTGAGGAGGCGAAGGAAAGGTCAGCCTTCTCTACACCTGAGGGACACTACCAATTTCGTGTGATGCCCTTTGGGCTCAAGAATGCCCCTGCCACTTTTCAGAGGCTGGTGAACAGGGTCCTTTCGGGAATGGAAGCTTTTTCTGCTGCATACCTGGACGACATTGCTGTCTTCAGCAGCAGCTGGGAGGACCATTTGCAGCACCTGCAAGCTGTTCTTCATGCCCTGCAACAGGCTGGCTTGACCATCAAGGCCAGCAAGTGTCAGATCGGACAAGGGTCGGTGGTGTACCTAGGTCACTTGGTGGGCAGAGGGACGGTGCAGCCCCTCCAGGCAAAGATTGAGGCTATCATCGCCTGGGAGCCCCCCAAGACTCAAACAGAGGTCCGAGCCTTCCTGGGCCTCACTGGATATTACCGTCGCTTTGTGAAGGGGTATGGCACTATTGTGGCCCCTCTCACTGAGCTTACTTCCAAGAAGCAACCCCGACGGGTAGTCTGGACGGAGGCTTGCCAGCGAGCCTTCCTGACCTTGAAACAAGCATTGTGTTCCGCTCCCATTCTCAAGGCCCCTAATTTTGCTAGAGAATTCATTGTCCAAACAGATGCGTCAGAACATGGCATTGGGGCAGTGTTATCGCAGCTAAATGATGAGGGCTTGGATCAACCCGTGGTCTTCCTGTCCAGGAGACTACTCCCCAGGGAAAGGAGGTGGAGTACAATTGAGAGAGAAGCCTTTGCGGTGGTTTGGGCTCTGAAGAAGCTGCGACCATACCTGTTTGGTTCGCACTTCCTAGTTCAGACTGACCATCGCCCCCTTCGTTGGCTGATGCAAATGAAGGGGGAGAATCCCAAGTTGCTAAGGTGGTCCATCTCCCTACAGGGAATGGACTTCAGGGTGGAACATCGACCTGGGGCAGACCATGCCAATGCAGATGGTCTATCCAGGTATTTCCGCCTTAGTGATGAGGACTCCCAAGGGGTTGGGTAGTTCTCCCCACTTTCAGCTGGGGGGGACGCGTGTTAGACCTGTCTGCTTCTGGGAAGACTCTAACCACCATGATTTATTTTTGTCCCCCTTAGCCTCCCAGACTTTCTATTTTTATTTTTACATATGTCCATCAGGAATTTTTTTAATGCTGTCAGGAGGCTAGGTGCTCCTTGGCGATGACGCCATTTTTCCCTCATAACCTGTGAGGCCTAGTCAGCCCCCTTGAAAATCTAGGGATCTCAAGAAACCTAAGATGGTGTCCACCAACTGCCATAACGGACACCACTGGAGGACAGGTCCATAGGTTAACATTAGGGAACTTTCTAGAATACCCTAGAGAATTCTGCAGGTCTCAGGCCACCCTATATAAGGCCAGTGACCAGCAGCCATTTTGTGCTGACCCCAGAGTAGAGGAGTGAGGCAGTGGTGAGAGGAGGTGGACACACTGAGAGCAGCTAGTTGTCATTTGAGGCTGACAGTTACTTCAGAGGATTGTTCCCCCTTTAGCCCTTGACCGATCCCTCTCTCAAGACAACAGTTATTGACCAAGAAAACAAGCTTCGTGAGAAGAAAAACCCTTCTGGATCAGCATTCCTGTAGAAACTGACAGGATCTGCTTTCTGAAACTCAGTCTTATATGCCCTGCCCAGCGCTGCACCTACCAGGGTAGCGAGTCATTTGTGGTCCCCTTGGAGCGCCTTGAGGTGGTTGGGGAACTGTGGAACCTGGAGCACCTGGAGGAGCGAGTGCCCGATCTGTGAGGTACTTCTTCTGGAGCCGGGGGAGGAAAGCAGCAGCGTGTGAGGAGCGGCGCAGTGTGGTCCGTCTGCGGGACCCCGGGGGCACCAGGCGCGTCAGAAGAAGCGAGGAAACGCTTCCGCGCAAGCCAGTAGCGCGACCGCTTCTTTCAGCAGGAGGGGCCTAGGGTCGAGCAGGCCCAGGGGTGCAGTGTTCCCTGCGTGACGAGGTCCGGGGAGGAACACGCAGGCGCCGACGAGCAGCGCGACCTGAGAGGTGGAGCCATTGCGAGGAACGCGCATGCCCCAGAGATCAGCGCGTCCATCGGGTTGCCTGAGGTGGCGCCAGACGACTTTCCGGAGCGCCGCGTTGACAGCGGAACCCCCTACTTGTGAGCGCTTGCTGGAGGAACTAGCGCTTGGGCAACCGACCGCCCATCTAACCCCTGGTGATCCGCAGACGCAGGAAATCACCGCGTTAAGCCTGAAACGAGGCCCCCTAGCCAGCGCTGACAGGAGAACGCGCGCTTGGGCTGAGGAGGCCGGCAAGGCTCTTCCCACGTCAGTGCAGGGAAGCAGCTGATCGGGGGAGCTTGAGAGGCGGGTACCAGCTGAAGGCCTATGGACTGTGGCATATCTGCCACCCAGACAGTAAGGAGAGTGGGAGTGTGAAGAGGGAAGTGTTGGGTAAAAAGGGATAAAAGGTTGACAGCTATTTTAAACAGGTCCATAAGCAGAGAAAAGGGCCTTGACCTTTCTACTTCCCTGGAGATTCATTCTGTGACAAAGGAGAGAAGGGGTTAGGCAACGTAACCCTAGATGTGTTAACATAACCAATGAATTGGTAGGCTGTAGTAAAGAGTTATTGATGTCATTGTGTATTAATGCAAAATACCCCTGTAGAGTGTGAAGTCTAGGAGCTTCAATTAATTATCCAAGAAGTTCTTTGAATGTACTGCTGAATTCTGATAAAAGTATATGATTTACTGCTTTTTCCACAGCTGGAGGAGTGAAAACTATTTTCTCTAGTAAAAGTGCAATGTTTATTCCTAAAAGCAATTGATGTGATAACCTGTATGCTTTCAAATCCAAAGAGCCATATTATTTTTATAAAAGGTAACGGTATTTTTGTAAACAAAGGTGTTGTGTCTTTATTTTAGTGGTTCATCAATGTGTTACTGTGGGTAAGCTGTGTAAGTACTTAGCCAACGCCTGGAGTTAGCTGTAGACCACTACTGTGCCAAGCTACCATATGTAGGCTTGGGTAATCTAGGTCTAACAAAGGGCAACATTCTTTATTACATTTCTGTTAGTGGCATACTGTGTCCGGTTTTATTTTGTTATGTTATGATATATAATATGTTATATTATGTTATGTTATTCTATTCTGTCATTTCTTTGTGTTACACTATGCTCAGCTGCCGGTCGTGCAGGTAAGAGCGGTGCGGCCTGGCGGTGGGATGGTGGTTCAAGAGACGACGAAGGGAAATTAATTATTTAATTTCCCCTCATCATCGTCTGTCGAATTCCCCGCCTTCCTCCACCTCCCCCAACGATCCACTGCCCTTACCTACCGGGGCCGCGGTTGACTATGCTAGTCTAGTTTTTCATAAATTGTACTTTCTATGGAGCTAAATTCAAAGCTAGCTATGGCGCCAGTTCTCACAACATCAGCAGACTGAAGAAAGGAACCGTAGCGACCGGAAAAGGCTCTCTTCTCCTTGGAGTGAAATTTCCACATAGCCACAGCTTTACAGTGTTTAATTCATTAAAACAGAGACAGTGAATTATTTTGCTTGCCAATCGGTTTACCAAAGACTGATCATCTATGGCCTGCAAATATTGCACATGTTTATTCTGGTCAAATTGTCATTTATCAATACAATTAAAGCTTCCTCTGGTTTAAGGAGAACACTTCTTTTTAGAAGTCCCTTCTTTTCTCCATCACTATGTAACACATGCATTTATTTATATTGTTTTGGAAAGTTCTTCCTTATGACCACTGGCCATGTCATAGCTCTGGTGTTAAGGACAAGATTGCGATTTGGGAAATCAAATCCCCTTCCTAGATGGTGCACAACATGATTCAGTTACAAGGATAAAAGGCTTCATTGTCTAGTCCAATCTGATTATTGATGCAGAGGAAATTGATTTCAATGGTACTCTGCCCTTCTTTTCAAGGGAGCTACTCCTGTTGGATTTGGATACTGCCTGAAGAAGTGAGCTTGTTTCATGGAGGCTAGCAAAGAAATAACTATTACCCATAGGGTTTCTAGAGTGTGTCACAATGCCCGTTCCCACCTTCTACAACGATAATAAATAGCATATTACATACTGTGAATAGGGTTTATGACAGTGTTTTTTTAATATGGTTTTGTAACTTAAACCAAAATGTAAAGGGTAAAATTTGTGTAGTAAAGTAAAATGACATTGAAGAGACCAAGTGCCTGTTAGAAGTATTATTTATACGCATACACTAGTTGCGACATGCAACCTGTGAGACAATATACAATGCTTCTCACGTGAATTCCGCTATACTGTGGCAATAAATTGGAATTTGACCTTTGCACTGTAGTAATAAATGTGACAATGTGCTTTTCTTAGTACAGTTGCAATAACATGGGACACATTTATTTTCACTACCTTGGTATAAATATCTATGCTGCATTTAGGTGCCTTTAATGCAAAAAATGCAGTGGTATAAAAACCCTTATTATACGGTGTGATATATAGGAAATATGTTACAGTTCCCTATGTGATACAGATCCCATCATTATAATGACAGTCTCAAACCACCCTCCACTGCTTTACCTGTGTTTTTGCTACTAGGATTAAGCAGCATAGAGGAAAGAGTTAAGCAGCAAGGTTTTTGTTATCCTGTGGCAAAAGGATGTACGTCAGTACAACGCGATCTTTTAGATCGCGGTACTTTACAACGCTGCCACATAAATCTTATGTTCCTTACCATTGTTCATTTTATTATTGACAAGTTATTCATGAAAGGTAAACCTAAATATTTTAATTGCAATTATTTTAACTCTAATTTTTAGAAAACAGCCTTTTCAAGATAACTAACCTACATTAAACATCTAATATACGAAATACATAAAGGGTAACCGGTATAATATGGTCCTAAATTGCCATCTAGTTGTTCAGGTGCCATTTACAAACTACTCTGCCTTAGTCTTGTTGTGTATAATATCACCAGAACACATTAATGGCAACATTTACCATACTACATGGCTACTCGTTATGTATGTTTATATCTACAGCTATCTATCTCTCTCTCTCTCTCTCTCTCTCTCTCTCTCTCTCTCTCTCTATAAAGCTGCCTCCATGAATTCCCCATACGTGGTCTCTTCTTCTTTGTTGAGGAGTTTTCTTTGATATATATATATATTCAATGAGAAAACAAAGTTTAAAGTTTACATTTTAACCCCTTTAGTGCTGCGAACGTTCAGCGGACGTCTCGTGGACTACCTCGGTAGTGCTGCGCACGTCCGCTAAACATTTCGGCCCCGCCCGCTTAATAGAACGTTCTGCACTGGGGCGGAACGTTCGGCACAGCGGAGGGGTTAAACTCTAAAAAAACAATGAAATTCACCAGTTATAGTTAACTCAACGAACTATAACTCCTGCCCTTTCCATGCACAGTATTGTCATCAATGATGTAATTTTAGATGTCATCTGCTTTGTGATCAATAATGTGATAGAGCATGTCATAAGTGATGTAACTTGTGAGTTCATAAGCAGTGTATGGCAAGGGCATGAGTGATTGTTTCTCGAGTTAACTATAACTTGAGAATATAAGTGTTTTTTAGAGTTTTTACCTAACTTGATCGGCACTTTAACCTTGGCTTGTTTTAATTAATTTCTATTTTTGTATTTTATCACCAGACCCAAGTAGGACTACCTCGCGCTGTGGATGCCATTTGGCAGTGTGCAGAATGACGTTGGTCACAGGGCCTGGCCGCACCCAATCCCCCATGAGCAGCCCTTCTAGCATCACACAAGGAGCATCCCACGGGTGGCATAACCACCACTGTCCCACAACTTTTTTTTGGTTTATTTTGTTTGTCTCACACGGGCCGATTCACAGAACTAACTTAAAACAAAATCCTAAACTTACTACTTTTGGTATTCACAGAAGTTAGGATTTTGTCTTAAGTTTGCCTTAAGACAAACTTAAGACAGACTTAAGTTAGGATTTTGTCTTAAGTTTGCTTAAGTCTGTCTTAAGACAAACTTAAGACAAAATCCTAACTTCTGTGAATACCAAAAGTAGTAAGTTTAGGATTTTGTCTTAAGTTAGTTCTGTGAATCGGGCCCACAGTAATCATGTGGTAATTTCATGGTATCAATGCGAAAACATATTTTTTTCACTTTGACCCCCCCCCCCCCAATATGTTTTATTTTTATTTTCAAGACTAGGAGACGGAGTCCTCGAGCACTAAAATGGCAGCAGCAACATTTCTCTTCATGTTGGAAGCAACCAATCTTAGCCCTTGGTTCAGCAGGACCAGACTCAGTCCGTCAGATCCAGCCAATCAGTATGCTTTATTTGCCTTTTAGTAACTCTAATCCCTCGATTCCCATGGTAGAACTGTATCGCTAGATATCTATAAAATTTGAAGATAAATTGCTCTAAAATGGCCAAACTAATTTACACCAAATCACAAAAGGACACTGTTAGAAATTGTGTTTCTCGTTGGCAGAGGTATGCACCCGGTCCGAGCAAAAACCACAGTCTGAGTCAGGGTATGACACAGAGCAGTCAGGCTTAACTCAAGAGGCAATGTATAAAGTATTTATGCAACACTTAAACAGTAAAACAGTGAAAATACCACACAAAAAGGCACCACACCTGATTAGAAACTTAGGGCCAGATGTATTACCCTTTTTTTGTGGCCACAAACTGGAGATCCTCCCGTTTGCAACCGCAAAAAAGGGTAATGGCATCTACAAATCCAATTTTGTGAGTCACAGACTCGCAAAATAGCATTTGCAACTCCCGCTATTAGGAAGGGGTGTCCCTTCCTAATAGCGATTCACCATGCCATGTACAATTGTTTTGCAACCGCTTTTGCAGCCATAAAACACTTGCAGTTTCAAGTAGGTGGTAAACCACTCGCAAACAGGAAGGGGTCCCCAGGGGACCCCTTCCCCTTTGTGAGTGTTTGAGGAAATATTTTTTAAAAGCAGGCTGTGGTCCCAGGGACCACTGTCTGCCCTTAAAAAATGAACCGAAAAAGTTTAATTTTTCTTTTTTAAATGTATCCTGTTTTTCTTTAAGGAAAACGAGATGCTTTTTAAAAAAAATAAAATACTGTTTTATTTAAAAAGCAGTCCCAGACATGGTGGTCTGCTGACCCCAGCAGGCCACCATCCTGGGAGTGCTACCCATTCCCCATGGCGTCAAATTGCGACAGCCTCGTTAAAATAATGAGGCATGCAATTTGCGACCCCATT
The DNA here is from genome assembly GCF_964261635.1 of Lissotriton helveticus. Lineage (NCBI taxonomy): Eukaryota > Metazoa > Chordata > Amphibia > Caudata > Salamandridae > Lissotriton > Lissotriton helveticus. The sequence continues at coordinate 964,154,052 of NC_136071.1, read as the reverse complement.
GGGAATCGCAAACAGTGTCTAAGACACTGTTGTACATCCCAATTTGTGACATTCAGTCACTTATGCAGCCCATCTCTTGCACACTCACTCACCCATGCACCCACTGATTCACCCACTCACTCATCCAAGCAGGCAGTCACACTCCCTCTCACCCACCCATGCAGACACTCATTACACCCATTCAGCTACTAAGATAACCAATCAATCACCCATCCACCCACTCATGTACCCACTCCCCAATCCATACAGCCACTTAGACACCATCTGACAGAATGATACAGACATTCAGACAAACTAGTCAGTGACCCATATATTCACTGAGACACCTAATCACCCACTTATACAGTCAGTCACGCACCTGCTGAATCATCGATACAGGCACTCATACACCCACTGATTCATCAATACACCTAGGTATATATATTTAACAATCAAACATTTTAAAAACACTCTCAGTGGTGTCACTGACCATGTCATGAGTGATATACTATGTGAGGTCATAAGAAGTTCAATGCAGGGCGAGAATATAATTGCTGAATTTCTCTGGTTTTGTACGAGTGAAATGTCAGCCTAACTGTAACTTCCCTGTAACCTTTGTGTTTTTCAGTGAATTTCTAAGGTTTTATTTATTCTATTTAATTACTATAACATCCCTGTAACCTTTGTTTTTTCAGTAAAATATATATATACTGTATGGACATTTTAGTTAGGAAATGTAAATATATTTTACTTTATATTAAAAAACAAAACCTTAGAAACTCACTGGCAAAAACAAAGGTTAAAGGGACATTATAGATTTGTGAAAAATATGCAATTTTAAATTAACCAAACCACTGAAATCTACCAGTCGTATTTATCTTAAGTAATTATAACTCATGCCCTAAAGTAACTATAACTTGCGAACCAGCCATGCTCAAATCAGATGCTACAGTGATGTTATTAATGATGTCATAGAACATGCCATACATGATGTAATATGTGAACTAATTAGTAGTGCAAGGCAAGGTCACAGGTTCTAGTTACATTAGCAAATGCTCTGCTAGAATTTGATGAACCGTACTTGTGCAAAAACAGTTTTCAGAAGCTAAAATGAAGGCACATTTTCTATAGGTTCACACTATCTTCCTCAACTATAGGAGAAAAAAGTCTGATATTCTGAGTAAAACGTACTTCCACCTCAACAGCCTGTCAGTTGATTCCCCAGATCTGTACTGTAGCTTTACCACAGTGTTCTAATGAACAACTGTAGCTGTAACATTCTGTATTTATGATAAAAGTGTGGCACACCTTAATGCCCTTAATGGAATCAAAGCTGTTAGTATTTCCTCTATAAATTAACAAAACACAGGAGCTTATGTTGCCATAGAAATGATGGTTAGTGTTCAAAGGGTTCTCCAATGTCGGTCTGCCAAAATGAGGGTGCATGCTCTATGGCTTCTCAAATATTTTCCATATTTATGTCAGTAAAACATTCTAAAATACACAGGGAACAAACATGTACTTTCAGCAACAGCCTTTCAGTTAATGTCCTAGTGATCTTTACCATAGAGTTCTAATGAACTACTACCTTTCTGTATTTATGACAAACTTTGGCACACCTGAACGCCTTCTTGATGCAATCAAAGCTGTAAAAGTGAAAGGAATTTCCGCCAGAGGATACTGTAGTAAATGGACAAAATAAGAGGGTTTTTTTTGTCATATAAGTTATAGTGAATAATAGACACGTCAGCCATAACCATTCTCTGTAGGACTTGGCAGGGGGAATGCCATCTCAAAATCTATAACCATTAGAGTGCAGTAGCTGCAAAATGTATTCTACATTTCAATGATTGTTTTTAAAAAGTCGACATATTTTTGGCTAATTTACAATCTGTTGTCATATTGGACACAAGACACTAGTGCCTGGTGACTTTGTATTTGAGGTGAGGTGCAAACTTGACATCTGCACCTCATAACCAGTACTAAAAAAGGGAATTTTGATCCACCTGATCAGTGTAAGAATGACATTTTACAACATTTGGTCAGTGCAGATATTGCTACATAATGACCCTACACAGCTGCAATATTGCCTGGCATGGTGCACGTTATATAATATTTTCCTTGGCACCATCCTAACCTGCAATCTTAAATGGAATATTTCCCTATTACCATCACCCTTATCTTCTTTGGGACCTTGCTACACAATTATCTTTAGAAGTAGCTTAATAACAGGACTAGGTAGGTATGCTAGTGCCTTTCCAACCTTCGCCTGGCATTTTTACATGCCCATTGACAATTGTGCATATCTTCACTCAATGGATCTAGCTTATCCAATGTTTTTTTCTATTGAGGTCATGACATCTTCTCTTCCTTGCTGACATAACATCCTCAATCTGCCTGGCTTCTGGGATCAAGTCACAGTCATGAAGACCAAAAATCTAGCCTACAGGTGGGGAAGCCATTTAAAGTTGGAACCCGATTTATGGCAAGTGCCTGGCTTTGGCTCAGCTAGAGGCCCTCCTGGGCCTTCGTGTCCAAAAGACGCTGAACTTTCACAATGTCCTAGCTACAACCAATGCTCTAACCTCATGCACACAGAATTAAAAACAAAGCAGAAATATTGAATGTAAAACATTTTGAGCGAAAGAGACACTTATCTAGTGGCTGTATTGCACAATGTGAAACCAGAAAACCTGGGATCCATCCTGACAGCTCCCCTTGACTAAATTGGGTGTCCCTAGGCACTTATTTTATTTCACTGAACCTCCTTTTTCTTCATTATCACACGAGGGCACCTTCAATTATGTGAGTTCATGATGTGTGCTGTCAAAAAACTTGTGTTTGATTTAATAGACTATGTTGCCAACTAAAAAGAAAGGTGCCCCCTAAGTATTAATTTTAGGTCCGGGAAAAGTGGAAAGAAACAAACAAAAGAATACAAAATCCCACGTGACCTGTATGCCTTCTGCAATCGCTCAATGACCTGATTAGAAACAACATTCAAAACATATGACTTTTTTATTTTTTATTTATTTTCCTCATATTGTATTTACAATTATTTTCCACATACATTTCAGTTTTTCATTGATCAAAAACACGTGTACAAAGAAAACAAAAAGTCAAAGATGAATTCATACATTTCATATACATTTCACAAAAAAACACTTCACAGTGCATGTGTCAATTGTATCTACAATTATAACTTTTTCCACCTTTTTTATAATCCCTATATCACACTCCACTATCGCATTCATACACAAAACACACACATCTTCTCATGCACACCACTCATTCCAATCCGAGCCACATGTAACACACACTCCAGTTTGCAACGGGAAAAGAGCGCCAATTTATGCAGTTGTGGACTGGGGTCTCTAGAAAAGACGGTCAAAGTATATTTCAGTGGGTAAAAGATAGTTACAATCCTTCTTCAAGTCCACACAATAAATCCATGTAATAAGGTGGGTCAATTGGGGGATGATCATGTTAATGCCACATCCCGCTCGTCCTATTATGTGACAATGTATGGTACATAAATTTTCAGATCTTCCGGATTAAATATAGCTGACACTAAGGGAAACTATCCTCTAATCTTAGCTGTGGTTTCAGGGGCTTTGAATAGTTGTGTCAAGGTTAAGACCTCTCTATGGTGCTGCTTCTTCAAAGATGCTTCGAACCTGTACAACCTGAATTTCCTTTTTTTTGAGGGGACGCCAGACGTCATCATGGGCTCCCACCAACTAAGTGGAACATTCGATGGGGCAGTCTATGTTGCTCAATGCATAATAAGAATGTAGGCCACATAAATGGGACACATGACAACTGATCTGCCTCCTAGTTGACCAGTGGCATTGTTCACCTGACACGTGGGTGGAGTGGTGTGGAAAAGGAGCGAGCGAAGCTCCGGGAGACGCACGGGCTGCTTGGGGGGCAGAGCCCCCACTCGGAAAGAAACGGAGGAGCAAGGGAGCACTGCTGAAGATGCGCCGACCCCAGATTGAGGTAGAATTGGCGAGGCGACCCTGAATCAACTGAGGAGGAGGCTGCAGTGGCGGAACACCGTCGAGCACACCTGCACTGGAGACGCCCGTCTTCGAAATGGCTGCCCACTGACCTAACCCAGTAAACTCTATGCTTTCCATGATGGAGACGGTGTAAAAGCACCGGATTATTGTCGACAGGGTGATGACCCAAATGTCGGGCTAGAGGGATGTTAAAAACAGGAAACATCCAACTGATGCAGAGCCCCAGCTCGCACTATTGTGAAGGGGCCACCTGACCCCAAAATGGCCACCCATAAAGCCGCAAACACAGAAACGAAGGATGGGCTTGTGCCAGTTTTCTTATACACTCGGAGATGAGCACAGCCTTATAGTCCGCATTCTCCAGCAAAACAGTACAGCCCCCCTGGCAAGAGGTATGTCCTTCTGTTTGATCTAACTCGAAGGCCTTATTCTAGAGTGGAAACCCCCCAAGCTGGCCGAAAGGAAGGAGGGGCATTAAAAACACGAAATCCCCAACTGATGCAAAGCCCCAGCTCGCACTACTGCAAAGGGGCCGCCTGACCCCAAAATGGCCGACCAAAAAGACGCAAATACAGAAACCAAAGTTGCGCTGGTGCCAGGTTTCTTATCCACTCGGAGGTGAGCATAGTCTTACTGCCCACATCCTCCAGTAAGATAGTACAGCCCCCTGGCAGGAGGTATGTGCCTCTGTTTGATCTACTTAGAAGGCCTCATTCTAGAGTGAAACCCCCAAAGCTGGCCGCAAGGAACGAGTTGCCTGGCTGAGCTCCTGGCCTGGAAGAATGCGCTAGACCGGGAATACCCACAGAGAGCAGGATCACCCCGACCCAGCAACACCAGGTTAGTGGGGTCCCTTAACACGCTGTGCACCCCAAAGAGGTGAGCCTGGGTTACATCACCCTAGGAACAACATCCCCATAGAGAGACTTCCCCTCTAACTACCCCACCTTCCACCCCGTCAAGCAGCTATCCCCCCCAGCAACACCAGGTTAGTGGGGTCCCTCAACACGCTGTGCACCCTAAAAGGGTGAGCCTTGGGTTACATCACCCTAGGAACAAAATCCCCTCGAGAGACCTTCCCTCTAACTACCCCACCTTTCACCCCGTCAAGCAGATCTCCCCCCCCCCCCCAGGCACGGCACTCACCCCCCTACGCACTAGAGGAACACCTCCTCTTTCATCCTAGCTAAGATGCTACCGGCCATGCAACTGGTCGCCTACCCTTGCCCTACCACTAACTACCTGACACCCCACGGACAGAACGCATTCGCTATAACTTTCCCCCACAGACTCTCTATTAAAGCGAAAAAACTCTTTAAACACAGAGTAATCAGACAACACCCCGAAATGATAATCGTAGATACTTACCACTGCTCATCTAGAGGGCAGCTTAAAATGGACTTCATCTTCCACACTGACAGACCTGACCACTGGGTCAACACCCTCAAATCACACCTCCTCGTCTCCGAAACCACCATCACAGCTCATAGCCGCAAACTATCTCCCTCCAGAAACATCAGACCCTTATGTGGCTGCATCTCCATAACCATTTTCGAGGATGGTACCATCCTGATACAGGCAAAAAATGAGAACCTCGAGCTCTTTGACTCCCTTTTCCTCTCGCTGAAGAAGGCAACAATTCACAACACACCCCACTCGCGGACCCCCTACCCTGGGAGCCTCCAACAACCATCAAGACATCGGACCCCGCCTGCGCCCTCTCCCCGAGCCCCTCACCCGCCTTCCAATGACATCTACCGCCAATTGTGCCCCGCAATGAAGGATCCACCCACTGGCCAACCCTGCCCAACCACCAATTATAGCCAGCCTACCCGAGAGGAGCCCTACTCTGTAATAGCGCTCCAGTGCTCGCCCCAACCTCTCCCTGCTTACTGTTGTTGTTATTGTTGCAGCCATTTGCTGGCTGTGACGTCCAAGCCCGGCCCTCCAATCACGCTCCCGCCTCCCAGCTGAGCCTGCCTCCCACTGATAGTATAGGACGACCCATCCCCCTCCAAAAGCTGTGACCGTCCTGACTCGTGCAGATCCGGTTGCTCCCCTCTGTCCTCCTGGGTATCGTAGCGCTACTCATAAGCTGCCTGTGCTCTGTGCTTTGTTCCTAATATTTCATCACTGCGCCGCATTGTCTCTCATCCTGGCTCTGACATTAGCGCTGCTTTGCTGCTTTGTTTACTGATTGCACTGTGCTTAATTTCATAGCGCCGACTTGTACTTTCAAGTGCTCTGTTCATTGCGCTGCTCTGTAACCCCTCACTGCGTCCACCACTCAGCCATTTGATTTGTGGATTTATTATTTCTGTAATAGCGCTCCAGTGCTCGCCCCAACCTCTCCCTGCTTACTGTTGTTGTTATTGTTGCAGCCATTTGCTGGCTGTGACGTCCAAGCCCGGCCCTCCAATCACGCTCCCGCCTCCCAGCTGAGCCTGCCTCCCACTGATAGTATAGGACGACCCATCCCCCTCCGAGAGCTGTGACCGTCCTGACTCGTGCAGATCCGGTTGCTCCCCTCTGTCCTCCTGGGTATCGTAGCGCTACTCATAAGCTGCCTGTGCTCTGTGCTTTGTTCCTAATATTTCATCACTGCGCCGCATTGTCTCTCATCCTGGCTCTGACATTAGCGCTGCTTTGCTGCTTTGTTTACTGATTGCACTGTGCTTAATTTCATAGCGCCGACTTGTACTTTCAAGTGCTCTGTTCATTGCGCTGCTCTGTGACCCCTCACTGCGTCCACCACTCAGCCATTTGATTTGTGGATTTATTATTTCTGTAATAGCGCTCCAGTGCTCGCCCCAACCTCTCCCTGCTTACTGTTGTTGTTATTGTTGCAGCCATTTGCTGGCTGTGACGTCCAAGCCCGGCCCTCCAATCACGCTCCCGCCTCCCAGCTGAGCCTGCCTCGCCCCTCCCCTCCCAATATCCTCTTATGACAGAAGCTTTTGCGCGCAGCGTTCACGCGCAGCGACCGCGCCCAATCCGCGCCGAAGGTGCGCCAAAGGTAAGCCCGTCTACGCCCGTCCGCGCCTGGACCGCGCCCAGTGCCAGACCCCCTGCCCCTCGCGCTGCCCAGCCCCCCCGCACTACCTACGATACCGCCACCCTCCTAGCCCTTAACCCCGGTCGCGCCCCCAACTGCGTCCAAGCCGCTCCTGGACGCACCCATGGTCCGTTCTCCTGCTACTCCTGCAAATTTAGCGGCACCGACAACATCTCCGCTACGACCACACCACAGATTCCCGACCCCAACCACCTACAATGCATCCTTCTCAACACCCGCTCGGTCCACAGGCACGCCATTGACCTTTGGAACCTACTAGACACCATCTCTCCTGACGTCGCCTTCCTAACGGAAACATGGATGAACGCTTCCTCCGCCCCTGACATCGCCATCGCTATCCCTGATGACTATAAGATCACACGCAAGGACCGCACCGACCATACAGGAGGAGGAATCGCTATCGTCCATAAGAAATCCATCCGCATCTCTACCAGCTCCGACGCCAACCTCGCTAACTCCGAACACCTTCACTTCCAGATCCACATCGACCCCAAGACAACTCTCAGAGGCACCCTCCTCTACAGACCACCAGGACCCCGCGCAAAATTCAGTGAAGACATCACGGACTTCATCACCCCACACGCGCTCCCCTCCAAAGACTACATCCTTCTGGGAGACCTCAACTTCCACCTTGAAAAGATCAACGACCGCAACACCGCCACCCTCTTAGACAACCTCGCCAACCTCGGACTTAAACAACTGGTCACTTCCCCCACCCACATCGCAGGTCACACACTCGACCCCATCTTCACCTCCAGCAACCATGTCTCCTTCAGCCACACTACGGATCTCCTCTGGACTGACCACAGCTGTGTTCACTTCACCTACAACAAGCCGAAACCCATCATCCACCTCCAACCAACTCTACAAAGAAATTGGAACAAAATCACCACGGATCAGATCTCCACATCGCTCCTTCGAACCTCCCCAGCCCTCTCCTCTAACGCCAACGAAGCCGCCTCCAACCTCACCCTTTGGTTATCCAACACCGCCGACACCTTAGCAACACTGAAAAAACGTCAACACAAACTTGGCTACAAGAAGGCCTCATGGTTCAACGATGATCTCAAGAAGTCCAAGAAACTGTGCCGCTCCCTTGAAAAGGCCTGGAAAAAAAACCCATCCACCAGCAACAAGGACGCCTTCAAAAGCGCCACCCGTACTCACCACCAACTGATCCGAAAAGCCAAGAAAACAGCATTCAAGGATCGACTTGACAACAACGCCCACAACAGCAAGGAACTTTTCAACATCGTCAAGGAATTTTCCAACCCCTCGGCCAACTCCAACGACATCACCCCCTCTCAAACCCTCTGCGACTCCCTAGCCTCTTTTTTCCACAACAAGATTGCTGACATCCACAACAGCTTTGACAACCAACCCGGAAGCCAACCCACCCTACCATCTGCTGACCATCTTCCTCCCGTAAACACCCTTAACGCCTGGAACCCAATCTCCACTGAGGACACCATCCGCCTGATGAATTCCATCCACTCTGGATCCCCCACAGACCCATGCCCTCACCACATCTTCAACAAAGCAGACTCCGTCATAGCTCCGCACCTCCGAGACGTCATCAACTGCTCCTTCAACTCCGCTACCTTCCCAGAAGACTGGAAACACGCTGAACTCACCGCCCTTCTGAAAAAACCAACAGCAGACCCCACCGAACTCAAAAACTACCGCCCCATCTCGCTTCTTCCATTTCCGGCCAAAGTCATCGAGAAAGCTGTCAACAACCAGCTCGCCGCCTTCCTCGAAGCCAACAAATCACTCGACCCCTCACAATCTGGCTTCCGAGCCAAACACAGCACTGAGACCGCCCTCATCGCAGCAACAGACGACATTCGAACTCTACTGGACAATGGAGACACAGTCGCCCTCATCCTCCTCGACCTCTCTGCAGCCTTCGACACAGTCTGCCACAGCACCCTTTTACAACGCCTCAGAAACATTGGAATCCAAGGAAAAGCACTGGAATGGATCACCTCTTTCCTCACCGGAAGAACACAGAGAGTCCGCCTCCCACCATTCAAGTCCGAGGCCTCTGAAATCATCTGCGGCGTACCTCAAGGATCCTCACTCAGTCCCACCCTCTTCAACGTATACATGAGCCCCCTCGCGGCCATCGCCCGCCAACACAACCTCAACATCATCTCTTACGCGGACGACACTCAACTGATCCTTTCTCTCACCAAGGACCCCAGCACCGCCAAAACTAACCTACACGAAGGAATGAAAGAAGTCGCCGAATGGATGAAACAAAGCCGTCTGAAACTGAACTCAGACAAAACAGAAGTCCTCATCTTAGGTACATCCCCCTCTGCATGGGACGACTCCTGGTGGCCGGAAGCCCTCGGAAAAGCACCCATCCCGACAAACCACGCACGGAACCTTGGCGTCATCCTGGATTCTTCACTCTCAATGAACAGACAAGCCAGCGCCGTATCCTCTTCCTGCTTTAACATTCTTCGCATGCTCAGAAAAACATTTCGCTGGATCCCCTCCGAAACAAGGAAAACAGTCACCCACGCTCTAGTCACGAGCCGACTGGACTACGGAAACACCCTCTACGCAGGTACCACCGCTAAACTCCAGAAGAAACTACAACGAATCCAAAACGCCTCAGCCAGGCTCATATTAGACATCCCACGCAACGAACACATCTCTGGTCACCTTAAAGACCTCCACTGGCTACCCGTCAATAAGAGGATCACTTTCCGACTGCTTACCCACGCACACAAATCACTCTACGACATCGGACCAGATTGCCTCAACTCTCGACTGTCCTTCTACACCCCCTCCCGCCAACTTCGCTCTTCCAGCCAAGCCTTCGCCACTGTACCTCGCATCAACAAGACCACCATGGGAGGCAGATCCTTTTCATACCTGGCTGCCAAAACATGGAACTCACTCCCCGCTTACCTTCGCCTCACCCAGAATCACCTAGCGTTCAGAAAGCAGCTTAAAACGTGGATATTTGACAAATAATCCTCCTCCCCTTCCTAAGCGCCTTGAAACCCTCTGGGTATGTAGTGCGCTATACAAATTTTATGACTTGACTTGACTTGACTACTCCCAATCACAACTGCTCCACAGCCCCCCCTTTACCAGCCCTATCGCAGCTAGACACTCGGCGAGAGATAGCTCCCCCACTTCGCCTGAACCCTATTAGAAATAACAATACATGCAACTCGCCCACCATCATCCAACAAGACAAGACCGCACACTCCTCCCCAGCGCATAGCACCACTCATCCTCCCCTTCCCACCCCCACAAATAATCTGACGCATCGTCTCAACCTTCTTGAAGCTCAGCTCGAGTTGAAACCTTTGTCCGAGGTCTGAACGAAACCCTATCCTCCCTAGCTAAAATCCAAATGCCCACTCAACATTCCGTTGCCCCTCCTACCCCCTCTCAACCCAGAAGAAGCATAAAGCCTCCACCCAATTTGACCCCTGCCCCCCCAGATCCCGTCCGCCAGACACTAAAGATGGGACCGAGATGCGAGCAGACAGACCAAGAAGAACAAAACCCACCCTCTTCCCGCAGGAAGCAACTACACTCGCCTCATCATATGACCACCTCGCAAACCCCTACCTTAATTGCGCTCATCCCTCACAGAAAGTGATTCCACTTGCCTTAGCACAGGTCCCCCCTGTTGAACTCCACACCCAAATCCACGATTCAAGTAATTACAGGAGTTGGAAGGGAACATCCCCTACCCAGAATCCCTAGACCCACAGCGCACCTAACCTCCCTAACCAGAGTCCAACCCAGCAAGTCGAGATCCGAAGAAGAACCCCCCATTAAATGCATGCTCATCAACAGCAGATCCGCTTCCAAACATGCAACAGAATTAGCAGAAGCTATCCTCTCCCATGACCTAGATGTAGCTTTGATCACGGAAACCTGGCTCAACACCCTGTCCTACCCCAACATGGACATGCTGGTGCTGCCCGGATTTACAATAATCCACAAAGATAGACACGAGCAGAGAGGCGGAGGTTTAGCAATCATTCATAAAAGTAACTACTCTATCACGGATAGCTCATCGTGCCTTTATAGCGCCTTCAAATGCCTTTCAGTCAACATCAAACCATGCACTAACAGGTCGCTACTTTGCCATCTCTTGTACCACCCTCCAGGCAATTCCAACGAATTCAGAGCACAGCTCTCTGACCTAATCACCCACTGCGCACTCAGCAACGCCAACAGCATAATTCTGGGCGACCTCAACATCAGATGGAATGAAACAAAAAACCCGCTCATTCAATTTCTTAACAGCCTCCTGCTAGAAAACAACACTGCTCAGAAGAAACACACCACAGAAGAGTGATCCTTTACTCAATCATTTTGGATAGAAACACTATCACTATTAACTATATAATTCCCATGGACTGGTCAGATCACCACATTATTCTTTTCCATATCAACCAACCGGCCCTAACTCAACCCCCTAAACAAGCTCCTCCCAAATGGGTCAGGAACACAGCTCAAATCCCGCGGGCCGACCTAGAAGAAGGACTAAGCATGCTCCTCCCGAGGATAATGGAGCACCTCTCAACCACCGAACTCACCTCTCTCTACCACTCCAACATGACGCTCACCTTGGACCTCCTGGCGCCCTTGAAACTAAAAAACCCAGAAACACCTACTCCAGGTTTTGGTTCACCACTGACATGAATGATGAAAGAAGACATCTTAAACCCCCCAGAAAGAATCTGGAGGAACAATCCCCCCTCCCTCCACCGTGATCAACTCAAGGCAGCACGCAGAAACTACAATAAGCACATCAAGAACAAAAAGACAACTTTCTTCTGCTCCGCTATAGACAACGTAAAAACCGACCCAAAGAACATCATTAGAAGCCAAACATCCAAACCGATGACATTCGATATAGTGGCCTCCAAAGAACAATGCAACAACTTTGCCAGCTTTTTCAATGAAAAAAATCGCCAAGATGGATCTCTCTTTCAGCACAAATCCCTCCCCTAGCTCGGAGACCAAGATGCCAGAAATTATGGACAGCGCCCCAGTGAACCCACCTAAGCACTGGTCCTTTTCACCCCCATCCAGGAAGCAGAGATAGTCAATCTGATCGCCAACGCCAAACCTTCATCCCACTCCCTAGATCAGCTTCCCACGAGCCTGGCCAAAGAACTGAAGCTCATCTTAGCCCCAATTTGGTGCAAGATCATCAACAGCTCTCTGAGCTCGGGAATTATCCCAGACTGCCTCAAAGTAGGCCAAGTCATGCCGCTACTAAAAAAAACAGGGCTGAGGTCATGAACAACTTTAGACCTGTATCGAACCTACCTCTTTTATCCAAAATTCTGGAAAGACGTGCTCTTCCACAGCTAACCCAACACTTGGAGAACATCAAGCTCCTAGACCCACACCAATTGGGATTCAGAAAGGGATGCAGCACCGAAACCACAATCCTAAACGTCATAGACGATCTACACAATTCACTTGACTCAGACCAATGCTGCCTTCTCATTCTCCTAGACTTATCGGCCGCTTTCGATACAGTTGATCACACCCTGCTCCTTATAGTCCTTCAAGACAGAGCAGGCATTGAAATGATGGTCCTAAACTGGTTCTCCTCCTTTCTACACAACCGCTCGCAAAGAATACAAATTAAAAACTTTGAATCCGACCCTCTGCCCGTCAACAGAGAAGTTCCACAAGGGTCAGTACTCTCTCCCCAACTTTTCAACATCTACATGGAACCCCTCACCACACTACTCAGGAATTCCAACATCCCCTTCCAACTATATGCGGATAACACACAGCTTTATCTGGAAACCACCTCCATTGACGACATTCACAGACTAAATGTCACGCTTAAAGAGGTCCAACAATGGCTCTCATTGAACCACCTTAAACTCAATCAAGAGAAAACAGAAGTTCTCCTCATCTCCAACGGAGATGAAAACCCCCAAATCAAAGAAGGGCTCAAAGCCATTGACGCCCTCAATGGCACCCTCAAGCCAACGGACTCAGTGAAATCTCTAGGTATCAGACTAGACCCCAAACGGGACATGAAAAAACATCTCAAGATCCGCCAAAAGCGCGTTTCTCAATCTGAAACTTCTATACAAAATGAAACCCTTCCTTCCCCCGAAAGACCTTCACAGGCCACCTAGGCAGTGGTGCTCTCTAGAATTGACTATGGAATCGCAGCCTTGACCGGGACAGCAACATCTCAACTATGTCCCCTGAAAACTACCTTCAATGCCGCAGCAAGAATAGTCACAGGAACTAAGACATTCAACCACATCTCTCCCGCACTCAAGGAGCTTAAGTGGCTCCCAATTGAACAACGAGCCAGCTTCCGAACAGCCTGCCTTACGCACAAAGCCCTCCACACAGGCAAACCAGAATACCTGGCCGCCAAACTCAAAAGGGCCGGCCAGTCCAGGAATCTCAGAAGTTCCAACACACTACTTCTCATCCCATTGAAAGCTCGGAAACACAAAACCGCAACTAAATCCTTTGAGGGAAATGCACCTAAGATCTGGAACTCCATCCCCCCCCACATTAGAATGACCACCTCTTTCCCGAAATTCAAGATCCTACTCAAAGCCCTCTTCCTAGAGCACGCTTGAACTTAACGAGAAGAACACAATATTCTCCGGAAAAAGTTCGACATGCGCACCACAACCTTGATGTGGTTGAAAAACAGTCGTCTAGAACTATAATCGCCGGGATCTCCCGTCGTACGTCGTCTTGTTTGATAGACACCCCACTCGCTGTCAGCAAACTAACTCCTCTTTATGAAACCCTGTAGCCTCAACCCTCTTGCTCGACCACAAGAACTGTATGGTAATTATTATGTATATAATGCTCATAAGTTGGTAAGTTGTGGATTCTGTCTATGCCGATAAGGCTCATAATTGTACTAGCTGTGAAGCGCTCTGATACCCTCGGGTCCAGCTAGCGCTATACAAAACTTCTAAATAAATAAATAATAAATCTTATAGCCAAAGACAGTCCCTTGGCTCAGCTCTGGCTCGGCTCTCTGTTAATCTGTTGGCTCGCCCACCTCTATCTGTTACTCAAGTAAGTAGTCAGGCTCACACATTACTTGGCACAAGCCTGCGTGTGCATGCGCTCCATGTGCATGACCTGAGTGGCCTCCAAGAAGGCGCACACACATCACAGACACTGTTCACTAAAGGGCCCCTTCAACCACACAACCTCCTAACCATGCACGCATTCCCATCGGCAGACTGGAAACCAAAATAAGACGTGGCAACAATGCTTACACCAGTGTGCAAGTAGAAGTGGTGAGGCGGGCATTGTTGGGTACGGAAGACCGTCCGGAGCTGAAGGCAGCCTTTTAGCCTGAAGTCCGCTGGAAAAATATAAAATGGCCAAATGGTCTTTCCTGGCCTCCCCTTTCCCTGCCCAGCAACTGATTTGGACAAGGTAACACAAAGAGCTGCACGCGCACACCAGTTCACACATGTCAACAGACCACATTCAGGCAGAAGACTAACAATGTTTTAAGCCAGAAATTTATTTATTTTAGCTGTCTCCTGTCCCAAATTACGTCAACTTCAATAGAACTCAAAACGGGAAAATCAAATACCCCCCCCCCCACCCCAAATGTGTTTTTTTATATATTCCACTTCTAAAAAGTTTGCATTTATGCCAGTGGTATACTCCCGCTATACACATATCATTAATGTAGTGTCCAGGCCTGGGTGGACACGTGCTGCGCTGAGGCTAGGCCTCTGGCTTAGGTCCCAGCAGAAATGCGCCTGCCCGAGGCCACGCAGTGGCCATAGAGAGGGCGGGCCACTAGTCTCGGAGGGCTGTCCCGCCCCCAGCAGGATGTTCAGCCTCACCTCCTCTCTGGTTGGAGGAGGCGGCTGGCGGTGATTCACGTCCGGGGCGGCTGGGAGGGGCCTCCATGGGTACTTAAGTTCCTGTACCCCGTTGGAGGGCCTCTTTGCCGCTCCGGACGCCGTCGTGAGCTCGTCGGGACACTCTTTTGAGGTGAGCGAGGCCTTGCCCGGCCTATCCTTCCCCCCCCTTCCCCTCCGCCTGCTCCCTCCTTCGGAGTCGTGAGCCTGGCGAGGCGGCCCATTTTGCGTGGGCTGCTGTGGGGGGGGACGTCTGGTTCCCCGATGTGGCCTCCGTTTCCTTGCCCCCCCCCTTTTCGGCGGGTGTGGATTAGCGGGCCGGCCTGTAATTTGTCGGCCTCGCTGCGGCTTTCGCGGCCGTGCTAACGGAGTGCCCCCATGCCGGCTACCCGGAGCTTTGTCCCGTCCTATCTCAGTGGCGACGCTTGCTTCCGTAACTTCGTTGCGGTGGGGGGGGCAACCTCTTGGTGGCGGGGTCCAGGTGCACGTTTAATCTATGGGTCGTCCCCCTTAGCCCTGGCAGCGGAGTGTCCCCTCTCACCCCCCCCCCCCTCTCCCACACCACCACGGTTTTCGACGGTCCCAGCGGCCATTTTAGGAGGGGGAGTGTCGGGCGGCCATTTTAGCGGATCCGTGGTTGGGCGCTCGTTCTTCGCTTAAACACGTGAAAGTTTATCATTGGTGCGTGTTTCAATTTTGTTATGGTTTGCTGTTGCCCATTCATGTGTTGCCTGCCCAATTTTGAGTTCCTGTCCAGGCGGGATTGGGACCCGACGAGTGCTTCAGGTTGTGTTTCCAATTTTGCGGGTGCGCATATACTCCTGTTGCACAATGATGTATTCTGGCAATATTTGCGTATGCCAGGAATGTTATGTTGTCGATGTTCGTAATGTTGCTAATCTAATCGAGTGCTTTCAGCCCCCCCCCCCGACAGCCACGGGCATTCTTGATTTGTTCGGAGATCCATCCCTGGCTTCTCCGCACACAGGGTAAGAGTGGGGAGGCCGCGTGTTTCAATTTTGTTCATGGTTTGCTGTTGCCCATTCATGTGTTGCCTGTCTAATTTTGAGTTCCGGTCCATGCGGGATTGGGGCACGACGAGTGCTTCAGGTTGTTTTTGGCAATATTTGCGTATGCCAGGAATGTTATGTTGTCGCTGTCCGAAATGTGCTAATCTAATGGAGTGCCTTCAGCCCCCCCCCCCGACAGCCGCGGGCATTCTGGATGTGTACGGCGATCCATCCCTGGCTTCCCCGCACACAGGGTAAGAGTGGGGAGGCCAACCGGCGAGCGCATTGTAGGTGGCTCGGGCTTGGGGGGGGGCCGGTGGCCCCATCGTTTAGGCACCTCGTGTGCACTCAAGGGTGCCGTGCTGAGGGGATGTGTTCGTAACGAGAGAGACACAGCCCCACCATGGCGCACGCATGGGTTTCCCGCGTCTGGCAGCCGCCTGCCCCCGCGCATGGTCAGCGGCATATGTAATTATTTAGGTTTTGTATGAAGGTTGCTTGGTCGCCTGGGTGAGGCACTTACTTTTCCGTGCCATTGGTATCGTGGTAAGTTGCCCGCCCTGCCCCACCCAATGACAGTGCGTGGGTCCAAGCTCGGGCGGGACCTCATTCTGTTCGTCAGTGTGAGGAGTTGTTTCCTCCCAGGTTGCGCACAGCGCTGTTCTAACGTCATTTTCTTTAAGGTGTGTGGGGCCTGTAATGCATAAGGCGAGGGCGTTTTGGTGACATTGTCGTGTAGGTTTTGTATGCAGGTTGCTCTATCGCCTGGGTTAGGCACTTACTTTACCGTGCCATTGGTATCCTGGTAAGTTGCCCGCCCTGCCCCACCCAATGACGGTGCGTGGGTCCAAGCTCGGGCGGGACCTCATTCTGTTCGTCAGTGTGAGGAGTTGTTTCCTCCCAGGTTGTGCACAGCGCTGTTCTAACGTTCATTTTCTTTAAGGTGTGTGGGGCCTTTAATGCATAAGGCGAGGGCGTTTTGGTGACTTTGTCGAATTTTGTTTTGCAGATTCTGTCGCGAATTCGCTTGGCGCATCTTGGCCCCCTCCTTTTTTCAGAGCTTCAGCCCGAACCCCCCCCCCCCCCGCCCACAGTGCTAGCGCAAGGTATGTACGACACAGAGAGGTTGGCGCTACTTCATTTCCATCAAAGGATAATGCACTTCCGCGGGGCACGGGAGGGGTGGGGAGAGGCCTATCGACCAAATTGAGTGTTGTGATGGGCGTTTGCTTTCCGGTTACGGCCGTTAGAATGTGTTAGGTCCAGTGTTTTATTTTCCTTTGTTTCACACAGTGCACTCAGTCAGTGAAGCAGATCCCGGGGCACCCTCTCAGTTCGGACCTTGTGAGCTCTCTCAGGAATAGCAGTAGAGGTATGTACGTCATAAGAGTGGGCCTGTACTAAGGATGTACTTAGATATCTGCGATATTCGTTCTCGTTTTCCAACAGGTACCGAGCGTCCATTTCTACCCCCTTGGTGGGAGAATACATGGCGGTTTGGGGGGGCGGCCAGTCATTGGGTGGGGCGGGTGTGCTTTCTGGACAAAGATGTTTGAGATGGTGGCTCATGGTTATCTCTTTTTCAGGATACACTTGAAGGCACCATGGAGAGTCAGGGGTCCCCATCGCTCTTTACGCAGACGTCCCAGGTTGATGACTCGGGTCTAGGACCTTCCCGGGACCCTCAGATGAAAGTTTTGTTGGACATGATAAAAGCTAATGGGGTGGCGTGGGCCAGTGAACTTTTGTTGGCCAACCCCCCGAAAGCCCCCGGGCCGCCCCCCGCCCCACAGATATCTGAAATAGAGGTGGCAGAGGACCCGGCCACTGGGAGGCCTAAGCGCGCTAGGAAGCCGACAGTGAAGGACTTCCCTGCAGAACCCCCCACTAAGACCAGGGCAGCGGACCCTGTCAGGAATGTCATTGTGCACGCCCCGGCATCCCCCCCCGGCGTTGATCCGGGTGTGCCCTCCGTCACCCCCTCGCCCGGCGGTGCCTACTGTGGAATTTGCTACCCGGGAAGATCTGGGTAAGATTACAGACTCGCTGGCATTGTTCATGTCGGAAATCAGAGCCGGTCTGCGCGCGCCTCCTGTGCAGTCCCCTAATGTAATGCACTCACAGACTGCAGCTCCGTCAGTTGTGGCGCCACTTCACGCCGCTGGGGAGGCAGACGTGGCACGGGTGTGGGGTGGGCTTTCAGTTCAAGGGGGGGACATTGCCAGTCCTTTGTCAGGAGTGGTTGCCCTGCCTGACAGCATGCCTCCAATCATTGTGTCCTCAGCGCTTCCTACCCAAGTGCTGCCGTTGGCCACAAGTGTGTCCCAGGATGCCCTCACTCCCGCGGTGGCCCCGGCCCTGTCACAGGCGGTTTCCCCGGCCGTTCCTCCCCCTATGGCTCTTGGTACTTCCGCGGCCTCCTCGACTTTGGGGGTGGCCCTACCTGCGCCCACAGTATTGATGACCATGGCGCCCCTCCTGTCAGGCAAATGTTCCCTAGCCTGGTTGGTCCCGCAGGCAGCGAAGGAGGGCATATGGCGTAGAGAGTTTATAGAAATTTTTTCCCTGTTGATGTTGGGGGCGCAGGGGTCGGATGTGACAAGAATGGGCTCCAAGGAGGAGGTCAAGAAGGCGCGATTTCAGTCATGGCCAGAAAAGACAATAAAAAACTGGCGTCAGGCATTCGCCATTTTGGCAGCGGTAATCACAGAGCGCTTCCCTGATCAGGCGCAAGGTTTGTTCCAGTATAATAGTATCATAACCAATGAAGCTGAAGCATCTTCCGGGATGGGGTGGTATTCATATGACTGTGAGTTCCGCAAAAAGATGTCTGTCTGTCCAGAACTAGAGTGGGACCAGATTGAAGTTAGACTGTGGATCGTACACATGGGTAAAGGAAAAGCGGAGAGTGTTGCCAATAGTGTTGTCCAAGTTAAGAAGTCTGAAGGTGATAAGTCCTTTTCTCAGAAGAAAAATTATTTCAGGCAGCCCTTTCGAGGAGGGCGTGGGGGGGGGCAGTTTCAACAGACAGTATGCCAAGAAGAATGTCTCTTCCACTTGCAGGTTGTACAACGCAGGTAATTGCACTTGGGGGAAAGCATGTAGATTCTCACACGCTTTGCAACAAATGTGGTGGCTCCCACCCAGAGTCTTCCTGCGAGAAGCGGTCTTCCTCAGCCAGCGCTGCCAATAAGGATAAATAATGACCCCAAGATCCCATCCCACCTCCCTGCCCCCCCTGCTGCGTCCTCCCCCTCAGCTTTGCCTTCCGCTTCTACCGCCCTAGAGGGGGGTTCAGTCACTGTACTGCCTTGTGGGGACCCCCACCCCCTTACCTCAAAAGGCCCGTCTCCAGTCATCATCCACAGCCTGTTGCGCCTGTTGCGAGCTTATCCCAATGAAATGGATAGGGAGGTCCTGACTTCTGGTTTCCTGGACGGTTTCAAAATCTCATATCAGGGTCCTCGGGTCAGCAGGGATGCAGAGAACCAGAAATCGGTCAGGGAGCTCCCTGAGGTGGTTGACAAGAGGATTAACAAGGAGGTGGCCTTAGGGAGGGTGGCGGGCCCTTTTCCTTCCCCCCCTCTTCCTGACTTTGTGGTGTCCCCCTTGGGTGTAGTCCCCAAGAAAGAACCTGGGGCTTTCAGGCTGATTCATAACTTGTCTTTTCCAGAGGGGAACTCTGTCAATTCGTGGCTTCCAGAAGCGGCCTGCTCTGTCTCATACTGTTCCCTAGATTTGGCCATCGACTTAGTGAGGAGAGCTGGGGAGGGGGCCTGGCTAGCAAAGGCGGACATTGAGGCAGCCTTCCGCTTATTACCTGTACACCCAGACAGCCAGCATTTGCTGGGTTTCAAGTGGAGAGGGGGGTTCTAATTGATAGGTGTATGCCAATGGGTTGCGCTGTCTCCTGTGCCTTCTTTGAGGCTTTCAGCACCTTCCTTCAGTGGCCCCTCACAGAAGAATACAAAGTGTCAGCAGTGTCACATTACCTGGACGACTTCCTCTTTATTGGAAGGGAGGGCACGCGGGAGTGTCAGGAGGGCCTTGACTCTTTTATTGACCTAGCTAGTCGCTTAGGTGTGCCGCTGGCGCCAGGTAAGACGGAGGGCCCTGCTCAAGTGCTGACCTTCCTGGGGATTGAGCTCGACACGGTTCAGGGAGTGTCTCGTCTCCCAGCAGAAAAGGTTGTGGGTCTGAAGAACGATATCCATGCATTGCTAGGTAGGGATAAGGCACCTCTGGGGGTCATTCAGAGTCTTCTAGGCAAGCTGAACTTCGCTGCCAGGGTCATTCCGGTGGGGAGAGTTTTTGCAAGGCGCCTCGCCAGGGCTACTGCCAGGGTCCACAGATGGTACCACTTGGTTAGATTGACCTCTGCACTGAAGAAAGATTTGCTAATGTGGGATGATTTCCTCTCTGATTTTAATGGTACAGTGATATGGAGGTCCCCTTGGGTGGAGAGTCCGGAATTGAATATGTACACGGACGCTTCTGGTCGCGAGGGATTTGGTGCCATTCTGGGAGAGCTATGGTGCGCGCAGGGATGGCCCAATGCTTGGCGCAGACGTGGTATTACTGCTAACATTACTGTCCTGGAGCTCTTTCCCATTGTGATTTCTCTACACCTGTGGCCGGATACCCTGTCCAACAGGAAGGTTCTGTTCTGGTCGGACAATATGGCGGTCGTGCAGGCAATCAATGGTCTATCTGCCAGCTGTCCGCTAGTGCTGTCTCTACTCCGGGAATTGGCTAGCAGGTGCTTGCGCTGCAATGTTGAGTTTAGAGCTAGGCACATTGCGGGGGTCATTAATGTCGCAGCTGATGCTCTTTCTCGTTTACAGCTCGACCGTTTTCGGGCGGCATGCCCCCAGGCGAGACAGGAGATGACCCCCTTTGCACCAAGGCTCTGGCACATCTTGGAGTGGAGCAGCAATTGAGAGAATTAGGAGAGAAATCTCTAGCGCTGGGGACAAGGAAACGCTATGCGAGTCAACGTGCTACTTTCCTATCAGTCATCTCTGACTTAGGCTTGCAGGCTTTGGCGCTGGAGGGGAGGGTTCAGGCATTCATTGTATGGGCTAAGAAGCAGAAAAAGTCCCACTCTTGGGTCTGTGGCCATTTAGCGGCCATCAGTCATGAGGCTAGGTTGTGTGGTGGGAGTGATCCAGCCAAATCCTTTGTGATTAGGGCAGCTCTGAAAGGGTGGGCTCGGGAGGATCCAAGGGTCCCGGACGACAGGTCCCCCATTGATTTTCCATCACTCCAGGCGATGTTACAAGTGTTGCGCGCAGTTGTGCACTCCCAGTATGAAGCGGCCTTGTTTTCTGCAGCCTTCAGTCTAGCATTCTTTGGGGCCTTCCGGAGTTGCGAGTTGGTGGCCCGCTCTAAGACAGATATCTCTGGAGATGCGTTGGGAGTGGGGGATATAGCTTTTGGGGATGTGTTGTCCATCACGCTCAGGCGGTCCAAGACTGATCAGGCTGGCAAGGGGTCTGTTATCAGGCTCTCCCCCCTTGGGGATCCTCGCTTCTGCCCGGTAACGGTCCTACGGGCCTTCTTGGCTATGCGGCCTGCTGGGTCGGGTTACCTGTTTGTCCATGCTGACCTGAGCCCCTTGACTAAATACCAGATGGACAAAATCATGCTGGCCTGCCTGGACAGGGCTGGTCTGTTAGTACAGGGGAAGAAATTTTCTAGCCATTCCTTCCGCATAGGGGCGGCCACATCGGCCTTCCGCGCTGGCATGCAGCCAGCTCAGGTCCAGTCGGTAGGGCGCTGGGAATCCTCTTGCTATAGACGGTACATTAGGCCTTGATTGTGCCACATAAGGATGTAAAATTTCGGCGTTGTTTGCTGTGTTTGATGTGGCGTTATTTGTTTTACTTGTGATTTACTCAATAAAGACCCTTGAACATATTGCGTCTTTCTTTGACAGGTTCACGAATTTGGGTCATGGGGCATTCCATGGTCGACAGATTGGCCCGATGGGCAGCGGTCAGGAAGTGGACCAGCACCTTCTCAAGTGTTGACTGTGTGTGGTGGGGTTTCCCAGGCATGCGCTGGCATAGCTTGCTCTTCCGACTTCGGGAGGCCCTTGCCCGGGGTGGACCACCTCCCCGCCACTTGATAATCCACCTGGGTGGCAATGACATTACGTACTTGGGGAAATCCACTCTTCTCCTTAAAATGAAGACTGACTTGGGCATCATCAGTGGCCTTTTGAGGGAATGCGAGGTCTGGTGGTCTGAAATAGTGCCCAGGAGATCCTGGCGGGGTGCTAAGTCCTGTGAGGCAATCGAGAGGTCTAGGAGGCGGATCAATGCGGCCATGAAAATGTTCACTCAGCGCAGAGGCCTAGGCTTTATCAAACATGAAATGATTCAGGACAAAGTGAAGGGTTATTTTGAGGAAGACGGTGTTCACCTCACGCCGGTAGGCTTAGACCTCTTCCTACTGGACTTAAAAGAAGCACTCATGAGCAAAGGTTGCAGGTAGTAAAGGCAGCAATGGTGGGGGGGCCTGTGCGGCAGCGGGTACCACCGCACAGGCTGTGGCGGAGTTACTGGGCGATCCGGAAGAAGAGAGGTGCAAACGCTGGTCGTCAGCGGGCACATTGGGGTGCCAGAGCATAACCTCAGAGCCTAACCTGTAACCTCATGGGAGGTGCAGGAATTCGTGTCGGCGCCCCAGTAGTCCTTCGGGCGGTTGTGGGCCTGTGCAACCGGGGGTTTGCCTAGTCACGCCCCGCATGGGGCGTGTCAGTAGTTATATATTCTAATTGTACAGCAGTTGGGTGGTTCGCCACTGTGCTGTTCGGCTCAACAGGCGGGCAGGTGGCGAGATTGCAGCCGGCCCGGGATCGCCCGTAATGTTTACCCACCTTCATTACATATGTTGTATGTAATAAACCTGCAGCAAATTTTTCCCAAACTAATACGATGTCTGTGTATTATTTTGCACGTTTGGGGAATGTGGGGGCGGGGGTTTTCCTGTGGCCCTGATGTGACTAAGACACGCACACACTAATAGCCATGCAAGAACCAAAACCCCAAGCGGGCTTGCGCTCCTTTATTTATGCCTTCGGGCGAGCTCGCCCTCCGGGTGCATGCATGTGTGCTACATTGCATGTGTGCTACATTGTATGTGCGGGCAGGGTGGCACCGTCACTACAATTAACATAACCAGTGAGAGGTGTTTTTTGAGAAAAGTTCTTGCTCATTAAAATGCCAAAACACTGAGTTTTTGTTCACTAGCGTGGCCCTTGCTTTGATGGTAACGTTCAAGCGTGAGGCAACTTGAGATCTGAAAACCCGGTGCTGCTGTAGAAAGTACGGCGGAGGGCGGAAAGTTCTCGGCGCTCACTGATGTGAAACAGGTCACGTGCTATCCTTAGAAACAATATCTTAGGCACATTTTTCGTTTATTGTGACTGCGCGATGAATGGTCGCCTGTTTATACTCCTAACAATGCGCCAGTCTTCGTGCTCCAACTGTTTTGTCTGGAAGGGTTGCTTTGTACAGTTTTAGACTTTTTGAGAATTTCCTTGGCCAGTAACATTACCCGCCTTTTTCTCGCCGTGGAAGCGTTTACAATTGCACGGCAATCTCGTGCGAGACATCTGACTTATTACTGAACAGGGAAAAGAGAAAGCTCACTATATTTTTAATTCAAGATTTTCTTCTATGTATTTTATTTGCAAGAAAGCTCTCACAAACAGCTACCTACTTAGAAGGCAAGTAAGTATACAGTCAACAATTTTTCCTTTCTCTTTGGGATCACTGTTGTGTCACGGGGACACCGGGAACGCCATCTGCTGCTGGGTTTTCCGCACACAGTCACACCCTACCGATCCTGTATTTTTCCATTCATATACTGCTTAGTTTTATGAACGTCGCCGCTGTAGCTGAAAATGAACACCATTTCAGGAAAAAAAGGTAACAGAAAGGCAAGAAACCCAGCACAATGAAATTAAACAAGAGATAGCGTAGTGAGATGTGTCTTGGCTACCACCTAGTGGTCAAATTACATTTTAGCATGAGAATGGTTTCAGAGACCGTTTGTGTGATCGGGCCGATCACATGCTGCAGAGAAATTTCAAAGATAGACGGGGCAACGTGCATAACGGTTTTTAATCACTTTAGGAGAAGTGAAGCTGAATAATACTGCCACGAGGGCTTAGGCTATGGGCGCGCATAAATAAGGAAAGAAAGCTAAAATGAAAAGCGCAGGGTGGGATTTGTCGGGTGGACAAGCATGTGCCTTCATCACGATTACACCATGATTTTTTTTTTTTGCACGAACATGACCCAAAATCATTAGAACGTTTTACTACAGAGCTAGAACACATCACACATGTTGCCCTTGTTATACACATGGAGAAGGGGCATATGTATGAAAGTTTGGTTTTGCGATTCTCAAATAGCGAATTTTAGTGAATCGCTATTTGAGAATCGCAAAATGAAATGTATGTAGGATTTGCAAAAAGATTTGCGAATCCTACACATTCCTTAATTGCGAATCGCAAAGTGCGATTTACAATTAAGGAAACCCTCCGAGAGGCCTATAGGAATGAATGGGAAGACATTCTCAATTTGCGATTAGCAATTAGGGAATCACAAATTGAGAATGCAATTTCAAGGTTGCAAGTGTGCCAAAAGGACACCCTGTTGCACCCCTGAAATAAGCATGGGTGCACATGTGGCGCATATACATGCCCTGAGGGCATATATGTGCGCCATATTGCACTTTTAAAAATGCAAAAAAATGCATTTTAAATTTTTTTTTCGAATAACCATCAACTTGAAGTTGGTGGTAATTTGAGATTCCTTAAGGCCACATTGCACTTTTTCTGTGCTTCTTACATTGCATTTAAGGAATCGCAAGTTGCGATTCCTTAAATGCAATTGCAAAATAGGGAAACGCAAATTTTGTGATTTGTTATTTTGCGAGGCAGTTTTTCTTTAATAGATACCACTAAGCCCAATTGCGATTGCAAACACCAAAATTCTGCGAATTTGGGCATTTGCGATAGCAATTTGGAATGATACATATGGCCCTAGGTGACTTCCCATGACGTTAGGCCGAGGCTGGAGTTCGGACCTAGTGTTTGCAAGGTCAGAAGCTCTAGGTGCTAGCCTACACCGGTCTTTGTCGCCTGATCAGTGGGAAAGTAGTACCAGGTGACAATGGTAAGGAGGAATCTAGGTAGATGTGTTGAAACGGGGTTAACGGTTAACTATGACTTAGTTGAATATAATATGATAATTGTTCAGTTCTGAAATGATGAGACTGAAAGAACTTTTACGAGTCTCTTCGAAGTTACCCCAAAGGCAGTCAGGGGTGGTCCAGCTGCAGAGTTAAGATTTTTTTTTCCACCTGGAGTGTGATGGCAAAAATGGAACGCCCAATAGAGGACGGTTTCGACACCTGCTTTTTAGAACTGCCAGTGCTCAGCACCGGGGGGACCCAGCCCACCTAAAGCCCTGGGTACAGGGACCAATAGGCAGCTTCAATATCTATGTTGATGCACTGTTTGTCAGAGTCATCAGTAACTGCAGTTCCTGGCCGTGTTGCTTTTTACAGCTACAAGAGTCACACTGTGACCCTCCGCAAAGTGCCTTCAGACAAAAATGGCACTTACTGTCTTATCGTCTGACTTCCTAACCCAAGTCACTGGCATAACGAAACTGATGGGGGCCCCCCGGCAAGGTACGTGGAGGTGCACCCTCCAGACTCAATCAGGAGCTCTCTGGCCAGAGTACTGTGCTGAGGGGGCCCCCTGGAGCTTGCCCCCCGCACCGTGGGTGCTGCGGGTGCCTGTGTTTCACCACTGACCCAAGATTGTCGATGGCGGTCACTCTGAATGTACTTATAAAGTTTGGTCACAGTGCAGTTTATTTTATAGGTCACAGGGCCATATCATAAAGTGCGCCCTGGCTGCATTACTTAAATAACTTTAAGCCGATGTTGCAACACAGCAGCACACCTCCGCTCAGATCCCTTCTGACGACCACTACCCATGAGAACCTAGCAGTTAATATTAGCATGGGTCGATGCGGAGACATGCAAATGAATGAATCCGTACCCTTAATTTAGAGATGAAAATGAATCACATTTGACTCCCCTTGACATTGTGCCATCTTTTGCAGGACTGCTTCCTCAAATCTAGACTATACATAGGGACGAGCAGGTGTGACGGGGCATATGAGCACACGTCCCTCTGCAAATAGGAGAGACGACACACGGCTCTGCAGGCGATGAGATACTGGGTCTCCGGTACCCAAATTCAGAATTTTCACAGGGTGCTTTGCGTGTGCACAGAGCAAGTGCGGTAATAACATGCTTTAATCTTTTTGTGAAGTTGCACAAATTTATACAAATTTTGTCCAATATCTGCACCACCGCTAATAAGGAAAAAAGCTTTAAGCAAGGGTGATAAGAAATGCAACAAGCAATTGCAATGCAATAGATCTTGCATTTACACGCGTTTAAGCTACTGGCATTGTAAATGACAATGTGTTTTATTTATGTTTTAAAAACTAAAACATTACTAAAAGGCATTGTCATTTAAAGTGCCAATAGCTCAAACTCGCATAAATGTGAGACCTATTGCATTGCAAATGGTAAACACCATGGACAATGGGAGGGAGGGAGGGGTTGTAGAGAATCGTTATAAAGAAGGGTGTACCCAAAATCGCTGGGACCTGGGTGTAGAACAGTATAGAAGGCGGTGGTCCCAGTACTATTACATCAAAACAGTGTAAAGTTATTATTAAGCAAAATAAATGGAAAAAAAATTAATAGGTGCTAGAGTGTTATTTAATCACACCAAGCACCTGCTGCTCATTAGTGAGAATACAATTTACAAAGGACATTAAAACATATTGTTGGTGGCCTGGCCTGGGGCTCTTTTGGCGTCCTTGGCTTGAGTGGTTGGAGTACCCCTTTGGGGCGCAGTGGTCCCAGCCCGATTGGTGGGCTCCCAGGTGCGGCGTGGGCCCGTAGCGAGTAGTCAGTCAGCGTCAAAGTGCAGGCCTCTTGGGGCCCTGTGGAGAGGGCCTCGGACAGGCCGGAGAGTGGTGCCCAGCGAGTGGCAGTAAGCGATGAGGCGGTTGATTGGATCATGGGCTGCAATCGACCATTAACCCAGAGCCAAATAAACTCCATAGATAAGTACACGGTCAACATGGACAGGGAGGAGGACTTGCAACGCGGACACCTGCAGGAAGAGGTGCCAGGAGATGGGCCGGACCCTTCGCTAAGGGACATAATGCTGGCTATCCAGGAGATGCGCGGAGCCATGAAAGACATGTGAGGCACCTTGGAACCTAAGCTTGATTCGTTTACCGAGGAAGTCAATCTTCTACGGTTGGACTTCAGCAAAATGTCAGAGAAGGTATCGGAGGCTGAGAGCGGTATCGGCAGTCTACAATCCAAGACAACGAGGCTTGAGGAGCAAGTTGCTGTACTCACAAAAAACCAAACTGACATCACTGCCCGCCTTGAGGACCAGGAGGGCCGGGCGAGGTGCAACAATATTCGAGTCGTGGGGGTCCTTGAGGGAATGGAAGGACCCTCTATGACATGGTTTGTGGAGGATCTAATACTCAGGCATCTCAAGCCGAAGCGTCTCTCCAATTTCTTCTCAGCCGAGCAAACCCACCGCGCACTAAGTGGGAGGCCTAAGCCGGGGGCCCCCCCACGCACCATCATAGCGCGGATCCTGAATTATCGTGACCGCGATGCCATCCTGCAGGTGTCGAGGGTGTCCATAGACCTAAAGATAGAAAATGCCACCATTCGTATTTCCCGGATTCCACGCTAAAGTTACAGCGTCAACGTAGGTTGTTTGAAGGAGTGAAACGAGCCCTCAGGGACCAAGGAGTTGAATATATGATGTTGTTTCCCGCACGTCTGAAGGTCCTTGATGGAGAAAAGGCGTATTTATTTGATTCACCGGAGGAAGCTAGCGACTGGATGGAGGGATGGCGGACCGTGGGCCGCCGGGGTGGATCGCGATGTCCAACTCAGAACCACACGGGCCAGGGGGCCCAAAACAGCGCCGCCCCATTGCAAGAACTTTCTCAGACCGGACAGTCTTCGATTAAGTGATGATGTGGGTTGTGCTTACAGAGAAGGACCTGGTCACTGGAGGTAAGGGGGCGGTCTGCCCCCGGGGTCCTGGCGTTTCAGTGTTTGGAGGGAGTGGGGCAGAGGAACTGTGGACTACAACTAACCTGGGAGCTCCGAGCTGCTGTTGTGCCTTAGGATGGATTTCAGAGACTCCGGCACTGGTTTGATTAATGGGGGGGGGGGAGAGTTGGGGGAGGGGGTGCGACGGAGACCGTTCTTTAGGATCCCTTCATGCGGTGTGCACTCCGTTCTTTCAGTATGACTTATTTTGCGGCTGCAGACTTACGATCCCTAATTTTGTTGGTGGTGGGGTTTATGGGGCGACAGGCACTCTGTGTATTACACTGGTGGGTGGTTGGGGGCCCACTTAGCAGGGAGGCAGGGAGGGGGGAGTGGGGCAGGGAGTTTTGGGGAAGTTTGATGTTTGGCTCATACAGTTTCCAATGTTCATGCTCAAGAGTTACAAAGAGGAATGAAGCGGTGGCCAGGGAAAGATTCGAGATGTTTCAGGCCCTTATACTGGAATGGGTGATCAGACGTGCTTAAGGATATGGGCAATAAAATTAAGAGCACAATGGTCCTGCAATACTTGAAACGCCATTCCCCTGATGTAGTGCTCCTTCAGGAGACCCACCTACGAGGTAATAAATGCAAGGCCTTGGACCGGTTTGGTTATAGGATGGTGGCCCACTCTGGGTTTACGTCTGGCTCTAGGGGGGTGGGTATACTAGTCCGTAGTGCACTACCTATTATTGTCACGGGTCCGTGGACAGAAGACTGCATTGCAGCAGTGGCAGCCAGGTGGGAGGGGCGCACGCTTGTACTCAGCTCATGCTACATCCCACCGGCCTCCATGCCCAGGCATACGTGAAGTTGGGGGCTCACCTGACAGACCTCCCTCGGGGCACCCTGGTGCTTGGGGGGGGACACCAACGCAGTCATGGAGGCTGACTTAGATCGCTCTGAGGAAAGGCTGGATAACAGAGGGGAACTGGGCCTGCAGGGTTTATAGCTGCAATGGGACTCAGGGACGTGTGGCGTACACACAACCCTTCCAACAGACAATACACTTTCTACTCTGCTAGGCATGGGACTCTTTCAATAATAGACCACGTCTTTGTGCTGGGGGATCAACTAGGTGACTTCATGGACTCCTGCATCATGGCCAGGGGTATCTCGGACCACTCGCCGGTGGGGGTCACTCTTAACGGACCGATGATAGATAGGGCGGCCTTTCTTAGGATCGACCCCTGGCGCCTCAGAGACAACTCTATCTCTGACAAACTGAGGGAGAGTTCCCAATAATACTTTGCAGAGAACAAGGGCTCAGTCGAATCCCACTTGACCCTGAGGGAAGCTTACAAAGCGGTACTACGAGGTCAGGCTCAGGCACTGATCGGCGCTCAAAAAAAGAGGAATCGCTCCAATTGTAGAGCGTGCTGGCGGAGGGTGAAGCGCACGCCTACTCCCTTGCCACGCAACATAGGATTTACGACGCAGGTGACAAGAGTATGAAGCTACTGGCATGGCTTGAACGTAGGGACCGGGAGAAGAACTTGGTGGCTGCAGTAAAAAACAAGTCTGGCACCCTGACTACCAGTAGCGTCGCCATAGCAAAGGCCTTTGCGTCATACTATGAGGTGGTTTACACCCCGGTGTGCACGAGGACAGAGACGGATTGCGAGGAATTTATTCGTGATTTTGCCTTGCCCACTCTATCCAGCGAGCAAGCCAACAGTTTGAAGGCTGAGCTCACAGGGTTGGAGCTGGGAGAAGCCCTCAATTCCCTGCATTCCTGTAAAGCTCAGGGACCTAACGGCCTGCCGGTCAAAATCTATAAGAGGTAAGCCAATATCATGATAGACCCCATGCGACAGATGTTCCTCGAAGCGAGGAGTGTAGGTAGGCTCCTGCCCGATCAGCGAGAAGTCACTATTGTGGTCATTCATAAAGCCGGGAAGCCGCCCAAGCAATGTTTGTCGTACCGGCCTATCTCGCTCCTCAACGTGGAGGCCAAGGTTTTGGCTAAAGCCCTGGCGATGAGATTGCTAGCGGTACTGCCCGATTTGGTGCATGTTGATCAATCGGGGTTCATGCCGCACAGGTGTACTAGACTAAACCTGTGTCGATTATATTGGGTTTTGTACATGACAGAGGGGGAGGACGATACTCAAACAGCACTGATGGCGCTGGACGCCTCAATGGCCTTCAATAGTATAGAATGGCCCTACTTGTTTAAAGTATTGGAGCGTTTTGGCTTCAGACCGGTGTTTTGCAGCTGGGTCCGCCTACTGTACAAACAACCAGTGGCAAAGGTGAGGGTGAATGGAGCGACGTCCCGGGCGTTCCCCCTGCACAGAGGCATCAGGCAAGGGTGTCCGATGCCCCCGCTCCTTTTTGCCTTGGTCTTGGAGCCTTTGGCTCATTGGGTTCGATGGGACGGGTCATTTTGGGGGTCTGTCGCTTACGGACGAGTGGGAGGAGCGTATATCACTATACGCAGATGATATTGCCCTTTATATGGCTAGGCCCTACCACTCAATGGCACCGGCGATCCATCTATTTGAGCTCTTCGGTAGCTACTCAGGGTATATGATCAACTGAACCAAGTCGCTGATCTATCCCCTCTCTGGCCCTCCCCCGAGGATCCTGTCGTGATGCCCAGCTTCGATCGTTACTGAAGGGTTTAAATACCTGGGGGTTTATGTGACTAGGGACACAGCGGAGTTCTTTAACAGGAATCTTGACACGTTAAATGAGGGCACAGACACAAGTGGCGTGCTCCTCTACCTCTGCAGGACGCCTGACTGACTAGAGTAAGTACGTTCTTAAGCTCCACTTTAATCAGAATGCATACCCAGAGAATTAGATTGCTTAATCTCGGCAATACACCCCACACACGGGTTCTTGGTTACACACGGTTACAACACGGGCTAACGTTATAACTTTTGTTTATGAGTCATGTTGTGGATTCAGGATGAGTGGCAGCATGGCACTTCACTTTTTAGCCCCTAGCGAGCACTCAATTATTCACTTTTCGCTCGCTTTTTGATCAGCTGGCATTTGTGAGTTATTCCGATCCCTTGTGTATTGTCGGGCGCTTTTTGAGTTCGTTCTGGGGCTCACATTAATTTCACTTTCGCCTGCCAGAGGGCTGATATCTCGGCATCCGGCGGCATGCTTGGTTAACTCACATTTTTGCATTGAACCAGCATGGCATAACATCACCCTGTTCCTTGATACATCAAGGTACAACGTCCCACTAGTCACACAGACGCACTTTTGACCAACCGGGAGTTTTGCATTCGGCATGACCCCACCAAGCATATTGTAACACACTGCTTGCTTTATTCTGCATGAACAACACTGCGGCCAGCTGAGACGTAATAGCCGGCTGCATTTTGTCCGTTTGAAGAGAAGCACGAGTAAATCTCCCTATGCTTCCCCTTGCAGAATGAGGTTTTAATCGGGATTTGTCCACGTGTGTAATCAGTCATTTTTAAACCAGGCACTGTATATCATTACACTACTAACTTCAGATGTATTAACCTGTGTCCATACACTGATTGTCCCCTCCCTCCTCCCTTTTTTCATTTTAGACTAATTGATTCAAGTCTCTTGAAGAAATTTGTGATTAATTTCACAGTTTGACCGATGGTTTGGCAACGGCTTATCTAGCAGCATTCCCACTGCTTTGAAGAATTTGTATGGAATTTGTCCACTCTTTCTGAGTAAGTTTGAGTACCTCTTGGACTGTCTTACGTGGTGACCTTTGTATTCACAAGGCTGCCTCTGACAGACACATTACCTTACATCACTCTCGCCTACACCCTTTGGAGCCTTTGAAGCCCCATCGTCCTTGACGATCCATTGTGCCTACCAGGCCTATTCTATACTCCGATACGGTAAATACAGTGATTTACACATGCATATTCTCTATCGTCTTTTAATTTAATTATTGGACCTGACATACCCCCTATTCTACCCTTAGGTGCCCCTCTGCACTCACCTACACATTTGTCCTGAGGAAGACCCCATCAGTAAGGACTAGAACTAACCTACATGGTTTCAGGGGCGAAACGTCGACACACCATTGATGCCAGTATCATCAACAGCGCATTTTGCACTGTGACCCTCTATTGTACATGGCTATGTAAATGAGTGTAATGTATCTGCTATGAAGTACAGTATGAATATGTGGCACTGAATACCATGCCCAACAATTTGATTGTGATACCTTTTGTATAGTGTTTGTCACACAGTTGGGCACACCAACTTTATGTTTTAATGTGCTTTGTAAATGTTAGTCTGACAAACGAGCAGCAGGTGCTTGGTGTGATTAAGTAACACTCGAGCACCTATCAATTGTGTTGTTTAATTTATTTTGCTTAATAATAACTTTACACTGTTTTGATGTAACAGTACGGGGACTACCGCTATTATACTGGGGTTGTAAAGAAGGCACCAAAGCACGTCGTGCCTGCACTAAGAGAAACTGGATAAAGAAAATAGTGCTTAAAGACTAAATAACAGGTACAGTGTAACAACTGAAGTAAAAGGGCCAGTAGCTATGGGAGGTGACAAATGAAGAGGAGGACTAACAAGCCTATTTATGAATTAGAAGCTAGCATTTAGGACGGACAATGACAAGCCAATGGCAAATATGGGCAGAGAGTGGGCAGGTCTTCTATTCCCTACTTCACTACAACAAGTCTAGCAGAGCAGCGCATGCGCTCTGGCTATAGGCTCGACCTAAAAATGTGAGACAGGGCTTAACACTGAAAAAAAGAATCAAGATACTATTACCAGAAAAAAAACACAAGGAAGAAAAACATAATGCTACCTGGGTAGCAGACAATGTAAGTAGAGATGGGACACAACGCCGAGAAAAGTATGCTGAGGTGGAACATGGCAATGTGGGTGTGTAAAAACTGAATTTGCAAATGAGGGACAAAGTAAAAAAACAGTGATCACAAACTGGCAAGATATGGGAAATATGCTAGATTATCATTTTAGGCTACAGCAAGCAAATTTCCAGGAATGTGTTTTATTTTTATATCAGCCAGCTACTATTTATTGTAAGATATGTGCAAACACAAGGAATCCATCATGGTTCTTTAGCTCAATTGTCACCCCAGTTCAGACCCAGCCATCCCATATGATGATGGATTCAACCCATATCTGTGACTGGGGATGAGTGTCTGGAAAGATTCAGCGATCCGTCCATTGTTTCCTTGTTCTCCCTTTATTTGCCCTAAGTTGGCAGGGTATGCCCAGACGTGGGTCCCTTGCTCACTTTGCAACTGGATTCACGCTAGCCTGGCTGATGAAGGGTGTTACCCTGAAACCAGTCCCAGGATGCTTGTTTCCAGTCTAGGGAAGACCTGGTTTAGCAGTTTAAGCTGGACTATTCCCTTGAGGAACAGGGTCTAGACTGATTTACATATGGATGGGTCTGAACTGGAGTGTGCTAAAGAACGATGATGGATTCAACCCAGATCTGTGACTGGGGGAGAGTGTCTGGAAAGTTTCAGCGCTCCATCATTTGTTTCCTTGTGCTCCCTTTATTTGCCCTAAGTTGGCAGGGTATGCCCAGACGTGGGTCCCTTGCTCACTTTGTCACTGGATTCAAGCTAGCCTGGCTGATGAGGGGTGTTACCCCAAAAACGGTCACAAGATGCTTGTTTCCGGTCCAGGAGAGACCTGGCTTGGCAGTTCGGGCTAGACTTGTCCCAGGATGAACAGGGTCAAGACTGATTTGCATTTGGCTGGGTCTGAACTGGGGTGGCGAAGTGAGCTAAAGAACGATGATGGATTCAATCCAGATCTGTGGCTGGGGGTAAGTGTCTGAAAAGGTTCAGTGCTCCAACAATCGTCTCCTTGTGTTCGCATTGTAAGATATGTACCATACCCCTATTTCCCAGAATCGCGTTAAAAACTAAACTTCTTGAGTCACCACCACATGTCTATATACTAGGATATTGCTTGACACCCACCAATATATAATTCATAGACCTACAAAGTGGCACATCAGGCTACATTGAGAGGCACAGAACACTACGCACACATACTGTTTTTAAACTGCTGACTTGGGGTGATAGCATATTGTAATTGTACCGCCTGAGAGGCACAGGACCTGATGGATCTTGGTTTGTATTAAAACCTGCCTTACAACAGCAAAACCAACAGTTGCTTTGCAGTGGTACTCCCATTCTATCTAAACAATAAAATAGGGGGGAAGGCTTGGAGTCAATAAAGGTCCAGTACACGGACTCCGAAAATGCTAGTACAACAAACAGTGGAGGTACTGTTTCTAATAGAAAACAAAGACGAGAAAAGGGAGGACAGAGAAATGGGAATCCTAAGGATTATTTCTTGAGGTCTCACATACCCCTAAGATGTAATGCTTCATCCTTGGGTGTTCTCCTCGTAGGGCTGGCACTTCATTGCCCTAAGGGAGATCTTTTTACTTATTTACCATATGTGAGGGTGTTGAGAATATATGGGGTTGAGTGAGTGTGTGTAGTAAAGTGAAGGGAGGCTAAAACTGTCTAAGAGATACCAAATTGAAATTTAATATGGTGGTTTTCTGGCAAGGTTAAAAAACCATAAGAAGGTTGGGGCTACTATACGCGGATGATGTACACCAGTAGCCTAAATCCGCGAGTGTGGTCAGGTCAGCATGTTTCGTGCCCGATGGTACAAAAAAGGATCAACAGCACTTCTTCAGGAGCTAAAAAAGGGGGATTACCCCACACCTTAGACGTGATGTGCAATGTAGGTATTCCCCTATAAGAAGATACCTGATTCGATAAGATACAAATTGACCGCCCAACCTAAAATATAAAGGAGAAAAACAAACAGAACACAAAGAAAACCAGTATTTTGCATGTATGGTCCACTGCATCACCAGGTTCACTTTTCCAGCACACTGAACGGTGGTGTCTCGAAAGGTAGACATGTACATGCTATTGATGGTGCTGATCAGTTGCTACAATGTGTAAAAGGTGAAATAAACATAGTAACACACAACAACATCACAGGCAATTGGAAATATGTGGGACAGATGACATAAAATCAATCTGTTTTGGTGTCCCACAGCATATAATAAGTGATAGGATGTCCACGGGTGTGAACGATTGGTCTTACCCTTTGAATCAGTCAAAAATGCCCCATAAGTCAAAACCAGAGGATAGCACACAGCTGCTAACTGTAGAAACAAGGCAATGGTAAACAGGATTAAAAATAGGCAGTAAAATTCGGGGACCTAGACGGCCATAGTGTGGAAAGGCAATGTACAAGGGAGACAACCATACTCTAACATGGCTTCAGTGTGAAGAGCACAAAAGACCTACCCTCCTCTACTCACCTGAATCGAGACTCAGCACAGGAGGCAGTCGGTCTTTTAAAGTGCAACGTGTGCCACCTGCGGGCCAGAGTCCTGGCCATGCCAATTAGGAGAGACAGGGCGTGTTCATGCTAGTGGCAGCAAGCCCCTTGTGTGTGGATTTATCATCTCACAGTAGTGGGAATCTTAGAGTGTGTCACGGACCACTGTGTGTTAGCATAAAAAGGTGGTGTTGAAGGATGGTGGTTTAACAGGATACTTAAACCGAGATTTTATTGGAAGGTGGTGATATAAAATAAAATAAGGTGTCCAAATACAAACCTTGCCAAAGGTTGGTTAAGGAGGCAATGTTGAGGGAGTAAAAAAACGTGTGTGTTTTTATATGTGGGAAGATAGTATATGAAAAACAGGTTGTGTCCGCATGTATCAGGCCGACAGCTGATGTGTAGAATCGATGCGGGGAGAGCTCCAGTCATAGGGAATCAGCCACTAATGCACTAATATAGCGTTGCCATCAACAGGGCCATATTGAAGTGTGTCGCTATCTGAATGAAGGAAAGTTCAGCATTGGTTACCATATTACACAGGCTAGGTCTAAAAATGTTAACTTTGCTGTAGGGGAAGGTGATAGTACATGAGTGGTGTGATAATCACAAAATGTCTTGTATGTAAAGTAATGGAGTGATAAAATGGGTGCACTCAATTCTCAGCTATCTCTTGTGGTAGAACACAGGGACTGATGTGTTCCTACTTATATCAGATGTATGGACCACCTTAATAGAGAGATAAACAAATGGGTGTAATGCCACCTGTGTCACGCCATGGTTGTGTAATGCTACAGAGGTTGTTTGGGGTGGACTGTCAATGTTGCTGGTGGAAGAATGCCTAGGTTCCCAGAGTGGCTAGAAAGGCACCTATGTGATACATTAAACGGACACAGTCCCTCTATGTAAATGGCAGATGATCCACATTTGTTAGCATGGGGGTTCATAAATGAAGGTGTCAGAAGAGTTGATCATGATAATGGGTATGTAGCCTAAGACCACCTCAAGGCGTGAAACATAAGCATTATGTACTTGTAGGACACATGAGCATTCATCGTGAGGTGTTACAACCATGGCCTAAATCCCCAGTGAGGACAAGCCTGATATTACAATGGTTCTCCTGGGGAATTGCAACTCGAACCATGGGAACACTCTTGCTGTTAGTGGAGTGTCAGAAGATCCACTGTTGTTCCCTTTTGAAAAGGTTGACATTGCTCCATGATGGGTTTGCTTCCAAAATGGTCCATCTGAGAGAGTGCTGGGAGTTGCAGAAGTGAATGCACATCTTGGTGTTATTGCTTCTGAAGCGTATGTTGCTCAGGTGCTCCATTATTCTTGTTTTGACAGCTCTTTGGTCATTCCTACGTACTGGAGGCCACATGGGCACTTGATCAGTTAGAAGCAGTTTCTTGTATTGCAATTGGTGTGACTTTTCTGTGTCCAGGTGAATTGGGGACCTAACGTGATTTCTTTGGAATGTTGAGTGAGTGAGCACATTCCAAAAGCCCCACAGTGATAGTGTCCCATGACTGATGGTAGGTCCCACAAGGTGTTTGTATCTGGGATTGTTGAATGTGGAATCTGGTGTGTAAAGGGGTCTGAGTTCATCTGAAAGCAAAACGCTGCCATTGAATCTCAAGGGACCTGGGGCCCGATGTAGGTAATTCTTATTTACCACTTCTTAAATACCGAATTTTACCGATTCGGTATTTAAGAAGTGGTAAATATGAAGGGGGGAGATGTAGGTATTTCCAGATGTGTAAATACCGAATCTTTAAGATTCGGTATTTACTGAATCTGGAAATACCGAATCGGTATTTCCTATTGATTCCTATGGGCTGTGAAGCCCATAGGAATCAATGGGTAATACCGATTCTGTAATTACAGAATCGGTAAATACCGAATTTCTCAAGGGTGCAGGGGGTGTCACTTTGACACCCTCTGGCACCCCCAAAACAGGCTCGGGTGCCATGTGGCAGGCATACATGCCCCAAGGGCAGGTCTGCCTGTCATATGGCAGAGGTGTGCATGCACACATGTGCATGCACACCGGAATCGGTATTTACCATCAAATTGGATTTGATGGTAAAATACCGATTTTGTAAGGCTTGTGGGACTCAGAAGAGTCCCACCTACATCTCAAATTTACCGAATCGGTAAAAATACCGATTCGGTATTTTACAGAATCGGTAAATTTACCGATCGGTAAATTTACCGATTCTGTAAAATTAAGGGCCCTACATACCATTTCTGAAATACCGGTCGGTAACGACCGAAAATACCGATTTTTGGCCGTTACCGACCGACCCACATCTGGCCCCTAGTGCGCAAAATACCCCAATGTTTCATGATGTGTTTGATCTGTGTAGAACTGGGGGTAAAGGTGGTTACACAGGTGATGATGTCTTCAGTGGGTCTTGTGCTGGTCTCCAGTAGAGATTCCCATTGGTTGTTTTGTGCCCTTTTCTCAGCTAGATTGATTACTCTTGATGGGTTGAGGGTGTAGATTCACCATACGAATTCCTGGCATGTTGTTTCTTTGCCCTCCCAGAAGACCAGAATGTCATCTATGTACCATCACCACGTTAAAATGCTGGAATTGAAGGGATTCATCATTGTGAAGATGTGTTGTTCTTCAAAGAGTGCCATATAGAGACAGGCCAGGCTGGCGGCAAATATGCTGCCCATAGAAGTCCCTTGTATCTGATGGTAAATCTGGGTCTTGAATTCGAAGAAGCTGTTCCTTAGTGATATCATGGCCATTCAATGGGTGTGGTGCTCGTCTATGTCTGTGCTCTGAGGCAGGTTTCAATTACCTCTATAGTAGCGTCTTGAGGGATGTTGGTATACAATACCTCTACTTCTAGGGTCACAAGGAGGTCAATTTTCTGTTGGTCATTGGTATCAGCAATCAGGTTTAACATGCCCTGATGTGTTTGAAGAAGGAAGGAGTCCTTGAGACCAGCGGTTGAAGGATGTGGTCACAGAACTTACTCAAGGGTTCTAGTAGGAATCCAATGCCAGAGACAATTGGTCTGACTTTATCTTTTAGGTTGGACGGTCAATTTGTATCTCTCATCAGACCAGGTATCTTCTTTTAGGGAGGAATACCTACATTGCACATCACGTCTTACACCCCCTTTTTTTAGGTCCTAAAGAAGTCCTGCGGATCCTTTTTTTGGCCATCATGTGCGAAACAGATTTAGGCTACTGGGGTACATCTTGAATCTGAAGTACCCCCAACTTTATTATGTGTTATTACCCTGCCAAGAGAACCACCATATTAAAATCTAGTTCAGTATATCTTAGATAGTTTTAGCCTCCCTTCGCTTTACTACACACACCCAGTCCAGGCCACATATTCTTAATGCCCTCACATAGATACTGTTCATCATACAGCAAACAAATAAAAAGATCTCAGCTAAAGTGACTCTTCGTTGGGCATGTAGGGCATTGCAGCGCCGGCCCTACGAGGAACATGTCTGATGAAGAAGTATCACATCCCTTAGGAATCCTTAGGATTCTCATTTCTCCCTCCTTCCCTTTCTCTTATTTGTTTTCTGATAGGAACAGTACCTCCACTGATTATTGTACTCCCATTCTATATCCTGGGGAAGTGGAAATAGAAAACCAGAGATCCAAAGCCGTTTGGCATTTCACTTTTGTGGTACACAGCTTTGATATGTTCCTTTCACATTTCAAAGCTGTAATTATTAAGAGACGAATAACTCCGGGAACTCATACATGGGGGCCTGGAAGTGGAACTTAAGATATCCATTTTTGACAGATTGCAGCAGAAGCAGCATGGACAGGGTGAAGCAGCCGTTGCAATGCATAAGGATGTGATGGCTTGGCTTCTGATGAACAGTGGAAGAATAGACAAAGGGAAATACACAGTCACCCTCAGCATACTTCGATTCCTAATTTGTCTGAAGAAGCAAATCCCATGCATAAGTCATAAGAGCCAATGCAGAATTGAAACTGCTGTAAAATACTAACTGCAGAAGAAAATAAAAGATGCTGGAACACAGGTTTATGTTTGCATTGTGGGAAAACAAGATATTAGTTATGTCTTTGCAAAAGCTGATGGGAACTGCATCAGCTACATCTTAAGCGACCGACAAACAACAAGCTTGATGACCTAATTTCAGGTTGTTTTTGACAAGTCCCATTATCTTTTACAAATTGTGATAACACCTATGTAATGATTGATGATTTTCACTCCGATTGATACCTAAGCCTCTGGTTGTTTTATGGGTCAGAAGTTTCAAGAAGAGATGCAGACTACAGTACAAAAGAAAAGAGTTTCTGAGGGCACTAAAGGAGTTAATGGTACTGGTCCCACTTTGAGAGATGTGGATTGAGAAAACAAGCATGTTATAATAGCAGCTGAGATTAGGCAGGTACGGTCTTTACAGTGCATCAATGACCCCTCCTTACCAATGGCACAAAGAACAACATGCCTTCACAATCCACTTATAAACTAGCTTCAGCAAAACACATACTCTTCGGCATACTAGCAGAAACATTGTCTACTCTATGAAAGCTTTTCTTTAATTCAGCAATTAACCTGCTTCTCCATACAAACAGTTTTGGAAACTGAAGAGCAGGAGCATGAACCAAAGATTGCCTTGGCCTTAAAAGCACAGTATCAGGAATTTGATAACATCTTCAGCAAGAAAGAGGCAAATAGTTTACCACCTCATCGCAAATAGGATTGAATATATATATATATTCACTGAAAAAACCATAGGTTATAGACCATATATAGTTAGGAATTAGCATTTAAAAAACCTTATTTTACTCACACAAAACCATTGAAATTCCATATATAGTTAGTTGCACTAACTATATATCGCGCACCCGCAATCCACTGCTGATCATGTCACATATTACATCATTCATGACATGGTCAGTGACATCACTGATGACATCACTGATGACATCTCAAATGACATCACTGATGACATCACTGATGACAACATCCAGTGACTGTATTTTTCTGTAAAGTTAAAATATGTCTTGAGTGGATGTATAAGTGTCTGGATGAAGGATTTAGTAGGTGCATGACTGACTGTATGAGTGAGTGATTAAATGTGTCTCACTGAATGCATGGGTTAGTGACTAAACTGTCTTAATTTGTGCATCATTATGTCTGTTGTTCTGTAAACTGCTGCATGTGTTGATCATTAGCTATACGAGAGGCTATATGTGTTATTAATTGGTTGCCCAAGTATTTCTATGGGAGATTGAGTTTGTGTGGGGGTGGCTGGAAGGTGTGTGACTCTATGCATAGATGTGTGAGCAGTTTATTCACTAGGTGTATGAGTTCAAGAGTGCATGTGGAAACAGCTACATGGGCAGTTGACTGTGTGCATGAGTGTATTGATGAGTGAATGGATATCTCAATGCTACATGTCATAGTAAGTACATATGTAAAACACAGTACATGTGAGAGTTGGCATATATAAATAACTGTGCATGAGAGCCACTGAATGAGTGAGTGGTTGTATCGATCATTGTGAACTTGTATCAGGGATTGTATAAGAGAGTAAATATGTGTTAGTATATGTTTCAATAAGTAAGGTGTGTTTAACTGTATAGTTGAAGAAATGGAGGTGAGATTGTTTCTTTGCATGACTGACTGGGTGTGTGAGTAACTCCATGGATGAGTGGCAGTGTGTGAGTGTCTGTATACACTGAGTGTATCTAAGGTTATATTAGAGTCTGAAGAGGTTTATCGTATTAGCACAAGAATGATGTCAAATGAGATGTCATCAGTGATGTCATCAGTGATGTCATTTGAGATGTCATCAGTGATGTCATCAGTGATGTCACTGACCATGTCATGAATGATGTAATATGTGACATGATCAGCAGTGGATTGCGGGTGCGCGATATATAGTTAGTGCAACTAACTATATATGGAATTTCAATGGTTTTGTGTGAGTAAAATAAGGTTTTTTAAATGCTAATTCCTAACTATATATGGTCTATAACCTATGGTTTTTTCAGTGAATTTTCAAGGTTTTGTAAATGCTAATTCCTAACTATATATGGTCTATAACCTATGGTTTTTTCAGTGAATTTTCAAGGTTTTGTAAATGCTAATTCCTAACTATATATGGTCCATAACCTATGGTTTTTTCTGTGAATTTCATTGGTTTTTTAACAGCTAATATCTGTAGCTGTAAAATGTATTCTTCTTTAAATCCAAAAATATATTTTATATGTTTATGAATAATTTTTTTTTAAAATATTTTTTTTTCTTCGTTCCCGCTTCGCAAATCGGGAAGCTTCCCGTTAGCTGACCTTGATGCCGCGAAATAGACCGCGAGCCGGTAAACGTTTCTTTACCGCAAGTGCCGCGTTACAAAACAACATCGTGACGCCTCCCGTCCGCATGACGTTTCACGTTGTCGCGTGATACGTCATATGACGTACTACGTTAGCGAACTGGTACGCGAAGCGAGTCGCAAAGCGCAGGTTTCTGGAAGCAAACCGGGAGGCCCTGCAAAGCGCTTAACGTAAACACAGCAAGTCATGTGACTTGGTAATAACACTTTTCATTGGTTCATTTCACTTTTGGTTTCCTAATGATGTAAGACTAGGTCATATAATCTAAAATGAACACTTTTGATTGGTTGAGAACTCTTGTTTTTCCCAAATGATGAAAATCCCTCCTTCTTTCCTCACTCTGACTTTCATCATTGTGAGAGAAAGACCCTTTGTGATCACTGAGCAATGGCTTCTTTAGTAGCTTCAGCTGGTGCTTCCCCACCACCTCCACCACATCCAAGGAAGAGTGGACCACCTGCTCAAGTTATAATTCAACAAGAAGAAGAAGAAGAGGAACAGGAGGACGAGCACGAAGAGAGGCAGTTTTTGCCTGAGCAGCCCAGGACGTCTCACCGGAAAGAAAACTTCATTTGGCAATTTTTTAAAATTCCCAAAGGTCAGAAAAAAGTAAATGCAAGATACGTAACTTGCCTTATATGTCAAGATAGACTGTCCAGAGGGACCGACAAAAAATACAGTTTCGGAAACTACACAATGCATCGCCATATGACTAGGTGGCATCCTAACAACTACAGTGCTGCACAGTTTCGGAACGACCTAGATAATCTCCCTATTATGGCCAGAAGATCTGTTGTACCGGAAGTAACGGGACCAGAGGGCAGGGAGATGGTGCCAAATATACAAATGAGATTTGGTGATGTAAAACACATCTGCGCATTTTGCGATGGATTCATTTCCTACGGAGAAAAAAGCATCACTCTGATCAACAGAGCTATTGACTATCATATGCAAGTTTGTCCGAAACGCCCAAAATAATAAATACTTCTTTTTTTTGTTTTGTTGCTCCTGTTGAGCCCTTTACAATGAATCGTTTTCATTGCCCCCTCCAAGAAAAACCCAAAAAAATATAAAACTGTTCCGAAAAATTCAAAAACAGTAAAAAAATGTTCAGAAAAATAAAAAAAAAAGTTATTTTCAGAACTACCTCCCCGTTATTAAAAAATTGGTACAATATTTGGAACTGTGCCAACTTCTATTTCTCTTAGTTCGCTTCCCAGTTCGCTCCCCGGTACGCGAACCGGAAGCGAACCAAAAACAGTAAGTATAAGGGAAGGAAACAGACACTTATGTTAAAAGAAAGACAGCTATAGGGGAGTAAACTAGAGATACTATTACCCGTAATCCACTGCTGATGATGTCACATATTACATCATTCATGACATGCTCAGTGACATCATCAGCAGAGGATTGCGGGTTTTTTGGCAACATGCCTTATCCACGGTTTAATAACGCTGCCTTTTGCTTTATATAAGTTTTCAAATTGTATGAAATATATACCAATAGGTCGTTATGAACCTTTAGGTAGTGCTTTTCTTCATGAGGTCTGGTCGCTTCCATACACATACAGATGTTTCAAAGATGATCAAGAAGTTTATCTGAATGGAGAGGAATGCACTGAGACGCCAGATCATTCACTAATGTGTAGGCACATACAGTTACACGGTTCATGCAACAAACACCGACCAAATATGGCTTGCGTGTTGCAAGGCACGCCAGTTCCTGCTATCATCCCCACGTTCAAGTTGTTGGAAAATGGTAGTTATTTGATGCTCAATAATGAAGATTGTTCTGAGTTAATTAAAAGTATTCCTTTTATCGTAACAGTAAGTGAACGGGTTATTTGCTGCAGAAATGTTCTATTTCCTCCCACACATGAACATAGGGAGTTTTCAATCTGGCCACAAATACCAACCTTGGGACACGTTTCAACGGCATGGCAAGAATAAGAGCTCTTTTGTCTCAGAGAGAGGTGGCCTTGAGTTCGGCCCGTGAAACTTTCGTACTTCACATAGCGAACACCCGTACAGAGGTGCACACCCTTTTCAATTAAGATTTGCCTTTCAATTTCAGCAACATGTTTCCGACTATCTTTAACGCATCCTCCACAAAGTCCCTGGCGCACTTTTT
Source organism: Lissotriton helveticus (assembly GCF_964261635.1). Taxonomy (NCBI): domain Eukaryota; kingdom Metazoa; phylum Chordata; class Amphibia; order Caudata; family Salamandridae; genus Lissotriton; species Lissotriton helveticus. The sequence continues at coordinate 964,110,071 of NC_136071.1, read as the reverse complement.
TAAAGTTGTTACCAGTGGTCTCGTGACTTCATTTGAGAAAATCTTTGGAGTCATCCCTGCTTCCTTTCATTCTATTTTCTGCACTCTGGTTCGTGGATTGGCATTTTTACTTGCATTACCAGCGGACGCTCTTGTGCTTTTTTACATTTTTAAATATGGATGTCCCTCCTATGCAACCTCCCACCCTGCAGCTGCTGACACTGTTCCGCAATCGCATGCTAGAATATTATGGCACAATGCCGTTGGCGATATTAAGCACGGCATATGGATTATCTTTTCGATTCTCCTACTTCACCTGTGTCCAGCCTGTATTTCACTGCCTGACCTGTGATTTCGATTGGGCCATTGATTTGTGTCTCTGCGGACCGGTTTCTCCTGACGTCGACTTTAATCAGCTGATGACTCCTATCATTACTCACGAGTTGGTTTGTCCTGGCGAAAGGATTATGGCTGTGGCATTGATGCATGGACTACTTGGTCCCTGGAATTTACTGGCGGCAGCACAGTCTTTCTTGGAACAGAGCTTTCTTGAAAACCCACCGAGCTGTCCTCTGATGGTGATAGAGGATCCGGTGCTGGGAGAGCACGTATGTTCTTTTCTGCTTTTAAATTGGATGGCTGAACTGTTTTCGGATGAAGACGGTGACTTCCTATTGGAGGCTGTTGCAGCTTATTTTGCATACACAGTTATGTCATAGACCTTTTTCATGTTTGATATGCTGAGTACTAGCATTTCATTGACAATTCATTGACTTATTTGTCAAGTTTTTATTATTTACCTTGCCTATTGGCTTAAGACTCGATAAAGTACTTGGCTGTTTTATTTTTCTTTAGCATTAAATTTTCCTAGTTTTTAATGCTTTACCTTGCGGACCGTCCACATATAAACTTGCAATCTACTCTCATGAGATGGCACTTCTATTATCTTATTCAGTTCGTTTCCGGATCATGAGGAGGTGTCATCTAGGTCCTGGATATCTTTACACCGTGTTAAGTTAGCATGGGCTCATTACCGGTTTAAACGCCATTTTTCCTTTTTTGCAACTTCTGCACACGACACTTAGTTGTTGCTTTAGCTTTCCACCTAGTAGTTCATCGTGGTTTACATGAGAATAATATGTTATTGGTCTACTATCTGCTTTACTTGTTAAACTATATCTGTACAGCGAGTGCTAAAGTTTCAAGAACAACACGATACAGAATTGTTATGAGGTCTGATCTCCACGACTTCATACTCATAACATAAGTGCAACTTCTGCCAATTCTGGGCATGAGGCGGGTTTTATATTGCTTTGCCGAACACACATACACAACAGTTGATGCGGTTCACATGAAGAGAGAGCTGGTGTATGCTGATGTGATTCCTTCAAATCTAAGACACTAAAGTATGGGCACGCCCTAAACCAACACAAAGAGACCTTCTTAGCAAATAATATAATATGTGTATTAGGGAGGGTGAGATATAAGCAGCCGCGGGCCGTGGAGGGAGTTACGATGGGGCAGGGAGGCGGGGAGGGGGAGAAGCAGGGTGGAGCCCTCTCTACCTTGCCCCTCCCCCTCCCCGCCTCCCTGCCCCACCGTAACTCCCTCCACGGCCCGCGGCTGCTTATAAGTGTTGCTAACTCTTATTCATTTACAGCATGTTAACATACTGTCACCATTCGCTTTTTATGTACTAGTAACTATGCTGGTAATTTTGCTACTGATAATATGTGTACTTGTATTCTCCACCCTGCTTCTCCCCCTCCCCGCCTCCCTGCCTCACCGTAACTCCCTCCACGGCCCGCGGCTGCTTATAAGTGTTGCTAACTCTTATTCATTTACAGCATGTTAACATACTATCACCATTCACTTTTTATGTACTAGTAACTATGCTGGTAATTTTGCTACTGATAATATGTGTACTTTTATTATCTAAGGTACTACGCCTGAGAAGACGGCATTAGTAAATAAACATTTCAAATACACATCTGTTCTTCTTAACTCCATGTTCTGGTTTCTAAGAAATCTATAACGACCGACTGTTCATGAGTTCCACGTATCCTGAGGTACTATAAGTTCATATTCTGGATTGTCTAAACATTGAGAGTTTGTTATATCCAATGTGACACTGTACCTAGCTTGCTAAGGAGTTTTTGATTACTAACGTGAGTTTTGGGACACCCTAATTCGCCGAGGTTCCAATCCTCTGTCCACAGTTCTGTGTGAGAACAGAAACCCTGCGACAGGGGCACCCCCGACCCTTGCTGGAGCTTCATCACACTTGCGATACAACTCCAGCAATGCATTCGCCGAGGTTCCAATCCTCTGTCCACAGTTCTGTGTGAGAACAGAAACCCTGCGACAGGGGCACCCCCGACCCTTGCTGGAGCTTCATCACACTTGCGATACAACTCCAGCAATGCGCCACCTTTACGGCACAGATACATCACGCATCTGTGCTGTTTTTGTCCCATGATGCGCCGCATTGTAAATGCAGCACACCATAGGTGACGGAACAGCGGCACAGAATGACTAACACATCCCTGGTGATGCGCCAGTCATCATAAATGTATCCCTATGCTTCTTATCTTGTTAGAGATGAACCGCCATATGTATCATCAAAGTTTTTTGCATTTCCTAAATAGCGAACTTTAAGGAATAAATAGCGATTCTTTACCATTCCTAGTTTGCGATGAGCTATTTGCTAATTAGCCGAATGTAGCCCAATGAAGCCCAATGTAGCCCAATGTAGCCCAAAGATGGCCGCCAGGCACACAAAAAAACAAATGTAGCCCAAATATCAGCCAGATGTAGCCCAACTATAGCCCAGTGACAGAATGACCAATCAGCTTCGCAAACCTCTGTTACGCGAAGCGGAGCGCTGTTACAGATATATATCTTTTTTTGAACGTTAATTTCTCAAAATCCACTGGAGCACATATATTGAGACCTAGCAAAGGCACATCGGGCTACCAGTCCCTAATATTTTGCCAAGTTTCGTGCAAATCCATTCAGCCGTTCGATTATTATTATTATTTTTTTTTTTTGCCCCGCGGGGCCCTTTTAAAACCTCCACATCAAACCTAGGGGGTCAGCGAGGATCTACTATGCCCCCTTATAGTTATTTCCCCCTTTGTTTTGACCTCCTCTTGTCTCTCGATCCTACCGAGAGACAAGATGGCGGCCGCTACGGACTGTTTGGAATGTTGACAGACGCCGGAGAACCAATCAGCTTCGCTTCACAAAGCTCCGTTGCGCGAAAAGTCCGCGAACCAGAGCGCTGCCCGGTCCGCTGTTACAGATATATATCTTTTTTTAAACGTTAATTTCTCAAAATCCACTGGAGCACATATATTGAGACCTACAAAAGGCACATCGGGCTACCAGTCCCTACAATTTTGCCAAGTTTCGTGCAAATCCATTCAGCCGTTCGGGCTAAAAGTGAGGCCAACCGCCCTATGGAAATTAACATGGGAAAAACGCGTTTTGGGACCCCCCTTTTTTCTCGGCCCCCCCTTGACGAACCCCCCCAAAATTTTCAGGGGCTGCTCAGAAACAAAATGTGCCATTTTCCTGAAAATTTCAGCCAATTCCGTCCACAAACGCCAAAGTTATTAGACATAGAATTTTCAAAAAACCCATAGAGAAAAAATCCTAACTATATATACCTACTGGCGACCGCCAGTAGGTAATATATAAATATATATATATATATAGTGTATTCCTAGAGCAAAGATAACACACAGGAGGATATAGCCTCTCACTATTAAAGAATGTGCATTCTTCTGTCAATATTTGGATAATAATCTTAAAACATTCTTTGGTTGGCCCTTTTTGGTCTCCAATTCCCATCGAGAATTCTGTCCCTGCATTGACTACCGTGAGCCTAATGCTTCTACCATCTGTAAACGGTACTCCTTCCTCCAATTTCTGTTGTTCTTGAACACATGAAGACCACAAAGATATTGTCTAAGTTAGATCCAAGAGGAGCATATAATCTGGTGAGAATCAGAGAAGGAGATGAATGGAAAACAGATGTAACAACCGGTTCGGCGATTCTGAATATCTGTTTATGCAATTTATGTATAGGCTGCTTTTCAACACTTTACAAACTACTCTTTGGGAACCTGCTGGATTGCTACTTCACTGTATACTTATAATAAAGTACTCAATTTACAAAATATAAGTACTTCGAGGTAAAGCTTCACTCACTCTATACAAACACTGAAAAATGTGTGTTTGAGGCCACACATCACATTCAGACAGACCACAAGGATCTTTTCCACTGGAAGTCAAGGTAGTGTGCTAATGCTAGGGCTGCCCCCTGGATTGTATTATTTTTTCAATTCAATTATAGCATTACCTACAGTACAGGTGATCATCATGGAAAAGCAGATGATTTGTCCTGTTGGAATGAAAAAACCCTTCCTGTTGTGTCAATCCCAAACGTTCTCTGCACAATAAGCACTATCCTGCCTACCACTGATACTTTTTTGCAACAAGTAAGACAAGCTCAACAAGACAGTCAACACTGAAGCTACAGAATAGCTACATCTCAAATCAGTATCTGGCAAGAAAGACAGAAATGTATGTTTAGAGAAATGTCGTATATCTTCAAGACAAGGATTTACACAGATAATCCTCCAAGGGTGTCAAACATCACCAGAAGGAGATTATCCAGGACAGATAAAAGTATACAAATTAGTAAAAATGTATATATGGTGGCCTAAAGCATAACAGAGTATCAGTCATCACACCTACCAGTGTGTGGGCTGTGCACAAACTAAGACTGTACATGCAAATCCAGCCCATGATCAGCACGATCAAGCTACCTCACAACAACCATGGCAATGATTTATTTGGAATTTTAGAGTTGTTTTGCCAAGCTGCAGAGGAGAAACTGCAATTCTGGTAGTATATGATTAGTTTACGAAACTAAGACATTTCATTATTGGAGATACTGCTGTAGAACTGATAGATGTATTTTGGTTAACATCTTCATGCTACATGATCTTCCAGTACAGATCATCAAAGATTCAGTGATACAGTTTACAGCAAAGGTTTGGATAGAACTATTGAAACAACTTGGGTCCATCTACTTAAAATTCACCAGTTATCACCTCAGACAGATGAACAATATCTGTGTGGTTTTTTAATGGAACAGCAGGAAGATTGAAATAACTAGTTGGCATTGGCAGAATTTCAATACAGCAATTGTTTACATTGCTCTTCCCTAACCACTTCTTTGGATCAGACTTCTGGCACTCCTTCTTGGGTATTGCACTCTCATCTGTCCCATTTCAGAGTCCATTCTGATACTGCCCTTCTACAGCGAATAAAAATGATCTAACAATCCGGTCAAAGCCATTAACTGAAAGTCAAGGCCAATCAGCTCACAGGCATTTACTGAAAGGCCAAGGCTATGAAGCTCATAGAACACCCTTTCTGTTTCATGCTGTAGGTGAATAAGTATTCAATCCAAATATCGAGTTGGAAACGTCGACCTCCACTAATATCGGGTTTTAAATATTGTGACACAGAAATATAGACAGCAAGAATATTGTGGTCAAGAATATTGACTTTAAGTTATGAAATATTGATTTAAAAAAAATGTAGAAGTCATTAATATCATTTGCAAAGATATAGTTGTTTAAAATATTGATATTTTAATTAGTGTTATATATGTTAGCATATATTTTAAATGTATGTGATGTATTTTTTTGTATACATATTGGTTATGTTTTCTAATATTTTTAGTAGTTATTAATTTTAATTTAATTATATTTTGTGTTTTTAGTTCTCTAGCGGAATGTAGTTGTGGTTGTGGGTTTATAGGGGAATAGGGTGGGAAGTAATTTAATTATAATAAATGAATGAATATATTTGTTTATAAAAAAAATGTTATTCAGATTTTATAAAGTTAGTTGTCTTTTACATTTTTGGGGGTAAATTTTAGGTGCTGGTTGGGAGGTTTATAGGTGTAAAAGGTGGGAAGTAATTTATTTTTAATTAATTATTAGTTGTTAATATTAATTGACAAATATGGAAATTGTTTAATTAATTTTAGGTGCAGGTTATGGGGAATTTAGTGGTAAAGGATGGAAAGTATTTTATTTTTAATTAATATTTTGTTGATAATTAATTATGAATTAATGAGTGTAATTGTTAAATTTTTTTTGTGATTGAGTTTTGGGTTTATAGGGGTGAAGGCGGAGAAAATTGAGTTTACATACTTTATAATTAGTTGTTAAATATTATTAGTTATTTAATTGAAAGCGATTTTTAATTGTGTAATACATTTTCTTACTGTTTAATTTTAGGTGTGGGTTGTGCAGATTGTAGGTGTAAAGGGTGAGAAGTTAGTTTCAGTTTATGTGTTTTAATTTGTCTTTTAATTAATATTTGTTTACTTGATAATTAACATTTTTTATTTTCGATGTGGGTTGAGAGTTGTGTGGTGTTATTGGGGTAGGAAGTAAATAGACTAAATTTATGTAATGAGTCATGTTTTTGTTAATAAATAATTTCTAAATAAAAATATTTATTTGTTTAGAAATATTCATTTTATTTTATTTATATATAATATTTATAGGTATTTGTGATATATATTTAACATAATACGTTAATTTTTTTATTTGTAATACATTTATTTTCAGTTTTAACAGATTTATATATTTTTTATTTTACTTAAAAAATATTTTTATTTTGAACTGACTGGATTGAGAATAGTAAATATTAACCGTATGCAATCCAACACTTTCCCTATCGATGCACTGACTGGAGTGGGAATAGAAAACGTTGTCCCTGCGCTATCCAACACTTTCCCAAATGATGCCCTCACTGGAGTGGGAGTAGTACATTTTATCCCTCCGCTATCCAACACTTTCCCTACTGTTGCACTCACTGGAGTGGAAATACTAAATGTATCCCTCAGCTATCCAACACTTTCCATACTATGCACTCACTGGAGTGGGGATAGTCATTTTTACCCCTCCGCTACCCAACACTTTCCCTACTGTTGCACTCATTGTAGTGGGAATAGTAATTGTTACCCCTCCGCTATCCAACACTTTCCCTACTGTTGCACTAACTGGAGTGGGAATAGCAAATTGTATCCCTCCGCTATCCACACATCCTCTACTGATTCACTCACTGTAGTGGGATAGTCATTTTTACCCCTCCACTCACCAACACTTTCCCTACTGTTGCACACATTGGAGTGGAAATAGTAATTTTTACCCCTCCGCTATACAACACTTTCCCTAGTGTTACACTTACTGCAGTGGGAATAGTAATTTTTACCCCTCTGCTATCCAACACTTTCCCTATTGTTGCACTCACTGGAGTGGGAAATTTAAGTTTAAAGATTTTAAATAGTTTAATGTTTTAGTTTATAATATAATGCTTTTTTAAAATAGATTTCATGTTATTGGTATATGTGTTTATTTGTATATATATATATATGATTTGACTACCAGTCCCATAATGCTGCGGGGTATGATGTGCCTATGCAATTGAAATAAAAGAGGGAATTTCACTGGAAGTGTTTTCGCTGTTTATTAATGGAACTCGAATCTGCTCATGAGGAAGGGCGTTCCAGCCCGAAACGCGTCGACCTTTGAAACGAGGGGCTGGGAGTCGCGTGAAGGCTGCATGCAATGGTGAGCGGATGCCTTCTGTGGGTGTGAGTCCAACTAGGGGCAACCTTTTCGCCAATATATATATATATATATATATATATATATATACACACACACACATATATATATACACACATATATATATATATACACATAAATATTTACTTGTTACATTTTTATATAATTTAAAAATTATAAAATACATTAAAATTATGAGTCTAATTGTTTTACAGTAAATATATATACATATATTATTATAAACTCAATTTTAAAAAGTTAAACACGCATATATTATTATATATGCGTGTTTAACTTTTTAAAATTGAGTTTATTTGTTATATTTGTAAAAATGTATATTAAATCAAAAATTATTAAATTAGTTTCATTCTTTAATATATATATATATATATATATATATACTGGGTGCTCCCTTGTGTCTGGACAAAGCTATACCTCTCTGAAGAGCTCTAATTAGAGCGAAACACTGTGTCAGGGGTTGCTTTTATTCATTTCAGGTTGGCTTGAGTTGGTATTTTACCAATTCAAAGCTGTAATATTGTGCCTGGAGTGATAAATGGCTTTTGTTATTTGACAGCTCGGCAAGGACTGCACTGTACTAGTCCTATGCTTAAAGACTTTGCTGTTTAAATGGCGAAAGACTTTGTCATTTTCTATCTCGGCATGGATAGCACTGTCTAATCCTATGCTTAAAAACTTTGATAGAAAAACAGACATTTGAGGTGAGCAGATCTAGAGTGTCGCTGGTGTTGAGAGTGCTCTAACAGGAGCTGCTTTCCACCTAAACTGAGACCTACCCAGAGTTCTCTCCTTCTTTTTTGCATAATTTATGCGTCACTCTATGCCTGAAAGGGTTTTGTTTTGACTTAATACTGGGTGCTCCCTTGTGTCTGGACAAAGCTATACCTCTCTGAAGAGCTCTAATTAGAGCGAAACACTGTGTCAGGGGTTGCTTTTATTCATTTCAGGTTGGCTTGAGTTGGTATTTTACCAATTCAAAGCTGTAATATTGTGCCTGGAGTGATAAATGGCTTTTGTTATTTGACAGCTCGGCAAGGACTGCACTGTACTAGTCCTATGCTTAACCCCTTCCACGCTCATGACGAGCTGGGCTCGTCATGCAGTAGCCTCCTGCTACGCTGATGACGAGCCCAGCTCGTCATGAATAATGGTGTTTGTAAAGTTCCAGCACAGGAGAAAAATCCCCATAGCGTTCAAGGTGTTAAAGACTTTGCTGTTTAAATGGCGAAAGACTTTGTCATTTTCTATCTCGGCATGGATAGCACTGTCTAATCCTATGCTTAAAAACTTTGATAGAAAAACAGACATTTGAGGTGAGCAGATCTAGAGTGTCGCTGGTGTTGAGATTGCTCTAACAGGAGCTGCTTTCCACCTAAACTGAGACCTACCCAGAGTTCTCTCCTTCTTTTTTGCATAATTTATGCGTCACTCTATGCCTGAAAGGGTTTTGTTTTGACTTAATACTGGGTGCTCCCTTGTGTCTGGACAAAGCTATACCTCTCTGAAGAGCTCTAATTAGAGCGAAACACTGTGTCAGGGGTTGCTTTTATTCATTTCAGGTTGGCTTGAGTTGGTATTTTACCAATTCAAAGCTGTAATATTGTGCCTGGAGTGATAAATGGCTTTTGTTATTTGACAGCTCGGCAAGGACTGCACTGTACTAGTCCTATGCTTAACCCCTTCCACGCTCATGACGAGCTGGGCTCGTCATGCAGTAGCCTCCTGCTACGCTGATGACGAGCCCAGCTCGTCATGAATAATGGTGTTTGTAAAGTTCCAGCACAGGAGAAAAATCCCCATAGCGTTCAAGGTGTTAAAGACTTTGCTGTTTAAATGGCGAAAGACTTTGTCATTTTCTATCTCGGCATGGATAGCACTGTCTAATCCTATGCTTAAAAACTTTGATAGAAAAACAGACATTTGAGGTGAGCAGATCTAGAGTGTCGCTGGTGTTGAGAGTGCTCTAACAGGAGCTGCTTTCCACCTAAACTGAGACCTACCCAGAGTTCTCTCCTTCTTTTTTGCATAATTTATGGGTCACTCTATGCCTGAAAGGGTTTTGTTTTGACTTAATACTGGGTGCTCCCTTTTGTCTGGACAAAGCTATACCTCTCTGAAGAGCTCTAATTAGAGCGAAACACTATGTCAGGGGTTGCTTTTATTCATTTCAGGTTGGCTTGAGTTGGTATTTTACCAACTCAAAGCTGTAATATTGTGCCTGGAGTGATAAATGGCTTTTGTTATTTGACAGCTCGGCAAGGACTGCACTGTACTAGTCCTATGCTTAAAGACTTTGCTGTTTAAATGGCGAAAGACTTTGTCATTTTCTATCTCGGCATGGATAGCACTGTCTAATCCTATGCTTAAAAACTTTGATAGAAAAACAGACATTTGAGGTGTGCAGATCTAGAGTGTCGCTGGTGTTGAGAGTGCTCTAACAGGAGCTGCTTTCCACCTAAACTGAGACCTACCCAGAGTTCTCTCCTTCTTCTTTTTTGCATATATATATATATATATATATATATATATATATATATATATATATATATATATATTTATATAAAAAACTATATTTTGTACAACTATATTTATGACAGCGATATTTTCCCCCCGAAATTTGTATACTAATCATTATAAGTATAGGATGTAGATATTTTTTACATCAATATTTTGGTCATTATATTTTTGTATCTGGATATTTTGGGTGTGATATTTTGTCAGTGTACCAGGTAAATAGGGTATGGTGTTCCTCATGCTCCCTAGTTCTCACAATTAGTTCACACCTATGTTTGGGGGATTTTATTCTGTGGCAGGGTTTGTTGGGATCCGGTGCTTTGTACCTGAAGCTACCAGCACACTGTAAACTCTATCTAGAAGAGCACCTCTCCAGGGTTAAAGTCACCTCAAGTTCCCTTGTCAATACCCCTCTTCTTCTGGTACTGGTGGATGGCTCCCACAAGGTTGAATCTATTTTAGATATGTCAGATCTCCCAAAGAAACACCACAGAAAAGAAATAAAAAGCTTCACACATGGAGAAGATGGCAGACAGGTCAATGTATGCTGCCCCAACCACTCTGGGGATCGTAGAAATCAAAGGTATTTAGAAGGCAGAACATTTAGAGCACTAGAAAAACGGTGTGAATTGATAGAGGGTGTCTGGTGGCAGCGGTTGTTATGACTCATTTGCTTTTGCTTAAGTTAGCACCTGTATTGTTTCATACACTTTTCTTTCCTCCTCTGTTCCATTCGTCCCTTCCCGTTACCTTGTCTTCATTGACTGTGTGCTTGTGTATCTTCCCCTGTTATCTCTCATATTTGGTGTACCTTTGTCTTTGATGGATTCAGATACTGGGCACTGGATGGACCATTGATATAGGTTACCCCATGTGCACAATGATTACTCTGATATCTAATGCCTAATAATTTAGTTTTAGCCCTGAGTCAGCTGTGTTCCTTCCTTCCACACTGCTGCTCATTTCATTATTGTGCCTGTGCTGCCATAATTAGATCCGACATTTCTTACAAGAAGCACTCAACATAGAAAATGAAAAATGGAACACTTTAATGGAAGATTGGAATCCTCAAGGGCAGTAAAGATGCAAGAGAACCCACAACACAATTGTCTCAGGTATGTCTATATCTAGACTCCCTTCCCAGTTTTCAAATCCAATGAGTGGAGTAAATGACTATATATTAAACTATGAATATAACTTGTGAATTTCCTGGACAACCCACACACAAATGTATCCCCCTCTGCATAAGTGCTATGGCGCTTTTAATGTGCATCTAAATCTTCCCTTAATGGTTTACCATTAAGATGCTCTTGTCTGGAATGAGCATACTCTTATTCACTATGTTCTCCCAAATTGTTATATACCTACCCTGCATATTATTTATCTATTGAAGAATAAATGCCTTAATTTGTGATTTGAAAGCTGCCCTTAACGGCTTTAACTGATTTTGTTGACCACTACTGTGGTAATCTATTACAGGGTTTACATGTATGTTAAAACACAGTGAGACTATGTTAGACCTGGCACCATTGGCGTGGGTCTCCCTTCCATTTTCTGCTGTTGCCTCATGTATTTGTGCTGGTGTTAGATGCTTTGGGCACCGTGCCACTGCTATTCAGTGCCACAGTGCAAGTGCTCCCTATTGTAAATTGATGTATTATTCAGTGGTTCCATGTTTGGCTATTTGGTTTACTTGTCAGACCCTACTCTAGTGCACTGAGTGTGGCCAGGGCGTCTAAATCCAAATGCTGCTGGTGGGCCTGCAGCACTGGTTGTGCCACCCACAGAAGCAGCCTTGTAAAATGTGTATAAGGTCTGCCATTGCAGAGCCTGCGCGCAGTCTGGTACTGTCATGCTGCCTGGGCAAGTGCACCCTCTTGCCAGTCCCTAAACCTTCCCTTTTCTTCATATCCGTCACCCCTATGGTAGGCCCAAGGGCAGGGTGCATTGTAAGTATAAGGTAGGACAAGCCCTGATGTGTGTGGCATGTCCTAATAGTGAATTACAGCCATTTTCGTGTTTCACTATTGCAAGGCTACCTGTTCTCCATAGGCCAGAATGGGCTGTTAGAGTTATTACATTTTATAATCCTAACTGTCTCAGGGAACATGGTAGAAATTCGAGTTTAGTATGCCTGAACTCAGAATAATACAATACATCTTTTAGTAAAGTTGTTTTTAATATTCTGTGTTTGCAAATACCAATTTTAGAAAGTAGGTATTTGCTTGTCTAATCAATCAAACCTGCCTCTGCTAAGTTGTGTATTCCTATGTATGGTTTTGTGAGTGACAGGGCTGGGGAATTTCAGGAGACAGGCTGAGTCACCCAGTGGTGAATAGAGAGATCTGCATCTAGATGGGAGGGAGGAGTTGCACCTCAACCTTGAATAGGGCTGGGCCTGCCTTCCACAATGCTGGCTCCACCTCCTGGGGAGCGGCTGATGTCTCTGCCTGCACACTGAAAGAAGAGAAGGAGTCCTGTAAACAAAGTGCTCCAGGACTGTACTTGCCTCCCACAATGCTGGTTCCACCTCCTGTGGGGCGTCCGATGTGCCTGCCCTGCACTGTGAAAGAAAAGGAGAAGTCTGGTAAACAGAGTGCTTCAGAACTGGTTTGGACTGGGCAAAGGCCCCTCTCCCCCCAGAGAGCAAAGGATTTTGGGGTATAAATATTAGGACCCTGATCTCATGAGATTAGATCACTTTGGACTACAAGAAGAAACCTTTACTGAGGAGAGGAACCTGAAGAAACTGAGGAGAGACTATTCCCAAGCTGAAGTGCTGCTTGGGGGATTGGCCTGCAGTGGTTGCCTTACAGCCAAAGGAAGGAGAAAGGAACTTTGTGTACTTTGCTTTCAACTTGTGAAGGATCTCCAAGGGCTTGGAAAAGAGCTTACCTCGTGCTGAAGTCTCAGGGACAACAGACGTCACCCCCAGCTCCCCAGAGTTCTTTGGAAGTGCCTGCTGCTGTTTTGGGCCTTCTGAGGAACTGCGTGTCGCAAGGAGCTGGAAGCGCGACTCAACGAGAAGAAGCGTGTCGCCTTCGCTGTGCCTGCCGTCGCAACTCCAAAAGAGGGTGTTCAGTTCAGTTCTTAGATGCGACCCTCTCCGTCAATGTACCTTAGGTTGCGTTGCGCTTCCACGACAAGCAATGTCGCAGCGATTGGGAAATGCGGTTAAGTTCAGATACAAAGAAATAAAGACGTGAAGATCTTCCAGATGCGGCACGCTTCTCAGGGATGCAAGAAGTTCTCGGTTCGATGCGTGGACTGTAGCGGCGACACCCTTACGATGTGACGACAACAGCTCCTGCGGCAACGCTCTTCTCCCACAATGCGTGAAGCTTCCGCTCGATGCGACCACTACAGCGGCCAAATCCAAGATGCGATGGCAGCAGCTTCGACGGCGGCGCGCTACTCGGGGATGCAAGGTGGCCATGTTTTGAGCCATTATACGGCGTATTTGTGACTGTCTGAATCTCTGCAGACTTCTATGTGCATTACAGCCGGCATTAATGGCCTTGCAGTTATAGAGTGCACATCAGCAGTCAATCGCGAGGGAGCTTACCTACTGCATGAGGGTCAGGCACGAAGGGGTCTCTGTCACGCGACACTCACGACAATGTCAGTAGCTTGTTGGGCATAAGTATTTCCTGTTTCACTCTTCAGACATCTGGTCACATGACCTAATGTGATTGGCTAGATTTTTTTTCTCCTGCAAGGGCACCCAGTGTCTGTTTCAGCTTTTCATTGTGCCAAGCTACAGATTCCACCCGCTGCGACATGCACACTGTTTACATCTCCACAGTGTTACAGCATGTCAAGCAGCAGCTTCCAGCCGCCAGTGACACATGCACTATTTACATCCCCAGCATGTCAAGCAGCAGCTTCCAGCCACCAGTGACACATGCACTATTTATATCCCCACAGCTACCAAGGGGGTAAGCAGGGGTTATTTCAGGAGTGTAATCCCCTTATCCTGACTAGAGGAGAGGGTCCCTATTTGTCACAAGTACCTACTTGTGCCAACTAGAGACCCCTAACTCTAACAATGAGAACAATATTTCTGTGACTTAAAAGAACTGCTTGCTCACATTTGTGCTGTTGAGAAATTAAAGTGTTTTGTATGGGGAATGAAGTTCAAGAAATTTACAGACCACAACCCCCTCATTGGTATTTTGATTGGTGATGTTATCAGAGATATGATGCTCGGGATTGACAGATTGAGTGCAAACCTGATCCAGTACAAATTTGGGGTTAAGTATATCCCTGGTAGGAGGAATATTAGGGCAGATTACTTGTCAAGATCACCTTTCACTGTCATGGAAGTTGAACCTGAGGATGAGGATCAAGAATGTCTCATAGTAGCAGTGTGTTTGGAGAGTTCTTTTGGAAGGAATGGTTGGAGGTTATGGAGAAAGATGAAGTCTTGAAAATGGTTCGAGAATATGTGGCCGGTGCATGGCCAAAGGATTCTTCTTTTCATTCCAGTGTCCAACCATACTTTAAGATATCTGCTAAGCTAACATTAGAGGACAAGGATATAATCATGAGAGGTGATAACTGTATTCCACCGGTGTCACTGAGAGGGTGGATCTGAGAGGGTGGATTATTCAGGCTGGTCACGAGGGTCATTTGGGGCAAACAGTCACCAAAAGAAGAATACGTTCCATGTATTGGTAGCCCAGTATGGACAACGAAATTGTCCAAATGGTTAGGGATTGTGTCATCTATTTCACAAGTGATAAGGTTTTGAAAAATGTCACTCCACCCCTTCACCCAGTTGAGCTTCCAGAAAGACCATGATCCAAATTTGCTGTGGAATTCATTGGGCCATTCAACATATTGCCATCCAGGCTTAGGTACAACATTGTTTTGGTTGAATATTACAGCAAATGGCGGAAGGTGGAAGCTGTCTCTGAACCTAATACTAGTGCTGTGTTTTTCAGCACTAGTATTAAGTGATTAGTGCGTAATAGAGAAGGTTTTCCTGAAGAGAGTCTCCCACAATGGGGTGCAATTTGTGTCAAGAGAAATGAGAGAATTTCGGAGTAAATCTGAAATCAAGCATTAAAGGGTTGTGTTGTATTATCCAAAGGCAAAGGCAAATGGTTTGGTGGAAAAAATTAACAGGACGTTAGTAGACTGTATCCTGTGGCCAGTTCAGAATCTTGTTGGTTTGCACACGCCTGTGGAGGATATGCTGCTTGCTCATCATAGCAGTCTCAATGCTTTTACAAGTAAGACACCTTTCGAAGTCATGATAGGTTGGTTACCTACCTACCAGTGATTTGTTTCCAGCATTGTTGAAAGAGTGCAAGTCTGTTTCTTCTCATGAGAGTGACATAGATAAGTGTGTCCATCCTATGGTGGAGATAGCACAAAGAACAACTAAGTTGAGTTTAGATGAGAAACATGGTCGGGGAAAGCATGGGAATGACATCATGAAAGGAGATTGGGTCCACATAAGAGAACCTTCTCATTTGCCAAAAGGTCAGTATAGGTTCAGGGATTCTGTAAAAGTAGAAGCCATAAGCAGTGATTCCGTTAAATTGAAAGGCGATGAATGGTGGAATTGCTCAAAGGTAGTGAAAGTCAAAAACAGAGATGTTGTGGAGGCACGAGAAGAGAACAGTCCATTTGGAAAAAGAGGTCCTGCTGCAGACAATATGGTTTGACCAAGGAGCGTCATTGGAAAACCTTTAAGGTATCATTAGGAATATTCTGTGTTTGTGAGTTTTGGTAATATAATTTGTCTATGCATTACTAAGCATATATCTTAAGTTTCCTTTGAACTTTACTTTAGTTTGAGTTATTTTTTCCACTTTATGGTATTGTTTTGTGAATTGCATAAGATTTCTTATTGTCAATTGTAGCTTTTTTAATGCGAAAAAGGGAAGATGTTGTGGTAAACTCTTACAGGGTTTCCGTGTATGGAAGAACACAATGGTGTATTAAGTTCTTTATTGGAATGTATTTGTAAACCAGGATGGCAGTTGTTTCCTGGAGCTGTTAGAAATATGACATGAATAAATACTTCTACAATCAACCTGTGTCCAGTGGTACACATCGTCACTACAACTACCTTTGCCAAGCTCATTTAGGACTTCTCACTTGGGGACATTACATTTCCCAAGCCTTCACTTCTTGATTTAAGTCTAGAGTAGAGGTGTGATAGAGAGGAACGATAATTCAATCTGTGTGTCATCAGCATAGAGATGGTAAGCAACATAGATGGGACATATTATCAGTCAAGAAGCAAATACACAGTGAGAGTAGGCCATTGACTGAAGTGCCTTTGGTAAGGGAGATGAGAACAACGGAAAGGGGAATGTGCAGGTGCAGAAATAAGAAAAGGACAATTTGTGATTGTGCCAACAATGCAAGGATAAATATGTCCAACAGTCATGAAGTGCATAAGCATTGCTGCGTTGGCTTGGTATCTTTTCCTATGCTTTGTCCTGGCTAGCACAAGAGAAAAGTGTGCCAGGTGGACATATACCAAGACACAGTCCTTTGTGAATTGTGGATGCAGATGCATAAAAGCTCACATCCCGGGCTATACTCTTAGGTGCATGTGTGTGCCTTGTGTGTGTGTCTGTTTGAGTCCATGTGAGTTTGTTTAGTACACATTGTGCTTTATACATAAGTATTTTGTGATTTCACACAAGTAAGCAAGGGTCCCTTTTTCACAAACTGTGCAAGCTTTTTGCAATATCGTTTTATGAAACAGTCTCTACATAAATACAATTTAAAAAGTGTTAATGTATATGTGAAGCTCCATGGAGCAGGGTCAGGATGAGGAGAAGGAATATAATTAGATAGGCCCAATAACACTCAATTACTTATCTGTAAATGTGTCTAAATGTTAAATGATCACCATCATTATGAGTTTATAATATTCAGAAATCTTAAGACCTGCCCACATTCTACTGGGATTTATGGCTAGAGATCTCATATGGTTCCTAGCCATGTATGAATAGGTTTCCAGTTCTGGACTTTTTTATCTGTAATCCAGTATGTGTTGTCTCTTTATAAATTCAGGGTATTGTGTAGATGAATCAATAGAAAAAATAGGGAGGAAGGGGTGACTCACGCAAAATGAGGAGCAAGATCTCTACATCCTTTGTTTAGATGCAATATCTAGCCTGCTTTGAACCCTGTACAAGATTACTCATGCAGCGGCAGAGATACATTCAGAAGTTCTAATTCACAAAACATTTTGCATACATAAGTTTAACCTATTTACTCAAAAGGTGGAACCTGCACAAATCATGCTAGATCCTGATTCACAAGTCAGAGGATGCTTCTATGAAGGGATGTGTGGATTTATCCATAGTTTCAAATACGAGGAAATAAGAAAAAATTGAAATAAAGGAGTGCAAGAATGGTGACAATTTAAAGCTTACAGCTTTCATACTCTACTATATACTCTACAGAAAAGATTGTGCCCTAACTTTCTTACAGATGTCACTTCTAAATAGTGATATCTCAATGTATGGATAATGAAACAAACTGTCGTACCTGGCTTGTAATGTGGTAAAGAATGGACACCAGGCCAGGAGTCTTCATTGGGAGTACCAAGAATCTGAAAACAGAAAACAAATTAAAAACAAATTACTGCTAAGAACTTTTACTTTACATGTTATGAAGGGAAGGAATTGCAATAGGCTTTGTTACTGAATGTACTGAAAGCAAATCCATCTGTAAGGAATAAACACTAAGTAATTCTAGCAATGTTCACTGTAAGCTAATGCAACAGGGAGCACGTTCTTCAATTTGCAATAGTCACCCTGAGCAAATCCACAAATATGAAGTGCAAGCAAATCCACCAGCGTTCAATAATGACGGTCAGCCACTTCATCTATGTGAACTGTAATCACACCCATCAATATGCATTGTAAGCACATCCATCAATGTGTACTATAACTAGAGCACTGTACCCAACGTCTTCACTGTTCAAGGCAGTTAAGACTAGACTAAGCTTCGTCTTCTCCAAAAATATGATTCAGAGACAGAATTTCATTGGAACTTGCAACTATATCAGGCATTCCCCGAATAAGTTCAAGATGGTGAAACATGCTAGATTTTCAAGATAATCATGGACTATGTAAATGATGTTCATTTAGATTGATTGTAAGTCTATTTTGCATGAATATCCCGAAAATGTGGTATTGATCCACTGCTCCTGGACATTATCAGCCTGCTGTTAATATTATCGGTCAGCTGGTAATGTTCAACATATGTTAAAATACGAGCCTTCATGCTCCTTCGTACGCTTGATTTGCAGTTAGAATATGACAGCCTTCTCGTTCTACTTGGTTTATTAGATGGGCGGATCCTTCCTAAACCATGTGCTTTTTGAGAAACTAGCAGGCACGCTGGCATAAATGCGTGCAGCATTGCCTATTGCTAAATATGCTTTTATTCACAATCACGTTTGAGAAAACAATAAATAGGACATGGTTTTGAGTATGTATTGTGTTCCGACTTCCCCCCTCTATAACTGATGTGGATGCTGTATTATATATTTTATTAAAGCAGATGATTGCCTGAATCAGAAATCAGCAGATTTGTCACTTTTGGCCACCTTTTTGGTATAGAGGCAATGGTTTCTGCACATTACATGGTAACACAGCACATTCTGCATACGAGAAACATAAAGTGCATAATACATTTGAATAAACTCTTCATTGAACAGTAGTTCAGAATCCTAATGGGAGGCTCTCTAAACAAAACATCTAAAATGAAAGCACATTTTCAAACAACCATGATTAAAAAGACACGAAAGATCATGTGCGAGTCACAACAGTCGTTCGACAGATAAAAAATATATGTGCAGGTCAGATTCTTGCCTATGTGTATGTTTCAAAGACTTTAAGAATGTTTCTGGATTAAAGGGTTCTTTTGCATTAAGACAAAACACGATGCAAGTAAGCAGGGACCAATATGTTATTAGATGTGTTCTCATTTTCCATGTACAGAATGCCTAATACAGAAGGAATCGCACATACAGCTGCAACTGTGATACAAAACTACCAGGTGAATGAAAAATAGTGCAGGTGCCCGCTGTCCTGGCTGGTTCCTGGGCCGCAGAACTGATGATTGTATAATTTTCATGCTGCAAAAGGGACACTATGATGTGACAATACAGAGCCATCCATCCAAGAATGACTTGTTACAGAGGTGGTATTACAGCCACCTAGCCAAGCATGACTTGTTACCGTAGTTATATTACATATTTCATAACAAATTGTTTCATAGTTAATTGTTCAAACATAACATGTGAGCCCATTAAACCAACGACAAATATAAAATTGAATGGACTTCTAACAACATGAGTTAAGATTTAAGAGGGGCGTGGCTTGGACGGCAATGTGGACGGTTGTCTGAGTCCACTCGCTCCGCAACCCTGAGGCGAACTAAGGCCAAAACGACCAGCCAAACAAGTTTGTTCTGATCATAAGAACAAGTTTCATGCATGGGAAGTGTATGCCCACAAGCTGATCGAGGAAGCGCAAGAAAAGGATCGGCGCTAACGGAGAGTTTTTTGACCCTGAAGTCCCTGAAGACCCCGCAACACGAACAGACAAAATGGCGGCCAGGGAGTAAGGCAAAGAACACCGCTGCGAACGCCGAGCAGCGACAAGAAGGGAGAGAAGCAGGAGCCGCCGCAGAACGCACCCCTCAACGTGCCCCCACAAAGACAAAATCTGCAAGCACAAGCGTGAGTACAAGCGTGAGTAGCAGAGAGGAGCAGAGAGGAGAGAGCGCGACTCGCAGCAGGGGAGCAGCGGGGGTCGGCGCACAAACGGAGAGCGGAGAACTCACCGGAGGGCTCTGGGGGCGGCTCGCTAAGGAGAAAAGAGCGGAACGAGCAGCGGGTCCAGATCCACCGGCACATCAAGCAAGTCTGGTGAAAGCGAAACCAGCGCTGCCTGGGAGCCGCCATTACCGGAAATAAAGCCGAGAAATCAACGAGCGTCGGATGTGGTGAACGCCCTAGGGAGCGCAGAAGAAAAGCCCCCTCTACCACCACCTCTGTGCCCATATGCCCTGGATGAACAGCAAGGCCAAGCTAGGCGGGAGAAAGGGGCAAGAGGGCGCAAGGAAGGCGGAAAGCGAAACAAACCCATGCAAGGGCGAAGCCACAACGAGGAACGAGGTAACAAATAAGGCGAGAGGAGGCAGAGCTATCGCTGCGTGAGCACGCCAAAAAGGCACGGCAGACCACACCACCCTTGAGCCCAGCCACTAGGCAACAAGCGACGCAGCACCAGGCACCCGACCCCGAAGGTGGGCCAAGCCAGGGTCAAAGAGGGGCAGGGCAAAGGGGCGCCCCACAGGCACGCCAAACAGGGCAAGTAAGCCAGACTGGACAGCGAAGGAAGGGGCAGAAAGGGCAAGAGGAAGCTCGAAGGGGAAGTGCCAAAAGGCCAAGACAAGCGAGCTTTTGAATAGGCGCCTGCAGGCACACACAGCACTCGACATACTAGCAACAGACCCCGAGAGCAAGAGGTCAAGCAGCCAGGAGCCACAGTGGCCCGCAGGGGCACGTGTAGGGGGGCCAGACTCAGCAAGGGCAGCCGAAACCGGCCGCGGACGAGACAAAGCACACGCTGGCAGGACCTAAGGCTAAGACACGAACAAGGCAAATAAGAGAACCGAGTAGGTATAGAACCTACGCAGGGGACCACCCGTCCAGGACACCCCCAACGAACAACCCTACCCACGCCCAGAAAGAAAGACGCCTGGGTAGTATCCTGTCAAGGAGAGGGATCGGAGCAATGGCTAACAATGAGGGGGAAACAGCAGGGGACCCAAAAAAAGCAAAGAAAGAGACACCGGACTCTCCTTTGAAGACAAAAGGTGAAACAGCAACCCTGGAGACAATCCTCAGGAAGATTAATGAAGGCAACGCTGTGGCTAAGGAAACTAAACTAAAGATAGACAATATGCAGCTCGAACTGGCGGCAATCAGGGCCGACCTGCACAGCACCAACATGAGAATGGAAGCAGCTGAAGGCCGCATCAGCTCCGTGGAGGACACCAATGTAGAGAACTCCAAAGTAATAGCGGAATGTCAAAAAGCAACAAAAGCCATACAAAAACAACTTGCGGAGCAGGATGACGGGGCAAGAAGAGGAAATGTGAGAATCCTTGGAGTGCCAGAAGGAATGGAGGATAAGGCAGGCTCATGTGCGAATATGCTTGAAGACATGTTCCCCAAGCTAACAGGCATCAGTTTCGACAGGAGGTTCGAGGTGCAGAAGGCGTACAGAGTGCCAGCAGGAAAGCCAACAACAGGGAGGGGGCCCAGACCGATAATATGCAGCCCACTGCGAACATCCCATACCGAGGCCATTTTCACATTTGCCAGAAAGAATCAAAACCTGCCATGGGAAGGCAGCAAGATAGTTCTGACCCAAGACTATTCGAAACAAACGGTCGAGACAAGGAAAGGCTTCCTAGCTCTCAGAGATGCACTGCGGAAAAAAGACATCAGTTTCAGTTTTGCTGGCCCGGCCCGCTTCAGGATCACAGACAAAATGAAAACAATGACATTTGAGAACCCAGAAGACCTGAGGCGCTACATGCGAAAACCACCGACGGAGGAGATGGATACAAAACCCCCAGGAGCAGCCAAAAGGAGTGCCTCACCGGATGGCGTAGCCCTGTCGGAGTGAGACCGCCGGGGGCAAAAGGACAAAACTACCTCAAACATGTTTACACGCTCGCAAGAATCTACCTCAACAGCGCAGAACCAAATGAGAACTTTACCATGGACAACACACAAACTCTACCTCAGGGAGGATGCGGAGCAAAAGGAACTTTGTCGTCGCACTCCCACTCAGCAAGTAAGGGGGGCAGGGGGGAGGGTGGGGTGGGGGGCACCCAGGGTACAGGGGGGGGGGTTGGGAGCACACACATGGGGTCATTTTCCTTTTCTATCTCTACTACTCTACTTTTCACTCTTCCGCACAGGCAACGAGAAGCAACAAGCACAGACACAAACAAAACAACACAAAAGCTAGCCAAGGACTAAGGATAGGGAGCCACCGAGCCTCGCAGGCTCCAAGGCCACACAGATCGCCAAACACAGGACATCACAGATGACACACAATGCGCACACCAACCTCTCTACTGATCTCAAGATAGTATCCTTAAACGTCAAAGGCCTAAATAGTCCAGTGAAAAGAAGGAAAGTACTAGAGCACCTGAGGAAACTCAAAGGCGATATCTACGTGCTGCAAGAAACCAGACTAGAATCGGAGGATATTCCACGCCTCAAGACTAACTGGATAGGCGACATATGGGGGTCAGCTGCACAGAACAAAAAGAACGGGGTGGTCACCTTCACAAGTAAGAAATCAAAACTAACGCTGGTGAACACGCAGGCAGACACAGAAGGGAGAATCCTAGTAACAAGCCTAGGCAGAGCAGGCAAAACGATACATGTGGCCAACATATACGGCCCCAACACCGATGACAGAGACTTCTGGGACAAGGTGGAAACACAGCTACACACCCTCCCGCTAGGAGAACTCCTGGTGGTTGCGGGAGATATGAACCAAGTCCTAGACCCAGCCATTGACAAACACCCACACAGGCAGGGCCATAAGTCAAACAAGGGGAACATCCTGAAAAACCTCTGTGCCAAACTGAACCTCAGGGACCCATGGCGTCTCCAAAACCCAGATGCTAGAGAGTACACTTTCTATTCAAACCGCCACAACTCCTACAGCAGGATAGACCACATCCTCATATCCGACACGCACACCCACCTCATAGACCACACCAAAATTGGCCCTAGGAGTATCTCAGATCACTCACACATAAGCACCACCCTTTCAGGGAAACATAATGAGAGGCCGACCCGCAGATGGCGCTTTGACGACAGTCTGCTGGGTGAGACCTCAACCAGGGCAGAGATCGAAACATCGATCAAAGAATACCTGAAGATTAACGACACCCCCGAGACAGATAGGGACCTGCTATGGGATGCTTTAAAAGCCACCATCAGAGGGACAGTAATGAGCATAAAAGGGAGGATAAACAAAGACAGGAACAAAAAAATTACCGAACTGGAAACAGAAATCAAAAGCCTAGAGAGGGGACACATAGCCAATCTGGAAGATAAGAACACCCTCACAACCCTAACAAAACGCAAGTACGAACTAAACAGAATCCTCAGTGAAAGGGCGGGCACCTGGATTAATAAATACAAAGGCATCAACCTATGCACAGCCAAAAAAGCGGGGTAAAACCTGGCATCATACCTCAAAGGGAAACAGAAACAGCATTCAATAGGGGCCATCAAAGACAAGAACAACAAATCCCAAACTGCAAACAAGGAGATCCTGGAAGTGTTCAAAAACTTCTACGAGGAACTCTATACAAAAGATGACACCCTTCAGAGGGACGGGGGGGGGGGGAACTCCTAGCAAGCCTTGTCACACCAACGCTATCAGATAAAGAGCAAGACACCCTAGAAATGAACATAACAGAGGATGAGATAGGGAGAGCCACAGCGAGCCTCAAGGACAACAAAGCGCCAGGACCGGACGGCTTCACGGCCCGCTTCTACAAGCATTACCTACACATCCTAAGACCCACAATGAAAGAGGTCTACACGAAATGTGTTCAGCAAGGACGCATGACTCCAACCATGGCAGAAGCCAATATAATAGTGATACCGAAAGAGGGCAAAGACACAACTGAGGCAAAGAATTTCAGACCAATATCACTTATCAACGTAGACTGTAAAATATACGCCAAAATTCTAGCCACCAGACTGAACGCCTACCTACCCAAGCTCATACACTGCTCACAAGTAGGGTACCTCAGGAACAGAATGTCCCACGATAACACAAGACTGCTATGCCATATAATAAATCACTCCTCCAAGAGCACCGACGCAGCGGTCATGATAGCCCTTGACGCTGAGAAGGCGTTCGACAGAGTATCCTGGCCCTTCCTGAACCAGTGCATGCTGAAATTCGGGTTCGGCCCGCAATACAGGAAAATGGTGATGGCACTCTACAACGCCCCCAAAGCACGAGTTGTATTAAACGGAGGGACCTCACAAATACTACACCTAGAAAGGGGGACCAGGCAAGGATGCCCATTGTCGCCAGCCCTGTTCCTGTTAGCAATAGAACCCCTCCTAAACATGATCAGGACCAACACAGACATAAAGGGCATACCAGTAGAGGGAGAAACTTTCAAGCTAGCGGCATATGCAGACGATGTGC
This sequence comes from Lissotriton helveticus, assembly GCF_964261635.1. Classification (NCBI taxonomy): domain Eukaryota; kingdom Metazoa; phylum Chordata; class Amphibia; order Caudata; family Salamandridae; genus Lissotriton; species Lissotriton helveticus. The sequence goes on along the minus strand of NC_136071.1, from coordinate 964,085,644 downwards.
TAATAATCACAGAGGACCCAGAGAGATCAATAAAAGCACTGATGGAGACAATAGAGAAGTACGCCCAGGCCTCGGGATATAAACTAAACAGGGACAAATCGGAGTGCAAACCTCTGAACGTCCACACCACCAAGACGGTACTAGGCCAGTCCGGCTTAACCTGGCAACAGAAACCCATTAAATACCTGGGACTCCTCTTCGAAAGGGACCTCAGAGCAACACTAGAACAAAATGAACAAGCCGTACTACACAAAATAAAGGAGAGAATAGAGAGCTGGTCTCCCAAATTTACCACGTGGTGGGGTAGAGTAGAGACGATCAAAATGATGCTCACACCAATGGTGAACTACATGCTGAATATGTTACCATTGATAAATACAGAAGACTTCCACAAGAGACTAGACAAAATGCTGAACAGCTTTCTGTGGAGGGGGAAAAAGCCCCGAATAAGCCTAAACAAACTCAGGCTGACAAAAGACCAGGGAGGCCTAAACGTAACTAACTTCAGAAGATTCCAGACAGCATGCATAGCAAAACAGGGATTATACTGGCTCACACCTAGCACAGAGTACACCCCGGCGTGGTTAACACTAGAGAGAGAACTACTGAAAGGAATGAACCCCATCGCCTTACTTACAGCCACCCGCCACCCGGCAATACAAGGAAATGCCATCCTAAGCAGCACGAGGAAAGCGCTCCTGGGCATAGATAAGATAATGAGCACAAGCATAAAAAAAACACGGTTTGAATCCATATGGCACAACCCCACAATAAAATATAGAGACAAGACCTTAAACATGCACACATGGTATAAACACGGAATCACAACGACTAGCGACCTACTCAAACAGGGCACAAATGCAACTTTCGACATACTCAAAGCCGAACACAATCTAGGCAACATAGAGCTATACAACTTCCTGAAGATTAAGGTAGCGATAAGGAAGGCAAACCTGAACGGACTAACACCCTCTCTCATACAATACGCCATCAACCTCAACAAATTAGGACACCAAGTGGCACATCTCTACAAAGCCCTAGGACCAAAAGCCACAAAACTGAATGACAAGGTGAACACCTACTGGGGCACACTAGCGGGCAGAGCACTGAGCGCGAAGGAAAAGGCGGAGCTATGGAGGTCCACATCAAGGGGGAAGGTTACCTCAACTTTAAACCAGACAAAATTCTGGCTCATACACAAGGCGTACTGGACCCCTGCCCGCTTGTCAGCCATGGGAATTCGTGATAGTGATAGGTGCTGGAACTGCAAAAAAGATGAGGGGGACCTGGCACACCTACTCTTCCAATGCTCCAAAGTCAGAACCTTCTGGGACACAATAGAAACACTGATAAACGAGATCACGGGGGCAAGCCTACAACTAGACTTCCACAGCCTGGCTCTAGGGTTCACATCCCCCTCAATAGCAACCAAAGAAGACAGAGACCTTACAGATCTTCTGCTGACAGCGGCAGTCAAAACGGTCCTGTATAATTGGAAAGACACAGGGAAAGCCACACCTAAGACATGGCTCAACTGGGTCACCTTCCTAAGGGGGGCGGACACCATCACTGCGAGACACTCACCCAAAACACACAGACAGTCAAGCATGTGGGAGTCCCTAGACAGGTACCTCTCATCATACAAACCGCCATAGGCAGCAAGGCCAACCACCCACCACCAGTAGCCAGGCAACAGACCTCCGAATAGACACACACCAGGGAAACGCAATACTGCCACTCCTCCTTGCCTATCTCCTCTAGCTATCTCTGTCACTTGGGACGGGGGCGGGAAAGAGAAGGACAACCAACGCAACCCCGAGATGGGGAACCGAGGGGCAAACAGCGCTCGCACGACGAGAAATGGACTAACGTCATAGAACTGAAGCAGGAAACGAACAATTGGACAAACTCCCTCCCCCCCCCCGGGCGTTTTTTCTCTCCTCTTTTCTTTCCTCCTCTTTTCTCTCTCTTTTTCTCTTCCACCCATGTATATGTTATGCTCCATGTAAATAGATATTTTTTCTACAATAAAAAACTACAGAAATAAAAAAAAAAAGATTTAAGATTAAAGATTAAAACATTTACAGATCGTGAAGCAAAGCATGGATCATCTAAAAATGCATGCCAACATGTATTGAAAATAAATGTTGCGTGACACATAAATGTATCTCGACACACCTGCAGATCATTATATTGCCCATTATATGGCCAACATTTGAAATTCCCCTTTAGAGCCCCAAACTGCAGAACGGCTGCTGGTGCTGAACAGCAGCCAGACCTGCTACAGACACCACACCTGAGATGGTCTGCCCCTATTTAGGAGTACATCATCTCAGCATTCAAGGATGCAGAGTCTTTAGCCCTGTCACACAATCAGGGGATTGCATCAGTATCTCCTGGGTACCCAGACTGAATATGATGCAAAACTCATTTCACAGATAACCAATGCGCACCGTTAGAGACTTGTCTTAGAACTTACACAATACATAGAATAAATTCTGCATTAACTTGCAATTTACTAATGAGACTACAAAGGGATCCTCACATATGGGACATTCCCATCGCAATTTATGGTGTAGAAACACATTGAGCAATGACTCTGGTAAAATAAAAATGTGGCATAGAACATTGTTAGAACCGGGGTCTCTAGTTGGCCAGGGTATGCGCCCTAGTCCAAGTAGAGACCACCGCTCCGACAGGGTAGCTCGGCGCAAAGCAGGTAGGCTAAACGCTGGAGGCAATGTGAAAAGTATTCGTGCAACCCACCCCAACAGTGACACAGTAAATCACACACACAAAAGGGACACCACATCGGTTTTATGTAAAAATAAAAATATCTTTATCTGAAAATGATGCAAGAACCCAAAAATAGGAGATTCCACATATAGATAATCAAAGACTTTCAGTAATAAGGTCTCTGAGGCAAGTAGCATCGAGGTAAATGAGCCTGTGGGCTCTGTTCCAAAATAGGTTGGAAGAAACTGTATTTTAGAGGGGAACCATGGGGGGCAAAACAGTTCCTTAGGCGGCGGAGATTAAACCCCGATCGCCGCGTTTGGAAACATGTGTCACTTTCACCCTGCTTGTAGTAGAAAAAGCGCGGGTCACCCTCTCACACTATTTATCCAGGCTTCCGCTATCCTGCTGAGTCCCAGGGGGAACTGCCAGCCCAGCCTGCCTCCGTTACTAATTTCTGTTTACAGATGGCAATATGCCCCAGATATTCAGCAGTCTACAAGGGGCGCCTTGCAGCCGGAAGTCTGCTATCAGCGTGGGCATTTTACCGCCAATATGCCCGTTGTACTTTGCCCAACGCTATCTTCGAAGAAGCTGGTACCCTCGTTGCTATTGTGCCCCGGTATGCTCTCGCTATATAGTAGTGGTAGTCCCCGGCACGCCCCCTATTCAAGTAATGCTGTCCCCGCTGATGGCAGTGTGGCGCTCACAGTGACGTGCTGGCCGGCTGCATAGACCCCGGCCAGCCTGTTGGGGAACTAACAACACTTTAATCATGGCCCCCACAATCCGGCAATGCCAGCGTTATCTTTATGAAGCTCCTGTTGCTGGGGCAACCCCCATGCCGGGACCAATCACAGCGCGGCTTCCTTGATGACGCTCCAGCTGCTGGGGCAACGGCCCACGCCGGCACCAATCCCAGCGCGGCACCCCTGATGTCATGGGGGAAGCCCGCGCTGCCCTTCTCAAGGCTCCGGGCCGGCGGCGGTAATCTCTGGCACCCAGCGATTCACTGCCACAGCGCTTCCCTTCCACAGCGCCTCCCGGACACAGCGTCTCTTTACCACAGCGCTATCCAGCGCATTCAGGTCCCGGGTGGCGGCGGTGATTCCGGGGCAAACAGCTCTTCCTTTGGCAACGTGCAGGTCATGGGCACGTACAGCGTTTTCCCTGCAACAGCGCTTTACAGGTTAGTTAGGGTCCCGGGTGGTGATTAAGGGGTGATAAAAGGAGCTGCACACACCCAGCGCTGCTAAGGCAGTCGATGAGGGGAATAAAACGATGTTGCCTTCAGGATTTCCCAACCAGGCTGGGGAACAGTCCTTGCAAGTTGCTTAGAGTCCAGGAAATCAGTCAATCTTGTTGTTGAGACACTCTGGGGGTGTTATTCCTGTTCCCCTCTGGCAGGGCAAGATCAGCAGGCAGGGCAACTCAGCTAGCTTGGGGCAGCAGTTCCTGGGAGCAGTCAGCATCAGTAGTGTAGCAACCCTCCTAGCGCAGCAGTCTTCACTCCAGCAGAGATCCTTCCTGGTCCAGTAGTGTAACACAGATGTGAGGCCAGGACCCTCCCTTTTATACCCTACAGTCTAGTTACTAGAAGGGGGCAGAAGTCTCTGGAAGGGTCTGGGGGCAGGGGTTTCTGGAAGAGTCCAGGGAGTTCTGGGATGTTCCCTGCCTTCCCTGACCTAGCTGTCACAGTGACGAAAGGCAGGGCCGTTAAGGCTACAGTGGGCAGCCAGTCACAGCCCAATCAAGGGTGAATATGGCTGCTAAGTTGGCCCTTTCGCGGCTGCGATCAGCCTCTTCTACTTTGGCGCTTAAAGATCTTCACTGGCTACCAATCCATCAGCGTATATGCTTTAAAGCGTCTTGCATAGTTTTTAGGGCTCTGCATGGACAGGGGCCTGTTCTGTTGCAAGAACTCTTTTCTTGGTACTCATCAGCTAGACCTTTACGGTCTTCTTCGGCCTGCCTGGCGGTAGTCCCCAGAATTCAGAGGATACGGATGGGTGGCCGCTCCTTTGGTTATACTGCCGCTAAACTCTGGAATTCTCTTCCCCTGTGTTTGAGAAATCTGAGGGAACTTTCTTCCTTTAAAAAAGGATTGAAGTCCCATCTCTTCCCCAGGGTAGGGTAATCTGTGATTGCGTAAAGTTAGGTAGAGTCAAAGCGCTAGGATACCCTCTGGGTGACAGTTTGCGCTATAAAAGTACGCGATACATACATACATACAGAAGGTGTGAATCACCACTCCCACCCCACAGCCAGGCAGGCTATCAGTATGCAGATGGAAGGGGGGAATCTGCAGTGCCCAGACTAGGTGTAGGCAGAGAAATATCGACTTTCTAAAAGGGAGAATTCTAGAGTAGTAGTGCCAAACCCCCTATATCATTGGGAAGGGTTCCCCGCCCCAATTCTAAGAAGATCAAACATGACAGACTTATTTGGTCCCAGTCAGAAATTATCCCAGAAGGGGGGTTCCCCAATGTTAGCCCACGGAGGGGTCAGCCTCACTGCAGTAGCAGGGACTGGTGGCAGATATGCCAGTGTCACATGTTTTAGGGGATAGCACCTGCACCTCAGCACTGTTTAGCAGTGGTGAGGCACCCAGAGGCCTAAGCCCAACAGAAAGGTACGGTAAAAATGGGAGGCACAAGGGCAAAAATGTAGGGGGAACCACACTAAGGCTGACAGGCCCAACAACCATTCTATGGAAACATTTGATATTCTCAATATGATACTCTCGTATATGGAAAACATGAGGAAGAGCATAACACAATGATGAACTTGGTTGTACAAACATTGGAAAAGGCTGTACTCATGATAAAGAGAGGCAAGTGTCAGTTTAAAATGCAAGAAATTGTGTATCTAGGACATATTTTATTAAATCAAAGAATTAAATCCAAACTAGGTGTTGAAATTGAATCATTGTCCGGTCCAAGTGGTACCTTCAAGAGATTTATTAAGCAAGATGTAAGATGGTAGGAAGGATGTACAAGGTACAGAAAATAACCCCACCAGAAGCAGCCTCCTTGCTGCTCAGCCCATACTCTCAACTGACACTCAACCAGGCATACCACCACTCTATGACCTCATCACTCATACCAACATTCTCAATACATCCATACTGGCTGAGCAGCAAGCTGGAAGCAGATACCACACTTCTTTCCCCTTTAATAACAGAAAAGAAGAAACAAGGAGTGAGCATAATAACAACACTACAATGGAAGATACAAAAAGTCAGCATGCAAATAACATTAGGTATCTAAATAAGAACATACCATGATAATGGCAAACATGCAATGAGAACATACGGAAGATGAAGATAATGCATACATTGACAAAGAGTAACCGACACCCATCTTACCCCTTCAATAGAGAAAACACAACCATAATGACGCAACACACAGAGAAAGTGAATTGACATTCCAATTCACCACCAGAACACACAGTTGGCCAGGCCAGCATGGAGATGGCAAGCAGAAACAGCAATAGAAAGAGAACAATTAGTGCAGCAGAAGGACAAGAAAAACACAATAAACTTGAAAAAGAGGTGAGAAAAGTATATGCAGTTAGTTTAGAAAATAAGTCCACATGACAATAGTAAAAGGTGAAAACACACAGAGTACCATGGAAAGGTGACTATACACGTATGGTACCATGTAAAGGTGAAAATACAGACTGTCATAGGTCCCAAGAAGGGAAATATATAAATAAGCTACAGTAAAGTAGGAAAACAGGCTATTACAACACAATTGAAAACAATTCCCCAAACAGTGGTTGCAAATAAGTACTGTAATGTAATTTGTAATACGTAGTAGGAGAAATGCAACAAACTTAAAGTGCGCAGACGAAGCATGTAACGTAAAGGCACATCCCTGTAAAAAGAAGAACACATTTTGCACAACGCAGTAACATACTGTTTCAAAAGATAAAGCAGTAAATTGGATTCCAACGCTCCTCTAAGGTAAACTGGCAGTGAGCACCATAGCATCTTAAAGTACAGAGGAGTAGAGGCGAATGCCTACAGAGTCGTAAGGTGCATAGTATTTAAATTAAAACAGCAACAGGACAAGAATGTAGAATGATGTCCCCCAGCACACTTAACTCGGTTCTGGAAAAGGAATCAACACCGTTGAACACTCATCCTGTTCTACTCAGGGAAAAACTTTACTTCAGGTTACTGCCAGGAAAACAACTTGGTTGGTAAACGAAGGAACAAAAAAAGAATACCTCAATTGTGATCATAACTTATCGGACAGCAATGGTCCTGGAAGAGCTCCTTAAGTACTTTTTTGGCTTCCCATGAAACATTCCGAAAGCTAAGCAGGGTAGTTGTGATATTACACGGCTGACCGATGATGACAAAAACTTTATTGGAAGGACAGCAGAGAAAAAAAATGTGGTTGCCAGCCAAGATAAACGGGAACACTGCTGCTGCCAGCAGCAAGACGATGGTACGTTCGGTGACGTCGCACCGGGTGGCTCCTGGCATCACCGTGCTTCCAAACGTCACTAAGTGGTAGGAAGAGTGGCAGGCACACATCGTAGAAGATGATGAGGCGGCATCGCAACAGCGCGGCACACAGGTAAGGCTGCACGCGCTGTGTCGATCTTCGCAGTAAGCGGCTCGTGCCAATTTAAAAATGTACAGCAGCGGTTTAACCGCCATTATGGGAGCACACAGAGGGGAATATGTACAACACACTAACGGCCAGATTCATGAAACGAAAATCGGCTCGCAAAGGGCCAGATTCTGAGAATCTGGCCCTTTGCGAGCGCAATTATTGCATTTGGGATTCATCATCCCAAATGCAATAATCGCTATTATAGAATTCGCTATTGTGCGAGGAATTGCATTTAAGGAATCTCTATTTGAGATTTCTTAAATGCAATTCATCAACCAATTTTAAATTGCGAATTTGCAATATTTGGCCGCTATTTACCACAAAGTCTGACTTCGTGGTAAATAGCGAAAAAATAGATTAAAGCACTTTAGTGCATTTTTTTCTTTTGCATGTTACACACACACATGTCCTTTGGACATGTTTGTGCGCAACACCTGTGTAAATTTTCATTTCAGGGGTGCTACAGGGTGTCCTTTGGACACCCCTGGCACCCTTGAAATCGCATCCTTATTTGCGATTAGCAATTTGCTAATCGCAAATAAGGAATGTGTAGGAATCGCAATTTATTTAGCAATTCCTACATGAATCCCGTTTTGCAAGTCCTTAATAGCGATTCCTTATGAATCGCTATTAAAGACTCGCAAAACGGCCCTTTCACGAATCTAGCTGTAAGTACTCACAATTTGTGTTACAAAGTCAGCCACAGCCTATGTCACCGCAAATACTTGCAAGAATGTTAATGAAGGTGTAGGCGCAGACTTCAGTTGCCAGCACCGCAAGACAGAATAGGCAGAGCAGACGCTGTGGTACACGGTTCTTCTCCACAGTAGCGGGCTCCCAGGACACTCAAAAGTAGAAAAGCAAAAAGGGTGGAACTGTACGCTGCTCTTGAAAAGACTGGTAACTGGGGAAGCACTGTGTACATAGCACAACAGGCACAGCTCTCTATAAGCAGCAGAAGAGTTATAAAGCAAGACAGCAGGCAGGACGGCAGCAAAGGCAGGCTGCAAGGCAGGCAGTAAATCGGGCCCACTGGAATTGTCGGCGAATGCAGCAGGGACTGGAACAGTAGAGTTGTGGGCGACTCCAAAAGGGACTGGCACGGAGGTGTTGTGGGTGACCGATGGAAGGTCACTGGTGGGGTTCGTAGGCTACAAGAAAGCTGTAAAGTTTGTAGAGTGCCAGAAAGCCTTAAAGTTCGTAAGTAGTTTGTTTGTATTTACAAGATTCTCATACCTTGGAGTTGCTTTAAGCGTTTTCCAACATTCAGTAGTCCTTGAGGAAACACATGAAGGTTCTTTCCAGATCGTCGCCAGTATTGTAATTGAATGATTGTCCGGTCCAAGGGGTATCTTCCAGAGGTTTATTAAGCAATATGTAAGATGGTAAAAAGGATATACAAGGTACAGAAAAGAACCCCACCAGGAGCAGCCTCCTTGCTGCTCAGCCCATACCCTCAACTGACACTCAACCAGGCATACCATCACTCTACTACCTCATCACTCATACCAATATTCTCTAACACATCCACATTGGCTGAGCAGCAAGCTGGAAGCAGATACCACACCAGGTTTATTAAAACCAATGTGCCTAGCAACAGAACCCAAGATTAAGAAACAACTAAGATCTTACTTGGGACTAACAGATTACTACTGTGTGGCAGTACAGTGCAATAAACAAACTGCAAAGAAAGTTGCTGAGAAAAGGGCAACACTTTGTATCAGGAAAAGAACACATTCTGCAATTACTTGCATTTACTCATGGAGACATCTTATAATGTTTGTTCATCAGGGGCACCTAGTTAAAACAACGATGAAATGAAAACTGGAAAAAAACTATTGGTGACCAAGAATTGACTCTATGTTGAATGATTTACCAGATCACTGTATGAAATGTATACAAAGTGAAAAAAAGTGAACTTTAAGAAAGTACCTTTGACACTAGTTGAAGTATGGCAGAAGGGGGGACTGGACTTTATAGGGCTTAAGTGTGCTTTGCCACCAGAAACAGGTTACTAGTCGATTACAAGAGTAAATGGATGAAAGTAAAATTTCTTAGAGAAATACTTTTGAACACAATCACTATCCCTGAAGACGTTTATGTTAGGAAGACTACTATAAGAACTGACTATGAGCAGTGGAGTTCAATTTACCTGCAGTGGAGTACAATTTACCTAACAAATGATAAGAGATTATTTGCAGCTCAAGCACATCAAACGCAGAACCTCCCACCCTATTACCCACAAAGTCATAGCCGGATAGAAAGGAAAAACCAGATTGTGAAGGGTGTGATACAAATGGCAGTGACAAATAAAATGAACGTGACAAAAGCAGTAAAAGACATGTTGAAGACATACCAATGTCCTGTGAACAACGCAAATTTGCCATCACAGTTTGAGAAAATGAGAGAACACAAACCAGGAAATATTATAAACGCTTTGCGTGTGGAAATGATTACCAAGACAAAGACAGGAGAGAAAAAAGGTATCTGTAATAAAACATTACAAAAATCTAAGAAATTACAATGAAAAGAGAAGGGCAAAAGTCAGGAAATCTGAGAAGTGTATATAGTGAAAGTGAAACCACATGGTACACACAGCTACATGGCTAGGGTTATATGATGAGGAGAAATGGAATGTTACCAAAGTAATGTTGTACAAGAAGGCTTATGAAAAAAATCAAACAAAGGAGTCATGAGCATTTTAAGGAGAGCTTTCTAAAGGAAGAATACTACATTCCACGTGGAATGTGTACATGCCAACTAGAGGCAACAAAGGCAGTACTGGGATCTCTCCAAGTACAGCACAAGAAAACTGAGAGAACAGACCTCAGAGAGTGAGATGTAACTGTGTGTCACCAGCACAGAGTATAAAAACTATATATGGCATTAATTGTTTTGTTTCAATCTCATTCTTCTACTTTAAATGTACTTGTGTTCAAAGGGAAGAGGATGTGCAGGATGTTGTCTATTTTAAGTTCCCCATGTGCAGCACTTTCACTAAAGTTCTGAGGGGCTTAGAACATTCATAAGAAAAATGAGGGGGAGAGACAATTGAACATGGAAAACTGTTGGCAATGGGGTGTGTGGAAAAACGTTGATCTCTCCTGTGTTAGTCTCTATATGCCCCATTTTTTCTTCCCCCAATCGTCACTATTACTCTGAACTGATCTTAGTTAGATTAAAAAAAAACGTAATAACCAAAGCATCTATGTGACTGCTCTTTCTTAAACTAATAAAATAAGATATTGAGAGGACATTGGGTCATGGCGAGAAGATGCATGAGACAATCCTTAATAATAACAACTCTTTGTCTAGTGGAACTTACCTCTGGTGATACAACCAAGGAACTTCAGTTTAGTGCTGTCCATGGTGGATATAGACTAATTTATTACCATCCTGGTGATCACTTTGGTCAGACATGCTTTTACAGACTAACTGGCAGCCTCTAAGCTACCTCCAAATGAGACAGGAGTGAACGCATTACTCCTGTGAGACTACAAATGCTTACCAAGAAGATCCAAAATGTAATTGCTTGGCTTTACTAAACTGAAAGCATGTCAACCACATTAAAGCAGTTTCTCAGAAATCTGCCAGGCACAGCAGATTCTGCAGCAGTGACCACATAAACATCTACATAGTCTGACGTCAGTTTAAACAAGGCCATAGAGAAATGCCTGTATGTAAATACATCAGAAACAACAACATTGGGTTCTCCTACCTTGCGATCACTACATTGAGAGCACTATAACTTCGCCAGAGTAATTACATCTTAAGTAATGTGAGAGAGTGTATTGTTAGTTGGGCAGGATGGTTGTCCACTACCAGTATTAATGCCACTATTCTTGTAAGGACCAGTAAAGGTTTTAGCATTTAAACCTGTTCTTTATCTCCGGTAGCTATGGCACCGTGTAGATAAGCTTAACTTAAGTAAATATGTAAAGAATGTAGAAGTACCAAAAAATTCAAAAATGCTAGGTAATACTCTAATTTATTAAAATATAGGATACTTTAATGAACAAAATGACACCAAAATGACAAAAATCCAATAAGCGAAAATGGAGATATGATTTTGTACAGCTGTTAAGTGCCAACTACAGTCACCTGGTTGGGCTTGACCAGGGCATAGCCATGATTTAAGGGCGACCGTGATGTAGTTCAAGTCGGATCAAGAAATCAGGTTCTCCCATTCTGAAGTTTTACCCCCTGACATAGGGCCAGATGTAGGTAATTTCTATTTACCGATTCCTAAATACCGAATTTTACCGATTCGGTATTTAAGAATCGGTAAATAGAATGTAGGTAAAAAAATTGGTAAATATTACCAATTCGGTAATATTCGTTATTACCGATTCGGTATTTAGCGAATCGGTAATAAGGAATACCTTCCCATTCATACCTATGGGCCCGGAGGCCCATAGGAATGAATGGGAAGCCATTCACTATTACCGATTCGGTAAATACCGAATCGGTAATAGGGGGAGCATATTCAAGGGTGGCAGGGTGTCACATTGACACCCTGTTGCACCCCTGAATCGTGCATGTGTGCACATGTCTGCCACATGGCACTTTTAAAAAGCACAAAATTGCTTTTTGAAAGGTATTCGATATTTACCACCAACTTGTAGTTGGTGGTAATTAACGAATCCTTAAATCAAAAATGCACTCACTTGAGTCCTCCCTAGATAGGATTTAAGGATTCTGTAATTTACCGATTCGGTATTTTAAGGATTCGGTAATTTACCGATTCCTTAAATTACTGAATCGGTAAATTACTGAATCCTTAAATCCAGCCACCTACATTAGAAAAAGCTAAATACCGGTCGGTAACGGCAAATTTACTGAATTTCGGCAATTACCGACCGGTATTTGGCTACCTACATATGGCCCAAATGGAAGTCAGAAATCCTCAGAGGGGCAAGGCAGCATGCTGTGTCCAAGAATGGAGCCACGAGGTCAAATAGCCATCAAACAAAGTCTGGGTTAAGCTGTTGACTCTTGGCAGGAAAACTCAGAGACATAATTTCAAAATTTGGCTCAAGGAAGATCCCTCACAGACTAAATGCTGATTTCCGCAACATCCCACTGAATAGGATTTGTTGCAGCGGAAAAGATCAGAGGGGGAGAAACCTCTATTTTTAGCCCAGTGGCAATGCACCTTCATCAGTAGGTTTGTCCCAGTCCACTGGAGGTCTTTGGAGCCAAAAAGTTTCTAATCCTATGTTTTCAGGATGTTAGGAGTAGCTTCCGAAGACCGGTTTCTAGGAAGCTTAATTCCGGTCCAGGGAAGGCATGGCTTGGCAGTTCGGGCTGGACTGTTCCCATGAGGCACAGGGTCAGACTGATTTGCATATGGCCATGTCTGAACTGGGGTGGCAGAGTGGGCTAAAGAACGGTGATGGATTCAACCCAGATCTGTTGACTGGGTGTGAGTGTTTGATTGGTTCAGATGCTCCGTCCATCACCCCCCCTTTTGTACCGCTTTGTCGCCATAAGTTGGCATGGTATGCTCAGACGTTGAGTCCCTTGCTCACTTTGCCACTGGATTCAAGCAAGCCTGGCTGAATACGGCTGAAATGCCAGAAACCGGTCCTAGGAAGCTTGATTCCGGTCCAGGGAAGGCATGGCTAGGCAGTTTGGTCTGGACTGTTCCCATGAGGCACAGGGTCAGACTGATTTGCATATGGCCATGTCTGAACTGGGATGGCAGAGTGGGCTAAAGAACGGTGATGGATTCAACCCAGATCTGTTGACTGGGTGTGAGTGTTTGAATGGTTCAGATGCTCCATCTATCACCACCCCCTTTTGTACCGCTTTGTCGCCATAAGTTGGCAGGGTATGCTCAGACGTTGAGTCCCTTGCTCACTTTGCCACTGGATTCAAGCAAGCCTGGCTGAAGACGGCTGGAATGCCAGAAACTGGTCCTAGGAAGCTTGATTCCGGACAAGGGAAGGCATGGCTTGGCAGTTCGGGCTGGACTGTTCCCATGAGGCACAGGGTCAGACTGATTTGCATATGGCCATGTCTGAACTGGGGTGGCAGAGTGGGCTAAAGAAAGGTGATGGATTCAACCCAGATCTGTTGACTGGGTGTGAGTGTTTGATTGGTTCAGAAGCTCCGTCCATCACCACCCCCTTTTGAACCGCTTTGGTGCTCAGGACCCGGCCTACTTAAAGCCCTGACCTTGTGTTAAATGAAGACTGACTTTATATGTATCAACATGCACCAGTGGCATCCCAGTCATCCCTATTATACTTGATCTGTTGATGATCTCCAACAATAATTAAACCACTACTTTAAAGTCTCTTGCGTATGCCATAAGAGACAAGAGTGATGAAAATATTTCAAAATAATATATTTATGTGTGGTTTAAGTGATAGCAACGTTTGCTACCATGACACAGCAATATTACAGTATTTTATTTTTTATATTTTTAAAGCTGCATTAAGAAATGCAGAAAAGGGACAAACTTTTAAAACATACTGTTTCCTTTGCAAACACTTGTACTTCGTTACGAATCTCTTCCACGCACATTAGCACCTCCCTTAAGAAGTACATGTAATCCATGTCTGCAGCCACCCTTAATAGGGGCTCGTATACATCCTAAAACCACACCTGAGAGTGCAGGACCAAGGACAGATATGAGGGGCGTGGTTGCCTTGAATCTAATTTGCCAGAGTCTCTCCGACTTGCGTACAGCAGTCTCCATCTCCAAAAAGGGCGGAGTCTCTGATAAACAACAAATGAGACCCCAGAAGGTCATTGAGACTTTCTTGGGGTCTTCTTAAGGGTTTGACAAGAACCATAAACGGTGGATAGTCCAAAAAGTTCTCTAATATCTACTCTGCACAGAGGACATTTAATTAGTTACTTATTTTGCCACGGACATCGATCTACATGCAGTCGTAAAGCGTAATTAAAATGTATGAGATTCCAATATTTTGTAGTAACTTACTCTTGTAGCACTCCTGGCTTACTCCTCCATTCCAAGATGAATTCAAGAGTACACTAGCGTAGCTAGGAGGGGATGCGTGGGGGGGGGGGGGGGGGGTCAGCCCCAGTTGGCACTATTATGGGGGCGACAGGCACATGTGCCGCGGCTGTTGCTGAGCAACTGATTTTAAGACTGTGATTTCACAGCATGACATGCTTCCCTTTTCCGAGTTGCATGAAACCCCTGACGCCACTGCGCCTAGGAGCTCCACAATGCTAGCGTTATTGTCGAGGCGTCCAGGCTCCTCTGTGGAACACGAGAAAGCACTCAATGCTCTTTACATAATGAAACCAAACAAAAACAAATGACAGGCATTGCAAACTGAAACCAGAAAGACCTTTACCGCGTCATAAGTGTCATACTGTGTTGAGCATGCATTATTTTTGTTCATTAGGACACCTCAGACTTGCATTTGCGATGGCAGGACGCTGTTTTTTATAAGCATGTACAGACTCAAGGCCATTTTAGACGTTTTCGATGAGCAGGATTATGTGAAATGTACAAGGGGTTAATTAATGCAATGTATCAGCGATGGCGCAAAGCATCGGTTGGGCGACTGTAACAACACACCAGCACGAACATTCAGAATGGGCCCATCCTTGCTCATAAATCTTTTTATTTTAACAGACCATAATCCGACACTACGTCCCCTTCTGATGCTGTCGAAGCATGCCTTTGAGTGCCTTGACAATCGCTGCCTCGGCAGCCTCATTACTAAACTTTGAATTTTAGAACCTAGTGGAGGCACAGTGGGAAGCAATGTGGTCTCAGACTACGGGATAACATCCGACTTAGTTGGTGAACTAAAAATATTTAGGCAGGATTAAATGGATTTGAGAAAAAGTATATCCTCTTGCAGAAGGTTCTTCATCCTCACAGCGTGGGCTGGCGTGGGAGAAGACATGATGGAGGGTAGATGTTTTTGATCGTTTTGCACATTGTACTCTTGTCCCTGTGTGCCATGTTTGGAGTTTGTAACAGACGAAGACTAAAACTAGGCCTTTTTCGCCTAGTTAGTCAGTATGCAAGTGACATCATAGTGTGTGCCATCACAGCCTGTGATGTCACAATGCATGACCTAACACTTGGCATCACAGTAAGTGACATCACATATCAGGAGTGCATTTAAGCACATTATGAGATTTAACAAAGTGATGCAATCCCGATCTACAATCTGGGCCTCAACTAATTTTACACTTTTTCTAAAACCCTCCCGCAAAGAAATTGGCAACAAGGACAAGCATGATGGTAGATCTCTTATGCTTAATTGGTTACAAAGTCTGCGTTTTCTAATATTTTTATGGAGAAAGACATTTGCTGCAGAGGTGCCCAGTATATATATCTTGGAATAATAATTGGTGAGATAACCTGGACGGTTAAAGTATTTCTTGGAGAGATTTCTGTTTTGTGTAGTCCCAGAACTGACTCAAAGTAGTATAGAATGTGAATGTGCTTGCAAAGCACATCATGTAATATGCAGATGTTAGAATGTTTTTTTTAATGTAGCTAGGTAAGTGGGTTACTGCTTTAAACACAGATCCATTTGTTACTTGCAGTTAATAAATAGTAAGCCTTTCAATATAGCACAGTGAGCTATGTAGGATATGTGATTGCTACACCTTTAACCCTCACTGACTCAGGCAACACATCTTGTACACTGATTTACACACTTGCATGAAAATAGTGATATTTAAATTGTGTGTAAATACTGGGACAGACCAACACATATGAAAGTTCATGCACTTACATAAAGGGACCTAACAAAGTCAAATGCATGCCTCTCTTAAGTACCTGTGAAGAGATAGCAAGCTCTGTGCTTTTGTTTCCCTCCGTTGCATTTACATTTAAGTTTGAGGTTCCAGGCCTCTCCATCATAAGGAAGCCTAATGGCCCCCTTAACTTGGCCTTTATATTAGGCCCATCTGGAGGTGAAGATAAAGATAAAAAAAGCCCCCCTCACTGCCAGCACGTTGCTGATGGGAATGAAAAGCAGACAATGTGCAGGTACTGCTGAACGTGTCCAGGAGTCTGAAAATGACACCGGGACAAGTTCAGCATATTTCTGTGTGGCCCAACTTCTTGGCAGGGTGGACGGCATGCACCCTGTGAAAATAGTAGGTGGACCCAAGCAGCACCTCTGCTCCGACCTTTGCTTTCACCTGCAGTGGAGTAGAGAGTGGCGTTGTAACTTAATCCCTGCCAATCCAACCCCGCTGCTCGCCGTCCTTTTTCCCCAGTCCCCCGGCCATAGGCGGCAATCTGAGGGATAGCCCCGGGTGCCAGAAGCTCTTGCTACATCACTGCAAGAGTACTCTTGCCTTACTCCTAAGAATCGTGGGTATTACTGTGTAAACAATAGTTTAAGCCACACCTACACTATGAAACAGCTGGCTGATAAATACCTCATCTTTTCTCTATCTTGCAATCAGGTTCCTGTGGCCCGAAATTTAGGTCCACTTTGGAGTTTCATCGGTTTGAAACAGTAGTCGAGATCAGGGCCGGCTTTAGGGCAGTGCGACTGGTGCAGCCGCACTGGGCGCTGACCTGGAGAGAGGGTGCTAACCTCCAGGGGAATGGGGGAGATTGTTGTGTTTAGCAATAATTTATAATTTAAAAACACCCACAACAGTTACTTCTGCCTTATGCAGCATTGAAAATAAAGAGATCAGAGTTTTTTCTATTGGTAGTTTTCACTTGCCTTAAAATAGCACAGAGGGTTATTATGTCTGCAGCAAATAACTTGTACCGTGCAGATCATAAATCTGTATTTTATGTGAATGGCCGAGTGGATTACTGCTTTTGTCAGAGAGATTTTTTTGTCACCGCTGTTTATTTTAAGATACAACCTAAAATCGACCAGTGACTGTTACTAATTGTCATCAAAGAGCTGCATTCAAACTGCATAAAATATGTTAGGAAGTTATTCACCCCCTAGCCTTTCATTATCTATACCCAATGTTGCTGAAAATGGTTTGTTGGGTAGATTTACATTCATATTAGTAAAGGCAGCCTTTAGCAGTGCTCTAAAACAAACTAAATGTATTTGAGAGATGGTCTAGGAAGAGATGAGGGGCACTTTTACCCAGTGGTCATGAGGGTATCCGAGGAGGAGCTCATTGGGGGGCGGGGGGAGGGGGGCAAAACTAATTGTCGCATTCGCGCCACCAGCGCTAAAGCCGGCCCTGGTCGAGATGGTAGCATCAGAACATAGGTCATGTCATTTCAAAGTAAAAACAAGTCAAATGCTGGATTTTAAACATGAGGGTTGCTAGCATAGAGTTATATATCTGAAAATGTGACGTCTTAGTCACGGGTGTTTAATACACCGCAACAATTCTCATGGAAAACCCAAAATTAGTAAATTCTTGACAATAAGGATTCATTTGATTTTTTTGTGTTGATTTTTTAGAAAATCACAATTCATATTTGATACCAGAAAGTAATCCCTCGCCACAGAACACGCCCTACCAATCCAATTCCATTGTTTTTGCAATAAAAACATGCATATATCTCAGAAGAGGTTCGGTTTTTAATACCTTTTTCGATGAACAAGTCTTTCCTTAAAAAATAACTACAGGGCGCCTGTACACACGGTTTCTTATCTTGTGGCTCCCTCTAGAGGAAAAATAACCAATCGATGCTATTTCTTGGAATATTTCAATTAAGTCAACCAACATTAGAAATGCGTATCCATAAAGGGTTAAAATTAATGATTTATCACTGCTTGCATTTTAACAGTACTCATTTAATTTCTCTGAAAACTCGGAAATGCTCAGCATTATTACTGCAAATTCTGAGTCGGCTCAGCTCTCTGAAAGTGAGCATCTTTCCCTCACATTGACGCTGAAAATAACTTCTCAAACGCGCCAATTAATTAAATACTCCTTTGAGTTAAGGATCCCACATCCTCAAAGTAATGTTATTGTACTCAAATACCCTCAAATTAGTATATGGTTAGATTATTTTTCAGACTCTTCCTACCATCGTTGCGTTCTGTAAAATCCCATCACAACAAGGGTCCATTCACGACCAGGCTGCAAAATCAGGTGTGTATATCACACCCTGAAATTTGCGGTAGTGTGTGACCCACAATATGCACATGATGACAAAATGGGGATTCGGGTGCAATTGGCGAAATTCTATTTTGCGGAGTTTGCTCATGCAATTTGTGGCAGGTTGGGATTTGCAACCACATAGTAGACCCGGTTTTGGGAGCTACGGGGAACTGGTGGCCAAAATTGGATTAACAGTCCTGTCTGCATTTTAACTCAATGAACAATTTTAATATTATGTGCATTAAACTAGACTTAATAAAGGAGCCAGTATAATGCACCTGTAATTTCACACCAGAATCATAGGTCAGGCAGAAGCTGGGTCAATCCTCAATGAAAATGGTGAGAATGCTGATGATCGACAAAGTTTCTGATTCACAAAATGTTTTACACTTATAAATATAATATGCCCATGCAAAAAGTTGAATTTCTGCTCGCAATATGCAGATAAAAATAAAAAAATCCAGGATCGGAGAATATGTGTGTGCGAAGATTTAACGGATGTCTGGAAAATCTACAAGAAGTGCAGTTGTTTTCAGTCATGACTGCAAGCAATGAGTGGGCCAGAGAATTGTCAAATGACCAGTGGCGGCTGGCACAGATCGGAGTTGGGAGGCAGGGGCGGGTAGGTGGGTGTAAAAAAAGAAGCAATAAAAGTACCTTATCGCCGCGTCTCTCCTCCGCGTCGAACTGTAATACAGCCTGGGTGGAGAACATGCAAAGTGCGCATGGCAATTTGGCCGGGCCAAGATGGCTGGTAAACACTCATACACACTTAGAGAGTGACCCCCACTCCTCCCCTGCTCTGTGAGCAGAGCAGCCCCGCAAAGCTGCCTTAGTGCGCAGTCTGATGATGATAAGCTGCTACAACATTGTAATTGAATGCTAATTCAAAAGATTTGTGAGAATCAAGTGAGGGTGCCCCGATCAGCACAATGTTGAAAGGTGGCCAGGTAAGTGAGTATTACTTCAGTCTGCTGGTTTTTCATTGCAAAGAAAAATACAAGGGAAAAGCCTCACTGTGAAAATGCACATTTTATCTAGCCCTGTGTTCTGCAAACCATCTGCAGTAGTTCGCAGACGAACTAAAGTGTGCATAGAAATCTAAGAAAATGTTATATTTTCCTGGTGTGCGCCTGGGACCTCTGTGAATGTGGAAAAAGTCGTGTGTCCTCAAGGTGCAAGTATGAGTCTACAAACTGGGCATTACAATCTTTTTTGTTAAATATTGCTAACACAAACATGACGTTGGGCACTTATCCTTTTTCAGTACATAAAAAGACTGAGCACATCACTCCCTCACCGAAGAATGAAACTGTAAATTCATCTAGTGAGAAGTACATAAGTGTATCAAATGATGGTGCTGTCATGTACTGCCAGGGCCAGACTGGCTGTAGTGGGCATCATGCATTTTCCCGGTGTGCCGGAAGGGTGTGGGCGGGTTTGGACCCATGTGGGCCAAATTTGTTTACACTGGGGGGGTGGTGGTTTTGCAACAGTGCTGCAATATCATCCCCCCCCCATCCCTCCTGTAACAAACACGGGAGTGGTGCTTCTCACTAACACCCTCCAGCCAAATTTGATATGTTCTCACTTGCCTCCATAGCACTTCTCACTCTCTTAAATGCACTTACTCAGCCCCCAGACACCATACCATACGTTTCTGTTATAAGCACCCATTTGAGACCATGGATGACAAACCGCATGAACCAGACCACAAGGGTATTGGCCTAATCCTGCCTTTCAAAAGGCACCTCTCCTGACATTACATTGCCTTCATTAACTCACGTACCATACTCTGTGAACCTTCACAATGAATGCAAATTAATTTCATATTTTCTGTTGGCCTTGAGAACCCCACAGTCTGATAGACATATAGAGCGAAACACATGCTGGGTTCCATGAGTCATAAGCCATTGCCTACAAACTTTATACAAACAGTAAATGTATGAAACTGCCTCTCTGTACAGTGTACTAAAATGAAGTAAACTATATAGAGAGTGTGAGAGATCCCCAAAAGGCAGGTAGAGGCAAAATTACCTAATACTAACTCTCTTTTTGTGGTTGTGCGGGTGAGCAGTTAGGCTTATCTCAGGTAAGTGTTAAGCATTTATTGTGCTCTGAGAGGCAATAAATAAGACACACTCAAGAATAAATCTGAGACCAATTTGTAAAAATATTATCGATTTTAATGTTATCTTTCAGCCAATAAACACAGTTGTAAGGTAAGTACTTTTAGAGTTACAATTTTTTACAAGTTCGGAAAATATATTACTTCTGTGTACAATTACGCGCCATAGAAAACGGAGAAAAAAAGCAGAAAAACGAATAGAAATTCAGGCAAATGTGATGGAAACTGGTGCACAAAGAGGAAGGGGCCACTTGAAAAAGCACTGCACAGAGGGACTTACATGCAAGTCTGGTGGATTCCTTATGTGGAGAGGTTTGGTGCAGCGGCCAGAGCGGCTGAGTCCAGAGCATGGGGCTCATTGTTCGATCCTTGGCGCCAGCGCCAGCTAAGCACCCTGTGATTCTGGGTAATAGCTCACTTAATCTCCCCAATGGCCCCTAGTGCCTTGAGACCCCTAGAGGTGATTAGTTCACGCTTTACAAGTACCGGATACAGAGGTTGCAAGAGCCTGGGGACTGTAGGAGCAGGACTGGTTGGTCAGTGCTGAGGCTGGTGGGGCCAGGTGTAGAGCAAGCATGTCAGCCGGACGTTGTGCATCTTGGGGTCCTCATGGTCAGGAGCAGGCAACTTGGAGAGGTGATCTCAAGACAGCTGGGCCACTCAGGAAGTGGGTCACAGATGTCTCAATGTCCCTCTACAGGTGCTTGCTTCTGGTGTTTTGCAGTCTGATGTGGACTCTTTTTCTTTGTTTTTACCGTTGGAGGTCCAGTACCCTGAGAACTGGTACGTTGCTGCTCCTATAGGTTCTGGTGCCTCCAAACTTGGCAGGGAGGCAGATCTGACCCTTCGGAGCTGTTGTACCTCTTCTTGCTTTGGTGCTGCGTCGAGGTCATTGGGGAGTACCAAGTTGAGAAACTGGACTTCACAGGGTCGGTGCCTGTGGTGTGCAGGATTCCTATACCTTTACTCCAAGGGAGCTTCACAGCGATTTCTTGAAGGTTGGAGGTGCTCCGGGGTTCTTGGAGTCCTTTCAGGTTTTGGGGCAACTTAGCAGCAGCGATTGTTGAGTCCTAGGGAGCAGAAGGCTGGGGTTGGTGCCTTTTTCTTCTGCAGCAGGGCTTCAGTTCTTGAGCTGTTGGTCTTCTTTGTCTTGGTCTCTCTTACCTGACAAATCTGATGTTCAGGTCTCAGGGAGCCACCTAAATACTTAATTTAGGGGTTTTACAAGGGGAGACAGGTAGTAGCTAATAGGCTATACACCTTTAGGGTGTCTACCTTCTTTAGTGACCACTTCCTGTGGGAAGAGGCACTATCCAAGCCCTGATGGGAGGTTTTTCTGCCATTACAAGATGGTGGAAATTCAGGAGAGGGGTACACACTACCTGCCCATCCCTAGGGATGATGTAGGCTAAGTGAGGATCCTCCTCCTCATCTAACTAATTGTCCCGCCTTACGTCAACCAAAAGTGGAGTATGAAAGGGGGTTTGGCTTCCCCCACTATCTGGAGGTTCCTGGGTTGGATTCCAAATGTGGCATTGCCTTTGACGCTTACCACCCAGGAAGGCCATCCTGTCCTAGAGGAGAAGTGAAGCATCTTCGCCCAGAGCAGGCTTTGTCTTTGTCCTTTTAGAGTACTGTCTCTCACCCCATGAGGTCAGAAAGAAGTGAAGCATCTTCGCCCAGAGCAGGCTTTGTCTCTGTCCTTTTAGAGTACTGGCTCTCACCCATAAGGTCAGAAACATGTCTGGGAGTGGAAGGCTAGCAAAAACAAGTCAGTGAGAAACCACACCAGTGCTTGTAAGTTTTCAGGGGACCCCCTAAAAGGGTTTCCTGTGTGAATGCATTAATAAATGCATTACTGGCATCAGTGAGGATTGGTTAAGACAAGATGTTTGGTACCAAACATCTAAAAAAATCAGTGAAGCCATCATGAGGCTAGGAAACTCATGTTGACAAGTATTCAGCCCGTGTGCTCTTTATGGATTCCATGTGCAATGACAACATCCCAGAATGGATTGGACATTGTAGGGGTATATCTATTCATGCTGATATGCTCACTCATAGGATATACTGCACCCTGCCTTAGGGCCGAAGGCCTGTAGTTGGGGCGACTTACCTATATCCCATGCAGTGTATGGGAGATATGGCACACTGGGCTGTGCACCATGTTGACTCTTTGAATTTCTCTGGACCAGGACATGTAGCCTGCAATGACAAAGTGGTTAGCCTTGGTGAGGGGTCCCGGGGGTGGCACAACCAGTGCTGCTGCCCCAGAGGCCCCTTCTCAGTACCCTTGCCCTGGGTACCAGGGGTACCATTTATTAGGGACTTACAGAGGCCACTGAAGTTGTGCCAATCTTGGTACAGTTTTAGGGAAATAGATATGGCACTGGGGAATTGGTTAGCAGGGGCCCTAAGCCCTTACTGTACAAAATTACATCACATATCAGGCAAAAAGTGGGGGATAACCATGTCAAAGGGCACTTTCTTACAGTGAATAAATGCATCTATGCAATATTTGCAACACTTACTGGACTCATGCCTTTTGAAATATATTGTCACAATAAATATGAAAATCCAAAACATATTAATTTGTCAATTTATCTAATTGATGTGACTATGTGTACCATTATTTGAAAATCCTTACCTATTTACCTATCTAAACACCATTACTTTGGAGTACATCCTTTGATATTTACTGTTGGACCCGGGCCTTTGAGGCTGGTTCACCCCTGAATTTTTTGCTTTTGATGGCGACCTGGTGTTCATGATTTCTGGCTTGGCGCACTTTTTCCCAGAGTAAAGTGCATGCGTGTGGGGAGGCTGGCCTGCCCTCCCATAGGAATGCATGGGGAATGTGTGTGTCCCTGGTAGTTCCTGATGCGTGGGGAGTGCAGGCTCGAATTTGGTATGTGCGAACTCGTGGGAGTGAATGCTGCGAGATGGTATGTGCGGCTTGTATGTGTCTAGAAGGGAAGTGCCACTTCTAGACATGGCTGTGTGTGTGCAGTGAGGGTGCTGGAGCGTGATTGGCTGGAGCTGGCTGGCATGCCAGGCTCCAGGAAGTCTGGATGGGTTTGCCCCATGGTGAGTGTGAGATTAGCATGAGTGATGTGTGGGAGGAGTGTACCTGTGTCCTGAATGGGCTGGGTTTTTCCCCACACAATGCTGGCTCCGCCCCCCTGTGGTGTGTCTAACGACCCTAGCCTCCCCAGTGAATGAAAGGGGTGGTTGGGCCATCAAGGGTGCTCCAAGACCAGCTGCGACTGGTCTCCCCCCACCCTGCACCTACAAACAAAGGAGTTATGAGTATAAGAAGTGGCTGTGTCCCCATGAAATGTGTTCTCTTCCAGGATCCTGAGGGGGCTGCTGCTGCTGTCGCTGGGCCAGAGGACCGCCACTTGGAGTGTCTCCCTGCCTGGAGACCCAGTGAGCTGGCTCTGGGCCCAGCCTTGCCCCCCTGCCTGCCTACAAGGACTTTTGCTGGACTTTGTTGTCCTATAGCGCCTGGGGGCGCTGCATTTGATTGATAGCGCTGGGAGCGATTTTCTTTCCCCTTCAAGCGCTTAAGAGCGCTGTATTTTCCATTTAGCGCAGGGAGCGCTTTAAATTGCCTTTTAGCGCTGAGGAGCGCTTTGCCTGCCTAGCGAGTGCCCACCTCGCTTATTTTTTATTAATTTGCCCCCTGGCAGGTGCCCACCCTGCCAGGGACCTTGCCGCTATATTTTGAGTTTACCTCGAGGGAGCCCACTCCTCGGTAAACTCACCCCCCGCCTGGAAGTGCCGAAGACGGGCCGCCGCGCTGCCCGCGACGACCCGGAAGTGTTCCGGCCGGCCGGCCAATCACAGCGCGGCCCCAGGAGAAGCAACCGAAAGTCCCGTCTCGCCGCCGGGAGAGGAGAGCCCAGCAGCGAGGAGAGGCGGCGGAAAGGTGCAGGCGGGGCCCCGTTGCGGAGAGGAGAGCCCCGCCGCCCACAAGAGGGAGATCTGCAGGCGCCGGCAGGGCTCCAGTGGCAGAGAGGAGCCCCCGCCGCCCAGGAAGAGCCCTGGATCTTCGCCAGACTCCCGGTGAGTGAAGCAGTGTTGCCCAGGGAAGGGGGAGGTGTCGGGGCACATTGCCGGTGCCCGCCCCCCCCCCCTCGTGCTCTCCCCCCGAGTGAGGGGAATGGTTGGTGAGCCCTGAGAGGCTCGGGGGCAGCCTAGTCCGGTGGGGGCCATTTCGTCTGTTCGAGCCCAGACGCTCTTGGGGGCAGTTGCCCTTGTTCTGAGTCCCTCGTGAGGGACTCCACCGTGCCACAAGTGTCTTACGAGTCCAGAGAGACTCGAGGGGGCCAGGTCTTTTGTTCTTTGAGCCTGAGAGGCTCCAGACCCCTATCTGTTCGTCGAGCCCGAGAGGCTCGGGGCATTCCCGTTTTCGAGCCCCTGAGAGGCTCACAGCCCAGATTCGTTCTGAGAGCCCAGAGAGGCTCTGAGGGTGCCAGTTGCTTTGCGAGCCCAGAGAGGCTCGAGTGCCCATTCGTGTTTTGAGAGCCTGAGAGAGGCTCAGGGCACCATTTCTTGTCCTAGAGCCCAGAGAGGCTCAGCAGTGCCACAGTGGTGGTTCGTGAGCCCACGAGGCTCCAACGTCGTCCTAACTTTCCTGCACCAGTTGCCCAGCACTTTGTGGGCAACTGCCACGTTTAGGCCCTGACATTGGGACAGTTCTGGTGTTCCTGCCCATGGACAGTCACAGGTGGTGACTTATGTGAGTTTGGCGCAATTGTTCATTTTCTGCACCTCTGAATGTGTTTTTATGCGTCATGTGCCTTGTTTTTACACCTCTGAATGTATTGTTGATGCATCATGTGTTTTCCTTCCTTACACCTCTGAATGAATGTTATGCATTGCATCATGTGTTATGTTCTTACACCCCTACAGGTATTGTGATACTTAGGTGGTTGTTTTCTTCCTAGTACGGATGGTGAGTGAGGTCCTGGTTACCAGTGATTACTGGTTGTGTGATATTTTGTGCTAAAGTAAATTTATATTTTACATTCTAAAGTGCTATTTCTAAAAGTGTTACTTCTAAAAAGTGCATACCCCTGACAGTGGTCCAGGTGGCCCTGTCCTGTACAATATCCCTTGTAAATTCTGCCCGTGCCTCTGGCACATTGTAAAGTGTGTGTTTTATCTAATGTGTTTTGGTGTAATACAAAGGCTATTTTTATATAACCTTGTGTGGAGTTTCCTTTGTGGTGGGCCTTTGGAAGTTGTTGCTGGGGGTGCGCGCGCAAACACTTAACTTACATCGCCTCCAAGTTTAGCCTTGCTGCTCGCGCCACGTTACCTAGAGGGTGAGCAGGGGTTATCTTGTTGTGTGACTCCCTTGCCCTGACTTGGGAATGGGGATCTCTGACTGACTTTGGGGAAAGCCCTGGCCAGCGGGGGGTCCCGTTTCCAACATTTACCATTCTGTTCTATGTACAGCATACATCTCAACTTCATGTATGTGCAAACCATAGACATACAATACATCAGAAACTGTGCTTATTGGAGACGTTAACAAGTATGGTGGTTCACAGGCAAGATGTCTGCCTTTTTTTGAAGGAAATGAATAAACAAACAGTAATGATCTTAAATTCTTCCTGTTGAAGAAGGTAGTTCTCAGTGACAATCCACAGACTGGTGATCAAAACTTTCAAACGACTGGGTCAACATCAATCTTCTATGAATATTACCCTACAGGATGAGGCACGGAGAACGTTTCCTCATGAACGGGCGAAAAGTAAATGTATTTAATGTTGAAATAAGGGAATTGGGTATAGTGCATTACCAAGACATTATGTCCACTTGTTTTCATTGCGATACTCAAATATTGCTAAAAGGCCGTCGCTGATGTCAATAAAGCAGGGCGCATATAACAAATGCACAATCCTCTAACAAATGGCCCCAGAGCGGACATTAACCACCATTTATAAGTTGCCACCCGGAGTCTAACAGGCCACCGGGGAGAGTGACAGATAGGCTGTCAGATTTCCAATTACGAAGCAATAAGTTAGGTTTTCGGGACCTAATGATCCATCAGGCGAGGCCAGTAACCTGAAACCATCCAAGGTGTTGTCTGACAAGAAAAGAGCTGATTTCTCCATCTTCTCTAAAATGTCTGTGTAATCATCATTTTCTTAAATTGCTGTTAGAGGGTCTGGAAGCATTTGAATAACACAATCGGCTGAAGATCCTGTTTTTTAATGCAAAGGTATTTCATATGCGACTTTTTTTTTAAGCCACAGCGACATTTCTTTTGGGGGGGGGAAATCTTTTTTATTATAACAGTGCTCATAAGACCATACAATACAATACCATGTACAAATAGCCCATTGGGGAACAATTCAGGCATCATCTGGGTATTACACATCAGGGAAACACAAGTGTCCTTCATAAATACAAATTGACTACTCCTACAAAAGGGCACCCGCCTCTTTATATTTGCGGCAGGGCACCCATATTTTCTTCCATTTTTTCATGCACCCCCTGCTTTTGTATACCGTTTCTTCCGCTCTTTGGCACCAGTCGAGGTCCGCTGCCAATCCTCCCATAGAGGGGGCGCCCACACCCCCAAGACCCTAGCAATATTCTGTTTCGCTACCCCCGCAGCCAGGGCCAGCCAGAGCTCCACATATCTCGACCAGTCATTGTCCCCTTTGATTAACAAAAGAAGCCACTTCAGGTCCATCATGACCGGCACCCCGCTGCCCTAGACATTGTATCTGTAACTTTCACCCAGAATCAACTGATCACTGGACACTCCCAAACTATATGGAAGAAGGAGACTCCTTGTTGACAACCCTGCACACAAAGCGCCGACAGACACCTTCCCCATGTATACAGGTGGGTGCGAGGATAGTTTGTGCGATGAAGAATTTGGAACTGTACGAGCCTAATCCTAGAACACATAGCGATCTCCCGGGGCCCCTGGAGCGCATCCTGCCAGCCCTTCTTGTCGAGGCTCCCAAGATCCTGGGCCCAGGCCGCTCTGAGACTAACCAATGAATCGGGTATATTGTTTATCAATTTCCTGTAGATTGTGGATGTGGGTTTCTCCACAATGGGATCGAGTAACAAACGATCTACCATTGGGGAGTACCCCGGGATTACTGTGCCACTTGGTATGTGGGAGTGTAGGGCATGCTGGAGGCGTATGTACTGATATCTCTGTCAGGTATGTAAGCTGTACTCCTTCTGAAGATATTCAAAAGTACGGATGGCATCCCAATTCCAGACATCCCCCAAATAATCAATACCGATCTGCTGCCACCCCTTAAATCCTATTAAGGTTGTCACTTCCCTCAACAGTTCCCCTAGCCTCAGCAGTGTGAGCATCTTAAACATGGCCGCCCTACCCATAAGAGAGAGCGGGAGAGTGTGGCAGTGGGCCACATCAGCTTGCAGATGAGTCAGCTGCGGCTCGAGATTCCTCTCGAAGAACTCCTGTCTATCACGCGTTATATACAGCCCGACGTCCTTTAATCCACCCAGGACCACCCAGACAGGGCTCGAGGGGGAGAACCCGACAGGGGGAAAGTCACAGACTTCGACAAATTAATGGTATAGCCGGAGTAGCTACCAAACAGCTCAAACAAGTGCACTACTTGGGCAACCGAGTGGTATGGCCTTGCCAGATAGAGAATAATGTCATCGGCGTATAGCGATATACACTCCTCTCATCCGTCCGTTGCCGCTAGTCCCCAAATCGAGGGATCCCTCCTGATTCAATGGGCCAAGGGTTCCCACGCCAGGGCAAAGAGGGGAGGAGACAGAGGGCATCGCTGCCTTGTCCCCCTCCGCAGGGAAAAGGCCCTACATACAGCCCCGTTAACCCGCACCCAAGCCGTTGGTAGGAGCTGTATCCAGCAACAGAAGATCAGTCCATAGCCCAACCGCTGTTGTACCATAAACAAGTAGGGCCATTCTATGTTGTCAAAGGCCATCGATGCGTCCAGCGCCATCAATGCCGTCTGGGTGTCTCCAACATCCTAAGTCTTATAGAGAAGCCCATAGAGATGGCGAAGGTTATGACGAGTACTTCTGAGGGGCATAAAGCCGGATTGGTCAACATGGACCAAATTTGTAACCACCAATAGTATACGATCCGCCAGGACCTTGGCAAGCGCCTACGCTTCCACATGGATGTATGATGTTACAACGCATACTTTTACAACGCCTACCTTTACAACGCATTTTTTACACCGCAACATCCATTACAACGCACACCATTACAACGCATGCCATTACAACGAATTCTTTGAAACTACCTTTACAACGCATTCCACTACAACGTATAGTACATTTACAACGCATACCATTACAACGCATTACATTACATTGCATATAAGGTAAGTGTTGGATAGTGTAGGGGTAAAAATTACTATTCTAACTCCAGAGAGTGCAACAGTAGGGTAAGTGTTGGATAGTGTAGGGGTAAAAAATTACTATTCTAACTCCAGGGGGTGCAACAGTAGGGTAAGTGTTGGATGGTAAGTTATGCGTTGTAATGGTATGCGTTGTAATGACTGAGTTGTAATGGCATGCGTTGTAGTGGTGTGCGTTGTAGTGTCATGCGTTGTAATAACTGCGTTGTAAATGCATGCGTTGTAATGGATTTTGCGTTGTAAAAGTTTCGTTGTAATGGTAGTGCGTTGAAAAAGTTGCGTTATAAAGGTTGTATACCTTCCACATTAAGCAAAGAGATCGGCCGGTATGAGGCACATTGGTCTACTGGTTTCCCCGCCTTGTGGATCACCATGATCATGGCCTCTCTCTGGTCTGGTCAGGGGGCAGGTACCCACGCTCTTGCATGGTCGGATTCATCACTGATCGCTCCATCAAGGACTAGGAGCCTTCTAATGGGATTCCTGTTATCTCGTTTTTCCAGCACATAAGTCCAGGAAAGTCCATGTGAGGATGAGATTACGTTTTTCTAAGTGCATAGTCTACAGAATAATTGTGAATGCACTGACCCGTAGATTCCCTGGATTATTGCAGGGTCCACATCACAAGATTAAACAAGCATTTGCAATGCAATAGGTAATGAATTACTGAAAGTTTGAGCTATTGGCATTGGATTATTATTTGCAGCATCAATAGCTCAAACTTTCAACAATGCAAGACATATTGCATTGAAAATGCTTGGTGGTTTTAGTCAGTTTCCGAATGATTGCTGTTGTGAAAGGTCTTGACTGAAAAAGAACTCACTTACAATTAACGTTTTCTGTATAAAACATTCAGCAGCTCTGAGCGGTACATACATTCTTTTTTTAAATCAAGGAACAAAATGACTTGCCATTCATTGGTAGAGACAGCATATTAATATTGAATAGCTCACGCAGCATAACATTTTTCCCATTTCATTTACATTGAATTACATTCAAAGCCGGTTACAACTTAATAATTGAAATATGAAGCTGCCGTCTAGTGGTTTCGAGTACAGTGTCTGCATCCCGTTGGTTCCTCGATTCACTTCAGGATCAAAGCTGCAAACAAGGAGTACAACCTGTGGAGAATTATACTGGACTCCTAAGTGTGACAGCAGGAGGCGGTTTAGGAAGAACTGTGTTGTAATGGCTTAAGCGAGGAAGACGTCATGTCATGGGGTTGTCATAATGCCTCATGCAATCTTCAGGAAGCAGTGCACTTACCGCACCATATTTCGTCTGTATTCCGTGATCAGCGACCGGTGAGTTTCACAACCGTAAGACACTAAGATTCCATGCGGCACTATAACAACACCATTACATCACGTCACCCTCGCTTAGGCCATTACAACAAACGGCCTCTCTCAGGCTGTTAATGGATCCTGGGTCGGGAGGCCAGTGCCGCACAGTTTCTACCTGTCTCTAGGGGCTTGCAGCATGCCCAACAGAGTTTGGCAAGTGGCGTAGCAGAAAAGAAAGGTGTGACACAACAAACTCTATTTTATTAATATTTTATGCTTTTAGTAAATAAGCAAAACCAAAGGGGATGATGGACGGAGTGTTGAACATTGCAAGCACTCACCCCCATTCAACTGATATGGGTTTAATCCATCATCGTTCTTTAGCTCACTTCGCCACCTAAGTTCAGACCCAGCTATATGCAAATCAGTCTTGACCCTGTGCCTCATGGGAACAGTCCAGGCTGAACTGCCAAACCAAGTCTTCACTGAACCAGAAACAAGCATCCTAGGACCAGTTTGGGGCTAACACCCCTCATCAGCAAGGCTAGCTTGAATCCAGTGGCAACGTGAGCAAGGGACCCCCGTCTGGGCATACCCTGCCAAATAATAAGGATTTCGTCCCAGATCTCTGTACTGGGGTGAATGTATGACATTGTTCTGCATTCTGTTCATCAGGTATTCTTTTTGCATTGGCCTGTATGCAGTGTCAGGCTAGTTTACATCCATGCCAACACTCTAGATTCAATAGAGAGACTACCGATTTCAAGCCTCTAGATTCCAGCATGTTGAAACCGGTTTCAGAGTTTTTAAAATAATTCAAAAATAAAGTGTTGATGCCAGTCACACACACTCCAATTGCCCCACCAAGAATGAATTACCTCTGACATCAAAGGTTAACACTTTTTTAATTAATTCTTGAAGGTGGAAATTAGAGCATGTGCGAGGCCTCAACATTTTATTTTTGCCAGTTTTACATAGCGTAATTAAGAACAGAGTTTAGACCGCTGTTTTTGTTTGCACTAGGTTAATAAACTGCCAAAAATGAGATTGCCTCAGCTTCAATATAAATCATTGGGTAAAATACATTCTCCCGACTATTTTTTTATTTATTTTTTTAATCTTTCACTTACTTGCTCTAAAGTTTTAGATGTATGCAGCCTCTGGGACACTACCAGATTACCCTCCAGTCCGACCCAGCCAAACATTCATTTTTCACTGCGAATTGGCTGTAAAATTGGAAATGTAGCAGCAGAGGGCGCCAGAGGTTTGCAAGTGCGAAGAAACGCAAAGGAAACTAAAACAAAAGCACCTACAATATTGGCCGTAAAATTATCTCATACTTCTAACCCAGCAAGTATAACATTTCTTGACATAGCAGTGAGGTCGACCAATTGCAACGTTCTGCATTGTTTTTTCTATGACGCAGAGGTAATAAAAAAAGTTAACTGGATGATTCCAAGTAAATCTGTTATGGCAGTCTTACAGATGCCTGTACACCAAATTTTGTTTTTAAATCTTTCACTTACTTGCTCTAAAGTTTTAGATGTATGCAGCCTCTGGGACACCACCAGATTACCCTCCAGTCCGACCCAGCCAAACATTCATTTTTCACTGCGAATTGGCTGTAAAATTGGAAATGTAGCAGCAGAGGGCGCCAGAGGTTTGCAAGTGCGAAGAAACGCAAAGGAAACTAAAACAAAAGCACCTACAATATTGGCCGTAAAATTATCTCATACTTCTAACCCAGCAAGTATAACATTTCTTGACATAGCAGTGAGGTCGACCAATTGCAACGTTCTGCATTGTTTTTTCTATGACGCAGAGGTAATAAAAAAAGTTAACTGGATGATTCCAAGTAAATCTGTTATGTCAGTCTTATACAGATGCCTGTACACCAAATTACGTGACTTACAATTGCAAGAGATCTATGTTATTTTTTTTTTATATATTTTTATTTTTGTGTTGGATATAAACATTTTACTACCTTTATCAAGTTACCATCATCAGGTAATGTGTTGGCTGGTCTATGTACTCTTGATGAGTTAACTTGTAAAGAAAATATTGTACAAAATCAAGATGCGTCCATGGCAGAGAAAAGAGGTACACGTGGCTACATCCAAAATGCTATTACTACTATACCGGTAACACTAATGCAACTTTTAAAAGCATTTATTCTACAAGGGTAACATTTGTTCAACATGCACACGTTCTTTCCACTGCGTATATATATCCAAAACCAGGTGAACATATACACAGTAGAACACTGATATATCAGTCCCAATTATGAACGCGTCAATGTAAAAGGCGCGAGCATTTTTTATGAGAGCTTTGGCCTTGATAGTATAATATCACTTATGAGTCTATTCTTAACCAGTCAGTCAGCAGTTTGCATCCTTTTGGTACCTACTAATGTCTGTTTCACTATTAACGAGTAGCTGGTGGTAATCGTCATACAGTCACTCATCTATCTAGAACAATTTGCCTTCAACTTGCACCAGGGGCAGTATAAAACTGGGAAAACACTGTCTGTGCCCCTTTTGTCACTTTGGGAAAAAAGGTCCATATGTCAGTAAGGTGATAATGGTTCACAAGACCCTCATGATGTTCTCCTTAATCACTTAAAATATTAGCTAAAAATAATTTCATGGGATCTGTGGTTTACCTGTCCTCAGTGAGGTACATTGGTATTCGTTTTTGAGGATTGGAAATAGGGGGACTCCAAACAAATTGTGGTCTACCTTATATGGAGATTTTCACTGGGGTGTTGACCTATAAAAACCTATTTTATATTAAACAACCTGGGGCCAGTCTTGTTTTGATGACCGCTAAAGAGTAGCCAGGAAAACCTATTTGTTTCAACCACAACACAAATCACCTGAATTTGCTGGGGAATTGGGATTTGCACATTCAAATGACGTTCCCGAGTTCATGGGATTTATTGTTAACGTTCTCTATGGGAGGCCAAGTACCAAAAGGAATGGGTCTGTGTTTTTTAAATGTCATGTGGGTGTGAAAGGCTTCTGAATGGCAAGGCAGTGTGGCACCACCCAAACCCTCCACAGAAAAGGCTGTCATGTTTATCGGGGGGAATGTGTATGTAGACATAATAGTCTGTTTCCTATATATATGAAAGGGAGGAGGAACAGTTATCAGTTTTCCCATTCTTTAAAATGCATTTTACATAGATTGTTATTGCTGGGCCTGCTATAGCCATGTTTGTTTACTATGTCAATAAAGACCAAGGCCCATATCCCAGGCCTCCCGATACATAAACATACCAGGCAGATGGTCCTCTCAGCTTTAAATATACATGTAAAACCATAACATTGTCTACTGCTGATGCCATTCTCCCTCCCCGCTGATGACACTCAATTCAATTTTAAAATCAGAGACAATACAGTTATATACCACGTCTGTTTAAATGGAGCTCTAGGCTCAATGGATGCTAAAGAAAATGCAGACTTGATCATCTCTATTTACAAACTGCATTTTGTAGTACATTTAGTAGTACTACAACAGTACTACAAAATGTTATTCACAAACATACAAGTGTAAGTTTTCACCTCTCCTATCGTTTCCATGGGAGGATCCTCATACAAGTACTCCTAGTAAATGTGAGAGGAACCAAGGGGAGTGGCTGAAAAATGGGGTGTACTTATTACAAAATAAGTAGGGGTTAAGAGGGTAACGAGGGGCTAAGGGAGGGACGTGCATCCACACACAAAGGCGTAAGAATAATGTTATTCACAAAATGCACTTCTATAGTTACTACAGCCAAAAAGTGACCATAAACAGCAGTAAGTTACTCCAGCTCAGAGCTGAAGTTCAGCACAGTGCATGGCCAACCACTGGTACTGCAACACCTTCCCATAGAAAATAATGGGGAGAGTGACATAAAGTAAAACACCATAACAAATATTACATTGCATTATTTTATATAGTTACAAATATAAATAAATGATTTAATGTTATGAAAAGTATAAAAACGTATATATATATTTAATTACAAATTATTTTAACAGCCTTTTCTGAATGTAAAAATTAAAGTAAATTAGATTGTAATAGGGTATAATTAAATAGCTTTCAGTATTAATTATTATAACATAGTAATAAAAAAACCTACAGAGATGTCCCTATGGTAAAATTTAGGGAAGATTTGAAAAGTTTATTAAACTTGGCAAACATTATTAAAAGTACTTTTATGTTCTATATGTTCTATATGTGAGTAAATTAATGTTATAAGCATTTCTAAATTTAGAACAGAATAAAATGCTATAACATTATTAACTTACTTTTGGATTACATTTTTTATTAATTTAAATATGTTAAATTAGAATGATTCTGCTTAAGTTTAAATTTAAAAAAATCACCCCTAAAGTAAAAAAAGAGCCATTAATAATTATGAAACATGTATAGCTTTAATTAAAACTAAGTTAATTATATGTTATTAATATTTAGGGGCCGATTCCGATTCGGGAAAAACTACTCTGAATAGCCGTACGGAGCGTTTTTCCTGTACGAATCATACCCTGCAACCTCCCCCGTACGTACGATGAATTACGATTCGTACCAGGAGTAGGACTCCGTACGAATGGTACAAAGACCGTACTGCTCTAATCTCCGTACGATTCTCCCTCGGAACCCGCTGTACGCAACATCCGTACGGTCTGAAGCAGGTTTTCCTGATCCAGCAAGTACGATTGGTGTCGGGTACGCACCGTACAACGCTTTTTTTACGGGAGCCCACAATGTCCGAAGAAGCAAAGTACCCCTTCGAAACAGGTATGGAACGCCCCCCGGGTACGGTGCGTACACCCCATGTCTGCAGGGGTACGGTTCGTACCCCTGCAATCATGGGGTGTATGCACCGTACCCCACGATCGTGGGGTGTTCGCACTGTACCCCATGATCGCAGGGTGTACGGTGCGTACACCCGGCGATCATGGGGTACAGTGCGTACACCCCATGATCGCAGGGGTACGCACCTTACCCCTGCAATCATGGGGTGTACGCACCGTACGGTGTGTATGTGATTGTGTGGTTGTCCGTACGAATCGCCCTTACCTGACGCGGACCGTACGAATCGCGTCCTCATACCCCGGTCCGGATCGTACTCGTCGGGTCGTACGGCATGTTTACGAATTGTACGGTTCACTGTGAGGGTCCGTGTCGTACGGTTTCAGCCTTGCAATTCTTACGGTTCGCGACGATTCGGACGGATTGATGAGATACGGTTCGTACTACGCGATTCGGACGGGCGTGTATGATTCGTATGGAGTGGGCTCCGGATACGATTCGGACGGACGGTTTTTTTCCCGAATCGGAACTGGCCCCTTAATGTTACATTCATTTTTAATTTCACAAAGGTTATTTTAAAATTAAATAGTACATCTGTGTTATTTTTAGACATTTTCCATAACATTACATTTTATTTATTTATATTTTGAACAATATTAAATCTAAAAGGGTTTTATTGTAAGTCTCTCCTTCCATTTTTTCTACGGGAGGGTGTTACAGTACCAGTGGTTGGCCATGTATAGTGCTGGGCTTACATATGTTTATTTTTGTCAGTAGTAACTTACACTTGTAAATATGGCACCATACTTTTTTATGTGACGGAGATGTCTAAGTCCACACTTTTGAGTAGCTTTACATTTGGATTGAAACATCAAAATAGTTCGATAATAAGACCCAGTGGGTGCCAGGACACTTTAAATTCAATCCAATTCCCACTGAGAACAAGCAGTTTATATAAAAAAATATAAGTTACAACAAAAAAAAATGTGTTCATTAACCAGAATTCATGTTAAAAATATCTGCACCATTTTGAAAGCGAAACATTGGTTTTCATGTTTTATTTTGTTCCTATTCATTTTTCTTGTCTTCCTTTTATGGGTGATAGTCACGTGGGCCCACATCCAACATGGCTGCCAAGATCTCAGCATTTTATGAGCAAGATCTCTTTACTACTCAAAGCGTGAAGAGAGATTTAGACATTCCAGCTAGACTTTGGCGGAAGGCGGTTGTCATCTAGAAGCTTTGTTAGATCAATAGAAGTGAAAAAGAAAAAAATTGTCTACCACATATTTATAATTTCAAACCAAAGTATGGAGAATAACTGTCTTAAAAATGCAAACAGGACCATTTAAGGCAAGACTTCCCTGTTTCTAGTATATTAAGGGACCACTTTTTCAACCTGAAGCAACGCAAATACAGGTGTGGTAGCACATACATCCACTCAAAGCAGGAATATAGAAGGTGTGTTGGCTTAAGAATGATTGGAAAAACGACCAATGATATTATTGCATCACTGCCCAGTGTTAGAGCAGCATGTGCTTGTGCTACACACAGACCCTCTGTCCGGCCTTTGGCACTTGGGCAGATGGTATCTTGGATGGTAGTACTGTAACTGACTAAAAACAGTCATCAAATACAGCTCACATTTGAAACTGGCAACTCCACATGGCAAACCCTTTTGCCATGTCCAAGCCTTTCTTTTTTATATTTTAAGTCACCGCAAAAGGTAGGCCTTAGTTGCCATAAGGCAGGCTGCAAGATATTAAAGAAAAGTATATGTCAAATTCAAACTTTACAGGACCTGACAGTGAAAGCTCAAAGTTTTGTTTTCGGTATTTCCTCAATTCTCTTTATGCCCTGGGTAAGTCAAAGATGGAATGGATTAAAAAAGGAAAAACGCAATGTTGTATGTAGGCAAGTCTTGTATGTGGCAAAAAGTTAAAATAATTTAATCAGTAGGGACTAAAGATTCAATATAGGGAAAGGAAGTATATCTTGTGGTTTATTCTAGTTAAACGAATACTTTGTGAAATACTGTTTTTAAGGTATTCGTAATATGAATCAAATTGTTATTTTTAATAAAAATAAATTCTGGTTTATTCTAGAAGTTTTAGATCATGAGATTGAGTGAATCCTCAATCTCTGAGCCCTCTCAAGATTCATTTGAGAGGACCTATATTAAATAATATTAAATAATTGTTAAGCATGAAAACAGGATTGTGTCAGAAAATGGTATGCACAAATGTATCTTTGGTGAAAGTTCCAGTTGTTTATGATAACTTCTGGGTTGGATTTTCATTGTATAAATCTTATAATACTGTGAAAGAATAATGTGAATTTATGCAATGTATTGGGATTTCCTTAGTTGCTTACTACGATGTCTTTTATAACTTGTGTTTTTAATAAGAAGTAAGGAATTGCACTATGAGTTGGTTGTGCAGTATAATGTTGTCTTTTCTGTTGTCTGTAGTTGATTTTTGTCATAAAGTACAAAACATGATTCAAATATTCATAGGAAGAATAAATGTATGAAGGTCTTGAAGAAGGTGGACCAGATATTTTTCTCTCTCTACAAACATGAGTCGATTTACATCAATGTACACAATTCACAAGCACTGAATGATTGTGCATGAAAAACGAATTCACGATTGTACAGTGATGGTAATAGTGGCTGTGTATTGGCTAAAAAGCTAATGATTTTGGTCTAGTTTTAAATTCTTCCTTGTTATTGTGATGTATGTTTTTGTTTTATGTTGTATGATATACATAGTAAGTACTTTAATAAAGGGTCAAAATATGATATTTTTATGATATTCATGTGGGTGTTTTAGAGTGTTATATTTTTTGCAAACACTATGTGCAGTCAATTGTAGTAGTGTCACTGCAAGTGGAAGTACACATTTTCGGCCTAGGGTGACCCTTGATTTTTGTCTTGGTTCATAAACCCTATCATCTTGGTTAGAGCAGTACCTCTCATTCACTCAGTTAAATCTTGTAAGGCTTGTCGTGCCATTGGTTTACATGAGGTTTCACTAGCCCACACGCTAAATCCTTTTGGGACCATCAAATATAGTACTTCAAGGTATCCAATTAATTGTTTAATTAAACCCAAAATTGCTGAAATCTGATTTAAAGTAACTCTTAATGCAAAGGCGACTTTAAAAAGCCACCAGTTTCTTGCCTTAAACTTTTAGTAGCCATTTCTGTTTAACTACAGCAGTTGTCACCAGAGATAGCCTGCTGCCAAGAGGTGTGAAGCACACTCCGGAACAGGGAACAAAAAGACTATAGGTGGGTGGAGTGATGAACTCCTTCAGCAGTTTGGTCAGAGGGCTGGAGTCACAGATGGACCAGCTTCAAAGGGGCTACCGCCTCTGAGAAGCAAATATGAGTCACACCTTAGTATGCCCACTCCTTTATGTAGGTAGACAGACCAGAAGAACTGGTTTTCCAGAAAGGGTGGTGTAATGACATGCATAGAAGATAAGAAGCGTCACGTAGTTAACCAAAAGGGATTTATTGAAGATAACATACACACTGCGACCTCAGCCACATCCTTGATTCAAGTCACCGCCGCTCTCTCAGTCCCCGGCGCTCGCCTTGGAATCTTGGTCGCGGTGACATTCTCTGTGATGTCACCGCGAGCATTCCATTACATGCGAGGCGCCGGGGGGGGGTTGAAGTGCGGAAGATACCACACATCCCCCTTCCCTGCGGAAAGGAAAACATGAACATCATAAGAACTGTAGAACGCATCAGGTGACACAGAAACACCCAACAGGGGTGTGTAACATCATCAATTCTAGGCCTGGTGTGGAGCTGAACCCCAACAGACAGGGTAGCACCGGTTACATCATTACATACTGATCAAAATGCCTAGGAGGTCCAGTCACCCTCCTGCTGGACCTGATGCTTGGGTGGGGGACCACGGTTTGTCTCTTAGTGGTGGAACTAAGGTCCTGCCTGGGGTCTCCCTCCCTTCCCCTTGAATTCACAGGGCCATTCACTGGCGGATGGTACTTGACAACCCTCCCAAGGTTCCATATTTTCCCCTCTTGTGTCTTGACTGCATTTTTGAATAGTTTGGTGATCTTGGTGGGGTTGGTGTACTCCGACCAACTTGCCTTCCCTGTTGGAGCTCTGATTTTGATACTGTCTCCCACCTTGAATTCTACTTCTTTTGTGGCTTTGTGCCGTTCATATCCTTCTTTTCTCTTTTCCATGGCTTCCTTTTGTTTCTTCAAGCTTTCTGTTTCTTTAGATCGGTCTGACCGCCCCTTGTGCCACTCCATCCATCCTGGGGTCAGCTTCGTGTTGGGTATTCTGGCGCGGAGCAATTGAACGGGGTGACCCCCGTCGTCTGATGTGGCGTGAACCTGTATGCCTCTAGCCGTCTCCACGCCTCCTCCTTCCAACTTATTCCGCTGGCTTTGGCCAATTGGATGCTTTCTTTGAGGGTTTTATTAAAGCGTTCGACCATGCCATTAGTTTCGGGGTGGTAAAGGGCGCAACGCTTGTGTCTGATGCCTCTTTCCTCCAGGAAGTCTTCCATCTCCTTCGAACACAGTTGTACACCGTTGTCGGTCAAAATGTTGCTAGGTAGTCCTTCCCGGATGAACACCTCCCCTAGAAAGTTGATGACAGTTTTGGTAGTGACTTCACTGACAAACTTTATCTCTGGCCACCTGGAGTACAGATCCACTAGCACCAAAATGTAGGGTGTTCGCTGTTCTCCTGACATGGGGCCCACGATGTCCAATGCCAACTCGACCCACGGTCCTGAAGGGGACGGTCTGCACACCATGGCGGGCGTCTGTTGCTTCAGGACTTTGTCGCTGTTGGTGCACGGAATGCACTCCCTGATCTTCCTTTCAGTGATCAGATCCATGCTCGGCCACCAATAGCTCTCCCTGAGTCTTTGCTTGGTTTTGGTGATGCCCAAATGTCCCTCGTGGGCTAGTTCGACCAGGTTGTTTCTCACGGTTGCAGGAGGTACAAGTCTCGTACCCCTGAATAGACATCCGTCTATTATGGACAACTCGTCTTTAATGGCCAGGTACGGCCGCAGGTCTTCATCCTGTTTGTCACCGTGCTTCCAACCGCCTCTTACTCTTTTGTAAATCTCCTCCAAGATTTTGTCTTCTTCTAACGCTTTTCTCCATGTTTCTTCTCCCAGCGCCCTCTGGATGGTGCAGACATCCTCCACCTGAAGGTCCTCTTCTTCTTCATCAGCCTTCTCCAACTTCTCTCTCGCTCCTTCTTCACCAACGAGCCTAGATAGACAATCAGCTGCGAAGTTCTGTGTCCCGGGGACGTATTCAACGTCATAGGTGTATTCTTGAAGCCCGACTACCCACCGCCTTATCCTGCTGGAGATGGCATCTAAGCCTTTCTTACTGAATACCTCCACCAACGGCTTGTGGTCAGTTCGGAGGGTGAACTGAGTTCCCCAGAGGAAGTCTCTGAATTTCCCTAGCGCCCAAAATGCAGCCAAAGCCTCTTTCTCGATCACCGAGTAGTTGTTCTCGGACTTCTGGAGTGACCTCGAGGCAAAAGCTATGGTCTCTTCCCCTTCTTCTCCAATTTGAGTGAGGACAGCTCCCAAACCTTTTGCACTTGCGTCAGTGGTGACTATGGTTGCCCGGTATGGTATATACGACTTCAAACTGGGAGCCTCTGCGAGTGCCTTCTTCACGTCCTCGAACTCCCTCTGGCACTCCTGACTCCACCGGAATTCATTCTCTTTCTTCAATAGTAGCCTGATGGCATATGTCCTTCCCGCCAGGTTTCTTATGAACTTTCCGTAGAACTCTAACATCCCCATAAATGACTTGATCTCGTCCTTGCTCTTGGGGGGTGTCAGGTTCACGATGGTGTTTTGTAATTCAGCTTTCGGACATATGCCCTCAGTGGTCACCTTGTGTCCCAGGAAGTCCAATTCAGCACAGCCAAAAACACACTTGTCTCTTTTCACTGTGAGGCCTTGTGACTGAAACCTCCCCAGGACGCTTCTCAATCTATCATCGTGCTCCTTATGGTTCTCAGCAAAAATTAGCACGTCATCCTGGTAGCACATGACACCTGGGATGTCCTTCAACATGTTGCCCATGATTCTCTGAAACACGGCGGCCGCCGAGACTAGCCCGAATGGCATCCTTTTGAATTTGTATGCGCCCATGGGTGTCACAAATGCCGTGAGCTCCTGAGACTCCTCATGCAATTTTATTTGGAAATAGGCTGAGGTGAGGTCGAGGGTGGAAAAGACTTTGGCACCTTCTAGCATGCTCATCATCTGGGTGATGTTGGGTAAGGGGTAACGGTCGACCACGACCTCCTTGTTTAGTGCCCTCAAATCAATGCAGAGCCGGACCGACCCGTCCTTCTTCTTGGCTGCCACAATGGGGGCCAACCATTCTGTTGCTTCCACAGGTACGATTACTCCGGCCTTGCACAGTTTCTCCAGTTCAGCCTTCACCTCCTCCTGGATAGCAATGGGAAGCTTCCTGACTTTGGCCACGACTGGCCTGGCGTTCTCTTTCAGTCTTATTTTGTGGCAGTAGTTTTTCAAACACCCTAATTCTTCCCTGAACACCTCTTGGAACTCTGAACCCCCCTGGCCTCAGATCCATTCTTTTCAAGGTTATCGTTCCCTTAGACACTCGTGAGAACTCTTTGGCATTGATGATGGTAATCCTAGAACAAGAGTCAAATAATGCTTCCACTTCAACTCCTCCAACCTTTATGGTGTCCTTGGGACTGCTGACTTGTCCTCCCTCGACCTGCACCACTATTTCCGCACACTCAAGGTTGCTGGGACTGGGGGCTAACGATTCTTGTACCTGCACAACAATCTCGTCGCACACCACATTTGTCTTGTCTCTGCTCTGTCTGCTGACTCCCTGCCCACTCTTGCAGTACTGCTTGAAATGTCCTTTCTTCCCACACTTGTTGCACGTGAATCTGAGAGCAGGGCATTCTCTGTCATTAGCTAAGTGTCCCTGCTTGCCACACCTATAGCAAGTGCCTTTAAACGTTTCCCCTAGCCTGCCTTCTTTGTGTTCTTTACTCACTATTTTCTGGCCTTTTACTACAGACACTGCTTCGCATTCAGTCACCACCTCACTGACATTGGCCTTCTCGTCAAGCTTCTTATCCCCTGCGTCTTGTTTTATTTCTTTGACGCACTGGAGCATGTGTTCCACCTGTTTGGCTATAATGAGCACCTCCCGCAGTGGTGGGTCGTCCTTGAGCCATAACTCTTCACGCACTCGTTCCATCCTACATGCCAGAACAAATTGATCCCTGATTCTTTCCTCACTTGCCCCACCAAATTTGCAAGTGGCGGCTAACTTCCTTAGATCGGATACAAAGTCTTCTATAGATTCTCCCTCTTTTTGCGCTCTCTTCCCAAAATGATACCTCTCCATAATCGTGCTAGTCTTAGGAAGGTAGTGCAAGTCTAATTTCTTAAGGCTCACTTCAAACTCATTCAGACCCCTAGCCTCCTGCGCTCCTAAGTCTGGGAGATGATCCAGGACCTCTTCACCTTCTTCGCCTAGATAATATGCCAGTAACGCTACCTTTCTCTCTAAGCCCAGGTTTGGCCCACATACAGTGGCGTAGTTTAAAAACACTTTCTTCCATTTCTTCCACTGGATATTGGGATCCCCTGGGGTGGTCAAGAAAAAAGGTGGAGGGGTCACACTCTGCATGCTGGGTGCTAAATACTACTCTCCTTATACCTAGAGAAGGGAACACTCCCACTAGACACAGTGACACTGAAAAGGAAAAAAGATGTTAGCATAAGTCATGAAGAGCACACATTCCGAGACGGTTGGAAGCACCCCAGGTGAGAATGTACAAGTTCTAATAAACACAACGTAAATGTATGGCAGAGTACTATTTTCCTGCACCAAATGGAGCAAACATGTATGAACTACATTAGTGCGCAATTCTACTTCTAGCAATAGTTCGCAAATAACTCTCTATTAGGAGCAGTTGGGGGAGTCCCAGTTGAATGGGCTAACAACAGGTTAAATACACATGAATTTCTCAGTCCAACTTTAACCTGCAGTGGTAGTTTCAGTTTCTAGTTTATGCCTGCACGGCCCACACTTCATGGAGCATACAGTACTTCACTTAAAGCCGAACGCAGGGGAATGCTGACTCCACAGCGTGAGGCCCCCCCCTCTTCAAAATGTCATGACTTCATTACAAAAGTGTTCTATGTCGCGACCATTTCTCCTACTGCCAGCACAGTTCGCCTTGAAATGCCTCCGTGGTGACAGAAAACTTCCTTTTTCACACGCCCTTCCAAGAGTTAACTGTCAACACCCCTTAACTGCCAAATTCTGCTCACTACGATTGTCAAATACTGGCACACTTCATGCTCCTTCGTGGCAGTGCATGTGTCAGGCTCTGATTGCATTGACAGAGAGTCGCTGGCCAATTTATACAGAAATTGTTTTCTGAGGTGACAAGAAAACAGCCTTCGTCAAACGCGCATCGCCGCGTTATATCAAAACACCTTTGCCTTTTCAGTCACTCTCCGTTTACTTGGCAATCGGCAATTGGCACAATTCTTTATAATGGTGGTTGATTAGCACAAAGTCTCTCACAATCTGGCGTTGCCACCACGGTCGGATACCTGCTGGGAGGGAACAATGGATTCCTCGTCAGCTTTCCCACTATTGCCACCTCTCTTACGCTCGGCTGCCCATTTTACTAAAGCCGCATGCACAGTTAGTGAGACACTCGCGTTTAGGGTTAAGCTGTTGAGATGCGCGCAAACATCCTTCTGCTTACTCTGCGCCAGAGATCGCTAACAAGAGTACCTTACTTTCGCTTCATTCACTACTCATGTGGCTACCGTCTGAGCAGCAGTTGCACTTCGCACCACTTCCGATATTCCTTTGAAGTGAAGATATTAATCCGACGCCGACCGCTTCTGCTGCAGGGAAGCTCACCGTGCTTCTGCCCGTCAGCTGTTGATATATTTTCCCTTACGGCGTGTTGAGGTCGCTAGGAGTTTAACCTCGTCGCCAGTGTAATGACATGCATAAAAGAAAAGAAGCGTCACGTAGTTAACCAAAAGGGATTTATTGAAGATAACATACACACTGCGACCTCAGCCACAGCCTTGATTCAAGTCACCGCCGCTCTCTCAGTCCCCGGCGCTCGCCTTGGAATCTTGGTCGCGGTGACATTCTCTGTGATGTCACCGCGAGCATTCCATTACATGCGAGGCGCCGGGGGGGGTTGAAGTGCGGAAGATACCAGAGGTGGCTCATAAGACGGGCTCACCTCAGAGATGTACCCATGGCTCTGTCTCAGGTAAGAAGGGTCTCGACATCTTGGATTTGGGCAGAGAGATGCACAGTGGGATATTTTTAGTGCCAACCCCATAGGAAATTATGTAAAAGTGGGTAGGTTCAACCTGTGATAATAGGAGCCCCCTTTGATAGTGAGTTCTCCCCACCCACAAATTAGACATTTGCATAAAAGTTGCACCCCTGGCATCCAGCTTCAGAACACCGCTGGACTCAGAAAAAAGAACAGAAGGACTACATCTGATGAACCTGTGGACCTCTGAAACAAAGGCAGCACCAACAAAGTCTGCCCCTACTGATGCAAGACATTACTTCAGAAAGAGAAGGGCTGTTTCTGTTGATGAACCCATGGAGAGAGACCCAAAGGGCTCGACCTACTCTCACTCGTGCCTAGGACCAGTGAGTGGATTCCAAGGGCTTGTCGGCTAGCCTCCTGTTAAGCTCCAGGGACACAAAAGCTGAAGAAGCCCTGTACCTGCAAACTGTACCAGT
The DNA here is from genome assembly GCF_964261635.1 of Lissotriton helveticus. NCBI lineage: Eukaryota > Metazoa > Chordata > Amphibia > Caudata > Salamandridae > Lissotriton > Lissotriton helveticus. Next base: position 964,040,797 of record NC_136071.1, on the reverse strand, counting down.
TTGCCATAGACTCTGCTGGTGTAACTAAGAGATAATGTTCTAGCCCCCCAAGAGGTCCCTTTAAGGCCCTGGATCATTGGCCTGTGCTAGAGTAGACCTCTTCTAGTCACAGGACTGAAACTTGGTTGCCAAAGTGTTTCTTACCCTAGAATGCAAATCTCATAGACTACAGCTCCTTACTGGTTTGTAGATAGCCTTGAATGCTGCTGAGAACCAAGGCTTCAACGGGACCTCTAGACTTCACAGATTTGCCGACATCAAACCCAAGACCAGACTCAAGCTGCAGAGGACCACCGCCAACCTCACAGTTGACGAGAAAAGGAACCAGAAACTTTTGTAAGTTTGATGGCTGCATCCAACCCTGATTTTTGTCGCAGTGGACCTGAAATTTTGACTTTGCCCGCAACCCTCAAATCAGAGCCTCAGACTAATGCTAACAGTGAAAAGAAGTGTTTTACACACTTTTAAAACTTTTCCAAGCAAAAGCAGTGATTTATTAAATTCTCAAAAAAATCATACCTGTGGTTGATTTTTGCTATTCTGGCATCTATATGCAGATAAAAATGTACTCTACATTTATAAATTAGAGTGAAGGTTTCATTGTGTTGTGTGTATTACTTATTGATTGTCTTGGTACTGATAAATGCTTTGCACTTGCTTTTTTTAGTTAAGCCTGAGTGCTCTGTGTCACAGATACTCAGGACTGAGCTAAGTTTTGATTGAAATAAACCTAACAGGAACCGATAAAGAATAGTAACATAACACTTGCTGAGGTCTCACAACCACGGCAAATAATAATCCACTTTTCTCACAATTGCGTTTCAGTAGCAGCTTTAAGAGACCCAGCCAGACTAGTCAAATGTTTTTCATGGCCCAGTTAAAACCCTGCATGCAGGGCCGACTTCTTCCATTTATGACAGGTGGCATAGGCTCCTGATTCAAAGTATAAGTATAAAAATGTTATACAGCATCCAGTGCCACCTAGTGGTAGATCCACGTGAACTAGCTCATTAATGATACAAAAAGACAGCCTATCACAGGGCTCGTCAACCTTTTCTGTATTAAGAGCTCCTTATATTCAATAAAAATCATCCCAAGCAACTAATAGTATTAGTGATGTAATAATAACAACATAAAACAAAATTACATTAGTGTAGCCACCATATACAAGGTTACGAGCAGTGATCACCTCTATCTTGACACAGTTGCCAGAAGTAATGTACAGAAGACTTTATCAAAGTGGAATGCCTCTTCATGGGTAATACAAAACAACCATAGCTGTAATGCCTCTGACACCAACGTTTTTATAATAGTAATAATTGTCCTCAATTACTAGCTTTATATATATTTTGGAGTTTCAACCATTTTTGCCCAAACATCAGCTTATGGCTTCTGAAAATACACACATTTTGTCTCGAATACATACTTTTCAATTTTGGAAGACATATATTAATTCAACGAAGCAAAAGCTTCAGATTCTGTAGGCTGGCCTACCCACAGGAGAGTGTAATAATCCATATAGGGAGGCGGATACCAATGTAATAGTGGTAAATGGTATTTATTCAATGCTACAGAGAAGAACTGGTGTTCCCATCAGAAAGCCAGGGAGCTAACTGACAAGCTAGAATCAAGACAGTCCAAAGCACTATATGACATCAGCTATTATGGAATGTACATCTTAAAGAGATATGTTAAAATACAAGTAAAGGGAATACAACAGAGAGCTAACTAGAGGTAGCAGGAGAGCTGCCAGCAGCTCACGAGCTACTCCTTGGAGAACCCTGGCCTCGCATTAGGAATCTGTAATAACACTTTGAAGCAGGATCACGGTGACTGCAAAAGAATGAGACATAGTGAATCTCTGACTATGCAGATGGTCACTGCTGCTTCTCAGTGGTGTAGGAAGGAGGGAGGGCGGACCGCCCCGGGCGGCACGTGTTTTGGGGGAAGCTCCACCACCCGCTCTTTAATGTGTTTGCCGTGGTGGAGGCAAACACAGAATTTATCGCCAGCAATGCGCCACCCCGCTCTTCAGCACACCCGTGGGCGGCAAAGGCAGACAGTGCCAAGCTACGCCACTGCTGCTACTTAAATGACAGCAGTGTGCCAAGGCAATCACACAGCAGTGAAACACTGTAATTTTTCTGTACGATTGCCCTTGCTTTCTACTATTACCATGCTGCCATTAGAAGGTTTGCAGGGGTAGCATAGAGGCTTCTCACTGGACCATGAGAGGTGGTCGGTGGTAGCAGCTTAAGAAGGATGTAACAGACAATAATGTAAGCAATTGTCCTCCCGCAAGCTGAGTTCTAAAATATATCCGTGGTAGGTGAGCAGTTAGCCCCTCACACGACTAGGCTTTGGTACCCCTGCGCTAATGATAGCTCTGCCCTCGTGAAGGCCCTACTAACTAGAGCTGTTCCATTGAATTACATGCAGCAGAGCAGCAGCTTCAAAAGCCTCAGAATTGGTGCTTTAAATTATGCGTTGGCCTTTTAGTCACATCTTGTATTCAGAACACAAAGTTGAATAGATAGTTTGTGTGCAATTGTATTTAATCACGAAAATGTCCTTTGCAAGAATTAATTGGCGAGAGTACTGGTGGCAGGCTCATATGCAGCGTCAAGCCACTTCACCATGACAGCACGACATCTTTAACTCCCTTTAAAATATTAAAAACAAGGTGTCCCTCTCAAGGAGGAATGCCAAGGCTCTTCAAAAGCACATCATTGAGTCTGTACTCCAAAAGTTCTACATTTTTCGTTGGCTATATTTTCAGGCTGAATTTTTAATTCTTATCCAAGCAGTAATTGCGATAGGTAAGAGGTTCTTCCTTTTCTAGAAAGGTCCGCGCGGACGGGCCCTTCCATTGAACCGGCAACGCTGCTGCGCGGTGACAGCTCGCCGCTAGGGACTCTCTGGTGGCAGGGAAATGCCAGGCGGCACGTGCTCGCTCTTCTAAGCAGTGCAGAAGGTCACCGAGCACGTGCCCGTTCCAAAGCCCTGTCAGAGAGTCGGCCATCTCAGGACGAGGAAAACGAGGCTGGGGCGCGGAGACGCTGTCAGTCAAAAGTGAGTGTGATTTTATGAGGTCTACAGACCCCAAAGCCTCTCCACATTCAATTTAATTTGCCTTCGTGCAAGGAGGGTTCTCTTTTGAGGAAATAGCGCACACCCATGGAACATGCACCCAGGGCGGGTCTGGTACCCAAAAGCAGCCCTAATGAATGTTTTCAATTCCGCCCTGCTCCTTTCCTCCTCGGTGTCTCATCTTTATTTTCTAAAGCCCCCTCCGCTCCCTACTGCCTGCTGCAATTAACTAGAGAAGCTGAAGAAAGTGACAGAGGTGCCACCGCCTTCCCACTAGGGAAATGCAGGCAGGTGGATTAAAAATATTAATCATTGTAATCAGAGAACTTACCATTTCGAAATAGGTTTCAAAGCAGGAACGCCCCTAAAAGACGTGAACTCAGAAGTTTGCATCATATAGCTAAGTACTTAAATAGGTATCCATCTACTTTTGAATAAAAATATAATATTCGTTTGTTCTCTATAGATATTAGTTCTTGCCTATTAGATGTTTATGTTTGAAAGGCAATTTTAGCACATGTGATAATGTAAATATTTTTGGTGGGTACATCTTTACCCCATTTTCTGTGCTCTACATTTACAAGTTTTTGCCCAGCAGTGGGGGCCTCATTACCGAAGTATCTGCCACATTAAGGGATGTGCAGCAGTTACTGGGGTGGGTACTCATCACATCAGTGGTATATCTGCATCGGTGGGAGCCCCTGTCTGTCATTGCTGGCAGATGGGTGAGCAGACAGGGTCTTATATGTGTGATCCTATGCAGAACAGGCCACCACAGACTCGGGTGTGTGGTGTGCGTTCACAGTACAGAAACCGCCCAATCTAACCATTTTTTTCATCTGCACTGATTTAGGATTCATTTTAGTCTTCGGTCTTTTTGCCAAGTTATTCGGTGATTTTTAAGCAATGAAGGGACCAGGGCACAAGTCCTAAAAAAAGAAGTGGGGGGACGCTGTCACCGGAAGTGACATCACGACAGGAAGTGATGTCACTAAAGGTGGCTTGCACCATCGGGCTCATTGCCCCCCCTCGCTCAACCCTTAGATGCGATTGCATCTGAGAAGTCAGCGCGTGAGCAGCATGCTGTGAGCTCCGAGCTCCTCGTCCCAGAGAGGCCAAAGAGTGAAGTCCAGCTGTGTGGCAGGGGGGACGGCGTCCACCCGGTAAAATAAGTGGGGGGACGTCGTCCATCGCGTGGTACCCCGACTCGAGCCCCGGAAGGGACCATGTCCTCGAACCTTGCCAATCCAACAAGCTGGAAAATCGAACAGGATGATTATAATAACCTTTGCTTCAAGTTAGAACACATTTTAATTGTGTTAGCACAATTGCAAATCTAGGTAAAGATGCAAGACCTGAATTTGAAAAGGCAGCAGTGGGTGAGCATCATAACATGCTCCAGCGTTATAACTATCCAGTTCCTGCCATTGCGCGAGGTACTACAGGCGGATCTACGCCGGCGGATCACCCACGGACCGGAGCAAGACGCCCAACCGGGCACGCTATGTCACTTTAATCCTCTCCACATAGACGAACCTTGATTCTCTAGGACTATGGCTTCACCGTATCTAAAGGAACCTTGCCCCTATGTGGCCCTCTGCCACAAGTTACGTTGATTCCCATGCAGTAACTCCATCGTTTGCACTCTGTCCTCGAAACATAGAGGCATTGTGTTTAATTCCAGGCAAATCATTTCTCTTAGTCCTGATGATGATCCCTTTAATCTATGAGCTTGGGATTGTAATTATAAGGTTTTGCCTCTACATATATATAATTTATGTACCCGTAGTGAGAACTTGAGACGTCTGGATTGACAACTGTGCTTGGATACTTGACATCGATAAATTGGATATCTAGTCCCGACACGTAATTTTGTCAGTGGGAAGATTTACTATAGGTGAGTGAGACGTCGTGTGTGGCTACACATGTAATTTACGTTGCTATGACTTAGGGACAAGAATTGAGGAATGTACAATTATTTCATTGCAGGTTGCAAATAACGTGAAGGAGTACAATTTAATGGATTTTGGGATTCTAGCGAGTGAAGATTTTCCTCGCATTTTTTCTTATTTTGCAGTGAGTATATCAACACTGTGAATAAATTAATAACAGTATATGGTTTGAGCAATTCGTAATGTATTTGCACTAGTTTTGTAATTATAAGATTTTGCACCTACATATATATAATTTATGTACCCGTAGTGAGAACTTGAGACGTCTTGATTGACAACTGTGCCTTGATACTTGACATCGACAAATTGGATATATAGTCCTGACACCTAATTTTGTCAGTGGGAAGATTTACTATAGGTGAGTGAGACGTCGTGTGTGGCTACACATGTAATTTATGTTGCTATGATTTAGGGACGAGAATTGAGGAATGCATAATTATTTTACTGCAGGTTACAAATAACGTGAAGGAGCACAATTTAATGGATTTTGGATATGAGTTTGGATTCTAGCGAGTGAAGACTTTCCTCGAATTTCCTTTTTATTTTGCAGTGAGTATATTAACACTGTGAATAAATTAATAACAGTATGGCGAAGCGAGACTGAGGATGAATTCCTTTTGTTTCAGAGCGCAGCAACAGGTGACTTGTACAGAAATCTCATAAACAAGATAAAGGATAGAAACAATTTCTTGATTTGGTAATTAAGTTACAATTCATTTCTAACACTTTTGGGACTTTGGAATTTCTCTTGTTATTCTTAACACCAGGGCTTGCACCAGATTATGTGGTGTCTTCTTCTTCTTTTACTTTGTTAACACATTGATGCACTGGAACTATCTACTTCACATAGGTGGTGATTTAGACTATTAATTGTAAATAACTCTTTCAAACTAGATTGGTTTTGCTTCAGGTATATTATACAGATTGGTAACGTTATCTTCTTGGCTTACAGCCCTGAAGAAGTCAAATGGCAAGACATTAATGCCAGACGAAACACGTGTTGGCTGTGGCTGTATATAAGTTTGAAGGAAGGACGTTCATGGCTGTATGAATAAAATTGGATCAATACAACAATATTACAACCTGACGGTGGTGTGATAATTGAAGAGACTTTACGCATATGGAATATAGAGACTCTCCTTGGTGTTATAATTGATTACATTTCTGTACCTGGGAACTAGGATTGCAAAACATGTGTTATATTTAAAAAAACATTTACTTTTTTGTGGTGCTCAGCGAGGAATAACTGTGAAACATTTTAATTGTGTTAGCACAATTGCAAATCTAGGTAAAGATGCAAGACCTGAATTTGAAAAGGCAGCAGTGGGTGAGCATCATAACATGCTCCAGCGTTATAACTATCCAGTTCCTGCCATTGCGCGAGGTACTACAGGCGGATCTACGCCGGCGGATCACCCACGGACCGGAGCAAGACGCCCAACCGGGCACGCTATGTCACTTTAATCCTCTCCACATAGACGAACCTTGATTCTCTAGGACTATGGCTTCACCGTATCTAAAGGAACCTTGCCCCTATGTGGCCCTCTGCCACAAGTTACGTTGATTCCCATGCAGTAACTCCATCGTTTGCACTCTGTCCTCGAAACATAGAGGCATTGTGTTTAATTCCAGGCAAATCATTTCTCTTAGTCCTGATGATGATCCCTTTAATCTATGAGCTTGGGATCGAAACATCGTCAACACTTTAATAGTGCCACTGTCCTCCATTGTGTATGATTAACGTGGTTACTATGTTCGTTAGCTTGCTTCACTGTATGCCATGTTCAAGCTTTCAATGCTCAAGGTTTTGCCTGTGATCTCTTTTTCCTTTTCTATTGTACGCTAAATGTTTTTTGATTTCTTTTGTCTCCTTAATCAGGTGCAGGATTGCGTCCCGCTGTATTGTTTCTTTATTGTTACAAAATAATTTTCATTTGCATATTAAAATTATTTGCCCGGCTGGTCATCGAAAAATGTATAGTACCCATCCAGGTCTATATCGTATTTGTTCCTCACACTTGCTCCCTAAGGACCATTGTTCTATATAACCAGTGTTATAAATATCATCTTTTTTCCTTTCTAGGTACTCTCCATTTTTGGGTAACATATGTTGATTATTAGGAGATAAATTAAAAATATAGAATGCATGTCTAGCAATTCCTGTTGGAACTGAAAAGTCATCTGCATTGTAAAAACATGCATCCCTGGCCTGCCCCGAGTGCCCAACCATACTGTCTGGATTCTTAATGCTGATTTTTTTGTCATAGGCAATCGTGTGTGCGCCATGACACATGCCAGTCTCCAGGATTGCAGTCTTGTTGGGCCGGGAGAGGCACCCAAAGTGCTACCTTCATAGTGGTGGAAGGCTACCGCCTTCACCAGGAGTTAAGCAGTATGAGTGTGGTGGTAGCACTCTGTGTAGTGACCAGTAGTAGTGAACAGGACCTTTTTACCCTGTCACTGGAGTGAGGACTACAGGCATTCTCCATTTTATGCTTACTCACCTTTTAAAAAGTTCCTCTGCTATATGCCAAACTCATCCTTGGACTACACCAGGTAGATATGTAGTGCTGTGCGGCGCAGGAGTAGTGACTCTGTGTTGGTTGTATGTGTGCCTGCAAAGGTCACAGTACAAAGATCATGCTGTGCAGTGCGGTGTATGTATGCCTGAGAAGAATACATCACATGAGTGATGTAGTGCTGTGCAGTGGAAGAGTGAATAAAGGATGTGCTGAGCATATGTCTGCTTGCGTGGAGTACCATACAAGAAGTGTAACGTGTTGTGCAGTCCGCACAGCATGTTTTTTGAAATAAAACACCCTGGTTAAAGATAGAAAAGCTTTCAGTGATGAACAATGCCCGCCAGGTAAGTAAGTAAGTAAGTAAGAGAGAGAGAGAGATAGAAAGAGTTTGCATGAGTGTGTGTATGTGTATGTGTTGAATGCATTTGTGCATGTACGGGCACAATGCACAGAGGTATTAGTGTTGGACTGAAAGTGTGCTATGAAAGTATACTGAGTGAGTGGGCCTGCAATGGTTCATTACATGGTGGATCCTGGGTTCCATTTTGGGAAGCCCAGGCTTGCCTGGTAATATCATGAGGAGCAGGGGAATCCCACCAGACAGATTTGTGGATTGACTCATTTCTACGAGCAGGCTGGGAACACACTGGAGGGATAAGGGAGAGACTCACTTTATGTTAAAAAATGACGGCTCTTTAATTCCGTGATAGATCACAAGGGGGCTGGACACATCTTAGGAAGGTAGATGGGGCTGATAAGGGAATTATAGAGTAGTGCTAGTGGTCTGGGATTAACCCTTTGAAACACACATCACTGTGGCTGACATCCAGATTTAAACGTTGGTTTCTCCAATTAAATATTTTGTGGACAATCAACTTCGGTGTTGTGCCTGATGTGGCAGACTTCTTTCATAAAGTAAGATAAAAAGGAAAAGGTTATACTTTAAAAGAAGCAGAACTTCAACATAAAACTTTAAAACTGAGACCCTAAATCAGATTTGATGTCTGGTAAAAGACTATAAGAAGGGGAGGGTCAGTCCCCAATTATTTGTTGCCTACCAAGCAACCTGACGGGATGTGTGAGAAGGGGAGGCTCTGCAAGACTTCTGCCAGTGACCAGGACTGGGGTCCAAGGCCTGTTAGTTCCCCTGCGAGGTGAAGGGAGATCACCCAGGGAAACCAAGGCCACCCGCTCTGGAGCCTGGGGAACCAGTGTCTGCCTGCTTGCCAAGGTCAGTATGCCCTGTGAGTAATAGGAGAGCACTGAAGGGAGCGAGAACAAGTGAGGAACAATACCTTGAGGACTTTTTTTTCCGAAGTGTAAGGATTCGGCACCAATTGAGTCATAGTCCATGTGCAAGACTGTTTTCAGTGAGCTCCATATGCCGGTAGAGGCCCGCCGCAGACTATCTTAAGTATTGAGAGCTATGTGGAGGGCACCAAGCCCACACAGCCTCATTGCGATGGCCCGATATGCCAGAGGGGGCACTGGTGAGGAAGTTGTGTGACCAGCGTGCTAGGACTTGTGAATGCCTGAGCAGTGCCCTGTATGCCAGGAGGGGCTGCCGTGGTATGGGAGACTTCACAGGACTCCATGTTGCATCCAGAAGGTACTGCGGCAACCCCGTATGCTGAGGGGGGCTACCAGAACCAACACATCAAAGACTTCGGATAGACACCCAGGACTGAAGTGAGGCTGTGACCTGTGGGTCTAGCCACACGAAGTATCTGACTTTATTGACCCCTGTGGACCAGGAGGGAGCCAAGAAGGATGATGCACTCTTGCGGGACTCCATTCAGGAGCTGAAGGACTGAATTCTCTGTGCTGGGGAGAACTTGACTTACCACATTACTACGAGCTGGAAGCTGCTCCAATCACTGGGGAGAACGTCCGTGCCACTCTGGAGAGTGAGCCTGACCTGCCCAATACTGCAGCATGTACTGCGAGCGGCCCAACTTCTCCTAGCAGGATCTGATCCCGAGAGCATCTGCTGTAACGTTGAATGCTTCCATGCTGCAGGAGTGGGTAGGACTTGAACCAGGGCCTTTGGGGTCAGGGGCATACGCTTCAGTAGGTGCTGCAGCACTATAGACACTGTTGACTGAAATCTTAGCGAGTCAAAGGGAACTCTCAAGCATGGCCTAATAGTTTGCATTAACTGATGTGGCCACTAGTGAATGGGAAAGAACTCTAACCACGCTACACGAAGGAGGGTGGGACAGGAATTTGCTTGACAACTACTAGAGCCCAACCTCAAGGGGGATTGTGTTATTACATTTGAATGTTGCAGTTATTTGCATGTGTAGAAATGGAAATAAAATGCTACTTGTTCTTATAACCGTCCTGATTTCCTCGGAGGCGGTCGCTCCTCACGCTGCTCCCTGCCCTGCGAGACTGAGTGGTATCGTAGCGCCCACAGCCAGACTGCTGCCTGCATTGTTTAATTATTGCTTACCCTCGTTGTGCTAGATCGCCACATAACGCTATTATTACCTGATCTATTGTGCTGCGCTGCCTTGCCGATTTCGCGAGCGCTAATTTGCATAATATCGTGGCGCTAGTCTGCCAAAGCGCGCTGCAACGCTCTGCTTAATTGTGCTGCCTGTATCTTGGTTTTTTGTGCCTGATTGTGCCTTGTGCCGGTTCCACTGCCATTCACATCGCGTTTTTCTCTTCATAGTGTGCCCCAACCCGGTTTCGCTTTTGGGCTAACTGCCATTTTGTGTTTTGTTGTTGTTTGTGCCTCCCTGCCCGGCTCTCCGCCCTGCTCACGCCCCCCAGCTGCTCCTCCCTCCCACTATTGATCAGGCTAATCTCTCCCACTAGACCGCTGTGACCGTCCTGATTTCCTCGGAGGCGGTCGCTCCTCACGCTGCTTCCTGCCCTGCGAGACTGAGTGGTATCGTAGCACCCACAGCCAGACTGCTGCCTGCATTGTTTAATTATTGCATACCCTCGTTGTGCTAGATCGCCACATAACGCTATTATTACCTGATCTATTGTGCTGCGCTGCCTTGCCAATTTCACGAGCGCTAATTTGCATAATATCGTGGCGCTAGTCTGCCAAAGCGCGCTGCAACGCTCTGCTTAATTGTGCTGCCTGTATCTTGGTTTTTTGTGCCTGATTGTGCCTTGTGCCGGTTCCACTGCCATTCACATCGCGTTTTTCTCTTCATAGTGTGCCCCAACCCGGTTTCGCTTTTGGGCTGACTGCCATTTTGTGTTTTGTTGTTGTTTGTGCCTCCCTGCCCGGCTCTCCGCCCTGCTCACGCCCCCCAGCTGCTCCTCCCTCGCCCCTCCCCCTCCACTATCCACTTATGACAGATGCTTTTGCGCGCAGCGGACGAGCCCTAAGCGCGCCGAAGGTGCGCCAAAGGTAAGCCCGTCTACGCCCGTCCGCGCCTGGACCGCGCCCAGCGCCAGACCCCCTGGTCCACTCAAACCCCACTCCACCCGCATAACGTACGACGCCGCTACCCTCTCTGCCCTTAACCCCGGACGCACACCACAATGCTGCAAAGCTGCCCCAGGATACACCCATGGACCCTTCGCCTGTCACTCCTGCAAGTTCGCCTGCATCAAGACCTACACCAAATCCACTAATTCCAAACACAGTTCCGACTCTAACAACCTGAAGTGCATTCTGCTGAACACCCGCTCGGTCCACAGACACGCCACTGAACTTTGGGACCTACTCGACACGGCATCTCCGGACGTCGCCTTCCTTACAGAAACCTGGATGAACACCTCATCAGCGCCCGACATCGCCATAGCCATCCCGGACGCTTACAAGATCATCCGAAAAGACCGCACCAACCAAACAGGAGGAGGCATCACCATCGTCCATAAGAACACCATCCGAATCACGACCAGCTCCGACGATAACCTCGCTACCGCCGAACACCTCCACTTCCAGATCCACACCGACCCCAGGACCACATTCAGAGGCACCCTCATCTATAGACCACCAGGAACCCGCTCTCAATTCAACGAAGACATCACTGACTTCATCAGCCCACATGCCCTCAACTCCAAAAACTACATCCTACTGGGTGACCTCAACTTCCACCTGGAAAAGAAAAACGACAGCAACACCACCACCCTTCTGGACAACCTGGCCAACCTCGGACTCAAACAACTTGTTGACACCCCCACCCACCTGGCCGGACACACACTCGACCCCATCTTCACCTCCAGCAAGCACATCTCCTTCGACCACACCACAACTCTCCATTGGACGGACCACAGCTGCGTTCACTTCAGCTACAAAAAGACCTTGACCCTCAACCCCTCACAACCTGTTCCTCGAAGAAACTGGAACAAAATCACCACCGAACAACTCTTCACATCGCTTAACCAAAACCCTCCTGCCATATCATCGAATCCAAACCAAGCGGCCTCCAAATTCACACAATGGATCACCCACAGCGCTGACGAACTAGCACCCTTGAAAAAACACCAAATCAAACTAGGTAGCAAAAAGGCCCCCTGGTTCAACGATGACCTTAAGAAATCGAAGAAGTTATGTCGTACTCTCGAGAAAACCTGGAGAAAAAACTCAACCACTAACAACCTGACCACCCTCAAGGCCGCCACCCGCAAACACCACCAACTGATCCGATCCACCAAGAAATCAGCATTCAAGGACCGACTCGACAAAAACGCCCACAACAGTAAGGAACTATTCAATATCGTCAAAGAATTTACCAACCCCACCGCCGGCACGAATGACATCACTCCCTCCCAAGACCTCTGCGACTCCTTATCCTCTTTCTTCCACAACAAAATCGCCGACATACATAACAGCTTTGAAAACCAGTCCGAGGAACATTCCTCTCCACCCACCCCAGAACCAAAACAGAACTCACACAACCTTCGCGCCTGGAACCCAATCACTACTGAAGACACCATCCGCCTGATGAACTCCATCCACTCAGGATCGCCAACCGACCCATGCCCCCACTACATTTTCAACAAAGCAGACTCCATCATCGCACCCCATCTCCGCGATGTCATCAACTGCTCCTTCAACTCCGCTACCTTCCCAGAAAGCTGGAAACATGCCGAACTCAGCGCCCTACTGAAGAAACCAACAGCAGACCCCTCTGAACTTAAGAACTACCGCCCCATCTCACTCCTCCCATTCCCTACCAAAGTCATTGAGAAAGCCGTCGCCAGTCAGCTCGCCGCCTTCCTGGAATCCAACAATTCCCTCGACACCTCACAGTCCGGCTTCCGATCCAAACACAGCACCAAAACCGCACTCATCGCAGCTACAGTCGACATCCGAACGCTACTGGACAACGGAGAAACAGTTGCCCTCATCCTTCTTGACCTCTCCGCCGCATTCGACACAGTCTGTCACAGCACTCTCATTCAACGCCTCAGCACCACCAGAATACATGGAAAAGCATTGGACTGGATCATCTTGTTCCTCGACGGAAGAACCCAGAGAGTCCGCCTCCCCCCATTCAAATCAGAGGCCACCGAAGTCATCTGCGGAGTACCACAAGGATCATCACTCAGTCCCACACTCTTCAACGTTTACATGAGTCCCCTCGCATCCATCGCGCGACAACACAATCTCAACATCCTCTCCTACGCAGACGACACCCAGCTGATCCTCTCCCTCACCAAAGACCCAAACACCGCCAAAACCAATCTACACGAAGGAATGAAAGAAGTAGCCGAATGGATGAAGAACAGCCGCTTAAAACTAAACTCGGACAAAACGGCAGTCCTCATCCTAGGATCATCCCCCTATGCCTGGGACGACTCGTGGTGGCCACTGGCCCTAGGTACAGCACCCATACCTACAGACCACGCACGTAACCTGGGATTCATCCTAGATTCCTCCCTCTCGATGACCAAACAAGTCAACGCCGTCTCATCCTCATGCTTCAACGTACTTCGCATGCTCAAAAAAATCCCCGAAACAAGAAAAACAGTCACCCACGCACTGGTCACTAGCCGACTGGACTACGGAAACACCCTCTACGCCGCAACCACAGCCAAACTACAGAAAAAACTCCAACGCATCCAAAACGCCTCAGCCAGACTCATACTAGACATCCCTCGTCAAGCTCACATTTCCGGCCACCTGAAAGACCTCCACTGGCTCCCCGTCAACAAGAGAATAACGTTCCGTCTCCTCACCCACGCACACAAGGCCATCTACGACCTAGGACCCGAATGCCTCAACACACGTCTGTCCTTCTACACACCCACCCGCCAACTACGATCATCCAATCAAGCCCTCGCCGCAGTTCCGCGCATCCACAGATCCACCATGGGAGGAAGATCCTTCTCCTATTTAGTGGCCAAGACCTGGAATTCTCTCCCCACTCACCTCAGCCTCACACAGAACCACCTTTCCTTCAGAAAACAGCTTAAAACCTGGCTATTTGATCAGTAATGCACAACCCTCCCCCAAGCGCCTTGAGACCCTCTGGGTGAGTAGTGCGCTATGCAAATTCCTGAACTTGTACTTGAACTATAAAAGCAAGTATTTGCCTGGATATTGAGTTATTGTTTGCACTGCTTTCACTTTGAGTTATGAGTTGTGTTTCTGACCTGTATCTACCTACCTTCATCCTCAAGGCAGCTTTTACTGCTCGACCACAGCTACCACTGAGAGTCAAGCACAGAAGTGGTACTTGGACCAGTTGCTTAGGATGTACAGTAGGCCAAGCCCCAGCACATGAGGAGTAAAATGCCTCAACCACCATGCTGGGGCCCAGCAGCCCCTGCACACCCCGTGGTTTCCTGAAAGGCGTTTGGACAGTGCCATTACTGATTGCAATCTAATAATCAAGTTTGCTTGAATGTGTTCACAGTTTTTAATCTGGAGTTTCCCATTATAAATAATCTTTTTTTTTTCAATTATCAGCAAGGTTAAATGGAAGTTGTTAATATCAGAGCTGAAAGCATCTTGGAAAATTATCTAATATCAGTCTCCATTCGCAACTGATTTAGGCTGACTTTATAAAGTGTTTTTTGAATGGATTTCCACCCAAGATATTTTCAGGCTATGGAGGTTATTGATACATTTTACTTAACATTCTTCCGAATAATTCTGCTTAGATTTTAAAGGTGGTTCTAAAGAGAAAAACTTGAAATATTACAGTTCTTCAAGGTATTAAAGGTACCTTGGATCATTATTTCTCTCAAGCAGCGGCATCAACGTGTACACATAAGAAAACTGTATCTCACATGTCCAGAGTTGTGTTTGGGGCTGGAACCAGCCTTGAAAGTAGCACAATATCCATCTGCCTACCAGACTCGTTCTACGTGTCTGCTTGCTATTACCAGAACCACTCTAGCAGATGTGCCCAGTGAATGGCTGCTGTCTCTTCCTACCATTCATCATACCCAGCCAGCCAATGTCTAAATGGATCCTTACTGGCCCAATGTACCTGCCTTATTTGTGTTGTCTACTGAACTTCTTCACGGGGAGAGAGACATCTCTCTCTCTCTCATCTTTCCCATGCACAGTATGTGTGTGTCATATTGAGCTCTAATGGCCGATTGGGGTTGATAAAGATGGAAAAATGCCTAAAATCATTTTATTTCCTTCCTTGATTTCTCTGTCTGCTTCTTGCCATGATCCTTTAGCAGTCCTGGATGGACATCTGCATCTCCAAGTTCCTCTACCACTGAGCATGCCATATTCTATTTAGGATCAAAAGTCACTGGGAAGAATTTGAGGCGCTTATGAGTAGTTCGGCATATAACTGCGGACAGGTGGAAAGAGGACGCTGTATTGCTGTCAATGGCTACTCAAATGATGTTTGACAGTGTTGAATGGCAATATGTATTCTCTTTATTAGAGAGGTTCGGATTTAGTCCACGGTTCTGTGCCTGTATAAGCATCCGGTACACTCACCATTTGGTGAGAGTATGGGTAAATGGGACAATATCCTGCCGTTTTACCCTACACAAGGGCATGAGACAGGGTTGCTCACAATCCCCTATGCCCTTCGCGTTGGCGCCTTTAGCCACATGGGTTCGGCACGACCCGTGACAGGCATCATGGGAGAAGGTGGGTGGAAAGAGAAATTCTCGTTATACACCAACTACATATTGCTACACACCACACACCCGCTTTACAGTTGGCATGTTGCTCTGCATATCTTTCAATTGTTTGGCAGCTATTCTGGGATAGAATCCTTCCTATTCCTCCTGGTGGGAACCATTACATCCCTCCTGAGTAGCAGATGATCCCTTTTATTAAAAGATATGTTTAAATATCTTGGCATACTAATATCTAGGAACGGTAATAATTTCTTGGAAGGTAATCTACTCCCACAATTGGCCAGGTTGTGACACATTGAAGACAGCTGCCAGTGTCCTTGATGGGAAGGGCCGTCCTGTTCAAAATGATGACACTGCCACCTTTGTTAAATGTCCTACAGAATACTCCCTACAGAATACTGGTCACATTTTTCCATAAAGTGGACAGTGAATTATGAAATCTTTAATGGGATGGAGGTAATTCCAGGATAGCCCTTCACAATTTAAAGGGTGGAGTATTTGAAGAGGGCTTGGCGATCCCCAACATTAGACAATATTATTGGGCTGCCCAATGGGTTCCAATTAATGAATGGGTGTTTGCAGGACAGGTGGACGTGGCTTATAGAGTGGATCATCACTTGATGGGACAGCAAGGATACCCTGCAGTGCTATACCACAAACCGTTGGGACAACAGTTGCCGCCACACACACAAATAGTCGTCTGCACCTGCCAAGAGTCCACTAGATTTCTCAGGTGGGGAGACAAGGTGATGGAGAGGACTCCACTATGGGATAGTGATCACCTAAAAGAAGTAGGGAATCGGAAGGGATTTCATTAATGAGGTCTAATTGGAGTAGACCACCTCAGAGATGTTTGGAGGGGCCAGGCCATAATCTCTTTTGATGATCCACAAGCGGAATACCAGATGTCTGAATCACAGTTGGGACCCGCGCTGCGAGCTCACATCTTTGAGGGTAAACAGCTGCCAGAATACACACCCCTGGAAGGCAGGCTCTTGCTAAACCCAATGCTAGATAAAGTCACCTCCTTGATATATAGAATGATCACGAATAACACACCGGACCCACTAGGCGCCTTGCGGGGGCATGGTGAGGCAGATGTGGGAATGCTGGAGGACAATGATTGGGTGGAGGCAATACAGAGTCCCAGAGAGGTTGCTCTAAGGGCACATTTCTGCCTCATACAGCTTTGTAGCCTTCATAGATCCTACCCCTCCAGAGCCACCATGCATCGGCTGGGCCGCTGTACTCCAACCAATGTGCATGGGGCTTTCAGGAGGTGGGCACCTTCTACCAAATTCTGTGGTACTGTCCAAAAATCCAGCAATACAGGTGAGAGATAACACAAGTTATGTCTGAAGTAGTAGGCCAGACTATCCCACTGGAAGCTAGATGACATATATTGTATGTGACTGAGGAAGAAACATGGTTGAAATATCTTAAGACATGGCTGATGGTTGCTGCTGTGGTAGTGAAAAGGAATATAGCCAGGGCCTGGGGAGTGGACCGACCACCGCGGGTGGTGGATTGGAAGTCATATCTGAACTAGTGCTGTGCAGCAAGAAAGAGCCAGGATTGCCCACGGAAATGGGAAAAAGTGTAAGGCCAGTTGGTGGAGTACAGGCGTTACTGAGAACTCTCTTGCTAATTGGATTGTGTGGTTGGGCAGGGGAACTAGGGTATTTACTATACTAGGTAAAGTTTTGATGCTAAAAATACTAACATTGCTTTTAATATCCGTATTTACTGTACTGGGCGAATATGTCGAGGTGGGATCTTCTGTACTCAGTGTCACTCAGTCTTAATGTATGACCGTTTCTGTGCTGCTGGGCATATGTTTAATGAAAAGAATTAAAAGTTATGGGTGACTATCAATGCCATCCCCGATTGGCAGTGCTAAAAGCCTGCGGACCTCTGGCTTCAAATTTCAAACCATTCTACTCATGTAAATTAACCTTGCAATATAGCTCCGAGTCAAGGTTTTGTGACCTTGTTATCAGCCAACCTTGCAAAGCTCCCTACCATGAAGACACCTTAACTTCATTTACATGATAGTGATTCGTGAGCCTAGCAGCATGCCGCCTCACAGCCCGGGACCTTGCCCTCCTGTCTGATGGTAAGCCCCTTTGACCTAACTAGTACCATCCTGGCCTAAACACATATTCATATTTATAATAGGACATATATGGAACACATATTATTCTTGGGCAGGAAACAATGAAGCAGAAACAGAAAGATGCATACATCGGGACAGAATTTACTTATATTTAGTCAGTGCTTTTAATGAATAAATTACGCGAGTTGAAACTGACTGTGTTGTGAAGATGAACACGTCAGAGATGGTCACGTACTCGTGATGCGATAAGATTACTGAATCTTGATCAGAGAGAAGTAAAGATTAAGAAATACAGGAAAGGTGAAATGCCAATAATTACTGGCAAGCCAAGGGATACAATTAAAGCATTTCTACTAACTCAGATACGTGTTCATTAATACATTGAGTACTGTTGGACATGTACATGTAGGATCAATAGTGGCAGGAACTAAATGATCATCATCTGAAAGCCCTGAAGAAGTCATGTGTGCACTAACTAGTGCATGAGGAAACGTGTTGGCTGCACTTTTGGATTATTTTGACTGTTTGATTGAAATATTATCCACAACGGAATTGAAAGGAGATAATTTGTTGGATGTGATTATATTTCTTTTGGAAACATTGAATTGAGCGACTACATTTCTTTTGGAAACATTGAATTGAAGAACAATTAAATGAAGAAAGATTTGGATTTGTTTCTTAACTGGGATAACGTCAAATACGGCTGTATCTATTTGGACTTTTAAAGGACTTTAGTGTGCTCAGGGAGGAACTGTATTTTGGTTAATAAATTACAAGTGCGTGATCGGGACTAACAGGATCTGAAACATGCATGTAAGAAATACATGTATGTAACACCAAAAGCACATATTATTTCTATCACAGCAAAAGGACTGTCCAGGTAGGATTGACTTTGGCATATTCATGCCAATTGAAGCCTGGATATGCTAACTAATACCCATTTAAATCAAGCATTACTTTATATTAATAAAAAATACTTTGACAACTGGAACAAAGAGACAAACACAGTTAGTCACAAATAGGATACTACTAGCCCATCACGGTTGTAAGAAACTTAATTATTAATTGTAAGAAACTGAATCATTAATTGGGGTGGGTGGATGTTCACCATAAGTAATAAAGTCACAAACCTATAGGGTCAAGACAAAGGTTTCAGTAATTTAAACCTGAGCTCAACCCCTGGTGGTTGTGTTCGAGAGCAAAGCAAACACAAGGAGATGATGGACAGAGTGCTGAAACTTTTCAGACGCTCACAGCCTACAATTTGTAAAGCCTTTAGAAGTACAAAAACAGTTAAAAAGTCTAAAACACTGCACAAAAAAATGGGGAAAATGCATGTAACTTACAAAAGGCAACATTGGTTTAAATATTATACCATAACATTGTGATCACATCTAGCCCACCCACTTTTGTTTCAACAATGTTTTATTCCAAGGGAGAAACCATCATGAGCATCATCTTAAAACAATTATGATGGCTGATCCTTGTGCCCAGGGAAGCTGATGGCATTTCAACCTTGCAGGTTGGGATCTCAAATGACAAATCTTGTGTCAGGAGGTTCCCAGACCCCAGCAGTATATATGGGGGAAGTAGGCAAATATGAACAACGTCTCAATGGGCGGCAAAAATGTAATTGGCAAAGCTGCAATACTTTCCTCAGTGGCGGCTCTCTGCAAGTACAAGCGCAGACTCCCAACAGTCACGCCAAGTAGGATTGAGACACTGCAGCCATGACAGAACATATTGGGGAACTCACCTTCATGTACATCCAACAGGTGAGGTGGTATAAACCAGGGAGGATGACGGTCAGATGGCCGGGAGAACTGAAGACTGTGAAGGTGTTCAAAAGCATAAAAAATAAATATCCAAAGAAATAGGTCTAAGAAAGCAAGGCTGCCATATTAGGACTGTCTGCTTCATTGTCTCATCAGAAATGCATCCATTGACCTAAAAGCCAGCCGTATAGCTACCACAATCAAACCTGGTTGTCTGGAAATGTTTATAAAGTTAAGGAACTTTCAGCGGCTATTTGGCATGATCAGAAAGGAGTCACCACTACCAGGTCCCTCTTCCTACTTTCAGGGGCAAACAAACTGTACTGCCTTAATGACTCAAGGACTGAATGGGGAATTAACTGTATCTAGAAGTCATACACAGGACATTTAGAACACTAAGGGGTCTATTAGTATAGCGAGCGGGCAGATCACCACCGCCCGTATGGTGGTGGCGATCCGCCCACCATTTCCCACCGCCCGCCTATCATTTCCCCCGCCATATTATGATGGCGGGGTGGACCCCAGCGGACTGAAAGACCGTCTGCTGGTTTTCCGCCCGTTGACGAGTCGACTAGGCCAAAAACGGGGTTAATATGGTGGCGGTGTCTGCAAGACACCGCCATCCATATTAATATGCAGGCGGAGATGTGCCTTTAGAAATGAGGTTTCTGTATGCCCCCAAAGTGTTGGGGGGAGGAGGGTGCACATGGGGGGTACCTATGGTACCCCCCTAAATTGGTATGGACAAGGTGGCAGGCACTGCACGGTGCCCGTCACCTTGTGCATGCCAATGCACAAGGTGCGTCCACAGCATTGTGGTGGGTGGTGCTGTGAGCACCGCCTGGCACAATGTTGTGGATGGAGGATGCCACCGCGGCATCCTGGTTGCAGGTGCGGGACCACTGCACCCCTGGCGGGCGGTCCCGCATACCATTACGGTGGTGAGCGACTTTGTCCGCTCGCCAACGCAATAGACCCCTATGTGACTGTGTATCGAACGCCCATGAAAAGTCAAGGCAAAAAAGGAAAAAGACATGCTAAGTTCGGTAATTGCGGGTCCTTTCAGCAGCACCGTAGCAAATTTGAAATGGGAAGAATAGTACTTTCATTTCTTGACAATGGTAAACAACATCATATAAGTAGTGACAAGTTAACCAAAGAAACATGCTGACCACCACATAGCTGCCAAGGTTTCAGATTGCTTACGTGTGACATTTTCATAATTTCAGTGTAATTATGAGTGACATTCAACAAATATGAGTGACACTTTCTCGCAAGCAAAATCAAGCGATAAAGACAAGAAAAACATATAACATTAATAATTACACCTATTTGACTAACGAAAAACTAAAACTGCTCCAAAGCACAAGGCAGTTGTATTTAATTTTGCAGACACCCAGCCGAAAAACGTGGTATTGGCTGGGTGTCAGGAACATGAGTTACAACTGCCCTGAAAGTTTGTCATTAACAAAAGCAATTGAAATACTCCAAGAATCAGTTTGTTGCAGGAGCCCGTCATTTCACTTTGATGATGATGAGTGAAATGTGCTGATGGTAATACTGCATTTTGGGGTTTGTATGCCACAGGGAGGCTGGCTGGCACAGATTACGAAAGTAACTACTTTTACAGGAAGGAATTGCGACGTGTAGGCAGTGTGCAACAGTATTCATATCAATTGCATCTAACTTGAATACATGATGAACACTACAGATCGCAACCAGAGAACTTCAAACTATTAAAAAAAAAAAGACATTTCTGACCTCTTCCTTACTGCGTATTCAAGCTTCCACGCGCTTTTCTGTGAGATGTGCAGTTGCCAAGTCTCTGCTGTGTATGAAGGCTCTCTTTCTAGGCGACGGCTCGACTGCTGTGCCCTGAGCTCTAACAGCAGAGGCCTAGCTGCAGTTTGGTTTGTCTGTAGAGCTATAGGCCTGACATGTCTGACGACGTGAGCAGGACTCTGCATCGAACTTTTGAGTATTAAGGGGAGTTGTTGGCACAAAACGTGTTACAACCTGCTCTGCTCCTTACGTTTGGGTGCTGCATGCTTTGTCATTTCAAGGCGCAAGCATCAGAGGTTCGCGTTACTCCTGGCAGATTCCCCGCGCCGATCATCTCAGTAATGTAGCGCCGCAGCCAGGTGGGCCATTATTCTATCACTGACAGTAGTATGCGACGAATGCCGAGTCGGGCTGCCCTGAACGCCGCTGAGTGGTCTATAATAATTATTAGTTTATGCGCAGCAAGCAGCAGCTGAGGCAGCACACTGGAATCATGTCATTGGCATGCCTGCACTATGAATCCCCCGCTGCTTCTTCTCTGGCGACCTCACTTGCTGCAGGACCACGTGAGGTCACATCCGGATTTGTGGGCTGGCCCTGCCCCAGGTGTTTAATGGGCAGAGTGTGGGCTGTACGACAGCCTGGCGCACAGCGCCGCGCCGCGGGCGGCCCGGGTATTAATTAATTAACGCAGCCAGGCTGGCAGGCGGCTGAGGCCTCAAATGCAACATTGTTGCACGGCAGCCTCTCAGCCAGCACTTTCAGTGACTCACAGAGCTGAGGAGCACAAGAACTTATTTTAACTGTTTATGAGCCACCCTGCCGGAGCTGCTGGCAGCAAGTCTGGAGCATCAGAGCCGGCGCGCTAGCACCATCGCTGGAACCAGTTTCAGTGACGTTAAAAATGCGTGATAAAGCATTTCAGTGCGGTGTTGCGGAACACCACACTGAAATGCGTTAGTGTCACACGAGAGGCGTGACACTTGGCAGGACTGCCACCAGACATTGCAGCGTAATCCTTTCCTCACTCTGAAACACACATCTGCACCGGCCTATTGAGAGACAGTGCTTTATTGGTACATCATGAGGAATACGCCCAGAGACTCTATTGACACTCCTCCCAGACAACTACTATTTATAGAAACAGTGGCGGGTAAAAGCATGAAATAAACAAAATTACTATACACTATTGCAAAATAATAGGTCCTGGAAATAATCTTGAAAAACGTACACTTAAAGTGTCGGCATAGACTATCGAAGAGAACACAATATGATCTTTTTCCAAACTGTCTTCTCTGTATTCTGAAATAGTAAGTAACACTACTTGCCTCATGTTGACAGAAGAATGACTAGCAAAGGTTGAACACCAGAAATCTACAGCAGTAGATTAGAAGCAAGATGCTTACAGGGCTGGAAGACTGAAATAAGAGGGAAAACATGGAGATATGGCTTCTTCCCTATGAAGCTTCCAACCCACCTAACAAGTCCAACATAAACCCCTTACTAGAATGTGAACATGCCCAAAGGATATAGACATGACACAGACTTCTGCAGAATGTGCCAAGGCAAACGTTAGCCTGCTTTCTTTGCTACCAACATAGAAGTCAGTTACCTCAGGAAGTAAAACGCAAAGGGGTGTTTTAGGTTTTGAATTATAATAAGAATATATGCTTCCCAAGACTTTTACAATGAGACACTACAAAAAAGGAAAAGTTTCTTGGTATAGAGAACATGTTTCAAAAAGATGGATAGAGGCTTTGGATTACAGGATCCAGTTACCATGCTGATAACACAAGACTGCTGAACAATGGAGTTCATGGACTCCGAAAGCTTCGAAAGATATCTGGATGACCAGACCCCATCAGACATGGGAACATCGCATTTGTGACCGAATTTCATGTCATTCTCATGGGGGCAGAATCAATGCAGACAATATCAGTCCCTTGTTTGATCTACGCTCAAACAAGGAAAAGAAGGAGAAGCTTCAAAACCATCTCATAAACAATGCCTAATCTCTGATAGTGCCACTGGCATCATCAATATACATGACACTAGGTGTACAGTTGCCATAGAATATAATTGCAGAGGGGCACACACAGTCTGCTACCTCCTAAATTGGAGTTAAAGAAGGGTTTAGGGGTTGAGCTCAGGATATCAGCAAGCAACTTCAATTGAATATATCATTGCCTAGGAACATTCTAAATGATGCCTCATAGCAAGACTATGAGTATCATCAGAGGTTCTCCGCATGCGTGACAAACATGAGACAGAACTCACCTAGGAGTCAACACTCAAGACTCCTCAGACTTACACATACCACTTAGCCCTCCATTCCCAGACCCAATATTTTTTTCCATTGGGGAAACACTACGTCCATACTGGAGCATGCCCTGTCAGAGCTTAGGAAACAGGCCATAGTACCCCAATTGGCCCATTCATTTGGATTGGCAGGAGTTCAACAGGCTAAAGTTACGTTTTGAGACTCTAGTCTCTTCTCACCAGCAGGCCCTCCTCAACTGAGAATTCCTAATGAGTGTATTACACCTATCTTACCGTCATTACCTGATTCTAGGATTGGGCATAAAAGGGGTTTTACATACCTTCAATCAAATGTTCCACCCCACTCTCTGAAGAAAATCCAAAAACGTAGCCACCCATCACTTCTGTAGAACCCAAGCAGCAGAGTCACATGACTTATAGCAATGGATCAGTGATCATGTCGCTAAACACTTATTTATTCACACACTATATTAAACAGAAGAAGACCCTCACATATCTCAAATCACACTCACCAAATATAGCCCTGGTGCAAGAGACTCACCAAACACCCGCAGAGACTGAAAAGCTTAGAAGAGAGTGATGGAGAACCTCCCTGACATGCCAATCTCGACATTCCTACTGTACCTAGAGTACGTAGGAATGTAGGAGCAGCCATCCTAATTCGTAAATGATTCCTAATTTACATTATAAACTCATGGTTGAACTCTACATCCTTGTTATATGTTTATAGAATGTCATATCTATCAACAAACAATGCTAATAGGATCAATATATCCTCAATAGGAGACAAAGAAGGCTTCTTCAAAAAGATGACTAGATCATTTCTACCATCCACGTAGTGAAACGTGCCATGCCACGTAGTAAAACGTCATAAGTGGTGACTGCAATATGGTACCGGACTTTCACATAACCACACAATCCATAACCCTTTTCACTCACGGACCCATGGTGCCTACAGCACCCTGCAGAGAAAGATTACATGTTTTTCATCCTGTGTTCACAGCACCATACCCAAATTATTATTAGTAAATTACTCCCTTTTAACATAAAACATGCAGTGCGACATTGGGTCTTGTAGTATATCTGCCCATGACACTATAACAATACATATTGATCTTGGTTTGTAAAAGCTGCCTCAAGGGAACTATGGACTCAGCATATCTTACTCAAGAGACGATAAGGAAAGTCTCCAATCTTCTTTAACTTAATGTAACAAAGGTATATTCTTATCTACACAAATGCTGTGGGTGGCTGGGCAAGCCAGTATTAGAGAGAAATTAATAAGAGACTCAGCCCTGCATAGGACAAATATCATCCTACAAAACAGACCTTCTTAATAATCTCACACAGGACTATAAGAATACACCCACACATAGGACACTACAGACGCTTCTTAATGGAAAACATGATCTTAAGTATCTTCTGACATTCCATGCAGAAAAAGCTCTATTTCCAAACAGTTAATACCACTATGAAAGGGGGAAAGGCATATGTCTACTAGCCATCCAACTCAGACAAAGAGAAGCACAACAAGCCAATCCAGTCACCCGCAACAACCAAGGTGCTCTACAGGCACACCCCGCAGACATCCAAGTGACCTTTGAGATTTCAATCATTCCCTATATATAACAGAGGATACTAATTCTTGAGGGCAAAAGAACCAGTTTTCTCACTCATTAACTTGCAAACTCTGTCCCTAGAGCTGGCTCAGACACTTCAGGCAGAGATTTCTACTGAAGAAATAATGCAAGCCGCAAACAAACTAAAAGAAGAGAAAGTAGTTGTCCTATCACAAAAACATTTTGTAGATATCTCATCAGGGACACACCCCTCCCAGAGCACAGCTCCGCTTTAATTGCTCTACTACTGAAGACAGGCAAAGACTGGTGACAATGCAGGAGGTAGAGGCCATATAATTAATTACTTCCAAAATGCAAATCTTCGCCAAAGTTTTGTCTACCCAGTTAACAAGATTTTTACCAGCATTGATCCATCCCACTCAAATGGGCTTTGTACCCCATAGCACCTCCGCATCTTACCTATGAACACTTTTGCATATATTATGGCAAAAGCAACATCACAAAGATGACAAAGTGGCCGTGTTTTTAGATGCTGAGAAAGCATTCAATAAGGTAGAGTGGGACAACATGAGTGAGTGCTTGAAAGAATGGGGTTGGGAGAAGGCTTCCTTATAAAAATCAAATGGATATATTCTAACCCGACAGCTGTAGTAACAAGCAACGGTTTTTCATCACAGGAAATCACCATTGGGAGAGGAACCAGGCAGGGCTTCCCTCTGTTCTCAGTCCTCTTCAAAAGTGCACTGGAACCTTTAGCGGCAGCAATAAACAGCGACTCCAAAATGAAAGGCGTACAAACACCAGGATGTGAGCATACAGCCCTTTTCAATGCCAAAAACATTTTAGTAATGCTCTCTAACCCATTTAGGTCCATTCTGGCAGAAAGAGACTTGATGTCAGTCTTCTCGGGCTACTGTATTACCTGGGATAAATGCGAGGCACTACCTCTTACTCCTGTCATAACTAAAGACTCACTAGGGAACTGCCCATTCTGCTGGACCACCCATAATCTCTAATACTTAGGAATACTCATAAACACAGGGCTTCAGAACATAATACAGGATAACCTAGGACCACTACCAGAAAAGATTCAGAGCAATATTACTAGGTGGCCCAAACTACATCGCTCCCTTTCGGGAAAACTATCATTAAAATTAACATTATGTGCCTCTTAAACTATATCTTTGCAATGCTCCTACTGTGGATCTCAACCAACCTACAGAAAACACTATCCCAACTATGGAAGTTAAATCTGTAGTATGGCCAAAGCTCAAACTTAAAATGACTAAACTGCATGAGTCTACAGAATTTGGGGGTCTTCGATTGCCCCATGAGGAATCATACTGGTTATACTTTCAATCAGCACAACTCAGGTATCCCATCCACACATCTCCTGAAATCCAACTATGACTGGCGATAGAAAACAGGATCATAAGAAGATAAAGCGGGCTGTGGGAGGGGTACACCAAGGCCCAGAAAAAGACTCAAAAAAGCAATCCTGTAGAGCATGCAGCAGCATATGCATGGCACAGGGCCCATATGCTATTCCACATGGACATTTACCCGAGGAAGGAAGAACAACCATGTGAAAGGATTCAAAACATAAGGGCTGACCTCAATAGAGGAACTTGTCCAGGGAGGTAGTCTTAAAACATTTGCAGTGGTATAATTGGAATTTGACCTCCTCTCCAAACAATTTTGAAATTACCAATGATTGCGGTACTGTGTCTGGAGACTCAAAGGGCAAAGCCCAGTAGACTTACCGGACTCTCCAATTTTAAAGTGCGTAGAGCCAAATGTACAAAGCTTTTTTTGGCTCGCAAACGGGCCATTTGCGACCAGAAAAAAACATTTTTAAATGTACAGAGCCCTATTTGCGATTTGGTAAGCTATTACCGAATCAAAAATTGGGTTTGTGAGATGCTGTTAGGAAGGGGCGGGCCAAGGGTGTCCCTTTCCAATAACAAGTTACAGCGGCATATATGAATGTTTTCCAACCGGAATATGGTTGCAAAACATTCATACTTTACCGACTCCATGAAGGAGGTGGTAACCCATTCGCAAGTAGGAAGGGGGTCCCGAAGGGACCCCATCCACTTTGTGAATGTGGCCATCAACATTATTTAAGAGCAGGCAGTGGTGTCTACTCTTAAAAAATGAAAATTAAACTTTTCATTTTTCTTTTTTAAATGCATCTTATTTTTCTTTAGGGAAAATGTGCTGCAATTCAAAATATTTTTTTTTTAATTTAAAAAGCAGTCACACACATAGTGGTCTACTGACCCCAACAGGCCACCAACCCTGTGAGTGCTAGCTATTCCCAATGGGTTGCGAATTGCTATCTGCCTCATGAATAGTAATGAGGCAGGTCCCTTGCGATCCATTGAGAATCGCAAACAGTGGAAAATACACTATTGTACATAGCTGTTTGCGATTTCCTAATAGCCAGGACACAAGTCATTAAAAAAAGAAGTGGGGGGACTAACCAGGTTAGGCAGTATGCAAGTGAAATCATGACACGTGACATGGCACATGGCATCACAGGAAGTGACCTCCCTGGAAGTGACATCACAAGAAGCGACATCAGATATCAAGACCTCACACATATGTTTATCAGGTATATCATGAGTACATTTAAGCACATTATGAGATTTAACAAATTAAAGTTGGGGTTGTGCCAAAAAAGTGGCACAATCCAAATGCAAAATCTGGACCTTAACTAACACATCTTTGTTTTTTACCATGTCACAAAGAAATTGGCAACAAGGAGAAGCATGGTAGTATATCTATTATGCTTAATTGGTTGTAATGTCTACATTTTAAAATATTTGATTGGGTTAAGGGATCTGCTGTGAAGGTGCCCAGTAAATCTCAGGGAATAGTAATAATGGTGAGATGACTCTGATAGTTAATGCACTTGCTGGAGAGATCTGTGTTTTGTGAAGTCCCAGATTTGAATTAAAGTATTCGAGGAGGTAAATGTGTCTCCTACAAACCACATCATCTAACACGCAGATCACAGATTTTTATTTTATATAGATAGTAAAGTGGGTTACTGCTTTTAACACAGAGATCCCACCATGAACCTGCAGTTCATATATTGTAATCCTTCTAAAAGACCACAGTGATGTATGAAGGACATGTGGCTCATACACCTTGTAACTCTCACTGTCTCATGTACATTAAGTTATACATGTACATCGTCAGTCTTGGCATCTTTGGCGTGAGTCTTCCTTTGACATTTTACTGATTGCCTCCTCCGTGTTTGATATGTTTCGCTGGTTATATGCTTTGGGCACTGTGCCACTGCTATTCAGTGCCACAGTGCAAGTGCTCCCTATGTTAAATTGATGTAAGATCAGTGACTCCATGATTGGGTTATTTGATTTACTTGTCAGACCCTAGTACGGTGCACCATGTGTTCCCAGGGCTTGTACATCAAATGCTGCTGGTGGGCTTGCAGCACTTGTTGTGCCACCCAAAGAAGCAGCTTGTAAAGTGTGTATCAGGCCTGCCATTGCAAGGCCTGTGTGCAGTCTGTGACTGCCATGTCGATTTGGCAAGTGCACCCACTGCTCATTCCCTACACCTTCCCTTTTCTTCATATCAGACACCCCTATGGTAGGCCCAAGGGCAGGGTGCATTGTAAGTATAAGGTAGGACACGCCCTGGTGTGTGTAGCATGTCCTAATAGTGAATTACAGCTGTTTTTCACTATTGCAAGGTTATCTGTTCTCCATAGGCCAGAATGGGCAGTTAGATTATTACATCTTATAATCCTAACTGACTCAGGGAACATGGTAGACATTCGAATTTAATGTGCCTGTACTCAGAATGATAAAATACATCTTTTAGTAAAGTTGGTTTTAACATTCTTTGTTTGAAAATACCACTTTTAGAAAGTAGGTATTTTCTTGTCTAACTGTCCAGGCCTGCCTTTGCTAGGCTGTGTATTCCTTGTCTGGAGTTTGAGTGACAGGGCTGGGGGATTCCAGGAGACAGGCTGAGGCAGCCCAGTGGTGAATAGAGAGATCTGCATCTAGATGGGAGGGAGGAGTTGCACTTTGGACCTGAATAGGGTTGGGCCTTCCCTCCACAATGCTGGCTCCACCTCCTGTGGTGTGTCTGATGTCTCTGCCCTGCACTGTGAAAGGAGAGAAGGAATCATATCAACAAAGTGCTTCAGGGCTGTGCCTTCCCTCCACGGTGCTGGCTCCACCTTCTGTGGATCCAGTGGTGCAATAAATGTATGCTCATAAATCAGTACAGAACATAGTATCAATAACAATTTGAGGGTTTTTAAGAGGGATGTAGGAGAGAAAAACAAAGCTCATAACACCAAACTTCATATCATCGTTGACTTTGTATTATTTCAAAGAGGGATCAATCAAATATATACATTGCACACATAGTGTTTTTGAAAAGTGCAAAAGTGTCCCAAGTGTATTGTGAGAACCAAAGAAACACAGATTTAGTTGAGTGACATCAAGTGAATTATATACAAGGTTTCTGCATGGGATAATTTACAGGGAAAAGGGAAAAACGACCATGAAAGCAATGATTATAGACAAAAATGTTACAATGACTATCTTCAATCATAGGCACTGTTTGTATGGTTCATTTCCATATAGCGTCGACAGCGTTTCGACCCGGAAGTGGATAAGGGGTCTCGTCAGGACCAGGGCGATGTGGGACATCTGGGTAAAACGAGCTCAAATGCTGGGTGATAAGTGCCAACCATGCGTGAAATTAGAGGATAAAATACATACAGTGAACCCACTGTACACTGTGAGTAGTGAAGGCACCATCGATGACGGTATGCCCCGCTCAATGGCCAGATACAGAGTCTGTACCAACGGGGGGGCTGAGGGATATTGGAGCGACTAATGGCCACTGGTGAATATGTGTTCCGTAGGATAATTGTGGCAAACCAGGAAATGCCTGGGGATTGAAGCGCGATCGCCACTGTCAGTCTGTCTAGATCCAACTGATGGATCCCGGGCTCCATATATAATATAGGTATTAATAATATCGAATTTTTTATAATATAATTTTTTTTTAAGTGTTTAGTATTTTAGTATATGTGTGAAAATATATATTTTTATTACAATTTATTTTAAGTTATGAATTTTATTTATTTAATTTTTGCGTAATTTAATTCTGTAGCGGGTTGTGGGTTTATAGGGGAATAGGGTGCGAAGTAATTTAATTGTAATTAATTAATATTTTTATTTATTTATTGGTATTTATTTTGAATTAATTGTTAATTAATTTTTAATTGGTAATTAATTAATTTGTAATTGGTAATTAATTTTGATTAATTGATAATTATGTTAATTTTATTAATTTATTTTTCGTTGTGGGTTTATAGGGGAATAGGGTGGAAAGT
This sequence comes from Lissotriton helveticus, assembly GCF_964261635.1. Taxonomy (NCBI): domain Eukaryota; kingdom Metazoa; phylum Chordata; class Amphibia; order Caudata; family Salamandridae; genus Lissotriton; species Lissotriton helveticus. Next base: position 964,010,277 of record NC_136071.1, on the reverse strand, counting down.
AATTTAATTGTAATTAATTAAATATTTTAATTCATTGGTATTTATTTTGAATTAATTGTTAATTATTTTTTAATTGGTAATTAATTAATTTGTAATTGGTAATTAAGTTTTATAAATTGATTAATTGATAATTATGTTAATTTTATTAATTTATTTTCCGTAGCGGGTTTTGGGTTTATCGGGGAATAGGGTGGGGAGTAGTTTAATTGTAATTAATTAAATTTTTTATTTTATTTATTGGTATTTATTTGAATTAATTGTTAATTTTTAATTGCTAATTAAATAATTGTTAATTGTTAATTCATTTGTATTAATAGGTAATGAATTATAATTAATATTTATTTGTATTTTTAAAATAATAATTATTATAATAAATTGGTAATTACTTTTAATGTATTTTTTATTGGTATTGATATTTAGTTTATTTTTATTAATATATTAAATATTTACTTTCGCTACTGTTGCACTCACTGGAGTGGTTATAGTAAATTTTACCCTCCCGCTATCCAACGCTTTCCCTACTGTTGCACTCTCTGGAGTGGGAATAGTAATTTTAACCCCTACGCTATCCAACGCTTTCCCTACTGTTGCACTAATTGGAGTGGGAATAGTAATTTTTACCCCTACGCTATCCAATGCTTTCCCTACTGTTGCACTCTCTGGAGTGGGAATAGTAATTTTTACCACTACGCTATCCAGCGCTTTCCCTACTGTTGCACTCTCTGGAGTGGGAATAGTAATTTTTACCCCCACGCTATCCACTTCTTTCCCTACTGTTGCACTCTCTGGAGTGGGAATAGTAATTTTTACCCCTACGGTATCCAACGCTTTCCCTACTGTTGCACCCTCTGGAGTGGGAATAGTCATTTTTACCCCTACCCTATCCAACGCTTTCCCTACTGTTGCACTCTCTGGAGTGGGAATAGTAATTTTAACCCTCTCGCTATCCAACGCTTTGCCTACTGTTGCACTCACTGGAGTGGGAATACTTGCCAGGCCGGGTCGCCCCCACGCTCCTCCTGCTCCTGTGTGCTGGTTTCCTGCTGTTTGCCGCCACTTGCCTTTTCCCGCCGCTGCCCCCTTGCGGCCCCGCCCCCGCCAGCCGATTGGCCCCGCCCCCACCAGCCGATTGGCCCCCCGCTCCCGCCACCCAGCGGACCCTCCCTCCCGGCTCCCTTCTTATGCCGCCTCCACGCACGCGCAGCGTTGACGCGCAGCGGGCGCGCCGATTGTGCGCCGAGGGCGCGCCAAAGGCAAGCCCGTCTGCGCCCGTCCGCGCCTGGACCGCGCCCAGCACCAGGACCCCTGGCCCCCGACGGACCTACGACGCCGCCACTCTCATCGCACTCAAACCCGACCAACCAAGAGCCTGCCACCGAGCAACCCCGAGACGCACCCACGGACCCTTCACCTGTCAAGCCTGCAAATTCACCTGCCTCCGGACCTGCACCGCAGCCACCAAGCCGAGCACCAACAACAGCCACCTCAAGTGCATCCTGCTCAACACCCGCTCCATCCACAGACACGCCATTGAACTCTGGAACCTGCTCGATACAACCTCACCAGACGTCGCCTTCCTCACGGAAACCTGGATGAACGCCTCCTCAGCGCCCGACATCGCCATCGCCATCCCGGATGGATACAAGATCATCCGGAGAGACCGCGTCAACCAGACTGGAGGAGGCATCGCCATCGTACACAAGAACACCATCCGCATCACGACCGACGCCAACGACACCTTCACCGCCGCCGAGTATCTCCACTTCCAGATACACACCGACCCAAAGATGACCCTCAGAGGCACCCTCGTCTACAGGTCCCCTGGACCACGTACACAATTCAGCGACGACATCACGGACTTCGTCAGCCCGCATGCCCTCCGCTCCGCTGACTACATCCTCCTAGGTGACCTCAACTTCCACCTGGAGAACAACAAGGACCGAAACACCGCCGCCCTGCTGGACAACCTCGCCAACCTCGGACTCAAGCAACTGGTGAACACCCCCACCCACTACGCCGGCCACACGCTTGACCCTGTCTTCTCATCCAGCAAGCACATCACCTTCAGCCACTCCACCGGACTTCACTGGACCGACCACAGCTGCGTCCACTTCAGCTTCAGAAGAACCACGACCCACCGCCACCCGCAACAGGTTCCTCACAGGAGCTGGAGCAAGATCACCGCCGACCAGCTCACCACCTGCCTCAGCCAGAACCCACCCGCCAACGCAACGGACCCCAACGAAGCAGCCCGCAACTTCGAGCAGTGGCTGACCACCTGCGCCGACGACCTCGCACCACTGAAGAACCCTCCTAGCAGACCCAGAAGCAAGAAGGCCTCCTGGTTCACCGAAGAACTCAAGGACTCCAAGAAGAACTGCCGCACCCTCGAGAAAGCCTGGCTCCTCGACCAGACCACAGACAACATGACCGCCCTCAAAGATGCTACCCGCAAGCACCACCAGCTCATCCGCACCACCAAGAAGAAGTCACTGAAAGAACGACTGGACAACAACGCCCACGACAGCAAGGAGCTCTTCAGCATTGTCAAGGAGTTCTCTAACCCCAGCACCGGCAACAACGACATCACTCCTTCACAAGATCTCTGCGACTCTCTCGCTTCGTTCTTCCACCGCAAGATCGCCGACATCCACAACAGCTTTGACGCACCCCCACGCACCCAACCGCCGAACCAATGCCCCCCACCGCCACCCTCCGCACCTGAACCACGGTGACCACCGAAGACACAGCCCGCACGATGAACACCATCCACTCCGGATCTCCGACCGACCTGCCCCCACCACATCTTCAACAAGGCCGACTCCATCATCGCACCCCAACTCCGGGACATCATCAACATCTCCTTCAACACCGCCACCTTCCCGGAGAGCTGGAAGCATGCCGAGCTCAACGCCCTACTGAAGAAACCAACAGCGGACCCCACCGACCTCAAGACCTTCCGCCCCATCTCGCTCCTCCCTTTTCCTGCCAAAGTCATCGAGAAGACCGTCAACAGACAACTAGCAGCCTTCCTCGAGACAAACGGATCCCTCGACCCCTCGCAGTCTGGTTTCCGAGCCAACCACAGCACCGAGACCGCCCTCATCGCTGCTACCGACGACATCAGAACCCTGCTCGACAATGGGGAAACAGCGGCCCTCATCCTCCTGGACCTCTCTGCAGCATTCGACACCGTCTGCCACCGCACTTTAGTCCAACGCCTCAGCAACATCGGGATCCAAGAGAAGGCTCTGGAGTGGATCAGCTCGTTCCTCGCCGGAAGAACGCAGAGAGTCTGCCTCCCCCGTTCCGATCCGAGGCCACCGAAGTCATCTGCGGCGTACCACAAGGATCATCACTCAGCCCCACCCTCTTCAACGTCTACATGAGACCTCTTGCAACCATCGCACGCCAGCACAACCTCAACATCATCTCCTACGCCGACGACACCCAACTGATCCTCTCCCTCACCAGAGACCCCACCACTGCCAGAACGAGCCTGCACGAAGGGATGAAAAGCGTCGCCGAATGGATGAAGAACAGCCGCCTGAAACTGAACTCAGACAAGACGGAAGTCCTCATCCTGGGACCATCGCCCTCCGCCTGGGACGACTCCTGGTGGCCCCCCGCCCTGGGCACCGCTCCCAAGCCAACCGACCACGCACGCAACCTGGGCTTCATCCTGGACTCTTCCCTCTCGATGACCAGACAAGTCAACGCCGTCTCCTCATCGTGCTTCAACACCCTGCGTATGCTCCGGAAGATCTTCCGATGGATCCCGACCGAAACCAGGAAGACGGTCACCCAGGCCCTCGTCACCAGCCGACTGGACTACGGGAACACCCTATACGCGGGAACCACAGCCAAACTACAGAAAAGACTCCAGCGCATTCAGAACGCCTCCGCCCGACTCATCCTGGACATCCCCCGACGCAGCCACATCTCCGGCCACATGGGGGACCTGCACTGGCTCCCCGTCAGCAAAAGGATCACGTTCAGGCTCCTTACCCACGCACACAAATCTCTCCACGACCTGGGCCCCAAGTACCTCAACGAGCGCCTGACCTTCTACAAGCCCACCTGTCAGCCACGTTCTACAAGCCTCGCCCTCGCCGCCGTTCCACGCTTCCGAAGAGCCACCGCCGGAGGAAGATCGTTCTCCTGCCTGGCAGCCAAGACATGGAACTCCCTCCCCATCCACCTCCGGCTGACACAGGACCATCTCGCCTTCAGGAAACAACTCAAGACCTGGCTGTTCGAGCAGTAGATGACCCCTCCCCTAAGCGCCTTGAGACCCTTCCGGGTGAGTAGCACGCTATACAAATGGTATGATTGATTGATTGATTGAGTAATGTTTACCCCTACGCTATCCAACGCTTTCTCTACTGTTGCACTCACTGGAGTGGGAATAGTAATTTTTACCCCTACGCTATCCAACGCTTTCGCTACTGTTGCACTCATTGGAGTGGGAATAGTAATTTTTACCCTCCCGCTATCCAACGCTTTCCCTACTGTTGCACTCTCTGGAGTGGGGAATAGTAATTTTTACCCTCCCGCTATCCAACGCTTTCCCTACTGTTTCACTCAGTGGAGTGGGAATAGTAATTTTCACCCCTACGCTATCCAAAGTTTACCCTACTGTTGCATTTTCTGGAGTGGTAATAGTAAATGTTACCCTCTGTATGTTTATTGTTTTAACTTAAATTAATTATTTAATAATTTTAAAGTTATTTAAGTATTTTTAAGTATGTTTTAGTTAATTATAGTTATTATTGCATTAATTTCAAATTACTTTTAAGACATTTAAAAAATGCGATATTTTGCAACACAAAGAGAAGAAGCTTGACGCCGCCGCAGCTGAAATCGTCGCATCGCCGGAGAAGCGTGCCACCGCCACATCTCCCAGGAAGCGTGTCTTCGTCGACGCTGCCTGCTGTTGCATCACCGGAGAAGCGTGACGCCATCGAAAGGATCGCCATCGCATCGCCAGAGAAGCGTGTCGCAGGGCCTGTCGCGGCTCCAAAGTACAGAGTCGTCGCAAGGCTGCCAGGGAGTGAACACATCGTCATCGCATAGTAGCTTCAAGGGCGCCATCTTCTCGCATCACACCAGGATTGTCGCATCGCATCGAAGCGCCATCTTGCGCATATCAACCGGGCCGCAGGCCGAGAAACTATGCATCACCTCCGCACCGGTAAGAATCACGACGCATCCCCTACTCTGTGCAAGCATTGAGGCGCGACGCATCATCTCCCCCGAATCACGGAACCGTCGCATCTCTCACTCTGCGAGCCTTTTGTTTGTTTTGAGTGACGCATCCAGGTACTTTGTTTAGAACTGTGTCGCATTTATCACCATCTTAAACTAAGCAACTTTTATCATCTTTAAGTTAACTTTAAGTACAGTACTGTGGATTTTTGTCGTTTGTGGTCTTGTGTTAAGTCTATATAAAGAATACTTAATTTTTATATGGGTGGTCGTAGTTCGCGAAGTAGAGCTACGTGAAGCTACGCGAAGTGCACTTCGCACTACGCGAACTTCACGTAGCACTACACGAGCTGCGTAGTAGCATGTTCGCACTGTGCAAGATGCGTTTTCAATGATTGCACAGTGCGGACAAGCATCCGGCACTGTGCAATCATTGAAATCGGCAGCTTGCACAGTGCAAGCTGTAGTTTTCTGCCGCTAGAGTAGATTTTTACTCGAGCGGCAGCTTTCTCAACGCGGACTTGTAGTTTCTCATCGCGAGCAGTCGCGAGCATGCGCGACCACTCGAAATGAGAAACCTGACCTCCCTGCGTTGAGAATCTCGCCGGGATGTAATTTTGCTTGCTCGCAGTCGCAAACATGACGTTGAGGGCCGCGAACAAGCAAAAAATGACCGCTGCACTACGCATGTTCGCACTGTGCTATGTGCAGCTCGCATAGTGCTAAGTTGCGCAAACTTCGCAAACTACGCGAGCGTAGCGTAGGGCTTCGCCCAGGGTTAATTTTTTATAAAACCTGTGTGGTGTCCATCTGTAGTGTTTTCACTGTATTACTGTGTATATTCACAAATGCTTAACACACTGCCTCTGAGTTAAGTCTGTCTGCTCGTGCTAAGCTACCAAGGAGTGAGCAGGGGTTATCTAGGAGTGTAATCCCCTTGTCCTGACTTAGAAGCAAGGGTCCCTATTTGGTCAAAGGTGTACACCATTGATAACTAGAGACCCCCAATTCTAACATACATGATTTATTGTCAATGTATAATGTGTATGTTACCTTAAGAGCTCTAACACCCTGCATTGGGTTGCATAGCTTTATAAAAGAAATACAATAATGCTATTGGAATTGTTAAGTGTGTAAATACTGGAACAGACAAACACACCTGATAGTCTTACAGTGCATGCATGTAATATATACAGGGACTGAACAAAGGCAAAAGCTGCCTCTCTTAAGTACTTGTGAAGAGATAACAAGCTGTGTGCCTTTGTTTCTCCTCCATGACATTTCCATTCAAGTGTGAGGCTCCAGGCCACCTCCAGTTGGGATATCCAATCAAAAGAAGGCCGGATGGCCCCCTAACTTCGGCCCAGCTAGAGTGAAAAAAAAGCTCCCTGCCCGCCTGCACGTTGTTGCTGGGAATCAAAAGCAGACAACGTGCAGGCACTGCTGAACGTATCCCAGTGTCTGAAAGTTACACCGGCACACGTTCAGCATATTTCTGTGGGGCCTAACTTCTTGGCCGGGGAGAGTGAAGAGAGTGGTTGGACGCCATGTGCCTGAGTGTACCCCAACTTGTGCCTTACTATCGCAGAAATTCGCTATTAGGAAATCCCAAATGGAAGTCTATGTACTTCTCGCCCGTAGTCACCTACAGCACCTTTAAAGAATTAGTCTTGGGAACAGGCAAACCTATATTTGACCATACTTCTCACACCCTACTGCAAAATACCTCCAGAATTGGTAGAAGGAAAGACTTGACCATGAGTACCCATTGAATGAATGGGACTAAACAATACTGAAGCATGATAAACACTTGTGTGAAAGTAGACTCAATGTAACAGGTCTTACGGGCGATTTGCAGTGCTGGCAATGCCCATCCCTAAATAGTGTCATTATCCATATACTTTGTAACTGTCCAATTCTCCATGTTTATTGGGATGCTGTCCAGTCCACGCAAGAGCGTGGTACCTTTTACACGATACAGCTGAATATCAAGAAATCACACAGCAAAGAGCCTGATGGTTTGTTACAACTTTGGCAACAGCAAAACAACACGTGCTGAGCCCCTGTAAAACACAAATCCCCAACTGGTGAGACATGGCTGAGATATAGTGGAATTTGAACGGATCATATATATACTCCATCAGCTACATACATTTACTTAGGTATGAGGAGACTTCCTAAATGATACACACAATACTTAACACACAGAATTTGAAATGTGTTTATTTGGTTGCATAAGTTAATTAAAACCATTGCATTACAATAAAACATTAAACAAGCATTTACAATGCAATGGTCTCGGCATCATTAAAGGTAGAGCTATTGGCATTGCTCATGACATTTTTTTTCTTTAAATCATAAATAAATGGCATTGTCATTTACATTGTCAATACACACCACTCTGCACTCAACTGCACTCACCTGCACTGCACTCAACTGCACTCACCTGCACTGCACTCACCTGCACTGCACTGACCTGCACTACACTCACCTGCACTCACCTGCACTGCACTCACCTGCACTGCACTGCACTCACCTGCACTGCACTCACCTGCACTGCACTGCACTCACCTGCACTGCACTGCACTCACCTGCACTGCACTCACCTGCACTGCACTGCACTCACCTGCACTGCACTCACCTGCACTGCACTCACCTGCACTGCACTCACCTGCACTGCACTGCACTCACCTGCACTGCACTCACCTGCACTGCACTCACCTGCACTCACCTGCACTGCACTCACCTGCACTGCACTCACCTGCACTGCACTGCACTCACCTGCACTGCACTCACCTGCACTGCACTGCACTCACCTGCACTGCACTGCACTCACCTGCACTGCACTCACCTGCACTACACTCACCTGCACTGCACTATACTCACCTGCACTGCACTGCACTCACCTGCACTGACCTGCACCGCACTCACCTGCACTGCACTGCACTCACCTGCACTGCACTCACCTGCACTGCACTCACCTGCACTGCACTCACCTGCACTGCACTGCACTCACCTGCACTGCACTCCACTGCACTCACCTGCACTGCACTCGCCTGCACTGCACTCGCCTGCACTGCACTCGCCTGCACTGCACTCGCCTGCACTGCACTGCACTCACCTGCACTGCACTCACCTGCACTGCACTCACCTGCACTGCACTCACCTGCACTGCACTCACCTGCACTGCACTCACCTGCACTGCACTCACCTGCACTGCACTCGCCTGCACTCCACTGCACTCCACTCACCTGCACTGCACTCCACTCACCTGCACTGCACTCCACTCACCTGCACTGCACTCACCTGCACTGCACTCACCTGCACTGCACTCACCTGCACTGCACTCACCTGCACTGCACTCACCTGCACTGCACTGCACTGCACTCACCTGCACTGCACTCACCTGCACTGCACTGCACTGCACTCACCTGCACTGCACGCACTGCACTCGCCTGCACTGCACTCGCCTGCACTGCATTTACCTGCACTGCACTGCACTGCAGTCACCTGCACTGCACTGCAGTCACCTGCACTGCACTGCAGTCACCTGCACTGCACTGCAGTCACCTGCACTGCACTGCACTCACCTGCACTGCACTGCACTCACCTGCACTGCACTGCACTCACCTGCACTGCACTGCACTCACCTGCACTGCACTGCACTGCACTCACCTGCACTGCACTCACCTGCACTGCACTCACCTGCACTGCACTGCACTCACCTGCACTGCACTGCACTCACCTTCACTGCACTCACCTTCACTGCACTCACCTTCACTGCACTCACCTTCACTGCACTCACCTGCACTGCACTCACCTGCACTGCACTCACCTGCACTGCACTCACCTGCACTGCACTCACCTGCACTCCACTGACCTGCACTCCACTGACCTGCACTCCACTCCACTCACCTGCATTCCACTGCACTCACCTGCACTGCACTCACCTGCATTCCACTGCACTCACCTGCACTGCACTCACCTGCACTCCACTGCACTCGCCTGCACTGCACTCGCCTGCACTGCACTCGCCTGCACTGCACTCACCTGCACTGCACTGCACTGCACTGCACTGCACTCACCTGCACTGCACTGCACTGCACTGCAGTCACCTGCACTGCACTGCACTCACCTGCACTGCACTGCACTGCACTCACCTGCACTGCACTCACCTGCACTGCACTCACCTGCACTGCACTCACCTGCACTGCACTGCACTCACCTGCACTGCACTCACCTTCACTGCACTCACCTGCACTGCACTCACCTGCACTGCACTCACCTGCACTCCACTGACCTGCACTCCACTGACCTGCACTCCACTGACCTGCACTCCACTGACCTGCACTCCACTGACCTGCACTCCACTGCACTCACCTGCATTCCACTGCACTCACCTGCACTGCACTCACCTGCACTCCACTGCACTCACCTGCACTCCACTGCACTCACCTGCACTCCACTGCACTCCACTGCACTCCACTGCACTCCACTGCACTCACCTGCACATACCTGCACTGCACTGCACATACCTGCACTGCACTGCACATACCTACTCTGCACTCACCACTCTGCACTCACCACTCTGCACTCACCACTCTGCACTCACTACTCTGCACTCACTACTCTGCACTCACTACTCTGCACTCACTACTCTGCACTCTGCACTCACTACTCTGCGCACTCACTACTCTGCGCACTCACTACTCTGCACTCACTACTCTGCACTCACTACTCTGCACTCTGCACTCACTACTCACTACTCTGCACTCACTACTCACTACTCTGCACTCACTACTCACTACTCTGCACTCACTACTCACTACTCTGCACTCACTACTCACTACTCACTACTCTGCACTCACTACTCTGCGCACTCACTACTCTGCACTCACTACTCACTACTCTGCACTCACTACTCACTACTCTGCACTCACTACTCTGCACTCACTACTCTGCGCACTCACTACTCTGCACTCACTACTCACTACTCTGCACTCACTACTCACTACTCTGCACTCACTACTCTGCACTCTGCACTCACTACTCACTACTCTGCACTCACTACTCTGCGCACTCACTACTCTGCGCACTCACTACTCTGCGCACTCACTACTCTGCACTCACTACTCTGCGCACTCACTACTCTGCACTCACTACTCTGCACTCACTACTCTGCACTCACTACTCTGCACTCACTACTCTGCACTCACTACTCTGCACTCACTACTCTGCACTCTGCACTCACTACTCTGCACTCTGCACTCACTACTCTGCACTCTGCACTCACTACTCACTACTCTGCACTCACTACTCACTACTCACTACTCTGCGCACTCACTACTCTGCGCACTCACTACTCTGCGCACTCACTACTCTGCACTCACTACTCTGCACTCACTACTCTGCACTCACTACTCTGCACTCACTACTCTGCACTCACTACTCTGCACTCACTACTCTGCACTCACTACTCTGCACTCTGCACTCACTACTCTGCACTCTGCACTCACTACTCACTACTCTGCACTCACTACTCACTACTCACTACTCTGCGCACTCACTACTCTGCACTCACTACTCTGCACTCACTACTCTGCACTCACTACTCTGCACTCACTACTCTGCACTCTGCACTCACTACTCTGCACTCACTACTCTGCACTCTGCACTCACTACTCTGCACTCACTACTCTGCGCACTCACTACTCTGCGCACTCACTACTCTGCGCACTCACTACTCTGCGCACTCACTACTCTGCGCACTCACTACTCTGCGCACTCACTACTCTGCACTCTGCACTCACTACTCTGCACTCACTACTCTGCACTCACTACTCTGCACTCACTACTCTGCACTCACTACTCACTACTCACTACTCTGCACTCACTACTCACTACTCTGCACTCTCTACTCTGCACTCTGCACTCACTACTCTGCACTCAGCACTCACTACTCTGCACTCTGCACTCACTACTCACTACTCTGCACTCACTACTCACTACTCACTACTCTGCACTCACTACTCACTACTCTGCACTCACTACTCTGCACTCACTACTCTGCACTCACTACTCTGCACTCTGCACTCACTACTCTGCACTCACTACTCTGCACTCACTACTCACTACTCTGCATTCACTACTCTGCACTCACTACTCACTAATCTGCACTCACTACTCACTACTCTGCACTCACTACTCTGCACTCACTACTCACTACTCACTACTCTGCACTCACTACTCTGCGCACTCACTACTCTGCGCACTCACTACTCACTACTCTGCACTCACTACTCTGCACTCACTACTCACTACTCTGCACTCACTACTCTGCACTCTGCACTCACTACTCTGCACTCTGCACTCACTACTCACTACTCTGCACTCACTACTCTGCACTCACTACTCACTACTCACTACTCTGCACTCACTACTCTGCGCACTCACTACTCTGCACTCACTACTCACTACTCTGCACTCACTACTCTGCACTCACTACTCACTACTCTGCACTCACTACTCTGCACTCTGCACTCACTACTCTGCACTCTGCACTCACTACTCACTACTCTGCACTCACTACTCACTACTCACTACTCTGCACTCACTACTCTGCACTCACTACTCTGCACTCACTACTCTGCGCACTCACTACTCTGCACTCACTACTCTGCACTCTCTACTCTGCACTCTGCACTCACTACTCTGCACTCACTACTCACTACTCACTACTCTGCACTCACTACTCACTACTCTGCACTCTCTACTCTGCACTCTGCACTCACTACTCTGCACTCTCTACTCTGCACTCTGCACTCACTACTCTGCACTCAGCACTCACTACTCTGCACTCTGCACTCACTACTCACTACTCTGCACTCACTACTCACTACTCACTACTCTGCACTCACTACTCTGCACTCACTACTCTGCACTCACTACTCTGCACTCTGCACTCACTACTCTGCACTCACTACTCTGCACTCACTACTCACTACTCTGCATTCACTACTCTGCACTCACTACTCACTAATCTGCACTCACTACTCACTACTCTGCACTCACTACTCTGCACTCACTACTCACTACTCTGCACTCTGCACTCACTACTCTGCACTCTGCACTCACTACTCTGCACTCACTACTCACTACTCTGCACTCACTACTCACTACTCTGCACTCACTACTCTGCACTCACTACTCACTACTCTGCACTCTGCGCACTCACTACTCTGCGCACTCACTACTCTGCGCACTCACTACTCTGCGCACTCACTACTCTGCGCACTCACTACTCTGCGCACTCACTACTCTGCACACTCACTACTCTGCGCACTCACTCCTCTGCACTCACTCCTCTGCACTCACTCCTCTGCACTCACTCCTCTGCACTCACTCCTCTGCACTCACTCCTCTGCACTCACTACTCTGCACTCACTACTCTGCACTCACTACTCTGCACTCTGCACACTCACTCTGCACTGTGCACACCACTGATATCATGGAATCTTCCACCACACTTTCTAAAACTCTATAGTCCGAAGCATAATAGGAACAGAACCAAAAGAAGGTAGACATTGCTTAAAATAATCTTATTGTATTTATGAGAAGCAAAAGCGAGACTGTGAAATGAGCTGAATATCAGTTTGTTACGAATCAACAGAGTGGAGTTAGAGAACCAAGAAATAGTAATTTAGAATCCGGGTTAGAAGGAGTAGTAATCACAAGCTGAGGATCAACGGGCGCGAAACAGCGTGGTGGGCGCGCAGGAGACGCAGCGTGAGCGTGCACATCAGCTGAAGATCGCCGGAGAAGACACTGAGTCTGCCTGCTGCCATGACTGACCCGCTGCAGAGGGAAAGAGCCCGGTGAGTGGGGGTAGAGGGGGGGGCGGCAGAGAGGGAGTGGGCAGAGAGGGAGGGAGGGTGTGTGTGTGTGTGTGTGTGTGTCTGTGTGTGTGTGTGCGTGCGTGTGTCTGTCTGTGTGTGTGTCTGGCGCGTGCCTGCCTGCCTGCCTTTGTGCGCGTCCACAGACCCTGGTCGGCTCGTCCACCTCTCTGTAGTCCCTTGCTAGCTTACTAGGCGACAATAGTTCTCGTTGCCGAGACCTAAAAAGGATATCACAATTCATGGAAGTAAAAAGGAATCTAGTGGCTCCGTCAAGTCACCAAGCTACTTTGATTTCTGTTGCTCTTTTTCTTGTCAAGTGCTTGTGCTTTGCGACTGTGCAGCGGAATGTTCTTTTGTGGGCCTTTGTTTAAAATAATCCAGTATCAGAGTTTGGATAGTTTAAGGGCTAGGTCGGGAGGCCAAGCCAGGGTATGTAGTCCCCCTGATAGTTTGTACAAACCTTCAGCAGCGGGCCAGGATATAAGGTTCTTTTGTGTGAAGCATAATGCAGAGGCCTCCTGGCAGGTGGTAATTTTTTCTCTCAGGCAAAGAACTCTAAGAAGGATCCTCCTTTCAGTTGCTAAGGTCGGGCAGCAGTACAGGAGGTATAGGCATGATTCTCGTTTGTATTCACACAGGAAGCATGCTCCTCCTGTGTTTTGGTTTGCCCAAGCCTGGCTAAAGTCTGTAATTGGGAATGCCAGCAGTCTCATGTACATAATCTCTCTTCTGGCCTTAGGGTTAACCAGGGCGGAAAAATAGGCCTGAGGTTTATTTATTAGGTATGAATCGTTCGGCGGTATGAGATAGGGTAATGTTTTTAATGTTGCCTGGTCTTGCTGGAACAAAACTTGTTGGGCTTGTTTATTGATACACATTTTCCAGGTAATGTAAGAAATGCAAAGCAGAGCGAATGCTGATTTGTTTATTTCAATGGAGACCATGGCTTTCATGAGCTGCTTATTCCATGGCGATCCAGTTTTTTCAAATGTGTCTCTAAGGCAGCTTTTTAAGGTATCCCCGGAGATTTTAAGATTTGAATGTAGTATTTTAAGAAGTCATCCTCAAGGGTTAGTGATTGTTTGACTAACCCGAGCTCCAACCTAAGTCTCGCCCTTGAGAGGTATTTTGGTATTTGAAAAATTATTTTGTAGGCCACACACTGAGCCCGCTCTAGGGTTTCTGAACAAGCACCCGGGAGCGCTTGATGCCCATACGAGAGTGCTGGGAGAAGAGAGGCTTGAGTGACCTTTCTAATGCCCTCTGCTGATGGACTATTTAACTTGTTCAATTTTATTAAACCATACATTATGGCAGTCAATTTATTAATCAGATCCTTTTTATGAGCAGTGGATCTTGCTGGTTCTGTGAGCCATATCTCCAAGTACTTATATTTCTGTACTGTGTTAATTATCCTGGAGCCAATTGTGTATGTGATACATAAACACATGGAATTTGGATAGATAACTAGGACTATAGAAAAATTACAATCTGGGTGCGCAGTGCGCAGTAGAATGCCTATTAGCACTGCGACAGCTCACTGCAGGCTAACTTGCTCAGGTAATCCTCCTTAGGGCTTTAAAGTAGACCACGCAAAGATAATACAGGACTAATGACACTACACGTGAAAAACGTGATAAGAAGGGCGAGGAATGATCGCTAAGAAGTGTAAACTCAATAAGTCCTTCCTAATGCATTAATCTTAAGTTAATCTTTTTTTCTGAATGATTCACTTCCCTTGTTAAATGCATGCACTCAGGCTATCGTTTTCACTTTTGCAAGTCATGCTATGTAAGAGGCTTTTAGCGAGGCCACTCTGCGATGAGAGATGCTTTCTGATATGTTCAAATCTGTTGGCAATATAACAAGTGCATTGAGAGATGAACATTTATGTTTTTTCTCCACCCTGTATTACAATAAAACTTGATTAACAAATAATATATTATATACAACTATATTAAAAAAACTAAATTATATATCACTTAAATAAAACAATATCAAATACCCCAAAAATAAAGAGTTATACAGAGATAACATCAAATAAATATCCCCCAAAATCACACTCAAAATTTCTAAAAATAAACAAACATTTAATACGTTAAATGACACCTAAATAACAAAAATCCACTTGGGGTAACCAAACACATGAATTTTACTATCTGAGCAGGAAAAACTCGAATTGTCAGAGATGTCTACTCATCGGTCAGATGCTGTACATGCCTTTAGCTACCTAGTCAAGATTTTTTCATTCAGACTTCCTGCTTGGCAAGGCTCCAGGGAGTATCCATGAAGGTTACATTGAATTCGGATAGTTTTGCGGTGAGGGCCCACTTAACAGGCTTTCGAATAACAAAAAGCTCTAAGCAGCACCAACTTGAGATAGGTTGGAACTTGGGAAGACTGCCTTGGGTGGCCTGGTCCTCCAGAAGTCTGTACATTGAAAATTCTTCAAAGTCCAAACTTTTCAGGGATTGTTGAAATAAGTCAAGCTAAACACAGACAAGGGTATCAGGACCTCAAATATAGCACTTACGAGTCATACCTCACTGCAGCAGAGGATACCAGGAGGTCCACTTGAGATCTAGTTGCAAGTGGACAGGTGGGCCCTTCAGGAAAAAAGCCTCTTGCAGCTTGTTATATCCTCTAACCACAGAGGTCAGCCAACTGATCCTTGGAGTCCACATCTTTGTCCTGGGTACAAGTGGGAGTAGGTCTAGTCCTTCAGGTCTCCCCAGAGGTCTAAAACTGTAGGTAAAGTCCTACTTATGTTCTACCATAAGTCCAGAAAGTGTTCAGAGAAGCTGGTGGTGAGGTCCATATTTGTACAGTTTAATAGCCAGTGGGTCTGGTTGACTCCTGAATACTCCCCAGCTGCCCTTCCTGAGCTGACACATATCATATTCTCCACGCTCAATCCATCCTGTCACCAGGCCTAAGCCATTGACTCTGCTCTTGAAGCAGTTTTTACACCTCATGAAGGTTAAGCACTACACTGAGAAGCTGCTGTGAGGCTAACATAAATAAGCCTGCAGGCACTTCAGGCAGGGAAAAGATAACTTTCTAAAATGTAAGTTTCCTAAATTTAATTTAATTAAAAACGTAACTTCACCATTATATGCCACCCCTAGGCATCACTTCAAACAACTAGACCGTCTTTTTTAGGGAGAGGCCCCAACCACTGTCAAGGAAGGAGAAAAGGAGTGACCTGGAACAAAAAAGATCGATGAGTCCTAACACGCAGCATGTCGAAAGACTAAGAGAGAGCAGGACCCAGCACATCAACTCACTAATAGTGAACCTGGCTAACCACACACTCACTGATGACCAACAGAAAGTTCTCAACAAAGGCCTAGGCTTTGTCCTCACTCCACGATTTGACCAATTTAAACTACAATGCGAACTAGCAGGATTCTGCTGCAAAATAAAACTCAAAGCTTTTTTCAAAGATAAGAGAGCTACGTTAAAGATGCAGACACAAAACTAAGAACAAAATCTACTTTCTGCCCACCCAACAACCTAATACCTGTAGACATACATGCTTTTTAACAGGCCTTATTCAAAGATACAGAATGCCTGAAAGAACAAACAGACAAATCATACATGAACATGGCAAAAAAAGAATGCCAAGTACTGAACAATCTAGCAAAACAAGAAGGCCTCATAATAAAACCTGCTGACAAAGGTGGAGGAATTGTTCTACTCACAACAGAAACATTGCAAATGCGACGCAATTTGCCAAGCGCAATTTAGCAGGTCGTACATCTGGTCCCAAATCCCCTAAAATACCCTATTTCTATTCGTTACCATAAATTCACCAAAACACCACCACCACCACCAGGATATCCTTTCGTATCTGGTATAGGCTCTATCCTTGAACCACTGTCCCAATTCGTCGACCACTATCTCAGACCACTGGTCAAAAACACTCCAACGTATTTGAAAGACACCTGTGACCTGATCAATCAACTTAAAGAATTAACATACCAAGAAGGAACAACATGCATAGTAGGTCTCGACATAGAAAGTCTCTATACGAGCCTACCTCAAAAAGACACTTTACAAACCATTGAGGACCTCTTATTCACACAACAATGGGGACACAAAACCCCAAGACATTTCATCATGGAATGTTGTTGTCTAGCCCTCATGGAAATTTTCTTTGAGTACAATGGCACAATATATCTCCAGTCCCACAGGACTTCGACGGGCAGCACCTTTTCCTCAAGCCTAGCAGGCCTCTATGTCAGCACGTTTGAAGCCAAATACATCCTCAGTGATACAAACAACTTTAGGAATAAGATCCTATTTTGGAAACGCTACATAGATGACGTACTTATGATTTGGAAAGGCACTCCGGACACATTACCAGAATTCATGAATGGGTCAATACCTGAGATGAATTTCTAAAATTCACCTACACAGCAAAAGAGCAGAAAATAGATTTCCTTGATATCACCATCTAGATAGAGAACAACAACATCAATACCAAAACATTCTACAAGCTGACAGCCAAAAACAGTCTCTTATCATTCAATAGCTTTTATCCCTGTCCACTGAGAGAAAACATCCCATACAGCCAAATCTGGCGCATTAGACGTAATTGTAGCAATATACAAGATCACAAAATACAAGCACAAGAACTGCGCCACAAACTAAAAGCGAAAGATTACCCTGTTCAAATAATACAGACGTGTCAGAAAAGAGCAAGACAGCAAAACAGGGACAACCTCCTAGAAACTACAAATAAAGAGCAAAACATGGACATCATCACGTGTGTAACAACCTACAGCAGTCACGAATAAGATATAAAAGATAATAAACAAAAATTGGTGCATCTTAACATCAGGAACCCTCAAATGGACATAACCTAGATTTGCTAACAAGAGGACAAAGAACATCTGTGATCTGCTAGTCCATTCCAGACCACCACTCATGAGGACTAAAACAGAGTCTATAACCAACATGTGGAACTGAACACCCATAACTTGGCATTATCCTTGCGGGTCCTGCTCTATGTGAAAACTCACAAAAATCACTAAGGATCTACAATTGAGCACCAATTCCAAATTGACACTCAGACAACACACCAATTGCAACACAACCCATGTCATCTACATGATCACATGTCCATGTCATCTTAAATACATTGGTATGACATGCCATAAGGTAAAATAGAGAGTTTGCGAATACCAGAGCAACATAAAGTGCGGCAAATCCATCTCCAAAATGAGTACCCACTTCATAAATCAAAACCATACCATAGAAGATATCAGTTGGGTCATCCTGGAAACACTCACCGTAAAGAACGACAATGCAGAACGCATCCTCTTTGAGAAGGAACAACAGTGGGTATACCGCCTGAGGACTTATGACCACGGTCTGAACCACAATTTACAATGGCTCTCAATCATGCGCTGAATATGAAGCATGACTTCTAGCTTCTACGCAACTGATGGCATAGGACTTCAGGGATCAGATTACGACCTACACTACCTTTTACTAGGTGGAAATCACAAGGTATGAAAAAAATTGCGATTGACAGCAGGGAACTACCTTACCGATCTTAATTATCCTAGTGGTCACCATCACCACTATCCTTTCCTACTACGGTCTTTTTAATCCACCCAGAGTTCACAAACACAATGCCTTCACAATTGGATTACATCAAAGAAAAACATGTTTTTCCATCAACATTTTTAAAACATTTTAATGCCATCATCCTTCTGTATGACCGCAGTAACACCACAAGGTCTTTCACCTATGCCAACCTTTTCGGTTATTATCTACCACCTACAAATAGTATCCTCTTCCTGCCCGTGTTACCAGGGCAAGGAAGACGTAGTCAGCACAAGTTGTAGAAAGGACTTTGCGAAGGTAGATTCTTTACAAAAGACCCAAATTCCCCTCATGGGATCGCGATCCAACTGCTAAAGTATATTTAACCTTTGCTCCCCTCTCACAGAGCCAGTCCTGCTGCCCATCCCTGAGGCAGTACAATCATCTTCAAAACAAGGTTTTCCTCATAAAGGGCACCTATTGCCGTTGCATTATTGTATGGGCAATTTCATCTTATTGGCACCCACGCACGTAGTATGTCAGTTACCATTGCGTCTCTGGACAGTCACAATCAATAAGAGCCATGGACCGCATGTTTACCAAAATAGCCTCTGCAGTTATAAAAACAAGAGATAACACCTGCAGCCCTTCTTCCTTTTGGTATCCCATTTGCCTAAACCGATTGAGAAAGCTCAGATGTGGGTTAAATTCACCAAACCGCTTTAAAAGCTATAAGCACAGTGCATATACTTTAGCAGCCAAATAACTTCTAGAAAGTAGAACGTATCCACCTCTACAAGATTGTTCAGCACCACATTAACCACAATATTCAACTAATCCCTAACTGCAGCAGTTTGGAGACACTGTCGCAAGCAGGGCATGTAGTACATGTTCTCAAACCCACACTCACCATGAGTAACTATAGACCACACATGGCTTATCTAGTTCTACAATAGATGTTATTCCAAATGTAATGTTGTCCCATGTCCAGCAGCACCCAGAGATTTACATGTGTCAACAGCATCTCAGTATGACATCAATATATGGATTATAATGTATCTATTGTTGTTCTGTCTACACTGTCTTTTTCTTTCTAAGTTATAGACAAAAGATGCATCTATAACTCAAGTAAGAAGATGAGCGAGTGGCCTCATCTCTCAAGAAGGGTAAGTGCACTGCTTACTCATAACTCACTACCGCGAGGTAGCGTGTCACTACTTGGTCCTGAAGAATGCCCGCAGACCCGTAGGCGCACCAAATGGCCAAAACATGTGACCAGTCATGACTTTCACTAGGTGCTATAGAACAGTAGCTCTTCTACCCAGCACCGCCTACTCTTTTAATCTTACCTCATCCTGAAGAAATTAAAACCACATTGAGTGATGGAGGTAATCTTAATCACACTTCAATCACACCATCACATTTTCTGATCCCAACCATTATAAAAAACAGTTGGGTCTCCCTCCAGGTGGAGGAAAGCATTTCGCTTTGATAATCGAACCCTAAAGTTAATAAAAAAATATCCAATGTTGATGCTTTTCACGTAATCTATAAGGTAGAGAACCAAGATATACTGCACCGCAGATGTATTGTGAGTAAGAGTTTTTAAACAATGAGAACCCAAGACCTTGGAAATACACAGGCCATGTGACTCATGCCCGTTTGATATTAGGTGGGATGTAGTGTAGCTACTCCAGGACCCCATGGTCAGGTTGCTACCATTTGATTTTGTCTTGAGGAAGACCCCATTGGAAGGACTTTAAGGGGATTGAAATATCAACTTGCTGCTCCAAACTATTTTTTATTCTGGAACCATGCAAAATCTATTTCCAAAAAAGCAAGAAAAAGACCTTAGAATGGCACAGATTAAACCTTCAAACACACATTATGGCTGCATATCACCAAGACTGATGAACCGATTCTTGACTACTAGCCCCAAAGCATGAAAAAACACCTTTCAATTCAGACTCATCCAAAACTCTCAGACATCCAAGGTGACTACAAACTTAAAATACACACCTCCTAGCTCACTCAACTCACTCCCTATTTCCAACTCATCCCCCCACTGTCCTTCACCTTCGAAATCTACATTGAATAACATCACTGTATTGGCTATAGCTACAAAAGCTTACACAACTTTCAATCTTCAGAATCCCAATACTGTCTATCTCACTGACCGTATAAAAATCCCCTAAAGCTGAGACATGAACATGCTAATTCCCAACTATATAACTATTTTCAACTGACTCCAAACCCTGTTACCATATATTAAACTTGGCCTGGTGAAAACCCAATCAGTCCTGAGGAACACCGTTGACATCAAAACCCTTCTATCTGCATACAACTATCACACAGGTGACAACAAAGAAACATAGTTTGAAGATAACGCAACCATTACCAACAGTAATCTCCTTTCTCTTGGTCACAAAATTATACTGAAATATAGGGAAGGGATGCAATGGTGAGGAGTAGACCTAATCTACCCTACGGCCTGTTTGTCTTTACATTTCCCACCATTACATTCTCATTGTTTGATTGCATTTCAGATCTCATGTCCACATATAACTTTGAAACCACTCACCTAGCAGTATAAATTCAAATGTGGTTTGGCCACTCCATCCTTTTCAACCTTACAAACACACCACTGGTTACAGATTTTACACTTTCCATGTTCAGATACTTAAGAAGTATTGTAATTATAATTGAAATTGTATTTATATAGCGGTTACTGACCCAAAGTGGATTAGTGATGGGTTAATATAGGGAACTCTAAGTTTGATCGGTGGACATCTGAGCCTGTTCATAGGACTGAATAGGATAAAGGAGCTATACTGGAAGGTAGAGTCTAGGTAGTTTTATTGGGAGATCATAGTAGTAAAATAGGGGTTGAGGTTAGTGAAAGGAGGGACAGGGGAGGGAAGAGTCTAGAAAGAGTTAAGAGGGAGATCATAGGGGTGCAATGAGCTCTGGGAAAAAGTCAGATAGTGGAGGTAGTGGATGTATTGAAAGAGGTATAGGATGAGGCAGAATAGTGAATTTGAGAGATTTTAAGGTTTTGTTTTAATGTTTTTTATATTAATATGCTCTACAGTAGGAGAAAAGTTATACATTTATAGGTGTACAACCTCATAGAAGGTATACATGTATATGGAAAATTATAAAAAGGTATAAAGTTGTATTATATAAAGTCCCATATGTGCATGTATGGATACATAGTTATAAATTCCAACTTTCAAGTGCTGCTGTAAATAAAGCCAGTTTATTTATATTATTTATTGTAATCTTTGGGGGATTTATTTAATGTATTTATTTATTTTGTTCATTTGTTTATTTATTTTTATTTTATATGTTCAAAATATTTCAACAGTTAAGCACTTATATATGCAATTGCTATGATCACATTTACACATTTTAATAGATAAAATAAAAACAGAGACCCAATAAGTACATAATAAACTAAGTTATATGTAAACTATGCAGTGAACTATATACATGTTAAGCATACAATTATATATATATATATTTTTTTCAATAGGTAATATATACATTTGTTAAGCAGACCTATAAGAATTTCTATATATTTTTAAATCAAGACTAGTATATCTATTTGTGCAAAGAAATGCACTTATCTAAATACATACAAATAATACAATTGTACTTGTTTACATTTACAGACATATGCTGTACATTTTTCTTTTGAGTATGGTGGTCATGTTGGAAAGAGTCAACTCTTGAGTAGTCTTCTGAAGATAAGATAGTTATTCATCTGGGGGTATTGAATTGCAGAGAAGAATGTACCACCCATGTTTTTTTCTTGTATGCTGGGGTTTCGAGAGGAGGGGCCCATCTGAAACTGAGGCTCCTTTGTTGTATGTATTTGATGATTTTATTTCTGAGGAAATATGGTCCTGTTCTATGAATTGAATTGTGGATGATACAATGCTGTTATATCTAAGGTTTTTACCTTACATCTTCCCTGTTTCTCTGCCTCTGCTGTTCAGCCAGTGTGAGTGGAATGTTACTGTGAATGTGATGTCATTGGAATGTTTGGTATGCTGTGAGTGGACTGTCAGTTGGATCCTGGGCTGAGCAGCAGAGAGGATGCTCCTGGTGGGGCTTTGATTACATATATAATGGAAAACATATCTAACCATCTAAGAAGAATAAACTTATCATCTGTAACCTATCCAAGTCTTCTGGAATTCCTTACCAGGATGTAACATAAATTTGGCGAAGAGGTGGCTTGAAACTACGCGTGAGGACTTTCTTCAAGCTTAAAGGTACTTTTATTCATGATTTTACTCAAAAGAACCTACTTAAGGATTTTACGACCTCCCGCCCCACCAGTATCCATATTTCACCGGACAGCCCATGGACAAGGCGTAGATTTCCTGTTACCTGCTTCTTCCTGCCTAAGTCCTGCTGCCTGCTTCAAGCAGGACATTTGCTTCCTGCTACCTGCTTCTATTTACTACTCCCTACTAAAGTTGAACTGTCTACTACCTGCCTGTTGTGGAAGTCCCTCATCTGTAACCTATCCAAGTCTTCTGGAATTCCTTACCAGGATGTAACAAAAGCACCTTGGTGGTGCATCTTCTGACAACCGGTAACCAATGTATGGCCCTCAAGCCAGTGGAGAGATGGGCTTGGGCTTTACATGTAGGAGTAGTCTTGCCGCAGAATTCTGAATTTGTTGTAGTCGAAAAGACAACATATTTAATTACAGTGATGCGTGGAAGAGGCGATTGGCATAATCAAGTTTAGACAGCATAAGAGAGATAGAAGACTTGGACCTGGTAAATCCTAGCTGGGGAAAGATGTGTCGCAGAGTTTTCATAGTAATGGAGCTTGATCTTGGTAACTTATCCATTTGGGCATTCACTGATAGCCTGGAGTCCATGGTAATTCAGAGGGTTCTTATTTCCTTGGATACTTTGGGAGGTGGTCCCAGATAGTCAAGCCCATCAGTCATACTTTTTCAATGGCCATGTGAGTATTTTAGTTTTGGAGGCATCCTGAATATTCTCATATAAGCAGATAGGTGTTTGGGTAATACAATAATCCCACCAAAACAATTGAACCACACCAATTGACCCTGAAACACTGGTTGACTAATCTGTAGATCAACCTATCCTCTATTTTTGACATTGTGCTTCTCCCAGACTCAAAAAACTAAAGGCTGACCCCATATCACCCAACAAGTGATTTGGAAGAGAGTTACGGACTGACACAGTACCCAAAACCTGGAATGGCAACAGGATAAGTCAGACTGGAGAGGATAAAGTCTGCTACATGGGACAAAGAAGAGTCTATAGCAAAGCCATCAAGGGAGCTGTAAAAACTACTTTTTGAAACAATGCACTCAGGAGACCTCCAATCAGACTAAGGAAATATTCAGTATTCACTAGAATGTAGCCACTCCTATTCCTTAAAAAGTGACCCATGCACAAACCAACAACAATGTAAAGACCTCATTGAGTTCCTCATGGCAAACACCCAAAAAAATTGCACAGCATAAAATGAACAGTTCAGCAGTACACTTTCATTTCTATTTCTACAAGCCTCCTTCTCTCCTTCAAACTGATAGAGTTGGCAGGGTTCTGAATCTGGCCACCTAACTAAAATGTTATATGTCTAATATTAACCTGTGCCACCACATTTCAAAACAAATTTCCCTCAACTAGAGAAAAACTACAAGTAACCCGAGTAAGGCCACCATTCTCTCTAACAGTGCCTGACTTGAAGCAAGCCACAATCACCAACCTACTAAAAAGACATTTTCTGTCCAAAGAATCCTGACTTATTACCGACTCAACTCCAACCTCACATTCAGCAACAAAATCTTGGAGAGAGAGGCGGCAAAACTACTTCAACATTTCTTAATCACCTGCCCCATAACCAATAGTCGTGGGGCACAGAAATTACCTGAGCAAAGAACTCCTCCTTTGCTTGAATGAAGAAAATAAAACTACACTTATACCCCTTGACCTTTCCATAAGGCATGACACTGCAAATCACACAATCAGGGTGAAGGGGTGGTAACAGTGGCATGTATATCTTACCTCCCTTTGCAATATGTCAATATATTTCTCACCAATTGTAGTCAAAAAGTAAAGATCAGACCATTCAAATTATTCCATTGCCCAGTGTTTTACATATGCCTCCTGGCTCTGCTCTCCTAACAGGCCCAGGTGTGTTTCCAATTACACAGTTAAGACACACATATCCCCTTATGCTTTAAAAACAGGCTGAAGAACCTAAACCATATCACATTGCATCTGGACAATGTGTCCACTGGGAGAAGGATGACTTCCTGTGCATTTATGCACCTACACCGAGATCCTAGTAATTGGAAACACTTAGTCTGATTCACTATCATTTTAAGTGAATGTATTTGCTGATATTCATCATAAGTTTACTCCTTAGTTAAATGTTTTAGACAAGAGTATGCAGTTATCTCTCCTTTGAAAAAACCTTCCACTCCTCCTCACCGACGACCAAGTTGAACTCATGTGAGCCCTCTTCTAACATGACCTGAATACTGTAATATCATATACTCTGGTCCCCCCCATAAAACTCATTGTCATGCTCCAAAGGCTTCAGAACCAGAGGGTCAAAATTTGCCTTAACTAATGCATGCATGTCCAAAACAATCCTATACTTAAAGTACTACACTTAACTCCTGTTATTTCCAGGGCCGCTATTTAAACGCTTGAGAACCATCCATAAAGTATATCAGGAGAAAGTCTCTGTATATCTGTAAATGTTGCACCTCACTTCACATCAGCCAGAGACCTTTGCTCAATGTCTGCCCACTGCATCAGGCTTCTTCCATTCAAGAGGATGAAACAAGGAAGATCTCTGGGATTACAAGGAACTAGACTCTGGAAGGCCACCAGTTGGACATTGACATTCAACGTTGTACTCAAATTTCCATAAGGCCAGCAGGTACTGGTAGGCTCGAGGGTCAAAGACTCTACACAAAAGTATACGTTTCTAGAACAGGTGTTTACTACCTCATTTCCTGTTGTTTTCCTGTTTTGGCCCTGCTCATTGTAGTATGAAGTTGCTATGTGACATATTTTGAGGATTGCTGGCAATGACACTTAAATAAATGTTGCTAAGTCAGCAGGAATACAAATAAGACTATGATCAGTGTATTAGCTCATTAAGCCATATATGGATATTCTACATGAACACTTTGTACTAGAACATCTTGCGATATGATCAGTGAAAAGAGATACTTTTGCAATAAATCCGACATAACCACAAAAATTACAGTGAATTCACTGAGTAGCACTACAATGTGCTGTTTTTAATCATTTGTGTATAAAGCTTCCAGAAGAAGCACAAACAAACATTTCTAACACTAATTACTGTTAGGTCACTCTAGGTCTTTCTACTGTCTTACTTTGTTCTTTGCAAACCCTCAAGAAGTGGGGGAAGCCTGCTGATGTCAGCTATCCCTCCCCCTCCCTTCTTATTTCAACAGACCCACTGCATCTCCACAGATCAGAGGGAAATTAAGGAGATAGCAGTGCTGCAGAGCTGATTTGATTTGATTGATTTGATTTGAAAATAATTTATATTGCGCAACTAAAACCCTAAGGTGTCAAGGCGCCTAAAAAAAGATCAAAAAGGCAAATCAAACTACAGAAATGTGCGCACAAAAAGACGGGTCTTCAGGGCCTTTCTGAATAGCTGCAGGGTGGGAAGGGACCTTAATTCCAAAGGAAGAGCATTCCACCATATGGGTGCCAAGTTGGAAAAGGCTTTACCACCCCATCTGGTTTTTCGAATACGTGGGACGGATAACAGAGATTTGTTTGAGGAACGTAGGTTCCTACAGGGACTAACGGGACAAGATAGATCCAATTCCAGTGGGACTACTTTTTGCCAAGGCCCTATAGATCAGGCACATGGTTTTAAACAAGATACGATCCTCCACAGGGAGCCAGTGTAGCCGTTTTCTGGCCAAAGTAGCCGAGGTGTGCCGAGGTAAATCCAAAGCAAACCTGGCCGCTGCATTCTGGACTACCTGTAAGCGCTGCAGCAGACTTTTATTCAGTCCAGCATACAGCGCATTACAGTAGTCCAAACGAGAGCCAACAAGAGCAACAGCCAGTTGTTTCCTAGCCTGCTGTGAAAGATAGTGTCTGATCTTCCTCAGTATGCGAATGATGCCCCAACAGGTAGAGATGGTCCTGTTTACCTGTTGACACATACTGAGGGTAGGATCGATCACTACCCCAAGGTTTTTGGCTGATGAAGCAGGGGCAGGACAAGCTCCCAGTGAGTCTGGCCACCAGTCGGCTGACCATATCTCCTCCTTACCTCCAAACACCATCACCTCAGTCTTCTCTCCATTCAGTTTCAGCGAATTGTGAATCATCCACTGTCCGACTGCCTCCATACAAGATCTAAAATTGGAGGCAGTCGAAATAACTGACTGGGAGAGAGAGACGAGGATCTGCGTGTCATCCGCATAGGAAACTACCTCCATCCCAAAAGATCTAATTAGTCTGGCAAGAGGGGTCACATAGATGTTGAAGAGGGTCAGACTTAATGCCGACCCCTGAGGGACCCCACATTGCACAGACAGGGATGGAGATAGAAATTTACCCAGCTTCACTCTTTGCTCTCGTTGATCGAGGAAAGAGGTGAGTAGAGCTAGTGCCTCCCCCTGAACTCCAATCTCCCTCAGGCGAGATGTTAAAACTGAGGGAGAGAGGGTATCGAAGGCGGCTGTAAGGTCTAAAAGGATCAGGAGGGAGGTCTGTCCTCCATCCACACACATACGGATATTATCCAGTACTATGGTGAGGGCAGACTCGGTGCTATGTTCCCTCCTGAATCCATGCTGGGAGAGATCCAAGCAGCCCGAATTTTCCACAAAGGCAGCGAGATGTTTATTCAGATGTGTCTCTAACATCTTCGCAGGGGCTGGGATCAGTGAGATGGGACGGAAATTCTTTAATACTCCAGGGTCAAGAGAGGGTTTCTTGAGTAAAGGTTTTACTACTGCATTTTTCCACTGCTGAGGAAAAGTACCGTCCCTCATGGCCCTATTCATGATGTCTACAAAGGGGGGTAGAAGAGAATTCCTGCACTGCTTTAGGATCTTAAGCGGGCAGACATCTAAAGGAGAGCCAGATTTAGTTTTGTTAAGGAGCATCTCTGCATCCTGTAAAGAGAGAGAAGGGAAGGAATCCAGGCACCCCGTCGGAGGTTTCTCCGAGAGAGCAAGGTCCAGGGCAGCAGGGACAGTGGGCTTGGAGGTACCAGATCTCTGTGACTCCAAGGCGGTATAGATGTCCAAGATCTTAGACTGAAAAAAGACAGCTATGTTATCACAGAGCTCTTGTGACGCAATCACTGGGTCAGGAGTCTGGAGGGTAGTAAGGGAATCCGCTATCCTAAAGAGCTCTCTAGGGGAGGAAAGTGAGGTAGTAAGGGCCGTAAAGTATTCTTGTTTTATCCTGATAACTTCCAGCTTATACTTTCTTATCAGGATCTTATGGGCTTCCTTGTCCCTTAAATCCCAGCTGGTATGCCATAAGCGCTCCTGTCTCCCTGTCGAAGTAACCTCAAATGCTCCGAAAACCACGGGGCTGAGGGTCTTTTTCTAGCTGAATAGCACAACCGTATGGGAGCCAATACTTCCAGAGCCTCTGTAACGGTCTTTTCATATTGTAGAACAGCCAACTGGACATTGTCCCCCTGGGATGTGGACAGGCTAGATATCCAGGGTATAAAGGAACTTTCCGTGATGTTGTTCAGGTTCCTACGTAATTCCCTCTTACTCGGCATCTTTTGCATTTCCTCCACCATCCCCAGTTTCCACTGGTCCTACGGAACTGGAAGAAATAAATTCAATCAATCAGCTGAGCAGTGTATCCCCTGGGAGTATCTGGGCCGCGAGGTATTCGATGAAAAACTAGGTTTTGAGGAAAGGGTGGGAAGAAGGAAGAAACAAGTAGAAAAGACAAAGCAAAGGGCAGAAAAAGCAACAGAAAAAAGGCAAACAGAGGGATGAAAAACAAGAAGGAAAGGCAAAAACAGAGCAAAAAACGAGCAGGCGAGGCACAAACAAAGGGCAGCAGATAGTCAGGCCAGCATAAGGTAGCAGACTGGTAAGCTGGACAGAACTATTACAGGGGGAGCTGACACGAGGGCCTGCTCAATAGGGTTGCGCTGCGCCTGCGACCTCCATTGAATAGGTCCTGGGGGGAGGGGAAGGCGCTGGGTGGCGAGGGGAAGGAAATAGCGGGAAGAGGAAAGAAATGAGCAGAAAAGGCAAAACAGAGGGCAGAAAAATGAGCAGAAAAGGCAAAACAGAGGACAGAAAAATTAGCAGAAAAGGCAAAATAGAGCAGAAGAGGGCAAAACAGAGGACAGAAAAGGCAAAACAGAGGGCAGAAAAATTAGCAGAAAAGGCATAACAGAGAACAGCAAAACGAGCAGAAAAGGCAAAAAACCAGACATTTGGCAGAAGAAAAAGTAGAAAAGGCTAAACAGAGGGCAGAATAACAAGTAGAAAAGGCAAAACAGAGGGCACAAGCAGAAAAGGCAAAATAGAGAACAGAAACATGAGCAGAAAAAGGCAAAAGTCCAAACATTTTGCAGAAAAACAAGCCGACAAAGGCAAAACAGAGGGCAGAACAACAAGCAAAAGAGGGCAATACAGTGGGCACAGAAATTAGCAGAAAAGGCAAAAAAGAGTGCAGAAAACAAGCAGGAAATGCAAAATAGAGGGCAGAAAATATAGCAGAAAATGGCAAAACAGAGGGCAGAAAACCAAACAGAAAAGGCAAAACAGAGAAAGAAACAAGCAGAGGAGGGACAAACACAGGCCACAGGCAGCTGAGGTTGGCTGACTGTAGGCAAAGCAGGACAGGAGAACTATTGCAGACATGGGGACCTGCTCAATGGGTCACTATCTAACCTCCATTAAGTAGGTCCTGGGGTAGGGTGGGGTCACTGTGTGGTGGTAGGGGGAACTATGGGATGAAACGAACAGCAAAAGCAAAACAGATGGGAGAAAACAGAGCCGAGGAGGGCAAACAATTAGCAGAAAAGGCAAAACAGAGAGCAGAAAACAAGCAGAATTAGCAACACAAAGTGCAGAAA
The DNA here is from genome assembly GCF_964261635.1 of Lissotriton helveticus. Taxonomy (NCBI): domain Eukaryota; kingdom Metazoa; phylum Chordata; class Amphibia; order Caudata; family Salamandridae; genus Lissotriton; species Lissotriton helveticus. Next base: position 963,980,488 of record NC_136071.1, on the reverse strand, counting down.
AACGAGCAGAAAGGCAAAATCGAGCAGAAAAGAGCAAAACATAGGGCAGAAAAATTAGCCAAAAGGCAAAATGGACAGCAGAAAAGGCATAACAGAGCAAGAAGCAAGCAGGAGTGGCAAAACAGAGGGCAGTAGGTAGACAGGCAGCAAAGGGTAGTGGACTGCGGGCAAGGTGGTCAGGAGAACTGCAGCAGGGCGGGCTGGCATAAGGACCTGCATTGTCAGCTGCCTCTACCTTTCTTTGCTTTTCATGGGTCTGCACAGAATCATGGGAAGGAGAGATTGGGCAGGATCTAGTGCACCATCTTCTGGCACCTTATCCTACTTCCCCAGATGTTCAAGAAAAGGTAAGCAAGGAACGTTGCCTATGCTCAGTAGGAGATATTTGTTGTTGGGTTAAGTAGCTGCTCCTGCCCTGTATTTAAGTATAATTATCAAGGCTTCTGGACAAACAGTGTCGAGGTTGTGAGGGAAAGTGCCATTTGGTGGAAATTTGACTAGAGGCCAAAAGAAATAAGGAGCTGATGAATGGTAGGTATATTTATTAGAGTTCTGAATGGCAAATACAACGTGAGATTTGTTCTTGTTATCCACGATGTGACTATAAAACCTAGGTGGAAAACACGCCCATTGTTATTTATTCAGGCTCAGTACTATATACTCCATACAGGACCAAGGCCAGAAGGACATGGTAAGCAGGCTTATCATTATTATAAATATGTACTTGCCTATTGACCTTGAAGAACCTGCAAGTTGTACCTTTGTTGTGACCATTATTGTTAGTTGAATACATCTTTCATTGCTTTAGGTTTGCATAGTAACTTCTTCCTTTTTTTTTTTTTTTTTATATTTTTATTATCATTGCAAGAGAAAAAAGAAAAAAATTCATTCATTACAACCATGATATTAAGCATCCCAATGTAAGTTATTAATACAGAGGAATCCTTTACAACAAAATTTTCATAGAAGATTAAAGCATGTATGCTGAATACATATTATAGTAGTCTTAACCCCATTTTTCACAAATGAACGTTCCCCAAATTTTCTCCCGTTTTCTCAATGAGCGTGGCCCCCTTGTCTTTGCTAGTGCTAGTTCCATCATATAAATTTCATTGACTAGAGTCCACCACTCAATAACATGCGGGGGTTTCGAAGAGATCCAAGCCCTAGCTATTATCAATCTTTCACAGGCAAATATAATAGTATTCCAATCTTTATGTGGGCTATTTATAACCTGTAAGTCTAATAAAATCAGATGAACTGAAAAAGGCGGGAATATGATTTGCTTTTTATTAAGAACACCTTCTATTCCTTTCCAGAACTCAAACAAAGCGGAACAAGAGAAGCATATGCTCCAGATCAGCTGCTATCAGATCGCATTTAGGACATTTAGTGCGATCATTCAATAGATTATTTGGTGACCAGCTGGAGATCCTTTGAGGAGTATAATATAATTGACAAATGGTTCTGTATAGTTGGAGTCTTAAACTGGAAGACTGAACCACCTGGTTGATTTGACAAAGAGAAGCGGATATCTGGTTTGATGTTATATTTAAACCTATTCTAGTGGTCCATTTAGCCGCTAATTTACAACAGGCATCCGCTTTCACCTGAATTAAGTGTCAATAACTTTCACTAATAAGTGATTTGGTCCGATCAGAATACAAACAATTTAAAATGTCAGAATGACAAACTTCACTGATTTTCATTTTCCGGACTAAAAAGTCCTGAATTTGCATATATTTGAAATACATACCACCATTCAATTTGTAAAGGGATTTAAGTGATGTGAAATCAAGCAATCCATCAGGACCATAGAGATCACCAAGAGTATTAACACCACAACTGGACCATAAAGCCCCTGCCCCATCCGAAAAGATTCCAGGAAGTCCTGGATTGCCTCATAGTTGTAATTCTGCATGAAAAAAGAGAACCTACCGTAAATCATATTCAAATTCCAGATTCTTATAATATCCCTGGCAGTCTTAAACTTAACTCGCTTAAAAAAGTTTGGGTCATGGATTCTAGCCAGAAATTGATTACAGTCAGGGCCTAACATAAACTGATAAAAAATAGCAAATTTTCAGTTTTAAGCAAGCTTCGAATACGACCAAAGAAAGTTGCAAAAAAATATAATTTAAAATCAGGAAAAGTTAGCCCCCCTTTTTCAACTGGAAGTTTCAACAACAGAATCGATCTGCGAGCTTTTTTATACCCCCAAATATAGCTGCTGCATATCCCATCAAGCTTTTTAAAGAAAAGACTATTAAGGCGTAGAGGGATTGAGCTAAATAAATAAAGACATTTAGATACTATTTTCATTTTAATTAAGTTAATCCGTCCAACTAAGCTAAGTGGTATCTTATGCCATCTTTTTAATGAAAGAGTTACTTTTTTCAGTAATGAATTATAATTAAGTGCAACTAGTTCATTGATATTTGCCGAGATTTTCACTCCCAGATATACAGCGTTAGTACATATAGCTTGAACAGGAATCAGTGGTTTATAATTAACAATGACCTGTGTTTTATTTAAATTTAATTTGTACCCAGAAATATCCCCAAATCTTTTTGCTTCCCTAGTTATCCCTGGAATGGTTTTAACTAAATCAGTAGTGAAAATCGCTATATCATCCGCATACACGGTTATTTTTAAGATATTCCTACCATGTTGAAAGGGGATAATGTCAGCTTGAGAGAGAAGCGCATTTAAAAATGGTTCCATAGAGAGAGCAAAGAGCAAGGGTGACAAAGGACACCCTTGCCGAGTGCCCCTCGCTATAAGAAATTTAGATGAACTCATGCTTGCATAGCGTAGTTTAGCAGAAGACTGATCATACAATGACCGAATCCAGCCAAGATATTGACCCGGGAAGCCAAAAGCCTTGAGTACTGCCCATAAATAGTCCCACCCCACTCGGTCAAATGCTTTCTCAGCATCCAGCATAACCATTCCAAGTGGGGTGGACTCAGTTGATGCAACATCAAAGGCAGTAATAGCCATGTTAACATGGGCGGTGGTGTCTCTCCCCATGACAAATCCATGCTGTTGTGTATTTACCAACTTTGGCATAAGGGGAGGTAGCCGGGTAGCCAAAAATTTCGCGAATGCCTTAGCGTCCGCATTGATTAGTGAAATAGGTCTATATGACCCACATTCATCTGCGGGCTTTTGTTATTTAAGAAAAAATACAATTTTGGCGGTATTCCAAGAGGGAGGGGCCTTCGCTGTTTCCTCGATTGAATCTATGACTAAACTAAAAAGAGGGAGTAATTCCTGAATACAGATTTTATAAAGTTCAATCAGGAGCAAATCTTCCCCAGCTGCCTTACCAGAAGGGAGAGAAGCAATTGCTAACCTTATCTCTGTAGAGGTAATATTTGAGTCAAGTTGAGTGATTCCTTCTGTATCTCGTTGATCAGTCAAATAAGTATTAAGATATGATAGTATATGATCATTGATGGGGGAATTTTCAGGAGTGTATAGCCTACTATAGTATTTAGCACATTGCTCAAGTATCTGCTCTGGTTGATGATAAATTACCATGTTAATATCCTTAATAGCCTTAATTGATGTTTTAGCCTTTTTGTCAGCTACTTTGTAAGCTAGTACTTTCCCAATTCTATCACCACTTTCATACTGTGACAGATGGTGCTTATGAAGTTTCACACTATATTTCTCCTTCAGTGTCTTTTTAGTAGCTGACTGAAAATTCACCAATTCAATTCTTAACTCTTCAACATTAGATTCTTCTTGCAGAAGGGCCGCTGCCAGCCGAGTTTCCAGAGACAAGATATTGAAAGTCATGGATTTAATCTCTTTCAGATGTTCTGAGTTCTCTCTGAAAACATATTGCTGGGCGAAGCCCCTTATACTGGCTTTACAGGCATCCCAGACAGATATTACTGCAGCAGAATTCAAATTAATCTCGATAAATTCAGTGATGTGCCTTTTAAGTTGAGAAATAAAAGCTACATCCGAAAAGAGTTGTCTAGGAAATGTAAATTGCCGGACCCCTTGTTTCTTAGTAGAGATATTCAATTCTAACAAAATGGGATTATGGTCTGGTGTGTCCAGTATCCCATCTGTAGCCCAAGGCATATCTATTCGGGAGCACAGTTTATGAGGCGCAGAATAGTAAGTGAACCCCGCTATGTTAGGATGTATTGTACGCCAAGCATCTTTCAGATTATGCAAACGACTTAATTCTAATATAGCAGCTCTAGTTTTGCGCATTCGCTGAAAAGCACCCCGCCTAGTAATATCTACATCATAATTCATGACACAATTGAAATCACCCATAATCAGTAGCTCACCCTCCCAATCTAACAATTCAATATTTAATCGATTGAGAATGGATGGGAGGGTGGTTGGGTAAATAGGGTTGAAAATGTTATTGTAAGAGTCAGAATTGTCAAACAAATTCAAAGTAGAATATTTACATTATGTTTTTTTATAATGTAGAGGAAGGTAATTAATGTACTTTATAAAGATGTTCTCCTTTAGATGCCTGGCTTGGAATGTGGCCGGTCTTAACAAAAAGAATAAGAGGAGATTGGTTCAAGAAGAACTTAATATGTATAAACCCCGTTTGGCTATGCTCTCAGAAACTCATATAGGTTTTCAGGATAGGAAATTATTGGGACATCTGGGATATGAGCTTATTGTTTGTTCTACTTTCTGTGCTTCGATTTGGGGGTTTGCGACATTGAAACAGAAGCAACTAAGTATTGAAATTATTCGAACGGCTGCTGATTCAAAGGGTAGATGGGCAATAATCCAAGTACAATTTGAACACTGAAAATATGTATTTTGTGTGGTTTATGGTCCTAATATTGATGAACCAACTATATATGATCGATTAAATATTGAATTGCATAGTAACTTCTTCCATGTGCAATTGTGATGGACCTTTGACAGGCAGTTTTTCAGAAAGCTACTGATCGCCATCATATAAGGATCTGTACTAGCTGCAGCACAGGACTATGGGATATTTTTGGACTGGTACATGAGTGCAGAATAGGACAATAAGGTGTACTTTGTTGGAAGAAAGTATTATTAAGTGAAAATGTCACTTCGACATGCTGAGTGACATTTTAAGGAAGTCTGGCTATAGAACAAATACCCCATAGCAATAAATATCTGACAATCAAACATAATACTGAGAGACAGCATGATAATTTACACAACAGCAGCATTATACAGAGTCTGAAGGACAGTAAATCCCCATTTTAGTTACAGGAGAAACAACCTTGGATTACAAGTCCTATTCGGTGAAGCACAGAAGTAATGTATTACTTTGCTAAACCCATAAAATACTATGAACATTTTGCTCTATTCAGTGCAATTGAATCAAAGTGTCAAGGATCCCCCTCGGTAGAGGAGGCTGTTCATCCACAGGAGCAAAGATGAATGTCTCACACACTTCCAGACAACAGCGACCCAAGCAAGAAAGATAACTTCACTCAAAGTCAGCTGCTACCAAAAAGTGTGGGGGGAATTATCCCAGGGAGTATACCACTCTCCCCCAGCAAGGTGACGTCGCTGCAGTCTTGATGGCAGGAGAAGACTGGAAAATAAATGTACAACAATACTAACCTCACCAGTACTTTACAGGGCTGATACATAAGTGTTCAACATAGCATTCCACTTACCTCACCAAGTGAGCGTCAGGGCTATATGCTAGTAGTCAAGGCGTGAATCAGGAGATACAGGAGGGAACCTGGGTGATTACTAGCAAGGATATCTCCAAGGCAGAATGCATACAAATCCAGTCCTGCTCATAAACTGAAGACAGAGCAGGACTGGGGCCACAAGCGCAGCTGATGACAAACTGGTATCACTTATAAAGCTAAAGACAAAGTGATACAGAAATTCCCACTTCCAGCGCATAAACTTAAGACAGCGCGGAGTGAGAAACAGACATACAACACAGACAATCCTCACTACCGGCTCATAAGCTTAAGACAGAGCGGAGAGAGGACAGACAACATAGAACACGGACAATAAACAAACCACGTCCGACTCTTAAACTTAGAACAGAGCGGAGCGGGCGTACATGTAACAATACGAGATAGACCAGCAATGCTCCACTCGTAATCTAAAGAAGGAGTGGAGCGCAGGAACACACATAAACAGAACCCCTTCAATCACAGAAATGACCGCTGAGAAAGACAGAGCGGAATCGCCAGCAAGTAACTGACAAACACGAGGAGAGAAGGGCAGACGGGGAATCAATGCGGAAGGGAGAGCTAGGCACAAGGGAATGGCGTGCCGCAATGGAGAAAGATAGCGGAGCAGAGCGGGAGGTACAAACAATGAATAGGACCCAAATCAGGAATAGAAATACCGTGACTCAAGGACAAAAACCACAGGAACATGAAAAGAGCACAAACGGGATCGTTAGGGTAAAGCAGGATCACAGAACGCTAAGGGAACCTCACGGAGCAGAACGCTGAGTAGAGGGGGCGTGGTCACTAACCAAACAGTAAGCCAAGCAAGGATTCGCGGGTGAGCTTCCCTTTTCTGTTACCTAGGGAGCGTCTCAAAATACCGTAGCTTCAGTCTGTAAGAGGTTTAGGGAAGGTCACAAAAGGGTCACAGGGGCACATTAAGGTTTGCATTCTGCGCAGCTCTGAGGAATCTACATTGAACACTCATGAAAGGGGTACAAATCCGACCACCCCTAACACAAAGAGCAACAAAACAGTTGTCTGCAAAAGCTTACTCAATCTATAGACTAGGTTTTCTTCTTTACGATGTTCAATTCAATCTTGTGAAATCAATTTTTATTCTTTTCAAGGGACCAATGACAGTAAATTAAAAAGATAGGTACAATACTAAGAATGACAGAAGTTCAATCCCTAATTTTAATATTGCTGTATTTTTTAAATACTGAGCAAGTTGGTGGTAGAAAACACTCAAAATATACTAAACTATAGGTACAATGTACACTTATTTAATTATTCTCCAAAGAGGAATTTCAATATAATTAGGTAATTAGTTCATCGTTTTACCCTCTAATCATGTATTCAATACCAAAACATTACATGTACATAATGAGCCCTTAATTTATAAATTTGTGACAAAGATCATTCACCATCTTTAGGGTCTCAGGACCACCACCTCCCTGGGTTTTAATTTACAAAGGAGGGGGGATGTGCGGCCCCCATCATGGAGCCTTACCTGGCCCTGGGGACCGCCACCCTCCAAGGCTGGCTCAAGCAATTGCAGTTTGCTATGGTTTGACGGGAGCACCAATTTATGAGGCCAGACCGTAGTGATGGGTCCCTGGGGCCAATATATTGACCCATGGTGGGGTTGCCACATGGGCCTCTGTCTCCTTTCTTTTAAAAACAATAAAATGGCATGGCCCTGGGGATGGGGACCCCGGCCTCGGCCTGGGAGGGGGACCTGCGTGGCCCCCTTCCATGGAAAAAAAAAGAAAGGAAATAAAGTGGTGGCCCCAGAGGATGGAGCCTCCAGGACCAAAAATGGCCCAGAGAAGGAGGGGATGCTGCCCCCTTCCTTTATTTTACAAAGGAAAAAAAAAAGGCAGGCCCCAGATGATGGGGTCCCTGGGGCACAAAATGGTTCAGGGAAAGGAGGACACGCGGTGCCCCTTCCTAACAAATAGGGAAAAAAGAATAGCATAAGTCTCCAGAGGCCTCGTCCCCTTTCTCCACCAATCTGCAAACTGCCTTCTGTCGCGCTGCTGGTTGGAAGTTATAGTCTGCTTGGCTGCTGAAAGTCCTTTTAGGCCAACAAGACCTCCTGTTACCTCTAGTAAACCCTGCACAGTGGGATTGCTGAGAGATGGTTGAAGTTCATGTCCTCTTTCTCCTTCACTCATGCGTCTAGACACACTGCTGGTAGGGGGATGAGGTCCTCTTGCCTCCTGAGGCCCTTGGGACTAAAGTGGACTCCTACCCCCCAAGTAGCAGTGCACCAGGAGGCACGTTTGCAGAGTGGTGGAGAAAAGGGGCATGTGGGTCATACTGGAGGTAACAGGAGGGCTAGTTGGCCCCCAAGGACCCTCAAGAGCCAAAGGGACTTCATCCCACAACTGGTAGTGCGCCAGGAGGTGCGTTTGCAGAGTGGTGGGCAAAGTGGGTGTGGCCTCCTACCAAGTCTCAGCAATCCCGCTGTGTGGGACCTACTGGAGGTAACAAGAGGGGGTTGAACATCAAGGACATCCTTGGCTGCCAACTACCCCTCCTGTATCTCCAGTAAGTCCCACACAGTGGGGTTACTAAGAGGTCTTTGGAGGCCACGCCCCCTTTCTCCACCACTCTGCAAACACGGCTGGTGGTGCACTACTGGTTGGGGGAAGAAGTCCACTTTACTCCTGAAGGACCTTGGGGGTCAAGAAGCCCTTCTGTTACCTCCAGTGAGACCCACACGCTGATCAGGGGCTGGGGAGACCTGATGGCCTAGGCAAGGTCAGAAAATTTGACAGCACGTATCTCAAGGGAATGAATAACAGCTATCCCACTGCAGATGATGATGTAGCAACTAATGGCATGGGGAAAAATGCTGAACTGTCAGAGGCCTTGTTTTCACCGTCAGAGGACTCGGAAAGAGCCTCAGATGAAGATAAAGGGTTTAAGGAGAAAAGTTATGGATAGAGAGCTGTGCAGCCACTCGCATCCTCAGGCTTGTAATCATGTGAGAATTTGTCATACAAGATCTGAAAAATGGTTTGATGGATTTAAATGTTACCAATACTTTACAACATCGTAAGGAAGACAGATGAGAAGCTGCAGACAATGGCACCCCGGAGGATGGGGACAGTGAAGATGGGGCTGAAGATGATGCTGAGAACTGTTTAATGTGGGACAGTTCAGCGCACCATCTTGCAACATCTGGAATATGATTGACAACTCCAATATAGAAAACTACATAGTGCAAGAAGGACAAGAGGGTGATCAGGTGCTGCCACAATCCTTTACGTGCGAACTGCAAGCAGAAACCCAGTCTTCAACACAGATCCAGAATCAGACTGGTAAGAGGGCAGAATGCCCAACTATTTCCTCTATATATGACTTACTCTGTGCACAGTGAGACGAGTACAAGAAGGATGCTGCCAGGGATAAAACTACCAACCCGAAGACACAAACTATCTAAATAAATGGCCGCACTGGGGTATCACCTCACAAAATTGGAAGGGAAGGCTGAAAAACAGGAGCATGCTACTGGTACTATCCAACATGACCTAGTCCTACAACAGAAAGCTACGCAGAGCATCTCACTATGGTTGCAGATGGCTCGGAGTAACCGTTTATGGAGGATTAAATAGTGCAAAAAACACATGCAAGAAAAAGCCCTCCAAGCAATTCTTGCAATCAAAAAACAACTGTTTGAGTTTATTCCACTTAAAATTCTAAATTTTAAACATTTTCATTATTAGAATCACATAAACAAATGACCACTTAAAAGTAACATCTTTATTGTAGCATCTATACAGTAACTTGCCTTCAAAACCCCATCATTAAGGAAGCTATGGAAAGGTCCAAAGACCCAGAAGAATGTGCAAATGTTTTCCTTCATTGGAAAGTTTGCTTCATCCATTCGTATTTGTTGAATAGTCCCCTCTGTTTCACCAGAACCTTTCCAGGTATCCCATATTTTTTGTTTGCTTAAGCCTAACATAATCCTTTGATATTGTATCCCTTCCACAGACATACTCCATTATTTAAGTGAAAGGTGTTTTGGGTGTTTCCACTTTTATGCACTCTGGGGAACTAGACATGAATGCACACCAGAACATTAACCATGCCTTATTCCCAAGTCCAACAAAAAGTCTATTTTGCCATCCTATGGGCCCAAAAAGATTTCCTTAGAATCCAGTGGAAGATTCATTATTTTCAATAGTAATGTTAAGGTTTGAACAATTCCTGACCGAAATCGAAAAAAAGCTGGGCATTGCCTTATCATGTTCTTCAAATCTCTTCCTACATTTAAACATCTGGGGCAAATGCTGTTGTTTTCCACAGCTTGGTAGGGGTCCATTGTAATCCATGTAAACAAAAGTACTGAATGTATTACATGTTGGTACCCAGTACAAGAGGTTGAGCCCATTTATATTGCATGTTCCATTCCCTCACTGAGGCCACTAGCTGACCTTAGTCCCACCCAGTATTTAAAATGTGTATTTGATCAGGGGACTGCTCAGCTGACAGCTCATCATGGAAAAAAAGAGTAAAACACCGTTTTTTAAATTCTTTTGCATAATCCTATTAAAAATGTTCTGCCCCAATGGTCAGTGACTGTGCCTCTAGAGCCCCTAACCTGCAGATATTTGAAGAACATTCCTCTCTGGGCCAGGCCAAATTCTAGTAGTAAACCTATGAATTTTTGTAATTACCCGTACAGCAGAAGCTGTTCCAAAGAATGTATTTGGCACTCAACACAAGGCGTAAAGCTTTTCCTTGAAATTTCCCCAGAAAGTCGGTCATTATCCCACAGTGGAGCAAAATTGTGTCAGGATGTGATTTTATCTACTTTTCTTGTCAAGCCCCATATTTGGCATGTAGCAGCTATAAACTGAGAGAGCGCAAACTGACTTAAATGTATGAGTGCACCACACTTACCTGTAAGAAGCACAAATCATGAGGAGAAATGCCATGAGTGCTAATAGTACCTGCAATTATATTCTAAATGTATAGCTAATGTAGAGATTTAAGTAGAAGTGGAACTAATACAGAAATGTGTGACACTATATGATTTTATTAGATGTGATTACTTTTGAATCTATGTCGTGTAGCTGTTAAAATGTAAGATGGTCTGTGGTTAAACGCAGAATGTGGTAGGCCTCAGGGCCAGAGCTGGAGCTAAAAGGGAAGGTGGTTCTTTTCACGACACAGATTGCATTAACGTTTGGTCATTGCATTAAATGGGCCATGATTTATAAAATGTTTACTGAATAATAGAATAAGAGTATTAACATGCTTTAATTAAATGAAGAAGTTGAATGCTATAATCATAATGAGAAATATTGTAGGCCTGAAATGTTTTAGCATTGATTTACACGTACATGTCTGGGCTGAGAAATGTTGCAAGCCTTTTTAGAAGTCTATGAGAGTTGGGTTCTTGGCGGCAGATATCTGTCTGCAACAGGAAAGGGGGGATCCAATTATAAATGAATGAATAGAGGTCTGTTCAGTAGACGGCCCAGACATGGAGGAGGGTTCTGGAATGTTTAAGGGGTATCAGCGGGCCGGAGAAGAGCCTGAGAAGCAAGGTCAACTCTAACGTCTGAGGCCCAATACAAAGCATCATGGAAAAAGCCTGAAGCTACACCACGTGAGAGGCGTTTCGCAAGGGGCGTCTCAAATGTTGTTGACTGTTTTGTATTAGGGACAGCACCCCTGGGTGGAGTTAGAGCAGATACCTGAGGACCCTTTAGAGAGCGGATGGGTAGGCAGAGAGGGGTCATGACTGGAGAACTATAGGTTTTCACCAAGAGACTTAGAGTGGGTGACTTCCCTTGGGGGTCATTCACTGCTGACACCTTTGTTAGGTTGGGATTTGGTTAAGTAGGGATACCATCTAGAACAGGGTAGGGACGCCTAACCTGTGTGTTTTCCTCCAACCTAAATGAAGGAGAGATATGCGTCTATGCTGATAGCTTTATTATTCTTAGAACTTGTGTTAGTGATTTCTGTTGCTCGTCTGAGGGCTTTTCGAGAGCACATGTATGTAATTGGACCTGTGTATCTCGTGAATCTCATTCTGAGATGTCTGTATTTGCAGCTTATCATTTCCTTACAATAAACTTTTGAAAGCTAGAAGTTGTCTGTGGTCTTTGGGAGTAGAGTTCTTTATTGGGTGAACTAACTTGCAGATGGGTGTACTGTTTTCCTCCAAGACAGGCAACAAAGGTTCAGTCGACCAGATCGAGGTTTAGATCAATAGTGCTAAGATATCGATCAAAATCTCGCCCTTTCAGTTGGTAGCAGAGGATGGTTGCCTTCTTGAGGACGGTGACCTAGGCCAGGTTAGCTTACCCCAAGGCCCCTAGAATTCGATGATTGGAAGAACAGCCCGCAGAAGAAGATCCGGATGACGTGAGACAGAAAAGCAGCAGTATCGGTCGAGAGTGAGTATAAAGGGTTATGCGTGTTAGATTGCGGTGTTTTGTATTGTATCTATGTTGTAATGTCTGGCGGAGTTGAACGTCTGTAGAGTGACTGTGGAACAGGTTGTGAGCGCGCGCAACCGGTGGAAACCTTAAGTTCAAGGAGAGCTTAAGTGGTTCGGGTGTATCGGACACCCAGAGTAATTGTCAACTAGTGTGAAGGGGGTCATGAGGTACCATTGATCACCCGAAAGACCGAGATAGGGGGAACGTAAGAGTGAGTGCGTGAGTAACGGACGCTGGTCGGAAGTTACTGTGTGTGTAAGCAACCTATCAGAAAGACGATAGACATCTCGTCAGTTGTGTTGACAATTACAGATAGACTGTGGACGTACAGTCGAGAGAAGTGACCGCTTGGTCGGAAGTAGTCATTTTTCAGTGTATGAATGGGACGCATGCATAACCGGGAGACGAGTTGAGAAAGGAGGGGTGCTGCTGCGAAGCGGAGAAAAGTGACGTCAGGTAGTGTCGCGCAGTGATTGGCCGACCGGAGAAAGACCGCGCTGTGATAGGCCAGCTAGCAAAGACGTCAGACAGGGTCGCGACGTGATTGGCTGACCGGAGAAAGACCGCGCTGCGATAGGCCAAGCTAGCAAAGCCGCGACAGGATTGGTGGATTGTCATCAGGAAGTAAACAGAGTAGCGAGGCTGGATTTTGTGCGCATAATTATGAAGTGTTTTAAATGGTTGAAAGCGGTGTTTAAAAAAGAGAAGCGGGGATCGTATGAAGGGGAAGAAGCCCCGCCGGAGGGTACGCCAGCTCGTTATATGGCAGTGAATGTTGGGCTGCATACGATCCTTTGGATATCAGAGTGGAGTAAGATTACTGAAGGAAATGAGGAACTGACGTTCCCGAAGTACGGGACGTTCAGATTAGAGGTGTTACATCGATTGAAATCAGTCATGACCTCAAAGAGACCCTTGCCTAGACCAACCCAGTTTGAAGCTCTTGATGCATGGATTAGGGCAGCGCATGAAAAGAATATGAACAGACGACAAGAAAGGGTGAAACGATCGGTAAGGGCAGTGCAGGATGCCAGGTGGGATGCGGATGCTAAAAGATGGAGAGTGCATAACATGGAAGTAAATAAACTGTACCCAGTGTTAGAGGCGCCAGTAAATAAAAGTCCCCTAGAAGAAGATGAAGAGAGCGAAACAGAGGACAGCCTGATAAACAGATTATTGACAGACAGGCCACCCCCGTATAATAGAGCAGGGGGAGAGGTCGGGCATACTGAAGGAGAAAAGGGGGGCAATGCAGGAGAGCATAGACCGCTTCCCAGTTCAGAGTGGGATCCTGAGCCAAAGAAAGAGCTGTCTCAGCCTAGTCAGGTGCAACAGGTGGTCGGTAGGTTTGTGGTACAAAGAGCGCCGGAAACGGAAAGCGCCACATCCTACCCATTACCAGATGCACTACAGGTACCTGTTACCATAGGTCCTATAATATCGATATATGACCAAGAAAGAGCAAGAGGGGAAGAACGGAAACGGAAAGACAGAGAAAGAGCAGAGCAGGCAAGGAGGAACGATACCACTAATTCCCCAAGTCAGATGCCGATACCCAGAGAGTGGAGCACCCCGATGCATACAGAAGGGGACCCAGGAGGAGATCCTGGGGGTCCTAGATGGCCAATGGATCTGAGGGGATCTGGACGAAAATCCTTTCAAGAGCTAAATGAGTACATGAAGCAGTGGGATGAGGCAGTGAAGGCTCAAAAGAGCATCAATGCTGCGGAAGCTGAAAGAGAAAGTCAGGACAGCAGAGCACGGACTCACTGCGGGGTTGGGGAGAGTAGCCCGGAGTGGGACTGTAGAGGGAGTAGGGGAGTCACCCATTGGGCCCGGAGTGGAGGTAGAACAGACCTGGAAAACGGGGGCCCCGGGAATGGAGGGGTGGCGTGCCCAATACTCAGTGAAGGGGAGAGGAGAGCACAAGAGTACAGAAACAGCTTTAGGTGTCCACACTGTGTACCTGGCACCAGAGAACTGAATGGGAGTTGTGAGAGGTCGCACCATAGTCCCTGTGATGACAGAAATGAGCGCAGCCCAGGGAATATGGGGAACCAGGAAGGATCGTATCGGATACTGAGCGATACGAGGCAAAGGGAGAGTAGCGACCAGAGGGAAAATAACAGAGAGGTGTGCGGTGAGAGGAGAGAAGAAGAAGAGAGTAGGGATAACAGGCCCGTGTTCCATCACCTTCCAAGATCGGATGGCCGAGCATGGGACCTGGAGAGATGGGAGCAAGGGAGGCCACCCATTAACTCTCCCGAGCCCAAACGCAGAGCTCGAAGTTGGGATGGTAGGGAGACCAGTGAGCCCCCTTCGAAAGACATATTGCGAGCTGAGATAAAAGCCAAGAGACTTGATGTCTCCAGCTTAAGGTCAGATCTGGATGACATGGTAGATGGTACCCTGCCTTTAGAAAGAATGGAAATGTATGAACAGGATGAAATACTGTATATGGCAAAGGACATTACTCGAAAAGCGAGAGCAGTCCATGAGAAGTTAGTCGAACTAGCAGGCAAATATATGGTGGACTTGTCAAGAACCAAAGCATTACAGGGTAACCACAGGCTACATTATACAGATCGAGACCTAGATGAGAGGAGAACGATTGGGCTGAAAACACACATAAGGGAACTGATTACTGGAATAAGGACATGGAGAGCACTAGATAAGTGGGAAGAGAGGTGGTCCAAGAAAGGGACCGGCAGGAGAAGCATGATTGGTATGACACCAGGACAGCAGGGAATAGAAGCTTACCCTTTGCGTGAAGTCGCAAATGGGAACTATGTACATGTCCCTTGGAGTAGGGGAGATTTAGCTGCTTTCACCACCTCCTTCCCCAAACTACGGGAAAACCCTGTGGAGTGGTACAAGCAAGTCGAGAGGTTTGTAAAGATCTCAAAGGTCCTATGGATAGATCTGAACACGCTGTTTGACATTGTAGTACCAGGCGATCTGTGGACAGCATGCAAGGTTAGCGCTGAGTGGCCCATAACGGAGCCAGAGAGAGATGCTAAAACTAATGGGCCGTCCGAGATTGTGATGGCAAAATTCGAGAGAGTGATGACTTGGCTGAAAGAAAAAGTGCCAATGCAAGACATAGATTGGGTCAGAATAGACCGAACAAGGCAGGAACCCAAAGAGACAGTTCATGAATATTACGAGAGATTGCTGAAGGCGTTTAAACAGTATAGCGGCTTGGATGTAATGGATCCAAAAGACATAGGGCAATTTGTGTCCAAGTTCGTCCTGGGACTGAGACCGGATATTAGTTTAATGATTCAGCAACACTCGATTTGTTGGCAAACTAAACCCCTAGATGAAATACTGAGATATGCCAGGTACTGCTGTGATGAGATAGATTCCAAGGCTAAGAAACTAAAAGAAAAGTTGATGGTGGTACAGATGCAGGCAGCAGGGAAAGGGGGACAACAGCAACAGCAGCAAGGGACAGGTACAGGAGGAAAGAAGCAGTACAGTCAGAACAAGGGTAATGAGGAGAGTTCCACCTTTAGACCCAGAATAGACATAGCTACCTTGAAGAAAACGACTAGGTGCCACCAGTGTAACGAGCTGGGGCATTGGAAACGCGAGTGCCCTTACAATGTAGAGATAGGAGAGCAAGAGATAGAGGAGGAAGAGGTTCAGAGCGCACCTACAAGAGGGGTAACGCCATACCAAGGAAAGGTGCTCAAAGGGGGGGGGGCTCCTCCCCGAGCCCAGTTCCCGCAACCTCCTCGAGTAGGGAGTATGGGTAAGACCTATAGACAAATGCCCCTGTTTGTGGAAGGGGAAGAGTGCTATTATGTGGACCCATTAACCGGACAGAGAGTGGAAAGAGAAGACTGCACCCTCGGGGCAGCCTTAGAGGTGGATCAGAGGGGACCCTATGTTGAAGCAGAAGTAGCAGGGTGCCCTACGACATTTCTAGTGGACACAGGAGCCACTAGATCCACGATCAGATCAGCTGCAGTTCCAGACCTGCCCATGTCTGGAGAGACCATACAAGTGGTAGGGGTCGCAAACAGGAGAATAACCAGCCAATTGACAGAACCGGTACAGGTGAAAATAGGGAAGTACAGCGATGAGCACCAGTTTGTGGTTTGCGATTCAAGCCCTGTGTGTCTGCTAGGAAGAGACCTGTTGTGTAAATTGAATTGTACTATATATTGTACACCTCAGGGAGTGGAGGTATTGACCAATGATGATGACGCAGATTTCAAAGTTGCAAACTCAAGAATATGTGTGGAGCTGTACCCTACTTTGACAGTAGACGAGCTTCCCTGGGACTTGAGAGAGACAGTGGCATCAGAAGTATGGGATTTCACTGGGGAAGAGATTGGATTGGTCAAAGGGGTGGACCCAGTGAAAATTGTAGTAAAACCGCATGCTGAGTTCCCAAGAACACCCCAATATAAATTGACTCCAGAAACGATTGCAGGCATAAAACCCGTGATCGAGTCCATGATTAAACAGGGAATACTGAAAGAAATCGTGGGTAGTCCATGCAACTCCCCGATTATGGGTCTGCAGAAACCAAATGGGAAATTTCGGATAGTGCAGGACCTTCGAAAGATTAATAACATAGTCGTTTCGTGTTGTCCAGTGGTACCGAATCCATCAGTGATACTGTTTCAGATTCCATTCCAAGCTGAGTGGTTCACAGTGATCGATCTTTGTCAGGCTTTCTTTTCGATCCCTCTGGACGAAGAAAGCCATTTTCTTTTCGCATTTAAGCTGGAAAATCGCGTCCTAACATGGTGTCGTATCCCTCAGGGGTATACAGAGAGCCCATCGATCTTTAACCAGCTTTTGAAGAAAAATCTTGAAAGTCTAGTGCTGCCCCAGAAGTCAGTTCTGGTCCAGTACATAGACGACCTTCTTGTGGCGTCAGAAACAGAAGAAGCTTGCAGGGAAGACTCCATTGCTTTGTTAAATCACCTAGCTGCCAATGGGCACAAGGTGTCCCCGGGAAAATTGCAGTACTGCCTGACAGAAGTGCAGTACTTGGGACACAGAATAGAGAAAGGCAAACGAAAAGTGTCACCAGACAGGATAGAGGCGATCATGAAAATGAATGCGCCTAAGACACAGAGAGAGGTCAGGATGTTTCTAGGGATGGTGGGTTATTGCCGACAGTGGATTGTGAATTTTTCACTGAAAGCAAAGCCCTTGCAAAAACTGACGCACAAGGAGGTGAGTGATCCGGTACCATGGGACAAAGACTGTTTGATGGCATTCTTACAGCTGCGAGAGGACCTGTGTCGTGCTCCGGCATTGGGAATGCCTGATTACAATAAACAATTTTTTCTTTACTGTTGTGAGAGGGAAGGTTGTGCGTTGTCTGTGTTGGTCCAAATCCATGGGAATGCCCGTAGACCAGTTGCTTATTTCTCGGCTACTTTAGACCCAGTGGCCGCAGCGTTGCCCGGATGTCTCAAATCCGTTGCTGCAACGGGTGTCAGCATTGAGAGATGTGAAAACATTGTCATGGGGCACCCGTTAGAGGTGTGCGTGCCCCATTCTGTTGAACTGTTGATGACCAGGACCAAAACACAGCATCTGACCAACAGCAGGCTCACGCGCTATGAGCAAGTTATTCTTGCTGCAGAGAACGTGACCCTCAAGAGATGCTCTGTTTTGAACCCTGCCACCCTAATGCCACTTCCAAATGATATCGATGATGATGATGAATGTACAGACCATGACTGCCTCGATGTGACTGAACTATGCACCAAACCCAGACCCGACATCGTAGATGAGCCACTGACTGACCCAGACGAAGTTTTCTTTGTCGATGGCTCATGTGTAAGAGACGAGGTTGGGCAATTGAGAGCAGCTTATGCTGTTTGTACAATTGAAGGAGTTGTGGAAGCTGGGTGCCTGGAAGGAGTACACTCCGCTCAGGTAGCCGAGATTATTGCCCTGACACGTGCTTGCTTAGCAGGCAATCAAATTCGAGTTACCATATACACCGACAGCCAGTATGGGTATGGGGTAGTTCATGATTACGGGCAGTTATGGTCTCAAAGAGGGTTCATGACCTCTTCAGGCTCTCCCATTCGCAATGGAGAGTTTGTGCGACTGTTGTTAGAAGCATTGCAATGCCCAGCAGGTATCGCAGTTGTAAAGTGCACCGCACATACCAGAAATGAGGACTTTGTTTCAAAAGGCAATAGATATGCAGATGAAGTTGCACGGTATTGCGCGGAACAAGGGTACTCTTTCACAGAGGTGGATGTGGGTGGAATAAATGTAAGAACTGAATTAGCCATGATACTGGAAACTGTTGATACTTGGGATGAACTGTCAACCATGCAAGAAAATGCTCCTGATTCTGAAAAAGAAACATGGGAAAAGGCAGGATGTGTAATGGGTGAGACCCATTTTTGGGTCTCAGCAGACGGCAGAGCAGTGTTGCCCAATGAGATGGTGAGTCCAATGGCTAGACTCATACATGGTCCCGTACACTTAGGGAGAGATGCTATGCTGAGAGTGTTTAGACAGACTTGGTACAATCCTAAGTTTAGAATAGCAGCAGAAGCAGTGTGCCAGCGTTGTGTGACCTGTCAGCAGCTGAACGTAGGAAAAAGAACACCAGTTGCACTAAGTCACATAGGAAGGTCTGGAGGTCCATTCAATCGAATGCAGATAGATTTCATTGAAATGCCAAGGTGCAACCGCCTCCGCTATGTCCTGGTGGTTGTTTGTGTGTTCTCCAGATGGGTTGAGGCATACCCTACACGTAGGTGCGACACCCTCACAGTGGCCAAGTTACTGCTTAGAGAACTCATTCCTCGCTTCGGGGTGCCGGCCTTTTTGGAATCAGATAGGGGAACACATTTTAACAGCGAGCTTGTGAAGATGATTTGTGTTGCGCTAAATATTGACCAAAAGTTACATTGCAGTTACCGACCAGAAGCCTCAGGGATTGTGGAGCAGATCAATGGCACGATCAAGAGCAGGATAGCAAAAGTGTGCTCCTCAACGACCCTGAGTTGGCCTGATGCCCTGCCATTGGTTCTTATGAGCCTTCGTAGTACCCCAGACAGAAGAACAGGGTTGTCACCACATGAGGTGTTAATGGGGAGAGCAATGAGGCTGCCATCTATTCCAGCTACTGCACTGTTAAATATCACAGATGATATGATCCTGGACTATTGTAAGGGGCTGTCTGACGCCATGCGTTCTGTGTCCCTTCAGGTGCAGGCTGCCGAGGTTCCAGCGTGCCAGGGCCCGTGCCATGACCTGTCTCCTGGGGACTGGGTCCTGGTAAGAAAACACGTGAGAAGAAGCTGTCTGGATATTCGTTGGCGTGGACCCTTCCAGGTCATCCTGATCACAAACACAGCTGTAAAGGTGGGAGGCCTGCCCAATTGGATCCACGCGTCACATACGAAAAGGGTTCCAGCACCTCTGGAAACAGCTCCTCTCTCGGATAGACGTCCAGCAGAGGACCGAGAAGCCATAGAGGGGGCTAGCCAAGCTGTAGAGGTGCCAGCGGAAGCAGGGAACGAGTCTGACCAAGCTGAGGACGGTCAGTACAACAGCGAAACTGAAGACGCTACAGAAGGAGAAAGTAGCTGGGAGTACGAGTCAGACCCTGACAGGTCTGAGAGAGAGCGGGAACAGACAAGAAGAAGAAGGAGTAGAAGGGCACGTGGAGAAGCAAATTGGCCGCAAAGAAGGAGTTCTAGCCTGAGGTCAACTCCAGAAGCAACCCTTCCTCCGATATCAGAAGACTCAGACCCCGAAGAAGGTGCTCAGGGCGCTGAAGCACCCGACCGAAGAAGGTCAAGAAGAGTGCGAGTGCCTAACAGAAGATACTCCACACCTGAGTGGACATATCTGGCGTCAAATGTCTGTGAAACCGGAGACAGGGAGGATCCGAGCGGTGGTGGTGTCCAGTTCTGAGCCCATTATCACCGTGGAAATACGACTGTTGGTACCCGGTGTCGAACAAGAAGGGTCACTAACATTCATGCTCCCCAGACCTCCCCGCCTCAGCAAGTTAAAACACATGTTTCTTACAGAATTGCAATTCCCCGACTTTGGTACAACGATAACAGCACATGAAGAGCACAATCTTCGCTTGGAAATATTGAACTATGCTATTGAAGCTGCAACCACAAATCTGATAGTAGACTGTTAAAGGACTTTGTAAATAAAGCAAACAGGAAAAAGAAGATTACCTAGCGCCCAGGAAGCAGAGAATTTTAGGGAACTTCCCTTGAGTTGATGGAGAAGGGCTAGGGTTGTCTTTTTGAACTGTTAAAGGACTTTTGCGAAGAAGGCTGTCAGCCTCCAGCTGTGTGGACTCTAAAGACAAAAGGATTGAAAAGAGACTGTAAAGGAACGAGAGGAAAAGAACTTTTTGCTAAAGATAAGAGAGAGCTATATTGTCTGACGAAATGGAGGCCGGCACCCCGAACCGCAGAGCTAAATGTATAATAGGTACACTAATAGTAGGAGTAATAATATTAATAGCTTTAGTGGTAACAATTTCTTATGTAAAGGGACATGAGGAAGAGGCAAAGGTAACTGATGTGAAATCTGTAGAAACGCTTACACCTACTGTTGCTGGTGAGAAAAGGGAAAACACTCAAGAGAAAGCGTTATTAGCTGCAGAAGCCCGCAGGTTACACGTAGACGAGTCCCAAGGAGACTTTAGGTCAAATGCTTATGCTAAACTTTTATATGAATACGTGGATGCCATGGAGGTTAAGGATTGCTACGTCTGCATGCAGTTGCCGGCGTCTGTAGATGAGGGTATTAGATACCATCACCTCCCTCTGACATATGGCATTACATGTAGCTTATTGCTTAGTATATTTTATGAGAGAGATAGTTTTGAATACTATTTCTCCAATTATGATTCAGTGTTGCCAGAAGTCCCAAATTATAAGCAGATGAACAAATGGGATTACTGGAAGAGTGAAGACAGATTGGCCAAGTTCTTCATTCCTTGGATTACCTTAGATACTTCACATGCCCGTAGAAATAATCTGACATGTAAGGTGTCAGAAGTCGAGAAGAAGTTCATAGGGCAGGTGGATGATCGTTACAGGAGACAAAAGATTTTGAAGAAATCAGGACAGGGGAAAATAGATTGGACCGAGGAAGAGAAGTCACACAAGAGAAAGGGTAGTAGTGGTCCAATAGCTTTAGATAAAGCGCAGAGAGGAAAGTTATGTCTTCACAGAGCCAAAACGTATTATGAAAATGTATACGTTGGAGAAGTTGACTGTGAACATGCTTTTAATTTAGAGTACTACACTAAGGATTTCCTGAAGGGAATGCAAGTGATTCCAAATGTGTATTTTGTATGTGGAAGAAATGCTTATGTGAGACTACCTGACAACTGGTATGGATCATGTTACTTGGCAATTGTCTTCCCCAAAATATATCATGCACAAGACTTAGTGATCATTGAGGGTCAGACATCATCGAGGGGAAGGAGAGATGTAGGTGATGCCGAAATGGTTGGAGATGTCTTTGGAGCTATGTTCCCTCTTTTGGGAATAATCCTTAATGATGTTAAAATTAGACGACTGGCAACAGTTGTCGACAGGTTGTCTGCCAGCACTGCTCAGTCCTTAATGCTGGTAGAAGGAGAGATGCAATCGATAAGGGCTATGGTTCTTCAAAATCGTCTTGCATTAGATGTCCTACTAGCAAAAGAGGGCGGAGTCTGTAAGGCTTTGAAGGTCCAGGAATGTTGCACTTACATTCCGGACAATTCGAAGCCCCTTGAGAAAGTTATTAGGAACATAACTAGTATTCACAAGGAGATCGAAGACTTGAGTAGAGAAAATGTCTGGGAAAAGGTGGGCCACGGAATGAGTGCAGTTGGTGGGTGGTTTTCCACCTTAGGCAAAAGCTTTGTTTGGTATATCCTAAAGCCTATCATCATAATATTGATCTGTGGGATAATATTGTGGGGATTGGTGAGGGTATTCAAATGGTACAGAGCAAGAAGGTCAGAAAGGGCCCAAAGAGAACAGCTGCAGAGATTGGCTGCCATACAAGATAATCAGTACAGGAGTCTGAGGGCTCTGGAAGCGCAGAGAATGCCAGCAATAACGTCAGTTTAAATGTTAGTGATGACCCCGAGAGGTCATCAAAGGGGGGAACTGAGAGAGCGCAAACTGACTTAAATGTATGAGTGCACCACACTTACCTGTAAGAAGCACAAATCATGAGGAGAAATGCCATGAGTGCTAATAGTACCTGCAATTATATTCTAAATGTATAGCTAATGTAGAGATTTAAGTAGAAGTGGAACTAATACAGAAATGTGTGACACTATATGATTTTATTAGATGTGATTACTTTTGAATCTATGTCGTGTAGCTGTTAAAATGTAAGATGGTCTGTGGTTAAACGCAGAATGTGGTAGGCCTCAGGGCCAGAGCTGGAGCTAAAAGGGAAGGTGGTTCTTTTCACGACACAGATTGCATTAACGTTTGGTCATTGCATTAAATGGGCCATGATTTATAAAATGTTTACTGAATAATAGAATAAGAGTATTAACATGCTTTAATTAAATGAAGAAGTTGAATGCTATAATCATAATGAGAAATATTGTAGGCCTGAAATGTTTTAGCATTGATTTACACGTACATGTCTGGGCTGAGAAATGTTGCAAGCCTTTTTAGAAGTCTATGAGAGTTGGGTTCTTGGCGGCAGATATCTGTCTGCAACAGGAAAGGGGGGATCCAATTATAAATGAATGAATAGAGGTCTGTTCAGTAGACGGCCCAGACATGGAGGAGGGTTCTGGAATGTTTAAGGGGTATCAGCGGGCCGGAGAAGAGCCTGAGAAGCAAGGTCAACTCTAACGTCTGAGGCCCAATACAAAGCATCATGGAAAAAGCCTGAAGCTACACCACGTGAGAGGCGTTTCGCAAGGGGCGTCTCAAATGTTGTTGACTGTTTTGTATTAGGGACAGCACCCCTGGGTGGAGTTAGAGCAGATACCTGAGGACCCTTTAGAGAGCGGATGGGTAGGCAGAGAGGGGTCATGACTGGAGAACTATAGGTTTTCACCAAGAGACTTAGAGTGGGTGACTTCCCTTGGGGGTCA
Organism: Lissotriton helveticus; assembly: GCF_964261635.1. Lineage (NCBI taxonomy): Eukaryota > Metazoa > Chordata > Amphibia > Caudata > Salamandridae > Lissotriton > Lissotriton helveticus. The sequence goes on along the minus strand of NC_136071.1, from coordinate 963,957,254 downwards.
TTCACTGCTGACACCTTTGTTAGGTTGGGATTTGGTTAAGTAGGGATACCATCTAGAACAGGGTAGGGACGCCTAACCTGTGTGTTTTCCTCCAACCTAAATGAAGGAGAGATATGCGTCTATGCTGATAGCTTTATTATTCTTAGAACTTGTGTTAGTGATTTCTGTTGCTCGTCTGAGGGCTTTTCGAGAGCACATGTATGTAATTGGACCTGTGTATCTCGTGAATCTCATTCTGAGATGTCTGTATTTGCAGCTTATCATTTCCTTACAATAAACTTTTGAAAGCTAGAAGTTGTCTGTGGTCTTTGGGAGTAGAGTTCTTTATTGGGTGAACTAACTTGCAGATGGGTGTACTGTTTTCCTCCAAGACAGGCAACAAAGGTTCAGTCGACCAGATCGAGGTTTAGATCAATAGTGCTAAGATATCGATCAAAATCTCGCCCTTTCAACCTTAAAACGTATTTTCTTGAAGAATTGTGGGCTCTGGAATTTAAGCAAAACCCCATTCAGTTAAAAGTTGTGGGTCATGTCATTCAGCAAGGAAAATTGATTGCCTGGTGCTATAGCCCTTTGTAGATACTGGCTACAGCTAAATAATACCCTTTGACGTTGAGCATATCCTCTGTCCTCTCTGGATTATGATGATTTTTCTTACTGATTCTTGTTTTTTTCCAGAACAGATAGATTTAGCCATCATCCTGTTCAGTGGCATGAAACTCACTCTTCAAAATACACAGAATGGGTAGCAGTAAAGACAAAATATGGAAACGTGGATTTTGATTCAAACACAGGGGAAGCCTTCCAAAGGTGCGTAGTTTTTTAAAACTTTATTTATCATGGCTTTATAATTTAGCTCAAAGAACTAGGATAAATCATCTAATACCATAATCCACAGATGCTTCATTGTTTTGTTCACCTCTAGCCCAATGTCTAAGAAATGGTTTTCTTATTAACATGAATGGGTATTATTAGTTTCTTAAGTGTGCTAATCTTTTGACCAGACACTTGTCCGAATTTCTATAATAAGGATGTGTTCTTTTTTAGATTAACTAGGAATAGTCCTAGGTATGACACAATTTCAATATCATTTTCATATAGAAGGATTATAGAAAAGGGTCTGTATATTTCACCAAATTTCATGGGAATTCCTTGTTAACGTGGCTGGAAGCACAATGATAAGTGAACAATTTTGGGGTGATCAGGGATAGTCTTGCCTGGGAAATTTCAGTCTGTCCAATCCCCACCAAATATATTTGAATTTAAAAGTATTTCTAGAGCGCACGTACACCCAGCGGTTTCATGGCGCTATGCAGTACTACAGGACCCAAAGAACAAAAAGACTAGGGAGCCAAGGGGGCCATTAAGAGGGGAATGCCTGAATAAAAAGGAAAGTTTTAAGGGCTTTACGGAAGAGGGAGTACTGCGGGCAGGATCTTAAGTGGAGCGGGAGAGAGTTCCAAAAGGCAGGAGCCACAGTAGAGAACTTGGATCCACCCCATTTTTTTCGTTTTTAAGCGGGGGACCACGAGAAGTTGTTGGGTGGCTGAGCGTAACTCTCTAGGCGGGTTGTAAGCGTGAATTGCCGAACCGATGAATGCGGGGGCAGAACCGGCCCGGGCATTGAAGATAATGCAGCCCAACTTGAACAGGGCACGTTGCTGTACGGGGAGCCAATGCAAGGATTTAAGAAGGGGCGTGACATGGTGTGACTTAGATAAATTGAAAACCAGGCGGGCCGCCTGGTTCTGGACCAACTGGAGACGCCTCACTAGGTACGCCGGCATGCCACAATAAAGGGCATTGCCGTAGTCCAAGCGGGACGTCACCATCGCCAGAAGTATGAGTTTGAGAGCAGAAGGGGAAAAGAAGCGGGAAACTTTGCATATTGTCCGGAGAGAGAGAAAAGCTGAAGATACAGCCGCACTAACTTGGGAATGAAGGGAGAGTTGATTATTGAGTTTGAAGCCGACAGTTTTGACAGAGGCGGAGGGAGTGGGTGGAGGACCTAAAGAAGTAGGCCAAAAGAGAGGAGACCATGGACTGGAGCAACCACCCGTCAACACCAATTCCGTTTTGTCGGGATTGAGTTTCAGGTGGTTGTGGTTCATCCAGTCCTGAATGAAGGTCATAACAGATTGAAAATTGGATATTGAAGCAGAGGAGGAGGCTAAAGAAAAAATGAGCTGGAGGTCATCCGCATAATTGTAAACAGAGACCTCCAGCTGTTGTAGGGCAAAAATAAGAGGGGCAATGTACAGATTAAATAACAATGGGGAAAGGGAGGATCCTTGGGGAACCCCGCACTGTACAAGCCGAAAATCGGCTGAGTAATCACCCAAGCGGACTGCTTGAGTGCGGCCACTCAGGAAGGAGGACAGCCAGACCAAGGCCGAACCTCCGATTCCCGCCGCTTCGACACGGGAAAGTAAGATGGCATGATCTACCGTGTCGAACGCGGCGGAGAGATCGAGGAGGACCAAGGCCTGGGGCTGACTAGTGTCCATACCCTCCCTGAGATTGTCCAAGACCGACAAAACCACGGACTCCGTGGAGTGTGCAGGGCGGAATCCAGCCTGCCTGGGGGCCAAGACACTGTTGTTTTCCACGAAGGAGCTGATAGTTCTTACTACATGGCGTTCCAGTACCTTGGCCAGAAAAGGCAGGAGTGAAATAGGGCGGTAGTTAGCTGAGACAGAAGGGTCTGCACCAGGTTTTTTTAGGATGGGTAAAATTACCGCCGATTTGAGTGATGGGGTGACAATGCCCTGGGAGAGTGAACTGTTAAGGAATGTAACGGGTGGTGAGGGGCAGAAAGAATAAATCTGTTTCAGAATATAAGCAGGGCAAGGATCCAGAGAGGAACCAGACTTAATCAGGGGAAGAAGGGAAAGGAAAGAGTCAACTGTGAGAGGAGGAATAGCGTCCAGACGCGCTGCGGCTGGAGGACAGTGAGGATTAATAAAGGAGGGGCGCGGGAGGGGAATATTGGCTCTAATCGTGGTGATTTTGTCAAAGAAAGTTGAGGGAATCACAGAGGAGCTGTGAGGGAGAGGGTTTGAGTGTGGCCCTGTCGGAGTATGCTAGATCTTGAATGATGGCAAAGATTTCTCTGGTCCGATTTTCGGCCAACTGAATTTTAGAGGAGAAATAAGCCTTCTTGATTTCCAAAATGGATTTCTTATATTTAACTGAGAGGGTAATGTAGTGATTTCTTAGGATGGGACAGTAGTCCCGCCGCCAGAGGCGCTCCGCTCGGCGAAGATTAAGTTTTTGGGTCTTTAATTCGTCGTTGAACCTGCGGTTTGCATCTTTAGAGCGCTTAGATGATACGCGCTTTAGAGGGGCGACTGAGTCACAGCCGGCCCGCAGCCAGGCATTGATGGACTCCGCTTGTCCAAGAGATGGCAGCCCTGAGAGATCCGGGCTGGACCCGGAGAGTGTGGCAGACAAGGAAGCTACGTCCACGCGGTTCCAGGAGCGCGCCCAGGTGTTATGAGCTGGGAGGGGTTTGGGGACAGGACAGAGGGACAAGAAGAAGGAAATAAGAGAATGATCAGACCAAGTGCAGGGGGAAATGGATAGAGAGGTAACCAGGCAATCTCGACACCAAATTTGGTCGAGGATATGGCCCAGACTGTGGGTAGGGGCGTGTACCGCGGAAGTAAAATTAAGAGAGCGGAGCGACTCTGAAAACTCCTTAGAAGCTGTACATTCTGCTGGGTCAGAGGGCCAGAAGTTAAAGTCCCCAAGAACAACAATGGACGAGTGGTTGACCGCCAGGGTAGCCACCAGATCTTGAAAGCCTGAAAGAAATAATTGCGGAGAGGACGGGGGTCGGTAAATAAGGACACAAGTGAGTGGGGGAGTGAGGGAAAGTGAGCGGGCCACTAAGCAATCCGATGAACCCAAAGGAGCAAATGCGAGAGGTTGAAAAATAATTTCTTTACGGGCAATCAGAGCAACTCCGCTGCCTAATTTGCCGGGAGAGCGATCGGCTCTGAGGGCATAATAAGATGGGGGGAGCATTGCCAGTAGAGAGGGGAGGGAACTATCAGAAAACCAGGTCTCGGTAAGAAATAGGAGGTCAGGCTTATGTGAGTCCAATAGCGTAAAGAGTTCATGTTGATGCTTAACTACCGATCTGGTGTTAAGGTACATCGCGGAGAGAGCCGAAGAGGAGGGACCAGTGACTGAGGGGATAGTGGGGCGATAGGCCGAAGGCCAGGGTGGAAGGCTGGCATGGGAGGGGGCATGAGAAGTGGACAGACCAAGCCTACTGATACGGGTAGATACCGTGTCATCAAGAGGCCAGGGGCCTTGGAAGTCGGTCAGCTGCACAGATGAGTATTGAATAAAAGAGGCAGAGTGGCCAGCCCCTAGCCCCGGTCGGTCGCGGACGGGCCCAGACGGGCTTTCCTTAGGCACGCCTTTGGCGCGCAATCGTCGCGCCCGCTGCGCTCGTCCGCTGCGCTAAAATGGGGCAGCCTCATAAATTCCTCCAATCAAGATGGTAGAACTGGGCTGTGAGAGGAAAGCCATTTTTTTCCACAGTTAACCAAAGGAATTACCATTTTTACCAGATTGAGTGCTTTTTCTGAACCCAGAAAGATAGTCAACAGTTGAGTCTCATGAAAATATCAATCACTTCAAAAAAATAATGGGTTTTAAAAGGAATAACCTTACTCAGTTGAAAAGCAACCTGGTCTGGGTTTACCAGTTTCCTTAAGTATTTTAAGATCTGCTTAGCAACAATTATTATACATAGTTTGTAATCTTCAAATATAGGAGTGTCTGGGCAACATGAACCACAAAGTAATGACTTATTGTGAAATGAAATGAAATGAAAAAGGAACTTGGTTAAGCGCACTGTGGCCAAGCGGCTTCCTGGCGCTGGGGACTTGACTTGGCTCACAGAGGGGACCCAGGGAGGCTAACAGGGAAATGCCTGGGAAAACAGAAAAGTTTTGAGGGCTTTACGGAAATGGGTGTAGATGGGAATAGATCGGATGGAAAGAGGAAGACTGTTCCAGAACCGTGGGGCCAACACCGAAAAACGGGTGCCCCCAGTTCTGGATTTACGGAAGCAGGGAACATGCAGAAGGGAAAGGGAAGAGGAGCGGAGAGTGCGACTGGGGGCGTGAGGGGTGATGAGAGATCTGATAAAAAGGGGAGCTGAGCGGGTGTGGGCCCGAAAGGCCAGGCAGGCCAGTTTGAAAAAAGATCTGAGGTGCACAGGGAGCCAATGGAGGGACTTAAGTGCAGGGGTAATGTGGGAAGATTTGGGGAGACGAAGAATGAGGCGGGCTGCCTGATTTTGAATGGCCTGAAGGCGGCGGGTTTCATAAGCGGGTATGCCCACGTACAGGCCATTCCCGTAGTCAAGGCGAGAAGTGATAAGAGCCATGACGATGGTTTTAACGGCGTCCGACGAGAAAAACTGGGAAATCTTACGAATAAGACGGAGGGACAAAAAACAAGAGGATATGACGGAGCTGATTTGGGCATGCATGGACAGGTCATGGCTGACCTTGATGCCCAGGGTTCGAACAGAGGGAACCGGTGAAGGGGGGGAGCCGAAGGAAGGGGGCCAGTGGAGCAAGGACCAAGGGTTTGAGGGACCACCCGTGAGGACAAGCTCCGTCTTGTCAGGATTGAGCTTCAAATGATTGATGCTCATCCATTCGGATACGAAAACTAAAGTGGAACAGAACTTAGGGAGGGAATCAGAAGGGGAGGAAAGATCAAAAACGAGCTGGAGGTTATCCGCGTAGTTATACACAGAGACCCCCAGCTCGAGAAGAGAGATGATAAGAGGGTGGATATAAAGATTGAAAAGAAGAGGGGAAAGGGAAGAACCTTGGGGGACCCCACAGGTAACCGAGTGAGGAGGAGCGGAGAAACCTGAGAGGTGGACCGCTTGGGACCTGCCTTGAAGAAAGGACGCAAGCCAAGAGAGGGCAGTGCCCCGTATGCCCGCTGCGCTGACACGGTCGAGAAGGATGGAATGATCGACCGTGTCGAACGCAGCGGACAAATCGAGGAGAACCAAGGCTTGGGGGAGATTGATGTCAGCTTTCCCCTTAAGTTCTTCCAGGACCGCGAGGACCACAGTCTCCGTGGAATGACCTGGGCGAAAACCCGCTTGATGGGAGGCCAGGAGGTGTTTCTCCTCGATATAGGTGGACAGACAAGATGTAACATAGCTTTCAAGGATCTTGCCAAGATAAGGGAGAAGAGAGATAGTACCCCAATATCTGCCACCAGTAAAATAGATTCTCATAATAATTTGGGAAGTTCCATCTCTGACAAAAAGCCTTCCTTAGTAACAATATCTTGTGCTGAATCTTCCCTAGGATTATGTAGAAAGGTTTTCAAAGTATTTTCTAAAAACCTGTAATAGTTTATGGGTAACGACCCTTTGAAGCCCTCCCCTGAAGACAAAAGAAATCTATTTTAATTAGTGCAAAATTAATATCCACTCATCACATGCTGAGCCAAGGATAATAAGTAAGTGCCAAAACTAAACTTTGGAGAGTTGTGATCATCCTGTTTTGGATCAAGGAGGAAGACCAAAGTCAAACTTGTGTGCCCATCTTTTACCATCTGTCCCACTAGCCTCATTCCTTTGGTACCGCATTCAGACTCACCCAAACAAATGCACCTTCCCTTGTGGACAGAGATAGCCACAGCTCCGTTTGTGGCATCTGTAGTAACATGTAAGACCTCTTGCACCCACCGACCACTTCTCAGCCTATTGACTACTTCAGACTTCAGGTGGGCCTCTGGCAAAAATGGCATAGCTTATCTGCACTTTTTAATATTATTCAACTTTTAATTCTGACATTTAATAAGATAACTCTCAAGTGAAGCTAATATTGCAAACCTACATTTCCTTATCCTTTGATTCTATTTTTCTCTTCCTTTATCCCACTTGAACCTCTTTGCGACCCCCCACTCTTCTCCTACTCACCACTTCCATCTCAATACCTTCACCCCTCCAACCTTCCTAAATACCCCAACTCTGGTTACTACCACCCCAGAAACGACTGCCTAGAAATATCATCTCCAAAAGGAATGTGCACTTGGGCATTCACCTTGGGAGATGAGCTACTCCGTCTAAAACTAAACTTGTGTAGCAATGCTTGTCAAATAGGTGCATAGTATACCATACTCACTCCATATTTTAGACTATTTTCCTGAAAAATTACAGTTTGTCATACTACATCTGGGGGGTACTCACATGGAAGATTTCAAATTAAGCTTCCACCCCTCCCTTGAGAAGTAATTGAACAACTGTGGGCTCTTAATTACAATGTTTTCTTTTATCTATTTTAATCTCTCCAAGGAAGGCCATTGCTTCAACAATTGTATAGAAAATCTAAGACTCCCCATTACTTAATACTTTCAAATTTGACTGCTGAAAAGTTTGGGCTTCGGAACCTGCTCCTCTAATTTCCAGGAACAAGAACCTCATCTGTTTATCTGATTCCATCATTTCAAATGGTAAATCAGGTAGAACTCAAAATGAAAAGGCTTCTGGACTGGACTGGACTTCTACTGATCTGGAATTGTACAGGATCTCCTCATTCAAAAGGTAAGCTTAAATTGTACAGTGTAGGCCCCCTTGGATTTTTGTTTGTGAAAAGGAACCTAATGTAATCTATCTATAGAGAAATCCACATCTAGGGTGTCTTTTGTCTTTTTAAGTATGGAGTTTTAATAAAATCTTTCAGAAAGGTCCCTAACTCATGGAATTGTAGCTTCTTTTGTGATACCAACACATTGCGATCTTTTCTCAATATATTCATTCTTGTGCATAAGCTTCTTTATTGCTGTCTCTGAATGTCTAGTCCTGCAATACTCCTCCACTGATTCCATTTTAGCTTCTATTTCTGTAAGGTGATTTAAGTGGGTACACATCCATGCGTCAATATCTTCCAATTTGTTTTTCATAATTGTTACTTCCTGTCCTGTTTCTTCTGAATGTGTTAAGATTCCTGTTTTGCCAAAATATGCTGTAATAGTTCAAGAATGTTCTATGTTTTTTAGACAATGTACCACTGGCTTTTGGCTTTTTCTCTTGCAATCTTCTCCACCATTTGCTCCAGAATGATACTGCACAGGATTTCTTCTAGTTCTACTACTTTTACTGCCACATTTTCTATTTCTTCTACTTTACTATCTACTTCCTCTTCGACTACTTCCAAATCTTCTTTTACTCTATTTTTACATTAACATACTCTACTACAACATCTACCTCTTTGACATGCTCTTCTTATTTATTCTACCTCTTCTAAACCTACTTTTCCACTTTTTACTTCTACTTCACCTACTTCATCGTATTTTTCTGAATAAGACATGAAAACCTTGGAGGTCAAAACCATCAAGGACCCTCATTGACCGTTCCTGTGGTTATCTTAGATTGGAAAAGTGTGTATTCTTTTTCACAAATAGTAATCCATTCTACATAATCCCCTTTCCCAGCTGTCATATGGTAGCCATGTTGAGACAAAAGGAGAAAGGAGTTTTACAATCATTTATGAAGCTGCTTGCCGCTGTCTAAAGTTTCCTCTACTAGTTTGCAATCCCACTTTAGTTTTTTGAAGTTCTTTGGAGACTCTTAACCTTGATTTGGCTTCACAAATCGTTTGCAAGTGACTTCTTCTGCTGCAAAACAATGCATCTTGGCTTTTTCTATTCCTCAAGGGTGGAAGAGGTAGGCTTTATTGTCTCTGGATGACTGTCTCAGAGTCTTTGTTTCTCTTAGTAGTGGCGTCTATCTCTTTTGCGGGTGACCCTAAATCAGTAATTTTTCCCAAGCTTTTTCTCTGAATCCCTGAAATAGGGGACGCCTGGAGAGTCTCTATAACTTCCATCTATTACCTCTTGTCAAACTGCTCAGGGAAAGTTGCAGAGCTAGAAATACTAGAAATATTTTCAAAAGATGGGATATTTTTGTTGTATCAACCAAGTTAGTGGGATTTTTGTCTCCCATATTTCTTTAGAAGCGTTTCCTATTAGCAACATATCTTTGCCCTTGGAAGGTTGTTTAACTGCGTCAGCCAGAAAACAGGAGGGAAGGTAATAGCTAGCACCTTTCACATGGTGCTCTGCTGCAGTGTCTTTTTACAGGTCTTGTTATTTTGGTTTTGTCACCATTTGTAACAGCCTCCTCCACTCCAAGAGCAGTAAAGTAGGAGATAGTAGTGGAAGACCTGCCAGTGGGATTAACTCTTTATTTTCTGTCATTTAGATAGCTTTTGTGCCTTTTTCTTTATATTATATGCAAGAGCTATGACATCTCCTCCAATATCCTATTTACAGGTCATTTGTCGTTGTTTGTTCTTCATATATAAAAGGCTACTTGTCATCCGCTGTTCTTTTTTCCAGCTGACCATCACATTCTATTCTGCTTGTGTTGTCACTGAAAGGCAGTAGTGTAAGAGAAGGCAATTCCCCTGCCTCTTGGATGAATCAGCACCCGTTGTTATTTTTAGCAGACCTCCACAATCGTCTCCAACTCTGACTTGGCCAACATTTCCAAAGAGGTTTGCTCTGCTGTGGTCTTCTTACCACCTCCAGTGATAGCACCAGTGTCCAATTAAATACACGTAGCTGTCACTGCCTCCTTTGTGTGGAGCAGAATCTTCTCTTATCCGTCAAGGGCCATCCTACAGCACTGTCTTTTCAGGCTCCATGTTTCTCCGCGCTGATTCATCTGTGGTGCCATGAAACCCTGTGCGGTACATCTAGGCATTAGTCAACATGCTTGGTTCAAAAGGTGTTTCTGGTCCAGAAATAAATTCTGCTTTACTTCTTAGACGTCTTATGCTTGCTAAACTTTTAAGTTTTGTTAGGAGGCACAGAACTTGCTCAGAAAGCCGTATTCCATAGAGACCTGCATTAGCCATCTCCCGCAGACTGCTAATAGCTCTATAAAAAAAAATATTTTTGAGCAATGCCATCATCCCAATCCTATCCTACGGTAATAAAGTATTGGAGAAATGCATTCCTGGAAAGAAAAAAAAACAAGAACCAAAACTCGGCCCCATTCTTTGTGGAACTACCCAAAAAAGCAGAGAGGACGTTTGGAATGTCACAAAAATAGACAAGTTGCATATTAAATAAAGATCATAATGTCTTACAAAGAAGCCTAGAAAAGAAGGGTGTAAAATTCCAATTTATGTATTAATTGAGATACTTACCCAATGCCTTTTCTATTATATATTGAAATAGCAAAAATGTATTTTCTCATTTGTTGTTTTGTTCTCTTGCTGCGTCTTTGTCTATATTATTTTACCTAGTCATTGCAGCAAACCCAGCGTGAGAGAAGGAACAACGTATTTAAACACCTGATTCATGAGGAAAGCAGGGATGAAAGGCTTCAGGAAAGGATATATCCTATTTGACACAAAGACGTGTCAAAGATAGCAAGGCTCTTGCTCCTATTTTTTCATCGCGGTATTATCTGATTGTTTTCGAACCACTGCTGCTATTATTTCTAAAGAAACTGCCTTGGGTCTAAAGACGCCAATAGAAAAGGTCACAAGCTCATGACAAGAGACACGAAAAAACTGGTGACAAATGAGCCATTTCAGAACAGTAGCGCTTATTTGTCAAGGTCTTTCTGTCACTCATAAGATGGAGGGTGTCCTCAATATATCAATTTGTAAAAAGGCATCTACTTTTCTTAATTCATTGGCTCCATTCTCTACAGTTCACGCTCTAGACTTGTCAGCCATAAAGTCTATTTACATGTAGTGTTACTGAACTGATGGTAATGTGTGCATAAGCCACAGTAACTCTAGGATTCTTGTGACTGTCCTTACTGATAGTCCGTGGGCATAGGAACCACCACATACTTATCCCAAAGATGTAACACACATGCTTACATCTCAGACATAGGGGGGATTTGTTTTGCCTTCAGCTCTAGATCTTGTGAACCATGTTCACAGTGATGAAATAAACTAGAGGTATGTCTGAGTTTGTGGCCTGAATGGCACGCACCAAAAGCCCCTAAACACTAGGGGTGCAGTTTGCAAAGCTTTTTCTGTAAATAGGTGTTACTCCTAATGTATTCATGGAATTTCAATATTAAGTCATAGATGGAAGATATCTTAGTGAATAAGACCTAAGGTCCTGATGTGATTTAATAGAATTGGACAATTGTGTGGATATTGGATTACAACAGATTTTCCAGTTTCCATAGTCCTCTAAATGAAGGTATTAACGTTTATTTGGCTATGGGCAAATCTGTGTTCTGATGGCAAGAGGAAATCTATAATGAGAGAAACCAAGTGAGCCCTAAATTCCTACTTGCATGTTCAAGAATGCCTACTTTGCATAAACGAGTAGTCAACCACTTTTCTCTGAATACTTTACCCACACATAGACTCACTCTCTAATTGTATCTCTTTCTTCAACCGTATGAAGCGTGCTGCTGCCTCTCAGCTCGATTTGCTAAAAGTACCACTCACACCCGTAGCATTTTCATCGAACTTCCACAAAATACGTATAGAAAAAGAACACAAACTAATAATTTCTTCATTTTAAGCACTGCATACATGTTTTCAAATATTATCAGTAAATACATCACTGTAATAGTCAGATTTAAAGTATTCATTTCTATAGGCCAAGCAATGTATTACCTAAAAATGCATTAACAACATCAGCTAGAGGAGGAGCTTCGCGGGCATCCATGATGGTCGCGTGAGCACAGAGCTCCCGAGACCCGCGCCGCCCTTCGCAAATATCCTGTTTATATCCTGATTCTGACGATGGGCTTTTGAAGGCGATCTTCGGCTGACCTTAATATTCCTTTCAAAATTGAAATCGGACGTCGGGGCCACTTTTACAACACCTTGTACTTTTACGGCCTGCCCCGGGACGGTGCCGGGGGCTCTGCTGATCTTCAGGCCGAGGAGTCGTTGAACAACAACGGCCAGAGGGGTCTTTCCCCAGGCGGCCTCGCTTCAACTTTCAGTTTCACTTTCCTACTCCTGGCTCTGATTGACTGGCATTCTCTTTGTTCTACTCCAAATCCGGCTTGACTTCGCTCTACTGCTGAGTGCCTTCTTCCATGAGTGTCTGGCCTCCAGCTCTATTGGCATTATTTTTACTCTGGCCCCCTTTCGTGTACATTCTGGCCTCATTGAGATCGGCCATTTTCACCAGGTCTCGAGGGCCCCTCCGGGGCACTGTTCCCAATATGGCCACCAAACCTGACACTGAGAAGCGCAAGACGAAAACGCCTCTCCGTGGGGGGCAAACTCAAACTAATGTGATGGATCGCTACACCCATCCTAAGGGATCCCCCTGTGGTACTGGCCGTACTCCTGAAGACCCCACTGAGGTATCGCTTCAAGACGTCATGAGCGCCATCACCAGTATGAAGGCCTCCATGGGACAACAGTACGAGGCCCTCGCCTCCAAGATCGATACGGTGGCTGTCGATGTCACGCCGATTAGAGCGGACCTGGCGAAGACCAATGAAAGGGTCAAGTTGTTGGATCTGAAGACCTCCAGCCTGACTACTGATGTCACGGAAGTACAGACTGAGATCGGCAACTTGTGTTCTTCACAGGACTTGGTGGCCCGTCGGCTCGAGGAGTTTGAAAATGGGGCCCAGCGTAATAATGTACGCATTATAGGTGTTCCGGAAAATCCAGAGGGTGCTGCCACCGACCTTTTGGTGGAGGACCTGGTCCTGAAACACCTCGCCCCCGCCGGCCTCAGTAAATTCTTCGCTGTTGAACGGGCCTATCGATTCCCTGGCGGGAAGCTGAAACCGGGTGCCCCCCCGAGACCCATTATTGCCAAACTCTCCCACTTTCGGGATAGGGACGCTATCCTTCGGGCTTCTCGGGAGAGCGGCCCTGTGAAATTCGAAAACACCACGGTGAACTTCTATCCCGACTTTACTCCACTGGTTCAGCGGCAGAGAATGGGGTTTCGAGGAGTGAAGCGAAGGCTGCGCGATTTGGACCTTAAGTACGCCATGTTGTTTCCAGCCAGACTACGGATTGAATATGAGGAACGAACGTTTTTCTTTGATCGTCCGGACAGTGTCAGTGACTGGCTGGATTCCTTGCCAAAAAGAGATGATCGAACTGAGCACCCCAGTGGCGCCGACTGTGGCTCGCCGGAGCAGGAGTGACATTATGGTTCCCGACGTCTGAACTTTCCGCCTGTTTGTCAGCTGAGTTTGGATAATTGTTCCTCTGTTCTATTTTGGATCGGCCCGAGGATGGCCGGGGTGCAAGGGGACTCTTCCTCCTCCTGGGTTCTTTGTGTAGATTAGTTTTATGATTGGGCGACAGGCACACTGCAAGTTGGGGTGGCTTTTGAGTCGTACGCAGGGGTGCAGGGTGGGGGGTGTTGTAACGGGTTCAAGTTGGGGGGTGGTGGGGGGGTGTTTGTGTGTTTATTTTTCTGTTCACAAGGCATTGTTTTGTTTTTCGTCCATTTCAATCATTGGGTCCTGTGAGGGGTGTGCTCTGTTTCTTTCACGGGGATGGGGGGTAGTGAGTTGAGACTGCTGTCCTGGAATGTCAACGGTTTGGGAGACAGGATAAAACGAGGGGTTGTGCTGCAGTTCCTTAGACATCATTCCCCCGATATTGTTCTTTTACAAGAAACGCATTTAATTGGTAACGCCTGCCAGGCTATAAATAGACGTGGATACCCACTTGTCGCTCACTCTGGATTCACTTCCGGCTCCAGAGGAGTGGGTATCCTCATCCGGTCCTCTCTCCCCTTTGAAATTGATGATGTAATACTCGACGACAGGGGGCGCTATGCTGCGCTCACCGGTAGATGGGAGGGTAGGACACTTTCCATACTCACAATGTATGTCCCTCCGGGCCTGCAGACGTCGACTTTTGCTGACCTTGGGCGGCTCTTATTGGGTCTTCCTGAGGGACTTCTGATCCTGGGCGGAGACTTTAACTCCGTGGTCTCTGGCACTTTGGATCGCCACCCTCCTAGGGATTTGGCTAGGTCTCAATTGTGGCTGGCTGACCTGCTGGAAACTTTTGGCCTTATAGATAGTTGGAGGTTGATGCACCCTACACAGCTACAATATACCTTTCACTCGGGGGCCCATGGTAGTCTTTCCAGGTTAGATTATTTCTTAATGCCAGCAGCACGATTACCCTCCATCAAAGAGGTCCGTCAGCTTCCCAGGGGCATTTCTGATCACTCCCCCCTGTGACTCTGTCAAGGCTGGGGTGGGCGGTGAGGGTAGAGTGGCTCCTATAAATCCCTGGTATCTTCGCAATCCTAAAACCCGCTCTGCACTGCTGAAATCCATTGACCATTACTTCGATGAAAATGAGGGGTCTGTTTCTTCCTCTGTTTCACTGTGGGAGGCCTTCAAGACTGTCATTCGAAGACATTCTTTATCTTTGATTGCTGCTTCCAAAAAGGCTAAATGTGAGGAACTTGTACGCATCGAAACTGAAATAACTGTGCTTGAGAGTGATCTTGAAGGTGACGTTACTCGTTCTAAATTGCATTCCCTCAGTTTGAAACAAGCTGATTATAGGGCCCTTGTGACTGACGCAGCAAAAGCAATGAATAGAGAGCAACAGGGTAGGATATATGACTTGAGCGACAAGGCTGGTAAACTGATTGCGTGGCTTGACAAGAAAGAGAGAGTGAATCGTGTCGTCCCTGTGATTGAAAGGCCGGATGGTGAGTGTGTTACTGACCCAGCTGGTATTGTTGAGTACTTTGTTGACCATTTCCGAACCGTATACGCCTCGGTTAGTGATAAGAACGAGGAGGATTCCCAATTGTTGTTGCGAGACATAGCATTACCTCGCCTTTCTGATGATGATAGAGACCTACTGGATGCACCTTTTACTATAGATGAAGTCGCTGTTGCCATACGCTCACTTCGTTCTGGCAAGGCAATGGGTCCTAATGGTCTGCCCATAGAACTATATAAGCTACGACCCGACAAAATGGCGCCCTACTTGAGGAGTATGTTCCTTGAGGCTTTCGATTCTGGTTACCTCCCCGTTGATCAGCGACTAGCTACCATCGTTGTAATTCACAAGGAGGGTAAGCCACGCGATCGCTGCGCCTCGTATCGGCCCATTTCGCTACTGAATGCCGAACCCAAAATACTGGCAAAATTGCTAGCTAATCGGTTGATTACGTTGATTAGTGACTTGATCCATCCGGATCAATCCGGCTTCATTCCACATCGGAATACCGCCCTTAATCTTCGGAGACTTCACGGGGTTCTCGCGAGAGCTGGGACTCTTACGGAGCCGGCCATTTTAGCCTCCTTGGACGCCACTATGGCTTTTGACACTATAGAATGGCCCTATCTTTGGGCGGCTCTCTCCAAATTCGGGTTTGGTTCGACATTCATCGCCTGGGTGAAGCTTCTTTATGAAAAGCCCCTCGCCCAGGTGGTTGTTAACGGTAAGGTCTCCGGTGTCTTCACACTTGGGCGTGGCACTCGGCAGGGTTGCCCGCTGCCCCCGTTGCTTTTTGCCCTTGCTTTGGAGCCGCTGGCGGAGTGGCTCCACTGCGAGCCCTCAATGAAAGGCATTAGGTGGACTCCCGACTTCGAGGACCGAATCTCGCTATATGCTGATGACATCCTCTTATATCTTACATCCCCCCGGAAATCCCTTAATGTGCTTTTTGATGTTCTGACCTCCTTCCGTAAGAACTCGGGTCTCATTATCAACTGGACTAAATCGTGCGTTTACGTTCTGTCCGGTGAGCTTCCTCCACTGCCTCACAGATTCCCGATTCAAATTGCTGACACTGGTTTTAAATACTTGGGGATTTATGTTTCCTTGGATCCAGCAGTTCGCTATGAACGCAATTTGCTACCCCCTCTTCACCGGCTCAAGCTTGACGCTACACGATGGCGGCAGTTGCCTTTGTCGCCACTGGGTCGCGCAGCTCTTTTCAAAATGATGTCGCTGCCCAGATTTTTGTATGCACTCCAAAATTTTTCGACCCCATTCCATCCGGTTATTTTCGTGAAGTGGAGCACCTGCAGAGGCAGCTGCTCTGGGATGGGCGTGCGCAAATTGCTCTGTCTAAGCTCACGCTTCCGTGGTACGATGGAGGCATTGCCCTCCCAGATATCAAGCGCTACTATTGGGGTGCTCAATTAAGTGCTGTTAACCACGCAACTTACGCTCCTGGTCCTACCCCGGCCTTCGCCATGGACAAGCACCTCTTGCCCGGTGGGAATTTTAATAGAGCGCTATATTCCAAGGGGCTTCATAGGACGTTGACCGGGCCCACGAAAATCGCTGTGAGAGTGTGGCACGATGCGAATGCGGCCTTGGGATGGTGTGATAGGCTGACGCGCGCGACTCCATTGTATGCTTCCGAAGGTTTGGGCAATTTGTGGCGGACGAAAGGCTTTGATAAATGGGACATGATTGGTCTAAGTAAGGTAGGTGACCTCTGGACTAAAGGAAATGTAAAGACCTTCGAGGTGCTCAAGACGGAATATGAGCTTGGAGACAGGGAATTCTTTAGATACGCTCAGGTACGTCATGCTCTGCTGTCAGTCTTTGCCGTGGGAACTGCTATTACAGAATCCTCGCCTCTCGAAGACCGTATCCTGGATGGCTATGTCCCTGATAGTACAATTTCACTGATTTATAAAAAACTGATCAACACCAGAATTGACTTGCTTGCGCACCTCAGGGCTTTATGGATTGCCGACGGATTGGAACTGGACGACGAGGACTGGCAGTCTGCTTTGTCCTCGCCTAAGGAGGTTGCCATTCCTGCCCGCCTTAGGTTTATCCAACTTAAGATCCTTCATCGTGTGTATGTCACTGGTCCGAGTCTGGTTCGAATGGGCTATTCTTTGGATGGGCTGTGTAAGTGTGGCTGCGGCGTGATTGGCACCTTCCTTCACAATTTGTGGGAATGTCCCGAAGTGGCTGGTTTCTGGTCCCGAGTGCATGCGATTATGGAAAATGTCACGGGGGTTCCATTTCTTCCCGAGGCCCGGCGCTGTCTCTTGAATGTGTGGGAACCTAATGATTATAATGCTTCTCAGATCTGCTGGGCGACCCTCGGCAACATGATTGTTAAGAGAGATATTGCACAGCTATGGGGCTCCCACAGACCGCCCACTGTACTGACGTGGAAGGAGAATAGGGACTGGTGCATGTTTAGGGAAAGGACAGTATATTTATCTCGGGGCAGACCCAGAAAGTGGAGCAGAATTTGGTCGCAGTGGAATGCTTATCGTGGAAATATATGTACTCCCCCACATGATTCTACCTCTGATGTCCCCTTGTCCCCCTAATTGGCATTCCCAATGTTTTGTATTGACTGTATATATTGCATTGTTTCCTTGCTGCCCCCCCCCTCTTCCCAATTGCCTTCAACTATACTGTACGTTTTGTATTGTTCGGAGATGCTCCCACATGGACTCAGGATCACCATCATTGTACTTTTGCCTTTTGCCTTATGTATTGTTGTTTGTTGTTGATTTCAATAAAAAAAAAAAAAAACATCAGCTAAACATGCATATGTCCACAGAGCACTCATTGATAAATACATGTTTCAGTACTGTGAATTCAAATGTTGCAGTTTCAAGAGCACTCATAAAATGTAATGAGGGGGAAGTGCATAATTTGTGATGCCACAATGAGAATGGAAGTATTAGTAAATTAAACCCAATTGAAAATTGCTTTTGCTTCGTTAAGTTACACTTTCAGGCTGCAACTCAAGCAAGCTTTGGTCAATGCAAATAGCTTTCGTCAGGCGCCTTTTACCTTAGACATTGCCTCTTCTGACTTTTCAGAATTTGCGAACAAAAATTGTGTTTGGGAACTGCTGAGCACTTATCAATATAAAATAAAAAAATATCAAAGTAAAAGATTGTTTTGGTCTTGTTGAAGCGTAAGCGTGGTAAGTATTTTTTGATTAGACAATCTGTAGTATTTCCATTTACTACAGAGGCAACGATCCTCTGATAAATCTTTCTCCGCCAATAGGAGTCGTGGAAATTAGGGTTAGCTGAAGTATAAGGATCATCAGTTTACAGCTACCTCAAGTATGAATTCAGGTTTATATTCATCACTATCAAGACCATGCTATAGAAATCAAGAATTGCAATAGGAAGATCCAACCTCTTAAAGAAGTTAAGTCAGACTAGAATTATGCAGACCAAACGCTCTGCTACAGCTACACAGAATAAAAGCAGAACTTGATATTCCATAAAAGCTTGCTGATTCTCCCTACAATGCATTTAAATCATTAGAGAAATAGAACAGTTTTAATGGAAGAATCAACAAGACTCAATAATATGCTCAGACAGATATTCCATTAATTTGGATATTGTATCACAGATTCAAAATTCATGGCAATAAGCAGTCTTTTAAGAAATCCAGTTAGAAATATCACAGCTTGCAATATAATCCCAACAGTTAGGCCAAGTTTCAAAGGATGATTATTGCATAAATCAATTTACAGAGTTACAGAGTCCTACTACCATCAAAGGCAGAATGGTAGTTCATGTATCTAACAGCTCACAATCTTAAAAAGAAGTGGAAATGATTCAGATTTTAATTCTACTAAGGGCAAGTCCATTAGCATAGGATAAAAAGAAATGAAATAAAAATTAAATGGTTCGGCAAAGAAGGGTTTCAGTTAATCTGCTACCAACTGTAACAACAGCAAAGGCAGTCCAAGAGTAAAAGCCAGAGAGAATACATTTGAAAGTCATCAAAAATCGAGCAGCGTAGGGTTCTGGTCTCAAAGTAAGAAAAATCGGAATGGTGTTCCCCCTCCTTTGGGGAATCTTATAATGTCTCTGTAACAGTCCAAGTGATGCACCATCACACCACTGTCTAAGATTGTCATGTGCTCTGATTCACATAATGTCACCTAGGACATTAGTAACTATAAAATGGTTTCCAATGGTAGTCATGAGAAACAAGAAATGTAAAGTCCTTATAGGCCTAAAAACATTGAAAATGAATACAAAGTATCAGTCTATAGCAGCAGCTGAAAACCTGGTTCACCAAAGAACAGGTCACTTCCAACATTAAAGATACAGTTAGGAACGTCAAATGTTTCAAATGTACTTGAACAAATAAAGCAACATTTACTAAGCTGCAACAGACGATTGTATTAGGTTTAGGAATAAGGCAGCTTTAAAGAAAGTGCTCATTTAGAAAACTTTCACACAAGTATTTAATCTTCCAAGTTCATGCAACAGAAATAATTTTAAACTTTTTATAAAATATAGAATGTCAAGTATTATCAGTTTAAGTTTCAAGTATTTTCAAACTGACTTTTATACATGAAGCATTCTAATGGAAAGCAACAGCAACACTAGGCCTTTTCATTACTAGCACATTATTTCGTTAGTAAAAGTCGATAAACAAAATGTTCATAAACAATCTCATTAATGCAACTCATTTATAAGCATTAGCATTGTTTTCT
Source organism: Lissotriton helveticus (assembly GCF_964261635.1). Classification (NCBI taxonomy): domain Eukaryota; kingdom Metazoa; phylum Chordata; class Amphibia; order Caudata; family Salamandridae; genus Lissotriton; species Lissotriton helveticus. The sequence goes on along the minus strand of NC_136071.1, from coordinate 963,937,802 downwards.
ATATAGTATTCTTCATCTTTCGTTTCAAAGCACGCTCTTACGGTGCTTCTACTAGACTTGTCTCAGTTTCATGCATTACTGTGTTTGTGTTCAAGGTGCACTTTCAGCTCTTTGTTTCTTAAATCAGTAAGTATGTCATGCATTATGATTTTTTAAATCTTGTGTCATCAGTCTAAATAAACGCACATTGCCATAATAATACTTGGCATGAAAGGGAACTCATTTGTGTATGCAAGAGCACAATGCCCATCATTCAATATGAACTTAACTATTGGCTAAAGTGATCCAAACCATTGCCCCAAGCTGTAAACTGTAGTGGGTGAAAGAAGACTGTGAAAGACACACAACCAGACCAATGGATGAAGAGTTCTGACAGAAAGCCTCTTCCTTTTTAACATCTCCTTTAGATCCCTGTCCTCCTTGTATCCAGTCTTTAGCACCCGACATTTTGACAAGCACTAGCCGAGACCTGTGTAATCTCCCTTATTCTCAGGCTAAGATATCCGATTCTTGGAAACAGGCTATGGTCATTACCTTGCTGAAGAAATAAACCATCATCAGGTCCCAAATTGCTTAGCACATTATGACCTATCTCCCACTCACTTGCCATACAAGCTAAATTACTTGAGAAGGATGTTGGCGGTCAGATTTAAATGTATCTTGAATGTAAGATACCATACTTGACATCACACATCAGGCTTCAGATGCCAATTTAGTGCGGAGATTTCTCTACTGGCTGTGGCCGAAGGCATCAAATAAATCTTAGAGAAATGAAAGAAAGCTGCTCTTGTCATCCTGGACCATTCCACTGTGACTGGACAATTGTTTTAGTGGTCATATGGATGCATGACAACTGTCTCAAGCTCGGACAGTGAAAATATTGAAGTGGTCCTCTTTGGTGGCAATCACTCAATCTAGTCTCTGTCTTGGCAACCTACTGAATTTTGGTCTGTCCCTACCCCTACATCCACTGCAAAAAACACAATTGTTTATTTTAATACTAAGCATTCGTTTGCTAATCGACATACAATATTGCTTCTTTATGTTTCCGTATTTTTTAAATGCTCAGGAGTGTCTTGCCTCTTTCGGCTTGCAAAACAACCATTCATGCTTTAATTTAATCTAGAATAGAATACAGACACTCCATCGAGCCTTTCCAATTTTTCATTACAACGGCTTCAAACTGTACAGACAACAGCAGCCAGATTGATTCTAAGACTATCTAACCACCAGTCTGTGTCTAAACATTTGAATGATCTTCATTGGAGTCTAACCCCCAAACATTCTCCCTTTTATAGCATTATGTATTGTATATTAAGCCTTCTATGATATGGGTCCAGTGTATCTCAGACAGAGATTCCTGCTCTACTACCCATCCATATAATGCTGATCTAATGCACTTCTTGTATTGCTTTCTTGCTGTTATAAATTCTGCATTGGTGTCAGACCCCTCTTCTGCCTGGCAGCAAAGGTTTGGAACTCTCTCCCGCCTTCACTCTGCTCTGCCTTTTCTCATCTGCATTTTTAGAAAAGATCTAAAACATGGCTGTTTTGTCCTGGGTGGGACATTTGGCTCAGTTAGTCACAACAGGTAGGATCAGGTGACCTAAACATCAATTTGGGGAAAGTTAGGAATCTTTGATAACCTTCACAAAGTGCGACGAGCAAAATGTTTAAATTTCACCTGTCCCTATTTTGAGATGCCTTTAAGTAGGCATATAGTTAAAGAAATCATTTGGGTACACCTGGTCAATTATTTTTCTTTTAACAAATGATTTGGGGTTTATTCTAGGATGATAGGACTGCTGGAGATGACTGAATGATGGTATATAAAACCACTTATAAACATGATGCTGCTGTATATGTAATATTATGACACAAACCTTGTTGGAAAATGTAGTGACATGACAGGTCTATTGTTGGGGTAGCACATTATTGAAGCAATCTGATTAAACACATCTAAGTCCGCACATCATGTAGAAAACTTTTGATTGGGAATGCTAGTGCTAACCTGAGGAGTTCTCCAACAGAGCTTATTTTTAAACCTAAAATTAAAAAGATAATACTTAGATCCACTTGAACTGCATTGAAAATACCCTAGTATCACCTCTGAATTAAATGCCTAGCTGTCAAAAATGTGTATATAGGAATCTTTGGAGGACTTATCCATGGCTAAATCTCTTAGGTCACTACCTCACTCCCATTCCTATGGTTCTAAATCTCATTCATTAATAGGACAAGAAGTTATTGTTTCAATATCAAGTTGATTCAGGTTCAAAAGCTTGCTCGTTTTAACTGAAAAGTTTAAAATGAGTCCTCAAAGTCCCGTAGAAGGTTCATGGTTGAGTCTAAGACAGTTTCAAGGCTCATGCAATGCTTTAGGTCTAAGGCATCTTCAAGTCTTATGAGGTATTTTAGATCATTGCTGATGGCCCACTCGTATGCCATATCAGTGGAACCATGACCTCCACTTCCCTGGTGAGGGCCATCCACCCAATTTAGAGATCTACATCTGGCAAGCAGGGATCTCTCTCAGGAAAACTGCCTACAGCTCAAATATAGGCGCCATGTTTGTTGCAATCATCTGGTGCAGCTTCTTTTATGTTCAAGAAACAAACTCCCAAACCAAGAATTCCTCAAAAACCGAAAGAAAACAACAGCCCTCAAGCAAGGAGCATTCTCCTTGTGCTTGTGAACCAGTGTTTCTTCACCCAGGACCACAATTCCTTATTACACAACAGCCCTGGGTTAGGAAAATGATTGACAGTCACCACACCCTAAATTGGACAGGTTAACTGCCACTTTAACCCAACACCCCAGTGTAGGATGATCAGCTGGTCAGCTGATCCAGCCAAGGTTTCCACAGTGTAAGCCCAGTTCTTCCTTGAACCTTAAAAAAAATGGTGATACTGTGATCTTTGCAGGACTGGATAACTGCTGTTTTCACAGCAGTGGTCTATACCACCCCAGGGTATTGCAAAGGCCTACATCTGGGGCATCATAGTATCTGATTTCACTATTATAGCACAGTCACAAAACTATACCTGATTAGTTATGATAGCATAATAAATATTTCACTGCAGCTCAGCTTACTGGCTACTGGTGAGTTGCATGATTCCTCTCAAGGCATTCTGCATTGTTTGAATACCTCTCTCACCAAACATTTCATTTTCTGGCAGGCTAGATCAAATCAACTCTTCCCTTTAGCATGATGGATTGCCTGTGATCCCCCATTCCTAACATTTATGGATATGAAGCCCAACACATTAGTCAATATTTTATTAAATCAAACAATTCTGTTCTCATAGCTCATGAAGAAAACCTCAGTGTTTTCTGTTGATAGGTATGCAGCTAAAAGCTGAAGATTGGCAGGGTCTAAATGAGTGGTGTGCAGTGGCGGTTGCCTCGGACTGGGGTTGATGTGGAGAGGGGGTGGCGGGAAATTAGCTATTGCCATATGCCTCTCCTTCATCCTCCTCCTCTGAACTGGCAGCACCGTAAGCAAACTCTCCCAGCCAATAACGACTCAGCATGAGCAGTGTCGTGATTAGCCTAAAGGCCCATTTGGCTGCTCACACAGTGACTGGGAGCTTGGGCATGTTCTCCATTGGCTGTGCAACATAGCCAGGTGGAAAACATTCATGCCCACTTAGGGAGTACAGACCACTCCTCACTTTGCTTAGCCCGACCCTTCCCCAACCTGGCTCCAGACCCTACAGAAAAATAAAATGATAATAACATCTTTTTATAATTTTTTATCTTTTTGCACTGCTCATATAGCAGTGGGACAACGCTCCTCCACTTTAGAGGAGGAGCGCCACTGGTTGTGAGCCTCCGTGGGTAGCATACTTTCAAAGGCAATACCTTCTCCAAAGCCACTGGCTCGTAACATCAAAGAACAGCCGATGAAGGGCTCTTGCCTCATCTCATGGGTATACAAGTCCATATCTTTGGGTCAAAATCTGAGAAGGAACAAGATCTAGTCAAAGTCATGTTGCAGTATTTCGTTTCTATGTGGACATTAAAAGTCTTCTGAAGCTGCCGCTAACTGCCTTATAAAGTGAGGTTTTTTCTTAGGTAGTGAGTTGTGCTGACTCAGTGTTTAAAAATATTACGCATGATATCCTGAATATACTTCATGCAAGTAGGAGGAGCCATTTGAGCATAACCAACAAAGGGATCATGCTGTCAAACTTCTTAGGTCCTGATAATGAGTCAGGCAGAGCGGTACTTAACCTTAAAACAATTAGCTTCCATTCCTTAAGGTTTTACTCATGATAAGTGGAATTCCATGCAGAAATACCATCTGGTAACAGTAAATCTGGGAAATGTATGCGCATCCCTGCGTGGAAATCCGACCAACTCGTAATCAAGACCTTAGTGTTCCATCTGAGTCTCAGACATTGTTAAGTCTCAGACTTTGATGTACATGTATGATTTCTTTTGGTTGGGCTTTTCAGATAGCATGAAGCTTGTTAGTATGGATAGTCTGCATTGCACCACTGAGAAGACTAGAGCTTTGTGAACTCGTTTTAGAACATCAGTTGGAATTCATTTTTTATAGATTAACAGAAAGATGATATCTTTTGTAGAAAATGCATTTTTTTCTGCTGTTCCCCGAAGAAGAGGAATATTATCTTAAAATGCATATGGGAAATATCTAAAAATGTAAAGTAGGAATACAAATAAAAAATGTGAGTACATGAAGTAAAAAAAGAAAATCTGAATATGGAGAAGTGAGGAAATGGTAATTACTCGGGAGGTAATACGTTTTGTGAAGGGTGGATGTTACCCACACATGATTGTGATACAGAAATGTGGGAAATTATGTTAAAGCAAATATATGTAAAATTATTGATTTATAATAATAACAAAGCTAAATGAAGTAAAATATAATGAACCCCAAAAAATTGGAACTTTCAATATATCATTATATCACTGCCACACACACAAGTAAAAAATAGTGTAGCAAAGAAGCACTAATTTAGAAGGTTCAAGCTTTAAAAAGCATTTGCTGTCAGCCATCGAATGAATCACTGGAGTCGGTACAATGTTTCAGATTAACATAGTAACAAGCATTGGCAAAGTCAAATGGGTTTCGCCTATGCGAGAAATTTAGGTTGTCAATGTTTTTAACTATGTAGCACAGCAGCACGGCTGCTGTGCAGCATGGCTCAAAGTTTTTAGAAAAAGCACTATGACATTACCAGAGCTGGATTCCGTTGAGTGGTTTTTATAGTGTGTCATAACAAAGCAGATTAGTTTGTGTAGGGCATGCTGACAGGTAGGTTTCTGCCTAGAAGTACATCGGAGGCAGGTCACCAGCTGTTGACCCTTCTCCTAAAGTCAATTTCTTTCTGAGAGTTGATGTCTATTTCAATCAATTCAATAGTGGGCATTTGTATCTTATGATGATTTTCAAAAGTTCCATCCATAAAAGGATGCAAAATCCCATTAGTGTTTGAGACATCAGTGAAGAAAAATCGAATTGAATAGAGGCTAACGTCTTTAAGCATGCTGGTGTTCTCAGCATCTTCCACCTTTCACTGATATTATTCTGCCTTTGTTTACATTGATATTCAGGGCTGACAGATTGAGAAGGTGAGGTAAGGTAGATACATTAAGGTGACACCTGCAGGGGACATTAAAAGGTGAGCTGGAGGATACCAATAGGAAAATGCACATTTGCCTCTGGATCCGACAATCCTTGTGCTGCTCTTGTTGATATAAAGTCCAAAAATGAAGGGACTGGTACAGAGAAATATGATTTGGTTAGAGTGTGGATCAGGAACCCAACATACATGTAACAACTACTCAGGCCAAGGTCCTTCTGTTGGCATGATGTGTGCCCTATGCGTACATGCTGTGGCACACAAAGGGCCCAACTTTGTTGTCCATGCACTTGGACTTCAAAAGACTTTCCTTGCTTGATAATACACCAGTCTTATGCTCTTGCTAGACATTCATTATATGTAGGTGACAGGTGAGCAGTAGCGGCGCATCTCCTGCCAAAGTGTTGGAGCGGGCCAGAGGAGGGAGCTGGGGAGTGGGTGGGTTGGTTGCGGTGCAAAATAATAATAATAAATAAAATAAATAATTAACTTGATAATCGCCGCCCACAGCATTGCACTCCTCCAAGCTTCTTCTGGGCACAGGCTCCCAGAATGCACTGCGGCCAATTCTGATGGCGCATAAAAGCAGCATCAGGATAGGTTTAAGCACTCGGACTTTGTCCTCCCAGGCACACTGGGAGCATGTGCCTGCACTCCCCTGCTCCAGCAACACAGCTGGGGCTGGAGAGAGCTTCACTGCGCATGACAGTTTGGCCGACCGTCACGGGCTGACCAAACCATCATGCACAGTGTAGGGAGTGCACTACCACTCCCCCACCACAGTGCCATCCCCTGGACCCGCCCCCAAGACTCGTCAAAGTCCTGGGGGCAGGTCCAGGGGGATCAAAATTAAAGAATGCCAAACAGATTTAAAACCTGTTTTATTATCGTTTTGAGGGTGGTTGCTGGGGGGGCTGCGCTCATCTGCTCTAATGGAGGGGCCACCTCTGGAGGCGAGTGAGGCTGTATTAGAAGAGGGATGAGGAAAACGAAATCTGGAGTGAATGAGTGATATCATGCATGAAAGATGCGTGCCAGGTATGTAACTTCTGTTTCACCTGAGGGACAATACAATAGTCTGGAGCCAGAACCAGCGGGTCTGCGTAACCTGTAGCACAGCTCAGTTCTGGGCGGTCTTGTGAAATGGTCAATGTCTCCATCATCATACCTTGCAGGGATCCCACCTAAGGTTTCTTTACATCAAAGTATTATCACTGATGCATACATCAAGCTGCTCAGCACAAGCCTGCACTGTGCTCAGCATGTTTGGCATAGTAAGGTATTGTCTTTTTGAAAGATTGAAGTTGTACGTGATGCCATTCAAAGCTGTGCAATGGGTAGGATGTTTTAGTTTGTCTTCTAGAAGTAATAAGTGCACTTTGGTCCGCACCACTATTCACAAAACGCTTTCAGCTGTGCATCATCACTAATGTAACCCCATTCTGCTGGGAAATCTGCACAGTGCAATCCTCATCCAACATGCAATCCATTAAAATGACTGATTCATGGGGCCTTAGTGGCTCTTAGCGATGGATGTTGGGACGGTAGACAACTGCTCAGTGAATTAGTTGAACGCTGAAAAGCCAGTGTATGAGTCAGCACATTCTGGCCTTCCAGGCATGTTCTGAACTGTGCGCTTGAGTGAAGTGAGCTCCCACCTGAACGGTGTCTGCAGGAGAACAGAAGAGAGGCCACATTGTACCAGCAGCTAAAAAACGTTGTTTTTAAATTAATGTTAAACTAAACGTTTATGATTCCTATTGAATTGCACCCCAATTCTAACTTGTATCGAGCTGCATAAGAGCAGCCATTCTTCTTTTCCAACAATTGCTTTAAAACCTGACAAGTTATTTAATTTTGGAAAGACCTAAACATAGCAGTTGCATTGCTTGGATTTAGGCCCAGTAATTATCGTAATGTTTCTTGATATGAAAGGAGCCTGTGCATTTCATTCTATTGGTACTGATTTGTAAGATACAGTTTGTTTTCAATAATATAGGCTTTTCAAGTGGTATTCAACTAGTAGCAAGTAGTTTCAGGCATATCTCACAGAAAAAATACTGAATTTACAGCTAGGAAGCGCTTTACAGAAGTGAAACGGGTTAACTAAAAATAACAAATGCCATTAATTTGTAAAATAATTTAGTGCAGAGGCCCAAGATATTTCTTACGGTTTCATCAACATCACTGCCTAATAACAGGGTTGCTGAATAACAAGGTTGACTAGCCTCTTTACTCCATCACACTGCACTTCTGTCCATGTATCTCACTCTAGCAGGCTCTCACTTAGTCCTGCCTTCTCCCCCTTTCCTTTCTGGCTATTGTTTCTCCCTTTCTTCATTTACTCTCTTTCAATCTCTTGCACAGGGTCACAGTATGAAAAAATAATGAGTCAGGGTCTTTAAAAATGAGTGCCAGTGACCACCACCTACAACCATGGGCACACATTCAGATCAGTAAACAAGTCCTTTGTGGTGCGCTTGTGATTTACCACTGTATACTTTCTAGCAACTTCTTGCAACCATCAGAATTGCTCAGTGCATACCTATACATTTACAGTCAAGCATTGCAATATTCATTTTTCCTACAGTGGCCGCATAAATGACCCATAATTAGGCTTAAGACGTGGTCTTTCTATGGGTTCAAAAATTCTGTTCAAACATTCTATCAAGAGACTCTGAGAAGGCAAGAGGCTGCAGTCAGCCTTGGGGTGGTGTCCAGGGTAAGATAAAAGGATTACACAATAAGCAGACCAGAGAGTGAAGAGAAGCATCAAGTTTATTCCACACACCTCAGCATACCAACTGCAGTTCAGGAGCATGCTGGCTCCACGCTCTACATTTAAAAAATTTGTGACCGCAAGTTTCAGCTGTTCTAGTCTCTCCTACAATGTTCTGTTATCTTCTACAGTGAAAGTTACATAGGTGATTGACAGATACCACACATTTCCCTTTTTTCGCAAAAGATATTTTTCTCAGATTTCCACCCCAGAAAGCATAGAAACAGTGACCAATGAATAATGTATTCTGGTCCCAGTCGCTGCGATCCTCGGCTGTTCACAGCGTACTTGCTGTTAAAGACACCTTATTGGGCTACGAAAACGAGGACCTCACACTGGTGCGCTGCCCTTTTCCTGGCAGCGCAACACCACGTGGATGCTCTCAGCTTACTCGCTGATCAGACAAGCCCTGATCACGGCTCCACCTCATTGCCCTACCCTGGACTGCTCGTGGCCTAGATACACAAACCTCCTCGTGGCAGCCTGGACGGAATTACAAACGGTGAAGAGTGAAGCTGTTACTTCGGCTCCACTGCATGGTCAATATTCTGGACCCCACATTGATTTGGATATTAACTTACCTTCATTAGCCAGCCGGGATGGAGGTACAACCAGCAGAGAGATCAAAGGTCTCTTGTTCACTGCCTTAAGCCCTGAATAAGTCGTGGGCTACTTCCCCAGACAAAACACTTGTTGGCAGGGCAACCGTTCAAGATTAAAAGAAGAACACAATACTCCTGATGGATGGATGTCAGTACAACGCGATCTTTTAGATCGCGGTACATGACAACGCTGCCATTACAATGCAAGTCGTTACAACGACTTGCGTTGTAGGGCGTGGACTGTGGAAAATTATAATTTTATATTCCAACACCAGTCCACGTAACAGTAGGGAAGGTGTTGGAATATAAAATTGCAATATTCCTTATACAACAGCGCCATCCAGCGCAAGTCGTAGTAACGACTTGCGTTGTAATGGCATCGTTGTAAAGGCATCGCGGTGTTTTCACCGCGTTGTAAACGATGTTCCCCCTCCAGATTGTTCATCGTTATTTGTATTACACTGTTGTACAATGAATGCTCCGTCAGAGATAACAAATGACACAGAGTACTTTCTCTCCAATCAATATTGACGTGTGCACAGACTTTCAGCAACCATGGGCACACATCCAGATCAGTAAACAAGTCCTTTGTGGTGTACTTCTGATTTACCACTGTATACTTTCTTGCAACTTCTTGCAACCATCAGAATTGCTCAGTGCATACCTATACATTTTTAGTCAGGCAATGCAATAGTCATTTTTCACACGGTGGCCGCATAAATGACCTCTAATTAGGCTTGAGAACTGGTCTTTCTATGGGTTCAAACATTCTATCAAGAGACTCTGAGAAGGCAAGAGGCCGCAGTCAATTCATAAAGAGAAGGAAGGTGCACCAGGGAAAAGTGAGTGAGTTCCAGATATATCCCAAAAATATCCTTTATTGTAGAGGTAGTCTACAAATGGGACATCAGCCAACGCATTTCGTTCCGAATGGAACTTCGTCAGGTCCAATTACATTGTATGCGAGGGTCAATATTTCCCAAAGTTCAATCAAGGTTATTAGAGACCTAGGTTCTCCATATCCACAGATAAGTCGCAAAAGGTAATTAGTTTCAGTATTTCAGACTCCCGAGGGCCAGTGTAGCGGCCAATCGTCCTGGTCAATGTAGACTCCCACCGGATCGGTCCCTCAGCCGGACATTCAAACAGACGCAGTCAGCCTTGGGGTGGTGTCCAGTGCAAGTTAAAAGGATTACGCAATAAGCAGACCAAAGAGTGAAGAGAAGCATAAAGTGTATTCCATACACCTCAGACACAGCATACCAATTGCAGTTCAGGAGCATGCTGGCTCCTCACTCTACATTTTCGAAATTTGTGACCGCAAGGTTAAACTGTTCAAGTCTCTTCTACAATGTTCTGATATTTTCTACAGTGCAAGTTCTATAGGTGACTGACAGATACCACAGGTGCTCTTCCCCCAAACTTTTTGCCTTACTCCTCCATTTTTGCTGATCTCGATTTTTTTGGTTTTAATTGTAAGCTACTAGTAAAGTGGCATTATATGTACCTTGGACTGGTAAATGAAATACTACTAGTGGACCTGCATCATTGACTGTGCCACCCACTTAAGTAGACCTTTAAACATGTCTCAAGGCTGCCATTGCAGCATGTGTGTGCAGTTTAAACTGCCGTTTTGACTAGTCAAAATAAACCTTTTGCCAGGCCTAATCCTTCCTTTTTATTATATATAAGTCAACCCTAGGGTAGGCTCTAAACAGCCCTGAGGGCAGGGTGCAGTGAATATAAAAAGCAGTAGAAACAGTAAAAGATAACAGACGGAATCCTGAACATTGACCAGAAAGAAGTATCCTGGGATCGATTGATGAGGGGTGATACTCTGAAACAGTTCCCAAGATGCTTGTTTCTGGTCCAGGGAGGACCAGGCTTGGCAGTACGGACTGAACTGTTCCCTTGGGGAGCAGGTCAAGATTTATTTGCATATGGCTGGGTCCAAACTGGAATGGCACGGTGAGCAAAAAGAATGTTGGATTTAGGCCAATATGTCTGTACTGGGGTGAATATTTGACAATGTTCAGCATACCGTCCATCATCTTTTTATGTTGCTATAGTCACCGCAAGTGGAAAGGGTATGCCCTGACATGGGTCCCGTGCTCACTATGTTATTGGATTCAAACTAGCCTGGCTGATGAGGAGTGTTACCCTGAAACCGGTCCCAGGTTGCTTGTTTCCAGTCCAGAGAGGAACTGATCTGGCAGATCAAGCTGGACTGTCCATTTTTTTGTGTTGCTATATTTAAAAAACTGGACATGTACTTTTAAATTGTACATGTCATTTAAAAAGCTGGACATGCACTTTCAAACTTTACATGTTCTGGTAGTGAAATGCTCTTAAATTAGTTTTTTCGCTACAGCAATTTCTTCCTCTCCCATTGGATAACAAGGGTTCACCATATTACATTTATTAAGTGCTAACCTTTAAAATGGGAGCAATCAGGATTCTTTAGTGTCTAAAGAATTGTAATTTTAAACAATCTTTAATGGTAAACTCAGATTTTAAGTCACAATTCTGAAAACTGCCCTTTTAGAAAGTTGGCATTGTTTTGTTCTAATCATCTAGTGCCTGCAGCTTGTATCCTGGGTCACATGACTAGGCCATTGATCTTTGTGTAATGCTCCCAGAGAGTGAGACAAAGGATGTGGCAGGATAGGCATTCTCTGACTTGATGACAGGGAGGAGCTGTCACATAGCACACTTGCATATCACAAAGAGTATGCCTGAGCACACTCACAAAGGTTTTGTCACTAGTCTTTTGTGACCCCAGACAATCTGGGTCTAGGCCAGAGAGGCAGGAAATTCCAAACACCTCTTGGGATGGAAACCTCCAGAACCTTCTCTTATTTCAAAGTGGGCATCTGATATCAATATTGGAACCTCTGATCCAACTCTTCAGTACATCTCTGGACATGTGGAAGACTCAGCAGGACTGCTTTGCTGCTCTGAAAAAAAGGATTACTACTCTGTTGCCCTGCTGCCCAAGTAAAAAGGACTGGACCTGCATCTTGAACCCAGGACCACCTGAGTGACTCTGTGGGTAAGTTAGCTGAACTCCTGATCAGAGCCTCAGGGACAGAAAAAGCTCCAACCATTTCAAACCCAGATCCTGTACTTAGCCTGCTGTGAGTCTTGCATCAAAAGTAGTTACAGTCCTGGAACCTTGGAAGTGGGCCTGAAGGCCCAGGTGTGGTTGGACCTGATGCAGCGTGAAGCATCTCTGTGCAGCCTCACTTTGGAATGGCCAAACCTTGCATTGCATCCCGCTGCCTCCTTGTAACAGCCACTGCGCAACGTATCCTTGATGCTGGCCTTTGCATCACAAGCCCTTCGTCAATGGCATCCCTGAAGTCGATGAAGTACTTTGCATCATAGCCCCTCAGCCTCTTCGGAAGTGCCAGTGCACGATGCATCTTTAACTCAGGACTTCACATCGCAAGCCCCTAGTGGATGGCTTCCACGCCGACAATGCAGGACTCTGCATCGCCACCTCGCAGCTCCTTGGAACTGCCACTGTGCGACACATCCTTGACCAGGGATCTCGCAACATTCCTCAACCAGAACTTAAGGTATTTTGTTCAGGAGGCCTAATTTGGTCCATAATATCCAGTCTCCACTCCATTTCGACCTACCTTAACATACCACTATATCTCGGTCTGGTGTAACCAGATAACCACAGTTGACGCTTTATGCTTCTAAGCACTAATATTAATTGTAAATTTGAAATTACATAACTCCGGTTCTACTGATTGGAATTTTGTTGTGCTGGTCACAAATCATTTATTCAATTTTACTCTATTTTAAACTGGTGTGGGATTTTTCTTTGAGTTGGGTTTTTACTTTATTACTGTTTGAAGTGCTGCATACATCCTATACACATTGCCACCAAGTTAAGCCTTACTGCTTTGTGCCAAACTACCAGATGGTTAAATACAGGTTAATTTTGAGTTTGCTTGTGTGTGACAGCTTGTGTTTGCTGCTTCAGGAGGGTTTCACCCGCCTCAACCATTAACCCACTTTCCAACCAATCTGTTTTTCTGTTATTCAACATAAAATGACAAAAAATTAAAGACTATGCACAGACTCAATAAAACATAGTTTTGCATGTAACTGGCATTGAAAATACTGTTTAGAGACATTCTACAATATTCATGTAAGCATGAAGACATTATGTCATTGTGCAAGGTACTGCCAAACTTGACAAAAAACCTATTCAAGTGCATATTAGGTGGAGTAAGCATTGAATAACGGTTGCCATTACATTAATAAAACAATTGATAAAATAAATATTGGCGAGGCCAGTAGGTTTTTCATGAGACATTTGACTTTGCCGGTGCGGCAAGAACATGTGCTCAAGGCAGCCATCTTGCAATTAATTTTGTTTTATTATAAAATCAAATATAACTAGATGGCTACTGCACATGCACAGGCACACGCAAGAGCCATCTTTACATAATTTTATTTTTTTGCGTCAAGAAGCAATAATTCCAAGGTTACTCACACTTGCCCGAACATGCTCACACATGGTCAACCACCTCTAAATAGTTTTAAATCCACTTAATGATAGGCGTCTTTATATACAGTGGGGGAGCAATAAAAGTGAGGAGGACTTGGGTGTCAGGTGGGTACTAGGGAGTAATGTCTTAGATAGACAACCGGAGGCCAAAGGTCGTGGGGTTGCAGGATGAGACTCACAAGAAGAAAGAAATTAGTCTGTTATGCACTGCAATGTAAGATGCTGACATCAGTGGTAAAAGTATAGAAATCATCAAATCAAAACACAGTGATATCTAAATGCTCCTTGGGTGGGGCAAGCCTAAGAAAATGGAGGAATGCCACAGAGTCAGAAGGAGAATACTGTGGCAGACAATAATGCCATTGAATCAGATAGGGGTAAATATAAGGCCCACTCTATCTGTTTATTGGATACAATATGCTTGTTTGCCAAAAAAGATCGCATGTGTACATTACACCATTTATTGTAGCTAAATCACTTGAAGGGGGTACACAAAGTACAAAGTAAATAATGCAAAAACATCATTTTAAAATATGACATGCTATTGAATTGTAGTCATAGGTGTCACAACAGTGAGAAAAGTACTCAAATCAGCTAATTGTGGACGCCCCTACACAATGCTTCTTCCCTTGCTTTCTGGATCCGAGAGTGCCTGGCAATTGCTTTTTAGGTGTTACCAACATGATGGGGTCGATAAACAAAAGCACACATATCTCCACTTCTGAGGTCACTAAAGGCTAAGGAGATAGTAAGTATCTACCTTGTCCCGTGAGCTATCACATACTAATACTACTACTAATAGTAATAAAAATAATAACACATTTTTGTACCACTACATATCAAGGTTTTGGGCACTCCTAAGCATTGTAAATAACTGGTATCATTGCTACCTAATGCAGCAGAACTCAATGTTTCAACGTGAGAAGGACAAAAGGATGAGGTGGCCGAGTGGGATTCGAACTCATGGCCCAGTGGTCATACCAAATGTCAGTGAACATCACAACACCCAACTCTTAGGTCATCTTGCCAACCACATTAAATCACTCAAGAAACCAAAAGGACAGCCACTGCAATACCTGGTCTCTGTTTGAAATCAATGTAAATACAGGTTTGCTGTTCACAATAATCGTTTCACAAATGTAAAATGCTGGCATAAGATTAATCTCAAGAAACCTTGCTTTCTGTGAGTGTGGCAAATTATATAAATGTCAATTTCTATAAAGCTATTCATAATGGTATTAACCACAGATCCAATTGTCCACACTTTGACAGGTGAGGTAACTGACAAAGTCAACAACTTCCTTTCTTAATTATCAGGGCGCTTCAGGGTTCATTTTATCCACCGATTCGGAGCATTTTGAAAAAGGTAAATTGCACAAATATTGCTTTCCAAACCGCACCCTGCCAACAAGGCTTTCATATACTTCTGGACTAAAGAATTATTTCTCTAGATAATTATATATATAGAATGTATTTTGCTATGCAAAAATTAAGAGAATTAATAATGCACGTCCCCTTTCCAATAACAGCTGGATTCTTGAAGATTCTGTCAGAATGTTATATAAATTGGGATGGCACAATTGTCTCTGGCAGAGTCCTCAATTAAACACCTCTTGGTCCTGAAATAATTAGACTGTGCACATAGCCCAGTGGGAGACAAATATTTTTCACCTATGTTGCAGAGTTTCCTTAAGATTCAGTTAATTTTTTACAATATCATTCTCAGGAAAAGGGACAGGTTAAGAACTTGCTCACCTTAATTATAGTTCTACTTATGCCCCACAGCATTTTCATTCAAGTAACAACAATAGTTCCTGAAATATGAGCGTACGTGGGGCCTACCTTCAGGTGATTAAATGACAGAGCCAATATTCCACAGAGTAATTAGTGTGATACTCACTCAACAAACAATACAAACATTTAGCAACTGGCGAGATCACATTTATCCAAGTATACTTTAAAGAAAATGAGACGGTAGTGAAAGTGACACCAGGACGGAGAGTTTGCAAGGCAGTCGGTCAGAGTAGCTCTTGCACAAGTCTTGAATGAAAACACAATTTGGTCAAGGGCCCTCAATGTTAACTTAACTAGAACTAGAAAACCATCATAGAATATGATGAGCCAAACCCACAGTCTAGCATTGAGAGGAAATCGATATATTGTCTTGCAGAATTCTTTTTAAAATTCCCTTTGATATTTTATTTTCAGAGCTATATGCAGTTGATAGCCAAGATCGACATTTGTAATGACTGTTTAGTGCAAGACTGCACTTGTCCTGAGCGATTCGTGCAAAAGCAACATTTGCACTGGCTGAACTGTGCTAATAGCTATAGCACACTAACACTCCTCAACCAATGAAAAAACATAGTTTGCATTGACTGACTAAGGCAAAAACCGTAAACGACATTTAGCACTGTCCCGTTAGTAGAAATATAATCTTTGAACAGGTCAGTCTCAGTATGAAGACTTTATGAACTGATCTGTCTCTAAAAATGCCTTTTTTGCACTCGATGGCCGGAGCAAATGCCCAACAATCACAGGTGCAAATGGTTCAGTCATCGCTGCAGTCTATTTAACCTGGCATGGGAGAGGTCAGGCTGAAATGTTAACATATCATATGATAGCAGCATTTCTTTCATAGAAAATCACCCAGTCAAAAACACCCCACACGTATGACAGGCGAGGCTCACCAGAAATATTCGTTCTAGCTGGTCTTGGATGTCTTTCATCCCTGGGAATGCTGCGACTCCTTGGATCATTTCTACAAAAATGCACCCGACTCCCCTGTAACAGAAATGGAAAGAAATGATTGACAGGAAAATGTGTTCGCATTACAGTCAAATTGCAATCCCTGCAGAGAGAAGAACGCTTTTTGCGCTGATGGATAAATGACCAGACGAATTCCAAGACCGTCATGCTCTCGCAGGAGCCAGTGATATTTCTGTTTGTGGTAATTATTAATCCATAAACCGATAGTATGTGGCTGCAAGTGTACTGCAAATGATACAGGTCTACATTCAGTGCAGGGGCAAAGCTGTATAGTGCTCCTAAGCAAAATAGCATTTTCTTAGCATATATATAAACATTGATTTAATGGCACAGGCATTCCTTCATGTGTTCATTCAAGGCTGACTAATTGCATTCCACGATTTTTGCAAATCAAGTACCCCTTTGGTTTTTCATGCAAATACCCAACAGTAATTTAAACCTACTTGCAACTGTACAATTATATATAGTATGGCCAAGTCCAGGGCCCGACTGGCCGTAGCGGGCACCGGGCAATCCCCCGGTGGGCCGCACTGGTGGGGGCCGGTTTTGGGCCCCTGGGAGCCGATTTTGTTACAGGGCCTTTTTTGCAGCATAGTTGGGCAGGGGAGGGCCGAGCACTTTGCCAGGGCCGGTTTTGGTTCCCAGTCCGGCCCTGGCCAAGTCACTCTCCAATCATAAACAATTGTTAAGTTCACTCATAAACAGTTGCACCTACCTGCGATGGTATCCCTACATCCTCTTAGAGGCAGTGGCGGCTGCTACAGAACCGGGATGGCAGGGCGGGGGGGGATGCAAAATAAAAATAAAAATCACTTACCTGTTCACGCCGCATGCTTCTCGTCTTCATCTGCTCTTCCTCACTCCCAGAGGCAGGAAGCAACCAGGCTCCCTTAAGCCACTCAGGATGCTGCTGTCACTATGACAGCAGCGTCGTGATTCTTCTGAGCATTGTGGTGCGGCACTCACACAGGGAATGCGAGCGTGTGAATGTTACCCACCCAGGATGTGCATTACAGTCCAGGGAAGAGCATACTAAGTGTGCATGACTGACTGGCCGGCCCAAGATGGCTGGTCAAACCGCCATGCGCACTTAAGGTGCACATACCACTCCTCCTCCTGCACTGTGACAGGAGTGCATCCATGCCCTACCTGGTTCCATAGAGAAAAATAAAATGATAATAACATCATGTTATTATCATTTAATGTTTCGTATGTTGCACTGCTCAGAAGCAGTGGGGCGACGCTCCTCCGCCTTAGCGGTGGAGCCATCACTGTTTACAGGTGGGCTATGTGCGCCTCCAGTGAAAGAAAAAAAGCTGCTGTGAAAAACCTTTGTTACTTCTTCAAACTAATGCTCTGCTCACAAAGCAGGCATGAACTCTCCCATTCTTTTATTTTAATTGACATATTCTCCCAGACTGCGCCTGGGGCACCCAGTTAATTACCACGGTAAAAACCAGGAGTGGACCAGACATTTTTTTTCTGTCCCAAACTGGGCAAGATATCGGTGCTCACATCTTGATGAAAAATGGTTTCTCATTGAGAAAGGCTACTCATCCATAAACCCTTCTTCAACTCTACTGGTCCTCTCAATAAGGCTACAAGATTGACTACGTCCAGCCAATGGACATGTTCAGATGCACTGAAAGTAGATCTTAGTGGCACATTTACCTCTGAGAATAAAGTGAGGCAACATGAACATCGGTATTTTTGTGATATGGGTTCAGAGATTATCCTAAAGAGTGGATGATTGACTAGCAAGGAATTACTAAACCTCTCAGTGGTACTGCTGACTTCAATGACAAGACATTGTGACAACATATTTTGGTGATGTACACCAACATGAAAGCTAATAATATAAAGCTGTCTTTCTGTAAGTCAGAAATGCCTTTGGTATCTTCATGCACATCTTCCACTTCAGCCCACCGTGGCTTCCAGTGAATAGCAATACATGACAGTCTTTTAGTTAGATGTATTTATTTATTTATTTATTTGTGCGTTTTTATATAGCGCGGACTTTACCCGAAGGTGTCAGAGCGCTTCACAATAGGAACAGAACTGATACATGAGAACAGTACAAGTGAACAAAATACAAAAGCAAACGTTACATTAATGAAGCAATAATGACAATCGTGAGCCAACAAAATACAAGAGGTAGCAAACGGTGCATTACAAAAGTGACAATCGTGAACCAACAAAATACAAGAGGTAGCAAACGGTGCATTACAGGAGGAAAAAGTGACGTGTGCAGGTTACAAAAGCGTACAAAGTAAACAGAGGTATAATACTGCAATATATGGAGGGCCCTTAAGCACAAGAACAAACGTTACGTAGGCCATGGTGGCACTTGTGCAGGTATCGAAAATAAACAAATGTAAGAGGTAGTAAACAGTGTGTTACAAGAGAAAGTGACGGGTGCATGTTACACACGAGTACCAAACACAGGTAGAAAGATAATACCGCAATAAATGGCAGACTCTCAAACCACAAGAACACACTGGGAAGACACTTCCATAGTCATGTACAGTAGATTTTTCTATAATGGAAGGGCTTCCTTCAGATAATAGAGAGGCATGGATTACATTTGGAAGTGTCTTTGAAGGAGGAGAACTTTGAGGTTAGTTTTGAAGGCCTGGGAGGAGGTGGTGGTCCGGAGCTGCGGCGGAAGGGAGTTCCAGATTCTCACCGCGTTACCTGAGAAGGATTGTGCCATCGTTCTTTCCTTCTTGAAAGTGGGAGGTTCAAGCAGAAGATTTTCCGCATTACGTGATGGTCTAGAGCCTCCAGAGAGTTTCAGTTTATTCGCCAGGTAGCGAGGAGAGGAGGAGTGCAAGGCTTTGTGGGTGATACAAGCAGTCTTGTAGATAGCTCTAGCCTCGATTGGAAGCCAGCGGAGGGTGGATAACATCGGTGTGATGTGGTCGCTTCTTTTGGCCCCATAAATTAAACGAGCTACTGAATGGAAAACAGATTTAAGGGGGGGGGACAGGTGGGATTTGGGGAGGCCAGTAAGAAGAGAATTGCAGTAGTCAATTCTGGAGAGGACCAGCGATTGCACCAGGGTTATAAGGTCCTGCTCTGGGAAGAAGCGACGGATCCCCCAAAGAAGGCGCAGATGGTATCGAGCAGACTTTGCAATGGAATTAATGTGGGGGGTTAGATTGAGTTTTTTGTCGAGAATGACACCCAGGGATTTTGCGCTGTCGGCAATGATGGGTTTAGTGTTTAGTAGATTCAACTGATCCATCCATGATTGCACCGGGGGAGGAGAGATTGAAGAGGAGAAGAGGAGGAATTCGGTTTTGGAGGGATTCAGAATCAGTTGATGAGGAAACATCCAGTTATGAATGGAGTCGAGAGTAGAGCTTAGGATAGAGAGATCGTGAGTGGAGGCAACCTTGAGGTAGATTTGAGTGTCGTCAGCATAGAGATGATAGTGGATCCCGGATTTACTTAGGAGATTTCCTAGTGGTTCTAAATAGAGGTTGAACAATGTGGGTGCAAGTATAGAGCCTTGAGGAACACCTTAACCTACCGCCACAGGAGATGAAAGACTGTTCGCTATTTTGATCATTTGTGATCTATCAGAGAGGAAGGAGGCAAACCATTTAAGCACAGTGCCCTCCATGCCCATTCTCTGTTTAAGAATGTTGAGAAGGGTGTTGTGATTGACGGTGTCAAAGGCTGCAGAAAGGTCAAGGAGAATTAGAAGACAGGACCCCCCCCCCCCCGAGTCGAGGATCCTCAGCGCGTCATCAACCACTTGCAGTAGGGCTGTTTCAGTGCTGCAGTTTTGAATGAAGCCAGACTGGAAATTGTCAAGAAGATCATTGTCCTTGATATGACGAGAGAGTTGTTTCGCTACACATCTTTCTGTAATCTTCGCAAGAAAGGGTAATTAAGTGATGGGGCGGAAGTTGTTCAGGTCAGACGCATCAGCAGTTGGTTTTATAAGATGCGGGGTGACCTGCCCAGTTTTGAAGGAGACAGGAAGGGAGCCTTGATAGAGGGAGAGGTTGACCAGAGTGGTCCAGTAGGAGAGGGAAAGGGTATACAAGTCAATGGCAATGGCACTGGGGATGGGGTCCAGATGATGGTTGGAGGGCTTTGTTTCGCGGATGCACTTGAGAAGGGCATCTTCAGATATGGGGTCAAAGTTTTGCCAAATGGCTAAGGATTTGTACACCTCTGGAGGGGTAGGATGAGCGACCTGATCCACAAGTGATTTCACTTTTTCATCGAAGAATATAGCGAAATCCGCTGCTCTCTTTTCAGAATCCTCCAGCTTGGAGGAAGGGGGAGAGCAGTCAGGACTCTTGATGAGATCAAATAGTTTTTTGGGTCTATTTTTGGCTGAGTCAAGGAGGGTTTAGAAGTGCGCCGCTTTCCCAAGGAAGATGTGTTTGTGGTACTTGGATCTTGCGGAGCGAAGCGTGGACAAGTTATCGGTGGATGGCACTTGCCTCCATTGTTTCTCCAGGAATCTTAGCTGCTTCCTTTCTTCATAGAGGGATTTGTTGAACCAAGGTGCTGAGGGGGTGGGCCTTAACCTTTTGCTTTTGAGTGGAGCGACGTTGTTAATTTCATCTGCAAGAACTGTGAGGCATTGGGAGGTGAGATCGTCAACATCTAGGTTCGGGTCTAGCCTTGGAAGTGATAACAAAGCTGATTCACAGAGGGGACCGACATCAATATTTTTAACATCACAGAACCAGGAGATAGCCCTCTTGGGTTGGCCAAGTGTTATAGCGTGTGATAGTTGAATAGAGAATGGGATGAGGAGGTGGTCAGACCAGTCTACGTGAATAGGGGTAGTGATGGAAAGCATGCCTGCTTTAGAAATAACAAGGTCCAGGATTGAGCCCTTAGAGTGTGTTGATTCTGTGCAGTGTTGGATGAGGTCGTTAACAGAGAGGAAGGTGGCCAGGGAGTTTGCGGAGGAGTCTTGCGGTGAGCCCCAGTGGATATTGAAGTCACCCACGAAGGTCTGATTGTCACTTTGCAAGTATTGGTCACTGATGAAGTCAGTGAGTTCCTCCAAAAACGAAGGGCCACTACGAGGCGGGCGGTAAATGACACGGACTCTAAGGGGTGAACGGTGGTGCACTTGTAGCTCAAAAGAAAGGCATTCAAAGGTTTGGAAGGAGCTGATAGGAGAGGCCTTAGGTTGAAGGGAGTTTCTAAAGATGACTGCAACACCTCCCCCCGTGTTGTCGTTCTGTCATTCCTAAGTATAGAATAGCCTGTAGGTAATAGGAGATCAAACGTAGAATGCGAGGTATCTTTGAACCAGGTCTCTGTGAGGAAGAGCGTGTCAATATTGTGGTAGGTGATGGTATCTGAGATTTCAAGTTTGTGTTTTACTGCAGATCTGCAGTTGTGGAGCAGACAGCGCAGCTCTGTGAGGACTGTTTTGGTGACGGGGCACTTGGGCTGTGAGGGGTGATCGGGATGTTGTGCTTATGTGGGGGTGCTCGGGAGGGCTTAGGTGGATGCTTGGTTCTGACAGGAGATGGTCGGAATAGTGTAGATAGTAGGGTTGCTAGGGTATGCAGGTTGAGGAAGGGCGGCGTTCAAAGGCTTGTGCGAGTTAACAAAGTTTGCAGACGAGTGATTGAGCTTGGCTAAATTGAGGTGAGGGGGTGAGGTGCATCTCGTGGGAAGTTGGGAAGGAGAGGGGGTGCAAGGAAAGGTGGAAATCTTAGAGCTTAGAAGTGAAATTGCAGCTGTAAGCTGGGAGATGGAGGTGATAAAGGAACCTAGCTTATTTTCCAGCGAGAGTAATGCAGAGCACGGAAGGTTGGGTGGATCGATGGAAACAGGTGGGGGTGGATTGGTGGTGAAAGGCAGGGAGAGGTGGGGGGATAGGAGGAGAGGTGGGGGGATAGGAGGTGAGTTGGGGTGTAAGGTTCAAAAGTGGGGAAAGGTGGAGGTTGAGAGCGGGAGTTAACGAATCGGAGGTTAAGGGAGAGTTGCCTTTGTTGGTGTTGCAAGAAGGAGAGGAATTAGGGATAACTTTAGGGGGAGAAGGGTGCGGAACACAGCGGTAGGGAAGAAGGAGAGGGGAGGACTGTGTGGAGTCATGGGAATGAAGGAGGTTTGGGAGGAAAAGAGGTGAGGTGGCTGTGGAGGGCATGTCAGGTAGGAGAGAAGGCTGTGAGGGAACGGGCATCTGGCAGAGTGGGGGGGGTTGAAAGAAAGGGAAGTTGGGGAAAGGAAGTGGTACTGTTGGACCCGAGGGAGAGAAATGGACAGGGTTACCAGGGGGGAAAGGGAGTAGCATAGCATTGCCGGAGGAGTGGGAGGGAGGAGAGAGATGCAGTGGGATTGAGGCGAAATCCGGGTGAATAACGAGGGGAGGGGGAGGTGGACAAGAGGTATGGAAGAAGGGATAAGGGTAGCGTAGGGAAAGTTCACTGGGGGAGAAGGTTGGAGGAGTGGTGGACTAAAAAGGGGGGTGACTGGAAGGAAAATGGGGGAGGAGAAGAGATTGGAGTACCAGGATGATGCAGATTGAACGAGGAGCGCATTAGCTAGCGGTGAGGCTGAAGTGAAGTGGGAGGGGGCATATTGTGGAGAAGCGTGGCTCAGTGGTTAGAGGCGGCAGACCCGGAAGCTGAGATCGACCGTGGACCAGGGTTCGATTCCCCGCCTCGGCGGGTCTCGGGCTCAAAATTCCACGGACTCGACAATTCTCGCTCCGGTGCCTACTCGAATCACGGGGTCACACTCTGCAACTCTGGGCAATAGCTTGCTTAATCTCCACTACGGCCCCTCGCGGCGGGATGCCTGGCTTTCACCTTGTGGACACCCTGCCGGGGTTTCTCACAGGGGAATACCAGGACGGGTTCCCTAAGCAAGCGCCAGGATGCCCTTTGGGTGACAGGTTTGCGCTATATAAGTACACCTACATTTACATTGTGAGGGGGGAGGAATAGGAGAGGAGGTCACAGGGGAGGGGTCGGGAAGAGGGCCGACCTGTGATTCTTGAGAGTGCAGCCAATTGGAGTGTAGGGGGGGTCAGGGGCGGGGAGAGGAAGTAATGTGTGGAGCTAGAAGGAGAGTCGGGGGAAAACCCGGTCACAGAGGAGGGGAGTAGGGAGGGGAATAGGTGGTCAAAGAGCAAAAGACAGGTGTCATTGCCTTAGATCTTGACAGTACCGTTGTTATAGAGTGAGATAGTGAGGTAACCGTTGAAACGCGTGGAGGGGGAGATTTTTAGCTGTTTCCCATGAGGGATAGAGGAGGAGGAGGTGACGTTAAGGGAATTGTAAAAGCTGGTGGACCAAGAGGAGGTGTCGTGAGTGAAGAAATTGAAATCATTTTTGAGCCTCCCAAAACGACTATTGTGAAATTGATCAACAAAGTTAGAATGTGGTTTCAGATGCGTTCTCCACTCACAATGGGCAACAAAGTTAAAGCCCCGGCACCTTGACCAGTAGATGGTTATTGGCTTTTAGATCCATGCCAAACTACCATCTTCAGAAGTGTGTCACCAATGTTGTGAATTAAACAGTTAATTATTTAAAGTTCAGCACTTTACAAATGTTCACTCTTTCATAATATCTATGCACTGGAGTATACCCACATGTGCTCCAAAATGACCCTCTTCTCCCTGTGCAAAAAAGGCCATTGAGGAGCAAGTTCCAAACTTTGATGTAATACATTCAGTGTAATTGTCAGTAGGATTTATGCTTGAGCTGGGTGTCGTGTGCCTTCAATTTATTTATGTCTAGTGGAGGCTGTGTCAGAAATAGACATTTAATCCTGACCTTGCACCAAAAGTCCCCAATATCTCACTTTTCTGAGGTAAGCTAGATGTTTTTAGAATAAGAGTCCACATACAGAAAGATTATACGTGCTTCTTGCGCCATGTGTTTTACCCATTCCTGAGTTCTCCCACACAATATATTGGACAAGAGTTCCACCGCAAGGGCGAACAGCAATGGGGAGAGGAGATACCCCTGCTGCATGCACATGTGAATATCCCACTGCTGTGAGGATATCTAACCTGTTTGGACTTTAACCACTGGTTTCATTAACAATAATTCGATCCATCTCAAAGTTCTCTACCATGACCATTTTAGAGTACTGCAAATTAAACAGGCCAAACCAAAGTATCACAAGCCCTTTCAATATCTAATGAGGTCACTGCCAGGGTTGTATGGATAAGCAGGCTACATAGAATAAACATCTAAGATAAATATGAGTGTTGCTTCAGGGAATAAAAGCATTTTGGTCAGGGTGTTCTAGGTATTGACTAACTGGCAACAGCCAATTTGCTCTCAATTTACCAAGTATCCTATACTCCTTGTTTAGTAAATGTAGTGATCTGTAGGACTTCAAATCCAAATTGTCTCCTCCTGATGTATGTAATACCACTAATGTGGCCTCTTTGGTTGTGGCTAGCAGCACACCCCTTTCAAATTCATCATTTTATGTAACAGGCAGTTTTGGGGCTAACTTTAAGTTATACAGTGAGTAGAACTCGAGGGTAGACCATCAGTCTCTGGTGTTTTGCCCAGCTTCATCATCCACCACTGAGGTTGTGTATTCTTTGACTCTGGGTGCTGCCAGGGTGACCATCTATGTTGTGGTAAGTTGGGGTGTGGGTACTTCTTGTAAATACTGATCAATGAATTCTACTTCAAGTACATGGGCATTGTCTTATTTAGTTTGCCACTTGGGTGTTCTGTACCATCTGTACATATCAACCATGCCAACAAGTGTCACACGCTGACACCCTCATTGTGCTGTCTTGACACACAGTTTTTTAATGTAGCCCTGCAATCTGTCTACCAGTGTGGTGTATTCTTTCCTCTCGTCTTATGGCAGCCTGGGTCAGTTGCTCCCTTGATGTCCCGTTCATGTAACCTCCCTACTTGCACATGTGTTTGCCTAGTGATAATAAATTTTAAACCCACTACAGATCAGAAGGATGAGTCCTCTGGTGTCTCCACTTGTAAGCTTCATGTAGACAACGCACTGTGAATTCCACCCCACGATGTCTGAAACTGCTGGTTGTGATCCGACTCAATTCAGAAAAAGTAATCTTTAGAAGATCTCCACCCCTCTTCCCAACTTTACGAGGAACATATCCAGTCTCATATTTTTTCCATGTACGGAGGAGTAAAAAGGGTGTTCTCCTATTTCAGAGGGAATTTCCCTAAAGGCCTTAGGCATAGAATCATCAACCGAAATTGCGATCGCAATTCATGAAGCAAAAAACCACCAAATGCGAATTCGCAAACATAAATTCGCAGAATCAATGTGGAACCCCTTTTGCGATTCTGTAACAGCGATTTTCCACTTATTCTGCGAATTAATTTGCGAATTCGCAAATTAATCACAAATACAACTCATGAAAAATCGCAAATTGCGAAAAACACCAAAATCGCTAAATGCGAGTCGCAAATTAAGAAGAAGTCAAACCAGGTGGTAACCATGAGGTTCATTTGGGAAAAAAAACTAACAAGGAACAGGTGCATGGTGAAACATACACACTTACGGAGACACAGTAGGAGCATGAGGACATTCACAAGGCCAGGTCTCTACATCGTGGCATTGGCATCGGCTTAGGCTCCAGGCTGCAGCCCGGAACCAACGAAGGATCCAGGAGCGCATCTTCCGGCTGCGGATAACACTCCTGGGCAAGACTGAAGAGGAGATCTACTCCAAATACAGGCTGAATGGGGCAATGATAACAAAGCTCATCAGAGACCTTGACCCCCTGATGCAGCACCCAACAAGGAGGACCAATGCTGTGCCCACCCATGTCCAGGTCCTGTGCTGCCTGTACCTCCTGGCCTCCGGAAGCTTCCAGGGGATAGTTGCATATGCAGGGGGGATCTCCCAGAGCACACTGTCATGCTGCCTACGGAGTTTTCTGGACGCCATGCTGACCCGGATACACCACTACATAACCTTCCCAACCACCCAACAGGACTTAAACCAAACAAAGCTTGACTTCTATAACACCGCTCAATTCCCCCATGTAATTGGCTGAAATGACTGTACCCACATCCACATCTGCCCACCCGCTGAGACAGAATACATGTACCGGAACCGCAAGTCCTACCACTCACTCAACATCCAGATGGTCTGCAATGCAAAGACAATCATCACCGACATAGTTGCTCAATACCCGGGGAGCACGCATGATTCGTTCATCTTCAGGCACAGCGGCATACACACCCGATTGGCTAGGGGTGACTTTGGCAAAGGACATCTCCTAGGTAAGTACACATGCCCACATACAGTATGTCAAGACCATGTAGCTGCGCATAACAGGCACTGACCCTCTGCTCCTATCCTTCAGGTGACAGCGCCTACGGCCTCCGTGATTACCTCCTCACCCCATACCTTAACCCTGCTACACCACAGGAACGGCGTTTCAATGCTGCACACATTCACACAAGAAATGTAATTGAACGGACATTTGGGATGTTAAAGAGACGATTCTGCATCCTACATAAGACTGGTGGGGCCCTCAAATTCCAGCCTGAGGTCTGCTGCCACATCGTGGGCGTGTGTGCCATACTCCACAATATTGCTACCAAGGGGAGGATACCTGTGGAGATCTCTGGTAGTGAGTCGGAGGGGGACAACCGGCCACCTGAACATGTGCATCATGCACGCGGGGAGAATCCTGCTGAAGGACACAGGCGCCGCAACAACATCACACTGAACTATTTCTAGTGCACCCATACCCCTCACACAACACTGCACTCATGCATGCCACATGAAATATTGACATGAGTAAGATTTGCTTTTAAAATAAATTCGTATATTTTTTTGAACAAGATCTATAACTCTTTTGTTTGTTCAAACAACATACGTACTGTATTGCGTCATACAGCGTCATGAATGCAGAGCAGGCGTGCTTGGTACATCAGCATGCAAAAACAACAATTGATGGACAGAATGCAGAACAATGTCATACATTCACCCCAGTACAGAGATCTGGGCCTAAATCCATCGTTTTTTTGTACTCCACACCACCCCAGGTCAGACATGGCCATATGCAAATCAGCCTTGACCCTGTGCCTTATGGGAATAGTCCAGCCCGAACTGCCAAGCCATGTCTTTCCTGGACCGGAATCAAGCATCCAAGGACCGGTTTCTGGCTATCAGCCGTCATCAGCCTGGATAGCTTGACTCCAGTGGTGTGGAGAGCATGGGACTCACGTCTGAGCATACCCATGCCACTCGGGGTGACAAATGCAAAAACAACAATTGATGGACAGAATGCAGAACAATGTCATACATTCACCCCAGTACAGAGATCTGGGCCTAAATCCATCGTTTTTTTGCACTCCACACCACCCCAGGTCAGACATGGCCATATGCAAATCAGCCTTGACCCTGTGCCTTATGGGAACAGTCCAGCCCGAACTGCCAAGCCATGTCTCTCCTGGACCGGAATCAAGCATCCAAGGACCGGTTTCTGGCTATCCGCCGTCATCAGCCTGGATAGCTTGACTCCAGTGGTGTGGAGAGCATGGGACTCACGTCTGAGCATACCCATCCCACTCGGGGCGACAAATGCAAAAACAACAATTGATGGACAGAATGCAGAACAATGTCATACATTCACCCCAGTACAGAGATCTGGGCCCAAATCCATCGTTTTTTTGCACTCCACACCACCCCAGGTCAGACATGGCCATATGCAAATCAGCCTTGACCCTGTGCCTTATGGGAACAGTCCAGCCCGAACTGCCAAGCAATGTCTTTCCTGGACCGGAATCAAGCATCCAAGGACCGGTTTCTGGCTATCAGCAATCATCAGCCAGGATAGCTTGACTCCAGTGGTGTGGAGAGCATGGGACTCACGTCTGAGCATACCCATCCCACTCGGGTGACAAATGCAAAAACAACAATTGATGAACAGAATGCAGAACAATGTCATACATTCACCCCAGTACAGAGATCTGGGCCTAAATCCATCGTTTTTTTGCACTCCACACCACCCCAGGTCAGACATGGCCATATGCAAATCAGCCGTGACCCTGTGCCTTATGGGAACAGTCCGGCCCGAACTGCCAAGCCATGTCTTTCCTGGACCGGAATCAAGCATCCAAGGACCGGTTTCTGGCTATCAGCCGTCATCAGCCTGGATAGCTTGACTCCAGTGGTGTGGAGAGCATGGGACTCACATCTGAGCATACCCATCCCACTCGGGGTGACAAATGCAAAAACAACAATTGATGGACAGAATGTAGAACAATGTCATACATTCACCCCAGTACAGAGATCTGGGCCTAAATCCATCGTTTTTTTGCACTCCACACCACCCCAGGTAAGACATGGCCATATGCAAATCAGCCTTCACCCTGTGCCTTATGGGAACAGTCCAGCCCGAACTGCCAAGCCATGTCTTTCCTGGACCAGAATCAAGCATCCAAGGACCGGTTTCAGGCTATCAGCCGTCATCAGCCTGGATAGCTTGACTCCAGTGGTGTGGAGAGCATGGGACTCACGTCTGAGCATACCCATCCCACTCGGGGTGACAAATGCAAAAACAACAATTGATGGACAGAATGCAGAACAATGTCATACATTCACCCCAGTACAGAGATCTGGGCCTAAATCCATCGTTTTTTTGCACTCCACACCACCCCAGGTCAGACATGGCCATATGCAAATCAGCCTTGACCCTGTGCCTTATGGGAACAGTCCAGCCCGAACTGCCAAGCCATGTCTCTCCTGGACCGGAATCAAGCATCCAAGGACCGGTTTCTGGCTATCAGCCATCATCAGCCTGGATAGCTTGACTCCAGTGGTGTGGAGAGCATGGGACTCACGTCTGAGCATACCCATCCCACTCGGGGTGACCAATGCAAAAACAACAATTGATGGACAGAATGCAGAACAATGTCATACATTCACCCCAGTACAGAGATCTGGGCCTAAATCCATCGTTTTTTTGCACTCCACACCACCCCAGGTCAGACATGGCCATATGCAAATCAGCCTTGACCCTGTGCCTTATGGGAACAGTCCAGCCCGAACTGCCAAGCCATGTCTTTCCTGGACCGGAATCAAGCATCCAAGGACCGGTTTCTGGCTATCAGCCGTCATCAGCCTGGATAGCTTGACTCCAGTGGTGTGGAGAGCATGGGACTCACATCTGAGCATACCCATCCCACTCGGGGTGACAAATGCAAAAACAACAATTGATGGACAGAATGCAGAACAATGTCATACATTCACCCCAGTACAGAGATCTGGGCCTAAATCCATCGTTTTTTTGCAGGTCCCAGGATGCTTGTTTCCGGTCCAGGGAAGACATGGCTTGGCAGTTGATTTGCTCAAACGCTCCGTCCATCATCCCCTTTTGTATCGCTTCGTTTGCCCTAAGTTGGCAGGGCATGCTCAGACGTGAGTCCCTTGCTCACTTGGCCACTGGATTTAACATAGCCTGGCTGATGAGGATTATGAATCCGAAACCAGTCCCAGGATGCTTGTTTCCGGTCCAGGGAAGACATGGCTTGGCAGTTCGGGCTGGACTGTTCCCATGAGGCACAGGGTCAGACTGATTTGCATATGGCCATGTCTGAACTGGGGTGGCTGACTGAGCTAAAGAATGGTGATGGATTAAACCCAGATCAGTTGACTGGGGGTGAGTGTTTGATTTGCTCAAACGCTCCGTCCATCATCCCCTTTTGTATCGCTTTGTTTGCCCTAAGTTGGCAGGGTATGCTCAGACGTGAGTCCCTTGCTCACTTGGCCACTGGATTCAAGATAGCCTGGCTGATGAGGATTATGAATCCGAAACCGGTCCCAGGATGCTTGTTTCCGGGCAGGGAAGACATGGCTTGGCCGTTTGGGCTGGACTGTTCCCATGAGGCACAGAGTCAGACTGATTTGCATATGGCCATGTCTGAACTGGGGTGGCTGAGTGAGCTAAAGAATGGTGATGGATTAAACCCAGATCAGTTGACTAGGGGTGAGTGTTTGATTTGCTCAAACGCTCCGTCCATCATCCCCTTTTGTATCGCTTTGTTTGCCCTAAGTTGGCAGGGTATGCTCAGACGTGAGTCCCTTGCTCACTTGGCCACTGGATTCAAGATAGCCTGGCTGATGAGGATTATGAATCCGAAACCGGTCCCAGGATGCTTGTTTCCGATCTAGGGAAGACATGGCTTGGCAGTTCGGGCTGGACTGTTCCCATGAGGCACAGGGTCAGACTGATTTGCATATAGCCATGTTTGAACTGGGGTGGCTGAGTGACCTAAAGAATGGTGATGGATTAAACCCAGATCAGTTGACTGGGGGTGAGTGTTTGATTTGCTCAAACGCTCCGTCCATCATCCCCTTTTATACCGCTTTGTTTGCCCTAAGTTGGCAGGGTATGCTCAGACGTGAGTCCCTTGTTCACTTGGCCACTGGATTCAAGATAGCCTGGCTGATGAGGATTATGAATCCGAAACCGGTCCCAGGATGCTTGTTTCAGGTCTAGGGAAGACATGGCTTGGCAGTTCGGGCTGGACTGTTCCCATGAGGCACAGGGTCAGACTGATTTGCATATGGCCATGTCTGAACTGGGGTGGCTGAGTGAGCTAAAGAATGGTGATGGATTAAACCCAGATCAGTTGACTGGGGGTGAGTGTTTGATTTGCTCAAACGCTCCGTCCATCATCCCCTTTTGCATCGCTTTGGTACATCAGCATGGCACTGCTGCTAATGTTCAGTCATTCACTGGCGCCTCCTGCCGGACGCACCCGGTCGCCTCTCCAAATCCACGTTGGCAGTGTCCGGCCGTGATGCTGCACTGGGCCTGGTACTGCGGCGCCGTTCTGGTACCACCGGCACAGACAGGCTGCTCAGGCTGGATGTGCCCTCACTGGCATCATCACCCCCCCCACTTGCATGGCCATGGCCACACACCTGTTGGTTTTGGACTGCGGTTGTGACCTGCTCCAGGGCCCTTGCAACATCCTGGCAGCATTGCACCATTTGGATTTGCATTGCCAGGGACCGGCGTGACAGTTGGGATGTTCCATTCCCGATCAGGTGGTTCAACCTGGTATATGCTGATAGCCGGGTCAGCAGCTGGCTGTGGCGGCGTCGGGTGATGTCCTGCTGCGACACCATCAGTTGGCTGTTCTCCTTCACTGCAGCTGTTACCTCCTGCACACTTTCGTTGAGCTGGTTGACATTGTGTGCAGTCTTATACAGCTGCAGCTGCATGGCTGCCATGTGCTGTGCCTGCTTGCGGTGCACAGCTAGCATCCTGCGTTTGATCCCTAGCCCTGGATCTTGGGCATGTTGCCCCCTGTCTGCTCGTGTGGCCACGTTGCGCTGCTGCCTCAACTGGCCGCTTGACTGCGACCGCACAGTGGCTGTGCGGTGTGTCTGCCTCCTGGGTGGTGGTGTGGCCTGTTCCACTGCCATGCGTGATGCCTGGGGTGGTTGCACTCCTCCTGTGGCTGCAGGGGTGGCCCTGTCCGCATGGGGAGGTGGTGGTACTGGTGCCGGTGTGTGTGACGGTCCAGGTTGTGGAGCAGGATGGCTCTCTCCCTCCGTCTCCTCTGGGGTCTCCTCAATATGGAGTGCCTCGCTGTCTGTGATCTCTGCTTCTGCAGCACCTGTGATGTAAATGGGTGCATGATTAATGATATGAATCTTGCACATGGGATGTTGCAACATGCATGCAGGCTTGCATTCCCTGACTGGCTTTAGGGATATGTTTCATTTGACCGTTCTGGCTGTGTGTGGCTATCAGGGAACTATTGTCACACTACAGATCCCACAATGCAATAGGGCGTTTCTGATGTGCATGGACTGCATTACTGGGGTTATCAAATGGCTAGCTCTGGGGGCATGGGCATTGTTAAGGGACGGGGTCGCAGTTGCATGGCTCTTACCTTGGGATTGTTGTGTGGGTCGGGAGGTGTCCAACTGAGTGACCCCCACGCAGGCTGAAGGGTTGATGGCATCCTCAACAAGGTCCTCGAGTGGTGTGTTGGCCGCAACTGTGGGGTCTCCTCCTCCCGTGGCCCATTGCTCCCCCAGTCTCTCTGCTATGCGCTCATTGGCACGGCCTCTGAGGTCATACCACCTCTTCTTTAGGTCATCGATTGACCGCTGGGTCACTCCTACGGTGTTTAACTTTGCCTTGATGCGCAGCCAAATGCGCCTTTTATCAGCCTCGGGCACATTCCTGGATAGCTTCCCAAAAAGTTTATCATGGTCCCTGTTGACTTCCTCAATCGGGTACTCCAGCTCCTTTTCGGAAAATTTTATTTTTCTTTTCCTGCCAGTTTCACTGGATCCTGCTGCATCCTGGGACATTCTGGAGTTGGGTGTATGTTCTGTTGTGGGGCTGCAGGGTGTGTCTGCTAGAGCTCAGTGCTGTGCCTCCTCCTCTCTCCAGCTCTGTGTTCAGAATGAGTAAGGGAACTGCCTACCTCCTGGTTGTGATGTCATCATTGTGCTCAAAATGCGACTTTCCGTTTTTGCGATCTCGCAATTTGCGAGATCGCAATTTGCAATTTGGGTAATTGCGAATTTGCAATTTCAACTTGGAAAAACAGGAGATTCTGCGATTTTTTTGCGATTTTGCGAAATTCGGCGATTGCGGCCGATTGCGAATCGCATTTTTGGGACCCATTTTTTGATGCATCCCATTCTCCGAATTCCAATTTGCGATTCGGTATTTTTCGCAAATTGGAATTCGCAGAATAGGTGCTTGATGCATCTGGGGGTTAATGAATTGCCACTATTGCTAAAAAAGGACGAACACATTGGCCTGTCAGACCAGCTCTTCTGGTGCTGCCAGAAAGCCCTACATGCTCAAGGCTCACTGCAAAAGCTCTCCAGGTCTCTTCTGCCAGACATGCTATCTTGGCATTTCAGTCCGCAGCACTGCACTGCTTCTGTCCGAGCTGACTCAATATGTAATGAGAGAGCCCCACCCACCCGCTGTCCAATCTCACAGCTACTCACTTCTTGGGGATATTCCTAGTAAATTTGCAGCTGCAACAGCTTTCTCTTCACAGGGTAAATTACTGCACTGGAATGCAAAGCAAGAGCAGCACCAGAGAGCCTGCTACTCCATTGCGCACTTGGACACATCCCTACCTACCTACCTACTTAATAAATCTTTATACCTATAAGGAAACAGACGAATGTTGCACAATACCAACTTCACATCACCATTAAATATGAGCCTGGATGGCAACCATCTCCAGCCAATTCTAAAGTACCACAACTACCTGCTTATTCACCTGTCTCCACAACAAACATTGTGTTATTCGTCTAACCTCACCTTCTTGTCCCAGACATCCACAAGAAAGAAATAATTGTTCCATTACTGAAAAAGAAATTACTCGACCCTAGTCAAGCCACATAGGCAACTTGCCACAATCAAAGATTCACAGAGAATTTATTTAGCGTCTCATCACCTCAAGAATCATCCAGATATTTCCTACCCGTAGGCACTCTACATTTGCCTTTGTTTTTTTTTTTACTAATAATGGAACAGAAACCTGCTTCACTTAAGATGTGGTATGATAAACTGGAGCCAGTTAATGAATGGTGTGCACCACCGCTCAAACAACCTGGCACAAACGGTGCTGTCAACACAGTGCATCACTCCCATCTCATTACAGCTTCTCCTCTATAGGTTAGACATTCTCATTCTGGCATAAAGTGGATTACATCATTCATATGAAACTAGTAACACAGTATTAAACAACACATACATGGCAAAGTTGAGAGATACTTTTAACACATGCTAGCTCATCAGTGATTACCAATGGTTATCCTCAGACAGGTTGGTTGTTTAATGACCTAATCAGACATTAATGTTGTTTAGGTTACCGTGTGAGCCACACCCACTGCTTTCTTTCATACACGGTTTTCTTAAAAACCAATTCTTTATCAATATGCATTCCAAGTGTCCCACAATCCAATACTAAGGGCTAGAACATGAAATGTTCTTGTATTAGCAATAGATAATTTTACAAAAAAGCTTTTTGTCTCACCACGGATTCCAGTGCGAGTAATAGACTACCAGATGCTGACAGACAAGTCACTGGCAATCCATTCAGAAAGAGAAACATGGCTCCTGATATGCATGAGGTCATCCTCAATTCCCTCTTCTAACACTTGTCAAAGCAGGGTGATAAGGGCTGCATTGCATAACGTAAGAAAGCACATCCTGAGATCTCCTTTGAATATATCACAGGGCTTTTTTCTTGGAATATACAATTCAGGACTTTCCAACATCGACTAAATGGTAGGCAAATGCTGAATAATCATCAATACAGCAGTGAGAGGAAGCCGGCTAAGGGAATGAAATTACAGCAGGATAAACAATGCTGATTAGCTATCTGACCCTTGATTTGTCTTTGGCAAACTGAAGCAGAGCTGAAGTTGGTACATTTGACACCATTCAAGTGCCTTTAAACAGTGTCAGGGGTGCACTCACCTTAAATACAGTAGCCTATAGGCCCTAAATGGGATTTATGCGTGAAAAAGCACTTGCTAGTTATTGGCACAACCTCTTTTATGGACAGTTCACTGAGGGTGATGCTCATAAGCCACTACCGATATTAGTAGGTAAATGCCAAATGCCATAGCAAATCTACTGGGGATATTGGAGTGACACACAATTTAAAAGGGGAACAGAATGCTCCATGGGACCACCAATGATATTCTTGCTTAGCTGTGCCATGACACAGCAAAGGGGAGTGTTTAATATGCAATAGTATATACTCAGATTAAGATAGGGGGCCGAGGAGATGACAGGGATACGCAAGAGGGTGAGTCACCTTAACAAAGTAAGTAGGGTCTTACGGGGGAGCATTGCTAGACCTACCAATTGGCATAGGGATGTTTTTCTTACAATTTCCTGCATTGCCTCTACACCATCAGAGAGTGAAAATAGGGTCCACCCCCCCTCGGAGTCACCATGTTGTATTGAAATAAAGCACAACAGGTGGGGCCAAAGAGATTGTTTTTATTCTTATTTTAACACAATGACATGCCACAAAAACCTTGATTCACGCTGTTGTATAAAAGCATGATATACCACACCATCACGGATATGGGCAAGGCTTGCAAAACAGCCATAGTGGGAATAGGCATGCGGTGGCTAAATGTTATAAGCTTGCTGGAGGTTCCAGCAGGCATGGAACTAATGGATGCCCGCTGTTGCACCCCGTAAGGGCTTACCCTAGGGTTCCACGTCTGAAAACATGAAATGTACTGCCAACATGACTAAAATTGTCTCTCTTCTTTGCATTTGAATCTTTTTATCCCGTCAGGTAAACTCGCAAGAGGCGATTCTTGATATGTAAATTCAATTCAGAATCTTGCAGCGCGTGCCTTAGGGAGCATGCACATTACACATTTTTGGTGCTGACAAAAGCCATATTGACCCTGATGGGCACATGATAAATGGCCGAAACATGTTCACCACACAACAAGGGATAAAAGAAGACCATTGAGGTCCTAAACATATCCTCCATGTTTTTAAACTTGCCCATGGCCACCCAAAAATAAATCTATATATCCGTTGGTAGGCCTTGAGACAATTTTAAATAACTTACACCTCATGCACTCCCATCTCCACAGTAAATTTGGCATTGCAGCAAACCCTGGGGGCACTAAACACCCAGGGTGGGAACCCAATGATGAAGCATGTCACCAACTAGGTTGGTGAGCAAAGTTACTTTTAAAATAATCTAAGGGTTCCTTTTTTCAAAAGAACTAAGAAACTGAAAACACCTAATGTTGAGCTAGTAGTGGGTTTGTTCTTTCTTTTTGAAAAAATTAGATGGGGAGAAGTCAGCAGTACTTTGTGATATGCTGGTAAGAGGTGATGGCTTAC
Source organism: Lissotriton helveticus (assembly GCF_964261635.1). NCBI lineage: Eukaryota > Metazoa > Chordata > Amphibia > Caudata > Salamandridae > Lissotriton > Lissotriton helveticus. The sequence continues at coordinate 963,901,669 of NC_136071.1, read as the reverse complement.
TTTCAACCTAGCACTAAACACAAAGATCTGAACACTCTGAGCGACAAACATATAGGAGAATCCCAGTGCAGAAAACCACACTTCCTCTGTACCAAAGCCTCCTCATACACAATTGTGATAGTGAGGGTAAATAAAAGCACCCTGGCAAAGCACTCTGTAGAGATGCCATCAGGAAGAGCCAGTAGACAAACTTGGGCTTTGAATAAAAAGGGCTATCCTCCACGATTATCAATAAGCACCACCAAGCATTGTCAACATGTCATGGCCTAGTCTTAGTCAGCCAGATGAAAGTTCCTCTTTGGGTGATCCCTTACAATCTAGTAGTTTAAACCTTTGCAGACAACATCTCACAACAAGCAGTGAGAATGTCAATAGGTCTGGATTATGAATGAAAGTGCCTTTTTTCTCACTAATAGAATTAAGCACTCAGTAAGTCATCATGCATGCACTCTGTCATTCATCTTTGCACCCATGCATCCATTTATCCATTCATAGACCCTTTCATGATTTCACCATCCAGTACAACTACAGTAAAATGCACAACCTCAATGACATTTGGAAAATAAATTAAAATAATAAAAGTAGAAAAAAGGAAACATGTTGCCATCTAAACACAGCAAGACTATGCTTACAATAACATAACTAAAAATACCGGAAGATATCTGACTTGAAACAGTATTGTACATAGTCTGCTGTTGTTTTAAAGTTCTAGCATGTCCACCAAGTTTAGAACCAATGTGTAGGCCATATTGGAATGGTAAAACAATGATACACTAACAACAACAGCATTCCATAAAAGGTCTCCTGGGGCAGAAGAAGTGGCCTTGAGGGATTGATCACCCTGCAGATGAAATAATCAGAAAGCAAGTGGCCCATTAGCACTGCCTGAGGAGCTGTACTCTCCTCTTAGGACTAATGTAAATGAAAACCAGAGAAACAAAGAAATGAAGGGAGTACTATGGAAAGAGGAAATTGAGAACTAAAGGACTGGTCCACCAGGCCGGATTCCGATGTGCACTCATTCTCAGCTGGATATGCACATGCGATTAGAAAACGTTGTCATTCACAAGGCAAGAAATTCAATGGCTGATGTATGCTGTCATGAAGGGAAGCAGAGTATAAATGACACTCCGACAGATCAATGGCAGAATGGGGTTAAATCAAAGTTTATATATATATATGTATGTGGATATTTTAGTACAAGATCCTGCTAGACCGCTTAGCCTGCCAGACCTTCCAAAGAGACTCCAGCAATAATTATTCCATTGAAAATCTTTTCCCCATAGGGTTTTTCAAAAAGGGTTACCAACCCCAAAATCCTTCCTTACAAAGGTAATCCACAAGACTTAATGTAACAAGGTACCTGAATGCATGTTGTAACACAGTGCACACACAATCCGGCCTTAAAGGACTATTGGCTTCAACATGCATGTTACGTTAGTAACATTTCATAACAAACTGATCAGACTTGAGGAATCTGAAATACCTTTTACTAGTTAAACATTCAGGCCTACAGCTGTTATCATCAGCTTGTAGCCATAACTAACTGAGGCCTACTGTATTTAGCATAAGCTTTCCCACAAGGAAACCATCATGCATGCAGTCATACAACTTCAAAATTAGAGTTGGCATAGCAAAAACTATCTCTCCTAAGGGGGGTCTAACAAGGATTCTCACAGTGCAAATCTTTAATACCCATAGTTTATCATGGGGGTAACCAACAAAAAAACCCTTGCCTTACCGTAAACTGTGAGACTCCATGTAACAAAATACTTATATGTTGGCTTTAATACAGATTAATGACAATCCACCCTTAAATGCTCATTTAATTCAACATGAGATTATCAATATGTGTTTACTGCAACTTCTCACAACACACAATCAAGCCGATATCCTTTATCACTGGCCTGTCACCATAACCAACTCAGCCTTACTGTGTTGAGCATACGTTTTCCCACAAGGCAACCATCAGATATACTATAATAGAATTACAAATATGTACAACATTTCAGTTGTCAATTCCTCCTATAAGAGCCTGATATGAATGACTAGACTGGAAATCTCCTATCCCCATGATTTGTTTGGATGGGTTCCAACACCAAACCCCATGCCCACTAAGGTAATCTGCAAGATTCTTTGTAACAAAATACCTGCCTACACACAGTTAACACATGCTTTTCAAAATGAGTGAGTAAAGCCTACTTGATTTGTCATCACAATTAATTATAAGAATATTACACCTAAGGAATCTGACATAACATTTCTCAGTAAACCAATATGGCTCATAGCTGTTACCACTGGCTTATTTGACCAAAACAAGCCTACAGAAGTGTGCATAAGCTGGCAATTATCTTGTGTACAGGTATAAAATTACAAATATGTAAAAAATAATCATTTTAAAAAATGTACGAGACCTCACAAGAATCATCACAGTGAAAATCTTCTACTCTCAAGGTTTGTCAGAGTAGGTGACCGTCCACAAAACCCTTCCCTTCTACAGCAATTAGTGAGGTTACAAGTACTGTTTACAGCCTGTAACATTGTGTGATAGAAATCCACTGTTCTGCAAAAGCAAATTGTGTGACTAATAAACAAATAAATGCAACAACGTGGACAGACCTGTTAATAAATCATTGAGTTTTCCCGACTCAGTGTCAAGCACTGGAGCACAAAAATCCAGTGGATTTTTAAGAGGAGCCCTCACCCACCAACCTAGTTGGTGGCATGCTTCATCTTTGGGTTTTCAGCTGAGCTGCCGAGGAGTGCAGCCAAGCTGTGCTTCACCACCTGAGTTACAGCAGAGCGTTTTCTTTTTTATTTGTTAGTGTGGTATGTGCTCAAAAAGTGGTGAGGTTATAAATGACTCTAGGAAGCCCAATTGGGAAATTATTTATTCACAGGGTCCTAGGACACGTTAAGAACAAAGTGGGGATATAATGAAGATGAAAAATGGGTCTTCAATATCTCCTAAATACTGGTCCACATGTTTCAGCCTCCCTGATAGTAATGAGGCTTTCTTCAGGACCAAAGAACGTGAATGGTGGTGTGGCTACAAAAGTGGAGATAGCCACGTCAGTTGTGAATTATGTTCAGCACACAGGCTAAGGTGTGCTGTGCATTTGGTGGTGTTGCCGTACTTACGGCCCCACCGACTGGTTGAAATCTGAAAGAGAAAAACATACAACATAAAGGACATATACAATATATAAAGAGGCATACCATGACTCTTTGTTTGGCTTCATCGTCCTTACGTATGTGATGTGCTCACTGAAATATTCTGGTGCAATTTGGGAGTCGGAAAATTTCGGGTGTCTTTACATCCCATCAATCATACGTAAACATACTAAAGACACACATTTTAAACAAAAGGCCATGCATGGTGGAGGGTGCCAGTATGCATGTCTCCAAGTGAGTGGGCCCCTTGCGTAGTCACAAGTATGCATGGTCATGGAGGCTATGTGAACTGAAGGACACTGGCTAATTCGTGGTAATCGCCAGTGTAATAGGTACAAGACTGATTATGTCTAAATGTGAGCGCATGATTAAGTTTCTAACACTGTGTGAACCGGGGAAAGACGGCTAATTCATGGTGATAGCCAGTGGTGTAATTATGTCTAAATATGAGTGCATGTGCGTTTATCAAGCACTTTCATTTTTATCGACATATTTCTATAAGAAAAAACAGTTCCTCATGTCACAGAAATTATAAACACGATACAACAGAGATACCTTGCATCAGCTGCACAAAGTCAGAATAAAAAATCTTACACCGGTTGTGAAAGGTTAAAAGATCAAACGGATCCAAGAAGAGGGGGTCTCCTGTAGTGAAAACTGTGAAAACAGAAGTGCGGCAAATGAAAGTGTAGCGGTCTGCTTGATGCCGGTCAATATGCGCTACCAGCTACAAAGTGCAGGGACACTTTGTCAATTATGACCACCCATCTTTTAAACCTACTACGTTCTTCACTGGATCCCGCCGATAAACGCCAAGAGTGGAGGTAAAGTTTATAGCGGTTGTCAGTGTATGAATAGGGGTGTGACAGCATTGTATGATGTAGTAACGCTGCGTGACGTGGTCACGTGATCGTAGGATCTTGTGGTTGATTACACTGCTAGAATGCTAACTTCAATACATGGAAGTGATGCGTGAGGTAGAATTTGTTCATGTAGGTTAATGAACAATAAAGGTATGACAGAGAAAAAGAGGACAACAGTAATAGTGGCTGTTAGATCTGGGGGTCTCTAGTTGGCAGAGGTAGGTACCACTGTCCAAATAGGGACCCTTGCTTCTAGTCAGGGCAAGGAGATAACCCTCTGAGATAACCCCTGCTCACCCTCTAGGTAGCTTGGCACGAGCAGTCTAGGCTAACCAGAGGCAATGCATAAAGTATTTGTACCAACACTCACAGTAACACAGTGAAAACACCACAAACTGACTCCACAACAGTTTAGAAAAATAAAGGTATTTTTAATCTAAACTACACAAGACCAAAACGACAAAAATCCAACATTCACAGTTCAAGAATATGGTTTCAAAAAGAGTTCTTAAGGTTGCGTTAAAATTCTTAGGTTGCGATAGAATTCTCTACGTTGCGATAGAATTCTCTACTGATGCGTGAAAAGTTCACAGTTGCGTCACGTTTACTCACAGTACCTTTTAGTTGCAACAAAGTTCCAAAAGCAGAAGCTGGTGCGGTGGAAAACAAGCGATGCGTTGCTCCTGAGACCCTGGGGAGGCGATGCGACAGCCCCGCTGCAGCAGCGGGCGTGTTGCGACGAATCCGGTCTGTATGGGGAGGAAGGCCACTTGTATGGATTCCGATGCGTAGGTTCCGTAGGAAGTCTGTTCTCGCAAAGGCACGATGCGACGATCTCGTAGGGGCTGCGACGATCTCCGGGGTGACGATGCGCGGTCCAGCGGGGATCCTCTCTCTCGCAGCTCCTCGATGCGTTGATTCTGCGACGATGCTCGCAGCGACGTGATGCGGTCCGCAAGCAAGCGGTGCGGCGATCTCACCCAGCGACGACAGGCTCTACGACGATACTCGCAGCGATGTTCGATTCTCCCGCACCGGTCTGGTGCGTCCCGCAAACGAAGGATGCGACGTCTCTGGCAGCGGCGTCAGGCGCTGCGACGATCTCGACCTCAGTAGCGGCGGGAAACTTCTCGCACTGTCGGGGATGCGCTTCCGCAAGCGAGCGATGCAACACTTTTCAGTTTCAAAAGTCACTCAAGCTTAGTTTCAAGCTTCCCAGCTCAGGTACAACTTCCAGAGGCTAAGAAACAACAAGTTGAGAAGGGTCAAGGGGATTAATATTTATAGACCCTCCAAATTCAAACACCCCTATTAAGACTCTGAAGTAACACGAAAAATTGGAGGGTCTGCAAGACCAGAGGCTGAGTCCGTAAGATCCTTACTAAGATGCCAGACTCATTGGATTGCACAAGATCAGTCCAAGTGGTCACATGACACTAGCTGTGTAGTCGATATCTTATCCGACCACCCTCTTGGCGGAGCTTCGTCATATAGGACAACTGGAACCAGGGTAGTGCGTCAAGGCCCAGGTGAATTGGCCATAGAGCCCGTACTTCTGGTTCGAACGGTGTGAGTGTCCATGCCACTACATGGTACTGGTCGTGTGCAGTGCAAACAAAAATAGTGAGTGAGTGATGTTAAAATGGCGTTCCTGGCAAAAAAGTTTTTTTTAATAGTATTCACCAGGACGTCAGGTTAAGAACAAGTGTAGAACAGTGTGAAAAAATCACTGTTGCTTAGCTATGTTGTAGAGGCGGCCAACATGTTTCTGCCAACTGGTGTGACTACACCGGCATTCTTCAGGGCCTAATAGATAAGCTGTTGCTACTGCATGAAAAACACGCTAATTTTCTTTTATAAAGTGAAAAAGACAGACCTAATATCCTAAGAAGACTGTCAAAACTACTCGTGTGGTCACATTGACCATCCTACCGTATCCCCTTGTGCCGATATCTCGAAGGTGGATACACTCCCATCAGTATGTGGGAGTCACACCTCACCTCACCCGGCAACGGCTCGGAGAATGAGGCCCCGCTCTCTCCGTCGGTACCTCTTGGCTGAATGTGAAGCCGAAGGGGAGGCCAGCTAGTGTCATGTGACCACTTGGACTGATCTTGTGCAATCCAATGAGTCTGGCATCTTAGTAAGGATCTTACGGACTCAGCCTCTGGTCTTGCAGACCCTCCAATTTTTCGTGTTACTTCACAACTTCCAGAGGCCCCACAACTGGATCAAGCACTCTAGGAAGGACAGAACTCTCTCAGCAGAGTTCAGGGAAGCTGGGGGTGAAGTCCTTTTGTTCCTGGGACTTCAAAACAGGGAGCCAGCTCTACTCAGGCCCTTGGAGATTCCTTCAAGACAGGGGACACAGCTCAGCAGCAAAGTCCTTCCCCTCTCCTTGGCAGAGGTTCCTTCTTGATTTCCGGGATGATCTATTTTTCTGTTGTCAGGGGTCCTGTACTTATACCCCTAAAGTCTTTGTTCTCTCTGTGCATGTGGGCCCTGAGCCCGGTCTGAACCAGTTCTGGAGTTTCCTGAGTACTTTGTTTTGCTGGATGCTTCTTTCCTTTCAGAGTGAGGGGCAGGGTCCTCAGCCGCCCAGCAGGGGGGTGGAGCCAGCATTGTGGAAGGCAGGCACAGCCCTATTTAGCCCAGGTGCTAACTCCTCCCACCACTCCAGTTGCAGATGCAGTCATTCAGCCTAGTGCTGACTCATCCATCCTCCTGGGGAATTCCCCAGCCCCTGTCACTCTCAAACCAGACAGTCAATACACAAACAGGCCCAGGCACACAGAAGGGTCAGACAGGAGAACAGCAACTTTCTAAAAGTGCTGTTCTCAAACACAGGATTTAAAAACAACCTTTCCTAAAAGATGTGTTATTAAATTCTGAGTTCAGGGATACTAAATACTTATGTCCTATCTTGTTCCTATGGGAAGAAATGCTGTTAACCACTGTAGCCAGCATCCCCCATGTTAACCTATGGAGCAAGATAGCCTTACAGTAGTGAAAAACGAAAATGGCTGCCATTCACTACCAGAGCATGTCACCTGCACTAGTACATGCTCTACCTTTTACATACACTGCACCCTGCCCAGGGGGGTACCTTGGGCCTTCCATAGGGGTGACTGATGTGCACAAAAAGGGAGGGTTAGGCCTGGTCAGTGGGGACACTGACCAGGAGGACATGGCAGTTCTAAACTGCCCATAGGCACTGCAGTGGCAGGCCTGAGACACCATTTTAGAGCTACTCCTGTGGGTGGCACAATCAGTGCTGCAGGCCCACCAGTAGCATTTGTCATCACCAGCCCTGGCACACCCAGTGCACTTTACTAGGGACTTCATGGTGATACAAATATGCCAAACATGTATATCAAATCAGAATAACAATTTACACAGAGAGCATATGCACTTTAGCACTGATCAGCAGTGGTAAAGTGCGCAGAGTCCTATTGCCAACAGCCACGGGTCAGGAAAAATAAGGGAGGAAGAAGCAAAAAGTTAGAGGATGACCCTGCAAGAAGGGCCAGTTCCAACAGTGGCCCAGTGTTACTGGTGGCAAATTCAATGTAATGTATAGGACCGTGGTCCCAGTGCCTGTTACGGACAATGAATACACTAAGGGATAGTGTTAGGTGTTCCATGTTCAGAAAAGGGTGACATGGCATGTAGAATTGGAATGTTGGTAACATATGTATTGTAAGGGATCTCATATTGTATTGTACAAAGTCGTTTTTGGATAATGATATATGTGAACAAGTGGTTCTGACTGTGATTACACTGGGGTATATGGTTCGAAATGAATTACAAAATGTAGAAATAGGATATATTATGTTGTTCACATGGTGAAGTGTAAGTCATCACATATCTATGGTGATCTGTTAAGTAGATTCCATGGAATATTATCATTCAGAACTTTCTTGTGTGTAGCTAAACGGCAAACCCATTGTTGCTCCTTCTCATGAAGGCGACACTGTATGTTGGTGGTACCCTTATCTAATTGTTCAATTACCACCCATCTCATGTCATTTGTAGCATGGCCTAGTTCAAGGAAATTATTAGTCATTTTTGTAGTATTTCGCTTGCAACGGATGATGCTTCTGTGTTCACATATCCAAATTTGTATTTTATGCCTTGCAATCCCCACGTACTGGAGTCCACACGGACATGTAATCAGGTAAATAACGCTGCATGAATAGGAATTGTATGCTTCCTGATCTGCCTTCTACTGCCAGGTTCCAGGTCTAGAAATTTGGTAAGTTGTGTGAGGTGGCACACACTGCAGTTTCCACATGGGAAATGGCCAGTCACTTTAGGAAGTCCCCAGGCATTTAACACTGTACTTGCAGGGCTTATTTGGTGTTGAGGGCGTGTGGCCACCAAGTTGCCTTTCACGCTCATTTCTCTTCTGTATGAAAACAGGGGTTTGTCCCAATTAAGTATACCACTCATGAGTATTCTCCAATGTTTCTGAATGATTCGTGCCACTCTATTGGAGATTGAATTAATGGTGGTCACGCACGGAAGCAGTATAGTGGTTGATGTTCATTGTGTTTGTTCAAGTAAGCCTTCGCGGATTTGATTTCTGGCTGTTTTTTTTGGCTTTTGTTGTGATTCTGTCAGGGTATCCACATACTTTCAGTTTGGGTGTCACTGCAGCTGCTTGTTCTTTGTAGTCTCTGGTGTTACTGCAATTTCTGCGCGATCTGAGGTATTGCCCATATGGCAAATTCTCTCGCAGGGGTCTGGGACGAAAACTCTTCAATCGTAAGAGAGAGTTTCTTGCAGTGGGTTTGAATTGTTTTAGTAGTAAGATGCCCCCTTCCGCTGTGATGTCTAAATCTAGAAAGGTAATGCTGTTATTGCTCATATTGTGGGTAATCTTGAGGTTTGGGTTACAGCCATTGATCAACCCCAAAAGGATTGTAAAGCATCTTCAAGGCCCTCCCATATTAGGAAAACATCATAAATATACCTCTTGTAAAATTTGATGTTTGTTGAAAAAGGCATGTCGGGGTTGAGGAAATGAATTTTTTCAAAACTGTACACATACAGCCCTGCCACAGTCGGGGCAAATGTGCTACCTATGTTTGTATAAATATGTCTCCCTCAAATTCAAAGTAATTATCCTTCAGTGCCATCTCTGAAAATTGGAGCACAAAAGATTTTGGAGTGTTGTAGTCCCAAGATATTGTGTCAAGTGATGATCTAAGCACTTGTAGTGAATCATCTTGTGGGAGGCCTATATATAGACTCTCTATATCCAGACTAACCATTAAGGAGGTGTCCGGATTAAAAATAAGGGTCTGTAAATGTCCCTATAGATCTTTCGTGTCTTTGAGGGATGTTGGTGCTGTTTGTACAATTGGTTGAAGGTAGAAATCGCAAAAGCGTAAGAGGGTTCCAATATCGAGCCAATGCCCGAAACGATCGAGTTGCCAGGAGGGGGTTGCCTATTTTTTAACCTTCTGTCGTTTTTTGTGTCTCCAAGTAGTTTTATGCATTCCGCTTAGTAGTCCTCCTTATTTTGTAGTACTATGCCTTCTCCTTTATCTGCCGATTTGATGATGATTTGGTCATTGGATCTTAAGGCAAGTATAGCATCAAATTCTGCACTACTTGTGTTTTTAAATAGTGAATCTTCTTTAGCTTCTTCGATTTCTTTGAAGATGGCTTGTTCGAATGCCACAAGCTCGACTAGTATGGTATGTGGTGGAGGTATAAAAGAAGGTTTGAGTTTAAGTTTAGTGTCCCCTTGTTATTTACTCGAATCTTCTATTGGTTGGGTTTCGAAGTATGCTTTGAGTTTCAGTTTGCGGAAGAATTCAGCCAACTCGCAATGTAGTTTAGATTTGTCAAGTCTTGCTGTGGGTACGAACCTTAGTCCTTTATTCAAGACTTTCTCCTCAGTCTCAGTCAGAGTGTGTGACGAAAGGTTGGTGATTAAATTCTGTGGGTGCTGGGTCCTGCTTGCTGCTCCTTGGATTTGCTGCATGCGTGGGCCCCTGGAATCTGATCTTCCTCCCAGTGAACTTGACTCTGTCTCCGTCTCTTGCCGCGGCCTCTTCGACCGTCTGCTAAAAAAGGAAACCTGGGATTGGTGGTCATATATGGCATTTGTGGCTGGGTGAACGGTGGGTTCCGCATCTACATAAGGATAGGTTTTAATGTAAGAAATTTTCTTTAGATCCTTCTGAAATTTTTGGATTTTAGACTGGGTTAAATCCTCTTTATATTCAGCCATTTCTTTGTTCACTTCATCTAGTCTTTTTTTCAAAGACGTCAGAGTGGTTTTGAAGTGATTTTCTGTGGCTTGGATATCAATGAGGATTGCGTCCGACAGCCGGTTTGCTGTCTGGATAATTAAAATAATCCAATCTCTAGTGCTAGGCAGGCTATTTGTGACAACCTTTCGAAAAGCCGCATTGTCGAAACAAAGTCGAGGAGCCTTTGTGACAATCAACCCTTTAGGCGCGATGTTGTTCCTTCAATATTCCATAAGAATCACACCATGTAAGATGGTTCTGATGCAGTTGCTTTTCTTTTCAGTAAGGTTTTCCCAGTCTGCGCTTTGCACTATAGTTTGCGCAACATTTTCCATAATATACAAATGAAAAATGTGGCATTTAGCATTAACATTTGCAAGTGTACTATTCAGACATATAACTGTTATTATTGGCTTGTCACCATAAATTCTTTTTAATTAAGCATAAGGTTTTCCTCAAGCAACCAGTCATCAAATTACAAATATGTAAAAATTACATTTTTCAAAAAATATATAATTCTTTCCTAGAAGAGCCTATTAAGGAGTACTGTAGTGCAAATCTTCTATCCCCATAGTGTGTTCGGGTAGGTCACCAAAACCAGAGCCCTTCTCTCCTACAGAAACCTGCGAGATTCTGCATAGCAAAATACCTGCCCAACGGCTTTAGCAAGGTGCAATAACAGTCCACCCTTGTGGACTGTTACAGTTAACACATGCTTCTCTTGTGTTTTAAAATAAGTCAGTCATGCCCACTTGCTTTTCATATTTTTTCATTCTAAACAGATTGTACCTCAGCAATCTGACATAACGTTTCCCAGTAACCCCATAAGGCTTGAAGCTTTTACTATTGGCTTGACACTATTCTACACAGGCCTACTCAAATGCACATACACTTGCAATCATCATGCTAGAGGTTTAAAATTACAACTCTGTAGAAAAATATAGTTTTTAAAACAATATACAAGCCCTCTCAATACGTCCCAACAAGAATTGTCACAGTGAAAACCCCCAGGGTTTGTCAAAGTTGGTGGCCAACACCAATACCCTTAGCTACTATGGTTAACTGTGAAATAACATGCAACAAAATACCTGATTGTACCTTGTAACACAATCACATAACAACCCACTGTTAAAGGACTACTAGCTTTAATAAATGCTTTTCACAATAAATAAGCTAGGCCTACTGCCTTTGACATAGCTTTTCATAGTAAGTAAATTTGACTTATGGTATTGAACTTAACTTAGTGCACTAATCAGACCTGTTGCTTGTCACCATAACCAATTCAAGTCTACTGGTATGATAATACGCTTTCCTTCATGGCAACCATCAGGCACACAAAAATAAAATGACAATGATATACACAATTACCGTTGGCTAAACTGAACTTGGATATGAGGGTCTAACAAGGTTCTGAGCAGTGCAAATCTTCTATATCCAAGGTTTCTCACAGGGGTAATCAAAAGCCTTGCTTACAGCAGGGATCTCTGAATTCTATGTAACAAAATCCTTCCCTGTAAATGCTCACCCACAGCAATAAAATCCCACCCTTAAATGGATTGTTAACATATGCTTTTCATAACAAGCACGTTTGGCCTTATCATAATATTTCACAATAAATAAATCAGTTCTGTAACCATCATAATTCCACCATAAACAATTCAATCTTGCTGTATTGAATATAAGCTGTTAAAAAGTGGGTTGCTGGTTGGCAGAGGTACGCTTCCTGTCCAACTATGGACCACAACCCTAGTCATGGTAAGTAAAATACACACTAAAAGTATACCTGTGCCCACGCTCTGGTAGTTTGGCGCAGAGCAGTCAGGCTAAACTAAAGAGACAATGTGTAAAATATCTGTGCAAAGCACACACACAAACACACATGCACATGCACGCACACAATAATTTTATAAATAAATCAAGACCAAAACTACAAAAATCCAATAAGTATAAGTTAAGTTATAAATTTTTTAGAATAAAGAGAGTTCTAGCTCTTAAAAGCCAAACGCGCCAATGGGGGTTATTTGATTTTGCTGGACAATGGCAAAGTCAACAGTTTGAGCTGACCGTGATGGTACACTGGCCGGATACAGGAGCCACGAAGGCTCGGGGAACAGAGTATGTTGATCCTGGTTGCAGCAGTAAGATGTGGGGCGTAGTCAAGCGATGCATTAATGTCTATCTCGCAGTGCTAACGATGCGTTGGTTCCAAAGATGAAGAGCTGAAGCCAAGAGGCGCTGGTTCTGATGTGATACACTAGGTTTCTGCGCACAGTCGAGGGGAGGAGTCGATCTCTCTTGACTGCAGCAGGAGCGATGCGAAGTTCCGATGAATCAGATTCTGGAGGCAATGGGTTGGTGCTGAGCACAATTCACTGACTCCTCTCCTGCAACAGGGTTGATGCGACGGTTCTGCTCCAAGCTGAATGGAAATGCGTCAGTTTCTCTGGTGCAGGTATCTGGGTCCACTTTCGGAGAACCATGGGTAGAGACTTTGATAGCCCTGAGGCTCAGGAGGTAAGCCAACACACCCTTGAAGATCACTTTGGTTGGAGGGCAGAGTCCAGCTCTCCCCCAGCTGGGTTATAGAGCACTGGCAGCAAGGCAGCACAGCAGAAAAGCAGATTTCCCAGATCATTAGTCCAGCAGAGTGTCAGTCCTTGTAGCAGTACAGCAGTTCTTCTGTCTGCTTTTTTGGGGTCAGAGACCCAGTACTCACACCAAGTTGTGCCTTTGAAGTGGGGAAGACTTCAAAGAAGGGTCTTTGAAGTGTGCAGAAGCCCTTTCTTCCCAGCCCTGGCTCCAGACTATCTGTAGGGGGTAATCTGCCATTTGTGTGGGGACAGAAAACTGGCTATTCAGGTGTAGGTGTAAGCTCCTCCCTCCCTTCTTGCCCAAGAAGAGCCATCCGAAGGCAGATGAGTACTCAGACACACCTACCCGCCCTCTGTTTGTAGCTGCCTAGACAGAATGCTGAAAGAGTAGCTGTCACCCACCCCAGACATATATTGGGAACAGAGTGCAGGCACACAGGGCTGTAAGAGCAGAAAAATGTCCTTTCTAAAAATGGCATTTCGAAAATAGTAATGTCAAATCCAACTTTCCAGTAAAGAGCATTTATCATTACCATTCCCAAGATATAAAACATGATACAGCTACTCCTTTCTAATCAGTAATTACACCTTAAAAGTGTATTAAGAAATTCCCATTGTCAACCTATGAGAGGAGTAGGCCTCACAGTAGTAAATAATGCATTTGGATGTTTTTCACTTCGAAGACAGGCAAAACATAAAAGCACGTGTCCTACCTTTTACTTGCACATCACCCTGCTCTATGGGCTACCTAGGGCCTACCTTAGGGGTGCCATGTGTAATAAAAGGGGAGTTTTGGACTTGGGAAAGGGTTTTAAATGCCAAGTTGAAGTGGCAGTAAACTGCACACACAGGGTCTGCGTTGGCAGGCCTGAGACACGTTTTTGGAGGGGAACGTGTGTGGGCAGCACAATTAGTGCTCCTGACCCACTAGTAGCATTTAAATTACAGGCCCTGGGTATATGGTATACCACTTACAAGGGACTTACCAGTAAATTAAATATACCAATGTTTCCATGTTTAAAGGAGAGAGTACTTGCACTTTAGCACTGGTTAGCAGTGGTAAAGTGATCAGAGTCCTAAAGCCAACAAAAATGAGGTCAGAAAAATAGGAGAGGAAGTCAAAAAGTTTGGGGTGACCCTTCAGAGCATGCTAATTTCCAACATACGCTGTACCACAAGACAAAATGTGCAGTACAACTGGCAGAATCAAATCCTGTACTCAAGGCAACTGACTTGTGGATGAAGCCTAAACTCCTCTCTCACTGGTATTCTCTGCGTTTTTTTTCTGATGAACACCTAAGATCTGATAACCGCTGCGCAGTAAAGCCAGACCTAATCATGTAAAGTTCATGCCAACAGACTGTGACAGGGGCTCTCTGCTGTGGCATTGTTAGCCCCCTGCTCTTGCAGCTTCAGTGGAGGCTCCCACTGGCCCGGATTGGCTGATAAACTGGTTTTGCCAAAATGTTTGTTTTAATGGCTTTACCTAATTGTGTATTTGCAGAAAAAGCCTCTTAAAACACTGTGAGGTATGGGCTAAGAAGTGAACCAAGAGACAAACAGTGAAAATATGAAAATATCCAAAAAGGTCAGAGAGCAGGATACAGAATGAGTGTAAGACAGGAAGGAAATAGAGAAAGATGGTAGATGAAAACTGGAAAGGAGAAAGTGGAGAAAGAAAGTAGCAAGAAATGTTGGAAGGAAAGGTGGAAGGAAATATGAAGGAATGGAAGGACGAAAGGAAGGTTGAAAAGAGCAAACGAAGGAACGGTTCATGGAAGAATAAATAAATGGAAGGGCACAAAGATGCTTGAAATGATTGATGGATGGGTGAAAGGAAAAATGGGTGAGAGAGTGAAAGGCTAGATAGGGGTGGATAAATGGATTGAGATGTGAACATAATAGTCATTATATGGATGGAATGGTGAAAGGATGGAATAGTGAAAGAATGAATAGATAGGATTATGAAGCATTAAAGGATGTGAAACAAATGGTGGCTAGTTAGGAGAAAGGATGAATGTGTGAACAGATAGATGGATGGAATGGTGATAAGATGAACTGAAGAATGAAAGTGTGGAAATATGAATGAATGGAAGGGTGGAGGGGTGATAAGATGAACTGAAGAATGAAAGTGTGGAAATATGAATGAATGGAAGGGTGGAGGGCAGGGCGTGAAGAATAACTTTTTATGATGGGATGGACTTGTATTGCTCACGATGTGTCATTAGACGTTTGGTTCATAGTGGGGGGCATTTTAATTGTCTGGCTATTCCCTTAGCTGTCTGTGCAGAAAGGCATTTCAGATATGTCAGAATGATGACATGATGTGCAGAATTGCACATGACTGCTCCACCAAGTCCCTTTAGCCCTACTGATTGCTCAGATGTTTTTTTGTGATTTACAACACCAGGGCTTCGTATGACCACTAGGTAGATGTTTTACAGCAGTGTTGGTCTGAGCAGGGGGGAGTCAGCTTAACAGACCAGTGTGGGGTTACACCAGGTAATACTGCATTGGCGCAGATGCTCCACATTGGGCTGATGTCAATCATCGCTTCTAAAATGTAAATGTCTAGACAAAGCGGATACAGCAAGGAAAATAGATAGCACTGCCAGGGAACGCCGGGACATATGGAGCAGATTTCAAGACTAGCAAATTGGAAATTATGTTCAACCAACCCAGGATAATTAACGAAAAAATAAGACTAGATTAAAGTGTCACTCATCATTAACTAGCTACGAGATGCATTACAGGACAGATAGGTTCAATATCTCCCAGCCACGTCCACGCGAGCAGCAGGTAACTCTGGGAGAAGAATTTAAAGCGAGGATTGTGTCCAGAAGCAATTTAAATGTAAAAAGGACCGAGGCACCAAAGAACCGAAACCCTGGGACCCTCCAGTGCTGCATGTAATGCCTGCTTTTTAAACTAACTCTCAAAGACATCATTTATAAAGATTTCTGAGCACTGCTCGCACTTATATTCAGGCGCCACGGAATTAGCAATATTTCTTGAAAGCCCTGGGGATCGGTGGACGCTTTCTGAAAGCGCTGTAAGTCTTTTCATTTAAATAAAGGATGTTTTATTGTTATTGGATCACAAGCTTTCTGCTGTGCATTGCGAAATGATATGCCAGAGTTTGGAGAACAAACTAGAACTGGACAATGAGGGAGCTAAGAATCCAAATTCAATTAGGAAGTTGGAGCCTTCGCAGCTTCGCCTCCGGAATCATCACTGTGGCTCTTACAGCCCTTAATGTGCTTAGTCGAGAACGGATATGGAGAAGCGTAGCTCAGAAAAGTGTGCTCCCAATGAATCAGGCGAGCTTGCTTCACAAATCTCTTCTTCCACCAGAGCTTAATTTGAGCCGGGTGTTGCTGGTTGGGGCCACCAGCACTCATTTTTGGGGACCGGCACACTTTTTCTCATCATAAATTTACTGTAAGTAGGAGAAGAAAAAAAACACACAAAGGGAAAAGGAGTAAGAAGGTAAAGACGAAAAAAACGTTGCAAAGGGAGAAAAAAGCAACGTGCGCAAATGAAATAAAAGGGCATGAGGTCAGGGCCGGACTGGGAACCAAAACGGCCCTGTAACAAAAACGGCCCCCAGGGGCCCAAAGCCGGCCCCCACCCTTGCGGCGCACCGGGGGATTGCCCGGTGCACGCAACGGCCAGTCCGGGCCTGCATGAGGTCGATTCAAGGCTGTAGGTACCCCAACATTTAAAAGCACCGGATGCAGGGTTCTAAGCAGAGCTTTGAGCACCAGCACTCATTCTATTAGGAACTAAGCACTACCTCCTCTCTCTCTCTATAAATGTATATACTTAAATGTATATATATTTAATTGAGAACAAACGCTGCCGTGCCACTGCCACTCCATAGGAGCCTTCCAAGAGATACTATGGAGTCAAACATATGCTTTTGCACTGATATACAAGAGCTGTCCTCAGGGAGACTGTATGGAGAGGAAAAGTTGCAGTTCCATTGACAGCCCTTCGATATCCATGCAGACATCACATCGATCCAAAGTGGAGTTGTTCCACGGACAGCTAACACCCAGAGCACAAGTCCTATAAAAAGAAGTGGGGGGACTGACCAAGTAAGACAATATGCAAATGACCTCATGACATCACAACGTAGAGCTATAAAAGAAATAAAATAGTGCTATTTAAATTATTTGTATAAATACTGGAATAGACTAACCCATCTGACAGTCTTCAGTGTCTACATTTATATACAGGGACACAACAAAGTAAAAGCATGTCACTCTTTAGTACCTGTGAAGAGAAGGCAAGCTGTGTGCCTTTGTTTCTCTCTGTGGCATTTACATTTAAATGTAAGGTTCCAGGCGGCCCCCAGTCAGCATATACAAACAAAAGGAGGCTGGATGGCCCCTTAACTTCGGCCCAGCTGGAGATGAAAAGAAGAACTCCCTTGCAGCCTACACGTTGCTGCTGGGATTGGAAAGCGGCAACGTGTTCAGATGCTGCTGAACGTGTCCCAGTGTCTGAAAATTACACCAGGACAAGTTCAGCAACTTCTTGGCAGGGGGGAGATAGCCCACCCTGTGAAAAGAGTGGGGGGATGCTGTGTACCTGCATGTACCCCCGACTTAAGCCCTGGCTAACACCTACTCTCGAAGAGCGGACTATGAGACGAAGAACTGCCAGGCAGGAGCCACCAGAATTTCTTGCAGAAGTTACATGATGATCAAAACTTGCACCTCTGTTGATACCTAGCAGATGTCCTCACAGGTGTTACTTGGAAACAAAAGGCTGCAGTTCAACTTACAACAAAAAACAAATGTCCTCACGGAGATTACGTAAAGACTAAAGGCTGCTGTTCTATTTACAGGCAACAGATAGCTGAAAATGCTGCAATTTCCTGAAAACACAACACTTTCTGACCTAAATGTCCCAAGGTTTGCCATCTGATTCTCAGAAACCACTCTCTCATACCCAAGAATTGATACTGATGTTGTATGCCGAACAGCTTCCTGACGCTTTTAAAAGAACCGTCATATTTCTAGTTTGTTCAAGCCAACGACTAGGAGATGCCACAATATGGAGAAGTGCAATCATACTATTTCAGTGATGTAATTTTAACCTAAGGTAAACTATTCTTATTACAATCCTGTATCTAACGCTCCTAAATTGGTTAAGCCCACCCAGAGCACAAACACATTGGTGTAGACTAGCTTCAGAATGCCACCTAACAGTGCACATGAGTACTGCTTTTGAGTTTTCAGGATCAATTCTGGCTCCTGGGGGAACATTCACAAGAGGAGGAATATGCCGTTAGAAATATTCATCAGAAACACTGCATGCCAACAAGGAGTCAGATGCTGTTTGGATTTTTTCTTAGCGTAAGACAAATATTCAAACAGCATCTTTCTCTTTGTTTGCAAACAGAAATATAAGTATGGACAAGAAGTTTTCTGGCACCTTGGGAATCCTCTCAGCCAAACACATTTATGGGCACTGGACACTCAGATGACACCACCATTTCTTACCTAAAAGTCCCTGCACAAATCAACAATGCTGAAAAAAGCATTCTCCTATATTTATCTGATGGAATTTCAATAATGCATGGGGAGCATCAAGATTCCCACTACCCAGTGCTTCCATATTTAACCAAACACAACACCTCACCTGTGCGGGTGGGTCTATTATAACTTACTGGCTTGGGCGAAATGTGTCCCTTTATGAAGTAAATATAGTGTCACTGTGGACATCACATGGTCATCATTTGGTCAAATTGCTGTACTGTGCAATAGGCCCACCCACACACTGGTGTACATTTGTTATGGAAAGAAGCACAGAAAGATTGGATGGTAGGATGTTTTAGAATTTGCTTGTTGTTGTAGCGGTTTCAATCAGAGAAAAAGGATGACATCTTGTTTTTTTTACCCTTACTTTGACTTCTGAAAAGGTTTCTGTTAATGCAATGAGTTGGGATTCATGCAAGATATGGCCTCATTACAGTTAACGCAGCTGGTGGAGGGTCCTGGAAGGGCGAGATTTTGATCGATACCTTATCACTATTGATCCAAACCTCGATCTGGTCGACTGAACCTTTGTTGCCTGTCTTTGAGGAAGAAAGTGCATCTATTACCAAGCTAGTTCACCCAATAAAGGACTTCGCTCCCAAAGATCACAAACAACTTCTAGCTTTCAAGAGTTTATTGTAAGGATAGGATAAGCTGCAAATACAGGCATCTCAGAATGAGATTCACGAGATACACAGGTCCAACTACATACATGTGCTCTCTGAAAGCCCTCAGACGAGCAACGGAAATTACTAACACAAGTTCTAAGAATAATAAAGCTATCAGCATTGACGCATATCTCTCCTTCATTTAAGTTGGAGGAAAACGCACAGGTTAGGCTGTCCCTACCCTGCTCTAGATGGTATCCCTACTTAACCAAATCCCAACCTAACAAAGGTGTCAGCAGTGAATGACCCCCAAGGAAGTCACTCACTCTTAGTCTCTTGGTGAAAACCTATAGTTCTCCAGTCATGACCCCTCTCTGCCTACCCATCCGCTCTCTAAAGGGTCCTCAGGTATCTGCTCTAACTCCACCCAAGGGTGCTGTCCCTAATACAAAACAGTCAACAACATTTGAGACGCCCCTCGCGAGACGCCCCTCACGTGGTGTAGCTTCTGGCTTTTTCCATGCTGCTTTGTGTTGGGCCTCATACGTTGGAGTTGACCTTGCTTCTCAGACTCTTCTCCGGCCCGCTGATACCCCTTAAACATTCCGGAACCCTCCTCCATGTCTGGGCCGTCTACTGAACAGACCTCTATTCATTTTATTTATAATTGGATTCCCCCTTTTCTCTTGCAGACAGACATCTGCAGCCAAGATCCCAACTCTCATAGACTTCCAAAAAGGTTCGCAACATTTCTTGGCCCAGACATGTACGTGTAAATCAATGTTAAAACATTTCAGGCCTACAGCATTTCTCATAATGATTATAGCATTCAACTTCTTCATTAATTAAAGCATGTTAATACTCTTATTCTATTATTCAGTAAACACATCTATAAATCATGGCCCATTAATGCAATGACCAAAACATTAGTACAATCTATGTCGTGAAAAGAAACACCTTCCCCTTCCCTTCTAGCTCTGGCCCTGAGGCCTACCACATTCTGCGTTTAACCACATGCCATCTTACATTTTAACAGCTACACGACATGGATTCAGAAATAATCACATCTAATAAAATCATATAGTGTCACACATTTCTGTATTAGTTCCACTTCTACTTAAATCTCTACATTAGCTATACATTCAGAATATAATTTCAGATACTATTAGCACTCATGGCATTTCTCCTCATGATTTGTGCTTACTACAGGTAAGTGTGATGCACTCATACATTTAGGTCAGTTTGCGCTCTCTCAGTTCCCCCCTTTGATGACCTCTCGGGGTCATCACTAACATTTAAACTGTAGTTATTGCTAGCATAACTTGTCTCTGCGCTTCCAGAGCCCTCAGACTCCTGTACTGATTATCTTGTATGGCAGCCAATCTCTGCAGCTGCTCTCTTTGGGCCCTTTCTGACCTTCTTGCTCTGTACCATTTGAATACCCTCACCAATCCCCACAATATGATCCCACAGATCAATATTATGATGACAGGTTTTAGTATATACCACACAAAGCTTTTGCTTAAGGTGGAAATCCACCCTCCAACTTCACTCATTCCGTGGCCCACCTTTTCCCAGACATTTTCTCTACTCAAGTCTTCGATCTCTTTGTGAATATCAGTTATGTTCCTAATAACTTTCTCAAGGGGCTTTGAATTGTCTGGAATGTAAGTACAACATTCCTGGACCTTCAAAGCCTTACAGACTCCGCCCTCTTTTGCTAGTAGGACGTCTAACGCAAGACGGTTCTGAAGAACCATAGCCCTTATCGATTGCATCTCTCCTTCTACCAGCATTAAGGACTGAGCAGTGCTGGCAGACAACCTGTCGACGACTGTTGCCAGTCGTCTAATTTTAACATCATTAAGGATTAGACCCAAAAGAGGGAACATAGCTCCAAAAACATCTCCAACCATTTCTGCATCTCCTATATCTCTCCTTCCCCTCGATGATGTCTTGCCCTCAATGATCTCTAAGTCTTGTGCATGATATATTTTGGGGAAGACAATTGCTAGGTAACATGATCCATACCAGTTGTCAGGTAGTCTCACGTAGGCATTTCTTCCACATACAAAATACACATTTGGAATCACTTGCATTCCCTTCAGGAAATCTTTAGTATAGTACTCTATATTGAAAGCATGTTCACAGTCGACTTCTCCCACGTATACATTTTCATAATACGTTTTGGCTCGGTGAAGACATAGCTTTCCTCTCTGCGTCTTATCTAACGCTATTGGACCACTACTACCCTTTCTCTTGTGTGCCTTCTCTTCCTCGGTCCAATCTGTTTTCCATTGTCCTGATTTTTTCAAAATCTTTTGTCTCCTGTAACGATCATCCACCTGCCCTATGAACTTCTTCTCGACTTCTGACACCTTGCATGTCAGGTTATTTCTACGGGCATGTGAAGTATCTAAGGTAATCCAAGGAATGAAGAACTTGGCCAATCTGTCTTCACTCTTCCAGTAGTCCCATTTGTTCATCTGCTTATAATTTGGGACTTCCGGCAACACTGAATCATAGTTGGAGAAATAGTATTCAAAACTATCTCTCTCATAAAATATACTAAGCAATGAGCTACATGTAATGCCATATGTCAGCGGGAGGTGATGATATCTAATGCCTTCATCTACAGACGCCGGCAACTGCATGCAGACGTAACAGTCCTTAACCTCCATGGCATCCACGTATTCATATAAGAGTTTAGCATAAGCATTTGACCTAAAGTCTCCTTGGGACTCATCTACGTGTAACCTGCGGGCTTCTGCAGCTAATAACGCTTTCTCTTGAATGTTTTCCCTTTTCTCACCAGCAACAGTAGGTGTAAGCGTTTCTACAGATTTCACATCAGTTACCTTTGCCTCTTCCTCATGTCCCTTTACATAAGAAATTGTTACCACTAAAGCTATTAATATTATCACTCCTACTATTAGTGTACCTATTATACATTTAGCTCTGCGGTTCTGGGTGCCGGCTTCCATTTCGTCAGACAATATAGCTCTCTCTTATCTTTAGCAAAAAGTTCTTTTCTTCTCGTTCCTTTACAGTCTCTTTTTAATCCTTTTGTCTTTAGAATCCACACAACTGGAAGCTGACAACCTTCTTCGCAAAAGTCCTTTAACAGTTCAATAAAGACAACCCTAGCCCTTCTCCATCAACTCAAGGGAAGTTCCCTAATATTCTCTGCTTCCTGGGCGCTAGGTAATCTTCTTTTTCTGCTCGCTTTATTTACAAAGTCCTTTAAGCATCTACTATCAAGTTTGTGCCTGCAGCTTCGATAGCAAAGTTCAGTATTTCCAAACGAAGATTGTGCTCTTCATGTGCTGTTATCGTTGTACCAAAGTCGGGGAATTGCAATTCTGAGAGAAACATGTGTTTTAACTTGCTGAGGCGGGGAGGTCTGGGGAGCATGAATGTTAGTGACCCTTCTTGTTCGACTCCGGGTACCAACAGTCGTATTTCCACGGTGACGATGGGCTCAGAACTGGACACCACCACCGCTCGGATCCTCCCTGTCTCCTGTTTCACAGACATTTGTCGCCAGATATGTCCACTCAGGTGTGGAGTATCTTCTGTTAGGCACACGCACTCTTCTTGACCTTCTTCGGTCCGGTGCTTCAGCGCCCTGAGCACCTTCTTCCGGGTCTGAGTCTTCTGATATCGGAGGAAGGGTTATCTCTGGAGTTGACCTCAAGCTAGAGCTCCTTCTTTGCGGCCAATTAGCTTCTCCACGTGCCCTTCTACTCCTTCTCCTTCTTGTCTGTTCTCGCTCTCTGTCAGACCTGTCAGTGTCTGACTCGTACTCCCAGCTACTTTCTTCTTCTGTAGCGTCGTCTGTTTCGCTGTTGTACTGACCGTCCTCAGCTTGGTCAGACTCGTTCCCTGCTTCCGCTGGCACCTCTACAGCTTGGCTAGCCCCCTCTATGGCTTCTCGGTCCTCTGTTGGACGTCTATCCGAGAGAGGAGCTGTTTCTTCCAGAGGTGCTGGAACCCTTCGCGTATGTGACGCGTGGATCCAATTGGGCAGGCCTCCCACCTTCACAGCCGTGTTCGTGATCAGGATGATCTGGAAGGGCCCACGCCAACGAATATCCAAGCAGCTTCTTCTCACATGTTTTTTCACCAGGACCCAGTCCCCAGGATACAGGTCATGACACGGGCCCTGGCACGATGGAACCTCGGCAGCCTGCACCTGAAGGGACACAGAATGAATGGCGTCAGACAGCCCCTTACAATAGTCCAGGATCATATCATCTGTGATATTTAACAGTGCAGTAGTTGGGACAGATGGCAGCCTCATTGCTCTCCCCATTAACACCTCATGCGGTGACAACCCCGTTCTTCTGTCTGGGGTACTACGAAGACTCATGAGGACCAATGGCAGGGCGTCAGGCCAACTCAGGGTCGTTGAGGAGCACACTTTTGCAATTCGGGCTTTGATCGTGCCATTGATCTGCTCCACAATTCCTGAGGCTTCTGGTCGGTAACTGCAATGCAACTTCTGATCGATATTCAGAGCTGCACAAATCATTTTCACAAGCTCGCTGTTAAAATGCGTTCCCCTATCTGATTCCAAAGAGGCCGGCACCCCGAAGCGCGGAATGAGTTCCCTAAGCAGTAACTTGGCCACTGTGAGGGTGTCGCACCTACGTGTAGGGTATGCCTCAACCCATCTGGAGAATATACAAACAACCACCAGGACATAGCGGAGGCGGTTGCACCTCGGCATTTCAATGAAATCTATCTGCATTCGATTGAATGGACCTCCAGACCTTCCTATGTGACTCAGTGCAACTGGTGTTCTTTTTCCTACGTTCAGCTGCTGACAGGTCACACAACGCTGGCACACTGCTTCTGCTGCTATTCTAAACTTAGGATTGTACCAAGTCTGTCTAAACACTCTCAGCATAGCATCTCTCCCTAAGTGTACGGGACCATGTATGAGTCTGGCCATTGGACTCACCATCTCATTGGGCAACACTGCTCTGCCGTCTGCTGAGACCCAAAAATGGGACTCACCCATTACACATCCTGCCTTTTCCCATGTTTCTTTTTCAAAATCAGGAGCATTTTCTTGCATGTTTGACAGTTCATCCCAAGTATCAACAGTTTCCAATATCATGGCTAATTCAGTCCTTACATTTATTCCACCCACTTCCACCTCTGTGAAAGAGTACCCTTGCTCCGCGCAATACCGCGCAACTTCATCAGCATATCTATTGCCTTTCGAAACGAAGTCCTCATTTCTGGTATGTGCGGTGCACTTTACAACTGCTATACCTGCTGGGCATTGCAACGCCTCTAACAACAGGCGCACAAACTCTCCATTGCGAATGGGAGAGCCTGAAGAGGTCATGAACCCTCTTTGAGACCATAACTGCCCGTAATCATGAACCACCCCATAACCATATTGGCTGTCGGTGTATATGGTGACTCGAATTTGATTGCTTGCCAAGCAAGCACGTGTCAAGGCAATAATCTCGGCTACCTGAGCGGAGTGTACTCCTTCCAGGCACCCAGCTTCCACAACTCCAGTAATTGTACAAACAGCATAAGCTGCTCTCAACTGCCCAACTTCGTCTCTTACACATGAGCCATCAACAAAGAAAATTTCGTCTGGGTCGGTCAGTGGCTCATCTACGATGTCGGGTCTGGGTTTGGTGCATAGTTCAGTCACATCGAGGCAGTCATGGTCTGTACATTCATCATCATCCTCGATATCATTTGGGAGTGGCATCAAGGTGGCAGGGTTCAAAACAGAGCATCTCTTGAGGGTCACATTCTCTGCAGCAAGAATAACTTGCTCATAGCGCGTGAGCCTGCTGTTGGTCAGATGCTGTGTTTTGGTCCTGGTCATCAACAGTTCAACAGAATGGGGCACGCACACCTCTAACGGGTGCCCCATGACGATATTTTCACATCTCTCAATGCTGACACCCGTTGCAGCAACGGATTTGAGACATCCGGGCAACGCTGCGGCTACTGGGTCTAAAGTAGCCGAGAAATAAGCAACTGGTCTACGGGCATTCCCATGGATTTGGACTAACACCGACAACGCGCAACCTTCTCTCTCACAACAGTAAAGCAAAAATGGTTTATTGTAATCAGGCATTCCCAATGCCGGAGCACGACACAGGTCCTCTCGCAGCTGTAGGAATGCCATCAAACAGTCTTTGTCCCATGGTACCGGATCGCTCACCTCCTTGTGCGTCAGTTTTTGCAAGGGCTTTGCTTTCAGTGAAAAGTTCGCGATCCACTGTCGGCAATAACCCACCATCCCTAGGAACATCCTGACCTCTCTCTGTGTCCTAGGCGCATTCATTTTCATGATCGCCTCTATCCTGTCTGGTGACACCTTTCGCTTGCCTTTCTCTATTCTGTGTCCCAAGTACTGCACTTCTGTCAGGCAGTACTGCAACTTTCCCGGGGACACCTTGTGCCCATTGGCAGCTAGGTGATTTAACAAAGCAATAGAGTCCTCCCTGCAAGCTTCTTCTGTTTCTGACGCCACGAGGAGGTCGTCTATGTACTGGACCAGAACTGACTTCTGGGGCAGCACTAGACTTTCAAGATTTTTCTTCAAAAGCTGGTTAAAGATCGATGGGCTCTCTGTATACCCCTGAGGAATGCGACACCATGTTAGGACGCGACCTTCCAGCTTAAATGCGAAAAGAAAATGGCTTTCTTCGTCCAGAGGGATCGAAAAGAAAGCCTGACAAAGATCGATCACAGTGAACCACTCAGCTTGGAATGGAATCTGAAACAGTATCACTGATGGATTCGGCACCACTGGACAACACGAAACGACTATGTTATTAATCTTTCGGAGGTCCTGCACTATCCGAAATTTCCCATTTGGTTTCTGCAGACCCATAATCGGGGAGTTGCATGGACTACCCACGATTTCTTTCAGTATTCCCTGTTTAATCATGGACTCGATCACGGGTTTTATGCCTGCAATCGTTTCTGGAGTCAATTTATATTGGGGTGTTCTTGGGAACTCAGCATGCGGTTTCACTACAATTTTCACTGGGTCCACCCCTTTGACCAATCCTATCTCTTCCCCAGTGAAATCCCATACTTCTGGTGCCACTGTCTCTCTCAAGTCCCAGGGGAGCTCATCTACTGTCAAAGTAGGGTACAGCTCCACGCATATTCCTGAGTTTGCAACTTTGAAGTCTGCGTCATCATCATTGGTCAATACCTCCACTCCCTGAGGTGTACAGTATATAGTACAATTCAATTTACACAACAGGTCTCTCCCTAGCAGACACACAGGACTTGAATCGCAAACCACAAACTGGTGCTCATCGCTGTACTTCCCTATTTTCACCTGTACCGGTTCTGTCAATTGGCTGGTTATTCTCCTGTTTGCGACCCCCACCACTTGTATGGTCTCTCCAGACATGGGCAGGTCTGGAACTGCAGCTGATCTGATCGTGGACCTAGTGGCTCCTGTGTCCACCAGAAATGTCGTGGGGCACCCTGCTACTTCTGCTTCGACATAGGGTCCCCTCTGGTCCACCTCCAAGGCTGCCCCGAGGGTGCAGTCTTCTCTTTCCACTCTCTGTCCGGTTAATGGGTCCACATAATAGCACTCTTCTCCTTCTACAAACAGGGGCATCTGTCTATAGGTCTTACCCATAGTCCCTACTCGAGGAGGTTGCGGGAACTGGGCTCGGGGAGGAGCCCCCCCCCCTTTGAGCACCTTTCCCTGGTATGGCGTCACCCCTCTTGTAGGCGCGCTCTGGACCTCTTCCTCCTCTATCTCTTGTTCTCCTATCTCTACATTGTAGGGACACTCGCGTTTCCAATGCCCCACCTCGTTACACTGGTGGCACCTAGTCGTTTTCTTCAAGGCAGCTATGTCTATTCTGGGTCTAAAGGTGGAACTCTCCTCATTGCCCTTGTTCTGACTGTACTGCTTCTTTCCTCCTGTACCTGTTCCTTGCTGCTGTTGCTGCTGTCCCCCCTTCCCTGCTGCCTGCATCTGTACCACCATCAACTTTTCTTTTAGTTTCTTAGCCTTGGAGTCTATCTCATCACAGCAGTACCTGGCATATCTCAGTATTTCGTCTAGGGGTTTACTTTGCCAACAAATCGAGTGTTGCTGAATCATTAAACTAATATCCGGTCTCAGTCCCAGGACGAACTTGGACACGAATTGCCCTATGTCTTTTGGATCCATTACATCCAAGCCGCTATACTGTTTAAACGCCTTCAGCAATCTCTCGTAATATTCGTGGACTGTCTCTTTAGGTTCCTGTCTGGTTCGGTCTATTCTGACCCAATCTATGTCTTGCATTGGCACTTTCTCTTTCAGCCAAGTCATCACTCTCTCGAATTTTGCCATCACAATCTCGGACGGCCCATTAGTCTTAGCATCTCTCTCTGGCTCCGTTGTGGGCCACTCAGCGCTAACCTTGCATGCTGTCCACAGATCTCCTGGTACTACAATGTCAAACAGCGTGTTCAGATCTATCCATAGGACCTTTGAGATTTTTACAAATCTCTCGACTTGCTTGTACCACTCCACTGGGTTTTCCCGCAATTTGGGGAAGGAGGTGGTAAAAGCAGCTAAATCTCCCCTACTCCAAGGGACATGCACATAGTTCCCATTTGCGACTTCACGCAAAGGGTAAGCTTCTATTCCCTGCAGTCCTCCTGGTGTCATACCAAGCGTGCTTCTCCTGACGGTCCCTTTCTTGGACCACCTCTCTTCCCACTTATCTAGTGCCCTCCATGTCCTTATTCCAGTGATCAGTTCCCTTATGTGCGTTTTCAGCCCAATCGTTCTCCTCTCATCTAGGTC
Organism: Lissotriton helveticus; assembly: GCF_964261635.1. Lineage (NCBI taxonomy): Eukaryota > Metazoa > Chordata > Amphibia > Caudata > Salamandridae > Lissotriton > Lissotriton helveticus. Next base: position 963,873,803 of record NC_136071.1, on the reverse strand, counting down.
TCGATCTGTGTAATGTAGCCTGTGGTTACCCTGTAATGCTTTGGTTCTTGACAGGTCCACCATATATTTGCCTGCTAGTTCGACTAACTTCTCATGGATTGCTCTCGCTTTTCGAGTAATGTCCTTTGCCATATACAGTATTTCATCTTGCTCATACATTTCTATTCTCTCTAAAGGCAGGGTACCATCTATCATGTCATCCAGGTCTGACCTTAAGCTGGCGACATCGAGTCTCTTAGCTTTTATCTCAGCTCGCAATATGTCTTTCGAAGGGGGCTCACTGGTCTCCCTACCATCCCAACTCCGAGCTCTACGTTTGGGCTCGGGAGAGTTAATGAGTGCCTTCCCTTGCTCCCATCTCTCCAGGTCCCATGCTCGGCCATCCGATCTTGGAAGGTGATGGAACACGGGCCTGTTACCCCCACTCTTGCTCTGCCCACTCTCTTCTTCTTCTCTCCTTTCACCGTACGCCTCTCTGTTATTTTCCCTCTGGTCGCTACTCTCCCTTTGCCTAGTATCGCTCAGTATCCGATACGATCCTTCCTGGTTCCCCATATTCCCTGGGCTGCGCTCATTTCCGTCATCACAGGGACTATGGTGCGACCTCTCACAACTCCCATTCAGTTCTCTGGTGCCGGGCACACAGTGTGGACACTTAAAGCTGTTTCTGTACTCTTGCGCTCTCCTCTCCCCTTCACTGAGTATTGGGCGCGCCACCCCTCCACTCCCGGGGCCCCCGTTTTCCAGGTCTGTTCTATCCCCACTCCGGGCCCAATGGGTGACTCCCCTACTATCTCTCTCTCTACAGTCCCACTCCGGGCTGCTCTCCCCAGCCCCGCAGTGAGTCCGAGCTCTGCTGTCCTGACTTTCCCTTTCAGCTTCTGCAGCTATGATGCTCTTGTGAGCCTCCACTGCCTCATCCCACTTCTTCATGTACTCATTTAGCTCTTGAAAGGATTTTCGTCCAGATCCCCTCAGATCCACTGGCCATCTAGGGCCCCCGGGATCCCCTCCTGGGTCCCCTGCTGTGTGCATCGGGGTGCTCCACTCTCTTGGTATCGGCATCTGACTTGGGGAATTAATCGTATCGTTCCTCCTTGCCGTCCCTGCTCTTTCTCTGTCCTTCCGTACCCGTTCTTCCCCTCTTGCTCTCTCTTGGTCATATATCGATATTATAGGACCTATGGTAACAGGTACCTGTAGTGCATCTGGTAATGCGTAGGATGTGGCGCTCTCCGTTTCCGGCGCTCTTTGTACCACAAACCTCCCGACTACCTGTTGCACCTGACTAGGCTGGGACAGCTCTTTCTTTGCCTCAGGATCCCACTCTGAACTGGGAAGCGGTCCATGCTCTGCATTGCCCCCCTTTTCTCCTTCACTATGCTCGACCTCTCCCCCTGCTCTATTATACGGGGGTGGCCTGTCTGTCAATAATCTGTTTATCAGGCTATCCTCTGTTTCGCTCTCATCATCTTCTTCTAGGGGGCTTTTATTTCCGGGCACCTCTAACACTGGGTACAGTTTATTTACTTCCATGTTATGCACTCTCCATCTTTTAGCATCCGCATCCCACCTGGCATCCTGCACTGCCCTTACCGATCGTTTCACCCTTTCTTGCCGTCTGTTCATATTCTTTTCATGCGCTGCCCTAATCCATGCATCAAGAGCTTCAAACTGGGTCGGTCTAGGCAAGGGTCTCATTGAGGTCATGACTGATTTTAATCGATGTAACACCTCTAATCTGAACGTCCCGTACTTCGGGAACGTCAGTTCCTCATTTCCTTCCGTAATCTTACTCCACTCTGATATCCAAAGGATCGTATGCAACCCAACATTCACTGCCATGTAACGAGCCGGCGTACCCTCCGGCGGGGCTTCTTCCCCTTCATACGATCCCCGCTTCTCTTTTTTAAACGCCGCTCTCAGCCATTTAAAACACTTCATAATTATGCGCACAATATCCAGCCTCGCTACTCTGTTTACTTCCTGATGACAATCCACCAATCCTGTCGCGGCTTTGCTAACTTGGCCTATCGCAGCGCGGTCTTTCTCCGGTCGGCCAATCACAGCTCGACACTTTCTGACGTCTTTGCTAGCTGGCCTATCACGGCGCGGTCTTTCTCCGGTCAGCCAATCACTGCGCGACACTTCCTGACGTCACTTTTCTCCGCTTCGCAGCAGCACCCCTCCTTTCTCAACTCGTCTCCCGGTCATGCATGCGTCCCATTCATACACCGAAAAATGACTACTTCCGACCAAGCGGTCACTTCCCTCGACTGTACGTCCACAGTCTATATGTAATTGTCAACACAACTGACGAAATGTCTATCGTCTCTCTGATAGGTTGCTTACACACACAGTAACCTCCGACCAGCGTCCGTTACTCACGCACTCACTCTTACGTTCCCCCTATCTCGGTCTTTCGGGTGATCAATGGTACCTCATGACCCCCTTCACACTAGTTAACAATTACTCTGGGTGTCCGATACACCCGAACCACTTAAGCTCTCCTTGAACTTAAGATTTCCACCGGTTGCGCGCGCTCACAACCTGTTCCACAGTCACTCTACAGACATTCAACTCCGCCAGACATTACAACATAGATACAATACAAAAACACCGCAATCTAACACGCATGACCCTTTATACTCACTCTCGACCGATACTGCTGCTTTTTCTGTCTCACGTCATCCGGATCTTCTTCGGCGGGCGGTTCTTCCGATCATCGATTTCTAGGGGCCTTGGGGTAAGCTAACCTGGCCTAGGTCACCGTCCTCAAGAAGGCAACCATCCTCTATAGCTACCAACTGGAAGGGCGAGATTTTGATCGATACCTTATCACTATTGATCCAAACCTCGATCTGGTCGACTGAACCTTTGTTGCCTGTCTTTGAGGAAGAAAGTGCATCTATTACCAAGCTAGTTCACCCAATAAAGGACTTCGCTCCCAAAGATCACAAACAACTTCTAGCTTTCAAGAGTTTATTGTAAGGATAGGATAAGCTGCAAATACAGGCATCTCAGAATGAGATTCACGAGATACACAGGTCCAACTACATACATGTGCTCTCTGAAAGCCCTCAGACGAGCAACGGAAATTACTAACACAAGTTCTAAGAATAATAAAGCTATCAGCATTGACGCATATCTCTCCTTCATTTAAGTTGGAGGAAAACGCACAGGTTAGGCTGTCCCTACCCTGCTCTAGATGGTATCCCTACTTAACCAAATCCCAACCTAACAAAGGTGTCAGCAGTGAATGACCCCCAAGGAAGTCACTCACTCTTAGTCTCTTGGTGAAAACCTATAGTTCTCCAGTCATGACCCCTCTCTGCCTACCCATCCGCTCTCTAAAGGGTCCTCAGGTATCTGCTCTAACTCCACCCAAGGGTGCTGTCCCTAATACAAAACAGTCAACAACATTTGAGACGCCCCTCGCGAGACGCCCCTCACGTGGTGTAGCTTCTGGCTTTTTCCATGCTGCTTTGTGTTGGGCCTCATACGTTGGAGTTGACCTTGCTTCTCAGACTCTTCTCCGGCCCGCTGATACCCCTTAAACATTCCGGAACCCTCCTCCATGTCTGGGCCGTCTACTGAACAGACCTCTATTCATTTTATTTATAATTGGATTCCCCCTTTTCTCTTGCAGACAGACATCTGCAGCCAAGATCCCAACTCTCATAGACTTCCAAAAAGGTTCGCAACATTTCTTGGCCCAGACATGTACGTGTAAATCAATGTTAAAACATTTCAGGCCTACAGCATTTCTCATAATGATTATAGCATTCAACTTCTTCATTAATTAAAGCATGTTAATACTCTTATTCTATTATTCAGTAAACACATCTATAAATCATGGCCCATTAATGCAATGACCAAAACATTAGTACAATCTATGTCGTGAAAAGAAACACCTTCCCCTTCCCTTCTAGCTCTGGCCCTGAGGCCTACCACATTCTGCGTTTAACCACATGCCATCTTACATTTTAACAGCTACACGACATGGATTCAGAAATAATCACATCTAATAAAATCATATAGTGTCACACATTTCTGTATTAGTTCCACTTCTACTTAAATCTCTACATTAGCTATACATTCAGAATATAATTTCAGATACTATTAGCACTCATGGCATTTCTCCTCATGATTTGTGCTTACTACAGGTAAGTGTGATGCACTCATACATTTAGGTCAGTTTGCGCTCTCTCAGTCCCATGCACAAGAAAGGCCATGCTATTAACCTTGTATTTGGTAATATTGGTACACTCCAGGTTCAGACTCCTTCACCTCTAATTTGGTGGGACCTTTTTATGATTCTATTTACTTTCATAACATCTCCTTTGCCCATACCCCATCCTCCAGTCAGATAATTCGATCACGCCTGGCCCAAACCTAATTTGGATGACTGGCAATAGGACTTGGGAACCCTAACACGTGTTCTCACATATTGTGCTGCATTAGCAGCTGCTAGATCTGGCACCATTGGCGTGGGTCTCCCTTCCATTTTTGCTGTTGCCTCATGTGTTTTTGCTGGTGTTAGATGCTTTGGGCACTGTGCCACTGCTGTCCAGTGCCACAGTGCAAGTGCTCCCTACTGTAAATTAATTTATTGATGAGTACGTTCCATGATTGGTGGCTGGTTTGGTTTACCTGTCAGACCCTAGTACAGTGCACCAGGAGACCAGGAGTGCCCAGAGCTTGTAGACCAAATGCTGCTAATGGACCTGCAGCACTGGTTGTGCCACCCACAGAAGCAGCCTGTAAATGTGTGTCTACGGTCTGCCATTGCGGGGCCTGCGTGCAGTCTGGTACTGTCATGCTGACTGGTTAAGTGCACCCACTTGCCAGTCCCCAAACCTTCCCTTTTCTTCATATCAGACACCCCTATGGTAGGCCCAAGGGCAGGGTGCATTGTAAGTATAAGGTAGGACATGCCCTGGGGTGTGTGGCATGTCCTAATAGTGAATTACAGCTATTTTCGTGTTTCACTATTGCAAGGCTACCTGTTCTCCATAGGCCAGAATGGGCAGTTAGATTGTTACATTTTTATAATCCTAACTGACTCAGGGAACATGGTAGGAACTCTGAATGATAAAATACATATTTTAGTGAAGTTGGTTTTAACATTCTGTGTTTGAAAATACCACTTTTAAAAAGTAGGTATTTTCTTGTCTAACCTTCCAAGCCTGCCTCTGCTGGGTTGTGTATTCCTTGTCTGGAGTTTGTGAGTGAAAGGGCTGAGAGATTCCAGGAGACAGAATGGAACAGCACAGTGGTGAATAGAGAGATCTGCATTTAGATGGGAGGGAGGAGTTGCACCTGAACCTTGAATAGGGCTGTGCCTGCTTCCACCATGCTGGCTCCACCTCCTGGGGTGTGGCTGATGTCTCTGCCCTGCACAGTGAAAGAAGAGAAGGAATCCTGTCAACAAAGTGCTCCAAGGCTGTGCTTTCCCTTCATAATGCTGGCTCCACCTCCTGTGGGGCATCTGATATTTCTGGCCTGCACTGTGAAAGGAAAGAAGGAGTCATGTAAACAGAGTGCTCCAGAACAGGTTTGGACTGGGCAAAGGCCCCTCTGCCCTCAGAGGACAAAGGATTTTGGGGTATAAATATTGGGACCCTGATCCCAAGAAATTAGATCACTTTTGGACTACAAGAAGAAACCTTTGCTGAGGAGAGGAACCTGAAGAAACTGAGGAGAGGCTATCCCTAAGCTGAAGTGCTGCTTGGGGGATTGACCTGCAGTGGTTGCCTAACTGCCAAAGAAAGGAGAAAGAACTTTGTGTGCTTTATTTTCAAATTGTAGAGGGTCTCCAAGGGCTTGGAAAAGAGCTCGCCTCCTGCTGAAGTCTCAGGGACAACAGACTTCACCCCCAGCTCCCCAGAGTTCTTTGAAGTGCCTACTGCTGTTTTGGGGCCTTCTGAGGGACTGCGTGTCGCAAGGAGCTTGAAGCGCGACTCAACGAGGAAGAAGCGTGTCGCCGTCACTGCTGCTGCCGTCGCATCGTGAATGCCGGTGCTGTAGCTGTCATATTGCACCGCATCAGGAGAAGTGTCTCGCAACGAAGGAGAAGCGCGTCACCGTTGCTGTTGCTGCCGTCGCATCTTGGATGTCTCCGCTGTAGGTGTCGTATTGCACCGCATCAAGAAAAGCACCTCACATCCACGGGAAAGCACACCGCCGTCGGAGATGCTGCCGTCGCATCTTGTATGTCGCTGCTGTAGTTGCCGCATTGTGCGGAAGCCTCTCACAATGTCGGAGAAGAGTGCCACAGCCGAGGATGTTGCCGTCGCATCGCTGAACAAGGGTGTCACCGCTGCAGATAATGCATCGAACCGAGACTTCTCGTATCATCGGAGAAGCGTGCTGCTTCTGGAAGATCTTCATGCCTTAATTTCTTTGCACCGGATCTTTGCCACATTTCCATCGCTGCAACACTTTTGTTGTGGAAGCGCAACGCATCGTAAGGTACATTGACGCAAAGTGTTGCATCTTAAGAACTGAACTGAACTAAGTTAAAACTACAATTTCAAGTATAGTATTGTGGATTTTTGTCGTTTGTGGTCTTGTGTTAAGTCTATATTTAGAATACTTATTTTTTTTATATAAACCGTGTGTGGTGTCCATTTGTAGTGTTGTCACTGGGTTACTGTATGTGGTCACAAATGCTTTACACACTGCCTCTGAGATAAGCCTGTCTGCTTGTGCCAAGCTACCAAGGGGGTGAGCAGGGGATATTTTAGGAGTGTACCCCCTTACCCTGACTAGAGGCAAGGGTCCCTATTTGTCACAAGTACCTACCATTGCCAACTAGAGACCCCCAAATCTAACAGCAGCACATCAGTTCAGTCAGTGGATTACTGATTCACTTGACAGAGTCCTTCCAGTCAGGTGGAGGAAAGAGGGCAACCGTAAAGATAAATTCCCCTGGTTCAATGCCCATTTACTGTAATCTACTAAAGAATGTAAAAGTATGGAGATAAGATGGAGAAAGATATATGATGAGTCGAGCAAATCTGAATATGGAAATCAGTCTTGCTGTACCACGAAGAAATTAAATTGGCTTAAGCCACTATTTTTACCACTAAAATTGAAAACCCCTCTCACTCTCCCAAAGAAATGTTTAAAACTATTAAAGATATGAATGTGTCACCGACAGTTAGCCCCACTGTGGATGCCTCTGTGGAGCTCAGCAATGATTTATCACATTTCTTCCAGATGAAGATTTTAGACATATATCCCTCCTTACCCGATATAACTGACTTGATTGGCTCTCCCCATAGTCAATCCATGTCTAATCTAAAAGATGGTCATCTCTCAACGTTTCCCAATCTCACTGACAGTCTTGTTAAAGATCTCTTAAAATTGGTAAAATCAAGCTCACCACTGGATCTGGCCGCTCTTCATTCTCTTCGCCAAGGGTCTGCTTGCATTGCTCTGGTGCTGCCAGGGCTGTTAAACATCTCCATGTCTAGCGGGCTGATTTTGCACCAATGGAAGCATGCAATTGCCAAACCACTTTTAAAAAGCCTAACCTTAACCCCCTTTGTTCAAGCAAATATAGATCCAGAGTTGAAAAAATTCTAGAAAAACACATTAACAAGAATCTTTCAGCCCTCCTGGAATCTAAGGCAGTACTTCATCCCACTCAGTGTTCGAGGAACTAAGGAAACTCCTGGACCGGGGAGGATCTGCAGCCATTATCCTTCTCAATCTAAGTGCTGCCTTTGACACTGTGGACCATCCAACTCTCATTCACGGAGTTTCTAATGCCAGTGTTGGAGCAAAGCATTAGAATGGCTCTGGATCAGGTCTATTACTCAACCAGTCTCCCCCTTAGTTGTGGGATGCCTCAGGGCTCCTCCCTGAGTCCCAACCTTTTTAATCTGTACATGCTCCCCCTTGCTGATATTGTGCAATCGGATGGATTGAAAGTGGCCTCCTACACCAATGACACCCAGCTGGTTATGTTTATCTCCTCCAACCATACTTCTAATCACCTATCACTGACTCCGTGCCTCCAGAAAGTTGCCATCTGGATGGATGGCTGTAAATTGAAACTTAATGAGGACAAAACACAAGTTATGCTGCTGGGCAACAACTTCTTGAGCAATGTCCTGAGCCCCTTACCAGAATTTTTGAGCAAGCTGTTGACTCCCCAAAGCCTCGATAAAAAGCCTGGCGATGTGGCTTGATCCCAATCTCACGTAGGAACATCACTCCCAAAAAATCTCTGCTATCTGCTTTAGAATTCTGAGACTATTGAGGAAAATTCTCAATCTCCTCCCTCTTACAGCCAGAAGCATGATTGTACAGGCCTTGGTGCTGGCACGCCTGGATTATGGGAATTACCTATACATTGGCTCACCCGGCTATGTGGTCAAAAGGCTGCAAACTATGCACAATGCAGTCGCTCAACTGTTTACAAATACACCCTAATATCAGTCAGCTACAAGGGCTCTCAAGATCTCCACTGGCTCCCGGTGGAGAACCGGATTCAGTTCAAATCTCTCTGCCTCATGCATAGGGCGATCAACAGTAGAGTCCCCCGTTCTGATGATCATTAGGCTCCCTGTACCTGTCTAGAAGACTTCTTAGATCAGCCTCTGCCCACTTACTCAAGGTCCCCAGGATTCGGAGATCGCAATGGGGTGGATGCTCCACATCCTTTTTGGCATCCAAACTTTAGAAATCCCTCTCGAACTATGTCTTTTGAAGCCAGAACTACCCTTTCACAAAGCCTTGGAGACGGGCTGCTCGGGGAAAATGTTTTAGTCCCTGGTGTTCTGCGGTATCTGTTGCAGCGCCGGAACGCTTCTGGTAGCCGTGCGCTATATAAAAACTGCAGAATAGAATAGAATAGATTGCAAGTCACATCATAGTAGATTCCCCTGTGTCTCTAAGAAATGTCTGGGGTTGGTGTAACCGCCCTGTGTTGTGCCGAAAGTGGGCCCAAATACTACAGATTTCTCTAATGGAATAACCCCATTAGAACATTTCCTGGTATCTAGTGAGTGGATCCCTGGCATACACATGTCTGATGACTTCACATTCAAAATACCAGAGGGTACATAGATCTGGGTTAAGCCTGGGCAGATAGGATCCTATGTGAGGATTGAATTAAACTGTCCTATTTTGGGGGGAAAGTCTTGTTCAGCGCTTTGTACAGTCCAGTCAACTGTCAATAAAAACCTTATGATGTGCAGATTTTGAAAATCTGTGGTTGTACTTATGTTTTCATACAGCCCAAAGGTGCTACCTACGAACAAAACTGCCATTATGTGTCAGATGTGTCATAAATGCATCGCTTCCTGTATAGCAATTGCGGACACTCCAAACCCACGGAAAACCTATAGATATCTGGTAACGCCATGCTAAGGAGACTCATAAAAAGATTTTGAGGTCAGGACTTGGTGGGGATAATTTTGTGTGATGGAAACTTCGAGGAAATTACTATATAATTGAAAAAATACTACAAATCTGGTAATCATCAAGTTGGGCGTAACCTCCCAGCCAGCTACCAAACTCAGAGATCTAGTCCCAGTGATAGAAACTATAATATGTGGGTATGTTAATATATATGCTTTTGATGTGTTTCTGTCCAGCACATGGGTGATATCTGTGACCAACAGACAGTTACCCTAAACCGGTAATTGAATTGCAGATGATTTCAACATTTCCAAACCGCACTAGACCCAGTTTATTGCCTGTAGCACTTTGAATCCATAGAAAATCCATCCATGTCTGGTACCCCCATGCTCAGGAGACTCAGAGAGTCCCTGAATGAACTAACTGCAAATATGCTACTGCCCAAGGAAGACTGGAAGGAATGACCACGTTTAGGGAAAAAAAATCTAAAAATGTGAAAAAAGTCATATACAGTGTGATTTCCCAGCCAGTCAATCAAGGTGATGGAAGCCTGGAACCCAATGTCAGAAACCTTACAATATGTAGATATTAAAATGTATGGTTGGGGTATGTATCCATACTCTGCATGGGTGATATCTGTGAACCTAAATAGGTATTTCAGATAAAGCTGCTTTCCAACTATTCACTCTGCTCAGCACCTAGTTTACGCCTTGCGTCTCATCTGAATACCCTTACTTGTTTGTTCCCCTGCTCAAGATAACAAGAGGAACAAAGGCGGGGGACAAACCTTGGCAGGGAATTACCATGTTTTGAAAATAAGTGCAAGGGAGGTCTGGCTTGCACCAATCCATATATTTAGGAATTAGAAAATATATAGTATTTACAATTTCCATACACTCCTGAGTTTGATATGCACCATCAAGTGAACAGTGCACAATAAACAGTAATGCTGCCATAATTTTGTGATCTGTGTTAATAAAACACAATTGATTATGCTGACTACAGTCCCTAAAAAAAACACACGCAAATCTTATTTCCAGACTCCAGACATTCTAAGAAATATTTCCTTGATTAGGGCTTCCCAGAAGAGCACATGGTGCGGCTGCCCTTGCCAAAATGCACTGGTTACCTGTGCGACAGCGGATACAATTTAAAGCCCTCTGTCTGGTGTTCAGGGCTCTTCACGGAATAGGCCCCGCCTCCATGCAATCTAAATTTAATTGGTACACTCCAGCCAGGCACCTGTGGTCGTCATCGGCCAGGCTGGTGATAGTACCCAGATTTAAAAAGGTTAGAGCAGGAGGCACATCCTTTGAGGTGACAGCTGCCAAATTATAGAATCTGCTCCCACTCGATATAAGACAAACCGCGCAGCTTCTCCCATTCAGGAGAAAGATTAAAACCTGGTTGTTCCCTGAGTAACTTGACATGTGGTCTTTGTTCCGCCTGACACTTGTCCTCTGCCCATGAGCTAGTTTAGCGCCAGGATGCCTGCAAGGTGACAGTGCGCTTTAGAAATAACAATAATAATAATAATAATAATAGCATTCTGTGAATTTATGTTTGTCCATTTGGGAAACTTTGCGGAAAAAAAAATTAAATAATTTAAATATCTCATTATTTTTCACTATATTTTCGGGATGCAATGATATATTGATGTAGGATTTCACCAATACATAGACCCTAATAAGATGAAAAAATTAAGAGTTTGTATGGGCGAACTAAGAGAACAACGGTGTACAGGTGTTTGGGCAGTCCAATTGCAGTTTCCTGAAAAAAAGCACTGGCCCAAAGATGCACAAATAACCCGGCAGTGAAAGGGTTAAATAAAGCTGCGATGTGAGATTGAAATCTGGATTTCTGTGTCGTGAGATTTGTAGACTATAGTGTTTACAAGTTGTGCTAAAGACCTGGAAAAGATCGTTGCATAAATCATTTAACATTGTGTAAGCTGGTAAAATACTGGTGCTACTTCTCTTGTCAATGTTAATTTATTTATAAAGCGTGCCCTTACCCGTATGTGTCCTGGTGTCCGGAGAACATTAGACATATTGTAGTAAAATACTCTTATGAGGAGAAATGTAGGTCTTTATTAATGTGCATTTGGGAGACTTGTCCATAAGGAAGTTGTGACTATGGAACATGATTTTTTGAAGCAAGGGATGTTCAGTGACAAGGTATGGGAGGATCGGATTTTGCACGTGGATTTATAAATCGGATAGGGTAGCCATATGAGAGCTGGGTCGCCTCAGGGAGAACGCTTTATCACATTACAAAGTGACTTGAAGGTCATTCAATACGAAACTGGGAACTAATGCAGGTAGAGAACTAATGAGGAAGCTGAACCAAACTTAGTAACATTATGTATCAGTTGTGCTACAGCACTTTGTGAAACAGTGAACTGGGTAGACTGATATAAACTCAGTTATAATACACCCGTCTGCTTAATATTAAGGACTAAACTAATATCTTACAAGAGTCAAATGGCAAACGTGGGGTGATCTTCCTAAGTACTTTTAACATTAAGTAGCAAGTGGATAAAAGATTTAAAATTTGAGTTTTGAAAGATAAGATGGAATCGAAGGTCAGTCCTAAATTCGGAGCTTATTCCACTGGATTGGGCAGAACGACAGAGGAGGTGGGCCACCAATAAGACCACCACGGGTCTCGTTTTTCAAAGAAATACATTTCAGTCACTGATGTGATTAAATATGAGGAATTATGCTTCACCCAAATGATGAAAGCTACCAGACATGACTGTGCAAGTGTTTGAGCCTCTGGGAGAGAGCCTTTAACCTGAACAATGATCTGGTTGTTGCCAACAGATACAAACCAAAGAATGCTATTAGATGATCAGGGGGAGCAACATAAAGTTTTAAAAGAGTGGGACTCAGGGATGATCCCTTGGAGGTGCGGCATGTAACAGATTTACAAGTGTAGAATGTGATGTATAGAGAGATAGAGTGTGTACACCCCCTCAGAAAAGAGCAGAACCAACTCAGCACTGTATCCTCAGTGCCCATCTCTTGCATCCTGGTGAGCAAGATGTTGTGGGACACAGATTCGAATGCAGCACAGATGTCAATTATTTAAGTCACTAGCCAGCCTAAAACCGTGGGCGAGACCCTGAGCAGCATCACACAACTTTTTTGAATGGCACAATTTCATGTCCTTGTTGGTAAATTAAGGCAGACCCCTGGTGCAATCAACATTTACCACCAAATTAATACAGCAGGTTTCAGGAAGTACAACAAAAGAGTTTGTGCATATTTGAGATCTGGCACTTTGTTGTGGTGGCGCAGTGTTCTATTGTTTTTATGCTGCTCTGTCTTTGTGCTGTATTGTTACAATGTGATGCCCATCCGCCAGCGGATTAGGTTCAAAATCTGCTGCATCATACATAAAGCCTTACACGATCTAGGCCCATCCTATCTGGCCGACAAATTTGTTCCCTACACTCCTCTGCGTGTTCTGCGCTCCTGCAGCAAAAACCTTCTTGAAATACCCATTATCAAGAAGGCCAGAATGGGAGGGAAGGCTCTTTCCTATCTTGGCCCCCACCTATGGAACAAATTACCTGACTGCCTCAGACATTGCACAGAACATCTGGCATTTAGGAAAATGTTAAAAACGTTTCTGTTCCGAGTTTGCTAGGCTATGTCTATTCAATCTTCCTTAGTTCCCGCGTAAGCGCAGAGATACTCCTCCGGTAGTCTATTCCAGCGCTATACAAACCCAATACACATACAAATGATGTTGTGATGTACTGTGGTTATGTTGGATTCTGTTTTATCGGTTTTGTTATGTTGTACTATGTTAACTCTTTCCATACTCATGACGGCTCCACACCGTCATGAGCCACAGGCAGAGTGTGCTCATGACGGCGTGGAGCTGTCATCAACTGCCGCTCCACCCACGCTCCGCCTGCGCGGCACTAATCCCCCGCCTGTGGGGGCGAATTAGTGAGTGGGCGGGGTCATGACGGCTCCACCCTGTCATGAGCACACACCGCACGTGACGCATGACGGCGTGGAGCCGTCATTAATAAGGGAGCACCACGCCCACCCCCTAGCCCCGCCCGCGCCGCCGCCGAGTTCGCGCCGCAGCAAAGAGGTAAAAAGGTTTTGTGGTATGATGCTTTGTTTATGTTATTGTGTTATTTTCTTGTTTATTTATATGTATCAACAGATGGTGCTACATTTCCAACCTAAAACAGCACATGCCATTACAATTCCTGTGTCAAGTAAACATTTACCACTGTCCAAGGTGGTAAGATTGCTCTGCTCCATTCTTCAAATAGTTAAGACACCCACTCATTCTAAGACTGTGGCAGAGACCATGGGCGGGCAGATCACAAAATATTTCTATCAAGACCTATGTCATGTCCATGGTAGTTCTGGAGCTGGTAATATGTTACAAGAGTGTTCAGGTACATTTATTGTTGGCAACGTGATGTGGTGATGTGCCCTGTTTTTTATACTTCTCTGTTTTTGTGCAGCATTACTGCAATGGCACATCGCGGTGCTTTACTGCAGTTGTAGCACTGCTGTCGGTTTTGATTGCAATATGCCATGTTATGTTTTGTTGTGTTTTCTGGTTGCTTTCTGTATATTATTTTGTTATGTTCAAATGTTTAATATATATATATGAACAAATGCTGCTATATTTCCAACCAAAAGCCGCACTCAACTTCAAACTTCCTATGACCAGTAAGAGACTGTCTCTTAAAGTATTGTCTCGTTGCTCCTTTTAAGAGATGTGACCCTCTTTCTGTGTCTTAAGTTAGCACTTACAGTGCTCACTCCCTGTGATACGGCTCATAGTCTCTGCCATATAGACCACAATACAACAACTTCAGTACATATTAACAATGCAAAAATGAAGCACAAAAACCAACAGAACACATCACCACCACAAAAAAATGGCAAGCAACAGACAGGTACACAATAATTTAGACAAATTAGCTCCTTTTAAAAGCCTGCTTTCACATTAGTGTCGTATAAAGTGTTCTCACCAAGCACTGCCTTAACTTGCCACCAACTGAAGAAAATAATGTCAGCCAAAAATGTTTTGGGATCCTGCCCTGTATCTTATAGTTCACTTGCAGTAGTCATTTATGCTCTACGGTCCATGCATGTTTTTTAATGCCGCTTTCGACATATATTTGTTTTGGTGTTTGATCCTTGGCATACCAGATGTGCTACTTTTTCACGACCTCTTTCTGAAATGCACCCCACATCTCCTTCAGCCTCCAGTTCTAGTATCTGCCCTATTATTTCAGGTCCTCAGCACTCAATCAAATACAGAAATTTGTGACTTATAATGGCACTGTTCAACATACATCTTTGAATTGTTTTAGTTCTTCTGAATGTACATTGCTTCGATCCACAGGCACTTTTCAATGACAACTGAAAACGAATTTGACTCTTAATGCCTTTGTCTCACTTATGCTTTTCCTCTCTGTTCACTGCAGACCTGCTGACACTTCAGTATCTCTGTTGTACCTGCCACAAAACTGTGTCCCCGCAATGCCATTTCCGGCAGTTCGGTTCAGTGCTCTGAATCCGGTTTTACTGTGCGCTACATTAAACAATACATATTTCGCAGAAGAGGGACTGGTTCTTGCGGGTGCCGGAGTTCACAATATTGGACGAGGCTCGCCGTGACTCAGCTGCTCTGTTCCAGCTCACATTTCGCCCAGCTGAAGCTTGCTACAAACACTGCAGATGGGCGAAGATCAATCTTATTAACCCCAGCTGCTGCTGTATTAAATAAGCTAATTTAAATCGGAAGGCAGGGCTGCTTCTGCAGAAAACAGCGGTCTCTGCTGTACGCTCTGATTCATCCTGACAGGTCTAGTGTGTTAAGTGAAGCCTCTCTGTGCTACTGGCAAACTTAAAATGCTAATCAGGAAGAGAAGCTGACACAAAGTGCTTCGCAGGCTCGAGACAGTCTGTGCCCAGGGCTGCATGAAAAAGGTTCACGTTAAATGCGTGGCCAATGGGGATCATGTGCAGGAGTTATGTATTCATTGCTCAATATATTCTGTCTTCTGATTCTGAAGGCTGCGACTCAGAGAACAATAAGCGCTGATCCCCACAACTTGGAAACATGCATGGGTTACCCTGATGCGTTCCTCAAATGGTTCACTCTCTTTATCTCAGTAACTACCAACCTCTAGTCCAATATCTGCATCTTCTGCACGGAACCCATGGATATATATTCACTCACAATAACCACAAAATGCATCAAAGCTTGGACCAGACACCTGTACCCCAAAACCTCCCCAGTTCACGAAATTCACTGACCCAAAATCTGCCTCAAACTAACGCACAATTGGATGCCAGGCACCTTCTTCGGGCACCTAAAGAGTGAATTTATCCTATTCACCAACAGCACCATATACTCAAACCAGGCTAACTGACATGACCCTAGAAGACTTCATCCCTTAAATGACAAAAAGTGCAAAATCACTTGGATTCACACTCAGCGTGGACTTCTCTTTCAAAGAATGCCTCTCTAATTAGGCCCAAACTGCTGGTGCCAGCTATTCTATTTGAACTCGGGAATGTCTTCCAAACTGAAACACATTTCAGAACAATACAAAACCTGGTAATCCTTCATCTGTGTGAGGGTAATGCTCTGCTCCATTGTCTTCCAACACTACATTGACACTCCTGGCAGCTATATTACTTGTGTTACGCTTATTATGCAAACATCCCCAAATTACACTATGCTTTGTAGTTCTGCCATATTTGCGTCAAAATCAAAACACAAAATGGATGGAAAGGCACGTTTCATGCTAAAATATAGTGCTAAATGACACTTTTGCATATTATCACACAATTTTCCCAAAATTATGTGTAATTACATGAAAGAAAATGACGTGAATTTTACACACCTCTACGTTTAACCGGACTTGGAAACCAGAAGCCTGGGCCTCACCAAGCTCGAAACAAAGACAACTTTTCTGTGTTCCAAAGACAACAGCAGTACTTGCTACAAGTATTGCTTACCTGTCCAGGTACACAAGGCTCTGCGAACGGGTATGAAACACCCTAATAACATGCAGGGGCGGGTGGTGACATTTGAAAGTGGTGGGGCGCAAACTGATTTGCATACTGCACCGTAGCGAGCGAGCACAGCGAGCGAGCCCGAACCCCATAAGGGGGATGTGGGGGGGTTACCCTCCCCCCCGAGAAAATTTTAAAAAAAGAGAAGAAAAAGTGTGCATTTTCAAGCAAATTTGAGAAAGCAGGAAGGTTAATAAAGCAATTGTGAAAGTGCAGTTATTACATTAATAGATGGCATAACATAGGTATCTGCTTATTCAGTATAACCACAGAGCTTCATGCAATGATGTGTTTTGATCATATTCAAATATTTGTTTTCATCCCAGTTCAGAATTACAAAGAAAATGTGCTTCATTTGTACTTTCCTAATTCCCATATAACATCAGCACAGAAAATGTTTGTTGGGTGCTAGAAAAAATAACATCCTACACCCTCTAGTCTCATATGGGCACTGTGCAGGATTGTCACATAAAAACATTTCTATCACTTTGAAGTCAGAGAAAGAAAAGTAAACACCAAGCTCCATTGGAAGACAGAGAGTGACATTTGAGCTCTGTATTTCAATGCACAGCAAATGTGACAAGATAAGATTTAAAGGCCTGTTTACAGAAACGCAGGACTCGGAAGGATCCAGTAAACAAGGAATGCCCACGAGAGAGATGTACTCAAGCTGGACAGCCCAAAGCAACTAAAACCAGATAATAGAAAGCAGGCAACTGTGAGTTACAAACTACAAAGACAATGGTAAGCAATAGGTGAAATGTATTCCCAGAGAAGCTTTCAGAATTTCCCCACGATGTCGTGAGCAAACCAAATAGCTGCACCGTCTGGTAGGCTTCGACCTAAAAATGAGGCTCTGTGGAATAAAATGTTTGCCTAGGATCACACAGTTTGGATAAGCAGGGAAGCCGGTATTGCACGTTATCTGATTTTATGTTTTTAGCATTGGCCGTCAAGTCAAGTCAAATATTTATATAGCGCGCTACATACCCAGAGGGTATCAAGGCGCTTGAAGAAGGGTGGGGAATTACTTGTCGAATATCCAAGTGTTAAGTTGCTTTCTGAATGCTAGATGGTTCTGAGTAAGGCGCAGGTGAATGGGGAGTGAGTTCCAGGATTTAGCTGCCAGGTAGGAGAAGGATCTTCCTCCCATGGGGGTTTTGTTGATGCGAGGTACAGCAGCAAGGGCTTGGTAGGCGGAGCGTAGCTGGCGGGGGGGGTGTAGAAGGAAAGTCGTGTGTTGAGGCATTCGGGTCCAAGTTCGTAAAGTGCTTTGTGTGCGTGGGTTAGGAGGCGGAATGTTATCCTCTTATTGACGGGAAGCCAGTGGAGGTTTTTCAGGTGACTAGAAATGTGGTCTTTACGCGGGATGTCTAGTATGAGTCTGGCTGATGCGTTCTGGATGCGTTGGAGTTTTTTCTGAAGTTTTGCGGTGGTACCGGCGTATAGGGTGTTTCCGTAGTCCAGGCGGCTTGTAACCAGTGCGTGGGTGACCGTTTTTCTAGTTTCGGTGGGATCCAGCGAAATGTTTTTTTGAGCATGCGAAGAATGTTGAAGCAAGATGATGAAACGGCGTTGACTTGTCTGGTCATCGAGAGTGAGGAGTCCAGGATGACGCCCAGGTTCCGTGCGTGGTTCGTCGGGATGGGTGCTTTTCCAAGGGCCTCTGGCCACCAAGAGTCATCCCAGGGGGAGGGGGAGGTACCTAATATAAGGACTTCTGTTTTGTCTGAGTTCAGTTTCAGACGGCTGTGCTTCATCCACTCGGCTACTTCTTTCATTCCTTCATGTAGGTTGGTTTTGGCGGTGTTAGGGTCTTTGGTGAGTGAGAGGATCAGTTGAGTGTCATCAGCGTAGGAGATGATGTTGAGGTTGTGTTGGCGTGCGATGGCCGCGAGGGGGCTCATGTAAACGTTGAAGAGGGTGGGGCTGAGTGAAGATCCTTGTGGCACGCCACAAATAACTTCAGTGGCCTCTGACTTGAATGGTGGGAGGCGGACTCTCTGAGTTCTTCTGACAAGGAACGAGGTGATCCATTCCAGTGCTTTTCCTTGGATTCCGATGTTTCTGAGGCGTTGTAACAGGGTGCTATGACAGACTGTGTCGAAGGCTGCGGAGAGGTCAAGGAGGATGAGGGCGACTGTGTCTCCATTATCCAGTAGAGTTCGAATGTCGTCTGTTGCTGCGATGAGTGCGGTCTCAGTGCTGTGTTTTGCTCGGAAGCCGGACTGTGAGGAGTCGAGGGATTTGTTGGTTTCGAGGAAGGCGGCGAGCTGGTTGTTGACAGTTTTCTCGATGACTTTGGCCGGGAATGGAAGGAGCGAGATGGGGCGGTAGTTTTTGAGTTCGGTGGGGTCAGCTGTGGGTTTTTTCAGAAGGGCGCTGAGTTCGGCGTGTTTCCAGCTTTGCGGGAAGGTGGCGGAGTTGAGGGAGCAGTTGATGACGTCTCGGAGGTGTGGTGCTATGATGGAGTCTGCTTTGTTGAAGATGTGGTGAGGGCATGGGTCTGTGGAGGATCCTGAGTGGATGGAGTTCATCAGGTGGATGGTGTCCTCGGTGGAGATTGGGTTCCAGTCATTAAGGATGTTCAAGGGGGGTGAGGGTACGGCCGAAGGTTGGGTGGGTTGGTCTTCGGGTTGGTTGTCGAAGCTGTTGTGGATGTCTGCGATTTTGTTGTGGAAGAACGAAGCTAGGGAGTCACAAAGGGTTTGAGAGGGAGTGATGTCGTTGGAGTTGGCTGTGGGGTTGGTAAATTCTTTGACGATGTTGAATAATTCCTTGCTGTTAGGGGCGTTGTTGTCTAGTCGGTCTTTAAATGCGGTTTTCTTGGCAGTCCGGATCAGTTGGTGGTGTATGCGGGTGGCGTTTTTGAAGGTGTCCCTGGTGATGGTGTTTGGGTCTTTTTTCCAGGCCTTCTCAAGGGAGCGACAGAGTTTCTTGGATTTCTTAAGATCATTGTTGAACCAGGGGGCGTTTTTGCTGCCTAGTTTGATTTGGCGTTTTTTCAAAGGTGCTAGGTTGTCGGCGCTGTTGGTTAGCCATTGCGTGAGGTTAATGGCTGCTTGGTTGGGGTTCGAAGAGTGGGCAGGGGGGTTTTGAAGAAGCGATGAGGAGATCTGGTCGATGGTGATTTTGTTCCAGTTTCTTCGCAGAGTAGGTTGAGGATGGTTGTGGGTTGTGGTCTTTTTGTAGACAAAGTGAACGCAGCTGTGGTCCGAACAGTGGAGAACTGTGGTGTGACTGAAGGAGATATGTTTGCTGGAGGTGAAGATAGGGTTGAGTGTGTGACCTGCGTAGTGAGTGGGGGTATTAACAAGTTGTTTGAGTCCGATGTTGGCGAGATTGTCTAGAAGGGTGGTGGTGTTGCTGTCGTTGCTCTTTTCCAGGTGAAAATTGAGGTCTCCCAGTAGAATGTAGTCCTCGGAGGGGAGGGCGTGTGGGGTGATAAAGTCAGTGATGTCTTCAATGAATTGTGCACGGGGTCCTGGTGGCCTGTAGAGGAGGGTGCCTCTGAGTGTGGTCTTGGGGTCGGTGTGGATCTGGAAGTGGAGGTGTTCGGTGTTAGCGAGGTTGACGTCTGAGCTGGTTGAGATGCGGATGGAATTCTTATGGACGATAGCGATGCCTCCTCCTGTTTGGTAGGTGCGGTCTTTTCGGATGATCTTGTAGCCTTCCGGGATGGCAATGGTGATGTCTGGGGCTGAGGAGGCGTTCATCCATGTTTCTGTTAGGAAGGCGACGTCCGGAGAGATGGTGTCTAGTAGATTCCAAAGGTCGATGGCGTGTCTGTGGACCGAGCGGGTGTTGAGCAGGATGCATTTTAGGTGGTTGGTGTCAGATCTCTGTTTGGTGTTCGTGGATGAGGAGTTGGTCTTGGTGCCGTCATACTTGCAGGAGTAGCATGTGAAGGGTCCATGGGTGTGTCCAGGTGCGGCTTGGGCGCAGTTGGGGAGTCGGCCGGGGTTTAGGGCTAAGAGGGTGGAGGCGTCGTATGTAATGCGGGTGGGGTGGGTGGTGTGGGGGCCAGGGGGTCTGGCGCTGGGCGCGGTCTTGGCTCGGATGGGCGTAGACGGGCTTACCTTTGGCGCACCTTCGGCGCGGCCGCAGCGCGTGGACGCTGCACGTTGGGGCATCAGTCATAAATGGATGGAAGAGGGGGCGGAGCGAGGGAGGGGCCGCAGGGAGGTGTGATCGAGGTGGAGGGGCGGGCTGGCAGGCACAACAACAAACAAAATGGCCGGAAGTTCAATACACAACACGACGAGATCGGCAATCAGGGAATTAAAACGTAAATGTGGGCAGAGGCACAGCTAATCATACAAGCGGGCAGAGCCAACAATTGTCACAAGCGCAGCAGGCAATTTACTTTTAAGTCGCGCAACAGGAATAAAATGAATAAAAGTCACTCGCGTGATGTGGGCAAGAGTAATGGAAATTAGCGTCACAGAAATGCAGAGCACAAATGCTGATGGGTGTAATTTAAATGCTAGCGCTACGATACCCAGTGTTCAGGGAGCCTGGGGGAGCGACCGATGCTGCACGCAGATGTGTGTCTCTCTCTCTCTCCCTCTCTCTCTCTGTCTCTCTCCCTCTCTCTCGCCCTCTCCCTCACCCTCACCGTCTCCCTCGCTCTCTTTCTCCAAAAGTCACTGTTTGTCTTTTTTTCTTGGTGCAGGATGATCAAAACCTATACAGACATAGAAGACCCAACTCATGGCTAGCAGCCCCACTAACACGCCCAAAATGCATTTATTTGGAGGGTTCCCCACCTCAAACATCCTCCTGAGGCTACGCCCCTGCTTGTATGGGGTTATAACCACAATATATAAAATATATGAAAGCTAGATACATGCATTTATAAAATAAAATATGTGATAGATTAACCAGCTTCTTCTTGATGAGTGATATATTTTATGAAAAATGCACTCCAATATATTCTGTCTGGTACATCCAAAATAAAAAAATTGGGATTTTTGGTGACCTTTTCGACAGATGATGTATGGGTACGGTTAGCACAGCACTGCGTTGGGTGCAAAAAAGGTATTGCAAATATTTGTGAAAATCTACAGAGTTACAAATGTGCTGTTTACTACCTTGACAATACCAACCGCAGTGTTATTGTTTCCATAGTGATTCAATCATAATGTAATTATTGCCTGTGCCTAATTGAGGAACAAGTGTTTTTATATATATA
Source organism: Lissotriton helveticus (assembly GCF_964261635.1). Taxonomy (NCBI): domain Eukaryota; kingdom Metazoa; phylum Chordata; class Amphibia; order Caudata; family Salamandridae; genus Lissotriton; species Lissotriton helveticus. The sequence goes on along the minus strand of NC_136071.1, from coordinate 963,852,161 downwards.
TATATATATATATATATATATCACATCTCATTTTTTGTGTGAAATAGATTGAACAAATCACATCATAAGAATAAACTAAAAGGAGAAGAGTGGAAACAATAACAGTATAAACATGATTTATAATGTACACAAAATGATCATATTAGCTCTTTAAAGCAGTGGTCGGTATGTTTATTTTCGGCGGCTTTTGCTTGAATTAATGCGCCTGTAGAAGCACATTAGAGGAAACACATTGAGCAGACAGGTTTGGAATTGGCAATCAAACAGAAAGGGATCTTTTCAGGATCCTTAGAAATGTGACCAAGTGTGAACAAAGAACAGATGGCAATCACACACCCTCCTAAGAAATATTCACAGCAGAGCGATGCGTATTTGAAGCAGCAGCCACTGAGTGCAAGCTGGAATCTGGACTCATTCTACATTTGTGCTCTATAATCACATTTTCTGCTCGTAATAAAACACCTCCAACGTTCGTACTTCAATCGGTGCTCTTGAAGCTTAACCAGCGACTCGAAGTATCCATTCCAAGACAGGCCATGCGCCTGCATGATTAAAGAACACTTCAATCTCTTCACTCTTATCTTAAACCTCCATCCAGTTTTTTTATGCAGAAAGTCTTGACGCCAACTCTTTTTGACAGGGTCGACAAGTCTCAGGAAATAGCCCACATTTGAGCTCACATTATTGCAAACTTCTGGCCTACCACCACCACCTTACATTTCCAAAATAATTGGCGTGGTTAAATTACTTTAATAAGCGACCTGGGCCAATTTTCAGAGGGGGTGTAATAAACGGTCTGCATGAAGGTTATGCTGGTAGTCGAGTCTCTGTCACCTGGCTCTGAGCGCAGTTTTAACACCCCATCTGCCCCCTTTCTTATCTATCTCCCTCTCACCCCATGCTGCCACACACCATTAACCCCTCACCAAAAACAATTTGGCACTAGTGTGAAAAGATAATCTGTGAGTGATTCAGGTGAGCTCGAAAGGTGCTGAGATTGTCATCAGAGGCCGGTCACATTTTAGTACTAATCTGTTTCACTATCTGTAGCGCGTATGCCAGCGTGTCCCCCGGCAGATGCTGGTCTCACTGACCCAAACTACTTTTTTGATACGAGAAACGTTATCATCAGCGTCAGTGGCATAACAATAGCCCCCGCTGTGAGGGAGGGGGAAGGCGAGCTCCTGGGCCCCCTATGGCACTGTTCATGGACTCTCGACTAGGTCTGAGCATGGGGGTCCCCTCCATGTACTCTGCAAGGGGAGGGGGGGCTCACATTTCGTTACGCCATTAAGCAGCGAGCATCCAAGTTTAAATAAAATCGTGGAGCACAATATTAGCACACATTACATCATGCTTCTAATCCCGCCTCGTGCCACCCCCAGCACACACACTGTCTGGTACAGGTACACTCCTAACTGACCTGTATCCGGTGGCTTATGCCTATGTCGGGGTCCCTCTGGACGATGCCTGGAGCCTGCCATGCAGCTCGTACTCGGTAGGTGCAGGATGAACAATGTGTGATCTTCACCAATCACAGCTCGGGGCGGGCGCTGTGGCTGTCAGACGCGTGCCTCAGCGTCCAATCAGTAAAATAATCGGCATCCAGCACTCTCTGACTCTACTGTAGTCAGTACTGGAGTGAACGTCACCTACTACACCCACGTCCCGAAATGGCCAATCACTGCATGGCTTCACATGAAGTCACACAGCGATTGGCCATATAAAGTGAGGCTGAGGCAGTATGACACCACCCACGTGCGGCATCTAATAATGGATTGCCTGCCCTTCTGTTCCGTGGACCAGCCAATCCTGGTGCTGCATGCAGCGCCAGGATTGGCTAGGGGGGCACATTTACTATTCGCCCGGCTCAACCCCGTTTTCAGCGGCCCGGCTGGTGTCAGAAGCAGCACCCCCCCTTGGTCCCTCTCTATGGGAAAGGTAGGGAGGTAGTCTAAGCGCATGCTCAGGCTAGTTAGAGCCCAAAACTTCACATGCGCAGTACTGCTGCAGCTGAGTGTGGACTGTCACTCAAGCTGCAGCAGCCCAGCCAGCCCCACCCCCTGCGCACTCCCGATTAAGTTGGGTGTGTCCCGGCGGATTCCCGGCCGGTAGCGCTGCGGCGCTATAACATTCACGAAGAGGTTAGAGAATAAATAATTAGTGCCAAAATTATGACGGTGCGTCCATGTGGCTTAGTGGGGCTACGCCCCTACGCCCCAATGGACGCACCGCGGCTGATAACATGAGGCTACTTCACAGTTAAGACATGGGGCCTGATTTATATTTCGGGAGACAAGATACACTGTTACAACGGTGATGGATATCTTGTCTGTTGAAATATAAATTTCATTATATCCTAAGGAATTTATATTTCAGCAGATGGGATATCCTTGGCCGTGGTGATGGAGTAACCCACCCACCGAAATGTAAATCAGGCCTATGGATTCTTGTTGCTGACAAATGAGTGTTTAAACATGTCATGAACTTCTATGAAGAAAATCCTAGCTAACTTCACTTGTATCATGAACATAGTCAATGACGGCTAATTGAGTCTAATACTATTACTTGGTATTTTTATTTGACCATCTATAGCGCCAAGACACCTCCGGGTATTTGTGCGCTTTTATATATCCTATTAACATACAAAAACTTTCATTTGCACGACAAGCCCATTATTCTTAGTGGAAATTTTATCACTCAAAATTCCCGTATTTTTACCTGCTGGACAGGTATACTTTAATTCAAACCCATCTGCTACACTGGGTTTGATTAGAAAACTCCAGGTGCCTAGTGGATACATGTCATGAGTTCACTGGTTTTCAGAGGTCATGCCTGAGTTCATCCATGTTTTGCATTGTGGCACTTGTATTACTGTTTATACACTATAACTTCAGGACTGCAAGTACAAGAATGTAAACAAAAGACATGGACTGGATGAGTTACATGTGGACTGGATGAGTTACATGTGAACCAAAACATTTGAGTGCTCCAATTCTGAAACATGTGATGTGTTTTTTACCATTTTAATTATGGATTCAAAAATGCTAGCACTAATTGTGTTTAATGCTAAAATATCAGGACTGGTTGGAGCGGTCACGCATGACACAGGTCCCTTAGAATCTGTGGAAGCCATATACAACAATAGTGTCGGCAAATAAATCCACGTCACAAAGACCTGAGGATGACCAGAAGAGCCAAAGTCACCCCTTTTCCAGTCCTGGACTTTCTTTTCACAACTGCCTGCTAATCATGTGTTTGGATCAGTCTAAGTAAACCAGGACTACAGCTCTACGCACTGATCTGTAACTATGGGTCCCACTAGCAGGAAACCCTTTATTAACCCTTGTTAGACCTGGCACCTTTTGGCGTGTTTCCCCTGTCTTTTTGCTCCTGGCCTCTTGTTTTCAATGGTATGTTGGACTTTGTTTTGCTGGTTTAGTGCCTCTGCACATTTTCTCAATACTGTTCAGTGCTAAAGTGCAAGTGCTCCTACTGTAAATTGTGTTTATGGATTGGTGTTTCCATGTTTAGCTCATTTGATTTACTACTAAGTTCCTAGTACAGTTCATTGTGTGTGCCCAGGGCCTGTAGATCAAATACTGCTAGTGGGCCTACAGCACTGATTGTGCCCCCCACACAAGCAGCCTTTCAAAGGAGTCTCAGACCTGCCACTGCAGTGTATTGACTTTCTGGTTTTGGAGTGACAGGAGCTAGGGATGTGAATTCGCTGTAGACAGTCACAAGGGGTGTTGAGGTGTGTCCTGCCTTTCCTGGGTGACACATAGTAGGGCTATATAAGGCTGATCTACATTTAGAGTGGTGAGAGGAGTTTGCGCTAGCACCTCAATAGGCAGTGTCTCCTCAGCACAATGTTGTCTCCACCTCCTGTAGTGAAGCTGGGCCAGAGAGGGTAGAACTGGTTTGGGCTGGGCTCAGAGACCCTTGCCACAAAGAGGACAGAGAGACAATGTAGTATAAATTTTGGGGTCCTGATCCCAGAGCATTAGAACTCTTTTGGATCAAAGAACCTGCCAAGAAGAAGACCTGGAGAAGCTGAGAGGAAGAACTACCACTTTGCTGTGTTGGCCTGCAGTAGCTGCTTCTGCTTGGGCAGAGAAAGGACTGGGATGAACTTTCTGCAACTTCTTTGCTTGAGTTTCTCCAAGGGATTGAGGTAGAGCCTGGCCCCTGTAAAGAAGTCTCAGGAACAGCAAAGACTTCAAGTTAATCTGCTACCAGCATTGGGAACTATGGGTTTTGTGCTGCAACAGAAGAAAAAAGCAATCCAACTCGGTCAATGAAGCTGCTGACGGCTCCTTGTCCTGAAGGCACTGCATTTTGTGAGCACCACACTGCGCACCACTTCACTTCACACCGCCGCCCTGGTATCCCTGATGACGATGCTCCATGCCGACATCATGGCTTGAGAGCACCGCTCGTAAGTAACAATGCACCGCCTCGTCCCACACTGCAGCCTTGACCTACCAGCACTATTGACTCCGGTTCGTCAGCCAACGACAGCACTTCAGCAATGACGACGAACCTGCTTGCACCATGACCTGCTAGCACCCCGATGAATACAGCACAACTTCACACCACAGCCCTGGTCTCACCGATGCCACGGGATGCCCGTCACCGAGCTGCTGCCTGCACATTAACCTGAGGGCACTGCACGCTGCATCACTGCACTTTGCACTGCAGCACTGACGCCAGCGCTCCTGACTTCAACCGTGCAGAGTTCCACCTGAAACAAGTATAACTTCAAGGGCCTGACAACTCCAGCACTGACCTCTGGAACCATGGCCAGCCAATGCCGGCTACTCAGAGCTCACTGTGAGGTCTTCGACACCCTACATTCCTTAAGGTACTGATTTGTGGGTCTTCCCGACACAGTAGCTGGCGTGCGACGCCACGCTCAGCCAGAACTGTTTGGATTTGTTGTTCTTGATGCTGTGATAGCCCCGGATGGAGCAACTGACTTCAAGGAACTGTATTTTAAGGATATTGTGCTTTTTTATGTTTCTAAGTAGTGTATGGTGGATTTTTTTAAATAGTTTTTGGTCTTGTGTTACACAGATAAAATATTGTATCTTTTTCTAAAACTTATGTGGTGCCCTTTTGTAGTGTTTTCTCTGTATTACTGTATGTTATGTGCAAATGCTTTACGTACTGCCTCTGAGATAAGCTTGACTGCTCGTGCCAAGCTACCAAGGGGGTGAGCCGGGGTCATTTAAGAAGTGTATCCCCTTATCCTGAATAGGAAGAAGGGTCCCTACTTGCACAGGGTAACAACCTACCAACTAGAGACCCCCATTTCTAACAACCCTTCTCTAGGGACTACTTTAAGAGCCTTAATTACTTCACTAAAATTAACAGTGCTGCTTTGTAATGGAGAAAATGTCATTAAACGTCTCAAGAGTTTACTTACATGACACCTCTCAAATTTGCCGGTTCATGAGTGACTAATTCATCTATTCAAGGGTTTTCATTCCATTCTAGTACTTGTAGACTTGTTCATTTAAGGACTACAAGTAGAAGAATAAACCCGGACTGGATCAGCTACTCAAACACGAACTTGGAATACTTTAGAGCACTGGCAAGGCTGATTACAGGTAAAGGCAGGTGTGTCCAGTGTAGATCCAGGAGAGCCAGCTCCATACAAGCAAAATATATTCACTGAAGGCCAGATGTACGACCCTTTTTAGTGGTCTCAAATGGGAAATCGGCCCGTTTGCGACTGCCAAAAAGGTGTGTGGTATGTACAAACCCTATTTTGCGAGTCGGTAACCTATTACTGACTCTCAAAATAGGGTTTGCGACTCGCAATTAGAAAGGGGCGTGCAAAGGCCGTCCCTTCCTAATAGCAAGTCGCACTGGTATGTACGATTGTTTTGCGACTTCAAATGTGCTTGGAAAACAATTGCAGTTGGCCAGTGGCAAACAAGAATTGGTCCCCTCCCCTTTTGTGTTGGGCAGCGAATATATTTTTCAAGAGCAGGCACAGACCACTGCCTACTCTTAAAAAATGAAACAGGAACGTTTCATTTTTCTTTTTTAAACGCATTCCCTTTTACTTTAAGGAAAATGGGCTGCATTTTTTTTTAAAATGCTTTATTTAAAAAGCAGTCAAAAGCATGGTGGTCTGCTGACTCCAGCAGGCTACCATCCCTGTGAGTGCTGCCCATTCCCAATGGGTCGCAAATTGCGACCTGCCTCATGAATATTAATGAGGCAGGTCAGTTGCGACCCATTTGAGAATTGCAAACATTATCTCAGAAACTGTTGTACATTCCACTTTGCGACTCGCAAATTGTGAGTCGCAAAACATCGCAATTTGTGACACGCAAAATGGAATGGTCGTACAGCTGGCACAGAAGTGAGTGAGTAACCAGAATGCCATGACTTCGAATCCTGGAAAGGCAAACTCGGTCTTACATCCTTCCGAGGCGACTACATTGTGTATCATAAACTGAGTGAAATGTATTATAAACAGAGCTTAGAAACGTGATGGTAAGGCGGGAAAAGTCATTATCTGAAGCAAACAAGAAGTCCCTGCATTGCGTGCTTTTATTGGGGGTGTGTCAGCTGTGATTTCCGGGAGGCCATGTCCATATCCGACGAGGACTCGAAGCTCGGGGATTAGGGAATCTGAAAGGAACCCACGAGAGAAAGCAAATCAAACGCCACGAAGACCACGTGCGCCCTCATTATCACGCGCCAGACTTTCCCTCTTTCATGTCCGTTCTCCAAAGGGACGGTCTCTGCAGCTGTCAGCAGCACTGTTCTCGCCGAGCCACGGGCTCTTTAAACAGGCTCCCGGAGAGAGTAATTCTGCATACGGATCATTAGTTTTTGGTTACCATATAATGTCCCGGAGAGGGCAAATGAAGTGTAAAAATAACCCGCAGACACGGCCATCTGCTTCCCTGCCGCTGCCCACAAGACAATACGTGCCCCTCTGCTCGCTGCAGCTGGTGCTCAGACCTGGTGGACCCCAATAGTCACAGCAGCACTCAAACCCCTGGCATCATCACATCTTCCAAATAGATAACACCAGCATGAAGATTTTTTTGTGAGAACACAGCTTATTAGCACACTGGAATGTGGTATTCTATGTTTTTTGTAGTTGCAGTTTTGTACAGCGCGTAATCCACCCTAAAGTATCAGAGCGCTTTACATGAGTTACACAAGGACACATTAATTTTATATTTTAAGGCACGGGGAGATGAGGAATTTGCCCTGAATGACAAGATGTCGAGTCGACGTTGAGACTCGAACCTGGTTCCCCAGCATCTAATTCGGCAGCTCTCTGGCTGTATCGTCACATCTGCTGTTAGAGTGCTTCCATTTTTGCTGTGTGAAACTTGGAAAAGTATCTACTAGTGTCATGTTTAGAGTATGCAGGTGCATAGAGGGTGGTAGGTCAGGGATGTGCACCAAAGAAGCCTACATTCACACCCAGTCGCAAAGTAGGCCAGTTACAAAGTTATCTATCCACTCACTCGCCCAGTAACACTTGGAATCGGAATTAACTCTTGAAGAATATTCTGACATTTTTGGCGCTTGGAACAAAAGCCAGACACACATACATGTAGGTAAGTTTCACATCAAAACTGAACTGACAGGTAGGCACCAATACGTCCCTCTGAGAAAGCAGTAAGACGAGCGCTTCCAACATTTCAGAGGTATAAAATGCACTATGCTTTTTTTTCTACAATGCTTTTGTGCTTTCCCTCTAAAATGCAGTGCAGAATGAATGATCTCCTCTCTAAGTGATCATGTAAAAAGGGAATAGAGTTATGGGACGAGACTACCATGGGCGCTTCCCTCAGGGGTGACACTACCAGGCAAGATCTGTGGACCACATGAGTATTTAAGGACCCTGAAGTCCTGTGGCTGAGATGAAGGTTCCTCCAAGTAAGAGGGGTAATGTGGTATTACCATGTGATCCTATATCATCGCACAGGTAAATACTGCAAACAGTATTTATCAGTTGCAGTATTACCTCTAAGTATCAGAAAACACGAAAAAAATTCTTAAGTGGGCAACTGTACTTTACTTCAAGGCTATTGGCTACTGTGAGAATGTGGATGGACCGACTAGACAGGTCCCGGGCAAGGAATCTGTACTAGAGATGAAGACACCTCGCCTTCGTGCATAACACAATAAACAAAGTACAACGCTAGAAAACTCAGTAAGACATATATAAGAGCCCCGGTAATCACTCCAACTCACACACAGAGTGCTAGTATGAAAGGATCTGTAGGCTGATACCTACTGCAGGGCCAATGCTCCATTGCGGAAGTTGTAGGGAGTAGAAGACAGACACATATCATTTTACAAAATAGAGAGTGCTGCATTATACCACAAAATGTTTTTGCTACAAGGTCATGCAGCAAAGTCAATTGAGCGACTGTACTAATGGAGTATGGTGTAGTGTCAGTAGAAACAACTCTGAGCCACAATCAAACCCTGCAGGTTGATAGGGATGGGGAAAAGCTAGAGCGGCTAATTTAATAGCAAATTGGGCTGTGTACTTGAAAACAGTTTCTCTGGTGTTTCAGAAAAATCCCACATGCTGTACGAGGGTCACCTCAGGGCACTAGGAGAATGATCTCGGACTTGCTCAAATAAGAGGACATAAATGAAACAAGAAACCTGTGCCTTGCATAAAAAGCATCAACATGCACAGTCTGAGTATTTTTTGACAGGCTTCATCTTCTCAACACCACTTATCATAGGAAGAGACAACCTCAATTCAAATCAACCTAAATTTGATTAGAATTGTACTGCACCTTATCGCCCGTCTCCCTGGTCTGTCGCGGGAAGTCCCGTTTGTGCGGAGGGAGAGCAGGGTTACTCCGGGTCTTTGGAGTGAGCATAGCCGCCATCTTGGGAGAGGTTGGGACACGCTCTAGCTGTCGCTACTTCCGGGGAGAGCCTATTCAGCCTAATGCTCAGCCGATCGCGCAGCGGACACGCCAAAGGCAAGCCCGTCTGCGCCCGTCCGCGCCGGTACCGTGCCCAGTGCCGTAACCCCTGTCCATTTTCCACAAATTAGCCTCTCCCGTGAGGAACTGCTGGAGCTAAATACTGGTAACTGTTTAAATCTTACCATCATGCCTGACCACCTTGCTACCGACCCCAACGGCTGCCCATCCTGTGGTTTTATGCTTATGAATCCACCAGCACATGCAATTGACGGCCCTCAGCACACAAACACTACCGGGTTCGAGAAGAACACTACAACCCCTAATCTGGCGACCACTCCTGTATATAGCAAACTAACTAATAGGCCCATTTGTGATAATCATAAAATAATAAAAAGTATCCTATTAAACACCAGATCCATGCCCAAGCACAAATATGAGTTAGAAACCCTAATATCAGACAACTCTGCTGATTTGGTTTTCCTCACTGAAACATGGGCGTCTCACACATCAGGACCAGATTGGAACATCGCTGTCCCTACTGGATACTCAGTGGCACAGGTAGACAGGATAGGAGCAGCAGGGGGAGGAATCGCATTAATATATCGCTCACATTTAAAAGTAAATGTCCACCACAATCTGGCCTGGAGGCTGAGGCTATGACATTTAGTGCCAAGGACAAGAACCAAGAAACTCTGTCAGGCTTTTTGATGTACAGGCCACCTGGACCTAGAGCCCCTTTTATCAGAGCACTTCAAACCTTCCTAGAATCTTGCCTAGACACAGCCACTTTTACAGTGCTAGGCGATTTTAACTTCCATTTAGAGGAAAATAATGACACTGACGCCTCCGCCCTTATTGATAACCTTCAGGGATTTGGGATGGAACAGATAGTATCAATATCTACGCATCAAGCGGGCCAAACGCTCTATGGCATTTTCACTAACAATGACCACATTGAGGTAACATCGGTCCATCCAGTTCCATGGTCTGACCACGCGGCCATCTATTTTAACATAAAAACCAACTCCGCTATCACTCGCCAAAGGGATCTTTCCCTACCAGCCAAAACGCGGGCCTGGAAGAACATTCAAGGAGACCAGTTAACTAAAATCCTGTCCAGAAATGCCCCTCAATAGATGATAGCAATGGCGGGGCCAATAAATTCAATGCATGGATCAACCAGGCGATAAATGAGCTGGCTCCCGAGGAAATAAAGAAACCAAGGAGACGATTAGTCACCTCACCATGGTACACAGCTGATGTTAAACTTATTAAACTTAAATGCTGACGCCAGGAACGGATCTGGAGATCCGACTACAGCATTCAACACAGGAAAGAATACACTAGTGCCCTACAAGATTATAAAACAAAGATAAAACAGGCCAAATCGACCTTCTTTACCAAAAAAATTAAAGAGGCCACAAACTCCTCAAAGGAATTGTTCAAAACTGTTTCTAAACCAGCGAAGTGCCCTCGAGACACAATTTTTGTCCCGGATCAAAATTTTGTAGATAATTTGCCCTGGTTTTTCAACAAAAAGTTCAAGCTGTTTATGACAAACTTCACAACTTGTTAGCAGCAATGGGAACTGACCACAGGGAACAAATCGAATCCCCTGTGAATCATCTTTCCCAATTTTCCTCCCTAAATGAGAACCTGGTCACAAACCTGTTAATTCAGACTAAATCAGGCTCACCCCTGGACCCATGTCCCCCTTATATACTTCACCTGGCCCCCGAAGTAATTAGCTCTACTTTGACCCCTCTACTCAATGAGATAATAAGGTCTGGAGTCTTCCCTCAAAGATGGAAAAAGGCCTGCATAAGACCCATCCTGAAAAAGGAATCTCTGGACCCATTGGAGACCAAGCACTATCGTCCAATATCCTGCCTTCCTTTACCATCTAAGATACTTGATTAAGCAATGAACCAGGAATTAATGGAATTTATGGACCTTATACCATCTTAGACCCCACCCAGCATGGCTTTAGGTCATGTCATTCTACGAAATCCGCTTTAATAATGGCTACTGAGGAAATACGCAGGACCATGGACGAAGGAGGTAGAGCTGTCCTAATACTGCTGGACTTGACGGCAGCTTTCGATACCGTCAATCACGGAGTCCTACTAGATAGGCTTAGAGCTGTAGGTATCACAGATACTGCTTTAACCCTACTCAGGTCCTTCTTAGAAGCCCGAGTACAGCAAATCCACTGGAAGGGATTTCAGTCTGGAGAGTTTTTACTCCCGTGTGGTGTCCCCCAGGGATCAGCGTTCTCTCCTACCCTGTTAAATCCGTACATGACCCCACTGGCAAAACTTATAAAATCTCATGGCCTGCGATTAGTGTCTTACGCTGATGACACTCAGTTAGTGGTGTCACTCTCCCAGACGGTGGAAGTCACAGCGGAGCGTTTTCGTAACTGTCTCCTAAGTGTAAATAGCTGAATGAATAAGAACTTTTTGAAGCTCAACACCGAAAAAACTGAGGTGATTGAGTTTGGACAAAAACCCTCTATCTGGAGTCATCTATGGTGGCCTCCAGAAGCTGCCACATGCCCCGTCCCGGCACAAAATGTTAAGAACTTAGGATTCATGATCGATAAAGAACTAACATGTACCTCACAAATCAATCAACTTACATCGGCCTGCTTCTTCATAATCAAGGTCCTTAGGAAAATCCTACCATTTATACCTTTCACATTGAGAAAAACAGTATTTGGAGCCCTGGTACTGTCCCGCATTGACTACTGTAACGCTATGTATTTAGGAATTGGTGAAAAACAGCTCGCAAAACTTCAGTCATTGCAAAATGCGGCAGCCAGAGTACTGCTAGATCTCCCCAAAAGTCACCCGACATCTAACGCAATTCGACAACTCCATTGGCTTCCTGTCAGGCGAAGAGGGCAATTTAAGGCCCTCTGTCTAGTCCACAAAACCCTCAATGGAAGGGGGCTGAGGACATGATAAACCTCTTTCCTCGCTATGTGCCGTCCCGCACATTAAGATCAGGTAGTCTGGGCTTGATTTGCCTGCCTAGAACTAAGAAAGTCCGCTGGGGTGGCAATTAAAACAGGAAAAATCTGCCTGCAAACGATTGGAGAGACTTTGGCGCCGAAGCAAATCCCCCCAGTCTAACACCCTTTTTAAATCCTCACTGAAAACCTATCATCACAATTTAAGGGCAGCTAGATGTATGTTCATAGCGAATCAAATCGAGAATGCTAAAAACTCTCCTAAAGTACTATTCGACATTGTGAATGATTTTGTGTCCCCAGCGGCATGTAATCAACCGTCCATAGAATCCCAGGACTATGCGATTCACTTGCTAGGTTTTTACAGGAGAAAATTGAAATTATTTACTCCAAATTCGCACACTCTGCCCCCACTTCCCCTCACTCAGGCAATCAACGTGTACGGACGGACTGCTCTCTTAAAGGTTTCAGACCAATCACTTTAGCTGAAACTCATAAAGCCCTAGAGCGTGCGAAGTCGGGCTCTACGGCGGATCTTTGCCCTCCAAAAGTTATGGCACTCTTGTCCCATTCATAGGCGCCCACTATTGAGAAAATATTTAACTTATCAATTTCAGAGGGCGTAATTCCGGTCCCCTGGAAGGAAGCTTTTGTCCACCCTATATTAAAAAAACCAGCGGCCAACCCATTAGAGCTGAGTAACTACCGGCCGATCTCGCTGCTCCCTCTTCTGGGCAAAACACTTGAGAGTATGATTAATCAGCAACTGAACATCTATCTTGAATCAAATTGCATTTTGGATGCCTCGCAGTCCGGCTTCCGTAGGGGTTTCAGTACGGAAACAGCGCTTTTAGCGGTAACTGACTCCCTGCGGATGACGGTGGATGCTGGAGGATCGGCAATCCTGATTCTTCTTGACAACTCCGCGGCCTTTGATGCCATCTCACATGTTTGGCTGTTGGAGAGGTTAAGAGCTATTGGCATCCAGGGGCTAGCCCTTAAATGGCTACAAAATTTCCTGACGGATAGATCCCAAACGGTCATCATGGGTCCCTGTCAGGCAGAGAAAACGTCGTTGGATAAGGGCGTTCCCCAGGGCTCCTGCCTTAGCCCCACCCTCTTTAACATCTATATGGCACCGCTGGCTAAGGTAGTGGAAGCACTGGGGTTCAAAACTATTTCGTATGCCGACGACACCCAACTGTTGTTTAACATCGGCCCCAACCAGGAGGCGGATAGACTACGCTTTTCCACAGGTATCCTGGAAATCTCTAACTGGATGACCAACAACTCTCTCCAGTTGATTCCTGGAAAGACGGAAGTCATGCTGCTGGGTAAGGCGGCGGCTATCTGGGCCAAGGATTGGTGGCCCTCACAGCTGGGCGCCCCTCCCGTACCTAAAGAGTGTGTTAACAATCTAGGTATTAAAATCAACCATTCTCTTTCAATGCAGGACCATGTAGCGGCTGTTGCTGGGTCTTGTTACTTCAGGTTAAGACTGCTTAGGAAGATCTTCCCTTTTATCCCATTAGAGCATCGCAGAACCCTGACTCAAGCCATGGTTATCAGCCGTTTGGACTACGGCAACGCCCTTTTAGCAGAAGTTGGGCTAACATCCCATAAAAAAATACAGGTGATCCAAAATACAGCGGCCAGGCTGGTTTTGAATATGCCCGCCAGATCCTCTTTGCTGCCACTACTGAGAAAGCTGCACTGGCTGCCTGTAAAGCAAAGATCCATCTTTAAAGTCTGCTGTCTGACATTTAACACCCTACAGGGTCAAGCCCTAAATACTTGCAAAACAAGTTGGTAATACATATTCCGAGCCGAACACTCAGATCTAGCTCGCAATTACTACTACATGTACCCCGAATCAGACGTTATAGGTCAGGAGGTATGGCTTTCTCCTACCTGGCTCCTAAATATTGGAACAGTCTTCCTATCTCCTTGTGAGAAATTTCATCCTATCAAATTTTTAGGAAACACCTAAAAGCTTTCCTGTACTAAGGCCCCCTCCCATCTGCTCTTTTTTCTTGGGTTGTGCTCTGAGTAAGCCCGAGATGCCTCATGGTGAGTCGTTGTGCTATACAAGAAGGTATAACATAACATAACATAACAAGTCTTTTTCCTACAAGGCAGCAAAACTATGGAACACCCTGCCCACTGAGCTATGCCTTGATACAAACAAGACCCGATTTAGAAAAGCTTTAAAAACCTGGCTCTTCTCTACGGTCTAATTGGTAGTTCCATCACTTTCCTCCTAAAGCGCCAAGACGCCTCGGCATAAGTGCGCTCAATAAATAATTCAGTCAGTCAGTCAGTCAGTCAATGCGGTCTGGAAAGAGGCACCCTTCACAAAACACCCTCTGAGGAGGGGAACTTTGCTCCAACCTGTACTTTTTTTTGTATCACTAAGGGTACAATGACTCTGACAGGCAGCATGGGCTCCTCCGTACTGCCAGGGCTTAGAAATACTTGCTGGAGCATCTTCTTCAACTGCTCCTGATGCCCTGAAGAACGGTTTCTGTGCCTGCGCCCTGAGTAAACCCAGTTTCTGTTACGTCTTGATGAGGAACAAACCTAAAGGCCCTCCTGCTGGCATTCCTTGTGCAGAAGCCCACAGGCAACTAACACAGTCCATTAATGCACACACAGCTCTGGAATCCTTCCATACATCCTGCCAGAGCTTTAAGGATGGCTGCCAAACAATAGACAGCTTTAAGAGCTAATGAACCGAGTGGTGGTTCTGTCCAGACCTTTTCTGCCCTGATTGGTATTGCTTTGTTCATCATCCGTCCCTCCTTTGCTGAAGAGATCCAGTATCTAAATGACCTATGTGCTTATTGTGCTAGTGAGTTGAGAAGTGCTGAACTGTTATCTTTTTTCGCCAGACTATGGTTCCAACCACCCACATGTAATGATGTAGGCAGGCACCAATGATGACTCTGAGACCTTGCTGTAGTTATCTCTTCTTTATTGGTTATAACTCGCTAACAACCCAAAGAGCGCCGAGCCTCCGCTCCAGCGCCCGCTCTTCCCGCTGTGGTTTCGCGCCTCCGCTCAGCCACGCCCCCAACACCCGCAGCCAATCCTGGCCGCCTGCACGTCACGTCCGCCGACGTGCCGTGCAACATCTAGAGCGTCTCTACATATCTCCCTTTTTTCACACAAACATTGCAACTTACAGTCCGTCGCTCAAATCATAGTCTCTGAATCTCGTTGGCCTCACCACAGCTCTACCACTCCGTGTCCGTCTCGCAGGGGTGGTGTTGTTCTCTTCTTCACCTTGTCTGTCTCTGTTATCGCCATTCTCCTCGACTCTTATCTCCTGCTCGCTGTTCCTTGCTTCTCCTTGTCTTTGCTCTCCTTCTTTCAATGTGATCTCGTTCTCCTGATGTTCTCGCTTCTCACTCTCGCATTCTTCTGATTCTCCACCTGCCCTTTCACAGTCCCAAACAAGGATCTTATTACATCTGGCCATGCGGTCTTGTGACCATATGTTGCTGTCACTCAGCCTGGCCGCTCTTCCCTTAATTTCCTTCACCTGCAGGGGCTTGCTGTATTTGCTCTCTCCTTTTCTTTGCAGAGTGGGCAGCTTCACTCTCACCCATTCTCCTTCTTTGAGTTCTGTGTCTCGCACGTTCCTCCGGGCATTATAATGTCTTGTGTATACTGCCTTGGCTTTCTCAATGTTAGCCCGCACCACAGCAGGGGACCATTCACTTACTACTGTCTTTTCCTTCCACACCCGGTTGTCCTGAGTGAATGGTTCTCGGCCGCGCAGCAGCTGGAAGGGGCTGTATCCTGTACTTGTGGGAGTGATCCTGTACGCCCACAACATGTGCCATATGTCCTTCTCCCAGTCTTTGTTGTCCGAGATGGCTGCTTGGATCGACCCCATCACCACCCTATTGAAGCGTTCGACTTGACCGTTCCCTGCTGGGTGGTATATCGATGTGTGCTTCGCTTGGATGCCGTTCCTTCCCAGGAAGTTGTCCCACTTTTCCGACCGGAACTGGGGCCCATTATCACTGAGGATAGACTTGGGTATGCCTTCCCTCACAAAAGTGTCTGCCAGGAATTTCACTATGGTATCCGTGTCCATGGCTTCCTCTATCTTGATCTCTGGCCATTTCGAGAACCTGTCAACAAGGACACACACGTACTTCTGGACCCCTTGGGTGTCTAGGACGGGGCCTAAGATGTCGACAGACAACTCTTCCCAGGGGTTCTTTGGTGTATCGAATGCACCCAATGCCGGGCGCAGAGGTTTGAGTGTCTTGTCTGCGCCTTGGCACCTCACGCACTCTCTTACATGTCGTTCCGCTCTTATGTCCATTCCCGGCCACCAATAGTTCTGCTTGGACCTCAGTTTGAGTTTCCCTATGCCCAGGTGCCCTTCGTGCAACATGTCCAGCAGTCGGGGTATGATGTTCGTTGGAGGGACAACTTTCTCTCCTCTATATACAAATGTTCCTTGATTGTCCAGGGAGAGTTCCTCCCTCACTTCAAAGTAGGGGTTGAGTTCTTTCCGGACCCGTCTCTTATCCGGCCATCCTTGAGTGATGTAAGTTTTCACCTCTTCTAACGTCTGGTCCTCTGCATACGCCTGTGTCCATTCCTGAAGGCTGATAACCTTTTCATGATCCTCCATTAGTGCCACCCATTCTTCTGTGCATGACTTGTCCTCTTCACTAGGTTCCATAGCCGCCGCTCGGCTCAGGTAGTCTGCTACTTTGTTTTTGCTGCCTGGTATGTGTTCCACATCATACCTAAACTCTAGGAGCTTTAGCGACATCTTCGATATCCGGGGTGTCGCCTCTGCATGGCCACTCGATGTCAGCACTCTCAGTAGTGGTTTGTGGTCGGTCCGTAATTGAAATCTGGTGCCCCACAGGAATTGTCGAAAGCGCGTGGTGGCCCACACCACCGCCAGCATCTCCTTTTCTATCACACTGTACTTCCTTTCTGTCTCACTCAGTGTGCGCGAGGCGAAGCAGATCGTCTCCAACTGACCTTGCCCTCGGTCTTGCATGAGGACTGCACCCAGTCCCTTGTCGCTGGCGTCTGTTGTGAGGACGGTTTTGCCTTGAGGGTCGAACCCTTGAAGGGGTATGGCCCCTGCCACTTCCTTTTTGATGATCTCGAATTCTCTTTGCGTGTCCTCTGACCACTTGAATTCCGTGTTCTCTTTCGTTAGCTGTCTCATATGATGAGTCTTAGAGGCAAAGTGCTGCACAAATTTTCCGTAATACTCTGCCATCCCCAGGAATGACCTGACCTCTTCCTTGGTGGAGGGGGATGGTGCCTCGCAAATCGCTCTGACGTTGTCTGCTTTGGGGGTTACGCCTTGCGCCCCTATCTCATGCCCCAGGTAGGTTACCGAGTCCATCCCTATTTTGCATTTGGACAATTCTGCCGTGAGTCCTTTTCCTTCTAGGATCTTCAAGACTTCTGCCAACTTCCTGTCGTGGTCTGGTATGTCTCTGCCCATCACCAGGATGTCATCTTGGAAGTATTGGACTTTCTTGATGTCCTTGAATAATTGGTGCATCATCTTCTGGAACACCGCCGCTGCAGAAGCTAAACCGAATGGCATCCTGCGGAATTGATAGCACCCAAACGGGGTGATGAAAGATGTTAGTTTGCGGCTGTCCGGATGCAGAGCAATTTGATGATATGCAGAGGTCAAGTCTATTGTTGAGTACCACTTAATCCCCCTGGTGCTGGCCAGCATCTCCTCTATCCTGGGCAAGGGGAATCTTTCCACCACAATGTTTTTATTCAGTTCTCTCAGGTCAACGCACAACCGGACCCTTCCGTTGGGTTTCTTGACCACTACCAGGGGCGCCAGCCACTCGGCGCACGTGATGGGTTCTATGATCCCCTTGTTTTCCAGGTCTTGTAGTTCTGCTCTCACAGCGTCTCTCACTGCCAACGGGACATTTCTAGCCTTGTGGGCCACCGGGACAGCGTTCTCCTTCAGGATGATCTTGTGGGCGAATTTTTCCAGCTTCCCCACTGTGCCCCCAAATACCTTTGGATATTCGCTTTTCCATTTGTCCAGACTTGGCCCTGCCTCCTGGTCCGTCAGAAGAATTTGCTCCTTGCCGCCCGGATCCAGCTTGATTCCTAAGTCGCCCTGATCCAACCAACCCAAGACTGACGGCCCTCTCTCCGATACATAGAGTTTACAGTGTGCTGACCGGCCTCGAAATTCGAAGGTCAAGGGTCTGAATCCTGCCATGGGGATACGATCTCCGTTGTACGTGACCGGGCGGATGTCTAGCTTTTCTAGCTCTGGCCCGAGTCGTGGCGCAAATTTCTCCTCCCACACTGCTCTCTGGATGATGGTGAAGGGAGACCCTGTATCTGCCACCACGTTGATCTTGACACCGCCTATAGCCATCTCCAAAACCGGTTTCATCGTGCGTCTACCTTCTCTGTCTAGAACTTTGCCCTCCGTGCTTAGTACCTGATCCTCAATGTAGATCACCGTGACTTCTTCTGGCTCCGAATCGCCGTCCGGATCGTCGTTGCCTTGACCCACACATCTCACCATGCTCTTGGAGGCCTTCTTCCTGCAAACCTTCTCGTAGTGGCCGATTATTCCACAGAACGCACACTTGGCGCGGAACGCGGGGCACTTCCGATCGTGCGCCTCATGCGACCAGCTCCCACACCTGTAGCATGACTTCCTGTTGCTACCCGCTTGTTTGCTCGACGTGTTCGTGCTGCTTTGCCACTTGCTGGGCCCTCTTTCTGTTGGTTTCCTGTTTCGGTACTCTCTGCTAGTCCCCTCGTCATCTACTTTGTTCACCATCGTGCTGGACGCCATATCTTTTTTCGTCACTTCAGCGCATCGCCGTGCTAATTCCGCTCTCTTCACGATGACCAACACCTCCTTCAGTGTGGTGTCTCCACTAGCCCATAGCTTGTCCTGCACATTCGTGCACGTGGTATGCATCACCACCTGGTCCTTGATGAATTCCTCTTCCCAGTTGGCATACCTGCACGTGGCTGCCAGTCGTTTCAGTGCCGCCACATACTCCTCCACTGTTTCTCCTTGCTTCTGCTTCCTCTGTTGGAAATTAAACCTATCCACCGACACGCACACCGCCGGTCTGAAGTGTTCATTGAGGTCTTCGAGCGCATGTGCGTATACGTCGTCATCTGTGGATGTCCTCTGTTTCGGGACCAAGCTCTTGTAAATCCGGAGTCCTTCTGGGCCTAAGTTCAGTAGCAAAATGCGTTTCTTCCTCTGGGGTTTGAATACCTCCTCATTCTCATCTTCCAGTACACCTATGAAATTGTCGATGTATTCTCTCCAGTCCTCCCACTTCATGAGGGGTTCTCCTGGGCGAGGTAAGAACTGTACCGGAGCCATCGCGTAGCCTGCTTGCGCGCTCATCTTCTCGCTCTTCGCTGCAGGTAGTGATCTTACTTGGCCACGGGGACTCCCTGGTGCGTCGTCTTGTTCTTCTCCACTTGCTGGGGTTCGGGGACTGTCCGTGTCGGCCCCCTCGGCTCCTTGTGAACCCTCCAGCGCGTGCTCACTGGTCTGCTGCTCGCTGGGTGGGTCGGCGCTCTTCTCCTGCCTTACTTCTAGGTTTCCAGGGCTCTTCCTCCCTTTTTTCCTTCCTCTGCGCCACACCCTCCGGTGTGCCGGGCTCTGCCGCGCTCTTTGGGGTACCTGTTCTCCTGCACCAGGTAGTCTTGCTCCCCTGTACCTCGTGGGGTGGTCCTGAAGCTTCTGGTGCTTGCTTGTTGCATAGGGCTGAGTCAGTGGTTCTGCCTTGCTGGGGGGTCTTCAATCCCACCCTCGTCGCCACTGTAATGATGTAGGCAGGCACCAATGATGACTCTGAGACCTTGCTGTAGTTATCTCTTCTTTATTGGTTATAACTCGCTAACAACCCAAAGAGCGCCGAGCCTCCGCTCCAGCGCCCGCTCTTCCCGCTGTGGTTTCGCGCCTCCGCGCTCAGCCACGCCCCCAACACCCGCAGCCAATCCTGGCCGCCTGCACGTCACGTCCGCCGACGTGCCGTGCAACATCTAGAGCGTCTCTACACCACACTCTCACCACCTTCTAAAATAATCCACCCTCGGTGTGCAGCTACTGACCTCGAGCATTGAGGGCTCTCTCCGGTCACATGATGCAGCGAATACACGGGACCGACTCCATCTAATTCTAAAATGCCAGACGCTGTTGCACAGTCTTCCTGAACTCAGAGACACTTCCCATTTCAATTTCGAGGTTATTGCTGCACTATTTGTTTCTGCCTCGGGCACTGCTTATCGAATGGACGCTTAGTGCTCTATGTTGTATTAAGGGTGCATTTTCCTGAGGTTGCTCAGTTAATAGAAGCTGCTGCTAAAAACTGGACGAATTTAATGTTGAAGAGTCTTGTCCGCTCCAAAGATAACACCCAACTTCTAAAGCTTTTAAGGTAAAAGAAGTAGAAAGGAACGTCTCTCTTCAAGCCCAGAAAAAAAACATCCGCGTTTATTTAGTCAATTTATTGAGTTTATCCAAGGTATCAAACATTAAGGCAAGCTCTAACCAGGGGCGTAGCTTGGTCAATAAGATTGCGTGGAAGTGTGAGCTTCAGATTTTCAAACAATCAGGCTGGCATATAATGTTTAAATACATTATACGACCAGCAAATAACATGAGAGGGGCCTAAAGGGCAGTGGAAAGGGAGAGGAATGCGAATTGGTAGGAGTACTAAGAGAGAAAACACTCTATTTAGTAAAATTACTAATATTTTGTGGACTTACAAAACAGAGTCAATCAATCAATCAATCAATGCATTTGTAAAGTGCGCTACCTACCCGTGAGGGTCTCAAGGCGCTTGGGGGGGGGGGGGGGCGCTACTGATCGAAGAGCCAGGTCTTGAGAAGTCTTCTGAAGGCCAGCAGGTCCGGGGTCTGTCGTAGGTTGGTAGGGAGAGTGTTCCAGGTCTTGGCCGCAAGGTAGGAGAAGGATCTGCCGCCGGCGGTGGTTTTCCGGAAGCGAGGGACTGTGGCGAGGGCAAGGTTGGCAGACCGGAGGCTGCGGGTTGGCGGGTTGAAAGCAAAGTCAGTCGTTGAGATATGCTGGTCCTGCGTTGTGTAGGGCTTTGTGTGCGTGGATGAGGAGTTTGAAGGTGATCCTCTTGTTGACGGGGAGCCAGTGCAGGCTTCTCAGGTGAGATGTGATGTGGTGTGGTTGCGTCGGGGGACGTCGAGGATCAGTCATGCCGAGGCGTTCTGGATGCGTTGCAGCCGTCTCAGGAGCTTGGTTGTTGTTCCTGCGTAGAGGGCGTTCCCGTAGTCCAGTCTGCTGGTGACGAGGGTCTTGTGTCGGGGGGATCCATTTGAAGATCTTGTGGAGCATTCGGAGGGTGTTGAAGCAGGACGCGGAGACGGCGTTGACCTGCTTGGTCATGGAGAGGGCGGAGTCGAGGATGATCCCCAGGTTGCGTGCGTGGTCGTGGGTTCTGGGGCTGTTCCTAGCGATGTTGACCACCAGAAGTCGTCCCAGGCTGATGGGGTGGGGCCGAGGATGAGGACCTCCGTCTTGTCTGAATTCAGCTTGAGCCTGCTGTCCTTCATCTATTCAGCGACGGCCTTCATTCCTCTGTGCAGGTTGGTTTTGGTGGTGTGGGGGTCTTCGGTGAGGGATATGATCAGCTGGGTGTCGTCGGCGTAGGAGAGGATGTTGAGGTTATGTTGTCATGCGACGTGGGCGAGTGGTGCCATGTAGATGTTGAACAGTGTCGGGCTGAGGGAGGATCCCTGTGGGACGCCGCAGATGATCTTGGTGGTCTTGGAGCGGAAGGGTGGGAGGGAGATGCTCTGGGTTCTGCCGGAGAGGAAGGATGTGGTCCAGGCCAGGGCCTTCTCTTGGATTCCGGCGTCGTGGAGGCGTGCTCTTAGGGTGGGGTGGCAGACCATGTCGAAGGCTGCTGATAGGTCCAGAAGGATGAGGGCGGCTGTTTCTCCTTTGTCCATCAGGTTCCTGATGTCTGTGGCGGCGATGAGGGCGGTCTCGGTGCGATGGTAGCTACGAAAGCTGGACTGGGATGGGTCCAGGATGTTGTTGTCTTCGAGGTAGCGGGTCAGCTGTCTGTTGACAATCTTCTCCGTGGCTTTCGCCAGAAAAGGGAGTAGGGAGATGGGCCGGAAGTTCTTGAGGTCGTTGGGGTCTGCCTTGGGTTTCTTCAGTAGGGCGTTGATCTTGGCGTGCTTCCAGCTTTCCGGGAAGGTTGCGGTCTCGAAGGAGGTGTTGATTGTTTTCCGGAGGTGGGGTGCGATGACTGAGCTGGCTTTGTTGAAAACGTGGTGAGGGCATGGGTCAGATGGGGAACGGGGGTGGATGGATTCCATGGTCTTGATGGTGTCTTCGTCGCTGACGTTGGACCAGGGGGTCAGGCGACTGGTGTGGGTGGAGGTCGTAGGGCTGGTGGTCTCGGCGGTGGGTGTGGGGGTGTCGTAGTTGAAGCTGTCGTGGATGTCAGTGATCTTGCGGTGAAAGAAGGTGGCCAGTGAGTCGCACAGGTCTTGTGATGGTGGGATGTCATTGGTGTTGGAGCTAAGATTGGAGAGTTCTTTCACGATGCTGAAGAGCTCTTTGGTGTTATGTGCGTTGTTTTCTAGGCGGTCCTTGAAGGCGGTTCTCTTGGCGGTCCTGATGAGTTGGTGGCGTCTGCGGGTGGCGTTTTTGTGGGCTGTGTAGCTGTCTGGAGTTCGGTCGCAGAGCCATTTCTTCTCTAGCTTCCGACAGGTGCGCTTGGAGGTCCGGAGGTCTTCGGTGAACCCTGCGGCTTTATTGTTAGTGTGGTTGGTAGCAGAGGTCTTGAGTGGGGCGAGGGTGTCGGCGCAGTCACTGATCCACTGTTGGAGGTTGGTGGCGGCGGAATCAGGGTTGGTGGGGTCGGCGGGTGGTCTCAGGGCGAGGGTGGTGGTCCGTTGGTCCTTGGTGACCTTGCCCAAGCAGCGGCGTGATAGCTGTTGGGTGTGGTGGGTTTCTTGAAGGTGAAGTGGACGCATCTGTGGTCGGTCCAGTGGGGTTCGGAGGTGTAGTTGAAGGAGACGTGGGGACTTGCGGAGAAGATGGGGTCCAGTGTGTGTCCAGCGGCGTGGGTGGGTGTCGTCACGAGCTGTTTGAGGCCGAGGTTGTCGAGGTTGTCGATCAGGGCGGTGGAGTTGGCGTTGTTGTTGTTCTCGAAGTGGAAGTTCAGGTCCCCGAGGAGGATGTAGTCCGTGGAGGCGAGGGCGTGGGTGCTGATGAGGTCGGTGATGGTGTCGCTGATCTGTGGTTGGGGTCCGGGTGGTCTGTAGACGAGTGTTCCTCTGAGGGTGGTGTTGGGGTCGGTGTGGATCTGGAAGTGCATGTGCTCGGCGGCGGAGATGGGGTCGTCGGTGTTGGTCAAGACTCTGAGGGTGTCCTTGTGGATGATGGCGATTCCCCCTCCCACTCCGTTGGTGCGGTCTCTGCGGGAGATCTTGTAGCCCTCAGGGATGGCTATGGCGATGTCTGGTGCCGAGGTGGCGTTCAGCCAGGTCTCCGTCAAGAAGGCGACGGCGGGGGTGGGTTTGTCTAGGAGGTCCCAGAGTTCGATGGCGTGCTTGCGAGCGGAGCGGGTGTTGAGGAGGATGCAACAGAGGTGATTGGGTTCTTTGGTTGATGGTTTGGCGGGTCGGATGCTGGTGAAGCTGCAGTTCCGGCAGGTGAAGGGCCCTTGGGTGTGCTTCGGGGTTGCCCAGTAGCAGGAGTGGTCTCGTCCGGCGTTGAGTGCGTGGATGGTGCTGGAGTCGTAGTGCAGCCTGGTGTTGTGGCGGCTTCGGTGTCCAAGGGTTCTTGCACTGGGCGCGATCCAGGCGCGGACGGGCGCAGACGGGCTTGCCTTTGGCGAGCAATCGGCGCGACCACTGCGCGCATCCGCTGCATGTCCTGTCGGCGGTCGTCATTTAAGGCGGTGGGTGGAGGCGGGTGCGGCGAGGGGGCGCGGCCGCGGGGAAGCGGCAGGAAAAAGAACCCAGTGGTACAGAAGGCAAGAGGGGGGTCGAGGTGGGGTGTTGGAGGGCTCTGCCGGGAAAAGTACAGAAAACTATGTGGCAGGAACAACAGTCGAAAACAGTGGCAAAATTACAGGCAAGAAATAGTGAAAACAACAACCCACAAGTGGAGCGCTGGTGAGTCTCAGGGGGCTCGAACCCTGCAGGAGGCAGCGGCGGGTCGAGCCCGCTCAGCGGGATCAGAAGCGGCACAGGAAGTGACTCGGCCCTTGGCCTTGTGTGTTGGCCTTGTGTGTTTTTTCTGCGTGTATGTAAAAATTACTGGTGAAATCCGACTGTCATCTCACAATACCCGACTGAAAGCACCTGTACCCAACTATTTATCAGAAAATGCATTTATTGGGGGAAAGGGGCCTAACACTCAACCCCTCCCCCCTCCCCTCCGAAGCTACACCCCTGGCTCTAAGCTAGAGCCATGGTGCTCAGAATAACGTTTGCGTCATGCTCCTATAATGAAATGTTATATTTCATCACCATAAGGCTACCAGGTAAATTGGCAGTTAGTCAGCAGACATAAAAGCACCAGAGTAATAACTAATATATAGGCACACATACATACAGAACAACAAATCTACAGACACCCAATCACACAGGTTAACAGGTGTGCAAGTAATCACTCGTGTGAAGAAGCACATGCACACAGAGACAAAACACAGGCAACCCACTTAGAGAGAGGCTGAAGTACACACAGAACACAAACATGCTTCATCAAAACACATGCAAGCTACATGGATGATGAGATTGATGACCTGATAGAGGGTGGGAAGGACAAACAGATGGAAACCAGTTACATAGATGTTTAATTGGGTTGAGGTTATTGCAGGCTTCAAATCTACTTAAACCTTAGCCCCTCTACGGAGAAAATCACATGCTCACAAATCTATGCCCTTTCAAATGTAGGCCTCTCTTGGGAGAAATCATATGCCCTGGGTGACACCCATTTCCAAGATAGTCAACTCCTTTCCCTCTTTGAAATGGTCATCTGAAACTAACAAAACAGCGCACTCTTTTCTATGAGCAGACAAATGTAGCCGCGCAATTTAGTATATCTATCTCACTATAATAATAACATATGTCACTTATGGAGGGCTGGCATCTCCATGTACTCCAAACAAGCATTCCTTTTTACACATCACTGTTATTAGAAGTGTTACTCCAATTAGACCAATTTAAGAAAGCGAGAGCCACAACGAACAACATGCAATTACTTGTTAAATGCAGGCACAGGCTAGAGCCATGTTTATTAGCAGTCACCCAAATTATATCTGACAACTCTAGATATAAACAGCATTCACGGTGAATTAACGGGATCAGGAAGAATTTTCTATTCGACATTTGCATTTGATGGTTTTGATTTTGGCAATGCCACTTATTTTCATTTGACTTTTTTTTTACATAATAGAACTAGCACAACTGATATTGAATACACCACAGTCGTATTAATGTTTGTAATGCCCATCATTGCAGCACATAAACCATGCAAAGAGTAGTGCCATTATTTTTATTTAATTCCATTTTAATATTGTACTATGCACTTAATAAGCCAAATTGGTCCTTAGCTCTTACATCTAAAACTGATCAGAACCTTACTTGAGCTGCATCAAGGCAAAAACTTACAAACACTTCAGAGGGGAGTGGGTTCCAACCACGACCCCCCCCCCGATATGCATCTTAATGTAGGACCCCAGGGAACCCTGAACTCGCAGTTCCAGGATTTGTGATCCTATGCAGGAGGCCACATTTTCCTTTAAGCGGGACTGAGTCTGGCCATGCAGAAACTAGAAAACACTACCCAGCATCTTGAAATTCACTAATTTCTCCACGAGGAGAGGGGGCATC
Source organism: Lissotriton helveticus (assembly GCF_964261635.1). Taxonomy (NCBI): domain Eukaryota; kingdom Metazoa; phylum Chordata; class Amphibia; order Caudata; family Salamandridae; genus Lissotriton; species Lissotriton helveticus. The sequence continues at coordinate 963,826,349 of NC_136071.1, read as the reverse complement.
TTTTTTACAGCGGCAAAGAAGGACACCTACTGTTTCACTGAATAGTTGGACCAAGCAAAATAGCATTATTATAACGGACTATAAAGTTAAAGAGAGTTAAATCTATAATTGTATCACGTTCTGGGTACAAAAAAGCAATAATAATAATAATAATAATAATAATAAGGGAATTTTATATAGCGCTTGGTTACGCTAAGAAGCGTGTCCCCGCGCTGGAACTGAAAACTCAGACACTGAAGTAAGGGTAAGGCCCGATTATCTTGAAAATAGGTGTGTTTTAAGTTTCTTCCGGAAGCTCGGTTCAGAAGGATCCAAGCGGAGGTTGAGAGGTAGGGCATTCCAGCTCTTCGCCACCAAGTAGCGAAAGGATCTTCCTCCCATGCGGGTCCTGCTCACCCTAGGGACCTTTAATAGGCCTCCATGTGAGGAGCGCAGAGCGCGAGATGGTACATGCCTAGTGACAAGGTTCTGGAGTGGTGCTGGCGCCTTCCCAGCAAGGATGCGATGGCAAGTGCAGAGGGCTTTGAATTCAACTCTGCTCCTTACTGGCAACCAGTGGAGGGTCTGAAGGGCAGCTTTGGAGTCCGATCTTTTAGGGAGTTTTAAAATAAGGCGGGCTGCCGCATTCTGTAAAACCTGAAGGCGGTTTGTTGCCTTACAGGTTGCTCCCAGATACAGTAGGTTGCCGTAGTCTAACCGCGATGTGACGAGTGCATGCACCAGCGCTCTACGGGCGGACGTAGGAAGGAGAACGAGAACCTTCCGTAGGCTTTTTAAAACGCTAAAACATACACCCGCCACCCGGTCTATCTGGGGTCCAAAAGACAGGTCCCCTAGGTTTTTGACTTCTTGACGAGGTGTTGGAACCTCACCTAAGCATGGGGGCCACCACGCCGACGACCAGACAGATGGGTTCCTCCCCACCACGAGCACCTCGGTCTTGTTGCCGTTTTATTTAAGGCAATTAGTGGACATCCAGGTTGCAAGATCTTGCATGCAAGCTCTGAAGCTGTCCATGGCAAGGCCGGGCGCACGTGAAAGGGAGATAACCAGCTGCGTGTCATCGGCGTAGGACACAATTTGCAGCCCATGACCCACAGCAATGGGAGCCACTGGGGAGACATAAATATTAAAAAGGGTGGGGCTCAGGGATGATCCCTGGGGAACGCCCTGGCCCAATCCTATGTCCCTGGAATAGTGGTCGCCCTGGCGGACCTGTAAACTTCTCCCAGTCAGGAAGGATTGGATCCACTGGAGTGCAGCTCCTGATATTCCTCCACTGTTCAGACACTGTAGCAAGGTGGTGTGAGCTACAGTGTCGAATGCTGCACTCAGATCCAATAGGATGAGGGCCATAGTATGACCCTCATCCACCCCCTGACGTAGGGTCTCCACCGCCATCAGGAGCGCAGATTCCGTTGAGTGGCGGGGATGGAAGCCAAATTGGGTATCGTGTAATAAGGCAGCCTTTTCCACGAAGTCCATCAATTGCAGATTGACCGTTTTTTCAGCCACTTTGGCCAGGTAGGGTAGAAGGGAAATTGGCCGGAGGTTCTCTAGTTTATCAAAACTGATATTAAGTTTCTTCCTAAGGGGTAGAACCACCGCCTTTTTCCAGTCATTGGGCACGGTCTTGGTGCTGAAAGACACGTCTAATAGATGTCTAATGTAAGGTTCCAATACCACTAGGCTATCCGCTAGACGTTTTGGTGTAGTAGGGTCCCGTGGAGATCCCGACTTCACAGATCTGCAGATTTTTAGAAGTTCTTCTGGAGGCGGGGTGACAAAGTTGGTCAATCTATGTCTATCCCCCCATTCCCTAGGGCCTTCCACAAATTCCGTCCCATTAATGGGTTGAATTGGAAATGCCGAGTACATTTTAGATATTTTTTCAGAGAAGAAATCTGCGATCCTATCGCAGGATTCAGGCGAACAGTCAGCTGGCTGGTTTTCCACTCGAGAGAGTTTTATAGAGCGAAAAAAGCTCCTTCATCGAGTTACCAGCTTCGCTAATTCTGGTCGTATAATGTGCTGCTTTGGACTTTCCAATTAGGCCATGGTAAAGGCGCCTCTCAATCAAGTAGGCGTCTCTAGTTTCTTCAGAAAGTACCCTCCGCCATTGTCTTTCGACTCTCTTCAGTGCGGCTTTCATGACTCGTAGTTTGTCATTGAACCATGGGGCAGTTTTTTGAACACGGCCACCAGATTTGGCTTTTGAGAGAGGAGCTGTATAGTCTAGCGGCTCATTGATGCGCTTACATAGATTGGTATTAGCCGTGTCTGCATCATTCCCTCCGGGGTTTCCCCCTTTAGTCAGCCCCTCGCAAAATTTAGATTGGGAGAAGGTAGCCCATCTCCGCCTGAGGTGGTACAATGCCGTTGGCTGCAGAGATCTTCCTCCAGGAATTCGTATAGAGAAAGATACTATGTGATGGTCCGACCAGGGAATAGGGATAGGGGTCATAACTTCTACTTCGTCCCAATTAACGAATATAGGATCGAGCAGGTGTCCTAACTGATGAGTGGGACCACTAACAATTTGGTTCAGTTGGAGGGCTCCTAATGCCTGACAGAAGTTCTTGCTAACGTTATCTGAGGGGTTGTTAAGATGTAAATTAAGGTCACCAAGTACCAGAAATGTATCTTTACATAGCGCGGTCTCCATAATGCCCTCAACCAGACTCTCCTCAAACCTGGCTATAGGGCCTGGGGGTCTATAAATTAACACGCCCTTCAGCGTGCAGCCGTTATTCACTTTAATAGTGAAACTCCCTGCCTCACTGTCTAGGATGGGAGAATGGTCTAGTTGGCATCGTAGATTTTCTTGGACTACAATTGCAATTCCCCCTCCTCTTCCTGTGGGTCTATCCTGTCTATGTATTATATATCCCTCTGGAAGTGCCTCTAGGGCATCAGGTGTAGAACCTTCATCTAGCCATGTCTCAGTTACAAACATAAGATCCCACTGTTTCTCAGTGAGCAGATCGTATAAGTCTAACTTATGTTTCCGTAGCGAGCGTACATTAAGCAGTCCGCAATGCAAGATACAGTCCGTAGTGGCCATATTCTTATCAGGATCAGGATCATAGGAGAAGTGACAATATTCGCAGCCTATGTTATCCTCCACTCGCAAGTTATGCTTACAAGACTCAGCAATGTTGTAGCGGAAGGTTAATAGTTCCTGCTTGCTCCACCGTATATGGTCCTCCCGAGGGGCATAGGGTATGGCCCTGGAGCGCGCACGATCGCGGACGGGCACAGACGGGCTTGCCTTAGGCGCGCCCGCTGCGCTCATCCGCTGCGCTTACGTGGGAAGCACATTTATAGATGGAAGTGAATGGGCGTGGCCTAAAAAAGTGGGCGTGTCCCAGCGTTCGAGCCGCGATGGCGGCAGTGAAATCCTTCCCTGTATCAGCGCTAAAGTCCGCTGTAACAGGGTAATAAGCTGGCGTTTTTCAGGGGAAAGTGCTCAGGGTAAGTGCACAGGAGATTTTAAAACCACAGAAATACAATTCAGTTATTAAAAAATAGTTCGAGCAATCTCTCCCGGCTTCCGCCTCAGGAGTCGGTCAGTTACGTATTTGGCGCGCTAGCAGATCAGCGCTTTTAAAGGGCAAGGAGAAAAGTGGGCGTGGCCTAAAAGGTGGGCGTGTCCCAGCGTTCGAGCCGCGATGGCGGCAGTGAAATCCTTCCCTGTATCAGCGCTAAAGTCCGCTGTAACAGGGTAATAAGCTGGCGTTTTTCAGGGGAAAGTGCTCAGGGTAAGTGCACAGGAGATTTTAAAACCACAGAAATACAATTCAGTTATTAAAAAATAGTTCGAGCAATCTCTCCCGGCTTCCGCCTCAGGAGTCGGTCAGTTACGTATTTGGCGCACTAGCAGATCAGCGCTTTTAAAGGGCAAGGAGAATAGTGGGCGTGGCCTAAAAGGTGGGCGTGTTCCAGCGTTCGAGCCGCGATGGCAGCAGTGAAATCCTTCCCTGTATCAGCGCTAAAGTCCGCTGTAACAGGGTAATAAGCTGGCGTTTTTCAGGGGAAAGTGCTCAGGGTAAGTGCACAGGAGATTTTAAAACCACAGAAATACAATTCAGTTATTAAAAAATAGTTTGAGCAATCTCTCCCGGCTTCCGCCTCAGGAGTCGGTCAGTTACGTGATAGATTAGCATAAGGTGGCGGGGCTTATAAAATGCACCAATTTACCACTGTCGTCGTTTTACATTTTTTCGTAAACTCAGCAAGAAGACTGGTCTCACAGATGTCAATTAAATTACTTCATGTGCTCTAAAAGGAACCATTAACGTTTTGTCGTATTCAGATTTAGTTAATTTTCATTCATCCAGTGATCAACTATATTCCAGCAATGTTTGGTGCTGGTATGAGTAATCCATTAAAGTCTTTCTGGCCACCATAGATTGGTGGACAGATTGGTGTACCATTCACCTATGAATAAACCTGCAAGTCACAGAAGCAGAGTAGGTCAATTAATTGTTTTAGATCCATGTTAAGCAGTAGTGAGGACCAGGGGAAACTGTTCAACCTGAGAATTAAATAGTTCATATGATTGGAGAACTTCACGCTCTCACCCAGAAAAAATGACTCGCCTTGATGCCCTATAAAAGATGTTAATCACACTTGTGGCCACCATCAGAGCAAACCGCAAACCTTGGCCATTAAGCTCAACATGTCACTCAGCATCATTGCTAACGTTACTGTTTACAACCTCTGCACCTTAATCCCACTCCTGAACTGTCCTCACCAGAGGGGCTGGCAGACCGGAGGCTGAGAGGAAGTTTGAGTTGCAAATTGCCGAGCTCAAGTTGGAAGCTGAGAATAGAAAGGGGGCGGCTTAGAGAGCCTTGGCAAGGGAAAAGGAGGAGGCTGAAAGGGACTCAGAGGAGAAGAGACTAGCCATGGAGGAGGAGAGGAGAATGTGCTAAATCTCAGAGATCTGGACATCAGACCGAAACAAGTGGAGTCTAGCCATAATGGTGGCAGCATACCTGCAGTGCTGGAGGCAAGAGGGTCCACATTCTCATGGATCTGGTGCCTAAATATGTTGTGGAGGTTGACACTGATAAGTGATGATTTGAAGCCAATGAGGTTGCTCTGAAGATGCATAGGATCCTTTAAGAGGATTGGTGGACCAGTCTCTGGAGGCACATGCCTAGTGAAGGCAGGATAACCTGCTTGCCCTAAAGAAGGGTGATGATATGAGGCACTCCCCACGCCAATGAAGGACACCCCTGTCAGGGAGTATGGCCTCACCCCAGAAAAGTACAGGCAGAAGTTTGGGGACAGCCAGAAGCTGTCCAATCAGTCCTAGGCGAATTGTGCAGATTCCCTTTGCAAGGCACTGGATGGTTGGGTGAAGTGAAAGATTATAAAGGGCTGTACAATTTGATGGCATGCGAGTACATGTTTAGTCTTACTTTTCCAGAGTTATGCCAATACCTGATTGATAGTATGATCACTGACCCCAAGGAACTTGCTAAAGAGGCTGATTGCTGTTTTAGCATCAAGGTACCCAAGCGTGGCCATGTTCTCCATCAGTGGAAAGAGCAGGGCATGAAAACATAAGCAAGGAGTTCTCTAAGTCCCCAAAATAGTTTCAAGAGGCAGGATTTCCAAACCTCCCATGAGAAAAAGAAGAATGGGTTCCCTGGCCATAAGTCCTCAGGGAGGTTCACCCTGAAGTGCTGAGAAGGTTGCGAGCATGTGTTCCTCCTTTCCAAACACGTATGTATATCCATCAGTAGGCTAATTCCTTTATTTGGATGTTACACAACACAAATAGGTTGGAGTGAAAGTAGTTAATTTTATTTTTGTCACTTAATTAGGTCCATTTCACTCATTGTAGATTTTTCATAGAAAATGTTTCATAGAAAATTTGTAAGAGAGAGGGAACAGCCGACACGTGTTTCACCCCGTTTGGCCAGTAAGGCCAGGGCTTTCTCAATGCTATTTATATTGTTCCAGCAGTACAAGGTATCAACGTTAAATACACTTTTAAAAAATGTTGAGTGACATTGTTTCAAAACATCCAAATTTCATGATCGTGTATGTATGGTCCCTGGTCTAGTCTCCGGGTAAATCCGACTGCTTGAGCAAAACTCCTCCAGAACCCTAGGGATTCATATACAGACTCAGGATCTCCGGACCATTCTCTTTTATCTCACCCTTAAGTGCGATTAGTGCCATCAGGTTGGGCACTTCAAGAGTGATGCCAAGAGTCCCAAAAGAGCACAGCCCCACACTGGTGGGCAGACATTGGTGGTGGCGAGTGTAGCGCTTGGGGGTGAGGTTGCCCAGTTAGTAATGAGGGCAGTGCAGAGGTTATCCTAATGTTCCTGGATGCTGGAGCAATGGCGATAAGGGCCCACATGCCTAGCAACACTAAAAGTACACAAAGTGTGTCACCATCAATGGGCAATGAGTTGAGGCTATGAGAGACACAGGAGCCAGCATGACAAGCATCAGGAGTTGGTTGGTGTCCTTAGATCAGGTAATCCCTAATGTAACCCACTAGGTTGTTGTAGCTGACAACCATAAGAGTCACTACCAAGTGGCTCTGGTTCCCTTTGAAGTGTGTGTGTGTGTGTGGGGGGGGGGGTCAGGTTCCTTGAGGGGAGCTGATAGTCCATCCATGCATGTGGATTGTCTGCTCACTAATGACCTGGAGCACACCATCTGGAAAGATGTGGAGTTCAGGTCCCACATGGAGTTGTTGGGTTTGCCGGAGAGGATGTGCCTGACCACAAACTCCAATGGCAACCAAGAAGGTAGTCAGGAGGACCTGGAGCCTAGAAGAATGGCTCAGGTACCTTCGATGAGTGACTGAATGAATGAATGAGTACGCACTTGTATAACGCATGGCTACCCACGGGCTTCCCAGCGCTTCCTGTGACAACATTCAATCACCACTAATCACGGAAAGAGGAAGGTCTTCAACTGCTTCCTGAATCTAAGATGGTCAGATTCAAGGCTGATGAAATCTGGGAGCTGGTTCCAGAAATTGGCTGCATTATAAGAAAACAGCCAGCCTCCAGCCCGAGCACGTTTGATCCTAGGAACTGCAAGCAGTTGCTTATTACTTGATCTTAAGGTCCTCTTGGTGCAATATGGTTGTACCATGGGCTGAATCAAGGGGGACCATTGCCAGAGATGGACTTGTGGACAATGCACATGGTCTTAAACCTGATTCTTTCTTGAACAGGTAGCCAGTGCAGCCGAACTAGTGCCAACTTAACAGAATTACGTTTAGGGATGTTCAACAACAAACGGGCCGCACAATTCTGATTAATCTGTAATCTCTTAATAGTTCCCTGTGGCGCACTAAAATAGACTGCATTCGTATAGTCCAGCCGAGACAAAATGAGGGCCTGAACTAACAACTACCTGGCATCAAATGGGAGCAAAGGAAGTGTAGGAGAGTAGGGTCTGCAATCCTATGATCACCCAGATTTTTGCTTTTTGCTGCACTGGTTTACGACTTTCCCTGGCTGTGGGCCTGCTAATCAGACCCACAGCCTAGCTGTTCTCTCTATCCAAATTGTACTCAGGTACTGAATTGGCACTGGGCCCTCTCTAAGTCCCTGTACCCAGGGCTGAGGTGCACCCAGAAGTCTCCCAGGGGCTGAAGCATGTATTGTGCCACCCCTGGACTGACTAACTAAACTGACACAACTGGCTGCACGTCAGCTGGGGCAAGGTGGTGTACTCACCCTTTGCTTTAGATATAGTATACCTATATCTAACCCTAAAATGGACACACAGATCTCCTATCAGTCACTCCTATGGCAGGCCTTAACAATCCTGAAGGCAGAGTGCTTGGAATCGTGTGAGATAGTGCTCTGGCATGAGCTGAGCCTGTCTGCGGCTTTCGGGATCCATCCCTTAGCCGTTTCCATGATATCGCATACCATATACTCTTAAGTGCATTATAATCCTCGCGGTTATATGCCAACTCTGGTATCGCTTTATCAAAACATGTTGAGTAAGGTGTCATACGAATTGGAATACTAACCCCTCGCCAATTCTGGCGACGGGGTTAGCATTCCACCCTTCTAGAGGGACACGACATGGATGTAACCTGTAACCCCGGTTAAAGTCAGATAGAGCCTTAGCATCCACAAAATGGATGCTGCCACCGAGACACAAGTCTGCCCTCCTGCTGCTGGGAGTCCTCCCAGAGCAGGAGGCAAGGACAAAGGGTTTCCTGCCAGGGGCGGTGCCAGCACCGTCCCAGACAGGGTTTTGTGTATTCTAGGTAGGCAGGGCTACAGAGGAAGGTGACTGCAAGTGGCACCCCGGTGCTCACTGTGCATAGGCCGGCCTGAACCAGTTCCAGAGACACTCCAGACCCTGAGCTGGGGAAAAGCCCGCCAAGGAAGGGGGTGTAACCACCCCCCTCCTGGTCCCACCCATAGGGCAGGACTTAGTCGCGTGCCAGACCCCTTTTCCCAGATAAAGGTAGGAACTGGCCCCCTTCCAAATCAGATCATCTTTGGAATCAAGACACGACTTTCTACGAAAGGACATCAAGATTTCTTCTTCAAGATTCTCCCTTGTGACTAAGGAGTAGTCACCCTGCATCCGCAGGCACCATCTTAAGAACACTGCGGTCTGCTGCAAGTCCTTCCTCCGGAATCCGACTGCCCAGCTCGACGAGAACCGGCTTCCCTGGCACCTCTGACCTCTACCCACCTCTACAGCAAAGCTGAGAACCGTGGGTGCGACGAGACCTCGAGGGACCGGCCATCTTCAAGACTGCACGACTTCTTTCCAGCACGACCGCCGAGGGATCCTCTGGTGAGTGCTTTGGGGTCCGAGAAGCCCCGACCCTGAGCAGCTCCAGCACCGAAGTTCAGCCTCCCAGCATCTCCACGATCTGCGTGGGGCCCTTCTGCTTTTTGCTGCTCACCGCGTTGTTTGGCTACTAGCCCGCTGGCTTGTGGCCTTCTTAACGACGCCCGACGACATCACTGTTGCTGGTCTGGTTGCTCCAGACTGGCCCTTGCTCCCTTCCAAGAGAGGAGCACCCCGGACCCTCCTGGTCCACTCCAGACGCCATTTTAGGTCCACCGCGTGGGCTTGAATTTGCCAAGACTTGTTGCCCCAATCCTGGGTCCAGTGACGTCGAGAGCATCATCCATCGTGGGACAGCTCGTACCTCCATCCTGGTCGCCGACAACGCCTCCTGGTCCGTGAGACTACAGAGCCCAGCGTCGCCCACTCACCTAGTCGAGGTGACTACCATCCGGTGCCCTCCTGGTGCCACCTGACTACTGGCTAGTAGTCACGAACTTGGTCCCCTCTGCTTTCAGGTGTCATCCATCTTCGATCCAGGCTTGGATCACTCGAACAATCTTCACTGGTCGCCTGCCAGCAACTCCTTTCCATCAGGCTCCTGGTTCGTCAACGAAGAATCCCGACGTCTTTTCAGACCTATGCAGCTGCAGCCCCTGGGCTAGGTAACTTCGGCATTTCGGTGCCCCAGCATAGCCTCACTATTCAAGGGTCCAGATCCACTTTCGTTTTTGACCTACCTAGTCGGGTTCGCCCGAGAACACTAACTTTGTGAATACTAGCTTCCATAGGCTTTTTCCCGCCTTACGCGTGAGAGTTCCCACTCTGCACGTGGTGTCCCTAGGCCTCCTGCTCCTAACCTGAGTGTTCAGTATTGTAGGCCTAGCGTTCCTAAAGCCTCTGAGAATCGTTACTTACCTGCTAGTAATTCGCATTCCACTTTTGTAGTATATGGTTTTTCGTGCCCCTCGGGCATTTGTGTAAATTGTGCGACTTGAAGTATTTTTATAAGAGTTTTGTTGTGTGCTTAGCTCCCTGTCTCATAAAGAGCCAGGGTAGTCTTGTTATAAATAAATACACTGTTTATTTTCATAACAACTTGTGTGGTGTCCTTTCACTGGGTGTTCAAGGGGTAATGTGATGGTAAAACAGCTGGCTTAACACGCCCTCTAGAGTCTTAGCCTTAGACTGCTCGTATCCATGCTACTAGGATAGCTGGTCTATAAGGTTGACTTACAACCAATCATCAATAAGGGTTGTTTGGACTGATATATAGTGATCACTAGAATAGTGAGCACTGCACATCAGGCCAACTTCTCACATTGGTGAGCAGCGGTTGGGATTTGAGCTTGCTGTTGTTTTACCACACATATCCTAAGAATATCTTGTGAAAGATCACATAAGTACTAAAGGTACATATAACTTAGCTTAGAATACTCTGAGTTCTACTGAACCAGCTGTTGTAGCTCCTAGGGCCTAGCACACCCTAAACTACAACTCTAGCAAGGGATCAGTAGGTAAACATATAGTGTAGGTAAGTGCACCACTTACACCTCACTAGAAAAGCATGTCTACCCAGGGAGAGTCCTCAGGGACCCTTCTTGTGGTGATTGACCCTCCACAGGTCAGCTCAAGATATGTAGCTCTCAATTTCCAGGAGTTGAGACACTTGTGTACCTCCAGGAAATTGAAACAGGGGGCTAACCCCACCACTCCCTTCCTGTTGGATCTCTTAGAGACCTATGATGCTAGTAAAGCATCTCAGGGAGAGGGGAATATGCCAGCCTTAGAGGGGCACCTTGGTGATCCAGACCTCCACAACACTGTAAATGCAGTTGAGGAGGAGGACCCTGAGGAGCTCTCTGGGGATGAGGTAGACAAAGGTCTTGAGGTAGTCAGAAGGCTGACTAGGGCCAACATAGACTTGCTTGGGCTAGGATCTGGGGGACCCCCAGTACTGACCCTAAGTAGGCCTAACCTTGGAGTTAGGAGAGATAGATCTCTTTCTAGGGACTCCAATAGATCTCTGCACTCTAATGCCTCTTCCCAGAGGAGAAGGAACTCTCCCCAGAGGAGATTGACTTCCCCTCAGAGAAGGGAGCATGAAGCTAGGATGAGGCAGGCTACTCTGAGGATTGAAAGGGAAGAACTTGCCCTGGCCAAAGAAAAGCTTGCCTTTGCAAGAGAGCAGAAGATGAGTGGGTTAGCTCCCACTGGTGGCAGCAATCTCCCAAGAGATAGAGAGAAGGGTTTAGACACTAAACACCTGACAAAAATAGTGCCCCCCTTTAAGCAAGGGGATGACATCCAGAAATGGATGGCTGCTTTGGAGAGGGCCTGCACTGTGCAGGGCATTCCCCAAAGTCAGTGGGCAGCTATACTGTGGCTCTCCTTTGATGGTAAAGGTAGAGACAAGCTCCTCACTACAAGAGTGGAGGATGCTAATGATTACCAGGTCCTGAAAAATACACTGGTTGATGGGTTTGGTTTAACCACTGAGCAGTACAGGTTGCTGTTCAGAGACACCCAGAAAACTCAGTCTCAGGACTGGTCTGACTTTGTGGATAGTGCCACTAAGGCTTTGGAGGGCTGGTTGCTGGGTAGCAAGGTTACTGATTACACAGGATTGTATAATCTGATGATGAGAGAACAAATTTTAAATAATTGTCAGAACCAGTTGTTGCACCAGCACCTTGTTGATTCAGATCTGACCTCTCCCCAAGAATTGGGAAAGAAGGCAGACAAATGGGTCAGAACAAGGATCAAGCAGAACCAGAACCAGGGTGGTCAGAAGAAAACAGACCAGAAGGGTAATGCTAAGAGTGAACAAAATGACCAGAAGTCTTCACCAGGTCCCCAACAAACCAAAGAGGGTGGGGGTCAGGCTTCCCAGAAGAAGAAGACTCAAGAAGGCCAGTCAAAAAGGTGGTGCCAGTACTGTAAAAGTAAGTCTCACTGGTTTAGTGAGTGCACCAAAAGAGGAGGGCAAACCTCTACCACTACAGCCCCTAAGGCAACTGCACCCCCTAGTACAGTCAGTAGTGGTAGTGCACCTCCCAAGGGATTAGTTGGGTTAACCTTGGGAACTGAGGAGTCTGACAACTTAGTTGGCACACTCACTCAGGCTGTCCTTGTCTGTACAGGGGATATGGATATGTCCCCTGATGTAAGTCCCAATACTTTGGGCAAATACAGGCAGACACCTTTGATAAATGGCAAAATGGCTCAGGCCTATAGGGACACTTGTGCCAGTGTCACCATGGTGACACCTAACTTTGTGGACCCTGGACAGATCATGCCAGGTACAGATTTCCTGGTGACCAATGCCAGCAACGTCACTACCAGTCATAGTATGGCGATTGTTGCTTTCTCCTGGGGAGGGGTAAGTGGTCAAAAGAAAGTTGTAGTCAGTTCAGACCTCCCAGTTGATTGTTTGTTGGGCAATGATTTGGAGTCATCACTATGGTCAGAAGTGGAGCAGAGGACTCACATGGAAATGTTAGGCTTGCCAGCACATGTGCTTGCTGTGACTAGGTCACAGGCCAGAAGATGCCCCACTGAACAGGTGCTGGATCCTGGAAGAAAGGACCAGACACCTTCCAAGAAGAAGAGCAGTAAGGGTAAGGCTTTGCCTTCCCCCTTTCCCCAGGTTGAGGATCAAGTCTCTGAGGAGGCTGATCTGAGAGAGCTGAGGGAAACTGAGCCTAAAGAGCTTGAACTTGATCAAGTTGAGTTTCTGGGCTCAGGGGGACCCTCCAGAGAAGACCTGGGGAAGGCACAGTTAGACTGCCCTTCCCTTGAACCCCTCAGACAGCAGGCTGCTGCTGAGGCTGCAGGGAATGCCACAGGTGCCCACAGGGTATACTGGGAAGATGGACTCCTGTACTCTGAGTCAAGAGACCCCAAGCCTGGTGCAACCAGGAGGCTGGTCATCCCCTTGTCTCTGAGAGGTTTCCTTCTCACCTTGGCCCATGAGATTCCCCTTGCAGGTCACTTAGGTCAGACAAAGACTTGGGACAGGCTTGTCTCACACTTTCACTGGCCCCACATGAATGAGAATACCAAGGAGTTTTGTCGCTCCTGTGTCACTTGCCAAGCCAGTGGTAAGTCAGGTGGCACAACAAAGGCCCCCCTCATACCACTACCTGTGGTGGGGGTTCCCTTTGAAAGAGTGGGGATTGACATTGTTGGTCCAATGGAACCCCAGACAGCATCAGGGCACACGTTTATACTGGTGGTGGTGGACCATGCCACCAGGTATCCTGAAGCTATTCCACTTAGGACCACTACAGCACCTGTAGTGGCAAGGGCCCTAGTTGGAGTGTTCTCCAGAGTGGGCTTCCCTAAGGAGGTTGTTTCTGACAGAGGTACAAACTTCATGTCAGGATATCTGACTGCAATGTGGAAGGAGTGTGGTGTGAACTATAAGTTCACCACACCCTACCACCCACAATGCAATGGGCTTGTTGAGAGATTCAACAGGACCCTCAAAGGGATGATTCAAGGACTACCTGAAACTCTTAGGAGAAAATGGGATGTCCTGATCCCCTGCCTCTTGTTTGCTTACAGAGAGGTCCCACAGAAGGGGGTTGGCTACAGCCCCTTTGAGCTTCTGTATGGGCATCCTGTAAGCGGACCCCTGTGTTTGGTGAAGGAAGGATGGGAGAGACCTCTCAAAAAGCCTGCAACCAACATAGTGGACTATGTACTTGGTCTCCGCTCCAGGATGGCTGAATACATGGAGAAGGCATCCAAAAACCTAGAGGCCAGCCAAGAACTCCAAAAAGCTTGGCATGACCAGAAGGCTGTCCTGACTGTATACCAGCCTGGGCAGAAGGTGTGAGTACTGGAGCCAGTGGCACCAGCAGCCCTCAAAGACAAATGGTCTGGGCCCCACACCATCATTGAGCAAAAGGGAGAGGTCACCTACCTGGTGGACCTTGGAACTCCCAGGAGCCCTCTCAGAGTGCTCCATGTAAACAGGCTCAAGGCATATGTTGACAGGAAGGACATGAGCTTGCTCATGGCCACAGATGAGGGACAGGAGGAAGAGAGTGACCCTCTCCCAGACCTGCTCACTCAGAATCCTGATGATGGATCAGTAGATGGTGTTGTCTTTTGTGGCAGCCTCTCTGAACATCAGCAACAGGATTGCAGGCAAGTTCTGCAATCCTTCAGACATATGTTCTCTCTGACACCCAGCCAAACTGATTGGTGTACCCATGAGGTTGACACTGGAGACAGTCTGCCTGTCAAGAGTAAAATCTACAGACAGCCTGATCATGTCAGAGACTGCATCAAAACAGAAGTGCAGAAAATGTTGGAGTTGGGAGTCATTGAGCCCTCAGATAGCCCTTGGGCTAGCCCAGTAGTTCTAGTGCCAAAACCTCACACCCAGGGTGGTAAGAGAGAGATGAGGTTTTGCGTAGACTACAGAGGCCTCAATGCAGTCACTAAGACTGATGCCCACCCAATACCAAGGGCAGATGAACTTATAGATAGATTGGCTTCTGCCAACTACTTAAGCACATTTGACCTGACAGCTGGGTATTGGCAAATCAGGTTAGCTGAGGAAGACAGGCCCAAGACAGCATTTTCTACCCCTGGTGGTCATTATCAGTTTGTGGTAATGCCCTTTGGGTTGAAGAATGCCCCTGCCACCTTCCAAAGGTTGGTGAATCAAGTCCTCACTGGGCTGGATGACTTCTGTGCAGCATATCTTGACGATATTGCTGTCTTTAGCTCCACCTGGGAGGATCACCTGGTCCACCTGAGGAAAGTGTTAGAGGCCCTGCAAAAGGCAGGCCTCACTATCAAGGCCACTAAGTGCCAGATAGGGCAGACACAGGTTGTATACCTGGGCCACCTTGTAGGTGGAGGCCAGGTTCAGCCACTGGAGAGTAAGATACAGGCCATCAAGGACTGGACTCCTCCAATCACCCAGACTCAGGTTCGAGCTTTCTTGGGCCTGACTGGGTACTATAGGAAGTTTGTCAGAAATTATGGGTCCATAGTGACCCCTCTTAATGACCTGACAAGCAAGAAGATGCCAAAGAAAGTTCAGTGGACAGCAAGCTGTCAGAAAGCATTCAATGACCTAAAGCAGGCCATGTGCACAGCACCTATCCTTAAGAGTCCAGATTACTCCAAGCCATTCATTGTCCAAACAGATGCTTCTGAGTTGGGTGTGGGAGCTGTCCTGTCTCAGCTGAATTTTGATGGTAATGACCAGCCTATTGCTTTCATTAGCAGGAGGCTGACCCCCAGAGAGAAAAATTGGTCAGCTATTGAGAGGGAGGCCTTTGCTGTGGTTTGGGCCCTGAAGAAGCTGAGGGCCTACTTGTTTGGTACTCACTTCACCATTCAGACCGACCATAAGCCCCTCTTGTGGCTAAATCAGATGAAGGGTGAAAACCCCAAACTGCTTAGGTGGTCCATTTCCCTACAGGGGATGGATTTTACAGTGGAGCATAGACCTGGTACTGATCACAGCAATGCTGATGGGCTCTCCAGGTATTTCCACTTAGAGCAAGAAGACTCACCTGGTCAAGGTTAGTTTATTGTCCCAAAGTTTGGGGGGGGTCATGTAGGAGAGTAGGGTCTGCAATCCTATGATCACCCAGATTTTTGCTTTTTGCTGCACTGGTTTACGACTTTCCCTGGCTGTGGACCTGCTAATCAGACCCACAGCCTAGCTGTTCTCTCTATCCAAATTGTACTCAGGTACTGAATTGGCACTGGGCCCTCTCTAAGTCCCTGTACCCAGGGCTGAGGTGCACCCAGAAGTCTCCCAGGGGCTGAAGCATGTATTGTGCCACCCCTGGACTGACTAACTAAACTGACACAACTGGCTGCACGACAGCTGGGGCAAGGTGGTGTACTCACCCTTTGCTTTAGATATAGTATACCTATATCTAACCCTAAAATGGACACACAGATCTCCTATCAGTCACTCCTATGGCAGGCCTTAACAATCCTGAAGGCAGAGTGCTTGGAATCGTGTGAGATAGTGCTCTGGCATGAGCTGAGCCTGTCTGCGGCTTTCGGGATCCATCCCTTAGCCGTTTCCATGATATCGCATACCATATACTCTTAAGTGCATTATAATCCTCGCGGTTATATGCCAACTCTGGTATCGCTTTATCAAAACATGTTGAGTAAGGTGTCATACGAATTGGAATACTAACCCCTCGCCAATTCTGGCGACGGGGTTAGCATTCCACCCTTCTAGAGGGACACGACATGGATGTAACCTGTAACCCCGGTTAAAGTCAGATAGAGCCTTAGCATCCACAAAGTCACAAGTCTGCCCTCCTGCTGCTGGGAGTCCTCCCAGAGCAGGAGGCAAGGACAAAGGGTTTCCTGCCAGGGGCGGTGCCAGCACCGTCCCAGACAGGGTTTTGTGTATTCTAGGTAGGCAGGGCTACAGAGGAAGGTGACTGCAAGTGGCACCCCGGTGCTCACTGTGCATAGGCCGGCCTGAACCAGTTCCAGGGACACTCCAGACCCTGAGCTGGGGAAAAGCCCGCCAAGGAAGGGGGTGTAACCACCCCCCTCCTGGTCCCACCCATAGGGCAGGACTTAGTCGCGTGCCAGCCCCCTTTTCCCAGATAAAGGTAGGAACTGGCCCCCTTCCAAATCAGATCATCTTTGGAATCAAGACACGACTTTCTACGAAAGGACATCAAGATTTCTTCTTCAAGATTCTCCCTTGTGACTAAGGAGTAGTCACCCTGCATCCGCAGGCACCATCTTAAGAACACTGCGGTCTGCTGCAAGTCCTTCCTCCGGAATCCGACTGCCCAGCTCGACGAGAACCGGCTTCCCTGGCACCTCTGACCTCTACCCACCTCTACAGCAAAGCTGAGAACCGTGGGTGCGACGAGACCTCGAGGGACCGGCCATCTTCAAGACTGCACGACTTCTTTCCAGCACGACCGCCGAGGGATCCTCTGGTGAGTGCTTTGGGGTCCGAGAAGCTCCGACCCTGAGCAGCTCCAACACCGAAGTTCAGCCTCCCAGCATCTCCACGATCTGCGTGGGGCCCTTCTGCTTTTTGCTGCTCACCGCGTTGTTTGGCTACTAGCCCGCTGGCTTGTGGCCTTCTTAACGACGCCCGACGACATCACTGTTGCTGGTCTGGTTGCTCCAGACTGGCCCTTGCTCCCTTCCAAGAGAGGAGCACCCCGGACCCTCCTGGTCCACTCCAGACGCCATTTTAGGTCCACCGCGTGGGCTTGAATTTGCCAAGACTTGTTGCCCCAATCCTGGGTCCAGCGACGTCGAGAGCATCATCCATCGTGGGACAGCTCGTACCTCCATCCTGGTCGCCGACAACGCCTCCTGGTCCGTGAGACTACAGAGCCCAGCGTCGCCCACTCACCTAGTCGAGGTGACTACCATCCGGTGCCCTCCTGGTGCCACCTGACTACTGGCTAGTAGTCACGAACTTGGTCCCCTCTGCTTTCAGGTGTCATCCATCTTCGATCCAGGCTTGGATCACTCGAACAATCTTCACTGGTCGCCTGCCAGCAACTCCTTTCCATCAGGCTCCTGGTTTGTCAACGAAGAATCCCGACGTCTTTTCAGACCTATGCAGCTGCAGCCCCTGGGCTAGGTAAGTTCGGCATTTCGGTGCCCCAGCATAGCCTCACTATTCAAGGGTCCAGATCCACTTTCGTTTTTGACCTACCTAGTCGGGTTCGCCCGAGAACACTAACTTTGTGAATACTAGCTTCCATAGGCTTTTTCCCGCCTTACGCGTGAGAGTTCCCACTCTGCACGTGGTGTCCCTAGGCCTCCTGCTCCTAACCTGAGTGTTCAGTATTGTAGGCCTAGCGTTCCTAAAGCCTCTGAGAATCGTTACTTACCTGCTAGTAATTCGCATTCCACTTTTGTAGTATATGGTTTTTCGTGCCCCTCGGGCATTTGTGTAAATTGTGCGACTTGAAGTATTTTTATAAGAGTTTTGTTGTGTGCTTAGCTCCCTGTCTCATAAAGAGCCAGGGTAGTCTTGTTATAAATAAATACACTGTTTATTTTCATAACAACTTGTGTGGTGTCCTTTCACTGGGTGTTCAAGGGGTAATGTGATGGTAAAACAGCTGGCTTAACACGCCCTCTAGAGTCTTAGCCTTAGACTGCTCGTATCCATGCTACTAGGATAGCTGGTCTATAAGGTTGACTTACAACCAATCATCAATAAGGGTTGTTTGGACTGATATATAGTGATCACTAGAATAGTGAGCACTGCACATCAGGCCAACTTCTCACAGGAAGGATCTTACGTATCCACCTAAGAAGACCATAACAGGTCCCCGCAACTTTACATGCTTGCACAGAGAGGTTCAATTTACAGTCCAACCAGACACCCAAACTCTTAATTTGTTTCTTTGAGGCCGGCGGAGAACCAAGACAACTGGGCCACATGAGATCTAAATTGTTGGGAGATACATGGCCCAGAATCATGATTTCTGTCTTGGCCCCATTTAACTTACGAAAGGACAAGTCCATCCATTCAGATACCTTAGCGAGGCAGGCAGCTAAATCAGGCTCAGATTTATCTTGCTGACTAAAAGACACCACCAATTGGGTGTCATCAGCATAGGTCACAATATGGATTCCCCAGGGGAGTACCACCTCCGCCAAAGACTTCATATAGATGTTAAACATGGTAGGGCTCAGTGATGACCCCTGGGGAACTCCATACTGCAAAGGTCTTTTCTGCGAAAGGGCTCCTTCATCAAAGATGGCAAAAGATCTATCTGTCAAAAAAGACTGCAGCCACTTCAAGGCAGTGCCTGTGACTCCCACCTCCCTGAGTCTTTGGATCAAGATATGATGGTTCATGTTGTCAAAGGCTGCGCTGAGATCTAATAAAATAATAGCAGCGCAGCCTCCGTCATCCAAAATCCTTCTTGATTCTTCAACCACAGCAAGGAGGGCCGTCTCCGTGCCCTGATGACGCCTAAATCCGGTCTGAGTCGGGTGGAGATAGTCATTTTCCTCAAAATGAGCTGCCAATAAGGAATTCACATATTTTTCTGTTAATTTACTAATTCCTGGCAGTAAAGAAATGGGGTGATAGTTGGCCCAGTCTTCCGGATCTAAATAGCTCTTTTTTAGGAGGGCCCTGACTCTAGCCTGTTTCCAATAACAGGGCACCTGGTCCATTAAAAGAGAGGCATTTATTACATCTAGCATAACTGGGCAAATTATCTCTGAAACCAAATTCAGAGTGGACGGTGGAGCAGGATCTGCAGGAGAACCTGATTTCAGCAGCGTCAAAAGATCCTGCTGTACAGGCAGGGAAAGTAGACGGAACTCTTCCAACATAGCCTGTTGTGAAGGCAGTACAATATTTGTCTCTAGGATCCTTTGGTGAAAATAGATGTTGTGCACTTTAATGGAAAAAAAGTTAGCTAACTCCTCACAACGCTTTAAAACATTATCACCATCAATAGGGAAGCTAGGGGGAGTAAGAAGAGATTTTATAATTTAAAAAATGTCCAGAGGGGCGTTAGATGCTGAGATGATTTTTCCATGATAATAGCTGGCTTGGGCCGCTTTTATTTCTTTTTTATAGACCTTGATTGCCTCTCTATATTTGTGCTTACTTATTACTGCAAAGCCCTTCCTCCATATCCTTTCAAGTTGTTTACAAGATTTCGTAAGCTGTCCCAGAGTATGCGTATACCATGCTCTTGCCCTTACTCAAAAAGAGTAAGGGCAAGGGGTACAGGAAACCCACTCCAGAAACTCCCACGGTTCAAGAGGAGGCTGAGTCTGAGGGCGACGCCCTGGAACCTACAGGAGACAACATTGCCACCCTGAGAAACATACCTAAAATGACCAATTGACAGAAGGAAGGGACACTTACCAGGGAGGAGTTCTGCAGAGCACATTGATCGAATACCATAAAGTCAAGAGAATCCCTAGAGGACTACGAATCG